>NC_089837.1:363318777-364659277 GCF_035609145.1 Eleutherodactylus coqui | reverse complement strand
TTTCAGTGCGTCTTCGCACAAATGGCAACAAAAGCGACATGATAACTTTATTCTATGGGTTAGTAGGATTACTACAATACCAAACTTGCATTTTTTTTCACTATACTACTCTTTTTTTTTTTTTCAAAGACATTTAATTTTTTTCAATTATTTTCTGCGGTCATTTTGTGCGCGCAATAACCTTTTTATTTTTCCGTCAACGTAGTTGAGCAAGGGCTCGTTTTTTGCATGATGTCCCGTAGTTTCTGATAGTACCAATTTGGAATACATACAACTTTTTGTTTGCTTTTTATTGCGTTTTTTCTGGGAGACAGGGTAACTAAAAAAGTGCATTTCTGGCGTTCTTTATTTTTTGTTTTTTCGGACGACATTCACCGTGTGGGAAAAATAATGCACTACTTTGATAGATCAGACTTTTACGGACGCGGCGATACCAAATACATATTTTTAATTTATGATTTAGATTTTTTAATAATAGATATGACAAAAGGGGGGTGATTTAAACTTTTATAACTTTTTTTTTTTTTTTTTTTACTCATGACAATGAGTAATGGCTCTTGCAATGCATTGACGAAAATTGCTTGGTCCTTAAGACACAAAATAGGCTTGCATTAAGGGGCTAAAGTTTTTATCACTGCTTACCATCAGGTTCTTCCTTTTTACCTGCATGGTTGCGCCAAAAGCCTCAATTTGTTTGTTTTTATTTAGCCACGATGCTGGCAGTACTTGTAATATTTTATTACAGCTCTTTAAGTATTTTCCTCAGTTCTCTTCGCACAGTGCTGTGCCCGCCTGTCTGTTGTTTGTACTGCAGCATAAGTTTGGGGCTTAGTCACACAGGCGAACATGATTTCGGGCAGAGAAACTCTGCCCATTTTGCGCTTGCCAACATGCATTTTTCATGGCGATGCAAAGCGTTTTTGATTCAAAATTGCATCACTTATGTGAAATTGCAATCCTCTCGCCCGTGTTTCCCATCGACTTTGATTGGAAAGATTACATTGCACTTGTATGCATATCGCAAAACATGAGGGCCACGCAATGGCTTTTAAAGTCCCATTAAAAACAATGGGAAAGGTGTACTGATGAAGCACCCAAAAATGGAACATGATGCGATTTTTGTAAGCGGAAAGAATACCTTATGTGAATAAATACATTCAAAAGAATAGATTTTATATTCATATGAGCTTTGTGTGTACCGCATCCAAGAAATCTTGTGTGAGAATATGGCTTGTGTGAATAAGCCGGTAGAGGAGCCAAAGCTGGGGCATCTAATCATGTTGTTATGTGCATCTGTGTGTTAAGGGCTCAGTCATACCCGCAGTTTTTTTTTACGGATGTATAGGTCCGTGAAACGCAAAACGCGTTTTTTATTCGCACTTGTGCGGTTGAACGAAGGTAAAATTTGCTCATATAGTGCGGCCCTATTGAAAGCAATGGGAGAGGATCACTATCCCCTGCTGCGGCTGTGATAGCTGCAGCAGGGGATTCCTTGCATGTGAAACCCCTGGATGCTGTCACATCCAGGGGTTTCACCTTGTCGGCAGTGGGACCGGCGGCAGTAAGGAGAAGATTGCGCTCCTCTGCCACAGCTGTGACGGGATTCCTTCATCCCTGTGGGGAGTTCTCTCAACACTGAGCACTGTGACAGTATGGGGATGGGGATGAAGGAATTCCCTGTCACAGCTGTGGTAGAGTAGAGCAATGCTATTCCATTGCCGCCGTATTGGAAGCAACGGGATGAAGGCAGCTCCCGCAGGGATTTTCAGGGAGGGGATCTTGAAATATAAGCACTACTCCAAAAAGAAGCCATAGCTGTGAAAAAAATAAAAAAAATAATACATCACCTAGAAGCGCTGTCGTGTGATCAGTCAAAGTGATCACCCAATCAGAGGCAGCGCTTTTAGGAGGCAGGGATTTTGCAATCCTCAGCCAGAAGGAAGAAGAAAAGTGCCGGGGAGAACACTTGCTGGAGCCCGACGGCGCTTCTAGGTAATGTATTAAAATTATATATATAATATACATTTTGTTTTCACTTTTGCAGCTAGGGCTTATTTAAGTGCTTTGACAGTAGGATTTCCTACTGTCAGAGTTGCATCGATTAGCACGAAAACTGCTTTTTTGAGCGAATCGAAAAACATGTCCTATTTTTTTCTCCGGAGTGAATTTTAAACGCATGTAAAAGATGAACATATGACCGCTTCATTGGAAAGCATTGGTTCTAATAGATCCATTTTGCAAATGCGCCTATACATGCATTCAAAAATTCGCTCGTCTGACTTAGCCCTTAGAAAGGAGAATTTGCACAAACAGTCTGTATCTACTGAACTCAGTACAGGCTGATCCCACCAGTTCTGAGAGAATTATTCCGGCTGCACACGAACAGATTTGCATTGCGGAATATGCGATCGGGATCCGCAGCTAATACCATTCATATCATGCTATGGAAAAATGCTGTTCCTTGCACACTTGCGGAAACCAATTGCGGTTTCCACGAGCGGAGGAAAAATCGCAGCATGCTCTGTTTTTGTGCGGTGTCCGCACGGGCGGCTTCTTATTGAATTCAATTGACATTGTGGACAGGTCGCAGATTTCGCCTCATTGCCTAGCGCCAACGCAGGAAAAAGAATGTTGAAAAAAAAATCTGTCCTGCGCATATTCGACAGCTAGCCCCCGGGTCCATCCACAGTACAGATGAAGAACAGAAAAGACAGGTACGCCTGCTGCTGTCAGGGTCAGATTCCGCTGCGTACTCTCGCATGCGCCATCCGGCTCTGCAATTTGCAGGCGGAATAAGAATCAGATGTACACGCCGCAGAGGAAGAAAATAGGAAAACTGAAGGATACAAGTCAAATAATGGCCAGATATAGTGTTGTTCAAGTCCACACACTGCAGCTTATTATGAAACGTCATCAAAAATGTTATGTGTGCTTTATGCTAGAGAATGTGGTTTAGAAGTCTTCCAATGGAATGCCATCATTTTAGGAGCCTGGTACAGCAGTTACAGGATGGCTAGCCAGTGACTCTGCATTACAGGAAGTGCAAAATAGTATCCAAGCAAACAAACAATTAGACAGTCACAAGTAGAATGCATGAGGCTCAGCATTGCCTGACTTGGCATGGAGCAGATGCGCACTTCTCACATTATTCATCAGCTCTGCAGTCTATTTTAACCCTGGCATACTACCCTGGGTGTGAATTCACCCTATAAAATTATCAAACTAGTGTCACCAGAGCGCTATTAATTTCATTTCTTTTATTACAACACAACTTCATCACGCTCTTTTATGTATGACGGTACACTTGGCAATATACAGCTACTTTTGGAAAATATTTTTGATAGTAGTTACATCTGTCTGAGAAGGTGTTGTGTTTGTATTACAGGGTTAAAGTTAAGAGCAGCTATGGAAGCAGATGTTTCCCACTAAGGCCAGTTCCACATGAGCGCTAATCTCACGCAAGTTTTGTGCGTTGCGAGACTCGTGACGTGTTCTATTTTTTTTCACGTTCTTCAGAATGCATCACACATTGATTTCAATGGCACCTGAAATACGACCCATGGCTCTTGCATGCAAGGTTTCCCAATGAAATCAATGGCAAACACCACAGATCCTCTATCGCACGTGAAGAGTAGAATTTTAGAAAGCGATGCGATTCATTTTTGCCTAAAAATCACCTTCCATCACATGTTGCCAAATGCGATATTTGGCTTGTCCGTGTGCTGTTAGCCTAAGGGTCCGTTTACACCAAACTATGTATTGTTTGAAAGAGCAAACAATGTCAGAGTTCGCTCGGGCAGATACATAGTTGCTTGTTCAAACAAGAAATCATGCAGTCGTTCACATTTGCTGTATAAGTGAATGAGAACCACTGAAAGGCCGCTATTTAAATTGCGCAATAAGTGTACGAGCCAACTGATTTTTAGTTCTGCATAAAATGAACGAAAAGTAACGATTTATCATTCGATCGTTGACTGTTTTTAGACTGACCAATTACATCGGTCAACACAATTTTCCTGGCACAATGGATTTTAGCTAATTTTGGGGTGCTAAATCCAAATATGTCAGATTTTGTCCATCACATCAGATTTTCGAGATATGAGATATTCCATTTTCACTAGAAACTAATTTTATGCTCAGTGGAGGAAGTAAAAAGAGAGAGATACAAAAAGTTTTATTCAATTTGGTCATGCTACAGCTGCATAAACGTCCTCTTTAGCCCCTTAGTGACCAAGCCTGTTTGTACCTTAATGACCAAAACAAAATTTTGAAATCTGATGTGTCACTTTAACATAGAATAACTCCGTAAAGGTTTTGCATATCCAAGTGATTCTGACATTGTTTTTTCGCCACATTTTGTACTTCATTTAGGTGGTAAAAATAGACCGATAGAATTTGTGTATATTTATTAAAATTGTTATTTTTTCACATTTTCAACTGCAATATCTCAAATATGTGCAAATATACTGTAACATCTTGTTCCAGTAACTGACAGCATGCAGCTGCCCTGTCCAGAGCCAGCAGGGTTTTAGTCCCCAAAGGAAGCATGTTTTTACGTCCCTGGGGATTAAAGCCCAGCAAAGTAGGATGTAAAAACACTATGAGGTGGTCACTAAGAGGTTAACATTCTGTAATGCAGTGTTTGGAACATTTCTCATCAAGCTCCAGCAGTAATCTGCCATCATTTTGGAGTCTTATCGGCCTTGGTAGAGTTCTTCCATTCCTTTAATATATTGATGAAAGCGTTGACCTTACTCTTCACTATCCCTCAGGTTTACGCAAGTGACAATGTAAGTAATGCAACTTGGTGCTCATTTTACATCCAAGTGATTGAAAGCGCAAAAGCAGCTCCTCCACAATCTCTTGGTAGTGAGCTTTCTTGCTTCCCAGGAACATGTACACCGCACTAGAGAAAGCATTCCAAGCTCTAGCTTCAGCCGCATTCACTGTTGTAACAAAGTGGGCATCCCTGAGGAGCGTTCTTATTTAAGGTCCATCAAACATTCCTGCCTTCTTCTTCTCACTACGACTTGGAAAGGTTAAACATATGTGGTGGAAGCAGTCTCCACTGTGGTCAAGGACTTCATCAAGCCAAGTCTTATGTGCAGTGAGAAGACAATTTTTTTCCTATCACCCAGCGGATCACTAATGATGTTTTTGTCACCAGACATGAAACTGATTCTTGGTGGCCATTTCTTTTTTTTCACCTCGTGGTCTGCTGTAGCCTGACTGTCCCAATAGCACAAGTAATTGGTATTCTGTGTAACCTGCCTGCTGGCCCAGCAGTAAATTCACCATTTTCAAATCCACCCAAATTACCCATCCATGTACATAATATTTCATCCTCTCCAGAACAATCTTGATGCTGGCATTTTGTTCTTTCATCTTTACCGAGTGCCCTACTGGGATAGAACCACACCAGTTTCCAATGTCAAGTAGAACACATTGGAAAAAAATTCCAGATGGCATCAGAAAAATATCTCTACATATCCTTCAGAATCTCTGGTAATAAAAAAAAATCCTATAAATTCAGCTATGTGGTAACAACCTACAATCATGAGTAACGAAAATGGGGTATATTGAAAGTGCAAAGACGTGATGTGATAGTGATGTGATGTGATTTTTGTTTACCTGTGTAATCCTGTGGCACAGAGTATTAAGGTAGCAGTATGGAGTCCTAAGCTCTTGTTCAAAACCTGAAGGTTGTGGGTTCAATCCCTGCATGGTTCAGGTAGCCGGCTTAAGGTTGACTCAGCCTTCCATCCCTCCGAGGTCGGTAAAATGAGTACCCAGCTTGCGGGGGGGCGGGGGGGGGGGGTAAAAAATAAATACATTACCTAAAAGCACTGCGGAATAAGTTGGCGCTATACAAATAATAAGTCCCTTTCCCTTTTGCTCATTTGAACAATTTTTTGAATGATAATCATTTGTGCAAAAGGGCCTTTAGTGAGTAGTAACTGTTTTTTTAAACTAAATAGTGAAAAGTCCCTTGTAGTGTCACTAGATAATGTGACTCTGGAATTCTAAACATGATATAACTGTTGCTCACTAAGTGTAGATGTATCCTAGTTTACAGTTCAAGGCTTGACTTTCATTCCACATCAGATGTTTGTAGCATTCTTTGGTATCTTCTGTCAGCTATATAACTTAGCTGAGCTCTTTTAATTTCCATCCATAAAATGTTCCAGGAATGTAGTAGGACTTAACCCCTCACTAAAGGAAATAAAGTCAGTATTTAAAAAGTCCACATGGCTCGAAATACCCTTTTCATGATTATAACATTTGTAATAATGGTACTTTACCCCCAAAGTCTATAAGCAACACTTGGCTCTTTCCTTAAAGTGGTGAAGGAGAAGATGGGCGAAAAGAAGATGCAGTAAGTAGACTGCCTGGGAGGAATAGGTAAGTATTGAATATTTTTTTCTAATGACAGAACCCCTTTAAGGGCCCATTCACATTCATACGGACCGATTGGTGTATTCAAATGTGTTGTTTTTTTCATGCAGGCCAATGTTGTGAATAAAAGAAGAAAAATCACATGTACACAATAAAAACAGACCAAAATTGCATGCACCCATGCGAATAAGACTTAACGCGTATAGATTCCAATGTTGAGGCAACCTCTTCATCTATTTTTATAGTGAAAATATACTGGCATGAATGGGGTAATAGGTGAGACCCACATTTTTCAGGCATTTATGGCACATTATTGTTATTCTATGCACATGCCAGAAATGCGTATGATAGAATACCTCTTGAACATGATGCATTTATATGCAATCAGCATACGGTATATAAATGTAATACCAGGGTTGATTCTTTTATTGCCTGTGAATGCTTTTTTCCCATATCCAGGATTCCACTTCAGGGAAAAGAAAAGGGAATCCATGCGGCTGACCGCCTCCATCTCAGGATGGAACTGAACAGAACTGTTGACTAGAATGGTGTCCGTTCAGTTTCTGCTCAGGTACTTTTGTATGGAAAAAAAGTATTGCATGCAGCACTTTTTGGGGGGATTTTGAGCTGGATATCATAGAATCATAGAATGGTAGAGTTGGAAGGGACCTCCAGGGTCATCGGGTCCAAATCCCTGCTCAGTGCAGGATTTGCTAAATCATCCCAGACAGATATTTGTCCAGCCTTTGTTTGAACACTTCCATTGAAGGAGAACTCACCACCTCCAGTGGTAACCTGTTCCACTCATTGATCACCCCGTCAGAAAGTTTTTCTAACAACTAATCTGTGTCTCCTCCCTTTCAGTTTCATCCCATTGCTTCTAGTCTTTCCCTGTGCAAATGAGAATAGGGCTGATCCCTTTGCACTGTGACTGACAACCCTTCAGATATTTGTAGACAGCCATTAAGTCTCCTCTCAGCCTTCTTTTTTGCAAGCTAAACATTCCCAGATACTTAAACCGTTCTTCATAGGACATGATTTGCAGACCGCTCACCATCTTGGTAACTCTTCTCTGAACTTGCTCCAGTTTGTCTATGTTTTTTTTAAGTGGGGTGCCCAGAACTGGGACCATTCTCTGAGTCACTGCCCACTGTGCAAGCTTTTCTAGATCTTTTTGAATACTCTCCCTCTCTTTCCTAGTGTTAGCTATCCCTCCTAGCTTTGTGTTGTCGACAAATTTGATCAGTTTCCCATCAATTCCCTGCTCCAGATCATTTATAAAAATATTGAACAACACTGGGCCTAGGACAGAGCCTTGTGGTACCCCACTTAAATCTTCCACTTGGATGTGCAGCCATTTATGACCACTCTTTGAGTACGATCACTCAGCCAGTTTTGAATCCACCTAACAGTTGCTTTGTCAATCCCATATTTGGTCATTTTTTCAAGTATAGTATGAGATACTTTGTCAAATGCTTTACTAAGGTCAAGATAAACTATATCCACTGCATTTCCCTGAACAACCGAGTCAGTGATACTGTCATAGAAGGAAATTAGATTAGCCTGGCCTGACTTGTTTGTTACAAACCCATGCTGGCTCTGGTTAATTACTCCATTTTCATCCAAGTACTTGCATACATGCTGTTTAATAATTTGTTCAAAGACCTTTCCCGGTATAGAAGTCAGTCTCACAGGCCTGTAGTTTCCTGGATCCACCTTCTTCCCTTTATGCAGAGATACCTCTGACAGGCGGTTCCAACTCAGATGTGAAACCACCTTTAGAATGCCATTACACTTCTTTCCAATTGGGAGCAAAGGAGAGGAGAACCACTCTACGCACATTCACTGCTGTTGGCAGCAGCTTACACTGTGCTGGACCTCTGAACATTCATCATGTATGACCTCTGTAATTTATCAGCTTGTCCAGATCAGCCTAGTGGTAACAATATTTTGGTAGTTTTTAAAATCTGTTGGTTTTGTACACTGCTGCGGGATCTAAGAGAAAACTTTGTTAGTGATTTATTTTCTCCCTAAGGCCACCTTCACATGAAGCATAATCTTTGCAGGCATTTTGCAACGGAATACCCGCAGCAATTATGCTGGAAAACTGCACTAGCCAAATCTGCACCTAAATAGTGCAGATTCGGGGTGGTTTTTAAGCAGATCTGTGTGGGATTTAACCTTTGTAAGGGTTGAATTTTACAGCAACAAATAGAATAAATGCTGCAAATTCGTCATGGAAAATTTCTGAAATCTCCTCCACATGGCTTGTACTGTAAATACAGTGATTTCCAAAGTGATTCGGCTAGCTGCAATTCCACAGCGTTTATGGCGCATGTGAAGACTGTCTTAAAAGGCTGCAGATTTCAAAACAGATGGCACCTATTGTTTAAAAGGGTGAATATTGAACCTTAATGCATAATGGTAAAAACAATATTGTGTAGTGGCCCAGAGTTAGGGTGTCTTTGGTTGGTATGTGGCTGTCTCGTGAGTATTTGTCGTTTGTGTATCTGTGTGCTCTGTGGTGGTGCTAAAAAGCTTTGTAAGGGGAAATCTGTCTTCCCTAACTTCTTGTTGTGTGTGGCATTGTGGGAGTTTAGGAGTAGTTGGGAGTGCAGAGATTTAGTCAGTGGAAAAGGATGTATCAGCAGGAGGCTGAAGCTCGTTTTTGCTTCTGCCTGTGCAGAGCTGTGGGCCTATCTCATTTGCCGTGGGATATATCCCCTCCGGGGACTGAAGCTTAGAGCAAGGGTTCCTGCTATGACGAGTCGGAAGACGTAACTAGCAAGTAAAGAAGAGGAGAGTTGTGTGCTGACTCACCATGTCAGGAGTGTACCCCCAGGGGATCGTCTATCAGGTAACTTAGAATGAAGACACCTAGATTTTGAGAAAAGTGCCTCCTAGGAAACGAGTGTATGTATAACAGAGCTGAATCAGAAGGAAGCCTGCCAGAAGTATTATGTTTGGTACTGTCAACCTACTTTATTCTTGGAAAGTCAAAGTTGGATTATGTGAGTAAAGAAAAACCATGTACCTCCAGATTGAAAACTATTAGAGATGAGCGAGCGTACTCATCCGAGCTTGATACTCGTTCGAGTATTAGGGTGTTCGAGATGCTCGTTACTCGAGACGAGTACCACGCGATGTTCGAGTTACTTTCACTTTCATCTCTGAGACGTTAGCGTGCTTTTCTGGCCAATAGAAAGACAGGGAAGGCATTACAACTTCCCCCTGCGACGTTCAAGCCCTATACCACCCCCCTGCAGTGAGTGGCTGGCGAGATCAGGTGTCACCCGAATATTAAAATCTGCCCGCCCGCGGCTCGCCACAGATGCATTCTGACATAGTTCAGGGAAAGTGCTGTTGATGCCGGAGCTGCTATAGGGAGAGCGTTAGGAGTGATTTTAGGCTTCAAGAACCCCAACGGTCCTTCTTAGGCCATAGAAATCGCAGATCGCACCTATCTGCGATCTGCGATTCCTGTTCTCTTCTCTATATGCGCTCAATGGGGCCGGCGGCAGCAGCGCCGACCCCATTGAGAACATATAGAAGACAAATCATTCTTCTCTGCCACAGCTGTAACAGCTGTGGCAGAGAAGAACGATGTTTGCCCATTGAATTCAATGGAGCCGGCAATACAGCAGGTTCCACTGAAAGCAATGAGCTGCCGGCGTGCGCAGGATGAATTGTCGGGAAGGGCTTAAATATATAAGCCCTTCCCTGCAATTCATCCAGAAATGTGTTAAAATAAAAAAAAAAAAAAATATATATATATATATATATATATACTTACCTTTTCCCGGCAGACGGAGTTCAGCCGCGGCGGCCGGCAGTGGGTGTGAAGGGGGTGTGAGTCAGACTCAGCGCTAAGCCAATCAGGGGGCAGGTCTGACTCACACCCCCTTCACACCCACTGTAGGCCGGCCGCGCTGAACTCCGTCTGCCGGGACAAGGTAAGTATATACCGGCGTATGGGGCGACGGGGCGTATAAGACGACCCCCCAACTGTCACCTTATACGCCGGGAATACAGCGGAGCAAAAAATAAAAATAATTACTCACTTCCCCCGGCGTTCTGCGGCGCTGCTGCAGGCTGTCGCTCCCTCCTGGTCCCTGGCAGAGCATTGCTTTCTGGACGCAGGGCTTGAAATCCCTGCCTCCAGAAAGCTACTGTGATTAGCTAACACACGCCGTCAGCCAATCATAGCCATTCAATGACATCATTGTCATTGGCTGTGATTGGCTGAAGGCACGTGTGTTCTCCTCTGCCACAGCTGTTACTGCTGTGGCAGAGGAGAACGATCTTTATGCTGACAGTGCGGGGGGGGGGCACTCTTGCCGCTATTGTGGCTTAATAGTGGGACCTGGGAACTTGAGATGCAGCCCAACATGTAGCCCCTCGCCTGCCCTGTGTCGTTCCCATCACTTTCTTGAATTGCCCCGATTTTCACAAATGAAAACCTTAGCGAGCATCGGCGATATACAAAAATGCTCGGGTCGCCCATTGACTTCAATGGGGTTCGTTACTCGAAACGAACCCTCGAGCATCGCGATAATTTCTTCCCGAGTAACGAGCACCCGAGCATTTTGGTGCTCGCTCATCTCTAAAAACTATCTCTTTGTCTGTGGACTCTTCTATTGAACTACGAGCAACCGTTTGCTTGACAAGAGGTACTGGCGTCACGTGACAACACTGTTAGGACTAATTACCACTGTTTACATCTGCCTGTTCTTTTTGCACTGTGCACAACTGAGCTGGGCCACGTTCTGCCATTGTCGAGGGAGATCGCAGAGCCACCTGTGACAACCCTCTTGAGAACCCCGTGGTCTTCTCCGCAATGGCCGGCCTTCTGCTTAGACACCGCAATTGGAACATTGGGCATTATAAAATGTCAAATATGTCATGTTTGTATGATGAATTGATAATGTATGATAAAAGGAATTGACAGCAATTGATTGACTTGTCTGTGTGACACAGCCCATTTTTAAGTGGGATAAGTCATCAAGTTGACTTTCACATGACACCTAAGCTGTTCCCCTATTAGCATGTGTCCTCCGCTGTGCATCATCTTTGATAAAACTGACGATTTGCCTCAGGATCATTTGAAAAGATTGCTGCAGTTTGCTTCAGGGGCTCCTTGGTTTATTGAATACTCTAAATAGTTTAAGGAATCATGAAAAATGCAGAGGTGGCATATGGATGCTTTTCCCACCAAAACAGCCTTTAATTCTATCATTGCAAACCAACAGCAAAGATAAAGAATTGAAAAGCAATTTAAAATCACGGACATTATTCATGTCAAAATTCAGAAAATGTTTCCCCCTAGAAGTGTTTGAAAATGTGAATGAAATGTTGATCCATATGTGACATTGGAAGCCAGGAATTACAGAGGATGTCCCTGCAAACAAACACTGAAGCTGTTGAACAGGATTTACAATTGCAACATGATAGATTTGCTGTTCTCTGGCACGCTTTGGTTTTTGGAATCCAAGTAGTTTTGTCCTATTTTTTGCTTTACAATGCCAGCGTTCTTCTTCCTGTTCCTTCCAAGTACGATTTATGCCTTCTAGCATTGTTAACACATCATTCTTTTTGTTTTCATTTTAATTTTTGCATGGTAGTTGCCCAAAGTTATTAGGAACCACAATAATGTTAAAAAGTAATATGCTCCATCAGAACTATAACCTTGAAGATAAGCATCCTGAGATTAGGACCTCCATCCTGCTCAGTCAGTGCTATATATTACTAAGTGACAGTAAAAAGCACTAGAACCTTATATATTACAGATACTGGCAAATCTGAATGGCTTAAAAATGTGGAGACCATTGGCCTCTAAGGTCATGTTAGAACATTTAAGCAGAAATGTATTCATTACTTAAATGTATTCATGATGAGCAGCACCGCTCATTGGAGCTGTTAACCCTGTCAATTCTGACAACGCAATTTAAATGCCCCGATCAATGTTTGGGGGTCCTGCACTGCCCCCTGTGATAAGATCGCAGGTTGCCGTGCGGTTACATGGCAGCTGGGGGACTTCTTAAAAGCTCCAAGGCTGCCATTGCAGATTGTCCATCAAGCCTGTGGCATGGCTTGTTAGATTGTCGGTCAAATTATGGTATAATATAATGCTATTGGATTATATTATACTGCAGGAGTGATCAAAGCATCGCACGTTCTTGCTCCTCTGGGGACTAAAAATAACTGTAAAAAGTAGTTTTAAAAAGTTTTATTATTTATTTATTTATTTATTTTTGGTGCTTTGTGACCGTTTGATGCATGGGCATAACAACTATCCTCTGTAGGAAGGAGTAGATCAGAGAAACCTGCTGCTACTCTATACCTGGTAGCATGCAGGAAGGCTCTTTACACCAAGTCTATATTTTCAGCTTAGGTCTGAAGTTTAGTCTGGTTATAGAGGTGGCCACACTTATATGGTGACCATTTTCTATATACCTAACATCCTCATCTGATTTTCGTTATATCATCAAGATGAGACAGTCCTTGATGAGCCTGGGCTATTATTGAAACTGCCAAGCTGATGCTGCATCCAGATTTACAGCTTTATAGCTCTCTGTTACTCAGGGAGCCTATACTCTGGCTCCATTTTCCTAATATACTGAGCCAATATCTCTCAGACTTCCTACTTACAAACCCCCATTAGCTAAGATTGAGCAGAGAGATCATACTCTGCATACTAATGCTGGGAGTATACCTGTATCTCTTTAGTTGGTGCCTAACATGCAATTTTGCTTCTATGCATCTGACATACTGAGCAATCACACAGATTGTCTCTAAGTCACTGCACCACTTGTATTATCTGACTTCATCTTAAACATCTTTGGTTAATTCATTACTACAAACAGTGCTATACGAATGCCTGTCGAATTCATCTGAGCTCCTGATGAACCACAATTTTTCTTGTGGGGAAACGCGTCGAGCACAGTTCATTTAAACACTCCGATTATGAGTGTCTGATTGTGAAAAATCCTTATTATAGGAAAATTTTTTCTCTTTGCCTGTGATTGATGTTAAAGAGTTTGAGATATTGACACGTCCCTATGTTGGATACTGTCTAAGACAGCAATCACTCTGGTAGATCATTACAGCACTTCAATACCAAGTTAGAGGAGCATTATACCTCCAAATCTTGATGCTGTATGATCTTTACCAGTTTAGGAAGTGACTAAGCTCTTCCTACTACTTGCTTGTAGCACTGATCTGTTATCTGGCCCCACACACATATCCGGTTTTTGAGTGGAGGCCAGTGGTATACCAAAAAGTTACGGACTTTTCTGGTTTATATTTTTTTGTTTGTGTGTTAGCCCATTTATGTCTTTTAATATATCCCTAATAAAGAATTTATATTTTAGTCTGTTACTGTGAAAAGGGCTTAGCTTTAGTTCTATAGACTTTTTCCGTCCCTGTGATTATTTATAATAGTAGAATCTAAATAATAAAGTAAAAAAACATATTCCAATCTATCAAAGTAATGCATTATTTACCCAACACGGTGAACGTCATCAGGAAAATAAAATACCAGAATTGCGCTTTTTTCTATCTCCAAGAAAATATATAATAAAAAGCGATCAAAAAGTCATATGTACTCCGAAATGATACCAATAGAAACTACAAGACGACGCACAAAACATGAGCCCTCTCACAACTATTTCAACGGGAAAAAAAAGTTATGGCTGTCAGGAAATGGCAGCACAAAATAATTTACAAAAAATAAATATCTTTAGAAAAAAATAACAGTACAGCAAAAAAAATAAATAAATAAATTCGGTATCGTAGTAATCGTACTGACCCATAGAATAAAGTTATCATTATTTTTGTTGCAGTGTGTAGAAACAAGACGCACTCAAAGATGTCGGAATTTTTTTTGTTTTTGAATTTCACTCCGCTTAGAATTTTTTTTTAAGTTTTTCAGTACAATATACAGTACCATTGAAAAATACAACTTGTCCCACAAGAAGCAAGCCTGCAAACATCTATATTGATGGTTAAATAAAAGAGTTATGAATTTTTTGAAAGGGGGAAGGAAAAAAACAAAAATGGGGGAAAAAAGGCCTGCATGCTTAACCCCTTAGTGACCAAGCCTGTTTGCGCCTTAATGACCAGGCCAAATTTTGGAAATCTGACATATGTCACTTTAACATAGAATAACTCCGTAAAGGGTTTGCTTATCCAAGTGATTCTGACATTGTTTTTTCGCCACATATTGTACTTCATTTAGGTGGTGAAAATAATCCGATATAAAATATAAAAAATTATCGTTTTTTCACATTTTCAATTATAATATATAAAATATGTGCAAATATACTGTACAAACTTTTGCTAAGATATATATTTCCATCTATTTACTTTATTCTTAATGCACATTTGAAAAACTTTAATGTTTTTTTTAACCATTTAGGAGACATACAAGTTTAACATTACTTTTCAGCATTTTGAGGAACACTTTGTTTTCCCACACCAAGCTAAGATTGCAAAGGCTCATAGGTGTCAGAATGATAGAGACCCCCACAAATGACCCTATTTTAAAAACTAAACCCCTTAATGTATTCACTGAGGGGGGTCATGAGTATTTTGACCCCACAGTTTTTTTTTTCAGGAATTAATTCAATTTAGAAAAAAAGTAAAATTTCGTATTTTTGCAAATATTTCATTTTAAAGACATATTTTTTTCCTATAGTTGACATGAAAATAAGGCTTTACATGCCAAAATGGATCCCCCTGTTTGTCCTGTGTTCAGAAATATACCCATTGTGGCACCAATCTTATATCTGGATGCACAACGGGGCCCAAAATGGAAGAAGTAGTCAGTGTCTTTCAGAACAGAAATTTTGCTTGAAGTCCTTTTAGGCTCCATAGCACAGTTGTAGAGTTCTTGAGTGCCCAAAACCATAGAAAACTCCAACAAATGACCCCATTTTGAAAACTAGACCCCTTAACGAATTTATCTAGTGGTGTACTGTGTATTTTGATACCACAGTTTTTGAATGAATTCAAGCAAAGCAAAAGGAAAAAATTTTTGGGGCAATTCTGTCATTTTAAAAACAACTTTTTTTGTACAGCACACATATGAATGAAGACTTGCACCCCAAAATGGATACCCCTGTTTTCAGAAATATACCCATAGTGGCCCTAATCTTATGTCTGGATGCACAACGGGGCCCGAAATGAAAGGAGTAGTCTGTATCTTTCAGAACATAGATTTTGCTTGAAGACCTTTTAGGCCCCATAGCACACTTGTACAGTTCTTGAGCGGCCCAAACCATAGAGAACCCTCACAAATGACCCCATTTTAAAAACTAGACTCCTTAACAAATTTATCTAGGAGTGTACTACCTATTTTGATGCCACAGTTTTTGAATACATTCAAGCAAAGCAAAGGAAAAAATTGTGATTTTCATTTTTTTGGCAATTCTGTCATTTTAGAAACAGCTTTTTTTGTACAGCACACATATGACTGAAGACCTGCACTCCAAAATGGATACCCCTGTTTGTCCTGTTTTCAGAAATATACCCATTATGGCCCTAGCCTTATGTCTGGATGCACAACGGGGCCCAAAATGAAAGGAGTAATCGGTGGCTTTCAGAACATAGATTTTGCTTAATGGCCTTTTATGCCCCATACCACACTTGTAGAGTTCTTGAGTGGCCAAAATTATAGAGAACCCCCGCAAATGACCCCATTCTGAAAAGTAGACCCTTTAACGCGTTTATCTAGGGGTGTACTGTGTATTTTAACCCCACAATTTTTGAATAGATCTAAGCAAAGCAGTAGGAAAAAATGACGATTTTCATTTTTTGGGCAATTGTGTCAATTTAAAAACAGTTTTTTTTGTACAGCACACCTATAAATGAAGACTTTCACCCCAAAATGGATACCCCTGTTTGTCCTATGTTCAGAAACATACCCCTTGTGGCCCTAATCTACTTACAGGACACATCGCAAGACCTATAATGGAAGGAGCACCCGTTGGATTTCAGGGTACAACTGAATAAATTCCAGGTCCCATTGCCCACTCATAGAGCCATTGAGCTACCAAAACGATAAAGAACCCCCACAAATGACCCCATTTTGAAAACTAGACCCCTTAACAAATTCCTCTAGTGGTGTACTGCACATTTTGACCTCACAGTATTTGAATGAATCTAAGCAAAGCAGAAGGAAAAAATTACGATTTTCTTTTTGGCAATTTTGTCTATTTAAAAACAGTTTTTTTGTACAGTGTACATAGAAATGAAGATGTTCACCCCAAAATGGATACCCCCGCTTGTCCCGTGTTCAGAAACATACCCATTGTGGGCTTAATCTACTTACAGGACCCATGGCAAGTCCTATAATGGAGGGAACACCCGTTGGATTGCAGGGCACAACTGAATAAATTCCAGGTCCCATTGCTCACTTGTACGGAATAAAAATTGACTCCCTAAAAATCTCCCCCCCCCCCTCCGTGCCCTTTTCGGCATTCCCCAAATCTTAGATATCAGTAATAATGCGAACTGTGTGGTATTTCCGAAGACAGGGGTAATTCCGAAGGCTGGTTGGGATGGGTACATGGGGCAATAAAACCGCGTATCCCCCCTCCTCTCATGCTTTTTGGGGGTATTTTTTGACCTCAGCAGCAGGGATGGGGTGTAAAAAGTGGCGCTTCGTGAGTCTTCTTAAGCTTGCTGAGGTGCGGCGGTCTCACACAGAAGGTGCTCAACAAGCTGCTCCTGGAACTGCTGGAAGGCGAGCATTCCCCGGGGCTTCTTGTAAAATACATATTACAGGTAGTGGTCTGAATAACGTCAGGCTCACGCAGCCGTAAGTGGCATCTGCTTGCGGAGACCCGCAACGGATCCCAGCTGTAAGCCCTGCTGTGACCCTGCGTACGGCTGCGTAATGTACTGCGCATAACTGCCTACTCACACAGGCGGTCATGCACAGTACACCTTTTTTTTGTTTGTATTTCCCGCACCGTTGCTTAGCGATGAGGCGGGTACCCGCAGCCTGTACGCAACGTAGTTGCGTATGGGCTGCGGGTATAACCCTGACCATGGAGCACAATAGGCTTTATGTTGCGGATGTCCGCAGTAAAATAGAACCTGCTGTGTTCTCTTTTCTGCGAGCGGATTATGCAATTCCGACCAACTAATGTGAGCGGAATTGTGTAATCCACTGCGATTGATCTGTGTATTACCGCGAATCAGACGCATGCGGAATCCGTAATTCCTATCCGGTCATGTAAGACCGACCTATGTCAGATCGCTACTTTTTTATCACGTGACTGGGGACCGCTCAACGAAGCACTGGTCACTGCTCCAGGCTCTCGGTGACCGTTGGTTGCTGGGAGCAAGGAGATTTTAAATTTCCTGGGCTCCCCAACTCCTGCGCATGTGTCTGGCATTTTTCTGGTGGTCGCATGTGCAGAATCCGGGAAGGTTCACGGAGGAGGATCGTGTCGGGGTTCAAATACGGAGGCCTCCGGTAAAAAGTTTCACCTCCTCCCACCGATCACATCAGTGAGGGGAGATGAAACTTCAATTTTTTTAAAAACTTTTACAAGACTGCCATTATCCATTGGATAACGGTGAACACGTGACCAGGAATTGCTCAGCACCCCTGTGAAATCTCGAGGCTCTTGGCTCAGTTTTGTAGCCAGGAGTAGGGAAAATTTAAATTATCCTGGTAATCCACAGCTTTTGCGGCTGCATCCGCCATTTTGGCGACGGACGTGTGCGCAGAAGCTGGGGTAAGGTACGCGGATAAATCCGGGGGCCTTATGTACGTACTTTCATCCTCCCTCACGGATATGATCCATGAGGGGAGATGAAACGTAAGCTTTTTAAACTTTTTAAAAAACTTTTTAAAACTTTAACTTTTAAAAAAAAAACTTTTTTACACTTTTTTTTTACTTTAAATGCTCACTGTTATCCATTGGATAACAGTGATTATGCCCCCGGTGAAATTTCTCTGCTTCTGGCTACACATGGAGTCAGGGGCCAGGAGATTTTGAATTTACTGGGGCTCCCGGCCTTCTGCGCATGCGCGGGATGTCATTCGTCTGGCGCGCATGCGCAGAAGAGCGGCGACGGGTCCCGGTGGCCCCTCCTCACCGCAGAACACCTCAGAGAAGGCAGGTGAGTAACTTCAGCTGCCCTGATGGATACGATCCATCAGGGCAGCCGAATTTTTAACTTTTTAAAACTTTTTTTCACTGTATTGCGATCGGTGCTATCGATTGGATAGCGCCAATCGCATTGCCTGGGGGGACTGCCCGCAGCCCAGAATGACAGCTCCATGCTGTCGGCTACCTGCAGGCACCAACAGCATGGAGCTGTCATGTTCATAGCCCATGTGGCTTTATTCCTTGCAGGACACATGTTTTTACATCCTCAGGGAATAAAGCCCACTTGGGCAGGGCGTAAAAACACTATGGGCTGGTCATTAAGGGGTTAAGGAGGTTAAAGAAAAATAATCCAGTTTACAAAGAATACATTTTTCCCCCACAAAAAAACATTTTAAATGTAAAAAAAAAAACTAAATGTAAAAAAACCAACACATAATAATAGGTATTATCACGTTCATAATGACCCAAGCAATGAAAATATTTTGTTATTTATCTCGCATGCTGACACCATAAAATACACTAATTGTCAAAAAAAATCAAGCACATAGCAGTTGTTTGAATCAAATTAAATATTCTCTGTGTGATTGTAACGTTGATATAAGTAAGTGATTACAATATCAGAGCAAAAGGATAATTTATTCCAGAAAACAGAACACTTTAACAGAGGCTCTAGTACCCTGTTGGGCCGCCTCTAGCTTGGATGCAAGATCATAGAATAACAGAATGGTAGAGTTGGAAGGGACCTCCAGTGTCATCTGGTCCAACCCCCTGCTCAGTGCAGGATTTACTAAATCATCCCAGACAGATGTCTGTCCAGCCTTTGTTTGAACACTTCCATTGAAGGAGAACTCACCACCTCCCGTGGTAACCTGTTCCACTTATTGATCACCCTTACTGTCAGAAAGTTTTTGCTAATATCTAATTTGTGTCTCCTCCCTTTCAGTTTCATCCCATTGCTTCTAGTCTTTCCTTGTGCAAATGAGAATATGGCTGATCCCTCTGCACTGTGACAGCCTCTCAGATATTTGTAGACAGCTATTAAGTCTCCTCTCAGCCTTCTTTTTTGCAAGCTAAACATTCCCTAGATGTGATACGGGAGGGCATGAAGGCATACAGGTTCTGTATGGTATACTGCGGTTTATTGGTCCCCATTTGCTGAAACTGAGCCTCTAGATTGTGCAAACTCGTAGGCTATCTGAGTTGGCACCGCAGATAGTCACATATATGTTCTATTGGCGATGAATCTGGCGACAAGTCAGGCCATAGAAGTGTGACAATGCTGTAGAGGCAGTCTGTGACACCCTTGCTGTCTGCGGCCGGCCATGAGAGGCAACTCGTAGCTGCAGGAAGTCCTGAACACAGCTGAGCGGTCATTGTCCCTTGTACCACTATTAAGTGTACCTGACTGTCGTAGGCGATGGCTCCCCAGACCATCACACTAGCATTGGGGGCAATGTGCCACTCCACAGTAAAGGCAGGATTGAGGCGCCCACCCCTCGGTCTCCAGACACGAGCATAGTCATCATCCGTGCCCAAACTAAATTTGGATTCATAGTTGAAGACAACGCGGTTCCACTTCATAGTAGTCCAGTTTTGTCATTCACGACACCAGCAAGCCCTAATATAGCTATGCAAGCGACAATGAAAATCACTTGGTCCTTAAGGCACAAAATAAGCTTGTCACTAAGGGGTTAAGATACTTTGTGCATAGTTTCAAATCTGCAGATACTTAGTTATATATTTTTGGTATATTTGTTTTACTGAAATGGTATGTAGAAATGTAAAACGGGCTTTGGATACATTCGTATTATGCTTTGCCAGAGTTACTTAGAGCTGAACAATTTTCCTGAATAGACAACAAGAACAGAAGCATTACAGCTGGGATTCTAATGTTTGGAGCCACTTCTATAGCTGTCAATGGATGCTGTCAGAATCTGGCATCTGGGAGATTTTATACACTGTTGTAATTGCTCTACCTGATATTGACCACCTGTTTTCTAGGTGCTTGGATTTTTTTTCCTCCTTTCATCCTTGAAAGAATCATTAATACCCCAATGCATAATGCTTACTTTATAAAGCTGAAACAGCAAAAGGGCATTGGGCCAGCAGAACAGAAGCAATACTGTAACTTTGCACTGGAGATTATATAGATAGATATATACTTATTGTAAGGCAGCAACTGAAACACTGTGATTGTATAAATTCCTTTTTTTTAAATTCTTCAAACGAGAAAAACATTCAACAGCAGTCAATGTTGGTTTGGGAATAGAATTTTGGTCCTTCTAGTTGTCTTGCAATGAATGCCCCCCCCCCCCCCCCCCCCCCCCAAATAATGACCAGTGTCCGAATAGTAAAAAATATATATACAAGTCCAATCAGGCAAATTGACTCATTTTTGATAAATTAATGTGACTTCAGGTGACTTGAGAAAGATCTATATGAACACAAAATCCATTTATATAGCTGTTTAAGTAACCCTGACTTGCGCCCTAACAAAACTAATACTATGTGTATGTCTAAGAAATGCTTATCAGACTTTGATGCCATGTTATGCTTTGAATAGAGATGAGCGAGCACCAAAATGCTCGAGTGCTCGTTACTCGAGTCGAACTTTCAGTGATGCTCGAGAGTTCGTTTCGAGTAACGAACCCCATTGAAGTCAATGGGCGACTCGAGCATTTTTGTATATGACTGGTGCTCCGCTAAGGTTTTCATTTGTGAAAATCTTAGCAAATCACCAAAGTCATGTACAAAACACAGAAATGGATAGGGCAGGCGAGGAGCAACATGCAGGGCTGCATTTCGGGCTCCGAGGTCTCACTATTAAGCCACAATAGTGGCAAGAGTGAGACCCCCCGCACTGTCTGCATAACGATCGTTCTCCTCTCCCACAGCTGTAACAGCTGTGGCAGAGAGGAACGATGTTAGCCCATTGAATTCAATGGAGCTGGCAATACAGCCGGCTCCATTGAAAGCAATGAGCTGCCGGCGAGCGTGGAATGAATTTTCGAGAAGGGCTTAAAAATATAAGCTCTTACCTGAAGAAGAAAGATTTTAGTGTAAAAAAGAATAAAAATGCAGGCATTCTCTTCAATGGAGCTGCTGCTGCTGCCAGCGACTCCATTGAAGACAATGGTCCGCTGGCACACCTGAATTCTTTTTCAGGGAAGGACTTTACATATAAGCCATTCCCTGGAAATGAATTAAAAGTGATCTAAAAAACAAAAAAAAATAGATACTCACCTCCTTTCAGCTGCCGGGGCACAGCCGCGTGTTCTCCTGCTGTCCCCTGCACTGTGGTGCTGAACTGCTGTCATTCAGCTGAGAGCTGCACTGAGCCAATCAGAGGCAACACTCACTCACCCATTCATGAATTCATGAATGGGTGTGAGTGAGATCTGCCTCTGATTGGCTCAGCGCTGAGCCAATCAGGGGCATGTCTGACTCACACCCCCTTCACACCCACTGCAGGCCAGCCGCGCTGAACTCCATCTGCCGGGACAAGGCGAGTATATATATATTTTTTATTTTTACACATTTCTGGATGAATTGCAGGGAAGGGCTTATATATTTAAGCCCTTCCTGAAAATTCATCCCGCGATCGCCGGCAGCCCATTGCTTTCAATGGAGCCGGCTGTATCGCCGGCTCCATTGAATTCAATGGGCTAACATCGTTCTGCCGGGACAAGGTGAGTATATTTTTTTTTTATTTTTACACATTTCTGGATGAATTGCAGGGAAGGGCTTATATATTTAAGCCCTTCCTGAAAATTCATCCCGCGATCGCCGGCAGCCCATTGCTTTCAATGGAGCCGGCTGTATCGCCGGCTCCATTGAATTCAATGGGCTAACATCGTTCTGCCGGGACAAGGTGAGTATATTTTTTTTTTATTTTTACACATTTCTGGATGAATTGCAGGGAAGGGCTTACATATTTAAGCCCTTCCCGACAATTCATCCCGTGATCGCCCGCAGCCCATTGCTTTCAATGGAGCCGGCTGTATTACCGGCTTCATTGAATTCAATGGTCAGTGCTCGTTTAATCAAGACGAGTACCGCGTGGTGCTCGTCTCGAGTAACGAGCATCTCGAGCACCCTAATACTCGAACGAGCATCAAGCTCGGACGAGTATGCTCGCTCATCTCTAGTTTTGAACTATACACTTTTGTACTCACAGAGTCTGGGCATCACCTAATGCATAGAGTTAGAGTTGGTCAAACCGTTGCTCAACAGTGTCGTCATTGCGTTAGTTGATGATGCCAGTAATGGCACTCCTGGATGTTCTAGGTGCCTTTTGTGAGTGTGTAAAAGAGACCTACTAAATGTAGAGCTAAGGTTTGGGTCTAGTGAGCCACCAAGGAGTATCCTAGGCTGCGACAGGGAGAGAAAGAGATTCTGAAGCCCAAGGAATACTGGAGCCCAAACTACTACTGTCTGTGGACCATGAGAGAGAGACATGTCCTGAAGACTGAAAGCTCTCAGCAGTGTCATTTGTGAGAGAAGGCCATAGACACTGGTGATTCTGAGAGACTGCTCTCCAAGGAGCTGGTTGGCTGCATATTGCTTCCAGATCAGCTTATTATAGCATTTAGTGAGAGGAAGACTATTCAGTAATCGAGTCAAGAGTGGATAAGAGTTTTTGATGTCTTCACAGTGAGGAAAGGGCGGATTCGGGAGATGTTTTTGAGCTGCAGGTGGCATTAATGAGCAAGAGACTGAATACGGGGTGTAAAGGAAAAATCTCAGTCAAATATGACTCCAGACAGCAGGCATGTTTTAGAGGAGTTATGATGGTATCACAGACTGACAGGAAAATATCACGTTTAGGTCGGTTAGTGGATGCGAGAACACAAAAATTTCCGTTTTTGAGAGATTCGGTTTTAGAGAGATGACATAGTGTTAGAGACAGCAGACAGAATCACTGGTGTTTTTTAGTAGAGAGGGCATGATGTTAGTGTAGGAATGGAACCAAAAGCCAAATCTGCTCATAGTTTGTCCAATAGGGGTCGAACCCTGAGGAACCCCAACAACAAGGGGAAAATGAGAACAAGTAAAGCAGGCAAACAATACACTGAATAAGCAGTCAGAAAGGTAGGAAGAAAAATAAACAGATGAGGGCAGTATCCTTAAGGCCAGTAGAGTGGAGCTTGGTGATCCACAGTGTCAAAAATAGGAGGTAGTTTAACTCTCTAATAACAGTGATTTCTGTAGAATGTAGAGAACAAAAACCTCATTGCAAAGGACTGACCAGAGAGCTAGCTTTTTAGGTGGGAGTAGACCAAACGTTCCAGGAGTGTGGAGATGAAGAGGACATTGGAGATGGGTGAGTAGTGGGCAGCATAGGATGGGTCAAGAAATGGTTTCTTTAGTAATAGTGATATGACAGCAAGACAAAAGAGGAAGAGAAGAAAGAGATTAAATATTTTTGTGAGGTCACCAAAAACAGTCGGAGAGAGAGACTTGAGGAAGTGAGAGGGAATAGGGTCGCTAATGCAGGTAATAAAGCAACAGGAAGAGAAGATCCTGGAGCTTTCTTCTATTGTTGGGTCAATTACTGAAAGTCAACTAGAGATGCAGGAGGAAAGGGGATCAAAGCTAGCAGAGGACTGGGAAAGTATTTCCTGCTGGAGGGTGTCAGTTTTGTTTGAAATAAGCCACCCAATCATCAGCACTGAGATCCCTAATGGATGCCTTCATTTGTGACAAGCAGCGTTTTGGTGCTGGCGCCACGTCCCCTTCACATTAAGTGGCACAGCCCAAGGGGACAGACTCAACTTGCCTCATGGCAAATGCACCCCTGTATGTGATATGCACCTCTAAATAGTGATTTGATATCTGTGATCTATAATGAGGCCTGATAGGAGTTAATGTCATATTAAAAAGTATTTATCAAACCCTAGTTTTTTCCTATTTATCCTCTGGATTGTATTAATGTTGCTGTCATAGTAACTGCAGTTGCTGCATTTATATTAAGTATATCTGAACAAGAGCAAATTGTGAATGTTCTTGGCCTGTAGTGTAAGGCAACAATATGATTTCTTAATAATGGGGCAACATAATATATTTATGCAAATCAGTATGCAGTGTAACCAAGCCAAAGCATTCTACCAGTTTATGCAGCCAAGTCAATGAGTCACAGAAAATATTAACTATCCAATGACGCTATTAGCTCGAAGCTGTGATTTAAAAATCTTCAGTTCACTGACTTGACCAAGTGAAAACACTTGACTAGAGCCATTTTCCTACAGCATCATGTTTAAAGTGTGTGAATTATGTAAATGAAGTTGTGCTATTATTTCCCATTTGCAAGTAGAGGAAGCAATTTAATGACTTTATATAAACACACAATAGAGTTACTTTATGGATAAATGGTCCCATTTGTTTTTATTTTTTAACATTAACTCTTACATCCAAAGGCAAGATAAACATGTCGTCCACAATTATAGCTTACGTCACAGGTATAACATTTGGATTCTTTAGAATGTTTTATTTCTATAAACGAGTACACAGGTGAGGATTGTTTCAGTAGGGGTTGTCACTTTACCGATGAGCCATGATCAGATTATACAATGTATGCAGTAAAACCATGTCTATCAACTGTGCCAGATCCTGTGGTACAGTCCCAGATTTTGTGAGATGTCCTGTTATCCTTGGTGGCATACCAAATGTCCGGTTTCTACTTACACATACAGTTAAATGCAGGAGTGAATCCTCCATGAGGCTCAGCAGGGAAGAGGAAAAGTGGGGACTGAGGGACCTGGAGTGTGGGCAGCCACATGATGGAGCACCTATGATGATGATCATGTGACATGAGGGGGAAAAGCATTATACGGGGTATCTTTAAAGGGGTTGTCCCGCGAAACAAAGTGGGGGTATACACTTCTGTATGGCCATATTAATGCACTTTGTAATGTACATTGTGCATTAATTATGAGCCATACAGAAGTTATTCACTTACCTGTTCCGTTGCTAGCGTCCTCGTCTCCATGGTGCCGTCTAATTTTCAGCGTCTAATCGCCGGATTAGACGCGCTTGCGCAGTCCGGTCTTCTTCTTTTCTGAATGGGGCCGCTCGTGCCGGAGAGCGGCTCCTCGTAGCTCCGCCCCGTCACGTGCCGATTCCAGCCAATCAGGAGGCTGGAATCGGCAATGGACCGCACAGAAGACCTGCGATCCACCGAGGGTGAAGATCCCGGCGGCCATCTTCACCAGGTAAGTAAGAAGTCACCGGAGCGCAGGGATTCAGGTAAGCACTACCCGGTTTTCTTTTTTAACCCCTGCATCGGGTTTGTCTCGCGCCGAACAGGGGGGCTATTGAAAAAAAAAAAAAACCCGTTTCGGCGCGGGACAACCCCTTTAACTATGAAGCCTTATGCGCATCATCACTATGCAGGAGCACTAAGGAGGCATACTACTATGGTGTGGGCACTAGTACTGTTTGTTACGCAAAAAGGGCAATGTGTGTTGGGCATGAAATAATTTGGGGAGAAAGGGTGGAGATTAGAGGCACTAGTTAACGTTGAAAAAAAGCTGCTATGGCGCACTACACATATCTCAGGTATTATCCCTCTTTTAATGAGGATAAGAGGCATAAAACTTTGAGCTTTATTAAAGTATTTATTAGCAAGCCAACACATAGTCCATATAAGTGACCGCTGATGCTTTTCAGATGTACTGTCCTTAGTCATAGTTGTCACTAAAAAAGCCAACAAGCATACTACATAAATAATTAAAAACACATGTAAAAATAATAAAGGTAACTGTCGAATTAAATGTGCAACACCCACACACAAACCATCAAGCTGCTGGTACGGGAAGTGAACTTGTAACCCGGAAGAACAAATGGTCATATGACCAGCTGGCAACATATGCAATATACCAAAAGATATAAAAATAAATAAACTATATTACAAAAAGACACCTATTCAGATATAAAATGACAATGTAACAAAATATAGACATATACATTGGATATGAAAAGTCTACGCCCCGCTGTAAAAATGCCTTGTTTTTGTCTTGTTGAAAAAGCTGAATTATTCCAGATTTATTTCAACTTTGTGACCCATTATCTGTACAATTCCATTGGAAAACAAACTGAAATCTTTTAGGGTGTAAAAATAAAATAATGGGGTTCCATACTTGTGAACACCCTCTTATATTTGGGGATACGGTTGTGTTCAGAATTAGCCAATCACATTTAAACTCCTGATGAATAGTAGTCAGTACTCCGCTGCCATTATTTACAGTGATTCTGATGTACCCCATATAAAGTTCAGCTCTTCTAGTAGGATGTTCCTTACATTTTCAAAAAAAGCCATAAAGAGCTTACAACACATCAAAGGGGTCTAATTATAAAAATTATCAGTCAGGGGACCAAACATTTCCAAGGCATAACATATACCATGGATCACAGTGAAGATGGTCATCAAGAAGTAGATAACGTGTTATGACATGATGCGACCAACGTGGAACTTTTTGGCCATAATTATAGAAGGTGTGTTTGGCACAAAGCCAACATTGTGCATCACCAAAAGACCACCATACCCACAGTAAATCATGGTAGAGGCAGCATTATGCTTTGGGGCCATTTTTCTGCTGCTGTATATGTGGCTTGGGTCAAGGTGGAAGGAATTATGAAGAGTTCCAAATATCAGCCTATTTTGGCACAGAGGTTTCAGGCCTCTGTTAAAAAGCTGAAGATGAAGAAGAATTTCACCTTTCAGCACAACAACGACCCAAAGCAAACCTCCAAATCTACAAAAGAATGGCTTCACCAGAAGAAAATCAAAGTTTTGGAATGGCCCACCCAGAGCCCAAACCTGATCACATTGAAGATCTGTGAGTTGACCTGAAGAGGGCGCTACACAGAAAATGTCCTTGCAATCTAACAGATTTGGAGCACTTTTGCATGGAAAAGTGAGCAACACTACTACAAGTGCAGTGGTCATAAAGGGACAATGACAATTCTTGCTACATTGAAGTATTAGTAGATAACGGAACTTCCTTGACATTAATAAATATCATGTCTACTGCAGAAGGGATACTTCTTGTTGTTGGGGATGGTCCTAGTTCTAGGGGGGCAATTACCTTTATTTCATAAAGACAGTCACAACAAAGTTCTACTCTAGCAGTAAATGATACATACCTGGGTCACTAAAGAACACAGTACAGCTTTTGTGTTAAATATATATCAGTATATATCAGAATACATGTAAGACGAGGGGATGCCACATATCTGTATTATATATTACGTACTGGTTTTATCATGTACAAGAAAATTAAATAAGAAACATAATTTAACATTTTACAATTAAAAATGGTTATAAAAACAATGATCAGTTAATATTCAGAGATACATTAGCAAAATCTAGACAAGGGTTTTAACAAACACATAAATGCAAAACATTTATAAAGAGCATGATAAAAATATAACCCCAGAGAATTTATACAATTTGTATCCAGTTATTTCGTACTGTTGAACATACAACGGTCTCCATTATTTATGTCCAGGCCATAATAACTTTGCTGAAGTTTACAAATACTCCTTTATTTGGTTTGCTGTTAGAAAAAAAGGGGAAAAAATTATCTGCTGTTTCATAGATTCCATTGTGTTAATAATATAAGCGGTGCTGTTGCCATGTATAGCATGTGACTGCTGAGGCCAGTGATTGGCTGCATGTGAATGATGAACTGTACAGGACAGTTGTAGAAGCTTTTGGGACCAGAGGGGTGGGGACTCCAATGGAATGGCAGAATATTTAATCAGCGAGTACTGGAGAGTTTCATTATTTTATTCTATTTGCTGGCATTAGTCAATGTTTAACCCTTTCCAATCCACTGTCTGACCTCAGAAGACAGTATGATTTAAGGATGTACAGCTCCGATGTTGGAAGACATACGTCGGGGTTCTCTTACTGTATATTGCCAGCCTCTCTGCTGTCGGAGCCTATCCAATGTGTCACCTAATGCAGTACTGGCTTTGGCCAGCATATAGCTCTGTTGTATAACGGCAGAAAAAGAGTAAGCCCCCTAGGAAAACCAGGATACAAATTGGATTGGAAAGGGTTAATAGTCCCAGAAAACTCTTTTAAGGCCTTAGTCAGACGGGCGTTTTTAGCCGCGATTTGCGCATGCGCATGCGTCCGGCGATTTTATAAAACCATTGCTTTGCAATGGTATCGGACACATGAGCGCTTTTTATGCGCTCGTCCGATAAATTATAGAACAAAAAATCGCAGATCGCACCTATCTGCGCTGAGCCAATCAGGGGGCAGGTCTGACTCACACCCCCTTCACACCCACTGCAGGCCGGCCGCGCGGAACTCCGGCTGCCGGGAGCAGGTAAGTATATATATATTCTTTATTTTAACACTTTTCTGGATGAATTGCAGGGAAGGGCTTATATATTTAAGCCCTTCCCGACAATTCATCCCACACTCGCCCGCAGCGCATTGCTTTCAATGGAGCGGGCTGTATTGCCGCTCCATTGAATGCAATGCGCTGGACAGCTCCGGCCCGTTTCTAATGAAACGTGGCTAGGAGCAGATTTTCAGGCGATTTTCGGGCACCGGTCACGCAATTTGCGGATGCGCATCCGTCATGCGATCCGCAAATCGCGCGAAAAAACGCCCGTCTGACTAAGGCCTAAAAGTGAACCTGTCAGGTCTTTAATGGTGCTCAGCACCAAGCATTATGGCATAGTGATAGACATACTGATTTCAGTGGTTTGTCACTTATACTGGTCACTTTTGGAAAATATAGATTTCAAAGTTTATAGTATAGGCAGAGATAAGCCTTTCTCAGAAATCTCGTCCACACGGGACAGCAAATCCGCTGCGGCTAAATTGGCAGAAGCTGCTGCTGCGGCGCGGATTTGCCGACCACAGCATGTCCATTTTTTTTTTCCCGCTGCGGACCCGCTCTCCTCTATGGGAGCGCCGGCCGCAGCGGAAGAGCGAGCGGCCAGGCCTCTTCACAGCTGCCGCGGGTTTTGCAGCAACGGTTCCCCCGGCGGGAATCTCGCGTTTTTTCGCTGTGGCCAAACCGCGAGATTTCCGCCGAGAATCCGCCCTGTGAGAACCCAGCCTTAGGTAGGTGAGGGAAAATGCTGCAAAGTAGAAATGCTTTCAAACATAGAAGTGTTATTTTTTTGCCAATTAACAAAATGCAAATGTACAAAAGGAAAATCAAATCAGTATTTAGTGTGACTAGCCTTTGCTTCAAAACAGCATCAATTCTTCTAGGTACACTTATTATGGATTATGTAGGATTATACTCAGATGTATGATTAACCAAGTATTGGAAATAGACGATAAGCATCATCATTTTTATATGTAGGTTGAAATGCAGTTATTATCTGAAACAAATGGCTGAGTAGGAGGATTGAATGTAGCTGAGGAACAGCTGAACTCTGCTACAAAGGTAAGGCTGTGGAAGATAGTTTCATGTCAACACACAATGCCAAGACTGAGCACAGAAACAAGACACAAGGTAATGTCTACTTTATACTGCATTAGCAAGGTCTCTCCTAGACAAGGATATAAAAGCAGACTGGGTTTCAAGATGCGCTGTTCAAGCTCTTTTGAAGAAGCATTAGGAAACATTGAGAACTGTAGACACAGTGATCAGCTAAGGAAACAGTGCAGCAGAAGAAAGACACATCATGCTTACTTCCCTTTAAAATTGGAGAATGTCCAGCAGTGTCCTCAGCTCAGTACTGCTAGAAACAAGTAGGACCCAAGTACACCCATCTACTGTTTGGAGACGTCTGACCAGAAGCTATTCTTTTGATGTAGAAACAAGGCCAAGCAAGTTAACTATGAACGAAAACACAGGAGGTGGAGCGTAGAAAAATGGCAGCAGTTGTTCTGGACTGAGGAGTCAAAACGTGAAATATTTGGCTGTAATGGAAGGCAGTTTTCTCACTGAAGGGCTGGAGAGGCATACAATGATGTGTCTGCAGGCAGCAGTAAAGCATGGTGGAGGCAAGTTTGGGGCTGCATTTCAGCAAATGGAGTTGGGGATTTGGTCAGGATTAATAGTGACCTGAATGCTGAGAATTACAGGCAGATGCTTATCCATCACACAATACCATTATGGAGGCATCTCATTGGCTCCAAAATTATTCTGCAGCAGGACAACGACCACATACAGCCAATGTCATTAACAAGTATCTTCAGTGTAAAAAAGAACAAGGAGTCCTGGAAGTGATACTATAACCCCACAAAGCTCTGATCTCAACATCACCAACTCTGACTGAGTTTACATGAAGAGACAGAAGGATTTGAACAGGCCGACATCTACAGAAGATCTGTAGTTAGTTCTCCAAGATGTTTGGAACAACTTCCCTGCAGAGTTCTGTCAAAAACTGTGTGCAAGCATACCTAGAAGAATTAGAATTGGTGGCAAAAGGTGGCCACACCAAGTACTGATTTAGATTTCTCTGCCATTTATTGCATTTTGCTAACTGACAAAAATAAACTATTAGCACCTCTATGTTCAGAGGCACACTTTTTATTTTGCATCAGTTTCTCTACCACACCTGCCTAAAATGTTTGCACAGTATTGTGTAATCAGTATATTTAATCTCAAGATTATATCACGTCATCTAACAATTTTATTATGATATATAAAATATAGAGAAATCCAGCTGAATAAGTGATGTGAGGACCTAATCTCCATTGTGCATGTTTCCACTTTCCTTAAATTTCAGCCTTTTTCTTACAAATAGTCTGTATCACCTCTAATAAAAGTGTAAAGGGGGCCAGTATATCAAAATATATTCAAAAACATTGGAATTCTTAGAATGTATCTGAAATTCTCTTACCAAAGAAAATATCGAGTTCCCTGGAAAATGCCATCATGTTTCCCAAGCTCAACTCCTTCCAGCTCAACTCCCAGATACATATCTTCTCTTCCTGGCAGATGGCCTTTGTATTGGAGGATGCCTTTACTTATTTTGCCACCTGGATGTGAAAATTTTACCAGATCTCCAAGATTTAGGTCAGCAACACTTTTTGGAGCAAATGGGCGACGTGGTAACATAGGTAGATATGGTCTATAGCTAAAAAGAAAACACATGGAAAATTGTTGTTCTCCACATACTCAGATTTTCAAAAAGCCTCCAGTCTACTGCATCTTATATCCATTATAGCAGTAAGAAAATGGATGGAATGGTGAAAGTCATCAATTATTTTTTGATAATTCTTTATTATCTTTATTTCAAGTCATTTTTCTATGGGTGATATTTAAAGTAAATCAATTACTAGGCCTTCTTAACAAGAGATAGTCACTGTTTTTGTTGATAAAGAATTACCCCAGAACAATATCTAAATAGAATTTAAAAAGAAAATAACAGCAGGTTCTTTTACAAAGCGTTTCAGTTAGGCCTCCTGCAGACGGCCGGGTCAGATCCCGCTTTAAGAATTCTGGCAGTAACTGCACTGTTTTCACTCTCACTATGTAGAGTTGGTATCTGACCATTGTTTGGTGGCTGCATTATTTACAGGTATGCTAGAGCTGAGCCACCTATGGTATTATGAAAGTTATCTCTAGATCACAGCATCAAATGAGTTGCACAAACACTTGTAACACAGACCTACACAAATTTCAATTAAATCTATACATTTTACACTGCCCCTAACCTACCTGTCTATACCTGACCATGCCTCTTTTTTAGGGGGAAGCAAAATATATGTCTAGGAACTTGTTTGGCTGATCATTTAAGACCCCAGCAACATCATTGGCTACTAGTGCTGTATCAGTGTGTCACTTAAAGGGTTTTTTGGGACCAAAATAAAAAAATTATGCATTTCTGATAGGTAGAAAAGTTTTTTTGTCAGTCTATTAAGACATTTTCAGATACTGACTGCCACCATAAGTGAGAATTTTCAACTAGTTCCACAAGAAAAGAAAATCTCTATGCCCATTAAGGCCCATTTAGACACGAATATCGCTCAAAAGATGTCTTTTGAGGCCATGTCTTTTGAGCAATAATCGTTGTGTCATTTACATCACAAGATGACCGCTCAAACGTTGAGTGATCACCTTACGCTCCAGAGGATGCAGAGAACAAGCGGGGGGCTGCTTGTTTTCTGCATCCAGCTGTTGACTGCCAGGAGCGCCCGGCTGTCATACAGCAGAGCGCTCTGAGTGGTGGATGCAGAAGACAAGCAGGGTGTCCCGGTCGGCAGGGTGGCTGGATGAGAGTTCTCTCCCCGCTCTGCTCGGCCATCCTCCATTCACTGTAAGCAGCGGCCGCTCAGTACTGAACGGCTGCTGTTTATACTGAATGATGTGTTGTTCGGATTTTAAGCTGCTTAAAAGTGAATGACTGGACGATTCTTTACAGCATGCTGTTAGATGGGAAGGTTATCATTCAAAACCATGCAGGAGAATGATTTTCATCTTGTGTTAAAGGGCCTATGCTGACACAAAACGATTATTCCACTAAATCGCTCATCACTACCAAGCACAAGCACTTTGCAACTGGTTCAACAGTCAGACAGCGCATTTGAAAACCCATACATTCATCCTCCAGTTTATTTACAGCCATGTTTCCATCTTTTAGTAAAACTAGTTTTGAAACAGCAGATTTTTTTTCCAAGCGAAACAGATATTCCATGGAACATAAGACACAGAGGAGAAATTCCCAGGAGCAAACAAACTTCCAACCCCTACTCCTATTCATGATCTTGTATACCATATAATTATTATATATATATGGCAATGATTATATATATGGCAATTGACTCAGTTTCTATTTTCGTTTTCTTTTACAATAGCAAGTGTTGAATGACTGTTCCTAGCAAAGAAGTGCGTAAGTGTAAAATGGGAAATATTTTAACATCAAAAGTGTTAAAGTGCTATACAATATCCGAAAATGTAATGTAGGCATAACTGAGAGCTATTTATGGAGACAATTTTTATTATATAAATCTAAGATTTGTCAATGCACTATTGAAGATATTCTTTCATGTAATTATTCATATATGCCTGTGTATACATTAGCAATTTTATCATTGTTCTGATGCATATAAAATATGAAAGGGAGCAACTTCAGAAAATGCCTTGCATAAAAATATCTTACTGTTTTACATCCAAGCTCCTGTGCACAACTATAGGTTTCCATGGTCACAGACTACAAATAAACCCTGTGTCGTCTGATCACTGATCCTGCAGTCATACTCCCATCTGTCCCCCATTTCTTGTTAACCTACATGTGGTAGGTTGCATTATATTAATCATGGATGGAACGGTACTTGTTTGGTCAAGAAGCCTACAATTATGACCTTTTGGGTAGCTTGAGTTATTTCATCTACCTGGAGTTAGTGTCAAATAGCCACATTTACCTTGTGCTAGTTTTAACTCTGATAGTAGGTGTTTTTATAGTCTGTGGAGAAACTGGAAGAACAATATCACTGTTCTGGGTTACGGAACATAAATCTTCATTACTCGGCTCATATATTTCATCACCTGAAAGAAATGTTGCTTTTTTATTATTATTTCTAAGATATCTTGCACAAAGGATGTCATAGTCTGGTAACATCTTAGAATAGCGCAACTCAATTTTATCAGATGTATTCCTTCCATTACAGGTTCATTCTTCTATGACTGACTTAGTAGCTAGAATATTAATGAGAATAATTGCATCCAATGCCTTATTATTTTTTTTTAAATAGTTCTTTTGGATTATCAACATGAATATCCACATCCTAGCTTCCATAATGTTTAAAGTATTAAATTATGACCACTGGGATGCAAAGAGGATAAATCAAAAATGCATTCAAACCTGAAGGCCAAAATTGGCCAAGTCCTCAAAGGGTTAAACACAACTACATTTTCTTTTTTTTACATTTTTTTAAAAGATCCTTTGGCTTGACGGATTTGAAATTCAGCCATTGACGTGAACTTTATACAGGTGCTAGAGTGTATATAAAACTGTATCCAAGCTCATTAAGCTGCCTCAAGGTAAGGTAAAACCTGGAGACATCAATGAGGACTGTAAGCTATGAATGACCATGTCAGGGCAATGAACAGCTGAACTTGATGGACGCAGCATCTCAGCAGAAATAGCTCGCTGGTAATGGTGAACTAATGCACTTAATGAAGTGCAGAGATTCTTTGGACAAGCCCCAATAAAGTGTTGCCACCTATTCTATATATTAGGGCATGTTGAATGGTCGTTTGCTTGATATTCTCTCATGTTTCATTTTGCAAATGTCCTGTGGTCTTTCGTGAAACAAAGCCATTTCTGATATACATGATACATCTTTAGAATGTACCGCCATTGCGTATACACTTATTACCTCCTATCAGGTTATAGAGTAAGTGATATTTAGTAAGGTATGCTGACTTACCAAGGACATGTGTTTGATCAAGTTTACAAAAGCCATCTTGTGAAGCCAAAACCAAAATCTCAGTGCTTTCACTGTCCATCGAAGAGGGTGACACGTTATGCTTAAAACGTTCCTCATGTTCGCCTAGAATTGATCATAGTCAAAATTATACCAATAACAATAACAGAATCACTTGAGATCTTTCATTGTTAGGGCTCCTTCACACGGGCGCTGCGATTTTTGGGCACCTGCATCAGAGCCGAAAATTGCATGAACAAGAGGCAGCCGTGACCAAGTTGCAGATGCATCTCCCATTTTCACACCCATTCAGACGGTTGGGCTGCAGTGTATATACACCACAGCTCAAAATACCATACCATCGGCCAGGGTGAAAGAGTTCAGCTCTGCTAAACTCCCTCGCCCTTCCCTCCCCCTCTCCGCCCCTTGCCGGCTCCTGGCAAAGGGAGGGGGTGGGATGAGGTGGGAGGTAGTGTGCTAAACTCCCTCCCCCTTTCCTCCCCTTGATGGCTGCTGGCAAGGGGAGGGGGCAGGATAGGCTGAGAGTTTAGAAGAGCTAGTGTGCTAAACCCCCTCCCCAGCCTAAGGGAGCTGACGGCAAGGGGAGGGTGAGGGACTGTAGCAATGTGAGCTGCTGCTAAACTCCCTCCCACCTCCCTTTTCCGGAAGCTCTCATTGGCTCCCATAGGAGTCTATGGGACTGGCTAGTGTATTCCAGTAAAAGATAGATCAAAACCTATCTTTTCTGGCCGGCATTAAAACGCTCCATATGCGCTATCTTTTCTGGACGGCCAATTTTACGCACCAAAAATAACCATTTGAACAAATGCATTGGAATCCAATGCTTCAGATGGTCGCGATTTTCATCCGGCGTTTTATCACGGCAAAATAGCTGCGATAAAATGCTCGAGTGAAGGCAGCCTCCGTACGTGAATTGTACTGCTAATGCTAAGGCCTTGTTCACATCAGCACTAGGGGTTTCTACAGTGAATGGAGCCCACTGATTATAATGGTGTTCTTCTGGTTTCTGTTCAGCTATCTAACATTTTACAGGTCGAAATAATGCAGCATGTTGTGCTATTTTTTAGCAAAAATTAGTGACTGAAGTTCTAACAGGAACCTGAGACGCTACTGTGAAAGAGCTCTTATTGTGTAATAAATTGCATTTCTATCGGGCTTTATGACCACAGCTACAGACCAAGACAATGAATGTATAGATACACTCCATATATATATACCTCATCAACAATACATTATATATAAACTTAAGGGCAACTAATCACAGCACTGATTTCAGTTTGTATTCTGCTCTTGAAAAATCAAAGCTGCACTGTGATTGGCTACTGCTGGCAAGAAAGACAGTTTTTCTCTTAGGTAGCATCATGAATCTGCCAATAAATGATCAGGGACCAAATTATTTGAAAAAAAAAAGCATTACAAATTATGAAAATGTACGAAGATTGTTTTTATTTACTTATATGAAAACAAGCACTATTTGTGCAGTTAAAAAACTAATTCAAATGAAACGGAAACAAACTGAAAGCTTTCTGCTTACTTTCCATTTTTTTGAAAACCCACTGAAATCAATGGGAAAAAACTAATCAGTTAATTCTAGAGATGAGCGAGCACCAAAATGCTCGAGTGCTTGTTACTCGAGTCGAACTTTCAGTGATGCTCGAGAGTTCGTTTCGAGTAACGAACCCCATTGAAGTCAATGGGCGACTCGAGCATTTTTGTATATCGCCGATGCTCGCTAAGGTTTTCATTTGTGAAAACCTGGGAAATTCAAGAAAGTGATGGGAATGACACAGAAACGGATAGGGCAGGCGAGGGGCTACATGTTGGGCTGCATCTCAAGTTCCCAGGTCCCACTATTAAGCCACAATAGTGGCAAGAGTGGGACCCTCCCCCCGAACTGTCAGCATAAAGATCGTTCTCCTCTGCCACAGCTGTAACAGCTGTGGAAGAGAAGAACGATGTTAGTCCATTGAATTCAATGGAGCCGGCAATACAGCCGGCTCCATTGAAAGCAATGGGCTGCCGGCGATCGCGGGATGAATTGTCGGGAAGGGCTTAAATATATAAGCTCTCCCCTGCAATTCATCCAGAAATGTGTAAAAATAAAAAAAAATATACTCACCTGGTCCCGGCAGATGGAGTTCAGCGCGGCCGGCGGCAGTCCTCCTGAACTGCTCTGAACAGCTGTGAGTAGTATTCAGCAGCCAGGGATTTAAAATCCCCGCCTGCTGAATGAGCTGCCTCTGATTGGTCACAGCCTGACCAATCAGAGGCAGATCTCACTCACACACCCATTCATGAATTTATGAATGGGTGAGTGACTGCTGCTTCTCATTGGCTCAGCGGGACCAATCAGATTGGTCCCTGCGCTGAGCCAATGAGAGGCAGCAGTCTGCCGGGACCAGGCGAGTATATATATATTTTTTTATTTTTACACATTTCTGGATGAATTGCAGGGAAGGGCTTATATATTTAAGCCCTTCCCGACAATTCATCCCGTGATCGCCGGCAGCCCATTGCTTTCAATGGAGCTGGCTGTATTGCCGGCTCCATTGAATTCAATGGGCTAACATCGTTCTGCCGGGACAAGGTGAGTATATATTTTTTTTATTTTTACACATTTCTGGATGAATTGCAGGGAAAGGCTTATATATTTAAGCCCTTCCCGACAATTCATCCCGCAATCGCCGGCAGCCCATTGCTTTCAATGGAGCCGGCTGTATTGCTGGCTCCATTGAATTCAATGGTCAGTGCTCGTTTAATCGAGACGAGTACCGCGTGGTGCTCGTCTCGAGTAACGAGCATCTCGAGCACCCTAATACTCGAATGAGCATCAAGCTCGGACGAGTATGCTCGCTCATCTCTAGTTAATTCCCAATTTAATTCCGTTTCTTAAAACCCATCAAAAATGGAACAGAGAGAGAGAAAATCCTAACAGAACCCTAACCAAAGTGTGAATGGGTCCATACTCTAAACAAACAATGACATCTAACAAATTCCTATGGATTAAATCAGCCAGATGTTCTTATTATACAGCTCCTAAAACCAGATTTTGAGGCTCTATATAGTGTCTGACATTCAGCTGAAAAGGGAATGTTCTGAGAGGGCTAACAAACAATTCTCAAAATGCTCCTCCCAAATGCTGTTTTAGCTGTAAGCAGTATTAGGGCCACCAGTCAATTGTTTGTAATGCTAGGAGTAAGAATCCATCATGTTTGAAACATGTAGGATACCAGGATGTTCTGTACAGGGTTATTACAAATGATCTTCCCAATTTGAAACACTCATAATTCACATTTAATGACACTCAGATAAATAAATTTGATATAACTGGAAAAAGAAACTCGAAAAGCTTAGTTGCACAACATCAAAAATATTTTCCACATCAGAGGTGTACAATGTGAGTCCCTTTTGTCAATCTACACACATCAAGCCTGTAGTCAAGTTCCTGCTATACACGTTGCAGCGTATCACAACTGACTGTAGTCCATGGCTTCTGTGATATGTACTCACTGATCACGCATGGTGAGTAGTAAAGGGGGCATGTAGGCTCTATCTTTAACACTCCCCCCTCCTCCTTCCAAAAAATATAGGCGTATGGTCCGGGGAACGTGGAGGCCAAAAAAGAATTTCACTATCATTCCAATGTACATGTTCGGTCCATCTGTTTCATAGTCACCTGGTCAGCTCACTTCTGACTTCATTGTGAGACTGATGGGGTACCCCATTCTGTTGGAAGATGAAACCTGGGATTTCCTGTTCCAGCTGCCACAGAAGCCATATGTGTAGCGTCCAGGTATAAAATCCCCATAATTGTTTCCTCATGGAAAAAGAAGGGGCTGCAACCTTTTCCTAGAGCTTATACCACAAAACTAGAGATGAGCGAACGTACTCGTCCGAGCTTGATATTCGTGCGAATATTAGGGTGTTCGGGATGCTCGTTACTCTTAACGAGCACCACGCGGTGTTCGGGTTACTTTCACTTTCCTCTGTGAGACGTTAGCGCGCTTTTCTGGCCAATTGAAAGACAGGGAAGGCATTACAACTTCCCCCTGCAACGTTTAAGCCCTATACCACCCCCCTGCTGTGAGTGGCTGGGGAGATAAGGTGTCACCCGAGTATTGAAATCTGCCCTTCCCGCGGCTCGCTACGGATGTATTCTGACATGAGTTCAGGGAAAGTGGTATCGTGTTGGAGCTGCTATAGGGAGAGTGTTAGGTGTATTGTAGGCTTCAAGAACCCCAACGGTCCTTCTAAAGGCCATAAATCGTCTCTATATGCGCTCAGTGGGGCCGGCGGCAGCAGCGCCGACCCCATTGAGAACATATAGAAGACAAATCCTTCTTTTCTGCCACAGCTGTAACAGCTGTAGCAGAGAAGAACGATGTTTGCCCATTGAATTCAATGGAGCCAGCAATACAGCAGGTTCCACTGAATGCAATGGGCTGCCGGCGATCGCAGGATGAATGGTCGGGAAGGGGTTAAATATATAACCCCTTCCCTGCAATTCATCCAGAAATGTGATACACTAAAAATATATACCGGCGTATAAGGCGACGGGGCGTATAAGACGACCCCCCAACTGTCACCTTATACGCCAGCAATACAGTGGAGCAAAGAATAAAAAGCATTACTCACTTCTTCAGACGATCTGCGCCGCTCCTGTAGACTGTCACTCCTTCCTGGTGTTCTGCGGTGCTCCTGCAGGCTCTTGCTCCCTCCTGGTTCCCGGCAGAGCATTGCTTTCTCTACGAAAGGCTTTAAATCCACGCCTCCAGAAACACACGTGCCTTCAGCCAATCACAGCCAATGACAGTGATGTCATTGAATTGCTGTGATTGGCTGTGTTTCTGGAGGCGGGGATTTCAAGCCTTTCATAGAGAAAGCTTTAGTCCGTGGACCAGGAGGGAGTGACAGTCTGCAGGAGCGGCGCAGATCGTCTGAAGAAGTAAGTAATGCTTTTTATTCTTTGCTCCACTGTATTGCCGGCGTATAAGGTGACAGTTGGGGGGTTGTCTTATACGCCCCGTCGCCTTATACGCCGGTATATATTTTTAGTGTATCACATTTCTGGATGAATTGCAGGGAAGGGGTTATATATTTAACCCCTTCCCGACCATTCATCCTGCGATCGCCGGCAGCCCATTGCATTCAGTGGAACCTGCTGTATTGCTGGTTCCATTGAATTCAATGGGCTAACATCGTTCTTCTCTGCTACAGCTGTTACAGCTGTGCCAGAGGAGAACGATCTTTACGCTGACAGTGCGGGGGGGGGGGGGGGCACTCTTGCCGCTATTGTGGCTTAATAGTGGGACCTGTGAACTTGAGATGCAGCCCAACATGTAGCCCCTCGCCTGCCCTATCCGCTTCTGTGTCGTTCCCATCACTTTCTTGAATTGCCCAGATTTTCACACATGAAAACCTTAGCGAGCATAGGCGAAATACAAAAATGCTCCGGTCGCCCATTGACTTCAATGGGGTTCGTTACTCGAAACGAACCCTCGAGCATTGCGAAAATTTCGTGCCGAGTAACGAGCACCCGAGCATTTTGGTGTTCGCTCATCTCTACACAAAACACATTTTACCTCAGCAGCTTAGGAAATGAAAGCCGTGCTGTGATTTGGCTGCTGTGGGCAACAAGAACATTCTTACTGACAGAAACTAAAAAAAGTTTCATTTAGCAAAACTGGCTGTTTCCATTGACATTAAATTTATGTATCTGAGAGTCATTAAATGTGAGTTTTGAGGGTTTTAAATCAAGAAGATCATTTATAATAACCCAGTATTTTAACTTGTTTTAAGGAAATAATATAAAGCTCAAGATTTTATTTTTATCAGGTTTGATTCTTTCTACTATGGATCCTTTCTACTATGGATTTGTGATATTTACTACTGATGATTAAAGGTGTTGTTTGGGGAGAAAAATATTACATTGAAATCTGCTCAGTGCTGTATAAAAACATTTTAGAAAGTCATACCTCGATGGGGCATGGTTCCGGCATGGTGACATGAGGAAGCAACCACACAGAGCTCCGGACGCACATAGCCCTGTCTCAGCCTGGACACTCTGCTGACTTGTTCCAAAGAGTTGACTGTCACCATGTCCAGATGAGAAACCTGTATTTACATCTCAGTGATGTCGAAAATACGTGTCATCGCAACAACTTGAGACTTCGGTGCCTGTCTGAGGATGTGCCATCAGATACTCTCTATGACAGCATTGTTTCTATCTTCAATAAAGTCTTAAACAGGCCAAAAGATAGAGACATTGAACTTGATAGAGTCCACCATCTGGCAGGTTTGAAAGTCTGGGATTCGAGTTGCTCATGCAATGTAATTTGCTGTGTATGGTTTTACAAGCAAAAAGAAAAAAAAAGACATCCTACAAGGAGCATGGGTTATTCCATACTATTGCTCTGAAATTACTATTTTGCCGGTCGTTTCCAGACTCACCCTTCACATGCACAGGGTTGTATGACCTCTCCTAAAAGCAACTTGAGCAGCAGATGCCACTGACGGGTGGGGTCACCCATTCCACATCCTCTTGTGGTAACATTGCTGTTCAAAACTTGTCCCACACCAGCGAAGTAGGATGGTGCATTTCACTTCCTCGGCACACCAGCAGTGTACCGGTCCTGGACTGGACTATTCCTCGGGTCTTTCTCCCTTACAACAGCAGCAACACTGGCACCACCTTTCAGGACTCATAGACTTTATAGAGATTTAGTTGCACTTTCACTACAGCACCACCCCAGGCTTAACTGTTACTAAAGGAGACTTTTTGACTGCAGATGGACCCTTAAACTACATTTTTGAACAGGCCTAATCTTGTCATTGTCTCTCCTTTGTTGCCTTTAGGCTGCCTGTCCACGGGAGCAGGAGCCAGCAGACGGATCTCTGCAGTGAGTCTATCTGACAGATAGGCTCACCCTGAAGAATCGTGGCAATTCGCAGCATGCTGCAATTTGCCGCCCGCGAGTGGAGAATCGCTATGATTCTCTGCTCATGGACAGGGACTGCGCTTTCCATAGCAAAGCTATGGAAAGCGTGCACTGCGTTCCCTGCGGCTGGATTATCGCCATGGGGAACCCAATGCAAAAGCGCCCGTAGACAGGCAGCCCTTTTTGGGCAGACTCTATTCCTAAATTGTTTTACAGATGCCTCTCCAGGGGTTAGTGGTTTACCAGCTGATACACATCATGGGTTCCGCAAAACATTACACAAACACCAATTGGTTGATGCCTGGAGGATCCTTCATCCATCCACTTTAAATCGCACCTAATTCTCTTTACCGCACAACTGTTACTCTAGAATAGACTATTTTTTGCTCCATCACATGACTTCTCTTAGCAGTGACCATTGACAGATTCACTTAAGGGTACACTCAACAAATTTTTGGAAAGTCTATTGGATCAAATTACAGGACTCACTGGAATACAGAACTCTATACAATCTTTGAGTGATTCAAGTTAACTTACACTTGGATCCACACAAACACCTTGAGTTTTTTTACAAGATGAATATACCTGTGATTGCATCTACTCATTCTTCATCTCCATTTTTCTAATCATCCTCTTTATTTATTTTTTTTCCCTTCCCACTCCCTCGCTCTTTAATTCTCCCCTATTGAGATGTTGTTGAGAAAATCTCCCTTTTTAAAGAAAATGTGGGATTAACGACTAGCAATGTAAGGTGGATAACTGGTTAATAGTCTCCCATATCTCTTATTTTTTAATGCTATATATCATATCCTTAGAGAGATAAAATGACACACTTATACGCCTGTGTGCCATTCACGCAATGCAACTTTGTTATATATAAAAATAGTTTTTTTTAAAAGTCATATCTCACCCGGTACCCTACAGCTCCCAGGTTAACCATCTAATTCTCTGCTACACTCTTCTTCTGGCTCCTTCAATGACGTCTGGCTGTATGTAACTCAGCATGTAACTCAGCACCAGCCAATAATTGGCTACAGCTGAAAGAACAGTGCAGCAGACCAGGCACCATTAGAATGGAAGCTGGGAGAGATCAAATGAGGTAAGTATAACTTTTTGCATGGTTTTATACACCATTGAGCACATTTTAATCTAATTTTTTCTCCCCAAACAACACCTTTAAGGCCTAACTATTTTCCTAAAGAAAGTGGTTATGTGAGGTATTTACACCAGTATTATATACAACTGTAGCCATCTAACTTTAATTGGTCATGAGAAGTTGCATGGACAGCTAGTGAACAAAATGATGTGTAGCAAATTCCAAAGCGGAAACATGTTAATAATTTACTGTAAAATTCCTTGAATTACCAAGTTTAAATAATCTATTTTATACATGTATTATGCTGTATGCAAAGGTTAACATTTCTTAGGTCAACTCAGTAATGAGTTTACTCAGCACAGGTAGAGTAGAAATAATTACAACAGGCAGCAGTCTGAGACCTGAGTCCCATCTTTAATCATTGTTGCATGTAAAAGAAAATTACTCTTAGTACTTACTTTCCCAGGGTTCTTTTATGTTCACAGAACTCAAGGCTGCTTTGCATTTTGAAAATGTTCCATCAACTTTAAAAGCATCATTCCTGTAAAGACTAAAAGTTGAGATGTGGGAGTCAAAGTGGCACTTTGTTATCAAGGCAAAGTAAAGATGTATTCTTTGTGGTCAATGTAAGGCACATTTACATTTTAATCAGTTCTCATAAGACTCTGAACGTGATATGACTATGGTCACTCTAAGTAGCCTTAAACTTTCAAATGGAAATTATTTCAAATATCAGAAGTAGCCATGGGGTGATAGATAATATCATATGATACTTTAAACACGAGCTATAGTTTACAAGCTATTTTTTTAACCTGGAATTTCCAAAATAATAAGCTTATGCATATTAATAATTGTGCCCACACCCCCGGACACCACCACCACCCCCTTTCACTAGATTTTCTTGAAATCACCCCAAGAAAGTAATCATGGATGGACAGACAAGTTTCCCACTGAGATGGAAAATTATTTGTGCATTGAACAGAACACATCCCCAGCAATACTCTTTGCTGATAGAGATCAGTGATGGGGTATCCATTGATCTGTGGGTGACTGCCTATTGGCTAGAGGAGAAATGCTGCAGCATGGAAGAGATCAGTATTCTGTATTTTAGTGTCTCAGTGTGATTGGTTGAAAACGTAATGTGTATGAGGCCTTACCCTGATGGCAAATGTTGGGGGAAAGAAGGATTGGCACATTGGGTTTCCACATGGCCAAATGTTTTTTTCCATAGGAGATTAAAGATCAAACATTTACATTGTTTCAATACTACGGACAAAGTGCCAGAAGAATATTTGGTTTGGAGCACTGAATTTACCTCTTGTCTTCAGTCCGCAATCCACGTGAGATATATTTTTTGTTCACGGAAACAGTTACATTATTTTTTTCAAGCCAGTTATCTAGAGCATAAAATGTGTATATAAACAGTATGTCACATTATGAGCTGCTTTATATATCACCTTGAAATTCATTTTGCACATGAGAAATAAATGTTTGACACATAAAAAATATCACATGGGAGAATACTATAAAATGTAGACTGATTGTTAGTTAACTCACAAATAGAGACAAACACAATGTAAATAAACTAAATGAAAAACTGTTGTGCCATTCTTTTTTTTTTATTGAGCACATGAAGTAAAGAGAGCAGGGAGAAAATCTAAGCGAGCCTCTGTGTGTGGATTTCACATGTGCTTTGTACTGTAAATAAAGGCCCACAAAGCCTAGTAACTGACAAATATGTTCTTGTCAAGAATGATTGGTTAATGTGAACCGTGCCTTGATGCAAACAACTTTCAGAAGATCTAGCAGTGGGTATCCTGGTAAACGCACATGGGCAATTCTGAAAGGGATGAGAAAGAACTCAGGGATGGGTATTCAAAGCGCTTAATAAAAGATATCTTCAATTGTTTGTGTGTCTAGACTGTTATCTAAGTCTCAAGGCCCATTTGCATGCAAAGATAATTTTTCAAATGGCTGAAAGATTTTGCAATCTATTTTCATAAAGTGTTAATGGCCATTAACACTTTATCATTTTCATTTGCATGTAAAAGTGCTTCCATTAGCTGTTTGCAGAGCCCATGGTGTGATTATTTACATGCCAAGCTGTGCACACAGCTGCATTGTTCTGCTGGCCACTAATGGTAGATTACAATGTTATCTGCTGACTGCTGTGGAGATAACAGCGTGTGGTCTACTGAGAGATAAATGTGTTACCTCTTAGTAGATAAAGAATGTTTTTTTTCGTTCACCTAAAGATCACTGTTCAAACGAAAAATGCATGTTGCAAGCGGTTACATATAACGATTATCGCTCATTTTCGGTCGTTTTAACGAATTTTCAGCGATAATCATTATGTGTAAATGGGCCTTTACAGACAAACACAATCATACTATTTTATTAGTAATTAATGCAGAAATTCAGGTAAATCAAAAGGTTTTCTTACTTTTGCTTGCAATTGTACTACAGAATAGCACATAGCCATATTTCTTATCATATTAGCCCAGGTAGCTTCAACTAGATATAATTTAAATGTCAGCTGTATACATTGCAATACCATGCAATGCTTTTCTAATCTGATTTCCACTTACTCTTATAACTCAATACATGTTTTCTTTCAAGCAAACATTCATGTTGCATTTTAAGATCCCATAAATCTTCTTTAAGGTGGTAGTTTTCCTCACTCAACTGGTGGCTTTGGGTCCTTAATCTTCTGCATTCATTTCTAAGTTGGGCAATTTCCTTTTGGAGGCCTTCTTGATGATTGTCAGGATGAGATATTCTAGATGATGTTTGATTAATCTGTAAGTGAATATAAAAATATGGTATTAGTGTATTAGTGTACCGTGTCTGCATCGGAAGTATGGGTGGAGTCATGGTTTGGCAGGGGTGAGTTCCAGAAAACGCCCACAGCTGCTGATTGGCTGGTCGCACAATACACATTTAAGAGTCCGCAGCATCCTGACTGCTGTACTAATTTAGCTCTGCAGTCTTCACAATTCCTCATCCCACCGGCAGCAGTGAGGGGGTACTCGGTGCCAGATGCTCCAGTGACCGGCCTGTTTCATCCCGGCAGCATCAGCTGCAGCAGCAGCTCACTGTACTGGCCACCCCACTCCCCCCCCCACACACACACACACACAATTCTGGGAGGTGCTCACTAGCACACTGTGTGTTCTCTGCACTCCTCACACTCAGCAAAAGGACGCCGCTCTCAGTCAATGGAGATGCGGCTGCTGGCGGACAGCCTATTTTTCCAGAGAGCAGCCATCACTCAGCAGTCGGGATGCTGCAGATGGTCCCTGTAACTCAGGCGTCGGGCACTTCTCTCCTTCCACCTGAATGCCCGTCCGCTCCTGCGGCTGGGAAGCCGCCCTGCTGCTGCCATGCAGGGAGGGAGTGCCAGGTGCTGATGATGGCCGATGTGTTGTCCCTCTACTATGTTTTCTGCAACCGCAGGAACTGCTGTGGGCATGCCCCTGTGAAGGTATGTCTGGCAGCCTATCAGTGGCATTGGGCGTCCAACCCTGCCAAACAAGGTCTCCACCCATACTTCCAGTGTCGACATATTGCACTAATACCTAAAAATATATACATCAGATTCATTTAAGAGTAAGGCTACTTTCACATCTGCGCTGGAACCTAAATTGGGAGGTTCATTTGCAGATCCTGCACAAAATACCAGAAGAAACATCAAGTAAAATGCCAGTCAGTTGAATGTAAATTGAATGAACCCCATTGTAGTCAATGAGGCACTTCGGCACTGTTCAGGTCATAAGACAGATCAGTTTGACCAAGGGATTCCCCTTCCCTGCTTCCATAATGGAGCAGGAAATTGAAACCATCCATGCAGATGTAAAAGCCTAATTCTATTAAACTATTATTTGATTTGTACATTTGAAAGTAGATTTCAAAAGCTGTTAATGGTAAAACGTAGTTCAATATGCCAGAGGTGTAACTTGAAGTTAATGGGCCCCAATGCAAAAACTTTAACAGGGCTCCCTAATATGCAGTTTTAGTACTGCTATCCTCTTATATGGAACTTATAAGGAACTGTTTAATTATCTAACACGCCTGTTACGGTATACTACCCTTGATACGCCAGCCCGGGTGCCCTAGACCTCACCTACAACCCATGTCCCTGCCTACTTGCCTGCACTCCTGGCTAACCCCAGGCAGGCAACTGGACGGCGATCCCTATTCTCACTAGGGACCGAAAAAGGGACGCTGGCGTACCTGGATGGAAAGGGTAGAATACTGACAGAAAAGGCAGATGTAAATAACCAACATGAACAATACTAAGCAGAACTGAGACAGATGGAAAAACCTGGCGGATAACAGCAAAGTATAGCAGACAAGATGACAGAAGCAGGAGACTAACCGAGGCAAAATAGCCAGCACACTGAGGGAAAGCAATAACTGGCAGTGATTGCCAGTCTCTGACCGACCTTTAAACAAAATCCTTCGCCCAGGGGTGGAGAGAGGGAGACAGCCAACTCCCAACAGAACATTATAAAAGGGAGCTTGTGCACGGCAGCTGAACTCACAGGTGCGCGCACACGCATGGCACCGCGCGCCACCAACACCACGCCGGCCGGGTACCCGTGCCCCCGGCAGCCGGACAACAAGCCAGGGGGATGCGCCCCGACTGTGGGACACTGCACACCGCCGCCCAGGAGGACCAGAAACTGCAGCATGGTAACAACACCCATTACTAGCTGCAACTATAATCTCTGCACCCAAAATACTTGTGCCACTGAAAATGTGCAAAATGTTTCCACAGCACTTTATATCAAACAATGACCCTAAACAGAAAATCAACACCTGGCTGTCTGGCCTCTTACTAAACATATAACATCCCTCAAAGGCCTAACAACCAAAACATGGGGTGCATCTATTACCCTTTCATGTAACATGGCTCCTACAAAAGCCTTTTACATCGCCTGTTTCTCCACCAGACTGAGAGCTACAAGTGAGATTTTCACACCTCTTTTTAACTAGTTTTCTCAGGTGAAGCACAATCAACCAGCTCCAAAGAAGAGAATACCACTTTTCTCCAACAACCATTCTCCTGATATTTGACCTAGTAGCTCACTTGCACGGAACACTTAGTCTTCTGGCTATAGGACATCTCACCACCAAAATTCCATTCTCTCACGTGGTGTCCCATGGTTGCCCTTAGCAATAGCACTCACAGATTTTACATCTGGATCTCCAGACATCATGGTGACTTTTCAGCCTGCACCTTGCAATGCAGGTCATGCTGTTGAAAGTGAACCTTGCCTTGTAGAGTGTTCCCGTTATGCACCATCCCATTCATCCAGGGACTTCTGCAGCCATTCTTGCACCACCTGTTGATCAACTTCAAACTTTGCCAGACCAATCTCAGTCCAACCCCTTTTCTTGATAATTTATTTGCACAGCTTTATCTCCGTCATCTTTTCTGCATATTCAGCTATGATACCTATGGCAGCTGTCTCTTGTAATTCTGAAAAACACTGATCTCTTTCTCTCTCTGAGACAGTCTCTAATTAGACATCCAGCCCTTTGGCCTCATGTCCACTAGGAAATTCAGGCCCACACGGATTCTCCATGCAGAATCTCGCAGCAGGTCCCTCCTCCTTTCCCACGGACATGAGGCCTGAAAATTGTTTTTTCTTACCTGTCCGGATGCAGCGGATGTTCACTCTGTCGTGGCTGGATCTTCTTTCTTCGGCCTGGAAGCGTGCCACGCGCTTGTGCCGTGCACTCTTTAACTCCTGATCTCCCGCACCGGAGAGTAGAAATTCAGCTACGGGTGTGCCGCGGATACAGACGGCTTCCATAGGCTTCTATGGAAGCCTGTGGGAGACCCGCAGAAAATGGAGCATGCTGCGGGTGATTTCCCACACGTGCGATCCGTACGCCAGGGAAAAAGGACATCCGCAGGTATTTACTTACCTGTGTCCAATGCATCCCTATGGCCGCGGAAAACGCGTGCGGGACACCTGCGTGGATTTTGTAATTATAATTGTCCAGTGGACCTGAGGCCTTTAGGTCTTACACAGCAACTTCATGCATCATGCAGTTTTTCACAATTCAGCCCTTCTTGTCCTTTAAATCTTGCTACTCACAGTAACAAACTTTCTTTGGAAAAACACCATCTTTGACTCTTTAACCCTTGGCTCTTTACACGCCATCATGGCAAACTCCCTGAGCCATTTTGTTGCCTACATCCGTCACCATTAGAGATGAGCGAACGTACTCGGATAAGCACTACTCGTCCGAGTAATGTGCTTTATCCGAGTATCTCGCCGCTCGTCCTGAAAGATTCGGGGCGCTCCGCTGCTGACAGGTGAGTCGCAGCGGGGAGAGGGGCAGAGTGGGCGGGAGAGAAGGAGAGAAAGATCTCCCCTCCGTTCCTCCCCGCTCTCCCCTGCAGCTCCCCGCTCCGCAGCGCGTGCTGAATCTTTCAGGACGAGCGGGGAGGTACTCGGATAAAGCACATTACTCGGACGAGTAGTGCTTATCCGAGTACGTTCGCTCATCTCTAGTCACCATATGTGACATCTGTAGAATTAGTCACTCCCAAGAATTACAATCGCCCTATGTGAGATGGTTGGCACACAGAGTAAATTCACTTCCACACTGAAGTTTCTTTTCCTCTGGCTCCTGCTAGGTTTATGGTGTTTCACAGTGCATTTGGCTTCTTACTAAACGTATAGCATCCTTCTCTCCAGTCACGCCTAGTGCTCAAAGCTTCACAACAATACACAGGATGCATCTCTTACCCTTCTGATCCACATGAATGAAAATAAGTGTAAAATTTATGTCCACCTTTGCATTTTCAATGCATTGAAAGTGAAAAATGAAGCAGCTTTGTGCTACTTCTTAATTAAAAATGTTCTATTGTTCTGTCTCTACAGCTCGTTTGTAACAGAACAGTTTGTCCCCTATATTATGCTAAGGTACATTTGGTAACTTTGCAAGAAGCAGGAGACAGATGAGAAAGACTATGACTGCAGGATGAGACTACACGGCATTTGTTAACTAACTACCTGTTATCTTGGAGACGCATACGAGCTGTAGAAACAAGACGATAGGAAATTCAAGCCTATTGCAAAGTTGCTTCATATTAAATGCAATCGGACAGCAAAAAAACCTTACAAAAGTGGATACTAAATTGTTAAATATGCCAGGTAATGGTTCTAATCATTTTCAAGTACAATTTGTATGAATATGTATACTTATTTAAAGGCAGACAAGTGTTTGTATTTGTAAATCACCATTGTAACACAAGGAAATCATATTTCCTCAGTATTATAGCTTTTTCACACCAGCGTGAAAATCACGCCAAAGTTACCCACGCAAAAAAATGTGTGCGGCTAACTGCGCAAAAATACCATGAATGGGCGATTTCCTGTAATCAAGCCAAGAGCCTAATTAGCGATGAAATTGCCCATTTACATAATTGGGAGCTGCGCTTTGCATGTTATTCAACTCCCATAGGAGTCTACTGGAACTCCTGCGCATCGCGCACAAAGACACACAGCAGGGAATTTCAGTTGCAGAATTTCAGTCACACATGTCCTATTATTTAAGGTAAGATTTTTTTTACGCGCTTAAAATTCTTTCATCTGAATGTTTCCATAGGAATTCATTGGTTCTATTAGCCACAATTTTGGGGGGTGGGTAACTATGGCATGCGTTTCACGCTCATGTGAAAGAGTCCTTAAAGTAATCACTTAATTTAGGTGATACTCAAGGAGTATTGTAGCCTTTTCAATTAGGTATGCCTAACTATTTGATGCATCAGAGAAGAGACAATGAGAAATACTGAAATGATGTTTCCAAGGTCTTCTGTTTTATTGTTGCAATGCAAGAGGTTATATAGTTTAACATCCCCCACAAACCAACAATTCAAAGTGGACAGCATGAGTGATACTTCTATCTTAATAAAACATTACAAAGGTTAATTATAACAAAGCTGCATGATCTACATCTGGGACCCGGTTAGTAAAATTTAACTACAATGCATCTTTTACTCACATATTTCTTGCTATGTACACAGCACAAATCCAATACCTCTAAAATCCCCCAATCATACACTATTGAGGTAGCAAACTGATTCAAACTGCTTGATACATCAGAAAAGCATCCCGAGGAACTATGGCACCATATACAGTCCACAGTTATGGAAACGGCCTGTAAACATCTCACCTATAAGAAACAGGAAAAACAACGCTATTGGTTGTCCGAGCAAACCCTCAGAACAGCTGATAAAAGAAGCGCAGCAAAGGCGTCCGGCAACAAACACAAAGTTCGGCAACCAAATGCCAATTTTCAGCGAGTGGTAAGGAAATGGACTGAAATAAGTGTTACAAACAACTCGATGCAGAAGCCATGAAAGGCCATATGTGAGGCCTATTATCACAGGTCAAAACCGAAAACCTTTCATGGCACACAGCAGTGCAATCAAAGGCAAAAATAGGAAGGAACTGAATGACCAACAGAATATCAAGGATAGGTGGAGGGAATACTCAGAGGAACGGTATGCCTGCAACCACATACCTGGACCATTGCATGAGGTGGAGCCTGTGGACTTGGAGCCCTCCAATATGGAGTGAGAAGTGGTTATGGCCAAGAACAAAGCACCAGGCATAGATAGCATACTGGCAAAGTTATTGCTGCCAGTACCAGTGAAAACCATTACAGCGCTGTGCCAGGCAGCATGGATATGCACGCAATGGCCACAGAACTGGAAAAGACCTGTCTTCATCCCTCTGACAAAGAAAGGCGACAACCTTCGGAATAGCTCCAACTACCAAATAATAGTCCTCAATCCACATGCAAGCAAGATCCTTCTCAAAATCATACAGGAAAGACTGAGATCAGTAGTTAAAGCGGCACTCCCTGATCTGTAGGCAGGATTCTGGTGAGGACGCGGCACCCGCGACCATATTGCAAACCTGCAATAGACCATGGAAAAAGCTCAAGAATACCAAAAGAATATCTACATGTGTTTTAACTATATCAAGACCTTTGACTGCGTCGACCATGACAAGCTATGGCACACCCTACAAGAGCTGGGCGTATCGGCACATCTAGTCAAGCTGATAAAATCACTTTATACCAATCAAGCAGCCACTGTGAGAACACAGTATGGGGAAATACATTAGTTTGGAATCGGCAAAAGCTTTCGACAGGACTGCGTCCTCTCACCTTTCTTGTTTAACCTATATGCGGAAGTGATCATGCAGAAAATGGACCTAGATGAATTGGAAATCAGGGTGAAGATAGGTGGCAGAAACATCAACAATCTCCTTTATCCAGATGACACAACTCTTCTTGCAGAAACAGAAGCAGGTCTGAACCAGCTGATATGTAAGATTAAAACTGAAAGTTAAAAAAAGGGCCTCAAAAATGGCAAAATTCAAATCAAATGCAACAATGAGGCCACAGAATGTGTGAAAGCCTTCATCTTCCTTGGTTCAAAAATTGACCAGGCTGGAGAATCTGTCAGAGACAAAACGTAGGATAGCATTGGGGCCAAGTGCATTGCTAAACATGGACAAAATCTGGAAAAGTAGGGATATTCGTATAGCAACTAAACACAGGATAGTGTAAACCAGCGTTTTCCCCATAACTGTGCATGGATGTTAAAGCTGGACTGCGGAAAAAGCTGATAGAGGGAGGATTGATGTGTTTAAGCTGTGGTGCTGGCAAAACCTGATGCGTATACCTTGGACAGCGAGAGTAACAAACAGAGAAGTCCTGAATCATATAAGACCCGAAATATCACTGGAGGGCAAGATGACCAATCTCAGACTCATGGATTTTGGCGATGTGATGCAAGCAGAGTCGTTGGAAAAATCTATAATGCTTGGACAGATCAGTGGCAGAAGACCTGGCCGCCAAAGGACACGATGGCTGATACTGTCAAAGCTGATACTGGCATGGATATCACACAACTGAAAGAAGCCGTGCAAAACCAAAAAACATGGAGAAGGGGAGCCTTTAGGGTCACCAAGGGTCATGAACGGCTAAACGGCTAACAACGACAACACAAATATTATGCACATGACACTACTGTATAGAATAGATTTCAATACTTTCACATCAGCTAGTGCTAGTGGGTTCACTGGCAAACTATCCATTTTTCAATGTCATCTAGTAGATTCACTTATTTATATTTCAGAAGTTAATATAACTGGTGAGCTGTAGGCTTGCCGGACTCCAAGGAACCTGCTATATGAGCACTGTAATTTAGTTTACTGTGCTCATACCTGCTGACAGGTTCCCTTTAATAGTCATGGAAGTTTATAAACAGGATGGTCAGCATTTAGAATTATTGGGTCATTAACCATAAGAGGGGTTTATAACCTCCTACCTATTAACTGAAACACTGTTCTAGATGTATTGCTACATGAAGAGCAGATCTGCTGTTAATGGATAGAAATAGGTTGCAGTCTACAGCTGGCTACTGACATTGTTTGATCAGAAATCTAGTATATTGCAAAATCATTTTAGCACAAAATTAAAATAGGCAATAAAAGGTTTTTAGAATTTAAACCGTTCTGACCACTGTGCTTTTAGAATTCATCAACTCTTCTATTATTCTTCTAAATGGAATTTTAAATAAACATTAAAGCTATGGTTGTCAAATAGACATGATGGATCTTTTTCTTCAAAACGTAACAGTAATTATAATGTTATAAATTATATAGATATAAAATAAAATAGGAGCTGACGTTAAACCCATTGAACCACGGATAGTAAATTTAGGCTCCACCTTTTAATTGGCTGCATTGTGAGTCTAAAACTATGATTGTCGATAATTAAATGTCAATTCTGCATATTTGTTGTTTTCAATTATGTTTTGCTGTTGACAGATCTGCAATTTCATTGCATAATTGGGTTTTTCTGTGAAAGGATTGAGCATTACGGATAGGTTCACAGCATGTTCTTGCATCCTTTGAAAGGTCATGAAAATAACTGAAGTGCCAGATCCGACACATAACAGGCATAAACTGCACCATTATAGTTAATAGTGCAGCATGCATGTGTTTAGACATCTGGTATTCATTACGTAACCGCTTAGTGATCACTCATACGTGATTTCACATCCTGGGTGTCTGGGCTTCAATCTACAGGGCAGGAAAAGCATGCCAGCCTTGTAGAGTAAAGCTCTGGGGTCCATGCATGTGACAGCTCCCTGCTATCTGCTGCCGGAGGTAACAGATAGCCTTGAGCTGTCAAAGGGGGCTGCAGTATGTCACCCCCAGTCACGCATAAAAGTTTTAAAAAAGTCAAATAACGTTTTAAGTTTCAGTTCCCCTCATAGATCTGATCCATGAGGAGAGCTGAAACTACTCACCTCCATTCTCCATGATGACTTGCGGCGTTTTGTTCCTAACAGGACCTGACGCCACCTTCTGCCCATGCACGTCAGATGTAAAATGTTGGGCGAAATATTGGGGAGACTGGGAGATTTAAAATCTCCCTGCTCCCGGTTAGCAAGATTGGCCAAAAGCAGGGAGATGTCACCAGGGGCCACAGTATGCGGTCCCCCAGTCACGTGATCGCCGTTATCCAATGGATAACGGCAATCGTGTAAAGTAAAAAAAAAAGTTTTTAAAAAAGTTATAAAAGTTAAAGTTTCATTTCCCCTCATGGATCGCATCCATAAGGGGAGATGAAATTACGTACCTAAGGCACCCGGATTTATCTGTAGACCTCACCCCGATTTCTGCGCATGCGCCCATCAGCAAAATGGCGGACAGATACATAAAAGCCGAGGATTGCCCGGGAAATGAAAAATCTCCCTGCTCCTGGCTACCAAGGTGGCTGAGAGCCCAAATATTTCACAGGGGTCCGCAGTATGCTGTCCATGATCACGTGATTGTTGTCATCCAATGGATAATGACGATCATGTAAAAGTAAAAAAAAAGTTAGTTTCACCTCCCTTCATGGATCAGATCCGTGAGGAGAGGGGAAATTACTTACCTAAAGCCCATGGATTTGTCCTCTGATGGGATCTTTATTCGCGGATCTTTCCCTGGCTTCTATGCATGTGCCCATCGGCAAAATAGCAGACGGAAGCGAAGGTGCTGGGGATTATCCAGAAAATTTAAAAACTCCTTGCTCCAGGCTACTGAGAAGGTACAGGTCCATAAAATGGAAGAATCTGTCTCAAAATGGCCGCTAGATACAAAATGGAGCATTATAAGATGTAAATAAGCTTGTGTGTAGTGAAACAATAAATTTGCAAAAATAACTTTACAGCAGGGTATTCGGTGCATTGTCTAATGATTTGTTTTTTTTCTTTCTATTCATCCGAGAGCATTCGCCTGGTACAGCCGCTATCAGAAAAACCTCCCCCATGTCCTGAGCTTTGGAAAAGAGCAAATCGTGCTGATAAGACGCTGCGATCATCCAAACTCACAAGAGAGAGTAATCATTTGAAGGACATTTCACATATTTATTCTCACTGCGCTGATTGTTGAAACAAAGCACAATTCTTGATGTTTTTTCTAACCCAATAAGATTAACCTCGTGACTAATGACGTATTGCTTTCCTGTTTTAAGAAATATACTCAGTCAATAAAGATTCAGTGTGTGTACGCGCCTTAAGCAGAGTGGGCTGTATATACTTGCCGCGGCCCATCTCCACATATCTGTGAGAGCTAATTACTATAAATCATAGTTTTTGGCCTCTCTGATGCATCCAGGTATGAACTAATTTGGAACCCAAGGCTTGAAAGGTTAATGTGACCGGTCATGTGTAACGGTCCTTAACAACTGGCGTAGTCGGCAGGATTATTGATTGACGCTGATGATAACCATTGGACTGCGACACAGACCTGGATTGATGACATCGGCCGTGCCAAAGTCTGGGGACTGATCAACCCCATACAGCGCGGTAAGTCACATATATACATATATATGATGTCTACCGTGGTCTGTTTTGGCACGTTTGATTGTAGTCTGTCCTGCGGTCAGTCGTTATTTCAATGTACAATTGTTAAGCTGTCATCAATAGACATTGTTACCTCAGGTCTTGGGTACTCTTAAGTGACACCGAGGGACAGAATCTGTAATTTGACTATATGCATATATATGTGTTTTCATTGTGGGTCCAGTAGGACTGGCTGTTTAACGGTACAGGGCATTTTGGCTGTTTAACTGTACCGGGCATTTTGGCTGTTTAACGATACAGGGCGTTTTGGCTGTTTAACTGTATCGGGCATTTTGGCTGTTTAACTGTATCGAACGTAGAAGTCTGTGAACACTACGTCATCGAGGACAGGGCATTTGGCGTGGAAGTCTTTGAACACTACGTCTTGTTGTATCGTACGTAATAACATGTTGAAGTTCTTTAAGAAGACTACTGATCAGGGTCTCCTGGATTCTGTCCACTTGGCGTCATGTAGAGGAGAGGAGTATGTGAAGAAGGTTAAGAAGTTATGTGAGATAGTGGGTATGCCGTCTGGTGGCAGGCTACAACCTGGTTTGTGGTCAGAAATGTTGATTAAGTGTAGAGGGTCACTGAATGATGCTGGTTTATCGAAAGACGCTGAAATGTGGCATAAGGTTTCTGTACAGTTGAAAGCTGAAGGTTATGAGGAAGTTGAATGGATTGAAGAACATGTAAAGTCTTACAAGTACCGTAAGCCTGTCAGACCGCCTCCATATGAGGGCTCTGATAAGACTGATGATGTTTCACATTGGATGTGCACAAGGTGTGGAATTCAAAACCAAGCATATGTGTTTATCTATGAGTCTAAATGCAGGGAATAGTTCATATTCACAGAGAGCGGACAGCCGTTTTACAAAGGTGGGGGCTGTCGGAGAAGGCTTGGAAAGTGTGTTAGCTGATAATGAAGGAATTGTAGTTAATAGACGATTGCTCAAGTTTGCAGAGAAATATGTTTCAGTAAGTGACGTACAGTTGAAGTAAGAAAGGTGCAGATTCAAGATGGCGATTATTCATATGCTTTGAGTTGAAGACAAAGAAAGGCAGTCTTTCTTCACCATCTGAGGGCACCGCCCCGGCCGTGTCATGGACGATGTTTTTCTCCCTTTTGTCCTGCCCCTAGATGGCCGTGTTGTTATTGGGGCCAATACCAGTCGGTAAATCTTGATACGTCTCTAGTATGTAGTATTCCTGGACCCTCCCGTCACCATCACCCAGTTAGGCCACGCCTTTGGTGGCCATTTCAGTGCCAGCCATAGCCCAGCGGCCATTTTAGCATCTGTTGTAACAATACCTTCAGCTGCCACTCAGACGTCATCCTAGCTCCGCAGCAGAAATGAGCTGGCCTCTGAACTCCCATCTATGTATGTTTTTACCCAGCATACCAATTCTTTGAACTGCAATGACGAGTGCCTTTTCTGAATTTTGCATAGAAACATTCAAGTCCCCTCATCCCGCCTGCAAATAGCCTTCTCCCGATTATCTGTTCTGCAGTCTGTGTTTAGCACCCCCATCCCAAGTAGGTCTGTGCTTAAAATTTCCCATGAATGTAGTTGTTGCTGGAAAAATCTTTTCCACTTTGCAAGGGAGAAAAATGGAGGAGAAAGGGAATCCTCTAGTCTGTGTCCCCCTATGACATGAAGCAAGTTCATGCAGAGTCTGCAGACAATTATGTGACAATTAACCACCGTGCTGTCTGTCCTGTATGTTTTAATGTCATAACATTGTGTCATTGCTGTACGTGTTGTCCATTCCTCATAAGTCAGATATTGCTGAGAAGAAAGGTCACTATAGGTGCTAGGATCGCAGACGGCAGTAGGAAAGCTTACAGAACGGAGAGGGTCAATATGTGATAATATATATAGATATATAAATATATATATAGGAGTACATAGAGGGTTAATGCTTGATCTATTAGAAGCCGCAGCTAGACCGGAGCAGGTTCTCCCCCCTTCCCTTTGTTTTTCTCTTCGCTCTAATCTTTGGCCTTGAGAGTTAGAGCGGAGAACACTGGACAATTAATTAAGTTTGCTTGACTAGAATAGAACTCAAAATGAATCCAGTGAATCTTACTGTTTTTGATGTTCTTTGTGTAAATGTCAGTTCTGTGATTGGTAGGACGTGTGCATAATTGCTAGATGTGTGTTCCTTTTATGGGAAATATTAGTGTTGTGGGATCTGTTGTACATCTCTAGTATTACAGACAGTTAAAGTTTGACTGCTTCCAGGGAGAGGTGGTAGTGATTGAATGCATTTGTTTGCAAGATGAGGACAGTTGCATCCTTTGCGTTATTTTCTGGTGTGAACGGTGTGCATCCTAGTGCAATGTATCCACAATTTCCTGAACTCTAACGGCACAAATATTGTGTGTGTGGTGAATCATAGGCATTTGAATGAGAGAGACAGACTTGACCGCATGGATGGATGAGAGTTAATGACTAGAGATGAGCGAACGTACTCGGATAGGCACTACTCGTCCGAGTAATGTGCCTTATCCGAGTACCGCTCTACTCGTGCTGAAAGATTCGGGGCGCTCCGCTGCTGACAGGTGAGTTGCGGCGGGGAGCGGGGCAGAGCGGGCGGGAGAGAAGGAGAGAAAGATCTCCCCTCCGCTCCTCCCCGCTCTCCCCTGCAGCTCCCCGCTCGTGCTGAAAGATTCGGGACGCGCTGCGGAGCGGGGAGCTGCAGGGGAGAGCGGGTGCCTATCCGAGTACGAGTAGTGCCTATCCGAGTACGTTCGCTCATCTCTATTAATGACCCGTGTTCAGACGATGCAGATATTGACTGGGGATACAATTTCCCCTCCTCCCCCCTGCATATGCAGACTGTAAATTTTCAATGTGGATAGATGTTTGTAGAATATTCTGCCCTGATGTAATTTATGTCTCTGTTGTTGGCACTGATATCATACAGGCCTTATCTGCATCCATCAAATTCTCACCAGATGGATCAGTACGGGTTGAGACCTCAGGTGCCGGTTCAGAAGAGTTTTGTAAACTAACTGCTCCAACAAACACCCCTCTTTTTCCAGTCCAGAAAAGACGCTGAAGGGTCAGCCAGGCACCTACCACATGTAGGCGCTGTGTGCTGTCGGCGTTGTGTGATGTAGGCACTGTGTGCTGATGAGGTGTCAGTCAGCCACCTACGGCATGTCGGTGCTGTGTGCTGATGATTTGGAAGCCTGCCAACAGGCCACAATTTCACTGTTAATTTTTCTTGCAGAAATGACAAACTCCAGTCCTGGAAAATAAAGGCTGTTCTCCTGGGTCATTGGTCAGGCCAAGGAACTGGACATCTGACAGAGGAACAAAAGGCTGTTCTCCAGGCCATACCTGTACCTATATGTGTTGCCAAACTCCGCACCTTTCTGGGCCTTGTTTCATACTGCTGCCCATGAATCCACTCGGTTTCCTCTCTTATGCAACCACTCGATGACTGTCTTCCAATTATTCTTTTCTCTCTCACCTTTGAAGCAGCCCTCTAGTCTTGGGTATTCCCAACTACTCTTTACCCTTTACTCTTTTCTGTACTGAACTTTCTAGCCATGCGACGGCAGTGTTGACACAAAAGCACGGAGGACAACCACGGCCACTTGGATACTACTCAATAAGGGTGGATCCAGTGGCTCGAGGAGCTCCCTCATGTGTTTGTGCGGTGGCAGCAGTACAGGCAATGGTTGACAAACCTTCTGAGTTGGTATTGGACTATACCCCCCCCCCCCCCATTCCTTAGTGGTCCTCACCCCTCATGTCATTCGGAGCATTCTTACACAAGTGCAACCCAAGCACTTATTTCTGGCCCGTCAAATCCAGCTACAATGTGCTCTTGTCATTCTTCTCACTGTTGCTACTACCTTGAACTCGGTTACTCTCCCAATTAAGTACCCTAGTTCAAAGGGGGGGGGAGAGAGGATATAGGTGATCTAGGTATTGCAGGTCAGCTATTTTTACATTTTTAATTTTTTCTTTTTCCTTTTTACAATAAGGTTATGATCTATTTGAAATAGAATACCAGCCTGATTGTCTAGCGGTAATCGGTGCAAGGGGTTCAGAAGTGCCAATTCAGCTGGCAGAAACTGAACCGCTTGAGGTAATGTTTAAAGGGTCACGATACCTCACTTGCTTCCTTATGCTGGAAGGTCCTGAAAGCATATTGAGAATTGCGTGATGGGACCCTTGGGAGGTTGTATCAAACTTCACCTGTCCGGTGAGGCTCGTATACACCCCGGGTCTGAAAGTCACCCGACTTTATGTCGGATGGCAGCAGACCAAGCGACACCTCTACCCGTCCTCACTCTTACGTACGCAGAGGACCAAGCACTTAGCCCCCTTGGTCCGTCAGTACCCCCTGGCACATGTCCAGGAAGATGCAATTGCAGACACTGTCTCTTCTTTATGTTAACTTAAAGCCCTTAAGAAATGTGTCTTCCCAGCTAATACCCCTTTTGTTCCCCATTAACAGAAAGAGTTTTAAAGGGCCAGCCAGACTGTCAGTATTTGTTTGCATTTATTTTCAGAGGAAAGCAGTACTGTTGGACAGTGCTGCCATAAGGGGCACAGAATAGCCCAAAACCAGTTTACCAGATGCATGAAGCTGATATTAGACGCCTGGCCAATTCCCGAGGGCACCACCCTCTTGTAATATGTTGATGATTTACTTTTTTTATGTACTCCTGACCCAAATAGTTACCTCAATGTATTACTAAGCCTTTTGTGTTTCCTCCATCAAGAATACAAAAGCTGTAAGTTTACTAATGGAAGCCATCATGTTGCCAGAACAGGTGGCCATAATAAATGTTAACTGAAAGCCCTTGTTAATAATGTATATTCTGAGTTGTTTTTGTAGATGGTACCAGGGTAATTGACGACTCCACGCTGGATATGCAGTGATCACGCAACAAGATGTCCTAAAAGCAGAATGTCTCCGCATGTCCCAGGACAGGAAGCGGAATTACAGGCCCTCACTGAGGCATGTAGAGTGGTAGAAGGTAAGACGGCAAACATTTACACTGACTCCTGGTATGCATTTGGCATAGCTCATGACTACGGCCTAACATGGAAGGCCAGACAGCTTGTTAAGAATGGTGCAGCGGTGACAAAGTGGAAAGCTCACACCAATTCCTACAGCAGAGAAACAAGAGGCAACGCCATCACAGGCCACACAGCAAAAGCAGCGGCCCTTAAGCCGTGGAAGAAAAGAAGAAAAGAAGAATTTAACAATAATTTTGGACTTTGATATAAACCTTGGACTTTGATTACTTTGATATGAACTTGGACTTTGATATGCTAAAGACTTTACAGTTACAAGCCAGCAATGAAGAAAAAGACAAATGGACTAAATAGGGGAGCAGCAGAAATGGGATGGTGAATGGCGAACAGTCAACAGAACTTGCCCACCACGGTCCCTGTGCCCCATGATGGCCCAGCAAATGCACGGAAAGACACACCTACCGGGGGTCCAGAAGTCCGCCTTGAGGTCGTGTCCTCTGGCCTGCTCCGTCGCCTCTGGTGCCGTCCGGCATGACGTTCCCACAAGGGTCTTTCTGACTTTATTCCTGACAATGTTGCCTCCTGTGGCTAGAAATGCACTGACGCCGAAATCTGCGATCTGCACTGAGCCGTCTTCACCCAGGGGGATGTTTCCAGCCTTAACATCCCTGTGGATCTGGCCGTTCTTATGCAGGTACTCCAGGCCTTCTAGCACCTCCTTCAGCATGGTGGCGATGCTTGCCTCATCCAACACCCCGTTCAAAGCAGCAATGATGTCAACGCTTGAGCAAGGACGGGTGGCTCCTGGGTTTTCTGTAGCTGCTGTATCATTTGTCCAATTTTGCATGATCTTTGCCGTAAGCAACAGGGCAGAAGTAAATTTGCCACATAACGCTTGCCTAGACCACTCTACCCATTTCAGAGATTGCAAATTGGTTACACTCAGCTCCCACTTGTTGGGAAGCATGAAAATGTGCTTGTTGTTGATTTCTTTTCAGGTTGGAGACCTACCCTGTTACCAAAGTAAAGAAGCAGGTAACCGTACAGAGGTGCATGAATGAGGTAATCCGCAGATATGGGGTACCGTAAGTGATTGAGTCAAACAAAGGTACAAATGTCACAGGTGAAATAATGCAATACATCATGTCTGCTTTGGGTATATTCCAGGCTTTTCACACACCCTACCGTCCACGGAGTAGTGGGAAAGTAGATCAATGGGCAATGAAGGAAACGGGTAAATCTTGAATTGAGTGTCTTCCATTAGTTTTTCTTTTTCTCCGGAGGATACATGCCACAGTAGCCAAGTTTGGGAAATGATTCTCTTGTTAATTTTGTCATAGGTCTCTCCAAGGAATTGCCAATAACGCATTCTGTGGTCTCTGCTTCTCTCTCAGGTCCTACAGACGAGCGTCACAATCTGAAACCAGGTGGCAGGTTTGATCCACATGTGTATATATATAGATGCAATCAGAGTGCCAAGGGGGGGGGGGTGCCAGATGAGTTTAAAGCCAGGGATCAAGTTAAGGCCGGATTTGAGTCCCTGTATGGAATAGTATCCATCAATAAGAATGTTTGTATATATATTACAACCAGCAGGGGTTCGTGAGCTATACAAGAGATGCACTTTAGGGGCTTGCTGATCAGTTGGGCCCCACGGCCACCATGGCTTTCCGGAACCGAGTGGCTCTGGATATGATGCTAGCTGAGAAAGGTGGTGTTTGTAAAATGATTGGTGAGACTTGCTGTACATATATTCCAGATAACACGGGGCCCTCAGGTAAAGTGACTATCGCAATAAAGAAATTGGCCACATTGTCAGAAGAGCTGAAGCGTAATTCTGGGATAACTAACCCCTGGGATGAGTGGTTTGTATGGACCGGACAATGGAAACAATTCTTGATGCAGATAGGAATAGGGATTCTGGTTACTCTTATCATACTCCTGCTACTTTCTGTCTGTATTGTACCCTGCATAAAACGCTCCTGTGCTAAGCTTACAGATCAGATGGTACCTGTCGCCCCCGTATACGTAAATGTAGAGACCCCAGGCTATATGCCTATGATACAACAGAGCGATTTGTCCCCTTGTGGATCTGTCTCAGCAGAAACAGGGGTGACCACTCTAGTTTCCCAGCCATTAGAATAGAATAGCATGTGTGTTGTAGATCCCTTCTGTGTCTACTAGGTCTTCATGTTTAGTTAGTTAGGATTAGTTGTCGGGGAAGGGATTAGCCCTTGGACAGCTGACCAATAATGATAGGTAAGGCATAGATCATGAGCTAGAGATAGGGAAAGCAAACCTTACCCCGCCCAGTAGAAGTAATAAGGTATTGTTTATTTTGAGACAGTTTCTAGGGGGATTTGAGAAGGTACAGGTCCATAAAATGGAAGAATCTGTCTCAAAATGGCCGCTAGATACAAAATGGAGCATTATAAGATGTAAATAAGCTTGTGTGTAGTGAAACAATAAATTTGCAAAAATAACTTTACAGCAGGGTATTCGGTGCATTGTCTAATGATTTGTTTTTTTTCTTTCTATTCATCCGAGAGCATTCGCCTGGTACAGCCGCTATCAGAAAAACCTCCCCCATGTCCTGAGCTTTGGAAAAGAGCAAATCGTGCTGATAAGACGCTGCGATCATCCAAACTCACAAGAGAGAGTAATCATTTGAAGGACATTTCACATATTTATTCTCACTGCGCTGATTGTTGAAACAAAGCACAATTCTTGATGTTTTTTCTAACCCAATAAGATTAACCTCGTGACTAATGACGTATTGCTTTCCTGTTTTAAGAAATATACTCAGTCAATAAAGATTCAGTGTGTGTACGCGCCTTAAGCAGAGTGGGCTGTATATACTTGCCGCGGCCCATCTCCACATATCTGTGAGAGCTAATTACTATAAATCATAGTTTTTGGCCTCTCTGATGCATCCAGGTATGAACTAATTTGGAACCCAAGGCTTGAAAGGTTAATGTGACCGGTCATGTGTAACGGTCCTTAACAACTGGCGTAGTCGGCAGGATTATTGATTGACGCTGATGATAACCATTGGACTGCGACACAGACCTGGATTGATGACATCGGCCGTGCCAAAGTCTGGGGACTGATCAACCCCATACAGCGCGGTAAGTCACATATATACATATATATGATGTCTACCGTGGTCTGTTTTGGCACGTTTGATTGTAGTCTGTCCTGCGGTCAGTCGTTATTTCAATGTACAATTGTTAAGCTGTCATCAATAGACATTGTTACCTCAGGTCTTGGGTACTCTTAAGTGACACCGAGGGACAGAATCTGTAATTTGACTATATGCATATATATGTGTTTTCATTGTGGGTCCAGTAGGACTGGCTGTTTAACGGTACAGGGCATTTTGGCTGTTTAACTGTACCGGGCATTTTGGCTGTTTAACGATACAGGGCGTTTTGGCTGTTTAACTGTATCGGGCATTTTGGCTGTTTAACTGTATCGAACGTAGAAGTCTGTGAACACTACGTCATCGAGGACAGGGCATTTGGCGTGGAAGTCTTTGAACACTACGTCTTGTTGTATCGTACGTAATAACATGTTGAAGTTCTTTAAGAAGACTACTGATCAGGGTCTCCTGGATTCTGTCCACTTGGCGTCATGTAGAGGAGAGGAGTATGTGAAGAAGGTTAAGAAGTTATGTGAGATAGTGGGTATGCCGTCTGGTGGCAGGCTACAACCTGGTTTGTGGTCAGAAATGTTGATTAAGTGTAGAGGGTCACTGAATGATGCTGGTTTATCGAAAGACGCTGAAATGTGGCATAAGGTTTCTGTACAGTTGAAAGCTGAAGGTTATGAGGAAGTTGAATGGATTGAAGAACATGTAAAGTCTTACAAGTACCGTAAGCCTGTCAGACCGCCTCCATATGAGGGCTCTGATAAGACTGATGATGTTTCACATTGGATGTGCACAAGGTGTGGAATTCAAAACCAAGCATATGTGTTTATCTATGAGTCTAAATGCAGGGAATAGTTCATATTCACAGAGAGCGGACAGCCGTTTTACAAAGGTGGGGGCTGTCGGAGAAGGCTTGGAAAGTGTGTTAGCTGATAATGAAGGAATTGTAGTTAATAGACGATTGCTCAAGTTTGCAGAGAAATATGTTTCAGTAAGTGACGTACAGTTGAAGTAAGAAAGTTGCAGATTCAAGATGGCGATTATTCATATGCTTTGAGTTGAAGACAAAGAAAGGCAGTCTTTCTTCACCATCTGAGGGCACCGCCCCGGCCGTGTCATGGACGATGTTTTTCTCCCTTTTGTCCTGCCCCTAGATGGCCGTGTTGTTATTGGGGCCAATACCAGTCGGTAAATCTTGATACGTCTCTAGTATGTAGTATTCCTGGACCCTCCCGTCACCATCACCCAGTTAGGCCACGCCTTTGGTGGCCATTTCAGTGCCAGCCATAGCCCAGCGGCCATTTTAGCATCTGTTGTAACAATACCTTCAGCTGCCACTCAGACGTCATCCTAGCTCCGCAGCAGAAATGAGCTGGCCTCTGAACTCCCATCTATGTATGTTTTTACCCAGCATACCAATTCTTTGAACTGCAATGACGAGTGCCTTTTCTGAATTTTGCATAGAAACATTCAAGTCCCCTCATCCCGCCTGCAAATAGCCTTCTCCCGATTATCTGTTCTGCAGTCTGTGTTTAGCACCCCCATCCCAAGTAGGTCTGTGCTTAAAATTTCCCATGAATGTAGTTGTTGCTGGAAAAATCTTTTCCACTTTGCAAGGGAGAAAAATGGAGGAGAAAGGGAATCCTCTAGTCTGTGTCCCCCTATGACATGAAGCAAGTTCATGCAGAGTCTGCAGACAATTATGTGACAATTAACCACCGTGCTGTCTGTCCTGTATGTTTTAATGTCATAACATTGTGTCATTGCTGTACGTGTTGTCCATTCCTCATAAGTCAGATATTGCTGAGAAGAAAGGTCACTATAGGTGCTAGGATCGCAGACGGCAGTAGGAAAGCTTACAGAACGGAGAGGGTCAATATGTGATAATATATATAGATATATAAATATATATATAGGAGTACATAGAGGGTTAATGCTTGATCTATTAGAAGCCGCAGCTAGACCGGAGCAGGTTCTCCCCCCTTCCCTTTGTTTTTCTCTTCGCTCTAATCTTTGGCCTTGAGAGTTAGAGCGGAGAACACTGGACAATTAATTAAGTTTGCTTGACTAGAATAGAACTCAAAATGAATCCAGTGAATCTTACTGTTTTTGATGTTCTTTGTGTAAATGTCAGTTCTGTGATTGGTAGGACGTGTGCATAATTGCTAGATGTGTGTTCCTTTTATGGGAAATATTAGTGTTGTGGGATCTGTTGTACATCTCTAGTATTACAGACAGTTAAAGTTTGACTGCTTCCAGGGAGAGGTGGTAGTGATTGAATGCATTTGTTTGCAAGATGAGGACAGTTGCATCCTTTGCGTTATTTTCTGGTGTGAACGGTGTGCATCCTAGTGCAATGTATCCACAATTTCCTGAACTCTAACGGCACAAATATTGTGTGTGTGGTGAATCATAGGCATTTGAATGAGAGAGACAGACTTGACCGCATGGATGGATGAGAGTTAATGACTAGAGATGAGCGAACGTACTCGGATAGGCACTACTCGTCCGAGTAATGTGCCTTATCCGAGTACCGCTCTACTCGTGCTGAAAGATTTGGGGCGCTCCGCTGCTGACAGGTGAGTTGCGGCGGGGAGCGGGGCAGAGCGGGCGGGAGAGAAGGAGAGAAAGATCTCCCCTCCGCTCCTCCCCGCTCTCCCCTGCAGCTCCCCGCTCGTGCTGAAAGATTCGGGACGCGCTGCGGAGCGGGGAGCTGCAGGGGAGAGCGGGTGCCTATCCGAGTACGAGTAGTGCCTATCCGAGTACGTTCGCTCATCTCTATTAATGACCCGTGTTCAGACGATGCAGATATTGACTGGGGATACAATTTCCCCTCCTCCCCCCTGCATATGCAGACTGTAAATTTTCAATGTGGATAGATGTTTGTAGAATATTCTGCCCTGATGTAATTTATGTCTCTGTTGTTGGCACTGATATCTTACAGGCCTTATCTGCATCCATCAAATTCTCACCAGATGGATCAGTACGGGTTGAGACCTCAGGTGCCGGTTCAGATTAATAAGATTAACCTCGTGACTAATGACGTATTGCTTTCCTGTTTTAAGAAATATACTCAGTCAATAAAGATTCAGTGTGTGTACGCGCCTTAAGCAGAGTGGGCTGTATATACTTGCCGCGGCCCATCTCCACATATCTGTGAGAGCTAATTACTATAAATCATAGTTTTTGGCCTCTCTGATGCATCCAGGTATGAACTAATTTGGAACCCAAGGCTTGAAAGGTTAATGTGACCGGTCATGTGTAACGGTCCTTAACACTACTAAAGGTAGCCGAGACCCTGGAGCAGGGACCATGGTCCACGGTGAGTGGTTCCCGGTCACGTGATCACCGTTATCCAACGGCTAATGACAATCTCATAAAAGTTTTTTTTAAAAGTTGAAGTTACATCTCTCCTCATTGATGCGATTGGTGAGAGAAGATGAAACTTCTTGATGCGATTACACTTCATGTATCTTCCCTGGCTTCTGTGCATGCGTCCACCGTCAAAATGACTGACACATGCACAGGCGCCGGGGAGAGTCCAGGAAATTTTAAATCTTCTTGCTGGATCAGTGACCAGAGGACTCAATGAGCGTTCCACGATCATGTGATAAACAGGGGTGAAAGTCTTCATTCATATATGTATTGTAAAAAAAACTGTTTTTAAAATAACACAACTCCCAAAAAAATAAAAATCGTAACTTTTTTCTAGTCTGGTTTTCCAAATTGGGTTATTTGTGAGGGTTCTCTATTGCTTTGGCAGCTCAAGGGCTCTACAAGTGGGCAATAGGGCCTGAAACATCTTTAAGCAAAATTTCTGTTCTGAAAACCACCAGCCGCTCCTTTCAGTTTGGACCTCATTGTTCATAGAGACAGAAGATTAGGGCCATAATGGGTATGTTTCTGAACACAGGACAAACAGGGGGATCCATTTTTCATTGCAAGTGCAAGTTTTCATAGATATGTGTGCTGTAACAAAAAAAAATTGCTTTAAAAATGACATAATTGCCAAAAAATGAAAATCGTATTTTTTTCATTCCGCTTTACTTATCCATTTGGGGGTTGCAAATACTCATTTTCATGTGCACTAAAGAAAAAAAACCTCTCTTAACAATATTAAATTAAATCTTTTTCTCCACTAAACTGCATTGACTCTGGGGTCAAAATACTCATGACCCCCCTCGGTGAATACATCAAGGGATGTCGTTTTTAAAATAGGGTCATTTGTGGGGATGTCTATCATTCTGATACCTATGAGCCTTTGAAATCTTGGCTTGGTGTAGAAAAACAAAATGTTCCTCAAAATGTTAATAATTAATGTTAAATTTGGACGTCTCCTAAGTGGTTATAAAAACTAATGTTTTTGCAATTTGCTTCCAGAATAAAGTGAACAAATGGAAATATACATCTCATTAAAAAATTGTAGAGTATGTTTCCACATATTTGACATATTGCAGTTGAAAATGTAAAACAATGACAATTTTTTCAAAAAATTCCCAATACACAAATTCTATCGGACTATTTTTAACACCTAAATGAAGTACAATATGTGGCAAAAAAACCAATATCAGAATCACTTGGATATGCAAAACCTTTACGGAGTTATTCTATGTTAAAGTAAAACATGTCAGATTTCCAAAATGTGGCCTGTTCATTAAGGCGCAAATAGGCTTGTTCACTATGGGGTTAATCTGTGCTCAGTTATTCTCAGAATGTAAAAGCAAATGACTAAAAAGAGTTTATCAGGTGCATAAAGTAACAATAACCAAAACAAGGAAAACAGCAGTAAGGTGTCCATATATATCAGACAGAATTGGGACAAACACTCCTACTTTGGCTGGATCAGCCAACCAACCAATGTACAGGACTGTGCTAATAGTTTTTTAATCAACTTTTTTAACTGACTGAAATAAATTATTTTATTTTTTTAAGTGTTTGTGTACAAAAATAGCAAAATGTAAAAAAAACTGTATAAACTTGGTATTGCTGGAATCGTGCTGTCCCAGAGAATAATATTATCACATCATTGTGCGCACTGGATGCTGTAAAGAGGAAATCCAAAAAAACAAAAAGGGCAGAATTTCTTTTTTTCCCCAGTCCGCTTTAAAAAAATTTATAAAAGTTATACAATACATTATATGTACCCAAAAATATGTAGCTTAAAAAATACAAGCCCTCATATGGCTATATTGATAGATTAAAAAAAATGAAAAATGAGTTTGTCATTAAGGTACAAACATGCTTTGTCACTAAGGCCTTAGTCACACGAGCGTTTTTTGCCGCGATTTGCGGATCGCATGACAGATGCGCATCCGCAAATCGCGTGACTGGGGCCGAAAAATCGCCCGAAAAAACTGCTCCTAGCCGCGTTTCAATAGAAATGGGCCGGAGCTGTCCAGCGCATATACTCGACAAATCATGATGTTTGCCCATTGAATTCAGCGCTGAGCCAATCAGGGGCAGCACTCACTCACACCCACTCACACCCACTGCCGGCCGGCAGCGCTGAACTCCGTCTGCCGGGACAAGGTGAGTATATATATATTTTTTATTTTTACACATTTCTGGATGAATTGCAGGGAAGGGCTTATATATTTAAGCCCTTCCCGACAATTCATCCCGTGATCGCCGGCAGCCCATTGCTTTCAATGGAGCCGGCTGTATTGCCAGTTCCATTGAATTCAATGGGCAAACATCATTTTCTCTGCCACAGCTGTTACAGCTGTGGCAGAGAAGAATGATTTGTCGAGTATATGCTCTCAATGGGGTCGGCGCTGCTGCCGCCGGCCCCATTGAGCGCATATAGAGAAGAGAACAGGAATCTGCGATTTCTGTTCTATAATTTATCGGACGAGCGCATAAAAAACGCTCATGTGTCCGATACCATTGCAAAGCAATGGTTTTATAAAATCGCCGGATGCATGCGCAAATCGCGCGAAAAAATGCCCGTCTGACTAAGGCCTAAGGGGTTAAAGTGGGAAATAAGCCATTGTTAGAAGATTCTGGAAGCAAATTATTCCTCTTTTCCTATTAAAATAAACATGCATGCTCAGCCGACTGCTATTTTATTGTATGGCCAACTGTAAGGCTTATTTCACACAAGCGTTTTTAAGCGGCTAATTTAGCCGCAATAAAAAAAATCACATGCATTGGAAGCATTGGATTCCAATGCATTCATTCAGATGGCCGATTACACTGCTCATCAGCATTTTTGCATCTGTTGTGCGATATATCAATTCTTATGGCTTTTTGGGTGTAGAATCCGAATATAGATTTAAAAAAAATTTTTTAAAAAGGATTTTGTTTGTGCTCATTTTCTGGTGAATTACATAAAATTCAATCAGTGACTAAGCTAAACTCTTTATTTGAATATAATACACAGTGGATGAAGTTCTAAAAATGGTCACTAGATGGCAATGTAGTTGAGCAGGAAGGTTACTGACATAAGCCAATCTGTACTGCTGTTTAGTGTTAAAGTCTTCTCTTTATTCTTATCTCCGTATATCAGTATTTTTTGAGTTTCATTCACAAATACATTACCAGAAAAACATTATTGAGTTCTGAGTGGTTTTTTTTGTATTTAAAACCAGACAATATTTGCCAATACTGTGTTATTGTCTATGTAATAGTGCTATGTATCTCAGAAATGTGACGTGATAGATTCTGATTCTTCCACTGAATTCAGCACCCCAAAATCAGTTATAAACCAACCTGTTTCCAAACCAGATACAGAAAACTTTTTTTGATTTGTTGACCAGTGTTATTAGCCGCGTAAACACATCTGGATGGTGAACATAGGAATTTAGCGGCTGAATTTGCCAACCGATCTTTTGACGCAGCCAGAAAAGATAGATCTTGCCCTATCTTTCGGCCACGTTCAGCTGGCGGCTGCCTTAGGCTTTTATGGGAGCTGCTGGCAAAGGGAGGGGAAGGGAGTTTAGCAACAGCAATGCAAATGCTTATGATATAATAATTTGGTGTCTGCTAGTATGAGGTGGTCTTTTTTTATAATTTTCAATATCGGGCCAATGGTTGAACTATTTAAAGAGAAGACTATTTGTATGCCACATATTACCGTCTCTGTAAGGACCTTTATTTCTTCTTGCGAATCTTCAAGTTTCTGTGTATATTCTGTTTTAAGTTTTGCAAAGTCCTTTCTTTGTTGTGAAATCTCCTCATCGGCTTTTGCTAGTTCCAAAATAGCACTTTCATTGGCTTCCTGAAGGTCTTTAATTTGATTTTTAAGTTTTGCTGTGAAAAAATGGGCACATTGATTTCCACATTCTAATATACACATGATATATACAGTATTATTAAACTTACTGGTATGAAGCATGGTTAATACAGAGCCAAGGTAAAACAATAGTCAGTCGAACAGTATTTTCATCCAGTGATCACTTACTCTCAGTTCTCTGATACAATCTATATTCAGGAGTCAGAGAAGAGCTGGATTATCAGCTTTACTGATGGATGCGGTTACAGCTGCTGCCCATAATAGTTTATGAAGAGGTGAGGAAGAGTGAGCTGGAAAGGCAGAGAAACACAAAGAAACATAAATGTCTATGGAGAGGAGAGGAGAGGGGAGAAGATGCACAGGGATAGTTGCTATATCTACTACACACAGCATATAGAGAATAAGAGATCCTGCTCTTCCATCTCCCTCTTGTACACACAAAAGCACACAGAGCAACAGCATGGAGGACATCATAGAACAGTACTGAGCAGTATTATCATGAACTGGAATGAGATATAACACTTACTAGTGTCTCTGTCAGTCTTTCTGCCTCTCACTCTGCAGCTCCCCTCTCTTCTCCTACCCCTCTCTATAGACGTCTATAAGCAGCAACTGTAACCTGATTCCTCAGTAAAGCTGATAATCCACACCTCTCTGCAGGCATTAGAGCAGGGAAGGAGTCTGAGAAGTGCAGAGTGAGGCATTTTTCTGCAATAAGATATACTATAAAGTTTATTTTCTTTGCTCATACTTCCACTACGCAACCCGGTGATCACATGATCGCCGGGTCCTCTCTGTTACAGCAGAGCTGTAGGGTCCTAGTAGCATGTTCTATTTCACTGAGTATTATGCACGTACAGCCCTAATGCTTTCTATGTATTGCGCATTCAACTCTGTCCATGCACAATGCCTCTATGAGACAGAGTGGAAATGTAAAAAAAAAGAAACAAGTGACACTGCGCATGACAGCGTGTGTGAGATATGCTGTCATGCGCAGTGTACAATCGGTGCCATATGCAGCAATACCTAGCTCCCCACTGGCTCCCATGGCGGTAAAACGCATACAGCCCTTAGTCTGGCTTTTTATCGTGGCTGTATACCTTCCTAGTTATTTTTAAAAGCATTTGGTAATAAAGATTGTCCTGCTGTTTTACAATGATTCGCTCGGCTGTGATTTTGGTTCAGGTATAGCATTTTAAGGGACAAAAAACTTTTTGAAATGAAAATGGCTTAAAATGTGCCTGCATTTCTGCGTCAAAATCCACAGTTAGACCTGCGGACCTTGGTGCACAAATCTACAGCTGCACATTTGGCTGCGTTCTGCAATATAATTTCGTCCAGGGTAAAAGGTCCCCTATATGGATGGAATGATTAGCATTCAAAAAAATTGCTGGATCGTGTAAATTTGAACAATCATTCAGTGTAAACATGGCCAACAATTGAATGATGAATGATAATTCGTTCACTTATCATTCATCACTCATTTTATGCAGTGTGATCTGCTTACTGCACTTTCCATAGTGATAGTAACACCAGGAATCAGCTGATTGGCATGAGATCTTGAGCCATGGACCCCCGCTGATCATCTACTTATGACCTGTCCTGAGGACAGGTTATTAAAAGAAGAAATCAATCTCTTTAAGGAAACACCAAGCCTAGAAATCAATTTTTTTTAAAAACATAACCTATCAATTCTTAAATGTTAAAGTCATGTAACATAGGCAATTTATCAAATAAGGAGTCCACAGTGTATTGATAGTTGCCAGCTGTGTTTACTGTTTGCAATGAGCATGTCATGGTTGGGTACCAGTCCAATAAATGGGCACGGGATATCATCTGCTCATGTGACATACAATATGTATAACCTGTCCTATCACAAGGTACAGTGTCCATAGTCATACATTGTATTAATGAAAGTTTGACACCTGACATCAATACCGACTCAGAGGCAGGGTAGTGTGAGCTTAAGCAAACAAATTACATAGTAACACAGATTGTAAATTAGGAAGAACAAATACATACATAATGAAGAACTTCCCCAGTCAGATTACCCTGATCTATAGATTACAAGGGAATAAATCTTAGAGGTACTTCCACATTGACTTCACTTTAAAGGGCCTTTGTGAGCACCTTTGAGCAGCATAAGTTATGGTACTCAAAAGGTGAGAAAACTGGGAGTCCACAGAGGTATGTTTTATACTCATCCGGTTCTCCTTTCCTGCGCCGTGCGCCCACGAAATTGGCGCATGCACAGAGAGGGACTCTTTAGACATCTGTGTGTGAGCAATCTCCCAAGGAAATGAATAACAGTGCACACCAACACATTCATCAGAAAACAGTCACTCTATGTGCGTGCACCAAGTTCACGGGGACACAATGCAGGAACAGGGCCAGGCGAGTATAAAACATGCCCCTCCCCCCCATTCCCTCACCTTTGAGTTACTCTAACATAGTTCATGCTGCTCAAAGGTGCCGACAGAGGCCCTTTAAATATTAAAGTATGCAAATACAAGTTATCTTCCTCTTGTGTTACTTACAGATTCATACATTGCTTGTGACAGTTTGATGGATGCAAATGTACATTCAAAATATATTAATGCTCTGTAACAGATCATTTGAAAAAGCTCAAATGTTCTGGCTGATAAATTGTTTCTTTCAGATTTAACCTCGATTGGCCTCCTAATAGCAGAACTAATTGCAAAATAAAGCAGTCTTTGGTTTTATTAAGGAACAAATGCACTTTGTTCTGTCGCACTTCACTTACTATTAGGAACAGCAAATTGTTTTATAAACAAAATGTTACATTAGTTGTAGGAGATGTCATTTATATTGTTGAGGATATTGAATGCATTCCCAGGTATTTCACAGTATATTTAAGTGGGATAAATGACACTGCTGGCTCCATACTGAATGACAGATTTGTACTTTTATGGCTAACTATATTCGAACATTTATTGAAGATCTTAAACACTTTTCTCTTCCTTAAACCATCTCATGTTTGGAATACATATGCATTAACAACGCTCTGTTGTTGGGGGCCGCTCCAGCATGTCCCATACCGCAGTACTGGCTCTAGCCAGCAGATGGCGACATTGTATAATGGCAGAAAGAATAAGCCCCCTAGAAAGCCCTGAATACAAAATTGGATTGCAAAGGGTTAATATCCCCCCCCCCAACCCGCCAACAAAAAGAATTGGTTGCAATTTCTCATAGTTATACCACTTTTTCTAGATATTGTTAAAATCTATTAAGGTAGGTGTAAAGATGCTTTAACATCTGCGGTGGGGGTTCCATTTTCCTGCTCCATTTGGAAAGCGGGAAAGGGGAGTTTCCTGGTCTGAAGGGGTTCATCCTATGATGAAACTAAACAGAACTGAACAGACTCTACTGAATATAATGGGATCTGTTCAGTTTCTGCTCATCTGCCGAGGATTTTACCGGGCAGCACTATTTTTTCTAGTATTTTGTGCCGGATCTGCAACAGAACCTCCAAACAGAGGTTCCAATGCAGATGTGAAGGCAGCCTAATAGCTGTCAAGCACAGAGTAGTACACATGATGCATGCCATGAACTCCATTTTTATATTTTTGTTGCACAGTTTTTTTAGTAGAAAGAAACCCAACATTCCGCCCTATAACGTTTAGAAGAAAACCCATTATAATTACTTACAAATTTCTTTCTGAAGACACAAGGGAGAGCATGGGTCAAGTGGAAAGAATAAATCTTCTTTCTGTGTTTCTTTATCAAATGTCAATCCCTGGAAACAAAATCGCCGAGTATTACAAATGCGTTACATATTACCCTCAGATGCCATTTCATATGAAGTCTTTTATTTTGTAAGTATTAAAAAGGGGTTCTTTAACCCTTTCCAATCCCATTTGTATCCTGGTTTTCCTAGGGGGCGTACTCTTTTCTGCCATTATACAACTGCGCTATCTGCTGGCTAAAGCCAGTACTGCATGAGGTGACTCATGGCATAGGCTTCGACAGCAGAGAGGCTAGCAATATACAGTAAGAGAACCCCAATGAATGTCTTCCACCATCAGAGCTGTACAGCCTTAAATCATAATGTCTTTAGACGTCAGACAGTGGATTGGAAAGGGTTAAAACCATGTATAAAGATAAAGTGCTGGACTGCTAAGAAAGACCTGCTCACAGACCCAAAGAGGACATTTGTGACTGGAACAGCTGAGGAGTACTGTGGGGTATCTGTGGTTATCATATGGAGCATTTGTGGTAGTAACTCCTAGGGTTCTTGGGACTGGAATAGGGGAACATGTCTCATTACCTGAATTTTTCAGGACCTTGTGTCTGGAATTCCTGGGTGGCACTATGGCTGTCACAGAGGGTATTTGTGACTGTAATGCATGCTTGTCTTACAAAAGTGAGGAGCCAAAGACATCTAAGCAGAAAATTCAGCACAATGGAGTTAACTAGAAGGAGATTTAATGCTGATCAGCTGGAAAGGACAGGGAAGATGAATGACTACAATCAGAGAAGATGTCAAGTGTGAGACATTGGATATAACTGATGACTCTGTCTATTACTATGGCTGGTCAGAACTGTGTTAACTTGTTCTGTGTATGTTAGAAATGATTGGCAACTTTATGGTGCTATTATTCAGTTACAACATAGTGATAATATTTAGATATAGTGTAGATGTATCATTTAGTCATTACAATGAAATTTAGTCCTTGCATTGCAGTAATTGCTTGCTGTACAATAATAATTTGGAGGCAAATTAATGGAAGGCGAAGCTCATTGGGAACAATTTTGTGCAATGCTGTTTATACATACTGCGAAATAACAAAATTGATATATCGTCCCTTAAATCTAAATTGATATTTTAAAACGGGCATTTTAACAGGCATTTTTCCACAAAAAAAAAAAAAAAAAATCGCACTAGATAGAACCAATGCTTTTCAATGACACCGGTCACATGTGCGAATTTTACATGTGAAAAAAAACGCCTGCAGCAAAAATTATAGGACACCGGTTCGCAGAATGCATGTAACTGTGGCAAACCGGTGCTCTGTGTGTTTGTGAAACCCCTGGATGCTGGTTTCCCCTTGTGTTCAATGGAATTCATGAATGGGTGAGTGCTGCCTCTGATTGGCTGAATGCAGGGAGCAATCAGAGGCAGCTCTCAGCTGTCATTCAATACCTGAGAGCTGCCTCTGATTGGTCACAGTGCTTAGCCAATTAGAGGCAGCCCATTTAGCAGGCAGGGATTTTAAATTCCCGCCCACTGTATACTCCTCAGAGCAGTGCTGGAGAAGAGCTGCTGGACGCGGCTGAGCCCCGGCAGCCGCATAGAGGTGAGTATAGATTTTTTTTTTTCACACAATATTGAATTGATTTTCAGGGAAGGGCTTATATTTTAAGCCCTTCCGCGAAAATTACTGCAGCGCTTGCCTGAAGCCCATTGCTTTCAATGGAGCTGGATGTATTGCCGGCTCCATTGAATTTAATGGGAGAGCATCGCTCTCCTCTGCCACAGCTGTGACAGCTGTGGCAGAGGATCGCGATCTTCAGTATATGTTCTCAAATGGGGTCGGCGCTGCTGCCACCGGCCATATTGACCACAGAAAAAAAAACCTGGATGTGACAGCATCCAGGGGTTTCACATCCAAGGAATCCCCTGCTGCAGCTGTCACAGCCACAACAGGAGATATCCGGCCGCGCTCTTTTTGAGTGGATCAACGCTGCTAGCAGTGTTTTTTCTGCTGTGACGCCCACTTAGGTCACGCAAATTTATGAACGCATCAGTTATGCATTAAAAAATTTTGTGCGTCAAAACGCCCATGTGACTGAGCCCTAAAGCTGGAGAACCGTCCTGGTACACATTATACATAAATGTGCTGTCATGGGGTGGCCATGCCTCCTCTGGACAAGCTATGCCCCCTTTTTAAAAAGTGGTATGGAACAGTGCAGAGAGCAAAAAGTCACACATTTTTTGCATGAGCAGGACTATAGGCCACTTTGAGCATCATAAATTTTCCTCATACTGTGTAAGGCTGAGAAAAAAAACTAAAGGCCTTCAAGTTTAACTGATGATTAACCTGCAATGCTGATCAAGAGAAAGGCAAAAAAAAGCATGAGTCGAAAGTGTATTTTCTTCATCTTGGGTGAAGAATTCCTTCCCAACTCCAAATCTGGCAGTCAGAATAACTCATTGGATCTACAACCCATCTTCAGTAATCTAGAACCTATAACTTGTAATGCAAAAAGGCCAAGAGTTACTTTGTCTCATTGCTGTTACAGTAAAGAATGACTTGCATGTTTTTTCGTATTTTAGGTTAAAATGTTTTTTTATTAAAGACTTTACACATTACAGCAATATGATGAACGCATTTCCAAGTATAAACATTGTTGAGATATAATCCTTATCAAAACCAAAAAATCACGTGACTTGACAACCTTTCGTTATGGGCCGTTGCTTCAAGAGAGATCTCTCCCTTTATTATATTTTTCATGCTGAGTGCACCTGCACTTTGACACAAAACAATCATTAACTGTAGGTACAGCAGCTAATTCAAATAGTTAACTATAAACTATACAACCTCCTGAGGAGGAGCCCCATAGGGAACACCAAGAGGTACTTCCCCAAAAGGCTCGTAAATGGACGGGGGGAGGGGGGAGGAGGAAAAAAGGGGGAAAAGGTGAGAAAATGGGAAGACAAAACCAAGAGAGATGGAGAAGAAGGAGAGAAGTAGGAAAAAAATAACATAAAATTTGAAAAAAAGAAGTGGTGCCTCTGTCCCAGGTCAATCTATTAACCCACAAATTTATTTTTAGTTAGGCATAACCCCATTCACCAGCCATTGTTTAAACCCTGGGGACTTGCGGAATGTCAACTAGGTCTCCCATATAGCATGATATGCCGAGTATTTAGCATCATCTCTGGCCCTCAATTCTTCCATATGGCCTATTTCATCCAACGCTGTCACCCAGTTCAATCTTGTTGGGGCAACTTGGATGGAAAAATCCAAGGAAAAATCTAAAGATACTCCTCTTGCTAGCTTCAATAGTTCCTGGCAGGACTGACAACAGGGCAATATCAGGCATGAGTACCAAGGAGACCCCACCCAGATTGTTGTAGAGGTCCTCGACCTCCCTCCAGAGTGCCAAGATCTGAGGGCAGGATCACCAAATATGTGTGAGTGTGCCAACCTCACCCTGACATGTCCAACACAGGTCAGATGTTCCTGAATAGTATCTAGCCAGGCGAGCTGGGGTACGATACCACCTTGTTAACAGCTTATAATTGAGTTTCTGACAGACAGAGACTGTCATCTTATGGGTTAAACACATAGCTGTGGCCCAATCCTCCTCAGACAGTTTGTCCCAGATGTTTTTCCCATGACCACTTAAAGCCACCCCCCCCCAGGTTCCCGCACCCACCCACCCCATTCCGGCTACAAGGATACCATAAACCACGGAGATCCCGCCCCTCGACCTCCGAGGGCTCCCACACATCACCTCGAAGGGGGTGTATGGTGATATCAGATCTGAAATCAGACCCAGAGCTCGTATATAGCAACCAATCTGTAGGTTTTGGAACCATGCACCTGTCATGGGCCCCCTATCTCCCAAGAATGTGTTAATGGTGGCAGACTATGCCCATGAAACCCATCCCTGACCCTAGGAAGCTGAGTCCCCAACCTGCCCAGCAAGGGTAGTCCTACATCTCCCTGCGGGAAGTCTGGATTCTCCATCAATGGCGTCCAAGGCCCGACTCGTTATTAGATCGTGTTAATGCACAAAACCATCCCACATGCTCAGGAGAGAACCTATGAAAAAGGAGACCCTGATACCCCACCTGCCCAGTCCACTGCTCAACCAGAAGAGCCTCTGAATCCGATCCGTAGTGACATCTTGTTCCAATTCGACCCATAGCTTTGAGGGCCCCCAATGGACCAAATCCAAAACTGCCTTGCAAACAGCAGCTCTATAATAGAGAAGCAAGTCTGGTAGACCAGCCACTCCCTTCTCCTTCTGTTGGGTGAGTAATCTATAGCTGAGGCGTGGCCTAGCCCCTCCCCATACAAAGCATGTCACTGCTTTTCGGAGTATAACAAAATGATTCCGCGGGATCCGTATGGGCAGTGTTTGAAAGAGGTAGAGGAGTTTAGGGAGGGAGTTCACTTTAATGGTGTTAATTCTGTTGAACCATGAGAGGGTCAGCGGTCGCCATCTCTCGAAGTCTTTAACTATAGCGGAGTACAGGGGTTCATAATTCAGGTTTAATATTTTCCCTGGGTCAGGAGAAAGGACCACCCCCAGATATTTAATATAATCCTCACGCCAGTTCAAAGGGAACAGAGACTTCAGCCGCAAAACTTCTGACGTCGGAAGTGTGATGTTCAAAATTTCCGATTTACTTAAGTTAATCTTGGAGGTACTGATCCGACTATATCTATCGAACTCTTGGAGGACAGCGGGCAATGTCTGACTAGGTTTGGTAACATACACCAGCAGGTCGTCAGCTAACATGGCCATTTTATGTTCACCTCTAGCTGTTTTATAGCCCTGTAGATCTTTGTTCTCCCTTAAGCCATTGGCTGACGACTCAATGACCAGGGAGTATAATGTCAGGGATAATGGGCAACTCTGCCGCGCGCCCTTACTAATATTAATCAGCTTAGATAGTTTTCCGTTTACACGAACCGGAGGTGTGGGGTCATTATAAAGCGCCATTATCCAGCTTATTGTCCTACTACCCAGTCTGATCTTCCTTAGCGTGGCCTCAAAAACAGCCCAGTTTACGTGGTCGAAAGCCTTTTCGGCGTCAACCAAAAGAAGGCATAGCGGGCTGTTTGCCTACCGTGCCCTTCCTATCAATGATTAGATTCATATTGTGCTGTCCCTGGCCTCATGCCCCAAAACAAATCCCACCTGATCTCTATGGATAAGCCCAGGAACGAGGGGACGCAGATGTGTGGCTATTGTTTTAGCAAAGATTTTCGTGTCGACGTTCAGTAAAGAGATTGGACGATAATTCCCACATGACATAGGGTCTCTGCCTGGCTTTGGAATGACTGTTATAATGGCTTGCGGGGCTTGATACGGGAAAGGGCAACTCCCTGAGACTGCATTAAAGCCTTTACTTAAGAGAGGAACTATAAGATACCCACATGTTTTATAAAACCTGGGGATGAATCCGTCGGGACCTGGTCTTTTCCCTATCTTCAGATTTTTAATTTCCCCTAGTATTTCTTGATCTAGCAGGTCCTCCTCTAACATTTCCACATTCTCCGCCGGGATTGCTGTTGGAGCATATTTTTGTAGATATTGGTCGATCGCTAATGTTTCTGCCATCCTCTCAATATTATATAACTTGCCCTTAAATTTCCTGAAATATTCCAGGATATCATTTGTCGAGTGAACCTTACACCTATCCATTGAGTTCATTGTGAAAATGGATGACTGATTATCCCGTGGATTTAATGCTTTGGCTAACCAAAAACTACATTTATTGCCATATTCCCCCCCCCCCCCTTCTTTATTCAATCTCTCAAGTATAGACAAGCCTGATCCATGATCCCCAAAATTTGGTGGCACAAGGTCGAGATCTCCACACTTAAAAATGGACAGGCATTAGATTTATTAGCCTGCTCCACCTTGTCCAGCTGAGAGATTAAGTCCGTCAGACTGCCCACCGTCTCTCTCTTGAATCTCCCGTGAGAGATGAAAACTCCCTTCAGGACGCATTTCAAAGCTTCCCATTGAGTGATTGGGGGTCTCGTGTCCGTCTTATGGGTTTCGATAAAGGTTTCTATTGACTGCCTAATCTCCCGAAGGCAGCAAGCATCGCCCAGGAGGTTGTCATTGAGTCTCTATGAGTTTAGTCCCCTAAACCAATCACCCATAACTATTATGGGCGACGAAATCATGGATGTAGTCCCTGACCCCCAGATGGAGTATCCTCCAAAGATCAACGAGATGCAGCTCAGATTGTTATTTCTTATTGTAAATAGTTTTTGTGTTCATGGCTGGTGAAAAGTGGTAAAAAATGACAAAAACATAGCTTTGCCTTTTACAATTTACACATAGTATTAATCAATTTTACATCATCAGAACAATTATTATTAAAAACTATTCTTAAGATTCTTCAGAAGAATGTTTAGTACTTATAAATATGTACAGAATTGTTATTATGTACCTTGACTTCTTGTTTTAGTCTATCATTTTCAGAAAGAAGACCTTGCTTTTCTTCTAGCAATTGTAGATTCTCACTTTGCACTTTCCTTATTTCTTTGTTGAGGTCATTTATTTTAAACTCCCGCTCCATGAGTATCGATTTCAGGAGTGAAACTGAGATTTTCTTAGATCCGTCCGATTCTGCAACCTTCAACCAGCAAAAACAGATATTTTAATCATTGTTATGTTATCTATAGAATGTACATGGGCACATAACGCTTTACAAAGGAGAATTCACAAGTCTAATGAGTTAAAGTATTGTTCTTGCACCAGAAAAGTGATCATTTAAGGAAAACTCTGATCTATATTATAAATACTGATAGCTTCTAAAACCTCAACAAATAGTACAATTACTGAAATCAAAATCAGTCTTATTGTTGGTAAACTAAAAAAATTATGCCCAGTAAGTTTAATACAAAATAGCAGATAAATAAGAAAGCTGCCAATGAAGTGAAGTGATGGACACTATTTATTCTTTCACTCCACTTACATACACAACATAAAAAAACAATGATATACACTATATAATGTCTTTGAGACAACCACCCAAAACTATATTCAAAAATGGTCATCTAGGGAGTAGAGCCTCTCCAAAAACATGTACATTATGTATCTAAAGGATAAAACTGAACTCAATCACAGGAGATCTGAGCTAGATAGATGAGTGCTCTTTGGGGTGGTTTTCACTACATGATATGTCAAATAAACCATATTAGAGTTGACATGTTTGCCCAACTTTTGACTTGGTCTAAAATGCTGCAAAGATCTTTTGCCCTTACCAATATGTTTGTAGCTCGAATATTTGTAAGCTAATCTAATAGTAATGCTGGTGAATATGTTGCATATATCCAGGGGACACTATTGTTTGTATTTGTTACTCTAGAACTCCTGCTTCTTAAACTACTGCTTCTCTATAAGTATACTCCTCCTCCAGCTATGTACTCAAGTTCTTGGACAAAATGATGGTACCCGAATGCTGTTTTTGTATGTTTAGTTGGCTCTTACAAAGCCAATAGTAGATCTGGTTCCATAAAACTTCACCAATGAAGCAACCATATCATTAATACCTTATAGTACTTATATACTGAATATCTGCTTTTCCAAACTAAAAGTTATGTTTAAGGGCTCATTCACACTATTGCTGACCTGCATTGTCTTAACCCTTTGCAATCCAATTTTAGATTCAGGGTTTCCTAGGGGGCTTTCTCTTTCTGCCATTATACAATGGTACCATCTGCTGGCTAGAGCCAGTACTGCAGTATTGGACATGCTAGAGAGGCCCCCGACAACAGAGCAGCCAGTAATATACAGTAAGAATACCCTGCTGGACGTCCTCTGACATCGGAGCTGTACAGGCTTCAATCAAAATGTCTTCAGATGTCAGACAGTGGATTGGAAAGGGTTAAGAGCTAAACAACAGCAAAAGTATACTATAATGGGTTGTGTATGGCTGCCATTATGTAGTCCAGCATTTTTCTGGATGAAATAGCACTACATGCGGCATTATTTCGACCAGGGTTTTCAAGGAAATCAGCAACGGAGCCTCCGACACTGATGTTAACAAGGCCTTACAGAAACACAGAGAAATGGTTATTTTCTAGTTGCCATGGTTGTTAGTTAAAGAACATTTCTATTCAAAGATAATTTATATGTAAATGTGTTATTGAGATGATTTATAAATACAGCATAGGATTTATAAATGGCCACGGGAGTTGAGGGGGATGCTCACAGGGTAAAATTCATGACAACTGTAGTTCCTCAATAATGTAGCCTTTCAGCCAGACTCTTGTATAATAATCACTGTGTGAAGTTTGCAAACTAATTGAGTCATGAAATAGGAATGTGTGGGCTGGCTGTTCAGCAATCACAGAGTCAAAACTGTATTATAATTAGAGATGAGCGAGCATACTCATCCGAGCTTGATGGTCATTCGAGTATTAGGGTGTTCGAGATGCTCGTTACTCGAGACGAGCACCACGCGGTACTCGTATCGATTAAACGAGCACTGACCATTGAATTCAATGGAGCCGGCAATACAGCTAGCTCCATTGAAAGCAATGGGCTGCAATATATAAGCCCTTCCCTGCAATTCATCCAGAAATGTGTAAAAATAAAAAAAAATATATACTCACCTTGTCCCGGCAGAACGATGTTAGCCCATTGAATTCAATGGAGCCGGCAATACAGCCGGCTCCATTGAAAGCAATGGGCTGCTGGCGATCGCGGGATGAATTGTCGGGAAGGGCTTAAATATATAAGCCCTTCCCTGAAATTCATCCAGAAATGTGTAAAAATAAAAAATATATATATACTCACCTTGTCCCGGCAGACGGAGTTCAGCACGGCTGGCCTGCAGTGGGTGTGAGTCAGGCATGCCCCTGATTGGCTCAGCACTGAGCCAATCAGAGGCAGATCTCACTCACACCCATTCATGAATTCATGAATGGGTGAGTGAGTGTTGCCTCTGATTCGCTCAGCGCAGCTCTCAGCTGAATGACAGCAGTTCAGCACCACAGTGCAGGGGACAGCAGGAGAACACGCGGCTGTGCCCCGGCAGCTGAAGGGAGGTGAGTATGTATTTTTTTTGTTTTTTAAATCACTTTTAATTCATTTCCAGGGAATGGCTTATATGTAAAGCCTTTCCCTGAAAAAGAATTCAGGTGTGCCAGTGGACCATTGTCTTCAATGGAGTCGCCGGCAGCAGCAGCGGCTCCATTGAAGAGAATGCCTGCATTTTTATTCTTTTTTACACTAAAATCTTTCTTTTTCAGGTAAGGGCTTATATTTTTAAGCCCTTCCCGAAAATTCATCCCACGCTCGCCGGCAGCCCATTGCTTTCAATGGAGCCGGCTGTATTGCCGGCTCCATTGAATTCAATGGGCTAACATCGTTCTTCTCTGCCACAGCTGTTACAGCTGTGGCAGAGGAGAACGATCGTAATGCTGACAGTGCGGGGGGGGGGGGGGGGGGGGGGAGGGTCTCACTCTTGCCACTATTGTTAATAGTGAGACCTCGGAGCCCGAAATGCAGCCCTGCATGTTGCTCCTCGCCTGCCCTATCCATTTCTGTGTTTTTTACATGACTTTGGTGATTTGCTAAGATTTTCGCAAATGAAAACCTTAGCGGAGCACCAGTCATATACAAAAATGCTCGAGTCGCCCATTGACTTCAATGGGGTTCGTTACTCGAAACGAACTCTCGAGCATCACTGAAAGTTCGACTCGAGTAACGAGCACCCGAGCATTTTGGTGCTCGCTCATCTCTAATTATAATGTTATAGATGTATGTAACTACTACAAATGCATTTTGATGGTCACTACAGAGACTAAGGTTATGAACTAATACCATATTCTTTATGAAATAATGATCAGTATTTCCCTTTGTATTGAAGCAGACGTGCATTCGCTACCTTATACTATTTTAAGCTGGGCATATGTGTAGTGATTATCGAGCATGCCCATCAAATGGGTTCTGAGCTGCAATTCCAATTACAAAACATGCATAAGAGTGCCTTTTTTGTAAGAAGTAGACCCGTTTTTTCTAATCTCACTTCATTTTTAAAGGGAATGTGTGATCAGAAAATGACCTTTTGTATAAACCTGATTATGTCAAGCACAGTCATTGTAATGTCTAATGTCGCAATCTATATTTAACAAAATCCTAAAGTAGTTTTCAGAATGACTGCTAAGCATACTAATAGTCTGATACTTCCCTGATCTGTAGAGAAAACTTTTCAGCAGTCATCTCCTTATCACAGGCAAGAGTACAGTGAGAGGTGGCACCTATATATGGATAACATATAATCAACCTTTCAAAATAGGTGATGGTCGCAGCTTATCTACTCTCTGCACAATGACCTCTGTAGATGTCATAGAGCACAGGTGTCAAACACAAGGCCCGCGGGCCGAATCTGGCCCGCCACCTCATTTTCTGTGGCCCGCCGACTGTGCAGCAAGTTCCCTCACCTCTATGCTGCTGTCAGTAGGCGATCTCCTATCGGCCTGTTCTCTCTAGTGCAGACAGCAATAGAGGAGTGCCGACAGCACACTGACAACGGCCACGGAGGAGGGAAGAAGACTGCAGAGAACATGATCTCTGGTGCGAGGAGAGCGGCGCTGAGAAAGAGCAGCTGCAGGGTGAGAGCTTGATCAGCACTGACCTCCTCTCACCGGCCCTCCCTCTGTTCATGGCTGCAGGCCTAGGGAGACATCAGGGGCCCAAGTATGCAGGAGTGCCCCAAGAAGGACTGAGAGCAGCCGGTATACTTGCCAGTGGGACCACTTTGCATGCAGGTAAGTATAAAAATGCAGGAGTGCCTTTGCGTGCATATGTATGTGTGTGTGTGTGTGTGTGTGTGTATACACACACACACACAATGTATGTGCACCTGTGTGTATGTGTGCATATGTATGTGTGTGTATATATATATATATATCTATATATAAAATGTGTGTGCGTCTGTGCATATATGTGTAGAAGAGTGTGCGTATGTGCGTGTATACATAGAACAGTGTGTGTCTGTGCATATGTGTAGAATAGTGTGCGTGTGTGTATATGTGTATAATAGTGTGTGTCTGTGTGTATATATGTATAACAGTGTGCGTCTGTGCGTATATGTGTAGAACAGTGTGCGTCTGTGCATATGTGTATAATAGCGTGCGTCTGTGTGTATATGTGTAGAATAGTGTGCCTCTGTGTGTATATATGTATAATAGTGTGCTTCTGTGCATATATCTGTAGAACTGTGTGCATCTGTGCATATATGTGTAGAACAGTGTGTGTTTGTGCTATTTATAGAACAGTGTGAGCCTGTGCTATGTGTAGAACAGTGTGCGCCTGTGCTATATGTGTAGAACAGTGTGCATCTGTGCTATATGTGTATAATAGTGTGCGTCTGTGTGTATATATGTATAATAGTGTGCGTCTGTGCATATATGTGTGGAACAGTGTGCGTCTGTGTGTATATATGTATAATAGTGTGCGTCTGTGCATATATGTGTGGAACAGTGTGCGTCTGTGTGTATATATGTATAATAGTGTGCGCCTGTGTGTATATATGTATAATAGTGTGCGTCTATGCGTGTATACGTAGAACAGTGTGTGTCTGTGCATATGTGTAGAATAGTGTGCGTCTGTGTGTATATGTGTATAATAGTGTGTGTCTGTGCATATGTGTGTGGAACAGTGTGCGTCTAAGTGTATATATGTAGAATAGTGTGCGTCTGTGTGTATATATGTATAATAATCTGCGTCTGTGTGTTTGTGTAGAATAGTGTGCGTCTGTGTGTATATATGTATAATAGTGTGCATGTGTGTATATATGTATAATAGTGTGCGTCTGTGTGTATATATGTATAATAGTGTGTGTCTGTGTGTATATATGTATAATAGTGTGCGTCTGTGCGTGTATACATAGAACAGTGTGTGTCTGTGCATATGTGTAGAATAGTGTGCGTGTGTGTATATGTGTATAATAGTGTGTGTCTGTGTGTATATATGTATAACAGTGTGCGTCTGTGCGTATATGTGTAGAACAGTGTGCGTCTGTGCATATGTGTATAATAGCGTGCGTCTGTGTGTATATGTGTAGAATAGTGTGCCTCTGTGTGTATATATGTATAATAGTGTGCTTCTGTGCATATATCTGTAGAACTGTGTGCATCTGTGCATATATGTGTAGAACAGTGTGTGTTTGTGCTATGTATAGAACAGTGTGAGCCTGTGCTATATGTAGAACAGTGTGCGCCTGTGCTATATGTGTAGAACAGTGTGCATCTGTGCTATATGTGTATATATGTGTGCGTCTGTGTGTTTGTGTAGAATAGTGTGCGTCTGTGTGTATATATGTATAATAGTGTGCGTCTGTGCATATATGTGTGGAACAGTGTGCGTCTGTGTGTATATATGTATAATAGTGTGCGTCTATGCGTGTATACGTAGAACAGTGTGTGTCTGTGCATATGTGTAGAATAGTGTGCGTCTGTGTGTATATGTGTATAATAGTGTGTGTCTGTGCATATGTGTGTGGAACAGTGTGCATCTAAGTGTATATATGTAGAATAGTGTGCGTCTGTGTGTATATTTGTATAATAATCTGCATCTGTGTGTTTGTGTAGAATAGTGTGCGTCTGTGTGTATATATGTAGAATAGTGTGTGTCTGTGTGTATATATGTATATTAGTGTGCATCTGTGTGTGTATATATATTAGTGTGCGTCTGTGCATATATGTGTAGAGCAGTGTGCGTCTGTACATGTATACTTAGAATAATGTGCGACTGTGTATACATATATATATATATATAATGTATAATAGTGTGCTCCACTGGCCACTATGGCGGACCTTATTACCAATCAGGCCACTATGGGGTTCACTTTTACTATACTGTCTTACAATTAGAATCAACCCTTTGAAGGCAACCATAAGACTAATGTGGCCCTCGGTGAAAATGAGTTTGACACCCCTGCCATAGAGCATGCCTAAAATAGTCTTCTATAGAAGACAGTGGGTCGGGTCCTGTTTATTGTTGGAATGGCCCATAAGGCTGCTGTAAGGCATATCTCTGCAACAAAGACAAGACAGCCACCCCCATAGACAAATACAGACAATAGAATAAAAAAAATCTACAGGCAGAAAACAAAAACATTATAAAATGGAAAATATATCCCTATATGGTTTCAATAAGTAAAAAATATAGGAGACACATTCCCTTTAAATGCATTCAGGAATGCTGCAGCGCACCATACCCGTACTTGAGGCTACTATGTACTCTTTGTTTGAATAGGAGTTTTAAGGTATTTTAACATTCCATACATTGACTCACACCTTACATCCTATGTAATAACTAAGAAATGTTTAAAGCTGAACAATTCAGTCTCACACCTCATCACAAGTATAATCAGCAGGATGTAAAAGAGCCATTTCTTTTTCCACATTACCTGCATTGTGTAGCTTAGAGGCTTGCTGTCAGCATGTATCCCAAGTCTTTGTTCAGTCTAGCCTTACGGCTGGAATGATTATGCACATTTTTTTTTAGACTTCACACAAAGAGCTCTGTGCAGATAGCTGCTGCTTCAGAAATGAATGACTGGGGCTTACGTATAGCAATCGCTGCATATCTACATCACATAACTACACTGGTGGCTGGGCAGAAATTCACCTTATATCACAGAACATCTTGGAACAGTATGCTTTCTTCTAACTCCAAAAACAAATATCAAAGAATCTTTGTATTTTTCCGAGCTGGTGTTAACTTGAAATACATTTCACTAAGAGTTGACACATAGTAATACATATAAAAGGAAAACACTACTGTCCAAACCACCAATAATATCTATGAAAAGAACTGCTGATAAATCATGCAAGCATTGCAGTTACTTTTCCACAGCATACCTCAGAATGATCAAAATCCACCTCTTCTGACTTGACAGAGGTAAGGTCTGGGCTTTTTTTCCTTTGATGAGTTTCTTGTAGAAAGTGGTGGAACTTTTCATCATTGGTTTTAGTAGGTTTTGGTAAAAATTCTGATATTGACATTTTAGAATTTGAATTACCCATTTGGGGCAAGGGGAGAGAACCTTCACTTGGATTAGGCTGACAGTCTGTCTTTTTCTCTTCCCGTTGGTGCCAGGAAGACTGGAAGTTTATTTCATCACCCACAACATCATCAACAAATTTAGGGCTCTTAAGTTCATTCTCATGGTCTGACCAGGTTTGATTCCGAGAAAAACTTGGAGAAGAGGTTATGGCATCTTGGGACTTGCTTGATTTCAGTGTTGTCAACCCAGGACTTTGAATAGAGGGTTGAGAAAATATACTTTCACATGAGCCACCAGTTCTATAGCTAGACTCCAATTTCATCCCTTCTGTTTGCCTCCAATTGCCTTGTTTTATGTTCATTCTATCATCTTGACACATCCTTTCCACAGAAATGTTATTGTATTTACCTAAAATATATTCTTCTGGGTAACTTCTTAAATCTTGAGAAACAAACTGGACTCTGTTAATGTCCAAAGTGTTTGTGCTTTCAAAAGGAGGAGATGGAATTGCATTTGTTCCCATAGTTATTACAATCACTTACAATATGGAACAATAAGCTTCTGAAAACAAGAAAAAATGGGGAAAATATGTTAAATAGCATGGCATAGCAAAGTGAGTGCAGATATTTTTAATTACCCATAGTTGGATTATTTACTTTATGATGTATCTGATCATTCCTGGAATGTCAAGGTATATTGACATGTATTATTAGTGGACCATACCATCAATACTCCATGCGGTAAAACCACATAGGGTTTTACCACAAATTTTTTCCCTTGTCTTTCAATGCAGTTTTTCGTCAAATGGTTGAAACATGGTAAAAGCTCACATATAGAAACATCATAAAGATTAATCAACTACCCCATAAGATAGGAAATAGCTCAAACACATGGCCTTATATTTCTTTGAGATGAATTTTGAAGAATCTTTATTTGGTGTATCCTTATGTGTTTCCCATATGGATAATTTAGAAGATGTTGCTGCAGTCACCTGTGATCTCCTCTAGAAACTTTTTATTAACGTGAAATTGTTTTTCCCTAATTTGTTTTTATCAATTAACTGTACAATTGGTTTAAATTTCATGAATTTCAAGGTAATCTACATGGAAATATTTAGTAAAATCTATGATTAGACAAATTGTTAATCTCAGCTAATAATCTTATCACGGTTTGTTGCTATTAAATGAGCATGGCACAGTCCCTGTTGCGTTGGAAAGATGTTGGCACACATTCGTAGTCAGTCAAAAAAGATCTACTAATCGATCTCTTGAAGTTGAAGTTTTATGATGCCATTAATTAAATGTGTGGGCTTCAAGCTACCCGTACACCTCTCATATTGGAATGCTTTTGAGCACTGCATAAAATTTGATGAACCATAATTAAGATTGCCCCAGCTCCTCTGAAATACAGCAAACAGTGTAAGGTTCCATTATACTTCTAAGGCCAGCCAGCCAAAAATGTTACATAGTGACAGTTTAAATAGCAATCAAGGCTGAAGATTCACGATGATGCTTTTGCTGATTAAGGGTGGTAGTACACGGGCAGATATATTACCCATTAATGAGCACTGACCCACAATATAGAACACACGTGTCAAACACAAGGCCCGTGGGGGGAATTTGGCCAGCCGCCTGATGTTATGTAGTTCGCGGGCCATGCATCATTCTACTCTACCCAGCCTACAGCATTCCTACAGGCATTCCACTCACCTAGCCGGCAGGTCTGGTCCAGCAGTGGCAGTGCAGTCTGACAGCTGACCGCTCCCTCCTCCCCCGGCATCTGTGTGTGCCGACCTGTACGCAGCGCAGACACTAAGGGGAGAGGTCAGTGTTCACAGACTGCACTACAAACTGCAGGACCAGACCTGCAGTCTAGGTGAGTGGAATGCCTGTAGGAATGCTGCGCGGCCCGAGGCAAATAGGGAGGACGCTATTAATACTGGGAATATTATTGGGTCACGTATTACTACTGGGGCCAATAAAGAGGACACTGTTACTACTGGAGCCACTATGAGAATCACCGTTACCACTGTGGCTACTATGGGGATCAGTATTACTACTTGGGCTAGCTAAATAAGGGGCGCTTACTACTGGAGCCACTATGGGGAACCCTATTACTACTGTAGCCACTGTGGTTGTCACTATTACCAGGGTCACTATTACTACTGTGGCCACTATGGGGGTCACTATTAGAGTCTCGTTCACATGGGCATAACCCCATTTTGGTTGCGCAAATACGCTGTGTATTTGTGACCGCAAATCACTTATGCCCATGTTTTTGGCCACCATTTGTGTTTCCAAATACACTGCATATTTGCACACACAAAAAAGAACACGGACAGACCTACTGAAATGGTGCACAAATATGCAGTGAAGACGCAGGTTTCTTGCATTTTCACTACGTATTTCTGCCAACCCCTTCACTGCAGTGGCCTATTGTGGTGTGTAATATGCCCCAAAATAGGTCATGCTGCGTATGTTCTAATGATCATACATCATGTGAAAATATAAGCTCATGTGAACGAACCCATTGAAATCAATGGATTGAATTCATATTCTATAATATGCTGTGCAGATACGCTACTGTGAACAAGCTCTTACTATATAGTCTTACAATTACAAGCAGCCCTTTGAAGGCAGCCATAAGTCTGATGTGGCCCTAAGTGAAAATAAGTTTGACACCCCTGAGATAGAATATGGATAGATGCTTGTTTAGGTGGTCCGTTTGAGGACGAACAGTTGTTAATTTGATTATTTGTTCCCACACAGATGTAAGAAGGTTTTTCATAGTCCTGTTACTATAATGAATGTTGTGCAACATGAAGTAATGTCTACTAACATGCTCTTATGTGCATGAATGAATGACTCCTCAGCCAATCAGAAGCAGCTCTTTCAGCAGGCGGTGATTTTTTATTCCTGCTCAAAGAACTGCATTGCAGAGTCGGGGACAGCGCAGAGAGGATGCAGCTGAGCCCCAGCAGCTGAAGAAAGGGGAGTATGTGTTTCTTTTTTAATTTTTACACTAGTTTGCCTTGTTTTTCAGGGAAGGGCTTATAGTTAAAGCCTTTCCCTGAAAAAATATGACAGGGTGCCGGCAGCTGAATCCTCTACCGCAGCTGTCATCTGTGACAGCTGTGGTAGGGAATTCCTTATTCCCCACAGGGAGGAAGAATTCCTTTGCCGCATCTGTCACATCTGTGACAGGCGCAGCAGGGAATTCATTACTCCTCGCGGGGATGAAGGAAACATCTGCCGCATGTGGCAGATGTGTTCTTTATCCCCACGGGGGACACGGCAGCGGTGGACACGTAAGTATGTATATATATATTTTTTTATTTTTTTACACTAAAATGGTTGTTTTTCAGGGAAGAGCTTATAGCTCATACTCACAGCTGTTACTCATACTCACATACTCACAGCTGTTCAGAGCAGTTCAGGAGGACTGCCGCTGGCCGCGCTGAACTCCGTCTGCCGGGACGAGGTGAGTATATATATATTTTTTATTTTTACACATTTCTGGATGAATTGCAGGGATGGGCTTATATATTTAAGCCCTTCCTGACAATTCATCCCGCGATCGCCGGCAGCCCATTGCTTTCAATGGAGCCAGCTGTATTGCCGGCTCCATTGAATTCAATGGGCTAACATCGTTCTGCCGGGACAAGGTGAGTATATTTTTTTTTAATTTTTACACATTTCTGGATGAATTGCAGGGAAGAGCTTATATATTTAAGCCCTTCCCGACAATTCATCCCGCGATCGCCGGCAGCCCATTGCTTTCAATGGAGCCTGCTGTATTGCCGGCTCCATTGAATTCAATGGGCTAACATCGTTCTTCTCTGCCACAGCTGTTACAGCTGTGGCAGAGGAGAACGATCTTTATGCTGACAGTGGAGGGTGGGGGGAGTCTCACTCTTGCCACTATTGTGGCTTAATAGTGGGACCTGGGAACTTGAGATGCAGCCCAACATGTAGCCCCTCGCCTGCCCTATCCGTTTCTGTGTCGTTCCCATCACTTTCTTGAATTTCCCAGGTTTTCACAAATGAAAACCTTAGCGAGCATCGGCGATATACAAAAATGCTCGAGTCGCCCATTGACTTCAATGGGGTTCGTTACTCGAAATGAACTCTCGAGCATCACTGAAAGTTCGACTCGAGTAACGAGCACCCGAGCATTTTGGTGCTCGCTCATCTCTAATTAAGATATAAAAGTATAAAAAATCTAACAAATGGGATACTAAAGCTTGTCTCCAATTATAACTATCTATATAATTGTCTTATACATTCTAAGGGCCTTCTTTCTCCTAAGTGAAGCCGAGGGAGGCTAATGGGAACATAGAAACCCTGCTCTTCGATGAGCACCATAGCTCTTTGTTATTAGCAACTAGTTTGGATCACAGCGCTTGGTCCCTCACCAATGACAACCTCTGACAGGTCTTACTATCTGGAGGTACACGTCAATAGGATTGAAGATGGAAACAATGAAAAAGCATTGGGATGGTTACATACTGCGCAAAAGCAGTCAAATATAAAGAAACGAATGAATGTGTATTGTAAATCTCAGAGTGTCTGCTAACATTTCAGTATTATTCCACAAACAGCAGGTTTCAGTAATTTGTATTCATTGCTAAAGTTTTATGAAGTTTTAGCTTACAAGCTAATGCATGTATTTTTTAAAAGTTGTAGAATTTTCTGCCATAAACACAAAATATGCAAGTGAAATTTCTAACATAATTAGCACTGACTGCTGGGATAAGTGCAGTCTCTATTCTTTATTTCTGTCATGTATAGGGTCAGGAAGAACAAATAAAGAAAATTTCAATAGGGTCATGACAAAATAGTAAAGCAAATTTCCATTACCTAGATTATTAACACAATATATAAGGCTGCGTTATATATTAACCAATAAATAATACTGCCTGTATATAATGTATGTATAGAAGGAAGTCATATAAATACTTGGTTTTAATTTCTCATGCATGACAAAAATATATTTTAGGCTACTACATTAGGTTTTAGTTTATTGTACAGAATTTAATTGGTTCTGCCTAATTTCCGTCAGAAAATCTATGGCAAATTTTGTAAATACTGATATTATAAATTACACAGAAAGTCTATAGTACAGCATACTATTATAGGGTTTAAATAAGTCTTGGTAGTAAAATGTATGTCTGATAATACTCAGGCAGCACTAGACCATTTGTCCAACATTGCATAATGATATGGGAAACAATAAATAAAATTGTGGGCACATGCCCCGGATTTTATGGTATTATTTAAAAGGCAGGTTTACCCAACTGAAAGAGTATGATTAAGATGATGTTCTCCAACCAGTGGCTCAGGGGTCAGATGTGGCTCTTGTAACCCTCCAAGCTGTTGGCTGCTCAACAAACATTTTTGCACTAATGGCAACAAGTATGCATTACCAGGAATACTAGAACTTGATAGTAATGTGAAAACTATATCACTAGAAGTTAGCCTAGTGTAAAGCCATATCAGTAGGCTAATATTTACTACAATGCTTCACTTTTACATTGAAGCTCAAAACAATCTGTCATATTTTAAAGTGGCTTGCAACATTCAAAAAGTTGGGCACCACTAAAACGTTGCTTAACCCCTTCCCGCTCCAGGACGTACATTTACATCCTGGAGCGTCGGGGTATGCATGCAGAGAGGTTGCGGGGCGACCTCTCTGCAAACAGTGTGGGCGTCAGCTGTTTACTAAAGCTGACACCCACGGGCAATAGCCGCGATCGGCTATTAACCCTTTAAATGCCGCTATCAATTCTGACAGCGGCATTTAAAACCCCTGAACGCTGTTCAGGGCTCCCCCCCAGTGAAATTGGGGGAGCTGTGCAGGTGTCATGGCTGCCGGGGGCGTTCTGAAAGGCCCCAGGGCTGCCTTGAGAGACTGCCTATCAGAATGCAGAATGAGTAATGCTATAGCATTATGTCTAGAGATGAGCGAGCACCAAAATGCTCGGGTGCTCGTTACTCGGGACAAAATTATCGCGATGCTCGAGGGTTCGTTTCGAGTAACGAACCCCATTAAAGTCAATGGGCGACTCGAGCATTTTTGTATATCGCCGATGCTCGCTAAGGTTTCCATTTGTGAAAATCGGGGCAATTCAAGAAAGTGATGGGAACGACACAGCAAAGGATAGGGCAGGCGAGGGGCTACATGTTGGGCTGCATCTCAAGTTCCCAGGTCCCACTATTAAGCCACAATAGCGGCAAGAGTGGGCCCCCCCCCCCTCCCAACAACTTTTACTTCTGAAAAGCCCTCATTAGCAATGCATACCTTAGCTAAGCACCACACTACGTCCAACAAAGCACAATCACTGCCTGCATGACACTCCGCTGCCACTTCTCCTGGGTTACATGCTGCCCAACCCCCCCCCCCCCCCGCACGACGCAGTGTCCACAGCACACACCAAACTGTCCCTGCGCAGCCTTCAGCTGCACTCATGCCACACCACCCTCATGTCTATTTATAAGTGCGTCTGCCAGAGGAACCGCAGGCACACACTGCAGAGGGTTGGCACGGCTAGGCAGCGACCCTCTTTGAAAGGGGCAGGGCGATAGCCCACAATGCTGTACAGAAGCAATGAGAAATATAATCCTGTGCCACTGCCATCAGGAGCTGCACACGTGGGCATAGCAATGGGGAACCTATGTGCCACACACTATTCATTCTGTCAAGGTGTCTGCATGCCCCAGTCAGACCGCGGTTTTTTATAAATAGTCACAGGCAGGTACAACTCCGCAATGGGAATTCCGTGTGCACTCACAGCATGGGTGGCTCCCTGGAACCCACCGGCTGTACATAAATGTATCCCATTGCAGTGCCCATCACAGCTGAGGTAACGTCCGATTAAATGCAGGTGGGCTTCGGCCCACACTGCATGCCCTAGTCAGACTGGGGTTCTTTAGAAGTGTACACATGGAGTTACAACTCCGTGTGGACCGACAGCATGGGTGGGTGCCAGGAAGCCACCGGCGGTACATAAATATATCCCATTGCATTGCCCATCACAGCTGATGTAACGTCAGCTTTAATGCAGGTGGGCAAAAAATTTATTGGATTACACTGTAGGCGAGGGCCCCAAAAAATTGGTGTACCAACAGTACTAATGTACCTCAGAAAAATTGCCCATGCCCAACCAAGAGGGCAGGTGAAACCCATTAATCGCTTTGGTTAATGTGGCTTAATTGGTAACTAGGCCTGGAGGCAGCCCAGTTAAAATAAAAATTGGTTCAGGTGAAAGTTTCAACGCTTTAATGAGCATTTAAACGTATAAAAATTGTTTACAAAAATTATATGACTGAGCCTTGTGGGCCTAAGAAAAATTGCCCGTTCGGCGTGATTACGTCAGGTTTCAGGAGGAGGAGCAGGAGGAGGAGGATGAATATTATACACAGATTGATGAAGCTAAAAGGTCCACGTTTTTGATGGTGATAGAGAACAATGCTTCCATCCGCGGGTGCAGCCTACGTATTGTTTAGGTATCGCTGCTGTCCACTGGTGGAGAAGTGAAGTCTGGGGAAATCCAGGCTTTGTTCATCTTGATGAGTGTAAGCCTGTCGGCACTGTCGGTTGACAGGCGGGTACGCTTATCTGTGATGATTCCCCCAGCCGCACTAAACACCCTCTCTGACAAGACGCTAGCCGCAGGACAAGCAAGCACCTTCAGGGCATACAGCACGAGTTCAGGCCACGTGTCCAGCTTCGACACCCAGTGGTTGTAGGGGGCAGAGGCGTCACGGAGGACGGTCGTGCGATCGGCTACGTACTCCCTCACCATCCTTTTACAGTGCTCCCGCCGACTCAGCCTTGACTGGGGAGCGGTGACACAGTCTTGCTGGGGAGCCAGAAAGCTGTCAAAGACCTTAGAGAGTGTTCCCCTGCCTGTGCTGTACATGCTGCCTGATCTCTGTGCCTCCCCTGCTACCTGGCCCTCGGAACTGCGCCTTCGGCCACTAGCGCTGTCGGATGGGAATTTTACCATCAGTTTGTCCGCCAGGGTCCTGTGGTATAGCATCACTCTCGAACCCCTTTCCTCTTTGGGTATGAGAGTGGAAAGGTTCTCCTTATACCGTGGGTCGAGCAGTGTGTACACCCAGTAATCCGTAGTGGCCAGAATGCGTGTAACGCGAGGGTCACGAGAAAGGCATCCTAACATGAAGTCAGTCATGTGTGCCAGGGTACCTGTACGTAACACATGGCCGTCCTCACTAGGAAGATCACTTTCAGGATCCTCCTCCTCCTCCTCCTCAGGCCATACACGCTGAAAGGATGACAGGCAAGCAGCATGGGTACCCTCAGCAGTGGGCCAAGCTGTCTCTTCCCCCTCCTCCTCATCCTCCTCATGCTCCTCCTCCTCCTCCTCAACGCGCTGAGATATAGACAGGAGGGTGCTCTGACTATCCAGCGACATACTGTCTTCCCCCGCCTCTGTTTCCGAGCGCAAAGCGTCTGCCTTTATGCTTTGCAGGGAACTTCTCAAGAGGCATAGCAGAGGAATGGTGACGCTAATGATTGCAGCATCGCCGCTCACCATCTGGGTAGACTCCTCAAAGTTTCCAAGGACCTGGCAGATGTCTGCCAACCAGGCCCACTCTTCTGTAAAGAATTGAGGAGGCTGACTCCCACTGCGCCGCCCATGTTGGAGTTGGTATTCCACTATAGCTCTACGCTGCTCATAGAGCCTGGCCAACATGTGGAGCGTAGAGTTCCACCGTGTGGGCACGTCGCACAGCAGTCGGTGCACTGGCAGCTTAAAGCGATGTTGCAGGGTGCGCAGGGTGGCAGCGTCCGTGTGGGACTTGCGGAAATGTGCGCAGAGCCGACGCACCTTTCCGAGCAGGTCTGACAAGCGTGCGTAGCTTTTCAGAAAGCGCTGCACCACCAAATTAAAGATGTGGGCCAGGCATGGCATGTGCGTGAGGCTGCCGAGCTGCAGAGCCGCCACCAGGTTACGGCCGTTGTCACACACGACCATGCCCGGTTGGAGGCTCAGCGGCGCAAGCCAGCGGTCGGTCTGCTCTGTCAGACCCTGCAGCAGTTCGTGGGCCGTGTGCCGCTTCTCTCCTAAGCTGAGTAGTTTCAGCACGGCCTGCTGACGTTTGCCCACCGCTGTGCTGCCACGACGCGCGACACCGACTGCTGGCGACGTGCTGCTGCTGACACATCTTGATTGCGAGACAGAGGTTGTGTAGGAGGAGGAGGAGGAGGAGGGTGGTTTAGTGGAGGAAGCATACACCGCCGCAGATACCAGCACCGAGCTGGGGCCCGCAATTCTGGGGGTGGGTAGGACGTGAGCGGTCCCAGGCTCTGACTCTGTCCCAGCCTCCACTAAATTCACCCAATGTGCCGTCAGGGAGATATAGTGGCCCTGCCCGCCTGTGCTTGTCCACGTGTCCGTTGTTAAGTGGACCTTGCCAGTAACCGCGTTGGTGAGGGCGCGTACAATGTTGCGGGAGACGTGGTCGTGCAGGGCTGGGACTGCACATCGGGAAAAGTAGTGGCGACTGGGAACTGAGTAGCGCGGGGCCGCGGCCGCCATCATACCTTTGAAAGCCTCCGTTTCCACAACCCTATATGGCAGCATCTCCAGGCTGATAAATTTGGCTATGTGCACGTTTAACGCTTGAGCGTGCGGGTGCGTGGTGGCGTACTTGCGCTTGCGCTCCAACACTTGCGCTAGCGACGGCTGGACGGTGCGCTGAGAGACATTGGTGGATGGGGCCGAGCACAGTGGAGGTGAGGGTGTGGGTGCAGGCCAGGAGACGGTAGTGCCTGTGTCCTGAGAGGGGGGTTGGATCTCAGTGGCAGGTTGGGGCACAGGGGGAGAGGCAGCGGTGCAAACCGGAGGCGGTGAACGGCCTTCGTCCCACCTTGTGGGGTGCTTGGCCATCATATGTCTGCGCATGCTGGTGGTGGTGAGGCTGGTGGTGGTGGCTCCCCGGCTGATCTTGGCACGACAAAGGTTGCACACCACTGTTCGTCGGTCGTCTGCACTCTCAGTGAAAAACTGCCAGACCTTTGAGCACCTCGGCCTCTGCAGGGTGGCATGGCGCGAGGGGGCGCTTTGGGAAACAGTTGGTGGATTATTCGGTCTGGCCCTGCCTCTACCCCTGGCCACCGCACTGCCTCTTCCAACCTGCCCTGCTGCTGCACTTGCCTCCCCCTCTGAAGACCTGTCCTCAGTAGGCGTAGCAAACCAGGTGGGGTCAGTCACCTCATCGTCCTGCTGCTCTTCCTCCGAATCCTCTGTGCGCTCCTCCCTCGGACTTACTCCAATTACTACTACCTGAGTGATAGACAACTGTGTCTCATCGTCATCGTCCTCCTCACCCACTGAAAGCTCTTGAGACAGTTGCCGGAAGTCCCCAGCCTCATCTCCCGGACCCCGGGAACTTTCCAAAGGTTGGGCATCGGTCACGACAAACTCCTCCAGTGGGAGAGGATTCGGAACCATTGCTGCCCATTCTGGGCAGGGGCCCGAGAACAGTTCCTGGGAGTCTGCCTGCTCCTCAGAATGTGTCATTGTAATGGAGTGAGGAGGCTGGGAGGAAGGAGGAGCAGCAGCCAAAGGATTCAGAGTTGCAGCAGTGGACGGCGCAGAATTCTGGGTGGTCGATAGATTGCTGGATGCACTTTCTGCCATCCACGACAGGACCTGCTCACACTGCTCATTTTCTAATAAAGGTCTACCGCGTGGACCCATTAATTGTGAGATGAATCTGGGGACGCCAGAAACGTGCCTCTCTCCTAATCCCGCAGCAGTCGGCTGCGATACACCTGGATCAGGAGCTCGGCCTGTGCCCACACCCTGACTTGGGCCTCCGCGTCCTCGCCCGCGTCCACGTCCTCTAGGCCTACCCCTACCCCTCAGCATGCTGTATTACCAGTAGTGCAGAAACAGAACGCTGTAATTAAATGTGCCGCTTATTGGCCTGTGGTTGGAGGCTGACTTCCCTTACGGAACGCACAGCAGAGCCAGGAAACAATTTTGCGCACGCCTGTAGTGAGACGTAGGTGCATATGACTGAGCTAGTGGAATTCACAGCGCAGAAGCAGTCAAGTGGCCAAAGGCCAGTAGTAGGCCTTAAGTATTTTGCTTCTATTTTTTTAAAATGCTGAGCTGATACAGCAGACAGATACTGTAGGCAGCGTATAATATTATGTATACTTTTTCCCTCTGGCGGGATGACGACGGTGATGTAACAGAGACAGCAGATCCAGGAAAAATTTTGCGCAAGCCTGCTGTAACGCTTAGCTGCGTATTAATTAGGACTACTACCCCCAGCAGACACGCAGTAAACTGAAGACGGTCACAGGGAGCCCAAATATAGTATTTTTCCCCAATTTTTTGGAAAAAGCCCCCTGCCTATATAGCCTGAATATCTCTTTCCCTGCCTCACCAGTACTGGCCCTATACTCATCACTGAAAATCCGCGCCTCCATAAACTGCTGTCTCAGATTGGCTGAGCACTGTAACCAATCAGAGGCAGCACTCAGCCTTTCATTGAATGACCGATCAGAGGCAGCGCTTTCTGGAGGTGGGGATTTTTCAATTCCTGGCCACCAAAATACAGATGAATACTGCCGAGGACGGGGAGAAGTGCAGGACAGCGCTTTTAGGTGAGTTACATTTTTTCTTTAACATCTAGGGATGGTTTTCGGGGTAGGGCTTATATTTCAAGCCACCCTGCCGAAAATCATCGTTGCAGGGGTTGCCTTCATCCCATTGCTTTCAATGGGGCAGCAGCAGAGCTGGCCCCATTGAAAGTAATGGGAGAGCATCGCGGTCCTCTGTCACCGCAGTGACAGGGGATTTTTTAATGCCTGCGGGGAGTCCCATCATCACTGAACACTGCGACAGTGCTGTCACAGTGTTCAGTGATGAGGGAACCTTCGCGGAGCAGCTACACACTATTTTGGGCACATGTACATAAAAGCACAGAGCTTCGGTCACATGCATTTTGCACATCAGTGGAGCGCATTTTTTTGCACACATAGGTGCACAAAAAAAAAGTTTTGTTTGACAGCGACCTTAAACTGCTTTGCTTTTTTCCTGCTCTTAGCTTTGAGTAAATCAGTTGAGTCATATCAGACAACCTTATCATTGGGGAAATATTGGCTAATTACAATTTTCTTAAAGTGGAGTTGTTCGGCAGCATGTCCCCAGCAATCAATAAAAATGAAGTACATAGTAGGCTCAATATGCACAGACCTTTGTCTGCAATCTCTAAACAGGACTTTTTGCAGTCTTTGAAAACATCACTTTAAGTTACAGAGTAACACAAGGGTGAAAAAATGTCTCATATACATTAATCTTTCATATAAAATTATCACAATGTCAACAAAAGAGACAGGGTGATAAAAATAAGTCATGCAACTAAGACATGTAATGCACAACTAGCTGTAGCAGTCATATAACAATTTATATGTGTAGATCTATCCTTATGTGACCAAATAATATACACTGCCACATGATAGAAATATAAAATGTTATATTTCCATTGCTTAGTACAGGAAGGGAGAGCACCTAGTAGGTGTGAGGAGACTTACAAGGCCATGCATGCTCCTCTTGGAAATGTATTATGCAAATGGGAGATGCAGCACCACCTATTCTAAAACATGGCACTATAGAGGCATTTCTTAGCACAAAATACTCCTAGCATGCTCAATGCACATAACGCTGAGGATACCTAATTCTGTGTGCGGTCATATGATCTCAAGCAGCAACAGAAAAGTAGAATAAAAAATAATTGCTCCATGATGGAATTGGCACAACTTCTGAATCCAACACAAGCTTCTGTACATGCTGAGCTCTTCATGGGAGCAGATCCAGAAATATACTCCTATTTATGACTTTTTCCTAAGCTAATTGATAGCAGATAAAGGGATTTTTATATGTGAAATACATCTCATCTCTGTGGGAAAGTATATGGAAATAGATGATCTCCCCTTTCCTGCAGCTGCTGTGACCCATGATAAGCACTTCATGATCAAATTTTAAGAAACATACAGTACTGTGTAAAAGTTTTAGGCAGGTGGGGAGAAATGCTACAAAGTATGACAGCTTTCAAAAATTAGAAGTAATAATATTTTTTTTCTCAAATAACAAAATGCAAAATGAATGAACAAAGCAGACCTCTAAATCAAATCATGGTGTGAGCGCCCTTTGCCTTCAAAACAGCATTTATTCTTCTAGGTACACTTGCACACAGTTTTTGAAGGATCTCAGCAGCGAGGCTGTTCCACACTGCTTAGAGAACTAACCACAGATCTTCTGTGAATGTAGGCTTGCTCAAATCCTTCTGTCTCCCCTGCCTAAAACGTTTACACAGTACTGCATGTTAAAAAATGTAGCCCAATAACTGCATTATATAAAGCTTTACTATATATAAAGTGCATGCATAATGCTACCAGTAAATAGCAACCAACTTACCTTTATAGTCGTCAAAGCAAGAGATTCTGAACCAGAAGAACTTTAATGACATCACTCCATTCACCTGTGCCTTTCACCCTGTGTTGAGTTTGCAGAAGTTGCCACTTTGGTGAAGTCCAGTCACTCCTATTGCCCATTCACAAATGCATCGATTGCAGTTAGTGCCAGCATAAATGTTCACTATATACCAGTTCCCACCACTTACAACTTTAAAAAGCACTTTACAGGTACAAAAGAAGGAACCTGGGTCAGGGAGCTGGTCCCGCCTATTTACATTCACTGAGTGTATACAAAAGACAGAGGGAAAATCTGAAATGAAGGCAGCAATGTAGGTTTACAGCTATAGTGGACACGAGGAAGCCAGCTATACAAACCCTAAGCAAACACACCAAGGCCATTGTAATGTGTTCTTCAGTTACTTAGTGTTGTTTAGGACTTAAGTGTGTCCAAGCTACTGCCCAAACAGTCATACAGATGGGTGTGTGACAGTAACCATCAGCTGAATACTTTATCCACTGTCTACTACTTATTTGTCTATTCACCGTTGTCATAAAAATAATTCACATTTCATAGCAGAAAGTAAAGAAATGTCTCAGGAAGACCGCTTTCATATCTGCGCTGGAGCCAGAAGTTCTGTTGCCCATCCAGTACAAAATACCAGAGGAAAAGTCCTGCATTCATTATAATCAATGGGGTCTGTTCGGTGCTGTTCAATTCCGTTATAAGAAACGGAAAATGGAGCCCCCGACGCAGATCTGAAAGCAGCGCACATGCACCTAAAAAAAACTTGATATCATAATCTGCTGCCAGGATAACACTGGACAACAAAATGCACTTTGAAATTTTTTCCTGTCTCAAAATAGTTCAACTTGCCTAATTTTGGGTCGAGAAACACGAATATGACATTAGATTGTGTTTATTGGCTCTGATTTTTAAGCTATACTAATCTCAAATCAAAATACTAAAACTATGCTTTGAAGTTCTTTCTTTTTTCAAAATAACTAAACTATCCTAATTTTTGGTTGAGAAAAATGAATGAAATTATATTCATTCATTCATTCTATATATTTCATTATATTATATATTTGTAGGCCTAACTCTGGTTTTATAGGTACGCTAACTTCAAATAAAAGGGCTTAATCACGTGAACGGATTTTCTTTGCTAGTTGCTTGTAGTCCGCATTCAGAGAAGCTTCCATTTTCCACGATACCTTCATTCCATTTTCAATATATATATTGATGAAATCGCTCTCCATGTTCGTCACTCACGGCACCGCAGTTGTCAGGGAAGAAGTCCAGGTGAGAAGGTAGGGAATGGATTTTAAGTGACACGTTGCAACCTAATCGATGTCACTTTTCTAGAAGTTTATTCACAATCAACGTACTTGTCAACTCTTCGATTTCCCAGGAAGCCATGCACAACATCTTTAAATGCCTCCCATGCTGCTTTCTCATGACCCTGAAGAACTTGCTTAAAGTTTTTATCTTTAAGAAGATTCTAAGATTTTTAAGAATTCTAAGTTTTAAGCATTACGGTATCGGATTTACATTTTAGTTATTCAACTATCTTACTATATATACTTTTGTTAATTTAATGATTTCTCTCATGTAACCTTGTGGATCTGGATAAAGGTACATATATTTAACTTAAATGGGCTACACCTGAGAGCCAAGAGCTAACACAAAGTTTTAAATGTCGTTTTTGTTTCTTCCATGATGAAATGATTAAGAAATACCTATTTTTAAGTCGGAAAGATTTTCCCTGTTGACCAGTGTAATTTGCTAGCACATTTCATAATCTGCTATTTTACAGTCAGTGGTGTAACTGAAGGAGGTTAAAACTGTAATTGGTCCCCAAAAAGTCTCCAACACCATTCTTCTACATAAAGGGATATCAGTGTTTATTCTCTGTACTGTTACATCAGTGTGGGCATTCTTTCAACTTTATTACTATCTTTATTGTCCCTGTGCTTTGACATGACTGCAAAAAGTATACCTGTACTATAAAGTAACTCCATTACTCGCTACGTGTCTCCTTGTATTATGGTGTTGTGTTAATTCAGAGTACTCTAATATCACTGTGGTCGCTAGTGATTATCTGTGATATCATTATGTTCATTATTAGAGATGAGCGAGCACCAAAATGCTCGGGTGCTCGTTACTCGGGACGAAATTATCGCGATGCTCGAGGGTTCGTTTCGAGTAACGAACCCCATTGAAGTCAATGGGCGACTCGAGCATTTTTGTATGTCGCCGATGCTCGCTAAGGTTTTCATGTGTGAAAATCTGGGCAATTCAAGAAAGTGATGGGAACGACACAGCAACGGATAGGGCAGGCAAGGGGCTACATGTTGGGCTGCATCTCAAGTTCCTAGGTCCCACTATTAAGCCACAATAGCGGCAAGAGTGGCCCCCCCCCCCCCAACAATTTTTACTTCTGAAAAGCCCTCATTAGCAATGCATACCTTAGCTAAGCACCACACTACCTCCAACAAAGCACAATCACTGCCTGCATGACACTCCGCTGCCACTTCTCCTGGGTTACATGCTACCCAACCCCCCCCCAACCTTCAGCTGCCCTCATGCCACGCCACACTCATGTCTATTTATAAGTGCGTCTGCCATGAGGAGGAACCGCAGGCACACACTGCAGAGGGTTGGCACGACTAGGCAGCGACCCTCTTTAAAAGGGGCAGGACGATAGCCCACAATGCTGTACAGAAGCAATGAGAAATATAATCCTGTGCCACCGCCATCAGGAGCTGCACACGTGGGCATAGCAATGGGGAACCTATGTGCCACACACTATTCATTCTGTCAAGGTGTCTGCATGCCCCAGTCAGACTGCGTTTTTTTATAAATAGTCACAGGCAGGTACAACTCCGCAATGGGAATTCCGTGTGCACCCACAGCATGGGTGGCTCCCTGGAACCCACCGGCTGTACATAAAATGTATCCCATTGCAGTGCCCTGGACAGCAGAGCTAACGTCAGATTAAATGCAGGTGGGCTTCGGCCCAAATTGCATGCCCCAGTCAGGCTCGAGTTTTTTATATGTATACACAGGCACGTACATCTCCCTAATGGGAAGTCCATGTGGACCGACAGCATGGGTGGGTCCCAGGAAGCCACTGGCGGTACATAAATATATCCCATTGCAGTGCCCAGCACAGCTGATGTAACGTCAGCTTTAATGCAGGTGGACAAAAAATTAATTGGATTACACTGTAGGCGAGGGCCCAAAAAAATTGGTGTACCAACAGTACTAATGTACCTCAGAAAAATTGCCCATGCCCAACCAAGAGGGCAGGTAAAACCCATTAATCGCTTTGGTTAATGTGGCTTAATTGGTAACTAGGCCTGAAGGCAGCCCAGTTAAAATAAAAATTGGTTCAGGTGCAAGTTTCAACGCTTTAATGAGCATTGAAACGTATAAAAATTGTTTACAAAAATTATATGACTGAGCCTTGTGGCCCTAAGAAAAATTGCCCGTTCGGCGTGATTACGTCAGGTTTCAGGAGGAGGAGCAAGAGGAGGAGGATGAATAGAATACACAGATTGATGAAGCAAAAAGGTCCCCGTTTTTTATGGTGATAGAGAACGATGCTTCCATCCGCGGGTGCAGCCTACGTATTGCTTAGGTATCGCTGCTGTCCGCTGGTGGAGAAGAGAAGTCTGGGGAAATCCAGGCTTTGTTCATCTTGATGAGTGTAAGCCTGTCGGCACTGTCGGTTGACAGGCGGGTACGCTTATCCGTGATGATTTCCCCAGCCGCACTAAACACCCTCTCTGACAAGACGCTAGCCGCAGGACAAGCAAGCACCTCCAGGGCATACAGCGCAAGTTCAGGCCACGTGTCCAGCTTCAACACCCAGTAGTTGTAGGGGGCAGAGGCGTCACCGAGGACGGTCGTGCGATCGGCTACGTACTCCCTCACCATCCTTTTACAGTGCTCCTGCCGACTCAGCCTTGACTAGGGAGCGGTGACACAGTCTTGCTGGGGAGCCATAAAGCTGGCGAAGGCCTTGGAGAATGTTCCCCTGCCTGCGCTGTACATGCTGCCTGATCTCAGCGCCTCCCCTGCTACCTGGCCCTCGGAACTGCACCTTCTGCCACTAGCGCTGTCGGATGGGAATGTTACCATCAGTTTGTCCGCCAGGGTCCTGTGGTATAGCATCACTCTCGAACCCCTTTCCTCTTCGGGTATGAGAGTGGAAAGGTTCTCCTTATACCGTGGGTCGAGCAGTGTGTACACCCAGTAATCCGTAGTGGCCAGAATGTGTGTAACGCGAGGGTCTCGAGAAAGGCATCCTAACATGAAGTCAGCCATGCGTGCCAGGGTACCTGTACGCAACACATGGCTGTCCTCACTAGGAAGATCACTTTCAGGATCCTCCTCCTCCTCCTCCTCTGGCCATACACGCTGAAAGGATGACAGGCAAGCTGCATCTGTACCCTCAGCAGTGGGCCAAGCTGTCTCTTCCCCCTCCTCCGCATGCTCCTCCCCCTCCTCCTCCTCCTCCTCCTCTGGCCATACACGCTGAAAGGATGACAGGCAAGCAGCATCGGTACCCTCAGCAGTGGGCCAAGCTGTCTCTTCCCCCTCCTCCTCATGCTCCTCCCCCTCCTCCTCAATGCGCTGAGATATAGACATGAGGGTGCTCTGACTATCCAGCGACATACTGTCTTCCCCCGCCTCCGTTTCCGAGTGCAAAGCGTCTGCCTTTATGCTTTGCAGGGAACTTCTCAAGAGGCATAGCAGAGGAATGGTGACGCTAATGATTGCAGCATCCCCGCTCACCATCTGGGTAGACTCCTCAAAGTTTCCAAGGACCTGGCAGATGTGTGCCAACCAGGCCCACTCTTCTGTAAAGAATTGAGGAGGCTGACTCCCACTACGCCGCCCATGTTGGAGTTGGTATTCCACTATAGCTCTATGCTGCTCATAGAGTCTGGCCAACATGTGGAGCGTAGAGTTCCACCGTGTGGGCACGTCGCACAGCAGTCGCACTGGCAGATTAAACCGATGTTGCAGGGTCTGCAGGGTGGCAGCGTCCGTCTTGGACTTGCGGAAATGTGCGCTGACCCGGCGCACCTTTCCGAGCAGGTATGACAAGTGTGGGTAGCTTTTCAGAAAGCGCTGAACCATCAAATTAAAGACATGCGCCAGGCATGGCACGTGCGTGAGGCTGCCGAGCTGCAGAGCCGCCACCAGGTTACGGACGTTGTCACACACGACCATGCCCGGTTGGAGGCTCAGCGGCGAAAGCCAGCGGTCGGTCTGCTCTGTCAGACCCTGCAGCAGTTCATGGGCCGTGTGCCTCTTCTCTCCTAAGCTGAGTAGTTTCAGCACGGCCTGCTGACGCTTGCCCACCGCTGTGCTGCCACGCCGCGCGACACCGACTGCTGGCGACGTGCTGCTGCTGCTGACACATCTTGATTGCGAGACAGAGGTTGCGTTGGAGGAGGAGGAGGAGGGTGGTTTACTGGAGGAAGCATACACCGCCGCAGATACCAGCACCGAGCTGGGCCCGCAATTTTGGGGGTGGGTAGGACGTGAGCGGTCCCAGGCTCTGACTCTGTCCCAGCCTCCACTAAATTCACCCAATGTGCCGTCAGGGAGATATAGTGGCCCTGCCCGCCTGTGCTTGTCCACGTGTCCGTTGTTAAGTGGACCTTGGCAGTAACCGCGTTGGTGAGGGCGCGTACAATGTTGCGAGAGACGTGGTCGTGCAGGGCTGGGACGGCACATCGGGAAAAGTAGTGGCGACTGGGAACTGAGTAGTGCGGGGCCGCCGCCATCATGCTTTTGAAAGCCTCCGTTTCCACAAGCCTATACGGCAGCATCTCCAGGCTGATAAATTTGGCTATGTGCACGTTTAACGCTTGACCGTGCGGGTGCGTGGCGGCGCACTTGCGCTTGCGCTCCAACAGTTGCGCTAGCGACGTCTGGACGCTGCGCTGAGAGACATTGCTGGATGGGGCCGAGGACAGCGGAGGTGAGGGTGTGGGTGCAGGCCAGTAGGCACTCGTGCCTGTGTCCTCAGAGGGGGGTTGGATCTCAGTGGCAGGTTGGCGCACAGGGGGAGAGGCAGTGGTGCAAACCGGAGGCGGTGAACGGCCTTCGTCCCACCTTGTGGGGTGCTTGGCCATCATATGCCTGCGCATGCTGGTGGTGGTGGCTCCCCAGCTGATCTTGGCGTGACAAAGGTTGCACACCACTGTTCATCGGTCGTCAGGCGTCTCTGTGAAAAACTGCCACACCTTAGAGCACCTTGGCCTCTGCAGGGTGGCATGGCGCGAGGGTGCGCTTTGGGAAACAGTTGGTGGATTATTCGGTCTGGCCCTGCCTCTACCCCTGTCCACCGCACTGGCTCGGCCTGTGCCCACACCCTGACTTAGGCCTCCGTGTTCTCGCCCGCGTCCACGTCCTATAGGCCTACCCCTACCCCTCAGCATGCTGCATTACCAGTAGTGCAGAAACAGAACGCTGTAATTAAATGTGCCGCTTATTGGCCTGTGGTTGGAGGCTGACTTCGCTTACGGAACGCACAGCAGAGCCAGGAAAGAATTTTGCGCAAGCCTGCTGTAACACTTAGCTGGCTGCGTATGAATTAGGACAACTACCCCCAGCAGAGACCCAGTACACTGAGGACGGTCACAGGCAGCCCAAATAGATTTTTTTTCCCAAATGTTTTTGGAAAGGCTCACTGCCTATATACACTAAATATGTCTTCTGTCCCTGCCTCACCACTACTGGCCCTGCACTATGTAAAATTACTGCAGACTGTTTCACTGTGGACAGGAATACAGCGGTGATGTAACAGGCAACACAGAGCCTGGAAAGAATTTTGCGCAAGCCCGCTGTAACACTTAGCTGGCTGCGTATGAATTAGGACAACTACCCCCAGCAGAGACCCAGTACACTGAGGACGGTCACAGGCAGCCCAAATATAGTTTTTTTCCCAAATGTTTTTGGAAAGGCCCACTGCCTATATACACTAAATATGTCTTCTGTCCCTGCCTCACCACTACTGGCCCTGGACAATGTAAAATTACTGCAGGACGCAATGCTCTGCACGGCCGATATACAAAAAAAAAAAAAAAGTGCAACACTGCAAAAAGCAGCCTCCACACTACTGCACACGGTTAGATGTGGCCCTAAGAAGGACCGTTGGGGTTCTTGAAGCCTAAAATAACTCCTAACACTCTCCCTATAGCAACTCCAGCAAGGCAGCACTTTCCCTGAACTATGTCAGAATGCATCTGTGGCGAGCCGCTGGGGGGGCCGATTTATATACTCGGGTGACACCTGATCTCGCCAGCCACTCACTGCAGGGGGGTGGTATAGGGCTTGAACGTCGCAGGGGGAAGTTGTAATGCCTTCCCTGTCTTTCTATTGGCCAGAAAAGCGCGCTAACGTCTCAGAGATGAAAGTGAAAGTAACTCGAACATCGCGTGGTACTCGTCTCGAGTAACGAGCATCTCGAACACGCTAATACTCGAACGAGTATCAAGCTCGGACGAGTACGTTCGCTCATCTCTATTCATTATGTCTACTGTGCAAGATAATCCAAAACATGTGACATTACTGAGGGCACTATTCGCATACTGTGACATCACTAAGTGCAATAACCCTTTCTTATAACTTCACAATGTTTAGTATCTCTTTACTGTAACATTACAGGTGTTCTTGCCATTTATTGTCAGTGTTAGGCCAAATGCACACAGCCAGGTCGGATTCCGAATGTGGGATCCTGTAGCGGAATCAGACCCTGTGTTGGCCAGTGATCCCTCGTGTACCTCTTTTCGGATTCTTTATGTCTATACATGCACAGTGCAGAGAATGACATGGCGTTACAATGGCGATTATGAGGATCCGGGGTGATTCCGAAATGTCAATTTTGAAATCGCCGCAAGTCGGACGGCTTCCGTTGACTGCAATGCGAGTCCCGCAAGAAAATAAGGGAGATGGAATAAAACCTCCACGGTGCCACCTATTGGAAGGCAGCATTCCTTCAATCCAAAGTCAGACTTTTTATACAAGCTTTGTAACAATGACTGGGAATTAAAAGCAAAGCCAGACTCCATGTACATACAGCTGTTTCAGGGTATTTACCCTTCATCAGTGTACAGTAGGAGTCTGGCTTTGCTAGTGAGAGGCCTGGGATGGGGGGTCAGAAACGCTATCTTTTTTCCTTAGGGAGACGGTGAGTGGGGAGACTCAAATGGCCATGCACGCTCCTCTGGGTAATATGCAAATAAGGGAGATGGAATTAAACTTTCACAGTACCACCTATTGGAAATAGGAAATTGCACAAAAATAGAGCATGCTGCGATTCTTCCTCCGTGAGCGGAATTTGCAAGCTATTTTTGCTCGTGTGCGTGGAAGAATCATTTTACATTGCATGCTATGGATGGACATTGCTGCGGAATCCGCGGCCAGGCGCCTGCCACAGGTTCCGCAGCAAACATCTGCCCGTGTGCATTAGGCCTTATTTTTCATTATGTTATTACTGCACTGTGACAGCATTATATTGGGAAACTATTTATTGCTACTTTATAGTGGTAATTATTAGAGATGAGCGAACACCAAAATGTTCGGGTGCTCGTTATTCGGAACGAACTTCCCGCGATGCTCGAGGGTTCGTTTCGAACAACGAACCCCATTGAAGTCAATGGGCGACCAGAGCATTTTTGTATTTCGCCGATGCTCGCTAAGGTTTTCATGTGTGAAAATCTGGGCAATTCAACAAAGTGATGGGAACGACACAGCAACGGATAGGGCAGGCGAGGGGCTACATGTTGGGCTGCATCTCAAGTTCACAGGTCCCACTATTAAGCCACAATACCGGCAAGAGTGGGCCCCCCCCCCCTCCCAACAACTTTTACTTCTGAAAAGCCCTCATTAGCATGGCATACCTTTGCTAAGCACCACACTAGCTACAACAAAGCACAATCACTGCCTGGATGACACTCCACTGCCACTTCTCCTGGGTTACATGCTGCCCAACCGCCCCCCCTCCCCCCCACAGCGCACACCAAAGTGTCCCTGCGCAGCCTTCAGCTGCCCTCATGCCACGCCACACTCATGTCTATTTAGAAGTGCGTCTGCCATGAGGAGGAACCGCAGGCACACACTGCAGAGGGTTGGCACGGCTAGGCAGCGACCCTCTTTAATAGGGGCGGGGCGATAGCCCACAATGCTGTACAGAACCAATGAGAAATAGAATCCTGTGCCACCGCCATCAGGAGCTGCACACGTGGGCATAGCAATGGTGAACCTATGTGCCACACACTATTCATTCTGTCAAGGTGTCTGCATGCCCCAGTCAGACTGGTAATATGCACCTTAACAGTAACCGCGTTGGTGGTAATGTGGTGGTGACTGCGGACCTAGTAGCACGGTTGTATTTTGTTGGTTTTCGGAATGTGGCCAGGATTAAGTGGGCCGTGGCGGGGGGATGGTGTGGGGGCTCTCTTGTTGTGTCGGTAAAGGTGAAATTCTTGGACTGCCACCAGACGAACCAATGCAAAGGCATTTGCCAACAATGTTTTCCCTGTTGGAGGAGGAGGGGGATGTTTTTGAGGCACTACGTGTCCTCTCCACGTGTCCGTGGTTATATGCACTTTAACAGTAACCGCGTTGGTGGTAATGTGGTGGTGACTGCGGACCTAGTAGCACGGTTGTATTTTGTTGGTTTTCGGAATGTGGCCAGGATTAAGTGGGCCGTGGCGGGGGGATGGTGTGGGGGCTCTCTTGTTGTGTCGGTAAAGGTGAAATTCTTGGACTGCCACCAGACGAACCAATGCAAAGGCATTTGCCAACAATGTTTTCCCTGTTGGAGGAGGAGGGGGATGTTTTTGAGGCACTACGTGTCCTCTCCACGTGTCCGTTCCATGTCAGCAATAGTAGCACTCAAGACAGGCCCCAGTAACAATTCCGAAGCAGCAGTATAGCGGGAGCGCAGTCTTCGTTCCATGTAAGCAATAGTAGCACTCAGGACAGGCCCCATTAACAATTCTGAAGCAGCAGTATAGCGGGAGCGCAGTCTTCGTTCCATGTCAGCAATAGTAGCACTCAGGACAGGCCCCATTAACAATTCTGAAGCAGCAGTATAGCGGGAGCGCAGTCTTCGTTCCATGTCAGCAATAGTAGCACTCAGGACAGGCCACATTAACAATTCTGAAGCAGCAGTATAGCGGGAGCGCAGTCTTCGTTCCATGTAAGCAATAGTAGCACTCAAGACAGGCCCCAGTAACAATTCCGAAGCAGCAGTATAGCGGGAGCGCAGTCTTCGTTCCATGTAAGCAATAGTAGCACTCAGGACAGGCCCCATTAACAATTCTGAAGCAGCAGTATAGCGGGAGCGCAGTCTTCGTTCCATGTCAGCAATAGTAGCACTCAAGACAGGCCCCAGTAACAATTCTGAAGCAGCAGTATAGTGGGAGCGCAGTCTTAGTTCCATTTCAGTAGCCTTAGTATAGCCAAGGCACAAGTTACATTTATGTAGCTAAAGTGTAGGCCAACCCCACACACCTTTCTGTACCATGAGTGCAGGCGAAGAACATAGAAATTACTATGATTACACTGTAGGTGAGGGCCCCAAAAAATTGGTGTACCAACAGTACTAATGTACCTCAGTAAAAATTGGCCATGCCCAACCAAGATGGCAGGTGAAACCCATTAATCGCTTTGGTTAATGTGGCTTAAGTGGTAACTAGGCCTGGAGGCAGCCCAGTGTAACGAAAAATTGGTTCAAGTTAAAGTTCCAACGCTTTTAAGCGCATTGAAACTTATAAAAATTGTTCAGAAAAATTATTTGAGTGAGCCTTGTGGCCCTAAGAAAAATTGCCCGTTCAGCGTGATTACGTGAGGTTTCAGGAGGAGTAGCAGGAGGAGGAGGAGGAGGAATATTAGACACAGATTGATGAAGCAGAAATGTCCCCGTTTTGGATGGTGAGAGAGAACGTAGCTTCCATCCGCGGTTGCAGCCTACGTATTGCTTACGTATCGCTGCTGTCCGCTGGTGGAGAACAGAAGTCTGGGGAAATCCAGCCTTTGTTTATCTTGATCAGTGTTAGCCTGTCGGCACTGTCGGTTGACAAGCGGCTACGCTTATCTGTGATGATTTCCCCAGCCGCACTAAACACCCTTTCCGACAAGACGCTAGCCGCAGGACAAGCAAGCACCTCAAGGGCATACAGCGCTAGTTCAGGCCACGTGTCCAGCTTCGACACCCAGTAGTTGTAGGGGGCAGAGGCGTCACCGAGGATGGTCGTGCGATCCGCTACGTACTCCCTCACCATCCTTTTACAGTGCTCCCGCCGACTCAGCCGTGACTGGGGAGCGGTGACACAGTCTTGGTGGGGAGCCATAAAGCTGGCCAGGCCCTTAAAGACTGTTGCACTGCCTGGGATGTACATGCTGCTCGATCTACGCACATCCCCTGCTACCTTGCCCTCGGTACTGCGCCTTCTGCCACTAGCGCTGTCGGCTGGGAATTTTACCATCAGCTTGTCCGCAAGGGTCCTGTGGTATAGCAACACTCTCGAACCCCTTTCCTCTTCGGGAATCAGAGTGGGCAGGTTCTCCTTATACCGTGGGTCGAGCAGTGTGTACACCCAGTAATCCGTCGTGGCCAGAATGCGTGCAACGCGAGGGTCACGAGAAAGGCATCCTAACATGAAGTCAGCCATGTGTGCCAGGGTACCAGTACGCAACACATGGCTGTCCTCACTAGGAAGATCACTTTCAGGATCCTCCTCCTCCTCCTCCTCCTCCTCCTCCTCAGGCCATACACGCTGAAAGGATGACAGGCAATCAGCCGGTGTACCGTCAGCAGCGGCCCAAGCTGTCTCTTCCCCCTCCTCCTCATCCTCCTCATGCTCCTCCTCCTCCTCCTGTACGCGCTGAGAAATAGACAGGAGGGTGCCCTGACTATCCAGCGGCATACTGTCTTCCCCCGCCCCCGTTTCCGAGCGCAAAGCAGCTGCCTTTATGGTTTGCAGGGAATTTCTCAAGATGCATAGCAGAGGAATGGTGACGCTAATGATTGTAGCATCGCCGCTCACCACCTGGGTAGACTCCTCAAAATTACCAAGGACATGGCAGATGTCTGCCAACCAGGCCCACTCTTCTGAAAGGAATTGAGGAGGCTGACTCCCACTGCGCCGCCCATGTTGGAGTTGGTATTCGACTATAGCTCTACGTTGTTCATAGAGCCTGGCCAACATGTGGAGCGTAGAGTTCCACCGTGTGGGCACGTCGCACAGCAGTCGGTGCACTGGCAGCTTAAAGTGATGTTGCAGGGTGCGCAGGGTGGCAGCGTCCGTGTGGGACTTGCGGAAATGTGCGCAGAGGCGGCGCGCCTTTACGAGCAGGTCTGACAAGCGTGGGTAGCTTTTCAGAAACCGCTGAACCACCAAATTAAAGACGTGGGCCAGGCATGGCACGTGCGTGAGGCTGCCGAGCTGCAGAGCCGCCACCAGGTTACGGCCGTTGTCACACACGACCATGCCCGGTTGGAGGCTCAGCGGCGCAAGCCAACGGTCGGTCTGCTCTGTCAGACCCTGCAGCAGTTCGTGGGCCGTGTGCCTCTTATCGCCTAAGCTGAGTAGTTTCAGCATGGCCTGCTGACGCTTGCCCACCGCTGTGCTGCCACACCGCGCGACACCGACTGCTGGCGACATGCTGCTGCTAACACATCTTGATTGCGAGACAGAGGAGGAGGAGGAGGAGGAGGAGGGTGCTTTAGTGGAGGAAGCATACACCTCCGCGGATACCAGCACCGAGCTGGGGCCCGCAATTCTGGGGGTGGGTAGGACGTGAGCGGTCCCAGGCTCTGACTCTGTCCCAGCCTCCACTAAATTCACCCAATGTGCCGTCAGGGAGATGTAGTGGCCCTGCCCGCCTGTGCTTGTCCACGTGTCCGTTGTTAAGTGGACCTTGGCAGTAACCGCGTTGGTGAGGGCGCGTACAATGTTGCGGGAGACGTGGTCGTGCAGGGCTGGGACGGCACATCGGGAAAAGTAGTGGCGACTGGGAACTGAGTAGCGCGGGGCCGCCGCCTCCATGATACTTTTGAAGGACTCCGTTTCCACAACCCTATACGGCAGCATCTCAAGGCTGATGAATTTTGCGATGCGGACGGTTAACGTTTGAGCGTGCGGGTGCGTGGCGGCGTACTTGCGCTTGCGCTCCAACAGTTGCGCTAGCGACGGCTGGACTGTGCGGTGCGAGACATTGGTGGATGGGGCCGAGGACAGCGGAGGTGAGGGTGTGGGTGCAGGCCATGAGACGGTCGTGCCTGTGTCCTGAGAGGGGGGTTGCATCTCAGTGGCAGGTTGGGGCACAGGGGGAGAGGCAGGGGTGCAAACCGGAGGCGCTGAACGGCCTTCGTCCCACCTTGCGGGGTGCTTGGCCATCATATGTCTGCGCATGGTGGTGGTGGTGAGGCTGTTGGTGTTGGCTCCCCGGCTGAGCTTTGCGCGACAAAGGTTGCACACCACAGTTCGTCGGTCGTCAGGCGTCTCTGTGAAAAACTGCCAGACCTTAGAGCACCTCGGCCTCTGCAGGGTGGCATGGCGCGAGGGGGCGCTTTGGGAAACAGTTGGTGGATTATTCGGTCTGGCCCTGCCTCTACCCCTGGCCACCGCACTGCCTCTTGCAACCTGCCCTGCTGATGCCCTTGACTCCCCCTCTGAAGACCTGTCCTCCTGAGTAAGCGTTGCACACCAGGTGGGGTCAGTCACCTCATCGTCCTGCTGCTCTTCCTCCGAATCCTCTGTGCGCTGCTCCCTCGGACTTACTGCCCTTACTACTACCTCACTGCAAGACAACTGTGTCTGATCGTCATCGTCCTCCTCACCCACAGAAAGTTGTTGAGACAGTTGGCGGAAGTCCCCAGCCTCATCCCCCGGACCCCGGGAACTTTCGAATGGTTGGGCATCAGTGACTATAAACTCCTCTGGTGGGAGAGGAACCGCTGCTGCCCAATCTGAGCAGGGGCCCGAGAACAGTTCCTGGGAGTGTTCCCGCTCCTGAGCAGGTGTCATTGTAGTGGAGTGAGGAGGCTGGGAGGAAGGAGGAGCAGCAGACAGAGGATTCGGATTTGCAGCAGTGGACGGCGCAGAACTGCGTGTTGACGATAGGTTGCTCGAAGCACTTTCTGCCATCCAGGACAGGACCTGCTCACACTGCTCATTTTCTAATAACCGTCTCCCGCGTGGACCCATTAATTGGGCGATGAATGTGGGGACGCCAGAAACGTGCCTCTCTCCTAATCGCGCAGCAGTCGGCTGCGACACACCGGGATCAGGAGCTCGGCCTGTGCCCACACCCTGACTTGGCCCTCCGCGTCCTCGGCCGCGTCCACGTCCTCTAGGCCTACCCCTACCCCTCAGCATGCTGTATTACCAGTGATTTGATTTCACAGGCAGGAAATAAATTGGCGCAAGACTGCAGGCCAAATATAATTTTTGCCCTTTTTGGAAAACGAAAGGCCCCACTGCCTCTAGTGAATGAATAATCTAAGTTTAATAACTGTGCTGTGTCCCTGCTAATGTGTCACAGAACGTGAGGGTAGCAGAGTTATTATAACTCTGGCAGAGCAGGTATTTTTTTCCCAATTAAGGAAAGCAAATGGCGAAGCCAGCAGTAAAGCGTAGCTGGGTGCGTCTGATTTAGCAATGTTGTTCACGCAGCTCACACGTGTCCACAGCCCTTAGGACGGACAGAGGCTGGACAAATAGATTTGTTTTCAGTTTTTTTCCACCAAAAGGCAGCACTGCGTATATTCAATGAACATGAGAAGTTTAATAACTGTGCTGTGTCCCTGCTTATGTGTCACAGAACGTGAGGGTAGCAGAGTTATTATAACTCTGGCAGAGCAGGTATTTTTTTCCCAATTAAGGAAAGCAAATGGCAAAGCCAGCAGTAAAGCGTAGCTGGGTGCGTCTGATTTAGCAATGTTGTTCACGCAGCTCACACGTGTCCACCGCCCTTAGGACGGACAGAGGCTGGACAAATAGATTTGTTTTCAGTTTTTTTCCACCAAAAGGCAGCACTGCGTATATTCAATGAACATGAGAAGTTTAATAACTGTGCTGTGTCCCTGCTTATGTGTCACAGAACGTGAGGGTAGCAGAGTTATTATAACTCTGGCAGAGCAGGTATTTTTTTCCCAATTAAGGAAAGCAAATGGCAAAGCCAGCAGTAAAGCGTAGCTGGGTGCGTCTGATTTAGCAATGTTGTTCACGCAGCTCACACGTGTCCACAGCCCTTAGGACGGACAGAGGCTGGACAAATAGATTTGTTTTCAGTTTTTTTGCACCAAAAGGCAGCACTGCGTATATTCAATGAACATGAGAAGTTTAATAACTGTGCTGTGTCCCTGCTTATGTGTCACAGAACGTGAGGGTAGCAGAGTTATTATAACTCTGGCAGAGCAGGTATTTTTTCCCCAATTAAGGAAAGCAAATGGCAAAGCCAGCAGTAAAGCGTAGCTGGGTGCGTCTGATTTAGCAATGTTGTTCACGCAGCTCACACGTGTCCACAGCCCTTAGGACGGACAGAGGCTGGACAAATAGATTTGTTTTCCGTTTTTTTGCACCAAAAGGCAGCACTGCGTATATTCTATGAACATGAGAAGTTTAATAACTGTGCTGTTTTCCTGCTAATGTGTCACAGAACGTGAGGGTAGCAGAGTTATTAACTGTGGCAGAGCAGGTATTTTTTTTCCCAATTAAGGAAAGCAAATGGCGAAGCCAGGAGTAAAACGTAGCTGGGTGCGTATGATTTTTACAGGTTGCAGACGCAGCCGACACGTGTCCACCGGCGTTAGGACGGACAGAGGCAGGACAAATAGAATTATTTTCACTTGTTTTACAAGCAAAAGGCCGCACTGCGTATATTCTATGAATAATAACTGTGTTGTGGCCCTGCCTATACAATTCTTTCCCTGCAGTATCAATGGAGGGTGGAATGCTCTGCAGAGGCGATTTTGAGAAGCCAAAAAAAAATGCAGCACAGCTAACAGCAGCCTGGACAGTACTGCACACGGATAAATATGGCCCTAGAAAGGACCGTTGAGGTTCTTGAAGGCTACACTCACTCCTAACACTCTCCCTGCCTATGCAGCACTTCTGTCCCTAATGCCAGGTGCAACGCTCTGCAGAGCCGATTTTGAGAAAATAAAAAATGGCACTGCTAACAGCAGCCAACACACAGCTATCAGTGGCCCTAATAAGGACCTTTGGGGGGTCTTGAAGCCTACACTAACTACCAATTCTTTCCCTACAGCAGCTCCGGTACAAACAGCACTGTCCCTCATCTAACTCACCAGGCATCTGAGGCGAGCCGCGGGAGGGGCCGACTTTTATGTTCGGGTGACACCTGATCTTCCCAGCCACTCACAGCAGGGGGGTGGTATAGGGCTTGAACGTCACAGGGGGAAGTTGTAATGCCTTCCCTGTCTTTCAATTGGCCAGAAAAGCGCGCAAACGTCTCAGGGAAGTAAGTGAAAGTAACCAGAACACCGCATGGTGTTCGTTACGAATAACGAACATCCCGAACACCCTAATATTCGCACGAATATCAAGCTCGGAAGAACACGTTCGCTCATCTCTAGTAATTATGCATGTACTATAACATTATTGTTTTATTTGTGTGGTAACACCTCTTTATACATTATTAGGCTGTGACTAATAATCACTGTGTACATCATCCCTGCGAGTTGTTCAGTGGGCTAGCATCAGTATTCCATAAACCTGGGCAGGTGATTGGGTCCACTGAGCCTGGGGTCCACTCAGGGGTGGGATTGATCTGGCCCTCATTCTTTGAAATCAATTATATCCACCTCTTTAAGATTAGGGTACAATTGACTATGTTAATGGCCATGCAGGAACTTAAGCACTTTCCTGTCTTGCCACCCTCTCTGTCACGCAGGAGGCACAGTGATGTCATTGTGCAACCTGTGTCATTCTCACAGAAAAATGACTATTAGGCCATTAAAATATAATCTTTAATATTTAAAAAAACAGGAACACTATTAAAACCCGCATAGACCCTATGTACTAATCTCAGATCATTTACAGATCACCCACCCTGAAAAGGGGCACCCTGTTTGGAATCTAAACCTTACTTTCCTGAGTTCCCTTATGATCTGTTGAAATTGAAAGGCAAAATGTGTAAGATTTTTTAAATTTATAGGGATAACATATACAGTAGTATTATTGTTTTAACTATAATATTAGACATTATACCCCTCTATGGATACTATATTTAATTATTGCTAATCAAATCCTGAATTTAACCTTTCCCCTCTTACATAGGGTGTAATAGGAAAAGTTAAGGCTAGGTTCAGGACATTTAAATAAAGGCTATGTTTTAATGACTAATAGAAAACAATCTCTCAGAAAAATTATTGTCTAAAACTGTATGGTGTTATAGGAGTTGACCTGAGACTCTTTTACCCTAGTTTGTGAGTGTAATGTGTCGTTCTACATTATCCTGGCCAGAAAAGGCCAAGGTAGAGAATGGAGGACACTTCAGAAGTGTGAGGGAGGAGAGCAAGTTTATTTTATTGCAGAGCACAATAAGACTTTATTAATTATTCAGGGGGAAAAGTGAGGGTGCCCACTGTTACTTTCTTGCACAAGGGCTCATGTAAACCTGGAGTTGTAGCTGATATAATGTATTAGGAGTGGGATCTGCTGTATAGTGCTATTTCAATAACAGTATGGCTGTATTATTCAGTAAATGTATGGTGGTGTTCACTGGCATAGCTATAGTCCTAAGGACCATGTGCAAACTTTTGGCTATCTATAAATATTAGGTGCCCCTTCACACTTCATCTATCTCCTTGTAGAGGAAAACGACACAATTCCTCAGATTCCCAAGAAAACTTTCACAAGCACTGAAAGCCATGTAACAGACCTCATGGGCTCCTCTTCATTACTAGGGAAATAGAGCAGAATAGTGCAATACAGTCTGGCACAAAGCCAGATCAAAATGAGGTTTGATATTTAAGTGTGTAATGAGAGATTCAATTTGTCGGGAACTAGAAGGGAACAGGTGTATCATGCACAATGCGGCAGAGGAGAGGCTAACAATCAGCCACAGATTGACTTTATGGCCAGCAGGGAACCCTTTAAGAGTAAGTGTAAACCTCCTACAGTACAACACTGACACTTTGCCAAATGCTGCACCACCACTATCAGGCCTACTGATATGGCCCATCAGGAACCGAAGCTGCTTTGCTGGCATGCATTGTGGTATGCCCATATGCCCAGTGCTGCTGCCTGCTCCTAATAATGCTGTACAGCGGCGTGGGTCCCTCTTAATACTCCACACCCTGCAACCACAATAGTTATTCCTGTGGCGGTGTTTCTCCATGAGTCCATGGAGGAATTTTTTCAGTTACTGTGTGATAGTGCTGTTTGGTCATGATATAGTGAGATTATTTAGTCAGAGTATAACAGTATCATCCAATCACAGTATAGGAGTATTATTTACTCACAGTGGTCTTATCTGGTCAAAGTATGGTGGTATTATTCACAGTATGGTATTGTCAGCTAGTAATGGTAAGGGGTTGTATTCTCTCACTGTATGGCTGTATTATCCAGTCATGGGATTGTAGTATGAGATTAGACAGGACACTCAAGGATCTCTCTTCAGGAAGTGGATAGAATTATTTATGTGTACAGAGACCCAGAGGGAACTCATCTCCAAACCTCTGAGTGCTATAATAGAAATTTATACAGCTTTACACCATGTAGGCTGGCTTATTCCTGACTATTGGAGAAAATATACTTTCACTTTAAACAAAGAACCAGAAAGAGAAATTCTACTTCCAATTTAAACAACGGCCAGGGGGGAGGGAATGCAACTTAGGGTTTTCATGGCATCACATTACAGCGGTGTCCGTTAAGATACAGTTTTACACACAGCTAACAGTAGTATATAGTATTTTCGAAGAAAACATTTTAGTTAACATTTTACATAAGGGGAAGAGAATAAGGTAAAAGTTAGTATGCAGTAGCTACACCTTATGTGCATAGAAACATTTAGAAATAGCAGAAAAGTCTATAAATTTACTTCTGCTTTCTGGCTGATATCAGAAATAGAGATGAGCGAGCATACTCGTCCGAGCTTGATGCTCGTTCGAGTATTAGGGTGCTCGAGATGCTCGTTGCTCGAGACGAGTACCATGCGGTGCTCGTCTCGATTAAACGAGCACTGATCATTGAAAGCAATGGGCTGCCGGCTAGCGCGGGATGAATTTTCGGGAAGGGCTTAAAAATATAAGCCCTTACCTGAAAATCATCCTAAAATGTGTAAAAAGTAAATAAAAATATATACTCACCTGGTCCCAGCAGAACGATGTTAGCCCATTGAATTCAATGGAGCCGGCAATACAGCTGGCTCCATTGAAAGCAATGGGCTGCCAGCGATCGCACAATGAATTTTCAGGAAGGGCTTAAATATATAAGCCCTTCCCTGCAATTCATCCAGAAATGTGTAAAAATAAAATATATATATATATACTCACCAGGTCCCGGCAGACGGAGTTCAGCTGCGGCCAGCTGGCAGTTCTCCTGAACTGCTCTGAACAGCTGTGAGTAGTATTCAGCAGCCGGGGATTTAAAATCCCCGCCTGCTGAATGAGCTGCCTCTGATTGGTCACAGCCTGACCAATCAGAGGCAGATCTCACTCACACCCATTCATGAATTCATGAATGGGTGAGTGAATGCTGCCTCTGATTGGCTCAGTGCAGCTCTCAGCTGAATGACAGCAGTTCAGCACCACAGTGCAGGGGACAGCAGGAGAAGACGCGGCTGTGCCCCGGCAGCTGAAGGGAGGTGAGTATCTATTTTTTTTTGTTTTTTAAATCACTTTTAATTCATTTCCAGGGAATGGCTTATATGTAAAGCCCTTCCCTGGAAAAGAATTCAGGTGTGCCAGCAGACCATTGTCTTCAATGGAGTCGCCGGCAGCAGCAGCGGCTCCATTGAAGAGAATGCCTGCATTTTTATTCTTTTTTACACTAAAATCTTTTTCAGGTAAGGGCTTATATTTTTAAGCCCTTCCCGAAAATTCATCCCGCGCTCGCTGGCAGCCCATTGCTTTCAATGGAGCCGGCTGTATTGCCGGCTCCATTGAATTCAATGGGCTAACATCGTTCTTCTCTGCCACAGCTGTTACAGCTGTGGCAGAGGAGAACGATCTTTATGCTGACAGTGCTTGGGGGAGGGGGTCTCACTCTTGCCACTATTGTGGCTTAATAGTGAGACCTCGGAGCCCGAAATGCAGCCCTGCATGTTGCTCCTCGCCTGCCCTATCCATTTCTGTGTTTTTACATGACTTTGGTGATTTGCTAAGATTTTCACAAATGAAAACCTTAGCGGAGCACCAGTCATATACAAAAATGCTCGAGTCGCCCATTGACTTCAATGGGGTTCGTTACTCGAAACGAACTCTCGAGTATCACTGAAAGTTTGACTAGAGTAACGAGCACTCGAGCATTTTGGTGCTCGCTCATCTCTAATCAGAAAGCAATAGCAGTTCTTACAATATTACTTTTTTAAGTCCCTGTACCACAGTATGGTGGAATCTGGTCACTGTTTCAAAATGTTTTTAATAACTTTTTCGGAAATAGGGTAGGTTGTAGATGCATGGTATGCAGTAACATAAGTACAGTAGAATATTAGGTTCTTAGGAGTAATTTTCAAGCATTATGGTACATACTCTTGCTTCTGAGGACTCAATTTTAGTTTACAACAGACGTTTATAACATATCTTGTTGCATCTTATTAAGGGAAAGATCTTTAGGAAAAGATGGAAGAGAAGGGGGGGGGGGAGAAGGAGAAAAAAAGGGGAAGGGACAGGGACAGGGAGGGAGGTAAGAGGTCTTGTAACTAGACCTGTATAAGAAATACAAATTGAACAGCAAACTTTGTTGGCTTCATGAGTGATTTCAAGTTAGTTTTTCAGGATCTCTCTCCTCTTGTACGGCTCCACCAGGGTCTGCACAGCGTCCAGAAGAATCTGGTCACTGAATGGTAGTAATATATAGTTACTGTGCTCATTATTAGTTGGCGGTAGGGCTGATCTATGTATACGAATTCCATAAAGATTCTGGTACAATGTAGTATACCCTGTATTTCCCAATGGAGCAGATGAGTCTTAGATAGAAGAAAACCCACACCACTGAACAACAGGACCTAGCAATTATCAACTATGTCACCAATAACATTTTTATGGCATCACAATTATTGATAAATGATGATAGTTTTACTGTTGAACTTCTCTTGTGTTAATACCGACCAATATCGTTACATTTGCTCAGAAATTAGCAAATTGTGATAATAGGTTACTGTAAATGGACCTTTGATGAGGACCTATTTTGATTTAGTGCCTAGGGCAGCAGAAACTGTACAGCTCTACTGACATGCTAAATACTGTACAACAATTGCTGCAGCTTGCAGCAACCATACCTGCTGCCCCTTTTGCAGTCAAGGACCATTGCTGGTAGAGGCAAAGTTCTCATCTCACTTCATGGTTGGTGCCCCCTGAATCCTCTATACATTATTGCTTCTAATTGCAACTTTTGATCTAACTATAAAGAAATGTCAGTGGACTTTATGTCTCATTTGCATTTGACAAATATTACCTCATATTAAACAGAACATTGAACTAGATTTATTGGAGGACGAAGCACCATTCATACAGGAGGAGTTATGGCGTGTCTACACTATCCTAGTAGGAAGGCGTTATTGTTTAATAGCCCACTTCTAACTCTACTGTATACTGCAGTTTTCCATTTCTCCATGATATTAATGCATTTCATTAATGTCTTAGCATTTTAAATTACATCCAATAAAAGCTACTCTTGCAGGGTGCTACAGCTGTCATAGATTTCCACAATTTGAGTTTTTATATTTTCCATCCATCCAAAGAAAATCCGTTAGATGGCATGTTGTGTAGCATTACATAATTTATATATGTGAGATGTTGGCATTTTGCTATTAGGCTCCATCTGTCATTGTTTAATTATCAATATCCATGAATTACTCTTTCCGTGAATGGGTTTTAATTAAAACTGTGCAATCCAGACACTTATACACAATTGCTTAATAGATTTTTGAATGCTTATAAGCAATATATTTAGCAATTTTAAGGGTTATGGCTATGAGAAGCTGGGCTGCAATAGGAGTCTTGATACGCTTATGTTTCTAAAATCTGGCAGATTAAACATGAGTTAAGGTAGGGCTATGCTCTGCATAAATTATAGAAACTATTGTTCACTGGCAGCCCTGACCTTTGGGACTATGTGTAATTATTATTGCAGAGGCAGTCAATGGAAAAATTAGTGTTTCTCATTTCAGAAACTCCGGTCTTTGAGTTCATATTAGGATTTCACCATGTTTGTCAATGGCAAATAAATAAATATGGCACATAGGTTTATTACCTATAAACTAAATATTTATTTTGACTACAATATTTATTGGAATTACAATGAGTCACATGCATGTAATGAATTTCATTTCAACCTTATTTGTTTAATCAATATTTTGCATTATTCTGTATTTAATTATCTCATAACTTTTAGTTATTTCAGTCTGATAGTTTTCCAATATAATATCATTGGAATTTCATGCTCATACTGGTTCCTTCTCTTCCTAATATATTTTGTAAAACTGTATAAAATTTGGCTCCGGCCTTTGTGCAATGGATAATATAATAATCTATATTTAAAGTGAATAAGAATAAGAACAGAATAAGTTGCCATGTATATATGGGGAATAATATTATATCTTGCCATAATACAAGTTGCATTTTTTCTCATTTTCATCTTCTGCAGTTTGTGTATAACTGATTTTCAGTTCTGTCAGAACTAGTGAGAGGAATCTCAGCTGTTATGAGAACCCCAGAACCCTGCTCGCTCCCACATGGAGACATAAGATCATCATGTAGGATGGTGTATAACACTACTGAGCAATATGTATATGCGAATAAACAGTAGCATGTCTGCTTGCGTCTGTTTCTCCCCTCCTCTTTCTCCTTCCCACTGCTCCTCTTCTCTCATAGACTTTAATGAGCAGGATGACTCATCCCCATCCTAAACTTTCCATTCTTCATCCTACCAACTGAAAGAACATTGGTAACATCACTTGGCAATAGGTAGTGGAAATAAGTTATGAGAAAGGGAAATCACTAGTAGCCAGCACTTTAGAGCGATTTTTCAGCACGGGAACATCATTTTAGGTAAATAAAGTGATTTGCACTTCTACTAGTTATCATATAAGCACAAGCAGTTTGAACATTGAGTGACCATTTCAATGAAACATAAACATTTTTATATTTACACTTAATTATAAAAATGCTTATATGCCCAGATAGTCGAAAACTTATGTTAGAACAGTGCCTGCTGTTTCTATTTTGTGTCCATCTTAGTAAAGGCCCATTTAAGGCCCATTTAGACACAACGATTATTGCTCAAAATTCACTCAAAAGCCATCTTTTGAGCGATAATCGTTGTGTGTAACTGCACACACATCGTGCAGTTTTCGTTACCCCGTCGCTCATTGTCATCTTTCAGCATGCTAAAAGACAACGATGAGCCTTATCAGGGATTTCCAGCGGGATACAGCTGATACTATTGTTTCGCAGTATATAATGAAAAACTGCTCACCTCCACGCTAGGTAATGCTTCCTTTTCTTTGTCTCAGCTTGAGAATAGCTTTTCATGAAAGTGCTTTTTAGTCCACTGCTGCTCAATCCAATCGGCCATTTATTCAAGAAATGCAATTATTTCAACCTCCAGGTGATCAAGATCTTAGTCAAGATCGAAACGCGTACTCCGTAAGCACCTAATAACCATGATGTTGCGAGCATGTCATTCAATAAAGCATGAAAGTTACTTTTACAAAGTCCCAGCTCCTTGAAAAATTATTGATACTATTGTATCAGCTGTATCCCACTCCCTGATAACAGGCTAGGTATGAAGAACAGTGGTCCAGCTCTGTTCTCCATACCCGGCATGAAGCGTTCAGCTGTATAACTGCCGGGCGCTCTGTGCAGAGAACATCTGGATGCAGAAGACAAGCGAGGACACCCAGCTTGTCTTCTGCATCCTCCGCTACGAGCGCTCGGCTGTATAACACTTGGGCGCGAGGAGCGGGGAATATCTGGATGCAGAAGACAAGCGGGGGCACCCCGCTTGTCTTCTGCATCCTCCGCTGGCAATGCAAGGTGATCACTCATCTTGAGCGATCATCTTGCACTGTAAAGGACACACGATGATCGCTCAAAAATTGCTGGAGCGATATCTTTTGAGCAATTATCGTTGTGTCTAAATGGGTCCTTACACGGAGCCATGACTGCTCAAAGATCGCTCAAACGACAGTTTGTGTGACAGCTTTGAGCGATCATTTTGCATAAACTGAGTAGCTACTCAGCTACTTAAGAGCAATTAAGTGTGCAAATGAAGCCTTTGAGGACTCTTATCTGCTACCCGCGGAGAACTACTGATAAGGCCCAATGACGATTTTAAGGTTGGACTGAATTCAACGATCAGCTAGCAGTGCACGAAAAGTGCATGATGGACGCGTGTTTAGATGCAACGATTATCGCTGAAACTATCGCTTTTTTGAGGTTTTGAGCGATCATCACTCCGTGTAAATGGGCCTTAATTGTTCCAAGTTGGTCACACATGCTCAGTCCTACATCTCTTTCAGCTCCACTGAGTATGTAGAGGAGTCACGGTTGTGGTGAGCGATTGCTTCTGAAGCTCCAGCATTCTCTTTACTTGTCAGATGAAATACTATGCAAGCACAATTACAATAATGCTGTCTCACTTTCTTATCACTTGCTGAGCATCTCCTCTAATAAGACACTGCGACCTCAGAAGTGCATTTCTCCCTCCTCTTCTTCCATACACTCATCAAGTTTGAGTCCACTCCACTCTCATTTTGTTTAGAATGGTGAAAATAATAAGCAATAATAACCATAATACTTTACAAATAATTTTGCTTAAATAGTGGTACCATCCAGTGGCAATTAAAAGTACGTGTCCACATAATAAGACATAACAATGCTATACAGTAAACAAACATCAGTGTTGTATGCTTCAGTGGGCATCTTGACTTAAATGACAAAGGGCAAATGTTTAGAGTATTCTAGAGGAGATGATGTGATTATTCTCAGCAAGAGAAATCAAGTAATCTTGTAGATATAATACCTTTTAATGGCTAACAGAAAACATAAAAAAAAAATACATAATGTTATAGCAAGCTTTCAAACCTACTTAGGGTTCTTCTTCAGGCTTAATGGAATAGATCCGTAGAGGCATGTATGTATATATACATATATACACACACATACATATGAAAAGGCACAGACATGGTGTGATTAATGTGCACTTAAAACAATACCAGAACAGGATGAGTAGAGGAATAAGTACTTAATTAGTCCACTAATAAGAGATGTGAAAGTTTTGTGATCTTAATATTGGTGTTAGGGCTCTTTCACACGGGCGTATATCGGCCGCCGTTTGTACGGCCGGCCAATTTACGCTACGATCTGATGCATTGGTTTCCAATGTATCAGATCACATGTCCGTATTCCTGCAGCGTAAAAGCTCCCGGCCGGGCCAATATAGTGCCGGTGCTTTTACACCGAGCCAAAAAGATAGTCCTGGAACTATCTTTCCGGACAGAGTACCTTGGCCGCTGCATGGGCTCCCATGGGAAACAATGACAGAGGAAAGAGAAGGGAAATAGGAGGGAATTTAGTCGCATGACTGCTAAACTCCCTCACCCTTTTCTCTCCTCCCCTCTGGCTGTTTGCAATGCAAGGGGAAGGTAGGGGCAGAGCTAAGCTCCACTCCATCCCGCCCCCTCCAATTGCTGGCTTCGGACAAGGGGCGGGGAGGAGGTGAGAGCTTAGCTCCACCTACGTCCTTCCTCCTCCCATTGCAAACAGCCAAAGGGGAGGAGAGAGGAGGTGAGCTGGTGAGGGGGAGGGAGAGGGAAGGGGGAGACAGCTAAGCTGTCTTCCCATGCTCAACGGTATTGCGACCTCAGTGTATATGCGCTGGGGCTGTGCTGTCTGAACAGGCGCACAAACATTAGATTTGTGTGCCCGTTCACACAAAATTTTACAGCGCTGGTGGGCGCACGTAAAACGCCTAAGGCCATGTGGTGTATCACCAGGCCAAGAAGTTATCTCTGCTCCCGATTTCTTATATTCTCCACTGATGCATGAACCCAGTTGAAATATTTATTCCTGTCTTGAGTGTCAAAGATGGTTGTAAACCTGTACAAATTCTTCTGTGACATTGAAATTTGAAGCAGCTTTAAACTTCAAATTAGGAGATGATGTGATGGGAAGCCTAAACGATAGGGGCCGCAATACATTTGCACCTTTTGCTCATTTAGTTATCTGAGCCTGTATGCAATTTATCAAGTAATTATATCTACAACAAGTGAATAATACATAATTAATAGAGATGAGCGAGCACCAAAATGCTCGGGTGCTCGTTACTCGGGACGAACTTTTCGCGATGCTCGAGGGTTCGTTTCGAGTAACGAACCCCATTGAAATCAATGGGCGACCCGAGCATTTTTGTATTTCGCCGATGCTCGCTAAGGTTTCCTTGTGTGAAAATCTGGGCAATTCAAGAAAGTGATGGGAACGACACAGCAACGGATAGGGCAGGCGAGGGGCTACATGTTGGGCTGCATCTCAAGTTCACAGGTCCCACTATTAAGCCACAATAGCGGCAAGAGTGCCCCCCCCCTCCCAAAAACTTTTACTTCTGAAAAGGCCTCATTAGCATGGCATACCTTTGCTAAGCACCACACTACCTCCAACAAAGCACAATCACTGCCTGCATGACACTCCACTGCCACTTCTCCTGGGTTACATGCTGCCCAACCGCCCCCCCTCCCCCCCCACAGCGCACACCAAAGTGTCCCTGCGCAGCCTTCAGCTGCCCTCATGCCACACCACCCTCATGTCTATTTATAAGTGCGTCTGCCATGACGAGGAACCGCAGGCACACACTGCAGAGGGTTGGCACGGCTAGGCAGCGACCCTCTTTAAAAGGGGCGGGGCGATAGCCCACAATGCTGTACAGAAGCAATGAGAAATATAATCCTGTGCCACCGCCATCAGGAGCTGCACATGTGGGCATAGCAATGGGGAACCTATGTGCCACACACTATTCATTCTGTCAAGGTGTCTCTGCATGCCCCAGTCAGACCGGGCTTTTTAATTCACAGACACAGGCAGGTACAACTCCCTATTGTGAAGTCCCTGTCGACCGACAGCATGGGTGGCTCCCTGGAACCCACCGGCGATACACAAAAATATCCCATTGCATTGCCCAACACAGCTCAGGTAGTAATGTCGTGCTTAATGCAGGTGGGCTTCGGCCCACACTGCATGCCCCAGTCTGACTGTGGTTCTTTACAAGTGGAAACAGATGCATTTATAATTCCCTGTGGACCCACAGCATGGGTGGGTGCCAGGAAGCCACCGGCGGTACATAGAAATATCCCATTGCATTGCCCAACACAGCTGAGGTAGTAATGTCGTGCTTAATGCAGGTGGGCTTCGGCCCACACTGCATGCCCCAGTCAGACTGTGGTTCTTTACAAGTGGAATCAGATGCATTTATAATTCCCTGTGGACCCACAGCATGGGTGGGTGCCAGGAAGCCACTGGCGGTACACAGAAATATCACATTGCATTGCCCAACACAGCGGATGTAACGTCAGCTGTAATGCAGGTGGGCTAAAAATTCATTTGATTACACTGTAGGCGAGGGCCCACAAAAATTGCTGTATCAACAGTACTAATGTACATCAAAAAAATTGGCCATGGCCAACCAAGAGGGCAGGTGAAACCCATTAATCGCTTTGGTTAATGTGGCTTAAGTGGTAACTAGGCCTGGAGGCAGCCCAGTTTAACTAAAAATTGGTTTAAGTTAAAGTTTCAACGCTTTTAAGAGCATTGAAACATATAAAAATTGTTTAGAAAAATTATGAGTGAGCCTTGTGGCCCTAAGAAAAATTGCCCGTTCAGCGTGATTACGTGAGGTTTCAGGAGGAGGAGCAGGAGGAGGAGGAGGAATATTAGACACAGATTGATGAAGCAGAAATGTCCCCGTTTTGGATGGTGAGAGAGAACATAGCTTCCATCCGCGGGTGCAGCCTACGTATTGCTTACGTATCGCTGCTGTCCGCTGGTGGAGAAGAGAAGTCTGGGGAAATCCAGGCTTTGTTCATCTTGATGAGTGTTAGCCTGTCGGCACTGTCGGTTGACAGGCGGGTACGCTTATCTGTGATGATTCCCCCAGCCGCACTAAACACCCTTTCCGACAAGACGCTAGCCGCAGGACAAGCAAGCACCTCCAGGGCATACAGCGCTAGTTCAGGCCACGTGTCCAGCTTTGACACCCAGTAGTTGTAGGGGGCAGAGGCGTCACCGAGGACGGTCGTGCGATCGGCTACGTACTCCCTCACCATCCTTTTACAGTGCTCCCGCCGACTCAGCCTTGACTGGGGAGCGGTGACACAGTCTTGCTGGGGAGCCATAAAGCTGGCCAGGCCCTTAAAGACAGTTGCACTGCCTGGGCTGTACATGCTGCTCGATCTACGCACCTCCCCTGCTACCTGGCCCTCGGAACTGCGCCTTCTGCCACTACCGCTGTCGGATGGGAATTTTACCATCAGCTTGTCCGCCAGGGTCCTGTGGTATAGCAACACTCTCGAGCCCCTTTCCTCTTCGGGAATGAGACTGGGAAGGTTCTCCTTATAGCGTGGGTCGAGCAGTGTGTACACCCAGTAATCCGTAGTGGCCAGAATGCGTGTAATGCGAGGGTCACGAGAAAGGCATCCTAACATGAAGTCAGCCATGTGTGCCAGGGTACCTGTACGCAACACATGGCTGTCCGCACTAGGAAGATCACTTTCAGGATCCTCCTCCTCCTCCTCCTCCTCCTCCTCAGGCCATACATACTGAAATGATGACAGGCAAGCAGCATGGGTACCGTCAGCAGTGGGCCAAGCTGTCTCTTCCCCCTCCTCCTCATCCTCCTCATGCTCCTCCTCCTCCTCCTGAACGCGCTGAGATATAGACAGGAGGGTGCTCTGACTATCCAGCGACATACTGTCTTCCCCCGGCTCTGTTTCCGAGCGCAAAGCGGCTGCCTTTATGGTTTGCAGGGAACTTCTCAAGATGCATAGCAGAGGAATGGTGACGCTAATGATTGTAGCATCGCCGCTCACCACCTGGGTAGACTGCTCAAAGTTTCGAAGGACCTGGCAGATGTCTGCCAACCAGGCCCACTCTTCTGAAAATAATTGAGGCGGCTGACTCCCACTGCGCCGCCCATGTTGGAGTTGGTATTCCACTATAGCTCTACGCTGCTCATAGAGCCTAGCCAACATGTGGAGCGTAGAGTTCCACCGTGTGGGCACGTCGCACAGCAGTCGGTGCACTGGCAGATTAAAGCGATGTTGCAGGGTGCGCAGGGTGGCAGCGTCCGTGTGGGACTTGCGGAAATGTGCGCAGAGCCGGCGCACCTTTACGAGCAGGTCTGACAAGCGTGGGTAGCTTTTCAGAAAGCGCTGAACCACCAAATTAAAGACGTGGGCCAGGCATGGCACGTGCGTGAGGCTGCCGAGCTGCAGAGCTGCCACCAGCTTACGGCCGTTGTCACACACGACCATGCCCGGTTGGAGGCTCAGCGGCGCAAGCCAACGGTCGGTCTGCTCTGTCAGACCCTGCAGCAGTTCGTGGGCCGTGTGCCTCCTATCTCCTAAGCTGAGTAGTTTCAGCACGGCCTGCTGACGCTTGCCCACCGCTGTGCTGCCACGCCGCGCGACACCGACTGCTGGCGACGTCCTGCTGCTGCTGACACATCTAGATTGCGAGACAGAGGTTGAGGAGGAGGAGGAGGAGGGTGCTTTAGTGGAAGAAGCATACACCGCCGCAGATACCACCACCGAGCTGGGGCCCGCAATTCTGGGGATGGGTAGGACGTGAGCGGTCCCAGGCTCTGACTCTGTCCCAGCCTCCACTAAATTCACCCAATGTGCCGTCAGGGAGATGTAGTGGCCCTGCCCGCCTGTGCTTGTTCACGTGTCCGTAGTTAAGTGGACCTTGCCACTAACCGCATTGGTGAGGGCGCGTACAATGTTGCGGGAGACGTGGTCGTGCAGGGCTGGGACGGCACATCGGGAAAAGTAGTGGCGACTGGGAACTGAGTAGCGCGGGGCCGCCGCCGCCATCATAGCTTTGAAAGCCTCCGTTTCCACAACCCTATACGGCAGCATCTCAAGGCTGATAAATTTGGCTATGTGGACGGTTAACGATTGAGCGTGCGGGTGCGTGGTGGCGTACTTGCGCTTGCGCTCCAACACTTGCGCTAGCGACGGCTGGACTGTGCGGTGCGAGACATTGGTGGATGGGGCCGAGGACAGCGGAGGTGAGGGTGTGGGTGCAGGCCATGAGACGGTCGTGCCTGTGTCCTGAGAGGGGGGTTGGATCTCAGTGGCAGGTTGGGGCACAGGGGGAGAGGCAGCGGTGCAAACCGGAGGCGGTGAACGGCCTTCGTCCCACCTTGTGGGGTGCTTGGCCATCATATGTCTGCGCATGCTGGTGGTGGTCAGGCTGTTGGTGGTGGCTCCCCGGCTGATCTTGGCGCGACAAAGGTTGCACACCACTGTTCGTCGGTCGTCAGGCGTCTCGGTGAAAAACTGCCAGACCTTAGAGCACCTCGGCCTCTGCAGGGTGGCATGGCGCGAGGGTGCGCTTTGGGAAACACTTGGTGGATTATTCGATCTGGCCCTGCCTCTACCCCTGGCCACTGCACTGCCTCTTGCAACCTGCCCTGCTGCTGCCCATGCCTCCCCCTCTGAAGACCTGTCCTGTGTAGGCGTTGCACACCAGGTGGGGTCAGTCACCTCATCGTCCTGCTGCTCTTCCTCCGAATCCTCTGTGCGCTTCTCCCTCGGACTTACTGCCCTTACTACTACCTCACTGCAAGACAACTGTGTCTCATCGTCATCGTCCTCCTCACCCACTGAAAGGTCTTGAGACAGTTGCCGGAAGTCCCCAGCCTCATCCCCCGGACCCCGGGAACTTTCCAATGGTTGTGCATCAGTGACGATAAACTCCTCTGGTGGGAGAGGAACCACTGATGCCCAATCTGAGCAGGGGCCCGAGAACAGTTCCTGGGAGTCTTCCCGCTCCTGAGCATGTGTCATTGTAGTGGAGTGAGGAGACGGGGAGGAAGGAGGAGCAGCAGACAGAGGATTCGGATTTGCAGCAGTGGACGGCGCAGAACTGTGGCTGGACGATAGGTTGCTCGAAGCACTTTCTGCCATCCAGGACAGGACCTGCTCACACTGCTCATTTTCTAATAAAGGTCTCCCGCGTGGACCCATTAATTGGGCGATGAATGTGGGGACGCCAGAAACGTGCCTCTCTCCTAATCGCGCAGCAGTCGGCTGCGACACACCTGGATCAGGAGCTCGGCCTGTGCCCACACCCTCACTTGGCCCTCCGCGTCCTCGGCCGCGTCCACGTCCTCTAGGCCTACCCCTACCCCTCAGCATGCTGTATTACCAGTGATTTGATTTCCCAGGCAGGAAAGAAATTGGCGCAAGCCTGCAGTAGAACGTAGCTGGTTGCGTCTGATTTTTTTAGGTTCTCCACGCAGCACACACGTACCCAGAGCCCTTAGGACTGACAGAGGCAGGGCAAATATACTTTCTTCCCTTTTGTTTAAAAGGATAGGCCCACTGCGTCTATTCACTGAATAATAAGTTTAATAACTGACACTGTGTTGCGGCCCTGCAAAAGTGTCACAGAACTTTACTGTTGCAGAGTTATTAACTGTGGCAGAGCAGGTATTTCCCAGGCAGGAAAGAAATTGGCGCAAGGCTGCACTCAACCGTAGCTGGTTGCGTCTGATTTTTTACGTTCTCCACGCAGCACACACGTACCCAGAGCCCTTAGGACTGACAGAGGCAGGGCAAATATACTTTCTTCCCTTTTGTTTAAAAGGATAGGCCCACTGCGTCTATTCACTGAATAATAAGTTTAATAACTGACACTGTGTTGCGGCCCTGCAAAAGTGTCACAGAACTTTACTGTTGCAGAGTTATTAACTGTGGCAGAGCAGGTATTTCCCAGGCAGGAAAGAAATTGGCGCAAGGCTGCACTCAACCGTAGCTGGTTGCGTCTGATTTTTTTACGTTCTCCACGCAGCACACACGTACCCAGAGCCCTTAGGACTGACAGAGGCAGGGCAAATATACTTTCTTCCCTTTTGTTTAAAAGGATAGGCCCACTGCGTCTATTCAATGACTAATAACTGTGTTGCGGCCCTGCCTACACAATTCTGTGCCTGTAGTATCAATGGAGGGTGCAATGCTCTGCACCGCCGATTTTGAGAAAAAAAAACAAAAAACAACACAGCTAACAGCAGCCTGCACAGTACTCCACACAGTTAAATGTGGCCCTAGAAAGGACCGTTGAGGTTCTTGAAGGCTACACTCACTCCTAACACTCTCCCTGCCTAAGCACCACTTCTGTCCCTAATACCGGGTGCAATGCTCTGCACTGCCGATTTTGAGAAAAAAAAAAATTTCTCCACTGCTAACAGCAGCCTGCACACACGTAGATGTGGCCCTAAGAAGGACCGTTGGGGTTCTTGAAGCCTACACTCACTACAAACACTCTCCCTACAGCAACTCCAATAGAACAGCACTTTCCCTCAGCTAACTCACACGCCATCTGAGGCGAGCCGCGGGAGGGGCCGACTTTTATACTCGGGTGACATCTGATCGCCCCAGCCACTCACAGCAGGGGGGTGGTATAGGGCTTGAACGTCACCGGGGGAAGTTGTAATGCCTTCCCTGTCTTTCAATTGGCCAGAAAAGCGCGCTAACGTCTCAGAGAGGAAACTGAAAGTAACCGGAACACCGCGTGGTACTCGTTACGCGTAACGAGCATCCCGAACACCGTAATATTCGCACGAATATCAAGCTCGGACGAGTACGTTCGCTCATCTCTAATAATTAAACATTATTTCATGTGTATTAGTAAATTTATTTCATTGCCTTCCATAGTATCCAAACTTGCTTTTCGCATCTTTCCTGCTTGACTTTCAGTCAATCACGATGAGGTAAATGAGAATAGAGAGAGAGAGAGAGAGAAAAAGATTCAGCCAGTATTATCTTATGTTTTCATACATCTTGATTTTATGCCATTAGGCCTTGGCCACACTGATGTTATCTACTCCTACAGAGGAGCAATCTTACTCTTATATAGAGCCATTGTAAAGGCCTATTTACACAGGACGAGTGTCAGGCAAACGATGCCCAGCACTCGTCCCTGTGTCTCCGCGCTTCCGTGCTCCTGCATGAGAGCTAGCAGAACAGGTTGGTTCACGAAGCGGCCAGCAGGGGGGCGGGGAAGTGCAGGAGATTTCTCTCCTCTCGCTCCCCCGCCCCCTACATTCACATAACACAGCCGCCGTTCACTACTGAACGGTGGCTGTTTAAACTGCACAATCAGCTTCATCGCTGATCTTTCATGCAGCATTAAAGATGAACGATGAAGCTTATCGCTCATCATGCAGTTTAAATAGCCGCCATTCAGTAGTGAACGGCGGCTGTGTTATGTCAATAGAGGGGGGCGGGGGAGCGAGAGGAGAGAAATCTCCTAATCACAGTCCTGCTGGCCGCTCCGTAACCAAGCCAGCTCTACTAGCTCCTGTGCATCGTTTACCCAACGCTCGTCCTGTGTAAATGGGCCTTTAGACCACATCTGTAGTATGGGATTTAATTTTGGGCTCCATATTTAAAAAAGGATATAGGTGAGTTGGTGAGGCTTCCTAAGCGGGCAACTAGATTATTAGATGAGAGAAGTGGGTGGTCTTTCTTATAATGAAAAATTAGAAAAAGTGGGGTTGTTCAGCTTGGAAAGGAGACACCTTAGAGTCCTTTTCCACGGGACTGTACAACACTAAGCACCCGAAGGCACCCCAACAAACGCTTTTACACGAGGCCGCCTGCCTCCAGTCATTGATGAACGACGGCCTGTTAACACAGGTTGATCGTCATTTGATTTTTATACCTGCAGTCCTGCGAACCAGCAAGAATTATCGTTCAGTTGAAAAGCATCTTTAGAGGTGATCTAATTTACATGTATAAATATATGTGCAACCAATACAAAGAATTGGTACAAAATTTTTACCAAGGACTGTAGAAAGGACATTCGTTACAGGAGGAGTAAAGGTGGCTTAGGCATCTATATTAGAAGGGGTTGTTTACAATCAGATTAGCCAAACTATGGAATGTCCTATTCCAAGAGGTAGTAATGGTAGAGTAACGGACAGCATGCTTATGGTATTTAGGGCTATAATTAATTTTAAAAGGTTAAACTTGACAGACCTGTGTCCTTTTTCAACCTATGTATCTATATCTGATATGTAACTTGGGCCTTTTCTACAATAGATGCATTCTAATTTGCAATACATATTTACTGTATATATTGTAAAAGTAATTTCCGGAAAAGATAAGCCAGTAACTTTATTCCAATCTTTTTATTGTTCTTCTATTTAATAAAACTCTCGGACTTAATTACCTAATGCAATTGTCTTTGTTTTACATATTCTAATAGTCTATTAGAACATTTAAGTAGGCAGTATATTGCTTGTGGTATCACAATAACATCATGAAAGGATGTGTTTGAGAAATGTCATATTTAACTACATATATTTTTTGAGAAGAAAATATAGACTTTCTTCTGGGTTTTGAAATGTTTATTAGGCTATTTTTCTTCGTCGTCTTTTAACTTGAAAAGCATTTTCTTCTTTCAACAATTCAATAATTTTGCATGTCAAATATAAAGTATTTCAACTTTTAAGGCATCTTCTTAATGGAGCAGAATTTCAATGAGTCAAATAAATGTAAAAAATGCAGATTTGGCCTTTTGCTAAAATCAAACTTTCATCATGTATACTTACACAAAGCTCCGGTCTAAATAAAAGGAATATATTTAGCAGAAACTCGATTCAAGTTTGACAATTTTAAACACAGTATAATCATCTATGAATCTGCCTCAGGAGAATGACATTCAAAAAACTTTGGGGTACGATAAACAGTGTGTTCCAGATTTACATGTAGTGACTTGAATGTACGTAATTATTATTATGCACAGGTTGTTACATAACTGTTTTTGTTGACCTCATTTACATGCTAGTGTTTTTATTGCAGGTTGTTTCACCATTGACAGACTGCCTTCAAATTGTCTTCCAGTTGACATTGAGCCTTAAATTTTGTACATTGTCTGGTTTATACCAACTGTTATTGACGTTAGTTCTTTTCCGTGACATACAAAACATTATAAAGTTTCTCTTGTCAGAATAGGAAGGAAGACCTACAGAGGGTAAGAGGATGCAAGATTGAGTAGAGTGCCTAAGGCCGCCTGCAGACAGCGGGTCGGATCCGGAGAATTCTCGCAGCGGGACCAGACCCGAGCCCCTGCAGGAACCAGCACGACACTCACCTCTCCCGCAACTCCGGATCTTTGATGTGCCGACTGCCAGCCAGCGCAGAGCGGAGCCGTCGGCCGGGAGTGACATTTCTGTGCGGGGCACTGCGAGCCTGCACAGAGATAGAGCATGCCGCAATTTGTTTTCCGTGCGTGATTTCGCGCAGACAAATCGCGGCCGTCTGCCTAGGATTGCATTTTCCAATGCAATCCTATGGCAGCGACCATGGGCGGAAATTCTGTGGGAAATCCCGATGCGGAATTTCCACCCATGTGCAGTGGGGCCTCAGATAGAGACAAAATAGGTGACTGAAATAGGGGTCTGCTAAAGATTCCTGCTTTAGCTTTTTCAGCACTTCAGCAATTCAATAATTGAAGGGCTTGAGGGTAGAATGATCAAAGACCACTTTTCTGTGTTTTTAAACAGAACTTGCCATTTTGTAGAGTAATGTTGTAGAATGCATTGGTCAATTCAGATAGATTTAAAAAAATGATCATAGTCTATTCAAGAGACACATAAAGAAAAACACAATTACTGAAAGAAAGAAGTAAAAAGGATATATTCAAGACATAAAGGCTCCTTCACACTGGCAAGAAAATTGTGCGAATTTCTTGCGATGCAAGAGTAAGTGAAATTGCATGATTTTATTTGCAACGTTTTCCCCTTCTGCAATGCTGCGTAAAAAAAAAAAAAAATAGGCCTTTCCTCTCTTTTTGTGATATCGCTCATTGTTGTCAATGTCGCCGGTGGCAGCAGCACCAGCCCCATTTAAAACAATGGGAGAACATCACGATCCCCTGCCGCAGCTGTGACAGCTGTGCCAGGGGATTCCTTCAGCCCCACAGGGATGCAAGGCTGTCACATCCAGGGGTTTCCACATGCTGTCAATGCAGCCAGCGGCAGCAGCACAGGCCCCTTTAAAAACAATGGGAGAACATCGCGATCTCCTACTGCAGTAGTGACAGCCCCAATGGGGATGAAGGGAACCCCCATAGGGATGAGAGGCTATTTCCATGTGAATACGCCTCGCATCCAGGGGTTTTCAGAAAGATTGCAAGGACAATATCGGGCCAGGAAACACAGCCAGATATCGCTCTCACCAGCGTGCAGGGGCTTTTGAATGCATCTTTATGTCCATTGTACCTGTGTCAGTGTCCTTTTCATATTTAAAAAACACGGTAATGGAAAATGACATTTGGAGCACTCCATACTGTGCAGCTTCACAAGTGGACCTTGGACTTTGTTAAAACTTACAGAGTATAATTCCAAGGATGTTGGAACATTTTATAACGTGTACTCTACTCTTCTCCTATACAATTTGTCTCAATGTAATATCATGTTAACTGTCATAATTTGCCACAATCAAGCAATGTATCAGATGATGATTAAAGAAAAAGATAAAAATGTTTTGTTTTTGTTTGTATTATATAACTTTCAGCCATATTTTCACCTTTAAGAATGTTCCATGAATGTATTACAGTGTGCAAAATTCAATTTCATCGTATACTTTAGGCTTTTCTGTAAAAGTGGACTTTGATCTATGTTTTCCCAAACCCTTCAATTTATAAGAAAAATCAAACTGGGACTCAGTCCACAAGTGTAGTACACCTCTATTAAAATTAACCCTTTCGTGACCAAGGGTCATTTGCTGTTTCTGTGTTCTGGTCACATTTTGCAGTTCTGGTATGCACAGCTATAAATGATAATATCTTTGCAACTGCTCAATTAAGGGCAGTTGAATAATTAAAAACATGAAAGATATTTTATGGTTAATTTTTCTCATTACAGTTTCTTGATTTGTAAGATAATTGCGTATGCTTATATTAAAATATGTTACCGCAGTTTACAGAAGTCAGATAATATCAGAAGTGTGTATTTAACCCACTGCAATTATCATTTTTGAATGGCTTTTTTGTATGGTTTATTTTATGTCTTTGTGGTGTATCACTGCAGCTAGCACACCATAATAGGCCCAAGAAGTACACTAATTAAAACATTTCATATCCCAAGATATTCAATAGCGATTATTTAATACTGCCACTTTCCGTTTTTTCCCACCTTTTGTTGGGAGATGGTACAAGAACTAAGAAAAAACTTTTTTTTCTACTTTTGTTGTTGATTCATCTGAAATTACAGCAAACACACTGTACAGTACTGAGGGAAAGCACCCCTTTTAATGTGGTAAACACTTCTGAGAAAGAAGATACCCCACTTGTGTATGTAACTCACTGCCAAGGCATTTTATGATGTCCAGAAGTAAAGAGGCATATTGCTATTTTCAAGGGCTATTCTTTCCAATGGCCATTAGATACCACCGTGCAAATGTTACAATGGCCTTATGCTATAAGAACATTATAAACCACCTAGAAAAGACATTGATTAAAACAGACACCTCAAGGTATTCAACTGCAAAACTGCTTCTTTAGACTCGTTTTCCACTTTTGCTGAAACAAGGCATAAAAAAACGGGGGAAAAAATTGCAGTTTTACTGCATTTTCATGGAGTTTCTGCTCAACTATTGATGTACATGTTAATTATTAGAGATGAGCGAGCACCAAAATGCTCGGGTGCTCGTTACTCGAACTGAACGTTTTGTAATGCTCGAGAGCTCGTTTCGAGTATCGAACCCCATTGAAGGCAATGGGAGACTCGAGCATTTTTCAAGGTGACCCATGCTCTGCATAGGGGAGGGGTTGTGATTCAACTGAAAACATCAAAAAGTGATGGAAACACTACAGAAATGGATAAGGAACAGCAGGGGGAGCATGCATGGATGCATCTGAGGCTCCCAGGTTGCACTATTAAGCCAAATTGTGGGCAAGAGCCTGGAGGTCAGCCCCCTAACAATTTAGTTGGGCCAGACCATAATCAGCAAGGCACACGCACTGGCACATCTTAGCTAAGTACTACACTAGGTAGATGAAGGCCAATCACCGCCTGTGGATGACACCATTGCCTCTTCTCCTGTGTTACATGCTGGCACTGCTGTCCAATCCCCCCAGGATGCAGGCACAAGCCTGCATCCACAGCATACTGAAATTTTTCCCAGCGCAGCGTCCAGCTGTCCCCATCCCAGACAGCGTAAGGCACACCCTTTTGCCTACTCAGTAGTCCACAGCGTATGGAATTTTTTTCCAGTGCAGTGTCCAGCTGTCCCCATCCCAGATGGGGTAAGGCGCACTCCTTCGCCAACTCAGTAGTCCACAGCGTACTGAAATTTTTTCCAGCGCAGCGCCAAAAAGTGTCCCCATCCCAGACGGGATAAGACGCACCCCTTCGCCTACTCAGTAGTCCACAGCGTACTGAAATTTTTTCCAGTGCAGTGCCCAGCTGTCCCCATCACAGACGGGGTAAGGCGCACCCCTTCGCTTACTCAGTAGTCCACAGCATACTGAAAATTTTCACAGCGCAGCGTCAAGCTGTCCCCATCCCAGACAGGGTAAGGCACACCCCTTCGCCTACTTAGTAGTCCACAGCGTACTGAAATTTTTCCCAGTGCAGCGTCCAGCTGTCCCCATCCCAGACAGGGTAAGGCTCACCCCTTCACCTACTCAGTAGTCCACAGCGTACTGAAATTTTTCCCAGTGCAGCGTTCAGCTGTCCTCATGCCACACGCTCGCTTCATAGCCACACCACCACCCTCATGTCTATTTATAAGTGCATCTTGGATGAGGAGGAACCGGAGACACACACTGCAGAGGGTTGGCAGGGCCTGGCAGCAGCCCTCTTTGAAATTGTGGGCCATAGCCCACAATGCTGATGAGAATTGTTAATAAATTAACATATGATCATAATTCCAATCCCATGCCACCTCTGTCACAAAATGTCATGACCCACAAACGTGGCCATAAAGGGGACTCAGATGCCAGTACTTCTACACATCTCCACAATTCAACAACCCATTCTAAAACAAAAGATTTTCTGACCCAGAGTACAGGTGAACCCCTGAAAGATTTGTTTACAAAGAGTACAGGTGAACCCTTGAAAGATTTATTTACCAAGAGTGTAGTTGAACACCTGAAAGATTGGTTTACCAAGAGTGTAGGTGAAACCCTGAAAGATTTGTATACCAACAGTATAGGTGAACCCCTAAAAGGATTTGTTTACCAAGAGTATAGGTGCACCCTTCAAAGATTTGTTTACCAAGAGTGCAGGAAAAACCTGAAAGATATTTTGAGCAACAGCTCGTACTTGCTTAATGGGATTCAGTTGGCGGTCCACCGACAGGCAAGTTACCAGCTGTCCCAGCCCCTGCCTCTCCCCAAGGGGCTTGGTAACCAGTGCCCCAGGGAAAGACAGCATGAACTGTAAAGAAATTAGTGGCCAAAGATGGACACCGGGCTGGGATACCTTTCCATACATCCTGTGACCCTTTTACAATTGTGCTTCATAGCTGACAAATTGCAGACAAATCAATGTATGATTTTAAGTGCCATCCCATGCCACCTCAGTCGCAGAATTTCATTAGCCACAAACGCCAGCATAGAAGGGACTCAGAGGCCAGTACTTCTACATTTTTAATGACGAAAACAACCCATTTAAAAAGAATATTTATTTTTACCAAGATTGCAGGCGAGAACCTGAAAGATTTTTTGAGCGAGAGTGCAGGGTATTTGTTTACCAAGAGTATAGGTCAGTGGTGGCGAACCTATGGCACGTGTGCCAGAGGCGGCACCCACAGCCCTCCCTACTGGCAGGCGCCACCATAGGCCACTCACAACTTGTGAATATTGGCAGGGGCCACGGCTCCCTGCCAGCATTTACACAGCTGCGCTGCTAGCAGCACTGGGTACTGGTGTATTATGTTGCCACCAGAAGTTAGGGGTGGCGACATAATGCACCAGCACTGACACTTGTTAATGCCCCCAGCTTCTGATTGGCTGGGGGCATGTTTATTCCCACAACTCCTGTCCTGGTCAGGGAGCACAGCGGAAGCGTCAGCGGCGGGGCCAATTCCAGTGCAGTCCTGCTCCTGGATGAGTGGCCGAACCTCGGCAACAGCGCAGGCAGCAGAAACAGCGGCGGCCCCTATTGAAGATCCGTCCTGGGAGCATAAGCAATGGTGGTGGGGCCTCTTCAAGTGCCATTCTCTCAAGAGCAGCCACACGGGTGGCAGAGACGGCAGCTGCGTGGGGGTGGCCCCTATTGCAGTAGCGTCCTGGTCCTGCAGGACAGACGGCCAAAAATGGGGAGTGCCAGCAGACACCGGCCAAAAGAAGTCTGACGGCGTGTGGCCGGAACAGACCACACAGACGGCACAGCAGATGCTAGAAGTGGCAGGGTAGCAGTTGACCAGTGCTGATGCAAGGGGGACCCTCAAGGCCAGGTAAAAAGCAATAGGGGCCCGCAGCAGGTGTCCCCCTTCCATGTGGGCTGCTGTGGGATGTTGCTATTACACAGGGGGGGCACTGTGGGATGTTGCTATTACATGGGGGGCCACTGTAGGATGTCGCTGTTACACTGGCGGGCCGCTGTGGGGTGTCGCTGTTACATTGGGGGGCTGTTGTGGGGTGTTGCTGTTACACTGGGGGGCTGCTTTGGGAGGGGTCACTATTACCACTGGGGTATGGGCAGAAATGGGCAGGGCTGTTTCAAAGTAGACAGCGTGCAGATTTTGACTTTTTTTTAGATGCGGAAATGCTGCAGAATTTGCCACAGGAATTTCCACTGAGGACATTCTGCAGTGTTTCCGCATTCAAAAAGCAGTCAAAATCTGCAAGCTGTTTATTCTGAATCAGCCCTTTCCTTTTTAGAATGACGGGGGGGAAATCATTATGAAGCTGGAACCAGCACATTTGCTGAACTCTAGTGGTGTACCTCTTCAAAATTGGGGGTGAGAACCTGGAGGCAGACATGAGGGTGGTCTGGCTATCAAGTGACATATTGACATTCCCCGTCTCCTGTTCTATCCGCAAAGTGTCGGCCTTAATGCTTAGTAGCGACCTTCTCAGCAGGCAAAGCAGCGGGATGGTTACGCTGATAATGGCGGCATGGCCGCTCACCATTTGTGTTGACTCCTCAAAGTTTCCTAACACATGACAGATGTCAGCCATCCATGCCAACTCCTCTGTGAAGGAATGCGGAGGCTGACTACCACTCCGATGGGCATGTTGCAGATGGCATTCAACAATGGATCTACGCTGCTCGTAAACCCTGGCCAACATGTGCAAAGTTGAATTCCAGCGTGTGGGCACGTCGCACAACAGTAGGTGAACTGGCAGCTGGAAGGGCTGTTGCAGTCTCCTGAGGGTGGCAGCATCTGTGATGGATAAATTACTGGACGCATTATCCGCTATCCACGTCATCACCTGACGCACTGTTGTGGTTTTAATAATGGTGTACCACGTGGACCTGCAAACTCTGAGATAAAGCTATAGAGCGTAGATAGGAGGCGTTCTACTTCTCTCTCAGCAGCAGGCACTGTTTCACCCCGCCTCTGCCCACACCCTCATTCGAATGCCCATGCCCACATCCACATGCTCAACCCTTACCCCTAGTGTTTATCATGTTGTATAATGCACTGCGTCAAAATGCTACGCAAACTTCGAGGTATTTTCCGTATGCTTTAAGCAAAAAATAGACAGTGTAAAATGAGTACAGTCTTGTTTTATAGTGTGGATCGACAGGACACACACAGGGGTATTTTGCATACACTTTAGCAAAAAATAGACAGTGTATTTTTTGTTTTAAAGTGTACGCAAAAAATACCCGTGTGTGTGTCCTGGCGATCCACACTATATTACAAGACTGTACTCATTTTACACTGTCTAGTTTTGGCTTAAAGCGTACATAAAATACCCTTAGTCTGTGTCCTGTCAATAGGCACTATATAACAAGACTGTACTCATTTTACACTGTCTATTTTTTGCTACAGTCTTGTTATATAGTGCTGATTGACAGGACACAGACTAAGGGTATTTTACGTATGCTTTAAGCCAAAAATAGACAGTGTAAAATTGAGTACAGTCTTGTTATATAGTGTGGATTGATAGGACACACACAGGGGTATTTTGGGTACACTTTAGCAAAAAATAGACATTGTAAAATGTGTACAGTGTTATATAGTGCGGATTGACAGGACACACACTGAGGGTATTTTACGTACGCTTTAAGCAAAAAATAGTGTAAAATGAGTACAATCTTGTTATATAGTGCGGATGGACAGGACACACACTTGGGCCTATTATGCAAATGCTTTTAGCCAAAAAAAAAAAAAGAAAAATGTTAGTTCCTATACAGTCTGTGTACACCAGTAGCAGTATAATGTACAGAACTGGTAACAATATTCAGTATACAGCCGGGATGCCTGTGAATGCTTTGTGCGCTCTACTGGTCCCAAGCAGCCAAACTGATGATGCACAAAAGTGGAGTTGTAGTCCTAAAAAGGACTGTTGGGTTCTTTGAAGATGGATCCCTGCCTAAACGCTCCTTCTAACCTACACTAACGCTCTCACTCATTCACAGTAGCTCTGTCCCTCAGCTAATCCAGCCTCTGAGTATTTATGATCCTAGGTCACCTGATCTGGCCAGCCAATCACTGCTATAGACGTGCACAGGGTTGGCACGACATAACAGGAGGTGCCAAAGCCTTCCCTGCATGTTCATTGGCTAAAAAATACGCTAAACATGTGGGGAGGAGAGGGTGAAATTTTCTCAAACACCACGTGGTGCTCGATGAAGTATCGAGTACTTTCGAGTATGCTAATGCTCAAACGAGCATCAAGCTCAGATAAGCATGCTCACTCATCTCTATTAAATTATTCATTAAAAAGACTGTCTGAAAATTGTGTGTACTTTACAGAGAAAGGCTGCAGTTTTGCAATGTGGTTTCAGCCAATTGGCTACTACAGATGTAGAACATCAGCTGAAAGCACATCACAAAACCACAAAGTTTCTCTAAAATAGATCTGTATTTCAGACAGCATTTTTGCTGGGTAATTAACATGCATATCAAAGATGCAGGGAAATGTGGTAAAACTGTGATTCAAAAGACACGTGGAAAACTAACCTAATAGTATTATTAAGTCTAAGTTCAAATCTGCATCTGAGTCGCTGTTCAAAGTCTCCAGGAACAAATTTGACAGGAAATCCTGGATGAATTCGGACAACATGCTGCATTATTTCATCTGAGAAAATATCTACCCGCATATCAGAAACTGGAAAGAATCCATTACAGACAATGGGGTCCAATCTGCACCATCCATGTATGGCATATGCTGACCTGGCACTTAGTTATTGGGGGGGAAAATGAGCACATTGTGAACCTAGTCGAGGGAGCGCAGGATTATAGCATAACATACAGATATACAACGTATACTTTATTTTTCGAATTCTAGGATGCACAGTGCTTAGACAAGACAGATATAGGGGTACAGAAAATGATAAGATCCCCTCCACCAATCTAGATTATCACTGCAATATACACTGGTATCCACAACATACACTCTTTGTCAATATAAACCAAGCACCTAGAAGGAGTTGTCGTTTGGCTGCAAAATTTGGCATGTAGTTAGATCTCAGGCAGATATACAAATATACCACAGTTGTGTGATTAGATGAAAGGTCTTGCCACCTAAGGCACTAAAAATGGTTCCACCCATGGCCTATTAAAAGGCTCTCTTGTGTGCAGTGGAGCTCTTTTTCTTCTTGTGTAGACCTTGTTCACCACTAGACACCTCTACGATGTACTCAAAGAGATATTGCCCTGTTAACAGAGTTTGAGAGATGGGGCGCATTATTAGAATGCATGAAGCTATCTGTCATATTGATGGATCATTCATCCACCTGGGCCATTCTGACCAGACTGTTAGGAGGTGTTAGGATCAGTGGATTCATGAGGGTAAGGTGACCAAGCGCAGGACTTGTTTGACAGACCACTAGTAGTCCAACAAGCACAAGCAGCTCCAACTGTTTCAATGTCTGTCATCCAGCCACTATTGTAACAGCCCCCTGTGTCTGTCATAATAATTTCCAGATGTTTCGCTGAAGGACATTTGGCCTCATGATGCCCGCTATGTGTACCTGCCTTTGACACCCATCATTGCCTCCATTTGCAGTGGTTTTATTCATGATGAAACTGGACTGCCTTCAGCAATGAATCCAGGTTTAGTTTGGACACTGATGATGGCCATGTTCATGTCTGCAGTTCTAGGGTTGAGCGCCTCAATCTTGCCTTTGCTGTGGAGTGGCACGTTGCCCCACAAATAGTGAGTGCGTTACAGCAATGCTTCCACAACATTGCCACGCTTTCGTGGCCTGTCGGGTCTTCAGATTTATAGCCAATAGAACATGTATGGACTATCTGGGATGCCAACTTTAACAGAATATGAGTTTGCACAATCTTGAGGCTCAGTTACTGGAAATGCGGACCAATATGCCACAGGATACCATATGGCACCTGTATGTCACCATATCCGCCCCGTATCACATCTCACATTAAAGCTAGAGGCGGTACAACAGCGTACTAGAACCTCCATGCCCACCTGTATCACATCTCGCATCCAAGCTAGAGGCAGTTCAACAGGGTACGAGAACCTCCATGCCCGCTCGCATCACATCTTGTATCCAAGCTAGAAGAGGCCTAACAAGGTACTAGAGACTCCCTCCAAGTGTTTAGTTTTCTGTTATAAATGATCCTTTTGCTCTGATATTGTAATCACTTATATCAATGTTACAACCACACATTAAAAGTTTCATTTGATTCCGACAATGAGTCTATTAATGAGACTATTATTGCAGCGCACAGACACTTAAGTACATAAAGACAATAGTGGGTATAAAACAGCATAAATCCGTCTCTTACATATACTGTATCATAATTAGTCCAAAAAAATGCACATTTATATCATTAAGCAGCATAACATTGACACAGAGTTTTTTCACACTGAGGTCCCTCCTGGAGGACAGTTCCTCTATGTCCTTAATCATACAATGCTTAGTTGCTTAATTGAGGGGGCCATTTACAACCTCCCCCTCATCTATAAGTGGATCGTAACAGCAAGGCAGCAGAAAAATAGGAAAATCTACATGGATATTGAATTGAAACAGCTCAAACATCAACAATGTGGTGGCCAATGAGGATCTGTACTGTTTCTGAAACTGTTTGGAAGACATGGGTATGCTTTAACCTATGCTTTTCTTCTACTGTCTCTCTCTTAAACTGGGTTATATCCTCAATCCCCATTATAAAAAAAAACACTCATCTCTTGACCTGTCCTGTGCTGCTAATTACAAAGTGTCTCTAACCCCCTCTTTAGCTTCAAAGCAATATTCCCATCTCAGCTCATTCATAGCCGAGACAGAAAATTGCTGCCATGGCTACCAGCCACCCGCCAGAGCCCATGGAGAGAATCAAGCAAATAGCGCTGCGCTCTTTCAGTAGCTCTCATTGAAGTGAATGGAAGCTATGGAAAAAGCATAGCTGCCATTCACTTCAATGAGAACTAAGGAAAGAGCGCACCCGGTGCACCAATATATTTTTAAGGCAAATCAAACTCCCAAACATCGGCAGGCATGCTTTGCAAGGCTGATTCCTTTGCCAGCACGATCCCCAGATCTCTGTCCAGTCTAGAATTTGTAGGACACGATTGGATGTCAGGTGAATGCTCTCCCACAGCTTTGTACTAAAGATGAACTATGGACTATGGTCAACACTAACCCAGAACAGTATTTGAGCACTCATTAAATCAATGCCATGACACTAGGCACTAGGTCTTATTTTGGGGGAAAGTCATATTTTACTTACCAAACAGCTGTGGTCCAGTTCCCTCCCGCCGGTTTCCGAAGTTCCGTAGCTCCACCATGCATTGTGCACTCCTCAACTGCCTACAGAACTTCACTTCCTGGTTGCGGGATTCATAAATCCCACCTCCAGGAAGTGATGGCTCTGATTGGTTCAGCGAGCACTGGTCTCAGCTAAAGGGGTGTAGGATGTGTGACAGAGCTACGGAACCTCAGAAAGCAGTGGGAGGGATCCAGGCCGCGCCTGCTAGGTAATGTATTCATTTTTTTCTTTTTATTGTAATCTAGTTAGGGCCTATTTTTAGGGTAGGGCTTAAATTCCAAGCCTCCCTGAAAATAGCCAAAAATCAGGGTAGGGATTATTTTGGGGGAATGTCTTATTTTCAGGCAAACACTGTACATACTGATCATCCTGTTTATTAGGCCACAGGGGACATGCAATTCTTTAAAATTAAAATGTATTATTCCAAACTTAATTCTCTCAATGTTGAGTTTCATCTCATTTTTTCATATTGCAGCATTTTTTCCTGTGAAGCTGTATATTAATAGTTTTCAAAAAAAAAATTTCCCATCTTTTAACCCCTTGAGTGGCAGGTTTCCTACCACCCTGTCGTGCTCACCAGGGCAGGTTTTTTAAAATGGTCTAATCATTGAATTTCAACTAGTTTTGCAGTTGCGTCTCAAGAGCCATAACTTTTTCATTTTTCCATTGACATGGCCATATGAGGGCTTGTTTTTTGCGGGACAAGTTGTGATTTTTTAAACAGGGGGGAGGAAAAAAAGAAATGGGGAAAAAAGAAAAAAAAGGGGCCATGTCATTAAGGGGTTAAATAATGTATTAACTTCCTTCTCTGGGTCATTACGACGCACGGATACCCCATGTGTGATTGTATTTTTGATTTTTTACAAAGTAAAGGGAGACAAGTGTTTTTTTTATTTTTTTAATAATTTAACTTTTTTTTTTTTAATTTTTTTTAAATTTTTTTTTTTTTTGTCCCTTTAGGGGACTTCCACAGGGACCCATCAGGACCCCTGATCACATTCCGGGGGTCCGATGGTGACAGCCCTTTACATGCTGCAGTGACAACCCTTTACATGCTGCAGTCACATAGACTGCAGCATGTAAAGGGTTAACACAGCAGAGATCGGAGGTTTTCTCTGATCTCTGCTGTAAGAGCTAGTACCTAGCTGTCCTCTGACAGCTAACAACCAGCTCTCCCTGCCACAGAGACCATCGGCTTGCTTCTGACAAGCCGATGGTCTCTATGGCAACCTGTAAACAAAGCAGGACATTGCCGACATGTCGGCAATATCTTCTGCTGGTTTTTCAAAGCCCTTGCTTTGTTCTCTGTGGGTCTGTGCAGGCAGAGCACACTGTCACAGCTTGTGGCATTGTGTTCTGTAGCTCCCATAGTGATACATAGCCCGGAGATCTTCCGGGCTGTATCGCTATGAGCAGTGGAGCTTGTCCCCGGAAATTTTCCGGGCGTGCCACTCAAGGGGTTAATAAAGAAATGAATCCTACATTTGTATATCTGCATCTGTAAAAGTTTAAACTGCTCAAAATATGTTATTTACTCTGTGAAGTGAATGCTTCAAGAAAAAAAATACTAGAATTGCTGTTTTTGCCACCCAGTTCTAAAAAAAAATATAGTAAAAAAATTATTGAGAAAGACATGTGCCCCAAAATGCTGTCTCCACAAACTACTGCATACTTTGTTGTAAAACTAAAGTTCTCGTGACGCAAAGCAATTTTTTTTCGTAAGATTTTATTTTATTAAAAGTAGTAAAAACTTAAAAAAAAATCATAGAAATTTGTTATTGCCATAATCATAATGACTAGCTGAATAAATATAACATTATTTTTACCACATAGTAAATGTTGCATAAAACTATGGCAAAATTCCATGTATTTTTCCATGGCACCCCACTTATACATTTTTAGAAGTTTTTTTAATACATTATATAGTATACTATAAGCTATAATTACAATATAATTTTCTCACCTAAAACAAGCCTTTTGGGAAAATGAAAAAGTTATACTTCTTGGGAAGGTGGAATGTTTACAAGTTGCGGTGTGGGCCCTCAGAACAATTTTCTCTGGAGCCAAAGTCCAACATTGTCTAGAGCCTCATTATTGTGTCAGAGCTTGGGGGCACCTGAGGACCCTCTGTTATTCTGGTAACCCTTCCAACTCTGCACAAGCAGCATCAGATTATTGAACCGATTGTAATTGCCACACAAGATTTTTCTAAGTAACTTTTAAAGTGTTTGAGTGTAAGGCCTGCAACTAAATCCGGCCGCGGCCAGCGACCCTGCGTACCTGTTCTCTCCTGTTTTGCAGATGGCTGTTGACTCTCACTGTTTGTCATACGCAGTACAGGGTTTTAAAAAAATCTTTGTTTTTCCCGTGTGTTTTAGGCGATGACGTGGGTACCCGCGACCTATCTGCAATGTTAATTGCGGATGGTACACAGGTCGGACAGCTTCCATTGACTTCAATGGAAGCTGTCCATGCACATCCCGCTGAAAAATAGAGCATGCTGCGATTTTAAATCCGCTCATGGAAATCGCAATTGCTGTCCACTCATGTGAGCAGACATGCAAATGTTCTATTCTTTCAACGGGTTTAGAATATCACGGGTTGTCCGTGAGGGTGATGATCAAAGATTCCGCAATTCAAATCCATGGCTGGGATGCAAGACCACGCAGGAAGATCGGACATGCCACAATGTGTTTCCCACATAGCATCCCATTGCGGTGCCATGCGTAAAAACATTGCTAATGTGTATGAACCCATTCAAATGAATGGTGTCCATATTTGTGTGTCTCAAAGCGCACAAATCTCGCACGATTTTTTTCGGCCGTGTGAAAGTGGCCTAAGGGACTGTTTAGTAAACCTTGTAAGTGCATCTGCAGCAGGTGCCGACTAGTAGATCTCAATATGCTTTACCAATTAATAGCATTTCAATTAGTGTGTAAGGCTACATTCACTGGAGTGTGACTGTCTCATGAGTTTTTTGCGTTGCAAGACGCACAAAACTTGCGCAAATATGAACTCCATTCTTTTGAATATGGTCATACACATGAGCGATGTTTTCCCTGGCATCGTAAAAAAATTTCCTATTTTTTTGTATCCCTCGGAACGCATTGCTCATATTTCTCAATGGAACCGTCAAACACATTGCATGCCGTGTGATATGCCCGCGAGTTTGAAGTGATGTTTCCCATTGGAATCAATGGGAAACAGTTGCCGATCCTTTGATGCACATGAAACAAGTGCCGCAGGATTACAATTTCACTGAAGTGTTGCCATGCATTTTTGCAGGAAAAAGCCTCGTACCCGCAGATCGAGTGCAAAGCGTTAAATCGGGATGGCTTTCTCGGCCCAATATCACGCTCGCTCGTGTGAATATGGCCCAAGTGATAGTAAATACAAGCATTTGCAGTATGAGATTTCTATCTATTGAATCATTCACTGTATACACTATGATATATATTCTTGGGACAATGTCTTGCAGTCCGTTAATCCAACAATGCACAGCTACGTTTGAAATATTATTATTGATTTTTCCCAGCCGTCACACTAGCTGACGAGATTGTGCGCTCTTTTGGACCTTTCTGCTTACTGATATTACAGAAATACTCATGTGAACAGTTGTTATTTCCATTAATTAGGTCAACAAGCAATGTTTTCATCCCTTGTGGCTCATATTCTTGCACTGCAACAATCCACAGCACAGCAAATTAGTGATGGCAGGTAATCCAGATCCAAGACACACAGTAGCTCATAAAATCTAAATATAACGTTATCAAATAAGTCTACCCATAAGCGATTAGATAAAACTCTACAACAGCGTACTGCTATGCTAAATCACATTGATGATGGCAGAATCAGAAACATATTTCCCCAGATGCATCAATTTTGCAAGTCTTCCAGGCATTCATTTTTAATATTACGAGAGTCCGTGTTGCCTGTCAATTCAATTGGCGCAGCATAAAATCACTTTATTGTAGTCTGCTACGGCCAAAGTATGCAAGACATTAGAGGAAAATTACAACTATGGCGAGAGAGAAGCCTATCCTGTGTGCCGGATCAAGAACTAAACTAGTGTAGAGCCATCGAGAAAGAATATGCATTCGCAGTGAAAAACCCAACGATGATGCGAGTTGTCATTACATTTACCACATAGTGTTGCCATCAACAATAGTTTATTACTGTATATGGTACATCGATCGATACAAGAGCAAATAGTACAAAAAAAGGTTTATTTAACAAATTTCGAATATACATAGTACGACATGGAAAAGTTGCCCGGCACTGGATTCTTATGAAAGAAAAAACGGTCATTGTTGCCCATAACAACCAATTACGGCGCGGCTTTCATTCTTATACTACTGAAGTATGGCACATGGATACAGGTGAGTTATGTGGTTTAGTTCTTTATCCTGCAAAGACTATAAATATACTGAAAAATTTCTTAGATTTTATAACGGCACCTAAAACACAATTACAGCTATTTGTAGTTTTCCATAGGGGAGTTGTCCAATAAAAAATATGGTAAATCGTTAAATCCAGCCCATAAATTATATACTGTTCATTAAAAAAAATGCTCATATCCAAGACATTCTAGGACTAATGTTAGAATAGAGGCACTTATGGTCTCTATTAAAGAGCCTGTTCCCAGCCCACCTCAGTTAACCTTCTTAGGTGGGCACCCATGTTTAGTCTTGCTTCTCTCTCTGCTCCACGGAGTATGCTGAGGAAGCTGTAATTTGGCGAGTTGACTACTGAGGCCTCGTTCACACAAGCGTGGTTTTAGCACAGTATAGACGTGTGAAAAGATTGTGGCTATACTGCAATAAAAATAGCTTGAACGAGCGATTTCCAGCTATTAAGCCTCGAGCTTAATTAGCAGTGAAATTTCCCGTTCACACGATCGGAGCTGCGTGGTGCGTATTATCCAGCTCCCATAGGAGTCTATGAAAACTCCTGCACAGCACGCACCAAAGATAGGTTAAGTCCTATCTTTTCACGCACCACAGAACTTAAATGTGAGCTTTGCACACATGTCCTATCTTTGGTAGGCGCAAGCTTTTTGTGCGTCCAAAATTCCTTCATGGGAACATTTCTATAGAAAGCATTGGTTCTATTAGACGCAATCTTTTCACGCATCTAATCTGCGCTGAAACCACGCTCTTGTGAATAAAGCCTGAAGTTCAAGTATCATCTTTGCTTGTTAACACAGAAGCCATGGAATTGTAACTGCAGGAGCGATGTCTCTTTCTCTTATCACTTGTTCAGCATCTCTTCTGATGAGCAGGAAACACATTACAGCTTGAGGGATCCTTTCACATGCCAAATGGGGCAATCAGAAAAGCAAAACAGAGCAAGTAATAACACCTTGGAACATTTACTGAAGTGGAATGGACACAGAAAGACTCTTCAATAGAAACAGGAGGTGGCACTATTCTAACAGTCCTGGAACATCTGGGGATATAAACATTTTTTTTAATAATGGAAAATAAAAAAAAATATATATTTATAACTTTGGGCTGGATTTAACCATATAAAATAATTTTTGTGGGACAACCCTTTTAAGCCCCATTATGCCTCGGACCTCCACCATCAACTGCTCTCTGGGTCAATGCGCTTGTTTACTAAGCTTATTTCTGCAGGAAGCAGACAGCTCCGTTCTTACTGTAGTGGTCTAGATTGGTATTGCAGGCCACAATCCCAATAAAGGGAATGGTCTGTAATACAAAGTCTGTCCACTGGAGTGAGGGTTGGGCTGTCTGCTTCCTGTTTAAATCAACTAGGTGCACAAGCACAGCGGCCCAGAGAACTGTTGATTAGCAGGGCTCCCAGACGAAAGACCACTACCAATCTACTATTGATGACCTATGCTGAGGATAAGCCATCAACAGTGTATAACTGGACAACCCCTTTAACAGTTGAAGCTTATGAGTTCAGTCTTTCTTTCGTGATTAAGATCTGACAACATTTGCACCTTTAAGCATTTGCATGTTTTTTTTAAAGTCATAACTACAATCCTGATCACATAATAAAAACATCAAATGCAATGGTTTTACATACCTATAAATATATATACACACAGTGGTCTCTGGTTCTGGCCAGGGCAATATTTGTTACTAGTCATTAGAGGACTAGTGCCTAGGGTGGCTTCTTGCAGGGGGGGGGGGGGGTGTAGCTGTCACAGCAGAACAGGGTGGGGATGGTGGTGGGGAATGCTGTCTAGGAACAATGTACCACGGTCAGGACCCTTTATGTGTGGGGTATTCAGGTCCTTGGCAGGCAGGTTTGTGCAGTGCGATGCGTTTTTAACATTAGAAAGTCCTATTGATATTCGGGTTAAAAAAACGTAGCGATATCGCGATTGCCAGTCTGCAGGAGCCTTTAGTAACTTTTGTTAATAAGTATAAATAAGTCAGGAGATTTAGGCCGCCTGCACACAAACAGATTTCAATTGTGGAATCTGTGAATGATCCACTGCCATTGGAAGGCATTAACTTCCACAGCTTCAGGCAGACATGCGGATGCGAATTGCAACCAGATAACAAAATGAATAAAATGAAGCAGTAATGCGGGGAAAAGACAGTGCAGGACAGAGTTTTTCAGAGAAGAACACACCATTGTCCATTGCAGTAGCCAGGCTATTTGATATGGGCAGCTTCATTGCTCTATCAAGACCAAGAGCGCAGTCTGCCGTTCTGAAGGCTGTTCTAAGCTCTCACCAACACAAAAGCACAAGAGAATGTCGTCTGGGCATTAACTTTTTGTATAGGGGGTTGAGCAACTTTCTGACGCACTCACCTGCTTGCGATCTTTTTTTTTTGCGCGAACGTGCATCTGCGTACATCCTTGCGGAAAACTGCCATCAAGGTCCCTGCAGCTGTTCTCTGGAGCTCCAGACAGGCCACCAGGCGCTTGTCTGCACTGATAGAACATCTATTGCTGGTGATTGGGATTGAAATCCCCACCTCCAGGAAGAGATTGCTCGAGGTTCAGGAGCGCCGGCTCAGCCAATCAGAGCCGGCACTCGATGAACCAATCATAACCATTCATTTGAATGACATCATTGAATGGCTGTGCTCGGTTCAGATGAACATATTTTAGCTCCGCATTTGGTTCGTGTTTTGCAGCCCATAATATGGAGCTAAAGGAAATCTATAAAAGAAATTTACTAAGTCCGATATTTGTGATGTTGGGCTTAGTATGACTAGTAATTATAGTAGCAGCGGTTCTGGTGGCGCAATCCACCACACAGCGCTACTACATTAGATTTGACTGCAGTACAGAACACCCCACCAGCAGTGCCGACTGGTCACATGGCGGTGACGCCACAGAAGGTCCTCGTGGTGTAGTATGTGTGATCGCTGGTCGTAGGATGAGTGAGAGAGCGGGCGCCACAGACGGTTCCTCTAGCTGCTCACACACGGACGCCGCGGGGAAGATGACGTCGTTTAAGCAGCACAATTTCCTTGTAAGTCTCCTCATTTTAATGTGAATAATGTCTCTAGTCCCCAGTATGGCTGCTGTGTACAGAGCCCCGGGCAGTGACTAAGTGTCTCAACGCCCTCTCTCGTTATGTGTGGCTCAAGGATGAAGGACCTGTGATGACGTCACTGTCATGTGATCGGGGCGGAGCATGTAACTCACTCACGGACAGATGGTCATTAGTATTTTGATTGCACCAGGACACAGTGTGTTGGATACATGGAGAAAACTGTGATTGTTCTCAGTAAGAGAAACCAAGTAATTTTGTAGATATGATACCTTTTAATAGCGAACAAACATACATGATGTTATAGCGAGCTTTCAACCTACGCCGGGTTCTTCCTGAGGCATAATGGAATAGATCTGAAGACATATACATTAATATACACATACATAGGACAAGGCACATGACATGGTGTGATTCATTTTCACTAATTAGTCCACTGATCAGGGATGTGAAAGTTTTATGGTCTCCAAATTGGTGCTAAGGGTCACCAGGCCAGCGTGTTATCTTTGCTACAGATTTCTCATATTCTTCACTGATGTACGCCTCTTCATGTATGGAGTGCATCCTGGTCAACTCCGTGCACCTTCCCAGTGGAACTGGTGTACATTTCTGTTATAATATGGATCAGTTTCTGGAGTAAAATACACATAAATCTGTTGGCCCTTGGAGGCCATGCCCTCTCCTGACAAGCCCCACCCACTTTTCCAAAAAGTGCTGTAGCCGCTGTGGAAAGCTAAAAAGTAATATAAAATATCTTTGTAGCATAAAAAAAGTTATACATTTTTGTACAAGGTAATGTCTTCTTTTGTGCCACCATAATAAAACATGCTATTATTTCTGTTCCCATAATAAGGCCGCCTGCAGACGGGCAGGTCAGATCCGGTGGTGAGGATTCTCATCGCGGGACCCGAGCGCCTGCAGGGAACGGCGCATACTCACCCGCGCCCGCAGCTCCGGCTGTTTGATGTGCCGGCTGCCATGCAGCTGGTGCATGCGCAGACCGGAGCAGGCGGCGGGTGAGTGACGTTTCTGTGCGGGGCTCTGCGAGCCCTGCACAACAATAGGACATGCCGCAGTTTGTTTGCCGCGCGACATTTCGCGCGGCCGTCTGCATAGGATTGCATTTGTTAACACAATCCTATGCAGGCTTGCAGCGGCGGAAATCCTGCGGAAAATCCCGTCGCGGAATTTCCACTCGTGTGCAGCCCCCCCATAAGTAATAAAGTTGCCAGTTCCGCCCTGTAATTAATAATGTCTTTTCTAGCCCCTTTGTAAATTAATAATTACCACTTTTTTCTTTCTTCATAATTAATAATGCTCCCCTTTGTCACAACTATTAATACCACCGCTTTTTTCTGCCCACAATTGATGCTACCTGTTTCTGCCTTTATAATAATCAATGCGCCTTTTTCTGCTCCTAATTAGATAATGCTACCACTTTTGCACCTTGTCTTTTCTGCTGGTTTCAAAAACAAAATTGCTTTATACTCACTGTGACCCTCACCAACTTTGAAAATTGTACTGGCATGTCCTGATGGGAGGGTAAATGCACACCACTGCTAAATTCATCTCAGTTGGACAACCACAGCATGCTTGAATGCAGCTATTTCCAGTGATCCTATTGAAATGAATGGGGGTGTATGCACACATGCCAGAATACCATTCACAGAAGTGTTGGGGGTCAATAATGCTATAAAAATGTTTGATATATGCAGCATTTTTATTAAACCAGGTATCTAAAATGCTACAAAAATAGTGCATGTAAAGGTGTCCTTTGGGAGAGAAATGCTGCAGATTTTCTGCAGTGGAATACCAGCAGCATTTAGGGTACAAGCATTGTGCATGTAACCTAAGAGATCCCGTCCGCACATTGGGATTAACACGTTAACGGATGCTGCAGATTTTCATTAATAATTTCACTCCTTCAGATAAGAGGCAAAATCCACATCGATTCGGTGGTTGAAGTGAATCCACAGCGTCTAATTTTCACAAAAGAAATTAACGGGTAAGGTAAACATAAATTTACAGGTCCAGTGCACGAGTTATTGGCCTCAGTAGAGTTTGATGCTATCCAAGGCCATTTACATGAGACTTTTTTGACCCCGTGATTAAAACCATACAAAAAACATTTCTAAAAGTGCACACTGTTATGTTGTGGTCGTGGGAGTTTTGCAGCACATTTATTAACAAAATAAACGTGTGGTCAAAAACATCTCATGTAAATATACTCTAAAGTGGATGGACAGTGTTAACCTGACTCACTATAAAAAAGGTACCTTCCATGATGCAATTATAATTAATGGAAGCAGCAATTTTCGGTGATTGAAAAACCATGTACTCACAGGAAACAGGCACTCAGCAAGAAATTGCTCACTTGGGAGAACCGCTTGGTTTTTTTTTGTGCTCTAAAAAACAGGTAACCATCAGCAATTAAACAGGCAGTCATTCATCTTTGAGCGACTGCCTGTTTACAGAGAAAGGAGGTGGACAGGTGGGTGGAAGAGATCTCCAGTGCGCTCCACCTCCATTCACTGAACGGCTGGGAGTAACAGGTGCTGGGACAATTGTCAGGTACTTTTGTTCCCAACAGTCGTCCGATGCAAAGGGACCTTCAAACGGGGTGTGAGCACTAAAAGTGCCTAGGGCAGCAAGAACTGTAAACACGGCCCTGGTTCTAGCCACGCATTGTATCTTGAACCATAACTATGGTAACCTGGTTCTGAAGCACCAAAACCTCAACTGAAAGCATAAAATGCAAATGAAAGAAAATTAAGCAGATAAGTACTACAGATGAAGCAAGTTCTTCTATAGAACAATCAAAAAAAAGGGAGCTGCTGGAAGCTATAAACCACTTTTTATGAGGACAGGAGCTTCTTCAGTGTCTGTACAGAATGCAGCGTACTAGTAACAATGGCGCTGCAATCACCTGTTGTCCAAAAGGAGCAAGCTCATCCTGACACAGGTAAAGAGCAGTACAGGACATGTAGTACCAAAACTGGACTGTAGAGAGGCGCTACTACACAGCCAGCCAATTATTGCGTGGACTTTAGTGATACAAGGGTTTTATCAGTGAAATGTTCATGCTGATTGGCTTTATTTTCCAGCGAAATGCACATGCCCAAATTCGGACTGCCTGTGATACTGTATGTAAAGTTTGATTCCAAATTTACAATGGTCCAGAAAAGACCATGGTAAGTTGAAAAATATAGTATCCTTAACCAATTTTAACATGAGGGATCATAATAGAAATATTATATAGACACACAGATACATTCAAACGCACTGAATGGCCACCTCATTAGAGACAACCTTTCATGATTAGAGCTTCCCTGTATGGAAATTAGACACATAACCCCAAAGTGCAGCATCAACTCAGTCACTATGATTTGATGCTGCACTTGAGGGTTACATGAGAAAGTTTCCTGCGGATCAGTTTCAGCGTGAATCCACAGTAGAATGGATACTGAATAAACCATCTAAGCAACTTTGAATGAGTCATGCTCATCGCTGCTAGCCTAGCTAGGGTCAGTTTTCATAAACTGCCTACCTTATAGAGTTTTCTCATGCAACAGTGTTGGGTTTATATAGAGAATGGTGTGACCAAGCCAAAAAAGACCAAAACATCCAAAAACATAACTTCTTGACAAAAAGGGGGCAGAGGAGGACATGAAGAATCTTTCTGAGAAACAGGTGAGGCAGAATAAAGGAGAATGCAGCCAAAAACAACAGTTGTGCTCCAACTGACATGTCACATCGTTCCTTAGCACAGATGGGCTATAACATCAGACAGCCAGCTTGAGTGCCATTGCAGTCTAGGAGAAACAGGAAGACAAGACACCAGTGGGCAAAAGGGCGGAAAAATGTGGTCACTTAGCAGTAGAAAAACATTACCTGGTCTGATGAATCCAGATCTCTGTTGTACCGTGCTGATGGGAGGGTAGGAATTTGGCACAAGCAGCACGAATTAACGCACTCGTCTGTCAGCTGTTTAGAACCTGTCAGTGCGTCTACTTGCATCAGCTGCAAGGAGCTCTCCTGTCTGCATGGGCTTATATTCCTGCAGAACGATTTCAACACCTAGGGGAATTTATGCCACAACAAATGGCTGTGCTTCTAGGAGCCAAAGAAGGTCCAAAGCTCTACTAAATGGGCATCTCTAATAAAGTGGCCATTCGATGTGTAATGTAAAATTCCAGCTGCTGTCACAGCTACAATTAGTAGCGCAGTGAATAAGAATTTATACTTTTTTGGAGTCTGTATACCACAAACTACCCCTAATGATGGCTTCAGAGAGCTGGAGCTTTGCCATTTAAACTAGAATGGCCTTTTCAAACAAACACTCTGTGCTTATGTGACTAGCAAAGTGCAAATCACTTTACCCAGAATTATGTTCTTGCACTGACAAATCCCTTTACAGTGCTGCCCACTAGGAGTTTTTCCTCCTTTCTCATTTGCTGTCCATTGCCTGTTACCAAGGCAAGTCTGTCTCTTGTAACAGAGAACAAGACAGATAACAGGAAGTCAACCAGGGTGATGGCTCATGCTGCTCATTAAAGTGTATAAAGAGGGGAAGGGGGATGAGGAGGGAGACAGAAGCAGAGACTTACACAAATGAGCTGCTGGAGCTAGTGAGTTATTTACGGTGTTGCAGCTCTTCAAATCACATAGACACTGCTCAGTACTTCCCCAGTGCCCTCCCTCATACAGGTTTGTTTGTGTGTGTACTGCAGAGAGATAGGGAGCAGATTCTACTGGTTTCTCTATGTGCAGTATGTAGAAGATCTCACAACGGCTGACTACTTCCATCAGCTCAAAAGACATCCAAAACTTAGAATGCAGGTATGTTTTTTTTCTTTTTCAAAGGCTTGACTTACAACAGATTTTAACAGTTATCCAACTGCAGCTTGGTCCAGAAGTGTGGGGCAGCAGGAGGGGCGACGTTTGCTCACAGCTACCAAATTCACTTCAATGGGACCGCTGGCCATATACAGAGGAAGTGGGCATCTGCATCCTCCGCTACCGCACATTTCTGGACAGAGCAATGGCTGGACTTACTGAATGATAGGTGAAAGTGTTGCCTCCTGCCAGGTTATAAGTCCAGGAAAGGAACCACACATATTAGGCCATGAAACTGCTCAGTTTTATGAATTTTGTGCATACATTAGAGTAATAATTTTTATGCAATGGTCAAACCTTGTAAATTGGCAGCTATTAAGGGATACTTTGTAGGAGTCTGTACTTCTCCCCATAAAGATTCAGGCTTGCAACTGTTTCTTTGCAAACTGCATCTGTGTAAATGTTGCTTAGTCCCAAACAGTAGGATTAGGAGTATACGGTTATTTGCTCAAATCTGTAATACAGCCAAAATACTCAATCTAATCCTATGGCCAGCTGAATAAATGTTTGTTTTCTTAGTGGAGTTAGTCGTCACATCTGCTATAATTGAAGCTATATGAAATACACTAAGATTGTGTCCTTTATTGCAAGTAGATTCAGTTTATTGCTAAAACTTGAAAAGGATGGATGGATATATATATATATTTATTTACACATACACAACTCTGCCAATGCCAATTATGTGCCACCATGTCTTGCTGTTCTGCAGTGACATTTTTGGTTGCAATTACCTTTTTACCCACAAAATGTCTATATTTTTGGTTCTAGTACTACAGCTGTCAGCGTGAAGTCTAATTTTTGGCAATTTTTGGTTTTAACTTTTCATAGAAGACTGGAGGTATACAAAAGAAAAAAAGAAATCTTATTGCATAATTCACCTATTGGAGCATTGTTTTAGAGAATTACTCATGGGTCTTTAAAAGGAGTTGTCAACGTTAAGGAAACCTCCATTAAGGGGTTTCCCCATGTGTCAAAATACAAGTAACTAGGACATCCTGTAAATCTGCTGTAGCAGCCAATGACAGTTCTAATCATGCAAAGCGTTGTCACAGGGAGACCGGAGCCAGTGGCGGAGGATGAACAGGGGAGCAGAGAGAAGCTAGTAACCGTTGATTTATTTTAATGCACAGGGACCCCTAGCCAGGTGTTTCCTTAACTCAGACAACCCCTTTAAATATCCAGATGCTCTCCCTATAAAAGAAACTACAGCAATGACATCCATAGCAGTATCCACGATCGCAGGAGCTAGATAACATTAGTAATGAATATACAACAGAATAAAGTGGTTTGTATTTTAATGAAACTCTTACAAAATTACATAAATGGGCAAAAAAATTAATCCATATCGAAAATCTTGCAGTTTTCACACAGGGCTCTGATCCCTCATAATAGGCTGATATCACTTGTTTTGTTATAGAAGATTTTTCATTTCATTATAATCAGAGGACAGGATAACTGTGAAAGGTAACATGTTCATTATAAAGGTGGAAGCACATAACACAGGAACACCTCATTACCAATAAGCTATGCAGGGAAGCTGTACAAAGCATGACCACAAGGTGCTAGCTTATGTCCAGGCGCCTGCTGTTAACAGCTTCACACCCTTTCAGATTTTATTGTAGCCTGTCTCGGCACTCATAATCTAGTCAGTCCGTGAGTGACTATAAAGTGTGTCTCTCTTGGCAGCATTAATGTTCAAGAGGAGAGTAGTGTTTCTGCAAATATGTTAAATACCCAAGATCACACCATTAGAAGATAAATACAAGAAACTTCCCTTTTGAACCTTGATATTTTAACCCAACTTTTTCTAGGTGCTACAAGTCTACAGAAAGTGTAGTCATCTGTGTTAGCTTTATTCTCATGTTTAATGACATCCTGGATGCATTTCAAGGATTAGAAACCTCATCAGACCTTCAGCACTAGAACTGTACAATATAGTCAAAAACAGCAGAGGAACAAACTAATTCTTGTTCTGTGTCACCACTGCACATTATTCATTGTGTAATATTCAATACTGTACTGCTTGAACATGCTGCTAATTAGTAAAGATCTTCACACACAACCAAACTAAATCAAAATGACACAAATTACCCAAGTTGTATGGAAATATTTTACAGAGTTACTATATTAATAAGCAGAAAGGTAAAAAGGTAAGCTACATAACAGGATACAAATAGTAGTTATTGTGTCATTATACTGCCACAAACATGAGATCACCTCCAACCATGACATGTATCTCAGTTCACGGTCTTTATCATAGACTATGATTTCTACACAAGCCTGCTCATCTGGGAGCATTATCTTCAATTATAGGGGCACGAATCTTTCATTATGGATACAATTTGTTCATATGTTCACATTTTCTATGATACGAGACAGTATGTGTTTTTATTGTAATACATGGAATTGGGAAGGGTATTGTTTTTTCTTAAGGAGAGGACCTTGAAAGTGAGTGAGGAGACTTAAGGCCATTCATGCTCTTCTGGGAAATATGCAAATAGGGAATATGGAACAATAATAGAGATGAGCGAGCACCAAAATGCTCGGGTGCTCGTTACTCGGGACGAAATTTTCGCGATGCTCGAGGGTTCGTTTCGAGTAACGAACCCCATTGAAGTCAATGGGCGACCCGAGCATTTTTGTATATCGCCGATGCTCGCTAAGATTTTGATTTGTGAAAATCGGGGCAATTCAAGAAAGTGATGGGAACGACACAGCAACGGATAGTGCAGGCGAGGGGCTACATGTTGGGCTGCATCTCAAGTTCCCAGGTCCCACTATTAAGCCACAATAGCGGCAAGAGTGGGCCCCCCCCCTCCCAACAATTTTTACTTCTGAAAAGCCCTCATTAGCAATGCATACCTTAGCTAAGCACCACACTACCTCCAACAAAGCACAATCACTGCCTGCATGACACTCCGCTGCCACTTCTCCTGGGTTACATGCTGCCTACCCCCCCCCCCCCTGCACGACCCAGTGTCCACAGCGCACACCAAATTGTCCCTGCGCAGCCTTCAGCTGCCCTCATGCCACGCCACACTCATCACTCATGTCTATTTATAAGTGCGTCTGCCATGAGGAGGAACCGCAGGCACACACTGCAGAGGGTTGGCACGGCTAGGCAGCGACCCTCTTTAAAAGGGGCGGGGCGATAGCCCACAATGCTGTACAGAAGCAATGAGAAATATAATCCTGTGCCACCGCCATCAGGAGCTGCACACGTGGGCATAGCAATGGGGAACCTATGTGCCACACACTATTCATTCTGTCAAGGTGTCTGCATGCCCCAGTCAGACCGCGTTTTTTTATAAATAGTCACAGGCAGGTACAACTCCGCAATGGGAATTCCGTGTGCACCCACAGCATGGGTGGCTCCCTGGAACCCACCGGCTGTACATAAATGTATCCCATTGCAGTGCCCTGGACAGCAGAGCTAACGTCAGATTAAATACAGGTGGCCTTCGGCCCACACTGCATGCCCCAACCTGATCGGGCTTTTTAATTCATAGACACAGGCAGGTACAACTCCCTATTGTGAAGTCCCTGTGGACCGACAGCATGGGTGGGTGCCAGAAAGCCACCGGTGGCACATAAATATATCCCATAGCATTGCCCATCACAGCTGAGGTAATGTCATGTTTAATGCAGGTGGGCTTCGGCCCACACTGCATGCCCCAGTCAGACTGGGGTTCTTTAGAAGTGGACACATGCAGTTACAACTCCGTGTGGACCGACAGCATGGGTGGCTCCCTGGAACCCACCGGCGGTACATAAATATATCCCATTGCAGTGCCCAGCACAGCTGATGCAACGTCAGCTGTAATGCAGGTGGGCTAAAAATTAATTGGATTACACTGTAGGCGAGGGCCCCAAAAAATTGGTGTACCAACAGTACTAATGTACCTCAGAAAAATTGCCCATGCCCAACCAAGAGGGCAGGTGAAACCCATTAATCGCTTTGGTTAATGTGGCTTAATTGGTAACTAGGCCTGGAGGCAACCCAGTTAAAATAAAAATTGGTTCAGGTGCAAGTTTCAACGCTTTAATGAGCATTGAAACGTATAAAAATTGTTTACAAAAATTATATGACTGAGCCTTGTGGGCCTAAGAAAAATTGACCGTTCGGCGTGATTACGTTAGGTTTCAGGAGGAGGAGCAGGAGGAGGAGGAGGATTATTATACACAGATTGATGAAGAAAAAATGTCCCCGTTTTTGATGGTGATAGAGAACGATGCTTCCATCCGCAGGTGCAGCCTACGTATTGCTTAGGTATCGCTGCTGCCGCTGGTGAAGAAGAGAAGTCTGGGGAAATCCAGGCTTTGTTCATCTTGATGAGTGTAAGCCTGTCGGTACTGTCGGTTGACAGGCGGGTACGCTTATCCGTGATGATTCCCCCAGCCGCACTAAACACCCTCTCTGACAAGACGCTAGCCGCAGGACAAGCAAGCACCTCCAGGGCATACAGCGCGAGTTCAGGCCACATGTCCAGCTTCGACACCCAGTAGTTGTAGGGGGCAGAGGCGTCACAGAGGACGGTCGTGCGATCGGCTACGTACTCCCTCACCATCCTTTTACAGTGCTCCCGCCAACTCAGCCTTGACTGGAGAGCGGTGACACAGTCTTGCTGGGGAGCCATAAAGCTGGCAAAGGCCTTGGAGAATGTTCCCCTGCCTGCGCTGTACATGTTGCCTGATCTCTGCGCCTCCCCTGCTACCTGGCCCTCGGAACTGCGCCTTCTGCCACTAGCGCTGTCGGATGGGAAGTTTACCATCAGTTTGTCCACCAGTGCCCTGTGGTATAGCATCATTCTCGAACCCCTTTCCTCTTCGGAAATGAGAGTGGAAAGGTTCTCCTTATACCGTGGGTCGAGCAGTGTGTACACCCAGTAATCCGTAGTGGCCAGAATGCGTGTAACGCGAGGGTCACGAGAAAGGCATCCTAACATGAAGTCAGCCATGTGTGCCAGGGTACCTGTACGCAACACATGGCTGTCCTCACTAGGAAGATCACTTTTAGGATCCTCCTCCTCCTCCTCCTCCTCCAGCCATACACGCTGAAAGGATGACAGGCAAGCAGCATGGGTACCCTCAGCAGTGGGCCAAGCTGTCTCTTCCCCCTCCTCCTCATGCTCCTCCCCCTCCTCCTCAATGCGCTGAGATATAGACATGAGGGTGCTCTGACTATCCAGCGACATACTGTCTTCCCTCACCTCCGTTTCCGAGTGCAAAGCGTCTGCCTTTATGCTTTGCAGGGAACTTCTCAAGCGGCATAGCAGAGGAATGGTGACGCTAATGATTGCAGCATCGCCGCTCACCATCTGGGTAGACTCCTCAAAGTTTCGAAGGACCTGGCAGATGTCTGCCAACCAGGCCCACTCTTCTGTAAAGAATTGAGGAGGCTGACTCCCACTACGCCGCCCATGTTGGAGTTGGTATTCCACTATAGCTCTATGCTGCTCATAGAGCCTGGCCAACATGTGGAGCGTAGAGTTCCACCGTGTGGGCACGTCGTACAGCAGTCGGTGCACTGGCAGATTAAACCGATGTTGCAGGGTCCGCAGGGTGGCAGCATCTGTCTTGGACTTGCGGAAATGTGCGCTGACCCGGTGCACCTTTCCGAGCAGGTATGACAAGTGTGGGTAGCTTTTCAGAAAGCGCTGAACCACCAAATTAAAGACATGGGCCAGGCATGGCACGTGCGTGAGGCTGCCGAGCTGCAGAGCCGCCACCAGGTTACGGCCGTTGTCACACACAACCATGCCCGGTTGGAGGCTCAGCGGCGCAAGCCAGCGGTCGGTCTGCTCTGTCAGACCTTGCAGCAGTTCGTGGGCCATGTGCCTCTTCTCTCCTAAGCTGAGTAGTTTCAGCACAGCCTGCTGACGCTTGCCCACCGCTGTGCTGCCACGCCGCGCAACACCGACTGCTGGCGACGTGCTGCTGCTGACACATTTTGATTGCGAGACAGAGGTTGTGTTGGAGGAGGAGGAGGGTGGTTTAGTGGAGGAAGCATACACCGCCGCAGATACCAGCACCGAGCTGGGGCCCGCAATTCTGGGGGTGGGTAGGACGTGAGCGGTCCCAGGCTCTGACTCTGTCCCAGCCTCCACTAAATTCACCCAATGTGCCGTCAGGGAGATATAGTGGCCCTGCGCGCCTGTGCTTGTCCACGTGTCCGTTAAGTGGACCTTGGCAGTAACCGCGTTGGTGAGGGCGCGTACAATGTTGCGGGAGACGTGGTCGTGCAGGGCTAGGACGGCACATCTGGAAAAGTCGTGGCAACTGGGAACCGAGTAGCGCGGGGCCGCCGCCGCCATCATGCTTTTGAAAGCCTCCGTTTCCACAAGCCTATACGCCAAGATCTCCAGGCTGATCAATTTGGCAATGTGCACGTTTAACGCTTTAGCGTGCAGGTGCGTGGCGCCATACTTGCGCTCAAACAGTGGCGCTAGCGACGTCTGGGCGCTGCGCTGAGAGACATTGCTGAATGGGGCCGAGGACAGCGGAGGTGAGGGTGTGGGTGCAGGCCAGGAGACGGTAGTGCCTGTGTCCTCAGAGGGGGGGTTGGATCTCAGTAGCAGGTTGGGGCACAGGGGGAGAGGCAGTGGTGCAAACCAGAGGCGGTGAACGGCCTTCGTCCCACCTTGTGGGGTGCTTGGCCATCATATGCCTGCGCATGCTGGTGGTGGCGGCTCCCCAGCTGATCTTGGCGCGACAAAGGTTGCACACCACTGTTCGTCGGTCGTCAGGCGTCTCTGTGAAAAACTGCCACACCGTAGAGCACCTTGACCTCTGCAGGGTGGCATGGCGCGAGGGGGCACTTTGGGAAACAGTTGGTGGATTATTCGGTCTGGCCCTGCTTCTACCCCTGGCCACCGCACTGGCTCGGCCTGTGCCCACACCCTGACTTGGGCCTCCGTGTCCTCGCCGGCGTCCACGTCCTCTAGGCCTACTCCTACCCCTCAGCATGCTGTATTACCAGTAGTGCAGAAACAGAACGCTGTAATTAAATGTGCCACTTATTGGCCTGTGGTTGGAGGCTGACTTCGCTTACGGAACGCACAGCAGAGCCAGGAAATAATTTTGCGGAAGCCTGCTGTAACACTTAGCTGCCTGCGTATGAATTAGGAGGACAACTACCCCCAGCACAGACCCAGTACACTGAGGACAGTCACAGGCAGCCCAAATAGATTTTTTTTTCCCCAAATGTTTTTGGAAAGGCCCACTGCCTATATTCAATAAATATGTCTTCTGTCCCTGCCTCACCACCACTACTGGCCCTGGACTATGTATAATTACTGCAGGGCGCAATGCTCTGCACGGCCAATATACACAAAAAAAAAAAAGTGCAACACTGCAAAAAGCAGCCTCCACACTACTGTACACAGTTAGATGTGGCCCTAAGAAGGACCGTTGGGGTTCTTGAAGCCTAAAATACTCCTAACACTCTCCCTATAGCAGCTCCGGCACCAGCAGCACTGTCCCTGATCTCTGTCAGAATAAATCTGTGGCGAGCCGCGGGAGGGGCCGATTTATATACTCGGGTGACACCTGATCTCGCCAGCCACTCGCTGCAGGGGGGTGGTATAGGGCTTGAACGTCGCAGGGGGAAGTTGTAATGCCTTTCCTGTCATTCTATTGGCCAGAAAAGCGCGCTAACGTCTCAGAGATGAAAGTGAAAGTAACTCGAACATCGCGTGGTACTCGTCACGAGTAACGAGCATCTCGAACACGCTAATACTCAAACGAGTATCAAGCTCGGATGAGTACGTTCGCTCATCTCTAAACAATGCCTCTGCAGCGTCACCTAGCATTCCTGCAAGTCAATGTCAGACTCTTCAGACAAGCCTTATTAACAATGACTGGGAATTCAAAGCCAAGCCAGAATATCCTACACAGACAGCTATTTTGGAGTTTTGGCCCCTCATTAATGTGCAGTGTATGTATACCCCAGTAGGTCTGTGTAAATAGATAGGATTTCATGCTGAAATGTGTGTTTAATATACTATTTATATGCCTAAAATATTACGGTCTGAGTGAGACGAGTACATGACTCTGTTTTTTGCCTTTAGGATAGCTTATATTTTTCCTGGCAGACAAGATTACAATTATGACAGTTGCAACAATTTATATACAGTGGTGTCATTGGTTTCATAATTTTTAAGTGGAAGGAATTGATGGACAGTTTTTCTCTACAGGTTTATCAGCTATTGCTGCCAAAATCCTTTTTGGCATTTGATTTTTCCCTTCCCCTTTATACAAGGTGTAATAGGGTGAATTAGAGAGGCTTTAGAATGGAGTTATCCCTTTTGGGGCAGGTGCTCTGCATTTCAAGTATACTTTGTTAGGGTCTCATAATGCTCCTTGTATTCTTAATGCATCACTAAAATGTTATGCAGTGTGCACAAGGCCTAAATGAGGGAAGGATGATTGGCAGCCATTTCTTTCCCATGCAAGTACATGACATGAAGCAGTTCTCAAGTTATAACTGCATCAGTATTCTTCTCTAGCATTACTCTCTTGGTCATCAGTGCATAAAGAGGAAGCTAGAGGTCCATGAAAAAGTAGCCTTGTCATTGCTTCAAAAGTTGGCAGTTTTTTGGTCCAAGGCCTGAAATGGATCCAGCAAGATCTGAATATACTGCGGGTATTGCTCTTATTCAAACAAAATGAATACCTGGTGGAATTAAAGAACTACTCCCACCTCAGGCAATTATGGGAAATCCACCGAATATGCTATAAATGCAGGTCCCCTCTTTGTAAATTAGCTAACCACAACTCCATCCCACCTCCTCCTGGCCAGGAGTAAGAAACCTGTACAGCCTGTATACCGCAGTTATTTGCTTCTGTGGAAGATACAGTAAGAAGTTGCATAAACAGCTTAGCACACTGAGCGGTGCCATTTCAACATCCCAGAAGTTACTGAAACAGTGTACCTCACCGTGCAACTGCTTCTATAACTCATTCACTTCTATGGGAATTATGGAAAAAGTGTAATACAGCAAATTCAGCAGTTCCCATAAATTCCCATTCTAGCAATAATTTGCTGAGCTGGAAATACCTATAAAACAAAATAACCAAGTAGAATAATTGAGTAGCAATGAATGTGTCAGAATTCACATAAACACCTATTGCACCATGTATGTAGTTAAAAAAAAAAAAAAAAGACAAACACTTAAACCAGAATTTATTTGTTTTACAATATATAATAAGCAGCAATTGCCACATTTTCTTTATGAACAGAAAGAAAGGAAATTGTTGTCAAGAGGAATCTGTTGTGTTTTGAAAATCTGCTTTGTACCATAAGCAATGCATGGTTCACCCAGCATTATGTTAGAGGATACAGAGACCATTGTTGGTTGTGCTCCAACATGTTACATCGGGACAAACTGGAATATAACCATGCTTTCATTTAGTGTCCAAAATTCCAATTACAATTCATTGAAAAAGTGCAAGACCGTCACCAACTTATCCGCCATAATTACACCAAAGAATAGTTCTAGAAAACCAGTAGGGTTGTCAGCGCACCCGATTGTGGTCATGAAATACTTGTGCGTGGAGGGAGGCCGGTGTCACACGGGTGGAAGCAGATTTACACGCACATATGCATGCTGCCTATCATTGAAATGGGCATTTAGTGTAATTAGTTCAATATGTGCCCTTTTCCTGCACAGTAAGGCCGGCTTCACACAGGCAATAAAACCGTGAGAGATTTGCGTGTTTTTAGACACACAAATATGAACCCCATTCATTTGAATGACTTCCTACACATGACCAATGTTTTCCCGCATGGCACAGCGATGCGATACTTTGCAAGAAACAAATTAAGGCAGGTTATATCTGGCTGCGTCATCTTGCATCGCAGCCCCATTGTTTTAAAAGAAAGCATTGGGAAAACTCCACAATCCAGCACCATAGATCAATAGCTTAAAAATGTAACCCTCTATTGAAAAAAAACTGGTTAAAAACCACATACATGTATACAAGCTCTCTCAGGTAACCTAACCTATGCGTCTGACCAATCGTCCTTAACCATGACTACCATAGCCATGTATATATAAAAACACATCTTCTCCCATAATCACATAACAAAAATGCCAGAATGACAAAAAAGTATATTCTATCAAGTGTTACATAGGATATGAAAATTCTATGATTAACCATGCAGAGCAAGATTTTTTTTTTTCTTTTAAATCACTGCCCTGTGGGTATATACTATGCAATGTAAAAATCCATTTAGCTTCAACATTTAAAAAGTAACCTTATATGGTCAGCAGCACGTGCAGTGGTATAACCACCAAGGTGAGGAGACTGCTATCAAAAAGATGCTACATCCCACAAGCAACAGGGTTTGGGCCAAATAACCCACAAATAGTACTCCAAATAAGCAAGGATATGGCAGCAGCTAAGATGCAAATAAAAAAAAACTTTATTCCTCCATAAGAGCCTAAGGAAACAACGTTTTGACCATTAATTGGTCTTTCTCCAGCTTGAGAATGACCAACTAATGGTCGAAACGTTGCTTCCTTAGACTTTTATGGAGGAATAAAGTTTTTTTTAAAATTTGCATCTTAGCTGCTGCCATATCCTTGCTTATTTGGGCGTTGTATCTTATCAATACCCTGAAGGATGAAACCATCAATATTAGCCTTATGTACGTCATAAGGCTCCCAAGGTACAAGCAGTTTCTGCATGTAAAATAGCCAATAAATGTTTTGTCCAAGTTTTAAGAGTTGCCGTAGTACAACCAATGTATTATATGTTACAAATTAGGCATGTTATTAAATACACTACATATAACATGCTACAATTTATAGAATGGTGTATCTTATATTCCTCAGTTGCTACACTGGATGCAAAAGTTTTTTCCAGGTTTGGCAAAATTACAGGCTCTGCAAATGGAAGGTCGACAGCAATAAAAACCTGTGACCGATAACCAAGTGTTAGAGGAAGGTTTCACTAATGAATAGGCTAGGGGATATAAAAGTACCAATTGTTGGAGCCCTCCTTGAAACAAACTGTACATTGTTACTCAAAATCTGATGTAATTTTACAACTTCATGTAAAATATGCCAATAATTTTTACTATAATTTATCTTCTTTTATTGACTGCTGTAAGCAGTAGAAGAGAAAATAGTTTGTCGCGTTTACATTCACATTTTCTTTTTAATTAAATCCGTTCTAACAAGTTGAGACACTATTGTTCGCTCCATCTAAACAACTCATAACTTTTACACAACTGATTTTTAACCCTTTCTACATATTTGACAATGTTAATTGTGGGAACATTTATTATTCATCCTGAACAGGTGTTTATTATATGGCATACCATCAACGGTTTATTTCAACTGGGCTGCTAAGGCACGTGAATAAAGCAACTATACCACAGGATGTGGAAGGGCTACACATGCTCCAAAAAAATGGAAATTTACTCACAAAATGCCATATAAAAGGCTTGCCAAGGGGATGGGGGGGATTTCGCTCCATTAGAATGCCCTGTCTCTGCAGGACAACCTGCCATTTAATTGCAAAGAAAGTGGATTTTTTATTATAGCACAATTGATATGATATACTTTGTCATTCTGCCATTTGTCCTATGTGATCATGCAATAAGGTGTATTTTTATTTTAAGAAGTTTATTAACACATGGGTATGGTAGCCATGATTAGGGATGTCAAGTCAGAAATGTGTAGGATCAGTTTCTTGGGATGTCTTGTATACATATCTGCAGTTTTTAGCATGTTTTTTTCAGTAAAAGGATTACATTTCTAACCTGTGGATCTATAATGCTGGAGGGCTGTGTGGAAAAAAATGTTTGACATCTCTTGTGTTACTTATTATCTATGATGTACAACTGGCCAAAGTCCCAATTTTGACCTAGTTGGTCATCTTCTTTCTGCATGTACCTCAGCTGCATAGTTGATTGTGGTCATGATTTTATTTCACAGTTTCAAAAATGCAATTAAAAAGAAAAAAAAAAAATGCAACTTTGAAAAGAGAATGATTTTTCATATATACTGATGTTAAATTTACTATAATAGTTCTAAAGTCAGTAGCGTTACAAACCATTTCATTCGACCATTTTTTACACAACTGCAGATACATATGGTTAAAATGACCCTCCAGTTCTGGACAAAGATGGCCACAGCACTTCCGATTACCTGATAGACTAATAATGCATACTAATACACAGTGTGTAAGATACTGCATGCTGCTCTGATTGGCCAGTGCTGCCCACATGAGAAGTACTGACCAGTCAGAGCAGCATGCAGTGTCTTAGATTACTGATGGATACTAATGCACAGTGTGCATCAGGTAGTCAGAGAAGCAATGCGGCCAGCTTTCTTTTCCAGGACCTGGGGGGGGTGGGGGTGGGGGGGGGGTCGCTTTAATTGTTTATGCATCACAAATAAAACATGGCCACCAACTGTAGTAAAGCCTTTGATTGTAAACATACACTAGGATACATTACCCAGTATTGCTTTGTATTATGAAGCCTAGTAGATTTGTTAAGGCCAATTCAACACAATGAGGTATGAGAATCTGTTCACATGATCTTCATGCCTTCCACCCTAAATGGAACTATGACTGGTATGATGCATCATGTTTTCAAGTGAATTAAAAGAAATCTTTACAGATCCAATTGACTTGTTAGGATGTATCACATTTCTGACTCTGCAGACTACCCTAAAAAAAACAAAAAACAAGTAACATTGCAACAGGAAACAATACGGTAGAAGTATGGACAGAACCCTACTGATGGTGGCAATGGAAGATGCAGTGAGATGAAAGATGTTATGTTCTGCGTAGTACATTCGATATATGCTTCTACCATTTTAGCTTACATCAAGTCAACCAAACTTTTTCTCGGACTTTTCACTTGCACAGTAACACATTTAAATAAACAAAATCCAAAATATTAACATTATTTGTCAATAAAACTACCTCGAAGAATGATTAGCCTGCAAATGAACTGTATTCTCCCTTGTTGATCCCCTCTACCAGTAAATTCGTTATGGCTCTTCGTCCACATTGCATGATACAAGACGACAAAATAAGGAAAGGACCATACATATAAAACAGACTTTGGAATGCAAAAAAGGCACAAATTATTTATAGAGAACACAAGTTGCAGCAAATAGAATGGTCTGCGCCAGATAAAACACAACATAACTTCCAAGTATTACAAATTCATCAAAAATATCTGTACATATTTCCCAATCAGTTTTTATGTGATATTAATACTCCCAATAATTAGAATCTCCGAGTGCAAATAAGTCCTCAAGTCACTTCTAAATGATCAAGGAGGTTAGGTTCCCTTCATTATCATCTTTGTAGAGACAGTAAGAATTTCTCTATGCATGCAAGTAAGACTGTCCTCTGCAGAACACCTCATGTACATTAGCTAACGGGTAAATCAGCTTTAGGAGAGGTACGCTGCTAAAAAGAACATCAGACAGGAGGCCGACTAGATTTTAAAAAAAGTGTGTTCATGGAAACATTATTTATAGTTGGCAAGTTTCTTCAGGCTGAAATCACCATCGCGTTGGCAACAGAGGAATCCAAAAATACCGCAAACAGAAAAAATGTGCAGTGATAACTTCATTTGTCAAGTCCTAAAGAAAAAGAAAAAGCAGAAACAATGTTAAAATAGGAAAAAAGAACTGTAAATTAATACTCCAATATTATACAGGTCATAGATTCAGTTACCCATCTGCTATGAAATAAGACAGCTCTAAACGGTGGGGCTATTTTGACAAGCCCAGCTCTAACATTTGCCCCCAAATACTAGGGTGGGTATACTTTTAATGCTTATAGGAGTACCATGACAAGTGATGTCCAGTTTGGTTTCTTATAAACAAAGACAGCTTTTTTAGTAACATGCAATGTTAGGACAAATTTTTTTAAATCTATTTAAAATGGCTATTTGAGGAAAAAGGAAAAAAAAACAAAAAAGAAAAAAAAGTACAGACATTAACTTGTGAAGACTTTGCAGAAGTTTGTCAGCCACTACTACTTGCTGTATACAAATGCTGAGAAAATGATTCAGTCGTTGAGATGCACCCTCAAATCTGTCAGTGGATTTAATTACATGTTTCAGTAACATGCTCAGCGGCATGTGAAATTAAATGAATAATACATAAGATCTGGGAAGATTCTATAAGAAGATTCACATAATCAGCGGCTGCCATTTTAATGGCCCATCAACTTCATAAGAACTGCTGTAGAGAACAGCAAGAATAATGGGCATATATGTTTATTCTGGTAGACTTCTCTCAATTGTGTATTAAAAAGGGAACATGAACCATAGGCAGCATGAACACGGGAGAGGTACGAACACTGTGCCTGCGTGTGTTTTATTCTGAAACACTGCAGCGATTCAGAACATACATACCGTAACACCGAAAAATCTGCTCTGCAGTCGGGGGTTGTCTTATACACCGGGTATACAGTGTCCAAAGAAAAAGAAAAATACTACTCACCTCCCGCGGCGCTGCTGCAGGCTGTCGCTCCCCCGTGCATGCTGGCAGAGCATTGCTTTCTGCAAGTGGGGCTTGAATGCCCCGCCCCCAGAAAGCTAATGTTCCGATTGGCTAACGCCAGACTAAGTTAGCCAATCAGAGCATTAGCTTTCTAGAGGCGGGGCATTCAAGCCCCACTTGCAGAAAGCAATGCTCTGCCAGCGTGCACAGTGGAGCGACAGCCTGCAGCAGCGCCGCCAGAGGGGAGTATTGATCTATTTTTTTTTTTTTTTCACACTGTATTCCTGGCATATAAGACGAAAAGTCGGGGTCGTCTTATACGCCCTGTCGTCTTATATGCCGTAAAATACGGTACTTTAGACTCCAAGTCACATTGGACAGTAGAAAAAAAATATAAAATATTTGAATATATTTTTACACTAATTTACTGGATTTATGTGTAAATTTGTTACACATCTTGCCTCTTTTTTTTCAAAATCAGACCACATATACATACAACATACAAAACACCTACAGGTCGCAGAGCCAGCACCGCACTGGCTTATCCCTGCCCCAATCTAGAGAGACATCTCCTATCCCCATGATACATATGAATGGGCATCATAGATAAATAGGAGTGTAAAACAATGTGCATCAAAAAGTACAAGAAGTGAAAAAGCAAAAAAAAAAAAACACCCCAAAACTACTACATTTTGGGTGTGCAAAAAATTTTTTTTACAATCTTTATTACAGATCAAATATTAGGACAGACTGATACAAAGAAAGTAATTTAAAAGCCAAAAATTGGGACCCAAACCAGCCAAAGGTTCAAAAATAAAAGAACCCGGTAATGTAGGTGTGATACCATTATTAGGCCTCAGTCAGACGGGCGTTTTTTCGCGCGATTTGCGGATCGCATGACAGATGCACATCCGCAAATCGCGTGATCGGGGCCCAAAAAAAAAAAAAAAAAAAAAATATATCGCCCAAAAATCTGCTCCTAGCTGCGTTTCATTAGAAACGGGCCGGAGCTGTCCAGCGCATTGCATTCAATGGAGCCGGCAATACAGCCGGCTCCATTGAAAGCAATGCGCTACGGGCGAGCGCGGAATGAATTGTCGGGAAGGGCTTAAATATATAAGCCCTTCCCTGCAATTCCTCCAGAAATGTGTTAAAATAAAAAAAATATATATATACTCACCTTGTCCCGGCAGACGGAGTTCAGCGCGGCCGGCCTGCAGTGGGTGTGAAGGGGGTGTGAGTCAGACCTGCCCCTGATTGGCTCAGCGCTGAGCCAATCAGAGGCAGGTCTCACTCACACTCATTCATGAATTCATGTAACAGCTGTGGCAGAGAAGAATGATTTGTCTTCTATATGTTCTCAATGGGGTTGGCGCTGCTGCCGCCGACCCCATTGAGCGCATATAGAGAAGAGAACAGGAATCGCAGATAGGTGCGATCTGCGATTTCTGTTCTATAATTTATCGGACGAGCGCATAAAAAGCGCTCATGTGTCCGATACCATTGCAAAGCAATGGTTTAGAAAAAAAGCCGGACGCATGCGCATGCGCAAATCGCGCGAAAAAACGCCCGTCTGACTGAGGCCTCAAAGTGAATCAAAAACAGCCAAACGTTTAGAGAGTATAATCATCAGGGAAAAAGGAACGTACATGTGATAAAATATGAAGCAGTTATACAACCGGCGTATTGAATCCCAATAATGTTGCATACATATACACCCTATGGGTTAAAGGTCATCCCGAAAAAAGGCTGCAGAAAAAGCGTTGTGTAGGTCTCTGTCCCTGACAAAGCCACTTGATAAGTTGTGCATGTGGAGTCTTCGTTTACAGGCTTTACACATGGGTTTTTTCTGCAGCCTGGATAATTCTTTGAGGGATGACCATAGGGTATTTATATATGCCACATTATTGGGAGTCAATACTCTGGTTGTATAGCTGCTTGATGTTTATCACAGGTATGCTCCCTTTTACCATCTGAATGCTTTGGTTATCTACTCTGCCTGCTTCTGATGCGCTTTTTTTTTTAGTGTCACAGCTAAGGCTTTTATTTTTGAACCTTGGCTGAGCCATCACTCTAAATGCGGTGGACAAAAATTCAAAGTGTACATACCTGCCCCACTGGGTTCATACTGCCGGTGGTTTGGTCAGCATGAGCCCGGTGATCGGTCCCATTCAATAGGAATCAATGGATGTGGCTCATCAGATATTCTGCATTATTCGACATGGGCAGCAAGTACAAGCCATATGGAGGAGATTGCAGAAATCTCCAGATGGTGCAGAAAATTTCCCCAATTAATCTACAGCGTTTTTCAAAAACACTGCGGATTCTAAATCTGCAGCATGACGATTTATGATGCGGAATTAAACTCTTGAAATACAAGGGTTTTAATCCACAGCTGATCTGCAATTAAAAAAAAACGCATCCAAATGTGCACCATTTAGGGGCGAATTTGGCGAATGTACTTTCCCAACAGAATTCCTGTGGGTATTCTGTCACGCAATGCTGGCAGCAATCTCGCCACGTGGGAAGGTGGCCTTGATGAAAAGCATAAGAAAGTTTACTCTAAATTTATAAAGCCTCGACCCCATAGTTAGAAAAAAAGAGCCATACAAAAGTATGCCACGATCACTTTGCAGGTCTGAAGACTAGACCTCGCTGTGCTCGGTGCTCAATTTCTATTCTTCTTAAAGTGGTTTTGCCAGAACGAGAAGTTACCCCTATTCATAGGAGCTGTGAGACCCCAGTCGTTCAGCAGGTTGTCCCCCATCCTGTGGATAGGAGACAACCTATTATTATGGTAAAACCCCTTTAAATTCATGAAGTACTGACCCATGTTAAATGACAATGTGCTAAATGTTTTTGCGTATTTGTTGCCAAATTTTATATATATCACATTAAAAAAAATGGCTTTCTCCAGTATGTGTAGAAGACAAATCCACTTTTATGCCGCTCTCACATGGCCATATTTTGTATCAGTATTTGTAAGGCAAAACCTGAAATGGAACCTAGACCGAAAACTTATAGTGGAATGATGAGCACCTCTTCCATGTTCTGGACCTACTCTTTGATTTAGCTTACAAGTAATGATGCAAAATGATGTTAAAACCCTAACCAGAATACTGGCCTAAGTATGTAGCTTTGTGCCTTTTGTATTTGAAGTCTTAATATGTTTACGGTAAAATATAACTTTATTCTGGCAACTTGTTACCTACATTATATTCTAGAAGGAACATTTCTAGTCAGAAAATATTGTAGGTTAGACTTAATTAGCAGTAATCTGTCCCAACATCTGATAATGAAGGTAGTAATTAATACACATTTCCCTAATTACAAAAAGCTTGTCTCTTGCATTTGAAGTAAATTGAATGTGAAGGACACCTGGTAAACCTGATTAAAGCTACAGTATATGCAGCACCTTACTAGTGTAAGAGCAGAATTGGATTTCTGCACCACAAGCTGCACAATGAATGCTAGCCTTTCATATCACTGGCTCTACAAATTTCTATCATCTGGCACCCTCATGTGGAAAGTAAGGAGCAGAACAAAACCAACTGCTGCATTGTCTGCATCTGAAACAAGAGCAATATAGAAATAGAATTCCCTTCTCAGGCCGCCTTTACAAGAGCAAGAAAGATTAGTGCTTGGCAAGACGCACAAATATGAACCCCATACTTTTCAATGGGGTCATACACATGAGCAATGTTTTCCTGCACAGTACCACAATGCAGGAAACAAATTGCGGCATGTTCTATCTTGTGCGTGCTCTTGCATCGCAATGCCCATTGTTTTCAATGGGACCGGCAGCAGCATTACACCACGTGATAGGTGCATGCAATCTGATGCCTCCCATTGTCAGCTTCAGCAAAGGATGCCTTCTTCCTATAAGGCCGTTTTGACATAAAAATGCCTTGCATCCATGGAGATTTCACATGGATAGCGAGCGCTATGGGGTAGTGATTCATAGCCCCATATCACTTGCCTCCTTGTTTAATAATGGATTATTTTAAAGAACATTTTCCCTTTAAATGGGGTCTGTCTTGTAATTCTGTATAACATTTCTGTTACATTATTCAAAACATGAGCAGTTTTAATAAAGAAAAAAATCCCATGTTAGATGTTACAGCTACATTTTTGTTTATGGCGCATACAGGTGTTCCTCTGCTTCCCTCCCAGAATGTCCACCTGTGTGTCAGTGGTCACACATGGCAAGTCCCTCCATATGAATGCCCTACTATATGGACGGCAGAATTATTCCTGTCATTTTGTGGGCCAGCTTATAAGAATCAGTGCACTTATCAGCACCAAACCTATTAAACATTCTGAGAAGGAATCAAACAAATACCAGGGTTCCCGTTCAAGTATCTAATATCTAAACATACAGAAACTGAAAAGTAGTCATGCTTTGTGTGGTCTAAAACATAAAATGCAATATTTTTAGAGGCTATCAAAGGAGCAAGAGCCTGTAAGAGTCTTGAGACCCAGCTGGGGGGGGGGGGGGGGGGGGGGGGGGAGAGAACCATTAGAGTAATTATTTGGTCCTAGGAGTGGGGCCAACCAGCTATTGAACATTAACATTTTTTCACCAAGTCATAGGATTGGTAGTTTGTAGAATAAACCGCTTTAATCAAATAGTTCTGGAATTTCCATCTTCTTCCAGATTCTATTTGATGTGACAACCTATGTGGTTTCTAATTAGATATGTTTCCGATTAGGTGTCTGATGAACAATATGGATTCAATTACAGAATTTATGAAATGTGTTTTCCGAGAACCAGTTATTAAAAATTCTTAAAACGGAACCATTAACGTTTTTTATCACAATAACACCACAAATTCACGAAAAGATTTTTTGATGAAAATGCTCTTTAATAGGGAACCTGCCATTAGATTTTGCCATATTAAAACCAAGAGAATAGTAGAATAGGACTTTTGAATTCTATTCTAATCATGGCCACAATAAACTGGTTAGGTTAAAGATTTAAAAGCGTTAAGTTTAATGATGGCCCAATCAAATGCCAATTACATACCTGGAGTTATCAAGGCAAGAACAATTGTGCCAAGAAAAGGTGTGAGTAACATGCCAAGACTCAGCACAGCCGCACCCCGATTACTCCAAATATCTAATTAGCATACATAGCAGCCTCTGATTAAACTTCTGTTCCCTGAAAAATGCTAATCTGATGACTTTACCAAGCACATGGTTCAAAAGTTCTATTCCACCATGGCCTTGGTTTAGTTATAGCAAAATCTAATGCCAGATTCTCTTCAAATGGGTTTTCCGACTCAAGACATGTATGCCCTATCCACAAGACAAGGGATGAACATCTCCATACTGGGGGTACCAGTGGTTGGAGCCCTTATCAGACATGTATCCTAATAACTGTGCACTCCAAATGGGTGTATGGAAAGAAGAAAGTCGCAGGGGATTAACAGATTAATGTGCTAATTACATGGAACAACAAATAGACCTTGAATTATTAAAAACTAACCTGTGATGTACTTTGCTCCGATTAACATTACCATGCTACTCACTATATAAAAGCCCAGAGGCAGACTAGAGAAGATACTAGAGTCACCTGCAGACATCCAGCGGGAGAAGATTCCATTCAAGCAAGACAGAAAAGGAGAAAATAAAATATAAAAATTGGATAATTGGTGTTATGAATCAACCAATATCAACAGAACAATTACAAGTAATAACAATTGTTTATGTATTGAAAGCTTCATTGCCTTTATGAAAGCAGAGCGGTGTAGCAGTAAGGCACAGAAGGTCCAAGATGGCACAAATCAGAGGGCGAAGCACTGCAACAGCAAATCAGATTGTATGGCCCATCAGCCTTCAGATTTTCTTAATTATATAGATATAATAAGGTCTACATGTAACTACAGATATATCTATCTATATCTGTAGTTACATGTAGAACATTTTGTAACGTGACTTTCCAATATTAAATCTAACAGCTGCAAAGAAATACTTTGAACCGCATGTAGTTTTGTGCACTCCTGTGGACTGGCAAGGTAACTCAATTAAAATTGGAAAGTTGCATTACAGAAATTCTCTATTTTGCCCTCAACTAAGGCAGCAGTTGGGTGAAACATCTACAACTATGCTGAGCATCAAAAAGTATAATAAATAATTTACTGATGGATATACGCCATAAAGATTGCTTTGGCTTGTGAAGCAGGGGTGCAAAGCATCTGCAGAGTCCATTTGCTTATTGTGAGCAGAACATGCAATGATTAGAGTTATCCAGAATTCATTTTAAATTATAAAAAGTTGTGAAACCAGCGAGGTAAACAAATAATGATAGGATAATGCCAGCTGTAGGCTGCATCTATTATCTTGTGATGCAGGTCTACGCAACCTAAACGTATCAGAAAATAGTAGTGCACATTTAGTTTAAAACATACAATATGTACTTCAAAGTGCATATTTACTATGGCCTGCCACCATCTTTCAAGAAGGCAAGACAGACAAAATAAAAACCAAGTGGGTCATAGTGCCCCCTCGAACAGTGCAGTCCCTCCAATCTGCCATCAGCTTGATACCACTTTCTGACATGTCAAGTGATAGAATCTAAAGGATAATGTAGAATATTCTTTTTACATTCTGTCGTAGACAAAAGACACTCCCCAGCTACAGACAGGGTCTTTTAGTCGAGCCCACTGAAGAGCTGCATCTACTTCCACTTTGATTGTCATATCATTTTATAGAATTGCATTTTAGCCTTTAAGTCCCGACCCCCAACTATGCAGATGCTACATTAAAATGGCAGTTGCACTGATGAGGTATAAATAATATATTAGCAGACCCTGCTACTAAGGTGATGGTTATCAGCCAAGGAAAATACAAGGAAAACATAGCATTATGGATGAATATAGGTAGAGAGCAAAAAGGAGTGAAGAATAGAGATGAGCGAGTATACTCGCTAAGGCACATTACTCGAGCGAGTAGTACCTTAGCCAAGTATCTCCCAGCTTGTCTCTAAAGCTTTGGGGGCTGGCAGGAGCGGCCGGGGGAGAGCGAGGAGGAACAGAGGGGAGATCTCTCTCTCCCTATCTCCCCACCGTAACTCACCTGTCACCCGCGCCGGCCTCCGATTCTTTAGAGACGAGCGGGGAGATACTCAGCTAAGGCACTACTCGCTCGCGTAATGTGCCTTAGCGAGTATACTTGCTCATCTCTAGTGAAGAACCAATTTTGATCTTGCTACCGGCATTGAGTGCCTTCCTAGCACTCGGATACATGCATATACATACAGAAAACCACCTATAGCTCTCTAATTTGGTTTCCCTTTACAGATCATTGTGGATAAAACTTGAATCATACAATGACCACTAGACTACACACTGCTCATTTAATACTTTTGGAAAAGCACAAGAACTCTATAATGCTCTACATATCAGACCAGCGGTACGCATGTTCATTTAATATGTAATATATAGTTTCCTATACACTGTGACCATTAAAGGGGTTGTCTCGCGAAAGCAAGTGGGGTTAAGCACTTTTGTATGGCCATATTAATGCACTTTGTAATATACATCGTGCATTAAATATGAGCCATACAGAAGTTATTCACTTGCCCACTCTGTTGCTGGTGTCCCCGTCTCCATGGAGCAGTCTAATTTCGGTGTCTTCTTGCTTCTTTAGATGCGCTTGCGCAGTCCGGCCGGTCTTCTGCTGTGTGCTCGCTCCGGAGAGCTGGTCTACGCGTCGTCATCGTAGCTCCGCCCCGTCACGTGGTGCCGATCAGCCAATTAGGTGGCTGTAATCGGCAGTGGAATGCAAGGGAGGAGAAGACAATCCATGGTGCACCATGGGAGAAGACCCGCGGTGCACCATGGGAAAGGACCGGCGGCCATCTTTAAAAGAAGAAAAGAAGATGCTGCGCGAATGGGGATGCAGGTAAGTGATTTTTTTTTTTTTAAATAACTAACAGAATTGATTTTAACGGGGCAGAATGCGGGGGTAAGTTAAAAGAAAAAAAATTTGGATTTCGCCGCGGGACAACCCCTTTAAGGAGTCTTCTCCAATGTTGCCAAACTGAAAAATTTAACTGGTCTTCTCCCTCTGGCAGGCTATACTGTGATTATAATAAGCACCTCCTAATAGAAGCTACTGGCCACCCAAATTTTATCAGTGGAAGCTTGAAAAATGCTCTGCTTATTTAGGTTATTCTCCTCTAGTTCAAGCACATCCCAGCAGCAGTCTTGCCAATTGAGACCAGGATGCAGTCATCCCCCATAACACCTGGACTTCTAGGTGTAGCGTTCTTGCCTTGTTCTCTCCTAGGCCCCTATTTGAATTATTATACGTTACCACAATAAGTCTTGTTTGAAGACTAGATTAGTGGTCAGTAAGACACAAAGTAATGTTTTTGACTTACACGAACGAGGACATCATTTGGAACATAAGGGGCAATGCACAAAGAAAATGTTTTGTCATTCAACATAGACTAATTTTCCATCAGTGTAAAGGAAATCGGAGGATTTCCAGAATTCTTAAAGCTATATCATAAGGACGCTGAGAAGAGGTCTAGAAATGGAGACCAACAATGACTTTCCTAGAAGATAATACAGTACATAAAATGAATATTAATTTACACTGTGCTTGACTGACTATTGGTGGCAGGTTCTGGTCATCAGTTCATACTTCACTACCTTGCTTTTTCTAGTTGGGACTTCAGTGGGTGACCTTTTAACATTCTATTAAAATGACAATTTGCTTCAACATCCTTTTTGGCTTCAGCTCTATAAACAATTAAAATATAATTTATCATAGTAATATTGAGCCTCTTTTCATTTCAAGCTTAGCATGATAATGGATTTGCACAATAATGTGCTCATTAACAGGAAATCATAAGCAGTTGGAGGAAAATCCTCAGTTCAACATAAATAGCTTTTATTTAGAGAATTATCAAGACGACAAAAGTACTGGCTATATGGAGAAGGGATCCTACTGTTCTACAAAGCACAATGATAGAAGACAAATATATATTAAAGGCAAAGTGTGTATATATGCAGGCACATTTTCAGTTGCAGTAATTTTATCTGCCATATGTGGATACACACTAAGAGTTTGCTGTACTTGGGACATCCGTTATACTTTTGCAGCCTTGTTTAGTTATTACGGTCTACAGAGGCCCATGGAACACCAGAACCTTTAAAACAACAGTCACTTATATTTCCAGGTATAAGTTTAAGGACACAGAGAAAGTCGGGATGCAGTTATGATGAAGCCACAAGCCACAGTAAGCACATTTTTAATTGTTTTCTATGGTAATTTTGATGTGTGGAACACATGAACCCCGGTTAATGTACCGATTTAGTCATCTGTGGATTAAGCATTTGGCCATTATTTCTCTCCCTCTGCCTGCCTTCATACATTCTGTTGTGTGTTTTGCGCAGTGGTAACAATGTGGTTTTTAAATACAACACAACTGAAGCAACTAGGTGACAAAAACCACATACAGTGAAGTGCATGATGTTTGTGATCACATCCTGACCAGACCATGTCCCCTTACCCTAAATGTACAGTAGTAGAATAGACTATTCAACCTAGGGGTGCAAATGCAGCAATGCACTATGCCAACATTATATATTACACCCTTTGAAAGGGTAAGTGGGGTCAGAAACAAAACAAATCCCAGCAATTGTTGCCAGGTAGGAACTATTAGGGGTTGATCCAGGGATTGGTCCGATTGTCATTAGGGAGTCAGGAAGAAATTTTCCCCCAAAAGGGCTAATTGGCTCCTGCCTCTTGGGGTTTTTTTTTGCCTTACTCTGGATCAACAACACAGGAGGATAACAGGCTGGACTAGATGGACATTGTCTTCATTCGGCCTTACATACCATGTTACTATGTTATTCCACTGCAAAAGCAGTGAAAACCTGTAAGTTTTAAAGGTTGACAGCATTGAGAATCTAGTCTTGTGTAACAGGACATGGTGAACACAATTAGGTAAAAGGATCTAAATGACGCATGTATACTGACTGACTCATTTATCAGAGCAATTCTAGGATTTTATTTAGGACACCACATAGACAACTTACAAATATCACAATAGTGAAACTACTATTGCTGCATTATACTATACAATACATAGATCGGTAGGGGCACAAGATCTAAACTGGCATAGATACTGTATAATTTACCACAAAGTCAATTGAAAGCTTTGAATTAATTTATATTAATATTTTGGCATTCCAAATAGCAATTGTGTTACTAGGTTATTGTAAAAACATACAAATTAACAGTTTTAGAGTTGACCTCGCAGAAACTGTGTAATGTCCAGTTTAATTTCTCAGTATATTAGATGGTAGAATGTCCAGTCTGCAAAATCCCAAACTACAGTCATCTCTCTCAACTCCCCTATAAACATAGTATCTACTTAGACTGGGCGAGCATGTATGTGTTATAGTCATAAGGACAATTGCTCGAGCAAACATTGTCCTTAGCGAGTACCAGCCCGCTCGGAAGAAAAGGTTCGGGTGCCGGCGCGGGTGAGCGGCGAGTTGCGGGAGTGAGCAGGGGGGAGGGGGGGGGGGGGGAGAGGGAGATCTCCCCTCCGTTCCCCCCTGCTCTCCCCCGCCACTCCCTGCCCCCCGCCAGCACCCGAACCTCTTCTTCCGAGCTGGCAGATACTCGCTAGGGACAATGCTCGCTCGAGCAATTGTCCTTAGCGAGTATGCTCGCTCATCTCTAGTTAGGACATTTTGACATCCAACATACCAGATCCTTTATGCCCTCCGACACATTAGATTGCTGGCTTGTCCAAGGAATCTGTATTAAGAAGTTCAGATTTTCTTTCAATTTTCTATTTGACTTGTGTTCCACATCACCCTGTGTAAAAGTCCTTTTACGCACGCCTTACAGTTGTCCCAGTGATAATCGCTCGTGCTGTCACACAGAAGCAAGGATCGCTCACTGAATGGAAGCAGAGCGGGCCAAAAATCGCTCTGGCCACCCATCACAGTAAACAGGCAGTTTTTCATAGATAAATGACTGCCTGTTCACACAGGCCAATTCTCGTTTGATTTTTGTACTTGCATAAACTAGACAAACAAATTATGGTTCATCGTTCAGTTTCCAACATTTATGCTGAACGATTATCATTCTGATACCCGTGATCCAGCGAGAATCTTGGTGCTCATCAGTCAGTGTAAAAAGGGCCCTTAGAGGTGGTCAGATAATATTTTGTATTGTAATGGCAGACTGCGAAAAGATGAATGTCCTATAGTAAGCCCTGAAATCTTCTTAGGATCATTGCATACAAATATGAGCGTTTCCTTACTATTTACAATACACACTATGATAACAGTCAAAAGTATTAAACAAATCACCAATAGAAAAAAAATAATTACATTTTTAGAGCCTCTGTATTAAATACATTATTTTAAAAATGAGCAAGACTTGGAAAGTTTAGATAAATGTGAAAAGTTATATGTTACCATTCCCATTGGTTGAAGCCTCAGAACTTTCCCAGCCCATTGATTTCTGTACTGCTTTTTTCCAGCGAGCATATCGGAATTCACTTTCTACAAAAGGAACAAGAAAAAAAAAATATAAAACAAAAAACAAAACAAAAAAAAACAGCCAAGATTTTCCACAGTATTGTTGGATACAAAGTTTAAGAAATTGCTTGGGATGTACCTTCAGGATTAATCTGTGGTTCGAATCGTTCACAAGTTACTGCAGTCAAGTCTCCAGGGTTAAGGCTCCAGACACCCACTCCTTCTGCTGCTCCAGCGGCCATGGCAGCTCCTAATGCAGTTGTTTCAGGCATAGAAGGTTTCACTGCAGAAGAGAACTGTGCGTTATTCTCATGGTTGAACTAAAAGGTTTGGTGAATAATCTTAGAAATATAAAAAACGGTCAAAATTGAAAAAAAAAAAAATTGATTGCTTTTAAATCTTTGCAGAAAATTGTTGCCTTTTCAAGAGATTTTTCGTGATCGCCTACATTTCTAGAACAAGCATTTAAATTGATACTTTAAAACTAAATTACAACGTATGAAAAAGACCTTTTCATTCAGTACTTACCAGAACAATAAAATGCAAATTTGAACAACTCATGGATGTAGATGTGTCAGCACCGCGAGACTAAATTGCGATGCTTGCACTTTAAAACCTAACCTGACGATACTTTGTGGCTGCCACTCAGTCACAATGATTAACAACGTAATTGAACAAGACGGCAATGAGCAAAGGATAGATATGTCTACAGAGCACAGACACTGAACTGCTCACCCACTGGGATGCATAGGATATCAGCCTGTAACTGCATGAGGATCTTATTGTTAGTCATGCCCCCATCAACTTGCAGCTGGCTCAGAGGAATTCCACAGTCTTGGTTCATTGCATCTAGAATCTGGTGAGAAAAATAAGATTATGGTTACTATAGAGACTATTAAACTGCACTAACTGCCCCATCATAGATCCGGTTTCTGAGCTGCAATAAACCCTCCTGCCTAGATGAAAATCAGATCTGTGTTCACGGAAACACATCTGCAGGTTATAAGATTATTGCAACAAAATTTACATGAGAAACACAATCCAAGGAATTCTGAAAATACTGGACATTAGTGCAACTGACGTCAATGTATTGCAATTCTAAAAAGACCCCTCAAAACTCTGTTAGAAATCCTTGTCAAGGATATGTAATATTTTGGAGACCACCATAGTTAAAAGGACCCAATAGTATCGCTCAATCCAGCTCAAATGATTTATGATGGAATGATCTTCAAATCCTAAGGACAGCTTCTTAAGTAGAATAATTGTGGGCCAACAGTAGAAGAATTCTAAGAAAAGACACTTGTTACTTTATGGGGAATATAAGGGTTTACGAAAACAGACCTGTTACAAGACGACCTGTATAGGATAGCTTCCCTTTTCAAACTGTCCATGGAATATAAACTGTTGGCAAAGGGGTCTGGCAGTGAAGAATTCCCCAATACCCAATGAAATAAATATCCATGCTTAGCCAAGCCATGCATGCTGGTTTACAATAGAGTTGGGAGAAGCAGTTGATGGCTAAACAAACTTTTGCCCTATAGTTATTTTGTGTATATTTCCAGCATGAAGCCAATGAGATTTCATACAGATTACAGTGTAACATCTGACTTCTGTGGTTTTTCCAGAGAGCCTTTGGCACAGATTACTGCAAAAGACCATGTATGAACTTGCCGACAATGGATACTATCAGAGTGAAAGCAGACTTCAGCATGTACCTCTCTGGTCTGGAAACAGACAGCTTCAAGAGCAGCAAAGGCAATGTGATTCTTGTTTGTAAACTGTGTCAGACCACAGATGATTCTGCGAAAACAGAAGAAAAAAAATAAAGAATGCATCATAAACATGCATGCACTTCCTTCTAACACGAAGTAATTACTCCTCTACTGCACTGTGCAAAGAAAACATGTTCCCTAAAGGATTGTTTGTGGAGAACTGGAAAGAAACCATTAAATGGCCACTCCAGTAAGAACAATTTTTTAAATCCCTGCCCCCTCACCCGATTGCCCTTCACATACTGGAGGTCTCCTCTGTGTATTGCAGCCACGTCCCTGCAGTGCAGCCTCCTGTCTGATGCTTTTCAGGCACCAACTTGATGGTGGGATATTTTACTCTCACTTTCAAATCAATCCCATGATGCATCAGTACAGTATTGGCTAAAGGCTTTACCATTCTGCCTGGGGTAACAGTTTAATGATCACCTTCTATATTCACCTAAATAAGCTATAGATCATAAATATACAGTGAGGAGAATGAGATGTGATCTCCTCTATTATAGCTGTGTGGCAGGAGCTGTGTGATAATCACCAGTAACTGACAGGAGGTTTCCCTCTAGACCAGTGTTCTTCAACTCCAGTCTTTAGGGACCGCCAACAGGTCATGTTTTCAGGATTTCCTCAGTATTGCACAGGTGATGTCGTTATTGTCGGTGCCGCAGACATTGCCACAGGTATACTTACCATAGGATATCCTGAAAACATGACCTGTTGGTGGTCCCTGAGGACTGGAGTTGGGGACCCCTGCTCTAGACAGTGTCTGAGATAGGATTCATGCAACAGCATATCACAAATTGAGAAATTGACTAGTTTCAGACAGCAGAATAATCTGAGCTGGTCAGAATTGAGATCACATGACTATCTAATGAGAATGAGGCCAGAAAATTCAGATGGAAAGGAATAACTAACCAAGTTAACATTAGCTCACTTATATATACACACACACACACACATTAGGGATACATAATGAATAGGCAACAAAAAAACCCCCACTGGAGTGGCCCTTGAATGTTTCACAATAGTTTAAGGTGGATCATTATTTGCTTACCCAAAATACACAGGGTAATGGCAGGCCATAACAAACAAAAAAATTGCACATGGCTTATCACTATAGCAATGTACACATATTGCACACAGAATTAGCACTGTAAGCATGGCAAATCCCCCTCCACATATTCTCATTTTATTAAAAGGGGTAGTCTGAGATATACAAGAAAAATTGTGCTAAAAGGAATATAAATAAAATAAATAAATGCTATAAATCAACCTTTCAATTCTCCACTGCACCAGGTCTTGCGTACATTGCTGCAGGGCTGACAGTCCCGTATGCCCACATGCCTGCGAGTACAGGCATGTACTCAGACCACCCCATTAACTCAAAGTATTATAGAATTCCCCCTTAAAGGTTTCATTTGTAAAGTTATGACCAGCAGTGTATACACATTCATTATATCCAACCATACCCTCTGGCGCTGGGCTCCCAATATGGTGCATATAGGCCAGAAAATGCAGGAACAAAGTAGCAGCCATATGATGTTCCAGCTTCAGCGGCAAGTTTTTCTAAAAGAAACAGTAAATATTAATCATTTTTGCTAATGTAGCTGCAATAAGGTAATACATATTAAAAAGATACATACCTACTTCTTCAGTAGTTTTGACAATGCCAAGGTTATCTCGCAACCAGCGCACAACTGCTCCAGCAATTGCGACTGACCCCTAAATTACAAAAGTAAAAGATCAAATTCCCCCAGTAAGATCATGTAGAGAAAGTAGAGAACCAGAAACTTACTTCAAGAGCATAGCAGGCAGGTTTATCTCTTCCAAGCTGGTAAGCCACTGTGGTCAGCAAGCCATGATCTGATACAACCGGCTGATACAACAGAACAAAAAGATACATATGTGAGAACACTGCATTTCATAATGTGGAAATACAAAATGTAACTAAACATAATAGGACTTCTATAAAAACAGAAGGTTTCCACTGTTTATCATCCCAATTGTTTACCTTTGGGCCAGTATTACACAGCAAGAAACAACCAGTACCGTACCTGCAAAAGAGATTTTCGTTAACACCACACATCCAAGGACTTAAATGCCAAGTGCATTACTGAGTTAAATGGTTATCCTGGCAGTTTTATCTCATGTCTTACTATTATTTACACATCTCTAACAGAGTTGTATGGATCGGTAGAGCACCTGTGACATTTAGCACCTTTCCTGTGAGACCACTATAAGAGTTGCTCATGCTTTAAATAAGTGCATGAATGTTGCGGAGCTCATTAAAATCCTTAAGCAGAAATCATTAGCATTTACAAAAATCTTCCAATTCTCAGTTAAAGGGTTTTGCCAAGTTTAAAAAAAAAAAAAAAAAAGCCAATGGGGTGATAGAGGGTTAGGAGAAACAAAGAACCTATACTCTTCTTCCTGATGGCTCCCCAAGGTACAGCATTGCCACTCTGATACCCACCAATGCGTTCCAGGAAGAGACTACAATGGTCAAGTGCTGGTCATCATTCATGTGACTGTTCATGGGCAAATGTCCACTGAGGCCATTTATTGGCTGAAAGGCATACAGGTTTTTCATTTCTTCTAACCTTCATTTCCCCATGAGTATAATTTTTTTCTTGCACACTTTGAAAACACCTTTAAAGAGGGCCATGAACACCTTTGACAAGGATAAAGAGATTTTTATAAAAGGTTACTAGTTGATGTGCACGGCTTCACCCGAGTTAATTTGCTATAGGTATTTATTTACCCATTGTGCCCTCGGAAAATTTTAGGAAGCAATGGTTACTTCAGAGGAACCAAGGAATAAAATATGTATACACAGGGGAGCTTTAGATTCTCCTCACTTTTTACCCTTAAAGGTAATGCTACTTTTTATTCAAATTTACCCCAGACTGGAGGTTGCAGCCCCTTCCTAGTCTTAAAGGCATGCTCCATCCCTGCAGTCCATGGCTGCTTCCGTATGTACTTTACAGTCTTTCAGTATATGCACACAGGAGGTCAGTTAGATTCTCCTCAGCATATACACACACAGAGGACAGTTTGTGTATGTGTGTATATACTAAGAACAAACTGAGATCAGTTATATTCTCAGTATATACACATAGACGTGAGGTAGATTCTCCTCAGTATATACACATAGACGTGAGGTAGATTCTCCTCAGTATATACACATAGACGTGAGGTAGATTCTCCTCAGTATATACACATAGACGTGAGGTAGATTCTCCTCAGTATATACACATAGACGTGAGGTAGATTCTCCTCAGTATATACACATAGACGTGAGGTAGATTCTCCTCAGTATATACACATAGACGTGAGGTAGATTCTCCTCAGTATATACACATAGACGTGAGGTAGATTCTCCTCAGTATATACACATAGACGTGAGGTAGATTCTCCTCAGTATATACACATAGACGTGAGGTAGATTCTCCTCAGTATATACACATAGACGTGAGGTAGATTCTCCTCAGTATATACACATAGACGTGAGGTAGATTCTCCTCAGTATATACACATAGACGTGAGGTAGATTCTCCTAAGTATATACACATAGACGTGAGGTAGATTCTCCTAAGTATATACACATAGACGTGAGGTAGATTCTCCTAAGTATATACACAGAGCTGAAGTAGATTCTTCTCAGTATATACACAGAGAGGTGAGGTAGAGTCTCCTCAGTATATACACACACAGGTCAGTTATATCCTCCTCAGAATATACACATACAGGTAAGGTAGATTTTTTTCCAGTATACAAATGACTTCCCTAGACTTTATGGTTTCTGAGAAAAGAACTGTGCCATGTATCGTGGATTTTCACAGTTTTTTACACTTCGAATTGAATATTGAAGTTGTAACCCCTTACTTTTCCTATTAGGATGTAAAGAATGGTCGTGGCAAATTTCATGTTTGTGCAGTTCAGATGTGTGCCCTTGAGTTACAAATAGTTGCACTAATCTGAAGGCTGCTTTCTTTATTCATTCCCCTTCCTTCAGACCCCCGACATACAGTTTCCAACCTACTCCAAGTTTGAGACTTATCATGTGGAGGTGTCTAGGACACTGCACTAGATCCCACATGCAGCTTTATTTCAGTCTGGTTTCACCTTCTTCAGCCCATAAGGATTTCTTCTCTTTTGTGCCCACAAACACTGATGCAGAGGAGTGTAGTTTTCCCCCTTCCTCTGCTTTTCTACCGTGCTGTAGGCGTTCTTTTAGGTGCTGACTGCTATCACGACCATTATTCCTGTGCTTTCACAGACTATGTACACTTTTCTTCATATCTACATTCCCAGACTACAACTTGTGTGATTGGCATTCCCTGACCATTTAGATGACCTTCCCATCATAGTCTGATCTGCCATGTACCTCCTTCTTCCCCTCCTTGTTGCTACCTCTAACACTTTAGGCTGGATTCACACAGGCTAGTGCGATAGCGATCCGAGAAACTCGGACAGTTATTGGACTCCTAGACATGTAATGTAATCTAATCCTCTATCTATCTATCTATCTATCTATCTATCTATCTATCGACGAAAGCCCTCGCTGACTGACTCACTCGCTGGCTGGCCAAAAGTTCTCCAACTTCCCGATGTCGTAGAAACATGAATTTTGGCACAAGCATAGATTATCTCCAAAATAGGAAAAGTAATTGGGTCCCAACTCGATTATTCAATTCTAGCGCAAAAAAATTAGCGCCAAAATTTTACGTACATAATCTAATTCTCTCACTTCGCGGTGTCATAGAAACTCGAAATTTGGCACAAGCATTGATTATATCATAAATAGGAAAAGCTAATGGGTCCCAACTTGATTATTCAATTCTATGCGAATCAGCGTCCAAATTTTACGTACGGAATGTAATTTTCTCACTTTCCGGTGTCATAGAAACGTGAAATTTGGCACGAGAATTGATTATGTCATAAATAGGAAAAGTTAATGGGTCCCAACTCGATTATTCAATTCTAGCGCAAAATAACTAGGGTCCAAATTTTACATACGGAATCTAATTCTCTCACTTCTTGGTGTCATAGAAACATGAAATTTGGAACGGGCATTGATTATGTCATAAATAGGAAAAGTTAATGGGTCCCACCTCGATTGTTCAATTCTAAGCGCAAAAGAATTAGCGTCCACATTTTACGTACGAAATCTAATTCTCTCACTTCCCGATATCATAGAAACTTGAAATTTGGCACGGGCATTGATTATGTCATAAATAGGAAAAGTTAAATTGTCCCAACTCGATTATCCTATTCTACGTGCAAAAGAATTAGTGTCCAAATTTTACATATGGAATCTAATTCTCTCACTTCCTGATGTCATTTTATATAAAGCAAACGTCGCATGGTTGCCTCCACATGGTGTTTTCTGGGTAACGCAGAGAACTATGCAAAATGGTGACATGTTTTTCCGGTATCTCTAAAGTAACCACGACTTCATAAGATTTTCCGTGTGAACATCAGATAAACACCAGTACCAAATTAACTCGGGCGAAGCCGGGTATATCAGCTCGTGTTCTATACGAGTGCAACAAGTTTTGTGAGAAAAATGCATCGCTGTACGTGTGCTTTTACGTGCATTGAAAAATTGAATCGCTCACTTGAAAATCATATCTGCATACAAGCACGGTGCAACTTTTTTTCACTCCATAAATGGAAGACAGACATCGCAAAAAAAAAAAAAACCACGAAAAAAAAATTCTATAGGACATGCTGCCACTTTTCTATTGCATTATGAGAGAAAAATTGCTCACGTACAAATAGACCTAATTTTAATAATGGGTGTCTCGCAACTCACAAGACTCACAATTAAAACGCCCATGTGACAGCATCCTTAGACAAAGAAGTTAACAAGTAGAGAGCAGCCCCAGATGGGAGCATTGAGTATTTATATGAAAGAGTTACACTCTACACCTGCAAAATGGTCAGATATAACGCCCCCCCACCCCCCACCCCCGCTTCCAAAGACTGCCACCGGTAAAGTTGCCTATTTTTTCATTTAGGAAGCAAATGGAGAATTACAGAATTCAGTGAAAAAGTTGACAGTCTACAAACAGGAGTTGGTCAGCGATATTTAAATAAATAACAGATGCCTTATGCTTCCCTTAAAACAGCAGCACTGGGAAAAGCACTTGAATACATGCAAACATACCTATCTGGTCCCAGATTGTTACTTTTCCCTGTGATCTTAACTCATGCAGATCATGCACATGCAGTGATCCCAGATCACAAGTAGAGCGGAGGAAAGATGTACAGTGGTGCCTTGGGTTAAGAGTTTAATTCATTCCGTGACGGAGCTCTTAACCCTTTCCAATCCAATTTGTATTCTGGTTTTCCTAGGGGGCTTACTCTTTTCCTGCCGTTATACAACAGCGCTATATGCTGGCTAAAGCCAGTACTGCATGAGGTGACATACTGGATAGGCTCCGACAGCAGAGAGTCTGGCAATACCCAGTAAGAGAACCCTGATGGATGTTTTCCAATATCAGAGCTGTACAGCTTTAAATCATAATGTCAGACAGTGGATTGGAAAGGGTTAACCCAAAACACTTGTAAGTTAAATCAATTTTCCCTATTTAAATGAATGGAAAAGCCATTAATCCGTTCCGGATCGCGAAGCGCTCTCACTGATTTCAATTCGGATGGCGTTGTCCCATTGAAAGCAATAGGACGCCGGCACCCCTGCAGTGATTTTCGAGGAAGGGTTTTAAATATAAGCCCTTCCCTGAAAATCATCCCTAGCTGTAGTAAAAAATATATACTCACCAGTTTGCCGGGGCTCAGGTGCGCCTAGCCACCGCTTGTTCTCCCTGCACTTCTCTGGAGCTTTTTAGAAGGCGGGATTTAAAAATGCAGGGAGAACAAGTGACGGCTAGATACAGCTGAGCCCCGGCAGCGGTGGACAGGCAAGTATATAATTTTTTTTACTACACCTAGGGAAGATTTTCAGGGAAGGGCTTATATTCAAAGCCCTTCCTCGAAAATCACAGCAGGGGCTTCCGGCAGGCCATTGCTTTCAATGGGGCCACCGGCAGCAGCTGCAGCCCCATTGATAGCAAGGCTCTTAACCCAAGTCAGAGCAAAAATTTGAGAGAGAGCCTGCTCTCAAGTCAGAAAGCTTGTAAGCTGAGGCAGTCTTAACTCAAGGTATCGCTGCACTGCACATGCGCTGGGAGATTTCAACGCCTCCCACAGTGAAGCAGCTCAAAGCTTGAGCAGTTAATCATTATGCTGGGCGGCCTTTACTGATGGGAGTTGAAGTACCCTTAGAGCAATCGCAACCCCATTCACACATGCAATCAAAGTTCTTTTTCTTTGCACTGCTAACAACTTGGGACTACAAAAGATATTTTGCATCTCACAGACTCCCTTTAAACACTGTATAGTAAATAGTTATGAAACTTCATACTAAGCATTGTTGTCCTATTCCTGGCCGTTATCTAGATCTGTATGTATGGTTTTCAGAGGCCGAGAATCTATGCTGACCTAAACTTGGTTCTCACAGCTAACAACTAAAACTAGACAATCTACTGGGAGCTAAAGACAGTAGCAGCACAAAACACTAGGTTCATAGTCTCCAGAATGACAGCTTTTAGCTATACAAATACAGTTCTAAATTACAACAACTTTGTGAAATTAAAGCAACATCAAGGCAAGTTTTCACCTTATTAGGGATGTTAAGGTCAAAATAGACCTGGGGTTCAGGCTGAGAGCATATGACCATCTTAGGGTAGTACCATACACTAGTGACATTTGTAGCAGCGACAACGTATACATGTCTATAATAATGCAATCTGCCACCTAATACTCTGGCTGGCATCTCAGTGCTGAACCTGCTATATAAAGTGCAGTCATAGCCGATAATTACAGCAGCCATGTTTTTGTAATCTCATTAACTGCGGGAATCAGAGAGCCTACATATGTCCATATACAGAAGAGAAAATGTGTACAAAGGGTCCTACCTTCTTCTGGACTTAGTGGGACCCAAATTTTCCCTCTTCCAATAACCTGTAATGAGTAGCAGGTCGCCTACACTGCCACAGGGTTGGGTCAGTGCTTTTGTTTGCAAAGCAGTATATAAATAGCTCCCCCTACTGGCCACCTCTGACATGGATATCAAATACAATGTTACTATGTAACTATAACCATCATATGGTTGCATAGTAACTCAGCAAGATATTTGGAGCACATGCCTTAAGTTTCCAGGGCCATCAACATGCCTAAACCTCCTCACTGTAAATGAGAAGGTTTCTTTTCTGTGACAGAAAGTAGAAATTTTGATGGCGTGCAATTTAATCACAAAAGTAAGAATACTGAATGACTGTTATTTGCATAAACTATAAAATCCCATTAGCTAGATCACTGCAAGCTTATATTACTTTCCCCTCTTTTACATCTAGATATTTTACATATGTGATTAAAAATCTGCACTCTAAGATTTTTTTCTGCAGGGATTCCATCATAATTTCCTTTTGAATACGCTACATTTCATTTTTTTCTGATTTGTATAGCATATGTAACAACCAGACAAGTAGTGAAATGTCAAATTCACATAAACCATCAAATTACTCTATCTGAAGTCTAAGTAACGGAGTCTATGCCGAGCAATAAGACGCAGAAGCAGTTAGTGTAGGTCAGCTCTGCCATCTGCTGCTGAGAAGTGGAAGTTTAACTCCAGCACTCCAAATAGATTTCCACAGCAGGCCCACTGACTACATGAGAGACCACTAGAATTCATAGAAAAAAGGTACAGGCCTGGAGAGCCCTGCTTCTTTAAATTGTTTCAATACCCCATTACAAACAATCTGCCATCAAAAACCGCTACTAAATGCTGGTTAAGAGTCAATAATTGTACATCACCGCTCCCATGGGAGTTGTCACCTATAGAGATGAGCGAGTATACTCGCTAAGGCACATTACTCAAGCGAGTAGTGCCTTAGCTGAGTATCTCCCCGCTCGTCTGTAAAGATTTGGGGGACGGCGGCTGGCGGTGGGGGAGAGCGGGGAGGAACGAAGGGGAGATCTCTCTCTCCCTCTCTCCCCCTGGCTCCCTGCCCCCCGCCGGCCCCCAAATCTTTAGAGACGAGTGGGGAGATACTCGGCTAAGGCACTACTCGCTCGAGTAATGTGCCTTAGCGAGTATACTCGCTCATCTCTAGTCACCTACCTTCAGACTTTTCAAAACAGCAATAAAATCTGCACAATTCAGTTACTTTTCCCACTTGTGCACCATCTGCTACTACTAGCTAAGCAAGTACCACAGTACGTCTGGCATTTTTGGAGGTCCAATATTCTATTTATGCATTGTGCCAGCGATTCTTTTAATAAACTATAGTTAGAGCCTTGTGTGGCGCAGTGTTAGGGCAGCAGTATGCAGTCCTAAGCCCTCGCTCACAACCTGGAGGTTCCGGAATCCCCGCATGATTCAGGTAGCAGACACAAGTCCTTCCATCCTTCCGAGGTTGGTAGAATGAGTACCCAGCTTGCTGGGGTGTAAAGATGACTGGGGAAGGCAATGGCAAACCACCCCAAAAAAACAGTCTGCCAAGAAATGTCACAATGTGACATCACCCTAGGAGTCAGTCACAACTGTGCTTGCACCAGGGGACTTTACCCTTTATCACAATAAAACTTTGACTCACGTATTTTTTGCTTGTCCATCTTGAAAACACATCTGTCCAACTAATGCAGCCGATTGATCACCCAAACACTACAAAGAAAAAGCAAAGTTGTTTATATATATACACACGTGAGCTAGCGCTAGCTTGGTTAGTCATTCCTTTCTATTTGAAACTCCCAGCCTCATTTCCTCGGATGTTCATGTGATTTCAGTTCTGAACAGCTCAGATCTACTTGGGATTGTGTGTTCGAAAAATAATCAATTTCTCAGTCTGTGTGGTGCTGTTATGTTGAACCTGGTACAGAAACTACCTAGAGAAGGACATAGGCAGTCCTGTCACAGGAGATGTGTGATCATTACCAGTAACTGTCACAGTTCATCCTCCTCACTGTAAAGTTATGGTCTGTAGCTTATTTTACGTGAATATAGAAGGTAATGATAATTAAACTGTTCCCTCAGCAGACAGAAATAGTATATCATCTAGCTAATGCAACACGTGGTCTCACCATCAAGATGGTGTCCGATAAGCATCAAACAGGAGGCTACACTGCATGGAAGTGGCTGAAATACACAGAGGAGATCTCCACAGCAATCAGGTGATGGGGGCAGGCATGGAAAAATGTGTCTTTGCTGGAGTGGCCCTTTAATGTTCAACCCCCTTACCTTGGGAAAACTCTTGGGGGTGGGTTTGGGGTCAGTCCTAAGCAACCCACACAACTTATCCTACCCCCTACTTAAAGGGGTATTCCCACAAGAGAATTTTACCAATTTAACACCATCCACAAGATGGGTGATAAATATCTGATTGCTGGGCACCCCACCGATGTCTCTATTGGGTCTAAGAGACCACCATTCTAGTGATTGCTTAAAAAGGTTGTGCCAAAATTTAAAGTTAGGTTAATGGTGACTGTCCCAGCAGTCAGACCTTCACCGATTACACAGATATTCCTTACTTACATAGGGGATATCTATGAGATTGGTGAAGGTCGAACTGCTGGGACACTCACCATTAACATAAAACTTTAAATTTTGGCACTTATGAGAATGAAGGTCCTGAAAATGCCCCATGGAATAAAGCAATGGTCAAGCATGTATGCCACTCCATTTATTTCAATGTGATTGCCAGAGATAGAGTTCAAGAACTCAACTAACTCCAGCAGTCCCATTAAAAAGAAAGGAGCTGTAGAGTATATGCTCATCTGGCATTCCGTTCACATAGGAGGGATAAGGAGATGCCCATTCTCATGATTGGTGTGGGTCCCAGTAGTCAGATCACCAATCAAATGCCTTATTCTGTGAAGAGGGGTTAACTTTAACTGTTTCTACGACTCCTTTACGTCTTACATCTTCTTGAGAACCCCTAACCAGCTTCCTAGAAACCACAAAAAGACCATGTGATTGGATGTATTTGTGTGTTCACAGGTAGCAGGTATCTATGCAGCATGAGCTTACCCCTGATATTGGCACTCCAGTCAGCGCTCCAGATTTCTGCAAAAGTAGTGAAAAATAAAAAAAGGTTAAGGTAAAGATTAAAGAACACTTAAGATCTACATATAATGTCAAATGCACTTCAGCTTCAACTGCCATAGCTTAGCTTTGTGATCAGCTCTGCAATCCTGTGAACTGTATTCAAGCTTAAAGCAGCAAACAAAATAACTGTGACCAACAGCAAGGCATGAAACAGATGCGTCAGAATACTGTGCCTTTGAATGTGATGCAATATTTGTGACAATACAAAAAAAACAAAAAACAAAAACACAACACTGTAGGCCAAAATGTATAGAACCATGTATATTTCCAGTTACTATGTCTAGTAGGGGTACTGTTCAGTTCTGGTAGAGGTTCACTTATTGGGTTATTGCACAAACAGCAATCCCTTAACCTCTTCCAATCCACTGTCTGACATCTGAAGACATTACGATTTAAAGCTGTACAGCTCTGATGTTGGAAGACATCTGTCAGGGTTCTCTTACTGAATATTCCCAGCCTCTCTGCTGTCAGAGCCTATCCAACGTGTCATCTCATGCAGTACTGGCTTTAGCCAGCAGATAGCGCCGTTGTATAATGGCAGAAAAAGAGTAAGCCCCGAAGGAAAAGCAGGATACAGATTGGATTGGAAACTGTTAATATATAATTTTTTGTTGCTGTGATTTCAGCTATTACACAATGTTGTATACCTTGTAAGACTGAAGGAAATTTAAAATTAGCTAGCATGGAGCAACATAGCATAGGTTATAGTAAAACCGCTCATGAATGCTTGCTGGGAAGAGGAATCAGCATTTCTAATACATTGTCAGATCTCTTCTGCTTAGAAAGGGAGTTATCCCAAATACCACAGGGTTTAATCAGCTGAAAAACTCAGTGACCCTTGGTTCATACACGAAGCTGTTGTAAACTTTTTTTCACCTCTTTTTAAAAGTGTGGTTGTACTGAATATGTAAAATTTTCTGTTTAACTGGAAATTGCATGATTTGTGCTTCAACTGCTTGTGACACATGACTGGTGAACTAACAAAAGCCTTTACTCACCAGGCTAGGACAGATTTTCTATGGTAGGCGAAAAAAAACAAGAGCACAGATACAATTCACAACCAAAGAAAGGAACAGCTTCTCCTGTTTGCCACAGGCCTCCAAATAAGACAATGGTTCACTTCAGAATACTAGAACAGTGCTATATGGCTCTTTAAGCTTTGCTCATTATATCCTGTCATTCTCACTGCAAGGGCGCCAACGTTTACGCAAATATTGTTAGTGTAAAAACACTAGTTCCAAGATCTCAACTTAAAGTACATGATGCACTCCTACAGTTTTTCCCACCTGCAGTTCTAAAACTAAGCAGAAGGGGCAGTACAGGACAGTAGCTTAGCTTCCCCCAGCAGATGTGAAGACTCAGTTGCATAGTAGCTTTACAGGTGAGGCTTTGGTGACCGATAGGAAGGAGAGCTGATGTGCTTCATAAACTGAACTACACATTAAAGAGGAGATGCAGTGAACATGATCATCTGATTTAGCATAGATACATGTAGGTAGATTAAACAACAAAATTACATTATAGGAGTATGGAGAATATTTCAGTTACCAAAAAAAAAAATGGTTTCAAGTAATAAAAATCCCGTTGCTACTGCTTAGAGAGATTTATCCCATTCATCCTGCAAAACAGTGGTGGCCCAACATCATAAGCCAAAGCAAACTTTACTAGTGTACAGTATCTGTGACAGAAGATTATATTAACTGTATTTTCCCTATGAATGATCATTGGTGGTTTGATCACCGGGACCCTTAACGGTCACAAGAACAGTGCACCCCAAGTCTGCCGCTCTATTTATCTAGCGGACTCTGAGTGTGACGTTCTTGTGACCCCCAAGGTTCCCAGTGGTCGGTCCCCAGCAACCAATCATTTATCACCTCTCCTGTAGGTGATAAATTTAGCATTATTTGTTGTATTTGAAGTATATTAGGTTCAGTTTTACTAAGGGTATCACAGGAATAGGATTGGATTTGTACTACTGCAGCCTATAGGCTCAGAACTCAAGTAGGCACAGTGTCTTAAAAATTCCAAGTACACAGCCAATGCACCTGGAAACGTTGAGCTTTCATCTTGGTTCAACATTTATGGAGGTGAAGTGGCACAAGATAATCAGCTTTAAAAAAATAAAAAGTTTTCATGATACTCTGTCAGGAAAGGTTTATGCTATATTGGTTTATATGGGGCCATTTAGTGATTGTGATGTTATTTGAAGTCTGTCAAGGGATTTATCAGCATATCATGAAAATGTATCGAATCTGTATTGTGAGAAATTCACAGAAAAGTCCTTTCGGCCTTTGTCAGGCTGGTATACCTTCTTCTTGCTCTATATAATAGTGTAGTCAACAATGCTCTACAATCTAGATGCATCCTGTAAATCTGGATTGAATAGCATTGTTGACTACACTAGCAAAAAATAAAAGGACAGTTGCCTATATTATATATCATACACACACTACGTGGAGAGTCTATAGCATATACAAGCATATGTTTGAGGTTGATACTGTCTGGAAGTACTGACCTCCTGACATGCATTTGATGCACACTGCAAATACAGTGTGAATACACCCTAGGACAGTGGTAGCGAACCTGTGGCAGTGGCCCGCCGGACGCTCATCACGTTCGTGAATACAGGCAGGGGGCACGGCACCGGAAGGTATTCACTTAATGACGCTGATCAAGGCACACATTATGATGTCAGTGTGCAGCCGGGATCCTTCTCGCCCCCTCCCCTGACGTCTCTTACTTGGTTCCGTGAGAGCAGGGGAGGAGGCGTCCAGCCGCACACTGACGTCACAGTGTGCACCTGAGATCAGCACTGCTAGCAGCTCTGAGCAGAGAAGCAGCGGCGCTTTAACGAGGAGGAGGGGGGTAATTATATGGGTCTCAGGGGGGCACTGTTATCACTGGGGCCGCCGTGGGATGTCACTGGGGTATGTTTGCACATGGCGGAAATTACCGTGGCAAAGTCTGCAGCATTTCCACATCCAAAAAGCAGTCAAAATCTGCACCCTGTCCATTTTAAAGCGACCCTGTCCTTTTTATAACGACAGAGGTGGGAAAAAAAAAAAAAAAAACACGTCGTGATGAGCCCCGCCCCCTGACGTGTTGGCACTTTGCGATAAATAAGTGGGTTTTGGGTTGCATTTTGTGCACTCGGTCTCTACAAGGTTCGCCATCACTGCACTAGGACATAATGCTTTGTATGTTTTTTGGGTGATTTACAGAGTAAACTATGGACCTGCTACTCATTTCATCCTACTTCTAGTCTGGTACCATTTTCTATTAAAATAGGTTTTGTAAAGCAAATATGCAGACAACCATCTCCACACCAACGGGGCCTAATAATGTCCAGGTGTAACCCCTGCTTTATCGTCAAGTTTTTATATTCGCTCAGGAATTGTGTGGAATAAATAAACTAGCCCAGTAAAAAGCTTTTCATTATTTCTGTTCTGTCACAAGAGCAAATTATTCATTGGGCAAAGACCTGAAGATACACCAGTACATTGAAGGCATTGTGAATACCTGGTCTCTGTTGTCATATAGGCAAAAATCGTTCAGGTGAATGAATTTGAGCAATAACCGCGCAGTGTAAATGCAGAAAAATACAAAATAAAAAAAAAATTATAATATGCCCACTATTCGTTCGCAAGTAGTTATTGCAGATTTTGAGTCAGCATACAACCCATCGCTGGCTTTTCATTCTGTGTAAATGCTCAGCACTTCACATAGAAGATGAAGCACTGGGCAAGAAGCCAGTGAGAACACAGCGATCCAGCAGCGAAGCCTGTCTAAACCCTCTGCATGAGCGCGAACAACCTTAGCGGTGAGGTCTGCGTTCGTGCAGTTGTTTACCAGACTGTCGTCCCGTGTAAAAGGCCATCAGTTACATTGACTAAGCTTATCTGCTTCACTGAAATTTGTACACAGTGCTGCGTCATCATTGGAGCCAACAGACATTCAAGCATCCATAACCTCCATGGATAGGGCACTACACTGGTGGGGAGTGAGTAGATTAGATAGACCTTTTAGTTCCTTTCTATCAGCTATGACGGATTAAATCGGCAATGCACTATTGATTACCCCAATTCCAAAAAAGTTGGGATGCTCTGTAAAAGGAAAATACAAGTTAAGGAAAAATAAATAAGAAAAGAATACAATTACTTGGAAATCTCAAAGAACCATATTTTAAATCACAATAAAACACATCAGAAGTTAAAGGGAGACATTTTTCCATTTCTCCTAGAAAATTGATGGCAACACCACATCCCAAAAAAGTTGGGAAAGGGCAATGTCTACCATTGTCTAGCATCCCTTCTTCCTTTTACATGGTCGGTAAACGTTTGGAAAGTGAGGAGACCAATAGCTGGAGTTTTGAGAGAGGAATGTTGTCCCATTCTTGTCTGATGTAGGATTCTAGCTGCTCAACAGTCCTGGGTCTTGGTTGCTGGATTTTCCGTTTCATGATCTGCCATATGTTTTCTATTGGTGAAAGGTCTGGACTGCAGGCGGCCAATTCCACACCAGGACTCTTCTTCTGTTAAGTCATGATGTGATGCAGTATGTGGTTTAGCATGGTCTTGCTAAAATATGCAAGGCCTTCCCTGAAAGAGTCGTCGTCTGGATGGGAGCATTATTGTTCTGAAAAAACCCTATATACTGGTCAGCATTGATCATGCCTTGCAGGATGTGTAAGCTGCCCGTGCCATAGGCACTAATGCAACCCCATACCATCAGGCTTTTGAATGGTGTGCCGATAACAAGCTGCATGGCACATCTCATCTAATTTTGAGTCCACAGGACATGGTTTCCAAAAAGAATGTCAAATTTTGATTCCTCTGACCACAGAACAGCTTTCTATTTTCCCTCAGTCCATTTTAAAAATAGCTGTGGCCCAAAGATGCCAGCGTTTCTGAATTTGTGTTGTCCCTTGTGCACATGATTTTCTCCAGATTCTCTGCATCTTTTGATGGGATTATGTACTGTAGATGGTGGGATATTCAAGTCTTTGTAATTTTATGTAGCGGAACATTTTTGAGAAGTTGTTCCACAACTTTTTAGATGCAGTTTTTTACAGATTTCACCTCTGACCATCTTTGCCTCTCTAACACGCTCTTTTTATAGACAGCCATGTGAGTGAAAATTGAAGTTCCAGCTGTTCTTCATTAGTACCCCTTACTTTTCCAGGCTTTTGTTACTCGTGTCCCAACTTTTTTAAGATGTGTTGCTGCCATCAATTTCCAAATGAGTTACATTTTTTTTAATGAAATGGAAAAAGGTCTCCCTTTCTGATGCGTTTTATGTTCTACTGTGAATAAAATATGGCTCTGAGGTTTCCAGATCATTGTATTTTTTTTTCTTAACTTGTACTTACATTTCACACAGTACGCCAACTTTTTAGAATTTGGGTTGTAATAAAATGACAAAAAGTTATACGTATGCAGCATCTAAAAATAATATAAAATGGAAAAAAAATTACCATGAGTCCATAGATTTCAGAAGAACTTCTTACTTTTGGCAGTAAGCTCATAGGTACATCAAAAAACCTAAATACAAGTAGATAAAATACTAATAAAGATAGGATTGTAATACTGTTCATATGATTTATTTAGTATCTTCATATAACATTCTTACAGTTATCGGTGACCTGATAAAGAGGCAAGAAGAAAAGAGGACTATGCCATTTACTGAACGCAGCATAATAGGAGTGGAGTAGCTAACTGGTTGTAACTCACTGGCAGAGCTCTTTATCCCATTCCAAGGTATTGATGTTAAACAGCATTGTTCTGCTGGCATTGGTCACATCTGTACAATGCACACCCCCGTTCTTCCCTCCTGTCAAGCTCTGTAAGAAAGCAAAAAGCGTAAAGAAATAAGAGACAAGGTCTACCGCAGTACACAGTATATTCCTCCAATAGTTCTGTTCCTGTAGAGGGATAAAATAATGCACTTTTGGATAAAATTAACAGCATAAGATTTTATTTAACTCCTTAAAAGGGTTGTACAAAAGGATAACTTATCACCTTCCGTGGATCGGTTATAGAAGTCAGATCAGTGGAGATCTCATCGCTGAGAATCCAACCAATACTGACAATGGGGGACCCGTTTTCCCCATCGGCCTCACTGTGGGTTTGCTGCATCCCCTAAAGTGAGGAGGAGATTAAATGAAGCTATGCCACATATGCGAATTGTTGCTCCATTTACTTTTAATGGGTCTGCCATAGATAGCAGAGTACAACCATTTGGCCATTTTTGTCAGCCCCATTGAAATAATTGGGGTCGTGGCTGCTCATTACAGCACCTTTTAATCCTGAATCACTGTGGGTGGGAGAAGCCTACCTACAGTGCTGAGAAAGAAATAGGTTTGTCCCCACAACGTTTTATTTATTACTTATTTATTTTTTAGTGGAAGGATGACAGACAGAGACACAGAGACACACACACTGGCATAGTGCATTTTTTTTTTTTTTTTTACCTCCCTAGTGCCCACGGCCGTGACGGGCTCTGCAAGCGGAATTCCGCAGCGGAGTCCGTCACGGCGCCCCCCAGAAACCCCATATTCACCTCCAGATCCGCTGCCTGATGTCCCGCATCCCGTGCAGGCGCGCATGCCCAGTACAGCGCATGACGCGCCGGCAGTGTCATGTGACGCGCCAGCAGTGTCACATGATGCGGGCGTCAGTGGGCGGAGAAGTGTTTTCACGCTATCTACCGCTGTACTACAGCGGAAGATGGCAGGACGGATGGCTTCCATTGACTGCATTGGAGCCGTCCGCGCGTACGCCTGCGGAAAATAGAGCATGCCGCGGGTGATTACAGCAGATTTCAGAGGGTGGAATTCCACGGAATTCCACAGGGCACCGTGAGCCCTGAGCTATTAGGTTCAATAGAACCTAATAGCTGCGGGGCAACGCAGGGAATGAGGTGTTCACTATGTGTGATAAATAAAATAGTTTGATATTGCTGACTTTTAGAGATAAGGCAATACCAATTTTTTTAGTCCCCCCCCCCCCCAAAAAAAAAAAAGGAGATAGCATTTGAAAGACTAGAGTAAAAAAAAAAAAAAAAGTAAGAGCTTTAGTACGTTACATGACCCTAGTAGCTCCTATTTTACCCATTAGGAAAGTTTTCCTGCACTCTTCACTTCACAAAGAGACAAATTTATACGTCAAGACAAAAGCACAAATGTATTTGTGCATGTGTCTATATAGAGAATATGTGATGACTGTAAACTACATATTATACAGATGTTGTGGCATTTTTGTAGCCAATGAAAAAAAATTCTGAGATTGAATAAAAGGAACATTTATACAGAACTATGCATGACAATGAGTGAAACACTGACTTTATTCACACAAGGAATGTGACTTCCAACAAGTAAGACATATTTATACATTGTCAAACCAAGGATTATGTACATGATACAGACTGGAAGAAAAAGATTTCGTTATAAAACAGGAAGATTGATCATTGGACCTATTAACCTTCAGTAGTCGCATCAGCGGAGATCTCTCTAGTATCCCTTAAAGGGGTTGTCCCGCGAAAGCAAGTGGGGTTCAGCACTTCTGTATGGCCATATTAATGCACTTTGTAATGTACATCGTGCATTAATTATGAGCCATACAGAAGTTATTCACTTACCTGCTCCGTTGCTAGCGTCCTTGTCTCCATGGAGCCGTCTAATTTCAGCGTCTAATCGCCCGATTAGACGCGCTTGCGCAGTCCGGTCTTCTCCCTTCTGAATGGGGCCGCTCGTGCTGGAGAGCTGCTCCTCGTAGCTCCGCCCCGTAACGTGTGCCGATTCCAGCCAATCAGGAGGCTGGAATCGGCAATGGAACGCACAGAGCCCACGGTGCACCATGGGAGAAGACCTGCGGTCCACCGTGGGTGAAGATCCCGGCGGCCATCTTCGCAAGGTAAGTAAGAAGTCACCGGAGCGCGGGGATTCGGGTAAGTACTATCCGTTTTTTTTTTTTTTTAAACCCCTGCATCGGGTTTGTCTCGCGCCGAACAGGGGGGGGGGGGCTATTGAAATAAAAAAAAAAACGTTTCGGCGCGGGACAATCCCTTTAAAGCCTATTTGACCTAATTGTTGAAAATTCGTTAGGACTACCGAAAGTGCGTGCTAGTTGCGTCTAAAGGTGAGCCATCATGTGTTTTATGTTCATCCTTCAGTTTCAGCCAGCATAGAATGTAAAGCACTGAATAAGAAGTGACCGATTCTCAATGATATTCTGCCTGTCTAAATGGGTTGCACAAGCATGAACGATTGAGAAGGAGTTTGCGGTGAGGTCACTTGCTCATGCGTTCATTCAAACCAAAAATCGGCTTGTGTAAAAGGGGCATAAAATTCTACTGTAATACTACCAGCCTCTTTATTTAGCCAGAAACCACTTGTGCTAAAATTTACAGATTCATAATCCAGGAATGAACATTAATAGGTTTTGTTACCAGTCCCAAAACACTAACCCAAATGATCCAGGAATCCACGGTTCCAAACATGGCTCTACCTTCTGCCACCGCATGCCTGATTTCTTCCACATTGTCCAGCAGCCATCGTAGCTTCACTGCACTGAAATAAGTGCTCAAGGGAAGACCAGTTCGCCCCTAAAAAGTAGATGTTTTTTTAAATCCTTTTTTTTTTCTGTGCACATGTCCATCAATATTGTGACAATTACCATACCACTGCTCGGGCATGTTTGTACAGAGTAAATGCTGTAGTTTTTTTGCAGCATTTTACAGTACCAGCAGTGTAGATGCAGTTTCAAGAAATCTCATCCATACCCTGCAAATTATTGACCTGTAGTGTTGATCTTAACTCTGCAGCATGTTAACTTATGCTATGGATTTTCATCACATATTTCATCTCATCAAGTAAGGGGATAAAATCCACACTAAGATTTGCATGTTACATAAATTTTGACACAAATTTCAACGAAAATCCTCAGGATATATTCTACTGTGGAAAATGCACTGTGTGCCCATAGCCTAAGAGTGTTCATAGGGTGTTTATATACCCTGTGGCTGAACCGCTGCAACCCCATGCTAATAAATTGCCAATTGCAAGGGACCATTTTTGTCCAGGTTTTCTGCAGTTGCAATTCCACACCTATTTGGATGCAGAGTTCCACTTGTGGATCGAGAACAAAGCAAAAAAAAACAAACAAAAAAAAAACAAACACATGGATACTTACCTTATTTATCTTACCCCTGCTCCCTTTTCCTCCACTTGGCTTCTTGCCTCCAGCAATGACACCTCAACCCATGTATCTATACAATATATGTCATCACTGGAGGCCATCATGCAGGGAGAGGGCAGGGAAGCAGGGAGAAGATGCCGAAAGCAAATATATTTTCTTTGTTGTTGCTTTTTTAATGTGAATCCACTGCAAAATCCATAACAATTTGCATTTTATTTGCAGATTTTGGACCGCCCCACTGATCTCATTGGAGAAAGTCCACAATAATTCCATGACCAATCTGCAGCATAAAATGGCATGCTGTGGATTTAAAATTCTATTTTCGCAGTGTTTTTTTTTTTTCTTTTAACTACAGTGTGGATGAGATTTCTGTAAAACCCACCTTTGCTGCTAGTGTAATATGCTGCATATTTTCGCCACACAAATCCACAATGGAAAGTACGCATCACATCTTTCCCATGTGAACACTAACATTTGAGGAATTAACTGGAAGTGTTACATTTATAGACAGGCATGGCTGTTCCTCATGCACCACAAGATGGCACTGCATAAAACCAGTTAAAAAAGGAATCTGCAATCTTTTAATAGATTCGAAATAATCCCACATTTGTTTTTGCAATTCGTAAAATTACTATCAATCCAAAACTCGACTTTAACCTTTTCCAATCCACTAACGTCTAAAGACATTCTGATTGAAGGCTGTACAGCTCCAATGTCGGAAGACGACCGGCAGGGTATTCTTACTGTGGATTACTGGCCGCTCTGTTGTCTGGGACCTCTCCAGCATGTCATACCGCAGTGCTGGCTCTAGCCAGCAGTTGGTGCCATTGTATAATGGCAGAAAGAGAAAGCCCCCTTGAAAACCCTGAATCCAAAATTGGATTGCAAAGGGTTAAAAAGTTTACCAAAAAAATCTCCTAAAGTGCCAGTGTCAGGAAAAACCAAGACAACTAAAGGATCCCCTTAACTGAAGGTACACTCTGGATCTAGAGAGGACATGTGGTGGTTCCTCATCCAAAGATGCTGCTTTAAAGCGACCTTTCGGGCCTGAGAAACAAAGATGGCCGTACTGTTTTCCTGACTACCTGACTCACACTGTGTATTAGTATAAGACACTACATGATGCTTTGATTGGCTAGTGCTAACCATATGAGCAGCAGTGGCCAGTCAGAGCAGCCCTTTTACACGGGATGACCCGTCGGGGGCAGCACAGTCAGTGCACTCGTTTACACTGAGCAATAATCGTTCAGATTCTTGCTGGATCAGGAGATTCTAAAAGATTAATCAGCACGTGTAAAAGGGCCCTTAAACTACCAATGCGTACTAATACACAGCGTATCAGGTAGTCAGAGAAGTAAAGCAAAGTATGAACAGCACAATTCAGGTGCAGTAATTAAAGTTTACATCCCCAAGGATGTCTGTTTATTTCTCCATAGGCATAAAATCAGCGACGTTTCGACTGCACAGCCGCAGTCTTTGTCAAGCTCAAAGACTGAAGCTTGACAAAGACTGCGGCTGTGCAGTCGAAACTTCACTGATTTTATGCCTATGGAGAAATAAAGAGACATTCTTGGGGATGTAAACTTTTATTACTGCACCTGAATTGTGCTGTTCATACTTTGCTTTACTTGGATCGTTTGTTGGAGAAGTGGATCCAACCCCGGTTGGTGAACATTCACACGACTCGCCACAGTCGGCATATTTTGCCTGAAAATAGGCGCTGCTGTGGAACTCTTTATCTAAGATAGTCAGAGAAGTGTTGGGCCTATTTTTGTTTGTCCAGGACCGGAGGTTCGCTTTCACCTTTTAAAGGCCCATTTAGACAACGATTCTCGCTCAAAGCAGTCTTTTGAGTGATAACTGTTGGGTCTAACTGCACGGACATCGTGCAGTTTTCGTGCACGAGTTGTTTATTGTTCAATTCTAGTTTTCTTGAATTGAGCGATAAACTCTTATCAGTGGTGTAGGCTGTTATGACGGTTGGCAGCGCTGATAAGATTCTTTTGCAGCACTTTCGCTAGGCGATTATGCAGGTACCCGTGACCTATCTGCAATGTCAATTGAGGAAGGGCGGCAGGTCAGTCGGCTTCCATTGACTCCAGTGTAAACGGTCCATGCTGAATTTGCACAAAAATAAAACATGCTGCGATTTCTCCGATTTCTGCTCGGGTGCAGGAAGAAGTGCTTTTCCATAGCAGGTTACGAATGGTATTTGCTGAGGATCTGGTGTGCAGATGCCGACCGTGGATGCTGCAATGCAAATCCGTTTGTGTGTAGCTGGCCTTAAAGAGCAGCTCTCTTTTTTAGAGGCTGGCTTGTATATTTCAATAGGCAAAAATTTCCATTGTAGCAATAAAGACTTGCTGAGTAGTAGCAATCTACAAATCTACATTTTAACCTAAAAATTGGTCTTACAGAAAAACCTAAGAATCTAATACCACATCTGGCTTATCATTAACCAAACATGTGGTTCTTCTTTACCTTAAAGAAATTCTTATTCCTTCCTGGAATTTTTTTCAGTAGTCGCTCAACAGTTGACTGGGTTCTCAAGTCAAGCCAAACTGAACAGAGAACAGAATACAAGTAAACAGTACGTGTTACAATTTATTGTAGTTCAATATCATACAACGGTGAACATTTTAGAAACGGATACATTATTGGCCGATTATTGAGCATTTGCCAAGGAAGTTAACTTGTTCTGGACATGTTCTCCGCTATAGAAGTTGAGTTGCATTTCTTCTAAAGAGTAGAATCTTACTTTTTTCTGGCAGCTTATCCTCTTGTAGTTTATAATTAATTATTTATCAAACATTGATCCAGGGATTATTCTGACTGCCATTATGGTGTCAGGAAGGAATTTTTTCCCCCATAAGGTTAATTGGCCCTGCCTCATTGTATTTTTTTTTGTTCCCCTCTGGATCAACAACGGGAGTGGAAACAGGCTGAACTAGATGGACATTGTCTCCGTTCAGCCTACGTACTATGTTACTTTTTGTGGAAACCAAACATCCGAAGCATCAGCTACTTGGAGACAAAGCCCTTACACATAGGAACCAAACTAAAGAGACAGAACTGTTGTGTAAGACATAAGAGAAGTGGCACAGCAGTAGCCCAATCCTTCAGCTACCAAGACAAATTCAAATGGTTGTTCAGCAGACAGCCAAGTCCCCCAACTTCCCCATAAACGTGTACCAAATAGCTGACTGTGCAGGTCTGTTTTAATAGAGCAACACAGGGGAAATAAGATTGGACAGGTTCATAGCTAGTGATCTGCATGTCACTTTTTCAGTCCTCCGAGCATTAGCTTTATAATAACACATTTTTGTCATCATTTATATTTGTAAAATATTTTTAAACTATTAAAAAAAAGCGTACCAGCAAATATATACTGATCTGTCATAGTATTAAAACCACTGAAAGGGGAAGTGAACAACATTGATTTTCTTGTGAAATAGCTCCAATCAAGGGGTGGAATATTTTACGCAAGAGTGAACAGCTAGTTCTAGAGAAATTGGTGACTTTCACAAGAGCCAAAATTGTAATTATATGGACGGGGTCAGAGAATCTCCAAAATGGCAGAGCGGTCCAATATGCAGTGGTTAGTATTATCAAAAGTGATCAATTAAGCAAAATTGATGACCATGCAACAGAATTATGGGTGCCCAAAGCTCACTAATAAATGTGGGGAGTAAAGGCTAGTCAGTGTAGTCTGATCCCACAGATTAGCTACTAAAGCAAAAACTGCTAAAAACATTACTGCTCTTATAATATAAAGGTGTCAGAATATAAAGGACATCACAATTTGAAGCATACGGAGCTGCATAGCTGCAGACCAGTTAGAATGCCAACGCTGACCTATCCACTACCGAATGCACCTACAATGGGCACATGAGCATCAGAACTGAGCCAAGGAGCAATGGAAGAGCCAAGAGGACTTAGCTGTGAATTAGAGCGGACATGTTATTAAATTGTATGTATTCACAATTTATCAAACACCAAAAGATTAATAATTGATTTGTGTGGGTTTTCACATATGTGCCTCAGCTGAAGGCTGTAAAAACAAATAACAGGTTGATCATTTACCTTAGTCATCTACAATGAAAACCTTTGCATCTGATTTGCTATTCTGTTTCCAGCAATAGAGAGCAAACAATTTTTGTGCTTAATTATAAACAGACGTTTTAGAGGATAAAAAAAAGAATTAAAGTTAAAAAAAAAAAAAAGGAACCCAACATTTGTTCTAGGTGGGAGTTTTAAATTTTATGTTCATTAAAATCTTGGTCAAACTTTGTAAGTACCATATATACTCGAGTATAAGCCTAGTTTTTCAGCACATTTTTTTGTGCTGAAAAAGCCCACCTCGGCTTATACTCGAGTCAGGGAAGGGTTAAAAACAAACAAAAAAACTTTATACTCACCTCCAAGCCGGTGTCGGTGTTCCCGGCGGTGGTGCAGCAAGCAGAATTTTCCCCGCTGTCATTCCCCAGCGTCCTCTCTGCTTGGCTCTGTAATCCCCTGCCATCAACGCTGTGATTGGATTGAGCGCCAGCCAATCCCAGCTGGCGCTAAATCACTCACAGCCAATCAATGAATGACATTCACTGATTGGCTGTGAATGATCGAGGCCCGGCTGTGACTGGCTGGCGCTCGATCCAATAACAGCACTTACTTACACAGCGCTGATGGCGGGGGATTTGAAAGTCAAGCAGAGAGAGGGCAGCCGGGAGAATTTTAAAGCAGCTTGCGGCACGCAAGCTGCTTTAGAATTCTCCCCGCTGTCATCTCCCTGCTCGGCTTTCAAATCCCTCGCTGTCAGTGCTGTGTAAGTAAGCGCTGTGATTGGATCGAGTGCTGGCGGTGACTGACCGATGCTCAATCCAATCAGAGCGCTGTCAGAGCCGAGCAGAGAGGATGGCGGGGATGACAGCGGGGAGAATTCAAGCAGCTTGCCTCTCAGACACAGATGCCATCTGGGAGGTGAGTATGGAGGTTTTTTTTTTTTTACCCAGTATATACTTGAGTATAGCTCGGCTTTTACTCGAGTCAATAAGTTTTCCCAGTTTTTTGTGGTGAAACTTGTTGAATCGGCTTATACTCGGGTCGGCTAATACTCGAGTATATACGGTATATATTACATAAAATGCCACATAATAAATAATCTACTTTGGTTAAAATGTATTGACACGGCACTCAAACATTTAATGCTGCATTTCATTCTGGATGACTTTAAAAAAAACTAATTAAAAAAGCTAGATTGATAAAGGAACACAGTTTGTTTTCCTCATAGAAGTACAGCAGGTTAATGCGATATACTAAAAACGTTGGCAGACACTATAGAAAAAAAACAAAATAAACGTGGATATTAGAAACTCAACTTACCGATTGCATTATATAGAGGTTCTCCAGTAGTCTTATCCCATACAACAGTTGTTTCCCTCTGGTTACTTACTCCAATAGCTTAAAAAACAATGTTTAAGACAGCATAAGAACGACACTGGATAATATTAGCAGACTGCATTGTCTATACTCAGCGCATGTAAAGACAGTTGTGTTAAGCGGTCGCCCTCCAACTACCCCATAAAAATATAATGCTTAAAATCAGTGTCCATGTCTGTTACCACAGATCTAAGCATAAGAAACAACTAGTGGACACCTTTGGCAGTGCGCATTTCCAAAGCAAACAAGGTATAGGGATGGGTATGTCTGTCTATGCCGGGGTTTCCAACCCAACAAGAAATATCAAGGGACTGTTGGGATGTCCCCATAAACTCAAGGTAGTTGTAAGAGTCTAAGGACAATTATCCCAAGCTTAGAATTCATCTGAGGCAATGCAATTGTTAATTTGTACCAATTATTGGAAATTTAAGGGTGGCAACATAACTGAGCAAGTAGTTAATGGACATACAATAAGACCATACAAAATTAACATAAAAGCACAATCAGTAACAATTAATGCTGTCACTTTGTTGTCCGTTACAAAACAGCATCTGAACATTTTACATGGCCTGTGGCAAACCTCTGCAAGAGGCAATATTACTTTACATTTATTAAAACTAACCTTTGATATTGGTGACTTCTATGCTAAGTTGGGTTAATTTCTCGCAGGTTTTTTCCACACATTCAAAAACAGACTGTAAAATCTCCTTTGGGTCTTGCTCCACCCATCTGTAATATAAAAGACAGTAACAATGATTTGGAAAATAGTTTATTAGCAGAAACATTTTAGGGACTCTTGGGCTCCTAATAAATTGATTGTTAAAGAGTAACTGCACTTTCAACTAACGGACATGTCCAGAGTCATGTCAAAAGTATTGATCAGTGGGAGTCGCGCTGCGGAGACCCCTACTGATGGCTGCAGCCCCCTCATTCTAGCACTCACCTTTTCGTCTCCTTCCGACAGCTGAAGACGGCCCACAGGGGTGTATAGCACTTTATATAGCCCTGTATGTAGGCGGTCTTCAGTTGTTGCAAGCAGCCAAAAAGCAACAAAGCTGAGGAGGCACAGCGCTGCCACCTCCTCCTTCTAGCGATTAGCGGGGGTCTTAGTAGTTGGACCCCATTGATCAATACTTTTGATATGTCTCTGTGATAAATCAAAAGATAGTTGAAAGTGCAGCTACTCTTTAAAGTGGTTGTCTGGGACTTTGATGGGCGTCCTCCACTGTTCACTAGGCATGCTGACAGTACAGACAGCTGGAAGGAGAGAACGTTAACATTACAGCGGCTCAGGTTAGTACTGCAGGCACAGTCCCCATTGAATTCAGCGGCAGCTGTGCCTGCAGAACCAACCCAGGCCACTGCAATATAGACAGCTTTCAGTGCTGTCCGCAGGCCCAGCAAACAGCTGGTCAGAGTGGCGGACCCTTGCTAATCAACTATTTATGACCTTTCCTGAGGATAGGTCATCAATAGTAAAAGTCCCAGACAACCCCTTTAATTTCCTTAGGCTCTGTTCACACTTCCATTAGTTATGTTCCTTATTATTCTAAATTAGACGGTTTTATCTTGCAGTGGGTCTTGTGATCGTTTATACAACAGCACTTTTACTGCACTTGCATATATGGCAAGTGCAGTAAAAATAAATGCAATGGGGAATCAATAAAAAGGAAAAAAAAAAAATCTAAATTCCTGCTGTGCTTGCTTGATTCATAAAATTACTCAAATTCTTTTACTTTTGACATTCACACCAATCTGCAATGTTTTTTATGGGAAGGAAGTGATAAACTGCAGTCTGACCAGTCTGACTTGACTTATGATACCAAAAGAGGTGTCAAGCTGTGACCTCTAAATAAACCGTCCCTCATGTGTGTTAATACATTTCACAAGAGAAGCTCTACAGCAAATACACCCTTGGTGATGATAATGGTAGCGCAGAATTTTGGACACGTTCAGTTAAAAAAATATATATAAATGTGTTGGAGTGTACAGTCACAAATTATTCTAGTTCAGCTTTACAGTAGTTAGAGCTCCATTTTTCTGAATCCCCTGCATAGACCATGTAAAAAGATAAAACGTTGGCTACCCGCAGTCACCCGTAAGGGGGACTTGGGAGTTTATTGCATATGGTTCATACACTGACCTCAATACCGCAGTATGCAATAAGCGCCTAAGCCCTCAATAACAGCTGCTGCTGGCAGTTCAAACTGCATGGAATTTGACGTGCTAAACAGGAATAATAAACCTGCAGTAAATGACTTACAGAATGAAGCAGAGGAAGAGAGGACCCTGCCTATAAGGGATCACGATATACAAGGAAAGGAGCCAGTAGGTGAGGTAGAAGCTGATCATATAGTGGTAGCAGCATGGGGTTAATGCAGATTGTAGGCTTTTTGGAAGAGGTAGGTTTTTAGGTGCTTTTTGAAGCTTTGCAAGGTGCTGGAGAGTCTGATGTGTTCGGGTTGCAAGTTAGAGTATAGGTGACACATGGGAGAAATCTTGGAGACCTTTGTGCAAGGAAGAAGCAGTCTAGAGGAAGTGGTCTTGCGAGGGCTAGAGGTTGCATGTGGAAGATGAATCAGAAGATTAGGACAGATGTATTTAGGGGACAGGTTGTGGACAGTCTTGTATGTCATTGATAATATCATGAACTGGATATTCTACAGGATGGGCAGCTAGTGAAGGGATAGGCAGTAGAGTAACAGTGGAGAGATAGATTAGCTGAGCAGAAATGGACTGGAGGGGTGCAAGAGTGTTGGATGAGAGGCCGCAAAGAATAATGTGGTGGTAGTCTAAACCAGTGTTTCTCACCTTTAGTCCTCAGGAACCCCCAACAGGTCACATTTTCAGGATTTACTCAGTATTGAACAGGCGATATTATTGTAGGTGCCTCAGACATTGGCACAGGTGTTCTTACTGCAGGATCAGAGGCGCAACTTGAAGTTGCTGGGCACCAGTGCAAAGTCTGGAAATGGGCACCCAACTACAAAGCTTCATTGATAGTATTGGTTTGCAATATGGGGAAAGAGACTTTATGGGCCCTCTAGGGCTCCTGGGCCTGGGTGCGACCGTACCCTCTGCACGCCCTATAGTTACGCCAGTGAATAGGATATCCTGGAAACAGGACGCGCTGGGGGGATCCCTGAGGATTGGAGTTGAGAAACACTGATCTAAATGAAAGAGAAGGATTGTAACAGATGTTTTGAGTTGGAGGAGGCAGGGAGGTGGCTAGGGCTTGTATGTGCCATTCGAAGGACAGGGCAGAATCAAATGTTACAGAGACAGTGGATTTATGGGACTGGGGAAAGTATGAAGCCACCAATTGTGATTAACCCTTTGCAATCCACTGTCTGACCTGTGAAGACATTATGATTTAAGGCTGTACAGCTCCGATGTTGGAAGGCATCCGTCGGTGTTCTCTTACTGTATATTGCCAGCTTCTCTGCTGTCGGAGCCTATCCAACGTGTCACCTCATGCAGTACTGGCTTTAGCCAGCAGATAGTGCCATTTCATAACGGCAGAAAAGAGTAAGCCCCCTAGGAAAACCAGGATACAATTTGGATTGGAAAGGGTTAATAAATCTGGTGGAGGAAAGATGAAGACTTCAGTTTTCTCCATGTGGCGTTTTAGAAAGTGGAAAGAGAAGAAAAAGATCGTTCTGTGACAGGAATCTAATTTAGAGGTATGTGATAAAAAGGAATAAATGAATGAGGATATATATCAAATTCTACTTTCTAATAATATTAAAGAATAGTGATAAGTGAACTTTTCAAAACTTCAGTTTGGCTGGTTTTCAAAATTTCAGAAAACGTTTGGTCCAAATTAGTTTGAACTAATACTGAAAGTCACCAGTACCCCAAAAACAGTGTCAAACAGCCATAAAGGCCTTGTATGACAACACACCTTAGGACATCTATCAGTGTATGCAAGTATTTTTGAGCTGTTTTTAGGGCAACACTTATGGCATTGGATAAACAGATGATACCCAGGGGTAGCCAACAGCTTGTTTAAAACAAAAAAACTTTCCTAAACAGATTTATGCTTTTAAAAAAAATAAAATAAATACATCCCAAAAATTTGCCCTTTTTGGCCTTAGATGCTTGACTGTATACAACAGATACAAAAATTAGTCCTTTTTGGGAGTAGCAACATCTTTTGTGCCTATAAAGTGAAGAAATTGGTTTTTTTAACAAATGATGCCACAAAAAAAAAAAAAAGGGATCTCTTTTTGGAATCTGTTTGATCTGTGGTTGTGTAGGCCTGGTAGTAGCAGCAGCAGGGGTGGTGGTAGAAGTAACTGGAACAGCAGCTGCACAGTATAAAACAATGGACAGGACAGAAGAGATGATCTTTGGTTGTTTAGGCCTGGTATTAGGCCTCCTTCCCACGAGCGTGACGGGCTCCGCCGCGTAATATTACGCTGTGAAGCCCGTCACGGCGCCCCCCCAGAGCCCCTATACTTACCTGCGGGAGATAGCGTGAAATCGCTTCCCCGCCCACCGCCGCTGCGTCACCGCCCACCACCGCCGCGTCACCGGCCGTGTCACGTGACGCGGCCGGCCGCGTCATTTGGCGTCATATGACGCGCGGCGGTGGGCGGGAAAGCGTTTTTTCACGCTATCTCCCGCTGGTTACAGCGGGAGATAGCGTGAACGGACGGCTTCCATGGACTGCAATGGAAGCCGTCAGTGCGTACAGCCCGTCCTCACCCGCAGAAAATAGAGCATGCTGCGGGTGAGGACGGGAGAAATCGCGGTGCGTAATTCCGCGGTGGAATTACGCATCGTGAGCATTGTGCTATTAGGTTCAATAGAACCTAATAGCTGCGGGCAACGCAGCGGATTTTCGCCGCGAATTACGCGGCGGAAATCCGTTCGTGGGAAGGAGGCCTTAGTGGGTGACTCAAGGTGTGCTGGACTAGTGGTATTAGCAAGTCGACAGTAGGGATGGTGGTCGTAGCAGTAGTGAGTCGATAACGGTAACAGTGACAGATCTAACCAACGGCATCAGGCACATGGGTTTTCCAGGCTTTTAGTGGACAATCTTGTTTTCCTATCGGTGATGCAGCCACCTACCACACTAAACACCCTCTCTGATGCTATTCTGAAGGGTGGAGAAAATAGTATACCCATTGCAAACTTGTATAATTTTTGCCAATGTCCCAATCTGCTCACCCAGAAGGCCATGGGGTCTGGGGTAAGGGTATCTGCTGCAGAAAGGGCACAGTGCAGGTACGACTGACCATGGATGTTCAGGTGGCGATGAACCTTTCTCTTGTGAGGAGGATGTGTGTCAGGTAAGTATATTAGACGTAAAAAAAAAAAACGTAATGTGATCCTTTCTGCCAAGTGTGAAATGCTATTTTAAATAACCACTCTGAAGTTCGGATTTGCACCAAACGCAACTTTTAACAACGTTCAACCCAAAACAGGATTCAACTGTTTTTCACTTAACACTAATTGAGAATATACACTTAATTCCAGACTTGAGCTAAAACTGGAGTGATTGAGAGTCCTATATCCAGGAAGTTAATATTGCAATACATTTCCGGTCATGCTTTATACATGGCTTGTTCATTCGGATTCTGTGACCATTATTTCCCAAGCCATTAACATAAAATGGGAAGTTGTTTTTTTTAAATTCAGTAGATGTAGCAATTTTTTCGATCTTCTGGAAAATGTCGAGATTAAATTACTATAATATACATTTTTATATTCGTTCAAGGATTTAATTCTATTTTTAAAAATGGCTTTGTTTCCATGATCCTTAGGAGGAGTTCAAGGACATTAATGGGTTTTCTCGTTACCTAAAATTGCTCCACAGCCACAGTGCAGAGTTGCTATGGAGTAACTAAGTAATAGGAAAAGACCTATAATAAGAATGGGCCATGGGCTTATTTACTAGGAGTCCCACTGATTGGGGCAGGCTCTAGTAGCAGACATAGCTGCTTGTACCAACAGCCCCTCTATGCCTGTATAAACATTAAAGGGGATGCAAAACTCTCAGGAACCAAGTCAGGCCCCCACTAACAAAACACTGATTGTCTATCTTAAGGATAGGCCATCAAAACTAGTGTTACAGAGAACCTCTTTACAATCCATCATAACTTTGATATAAATAACTGAGCAGATTTATGGAAACTGCCCATAGCAACCAACTTGTCCTAATTAACTTTCCTTTCTCAAGAGCGCTATGAAAAATGAAAGCAGCTCTGCGATTGGTTGCTATAGGCAACGAAGATAGAACATTGGGGGAGTATTATGAAACTATTTGGTAATGTACAATTCCTACTTACCCCTCTCTTGGAAACTTCTGCTTTATTTCCACTTGATGATGACTAAGTAGTTCGGCTGTTTTTGCATTGAAGACCTACACAAGATACATAAAACATACTTAATAGGTAATTAGCAGAAAAATAGTATTGTTGGAATTATGCAAAAGGAAGCGTAAAATATTCTGTCTTTTGCTGAAATATCAATTATAATTTTTTGCAACTTTAAAGGCTCAAATAAGCAGAGTTTTTACAGACCAAAAATCTGCACATTTAGGCAAATTTCACACGACGCACAATGAATATGAACCCCATTCTTTTCAAAAGGGGTAATACACATGCTTGATGTGTTTTCTGCATGGCAACACGGTGTGGTAAACAAATAATGGCACGTCCCATCTTTGCAAATGCAGTGCAATGCGAGGTTTCAGGCATTGAAAAACAATGGGAGACACTCAATTACCACTTCCCGAAGTGATGTGAGGCAATATCGCGCTCGCCTGTGTGAGGTTAGCCTCACTGGGCATTGCTTTTTTTCTTACATATTTATTACATTTAAACACGCACGCACACACAATACAAGAGGGCCCCACTGATTTTAGATGTAAACAGCAAGAACACATGCATTATGCTTATTCGCTGCATGATCCCATTGACGTCAATCAGCTATTTTAGTCCATAATATGGACTAAAATAGCCAATCTGAATACCCCAATGCAAATCAATGGTGTGTCAACACTGTACAATAGGCCCGTGTGAAAGACCTAATGGTGGAGAAAGTCTATTTAGTGTACTTGACTAAAAACAATTATGGAGGCACAAAAATGGTTCCTTGTAAGTTGTCTTCACGTAGGTGAGGGATATTCTGCCAGTTATGACTTTAGTGTCAAGTCAATACAGGTCAGTGCACGTGGCATGTCCCAATGCATAAAAAAGGTACACACAGACACACAAGAGGAAAGAAAAGAAAGAAAACATGTGGCTTGTTTTTTTAGGCCTACTGCCATCCAGGATTTTGGCATAGAACCTGATGCCATTACGGTATACTTCCGTGTTATGTAAAAGGCCAGTCTATATGCTTCACAGCCATCCAAGGACAACACAGACTAATCATTGGACATGAGCCCAGATGGAATACAGCAAGAGTGATAAGAGTGAATAAGATCAGGTGAATTGAAACAGAATATGTAGCTGGTTAGGTTCATGGGTATATTCCAAGTTGAAAATTTAAGGCAGTAACACAAGATGACAAGCTCATGTACAAAGTCAATTCCAGAACTTCTAATTAGACCAAGAAAAGCACACCATACAGTTAAAAAGAACAGGCTGCCTCAGACTTCTCATTACAGAAGATGCTGGTCTACTGCAATTCAGATTGGGTGATCAACATGCCAAGTCTGTGTTCTTTTTGTTCCCTACACAATATTGGAATAGATCATCCAATTGAAATTTTTCTTTCTTGTTTTAGACACACACACGGACGGACGGACACACACACACTTCAGCATATAGATAGAAAATCTAAATTTCTCTTATTACAACTTGTATGGACATACATCTAAACTTAATCAAAGGACTGAGGTTATGTGCCATCATATTAAGCCTTTCCAATCCAATTTGTATCCTGGTTTTCCCAGGGGGTTTACTCTTTTTCTGCTGTTATATAACGGCGCTATCTGCTGGGTAAAGCCAGTACTGCATGAGGTGTCACGTTGGATAGGCTCCGACAGCAGAGAGGCTGGTAATATACAGTAAGAGAACCCCGACAGGCGTCTGCCTACATCGGAGCTGTACAGCCTTAAACCATAATGCCTTTAAACGTCAGACAATGGATTGGAAAGGGTTAACAAGACTATGCCATACATGGACTGATTTCATAGCTGATGAGGATTGGGTCAATATTTGATCCATGCAAAAACTGCAGAGGCATAATTTCTGTTTTAGTAACCGAAGTAAGCCATTTCCTTAATTTAGTTATAGAGAAGACGACTTTTCCCAAAAGTATTACAATTTTTTAGCAATTATAACTGTAATTGGGAAAGGGATATACATGGACAGATATGTCCAATGATATGAGCAAATTTTTCCATGGGAAAGATAACCTCATTGGAAATATCGGACAGTTGCATTGTTCCACTTGCACTCTTCTTGTACAATAGTAAAGTCATATCTTTGCTTGTAATGTTTGCCACTAACTGCTGAGGAATAAGTGTTCTGATCAATAGAGTGGGTTTCCAGTTGTCTTAACCAATCATTTTCAATCACAAGACAGCTGTCAAACATGAGGTTCAAGTTGCTCACCTACCCAGTTTCCCAAAAAAATAAGACCTACCCCAATTTTTCAGGGAGGCTTGAAATATAAGCCCTACCCTGAAAATAAGCCCTAGCTGCATTACATAAAGGGAAAAAAAGCGCAATATATTACCTAGGCAGGCTCGGTCCACGTCCCTGACGCTGCTCTCCAGAGCTCCAGCATGCTTCCTGCAGTCCTCGGCCGCCCACAGAAGAAAGCTTACTGGAGGCGGGATTTATGAACCCCGTAACCAGGAAGCGATGGCTCTGATTAACTGAGTAGCGCTCGAGAACCAATGCGATTGCTGTGATTGGTTCATCGAACGCTGCATTGATTGGCTGAGCAGTGCTTCAGAACCAACAACAGGCATTGCGTTGTGGACCGTACCTGCCGTATAATAAGGCATCTGCTGAAATTAAGACCTAGTGATTCTTTTGGGGCAAAAAATATAAGTCTTATTTTCAGGGAAATATGGTAGAATGGGCATATGGCTGGTACAGTTTGTGAAGGCAGCCTATCATATAGCAGAGAGGAGATAAAGCACAATTTTCAGCCTGGTACAATAAAGATCCATAACTAATATGCCACGTATGAATTCCTGCTCTATTTTATCACATTCAGATAATGATTGATATGTGGAATCAAAGAAGAGACTGGCACAGGTGGCTTATCTAGAAGCACAGGACTGAATGTAATTGGATGCCAAGTAGGGTAGCATAGCAGGATCTCATTGTTTGCATGTAATGTGTGAACATGGGCGGAATAGCACGTGGTCATCTAGGAGATCTAGAATGAGTGTTCACACTGATGCACATGTACAAACAGAAAGAAGGGACATTTGAGGTGACGGGTGATGTAACTGCAGCTTTCTGTACGGTTCTAAAGACACACAAATCACCTCTTGTTGTGGTCCAGAAAAGCATTATTTCAGGAACAGCGGCTTCTTTGGCTTAATAGGAAAAGACTAAGCGAGCCATGCACATCAATCAGGTTTAGGACAAAAGCGCAGTGCGTGTACGGAGAGAGATTTTAAGGATTACAATACTAAAACTGCCATCTTTAAGCAGCCCTGTACAGTTCACCACCACAAGGCTTATGTATTTGTGTAACTTGCATCTTTTGCAGTACCCTATCTAGGTTAGTTCAATTAACAACAACAACAAAAAAAAAAAAAAGTAAAAGTTACTTTTTGGGGATATATACAAAAAAAGGGGTAAGTAAAAGAAAAATCAAGACTACATGCAATGTTGCTTTATTTCTTATTTTAGATGCATTGGAACAATAAAAACCATTAGGTTGAAAAGGTGTACTTCTTTTTATAAGCTGGAGCTTACCAAAGGACATACCAAATCAGTCAGGAATAACATTACTGAGGGGTCTAAAGGGGTATTTCCACATACATGATTATATTCAAATCCACAGGCAATATATACAATTTTTTAAAAGTACATTTTTGCAGATTAAAAACTATAAAATACAGCAAAGTATATATCCAACATTCTTAATGGTAGGTTGCCAACAGCCAGGACCATGAATGAATGAATTTAGCATGGCTGCTAAACTCCCTCCCTCTGCTCTCCTCCCCGCTTGCTCCATGCAATGGGAGCTAGGCTCCACCCCCGCCCCATGTCCGCAGCCAGTAATAGGAGGAGATGGGATGGGATAACGCTTAGCTCCTCCCTCATCCTACCGGCTCCCATTGCAAGGAGTGAGTGGGGAACAGAGGTGAGCCTGCGAGGGGGAGGGAAGGGAAAGGGTTGACTGCATGTCAGCCTCGGCTTATATGCGCCTGGGCCCATGCTGTGTGAATGGGTGCACAAACATTAGATTTGTGTGCCTGTTCAGGAGCTTTAACGCCACAGATGGTAGCGTATATCCGCCGACCGTGAATCAGCGTCCGATCTACGCTAGTGTGAAAGAAGCCTTATACAGTGTTCCTCTGTCTTCCCTTGTTCTTAGACACCACCTCTCATATAGACAGGAGTTGGACCCCTAGGGCACCACATAATGTGTAGACTCCATGCATGATCAGTCAATAACTGCTATCTTATTCACACATGCATCTATATAACATAATTTATTATATGGCCACACAGCTATCCATTTATGTATTTGTAGACATGTAGTTTTCCGGCAGTGTAGTGGTTACATACCCCAGGTCTGCTACATGCCCACAGGCAAAAGGATAAGCGCAGACCGCATCAGAAACAGGATTTTTTTTTCCTGCGAAAGTCAGTAGGACTTTCTAATGTTAAAAAACACATTGCATGAAAATCGCAAGTTCAAAACAAAACGCCCATGTGTATGACCCCATTCAAATGAATGGGATTTATATTCGTGCGTCGTGCATGCAGCGCTTTTCCTTCCGCCCGAAAGCCATTAGTCAATGGAACCAGTTCATCGCAGGGATTCCCCTTTTCTGCTCTTGATCGGCACAGGAAAGTGAAATCACCTAAGTCATGGTCTAGTGTGACTTCATTAGTTATTCTCATCCAATGATCTCAAGCCATAGAGTATTGCTTCAACTAAAGGATGGTTGAAGAAATATTCTGAATAATTGCTCCATAAGAGAAAAACACTGAACTACATTCAAGTGGCAGTTGAGCAATATCCAAGTAATCATGATGGGATTACAACACTGCTAGGAAAAAAAGAAGAATTTAAAATAGTATTCTACAATAGTGACAAAGTCCTGATGTGTTGTCAGCCAACGGCTCAGCAAATAGGACTGACCACCTTTTTCTAGAATACTTTAAAAAACTGGGCTTCTCAACTTTTTTCTACCAAACACTCAGCCAGAACATTATGGTGCCTCACCAGTGGACGGGGTTCATTCCAAAGTGAGAGCTGTAGCTTTCATTCATCTCCTGAATACAATAACAAGTCAAAAGAGAAGAAGCCAATTATATTAAACCTGATAGGAATCCCTGTACTGTATACGATTAGTGCTGTCACAATTACCTCCCCTTCTGTACCTTCTGGCCCCACAGTTTGACTAACACTTGCTTAACCCCTTAGTGACCAAGCCTATTTGCACCTTAATGACCAGGCCAAATTTTGGCAATCTGACATGTGTCACTTTAACATAGAACAACACCGTAAAAGGTTTTAAAAACCAAAGTAATTCTGACATTGTTTTTTCGCCACATATCGTACTTCATTTAGGTGGTAAAATAGATATAATTTCCATCTGTTTATTCTGGACGCACAGTTTTTTTCAACCATTTAGAAGATGTACAAATTTAATATTGATTGGCCAACAAAAAAAAAATATTTTGGAATGTTTTCTTAACTTCATGAGTCAAATCTTACTCATTTTGGGGTGAGAAAAACGAATATGACAAAGAAACATTTTATTAGCTCTAGTTTCTGTGATATACAATAGGTGGAAGTATATTATTTTAACAGATTAAGAGATAATGACAGATTTTAATTACATATGCCAACAACATTGAAAGTGCATTAGAAATGTATTTTTATGACAGTTACATTCTAAGAGTTCTAAATTGATGGACGAATTCCTGGCAGGTGGTTCGGTGTGAAGAGAATCATGTGGTGACTTCATGAGATCGTTTGCTTTTGGCTTGCCTCTTGTAAGTGAGTTCTGGAGCATCCCTACACACAGGCCAGCAGTAATCTGCAAGCATTGCTTCAGTCCAACGGTCCTGATATTTTTGTTCTATTACAGAAATATCCTGATGGCATCTTTCTCTGTGTTCATCACTGACAGCTCCACAATTAGGAGGGAAAAAGTCTAGGTGGGAGTGGAGAAAATGGATTTTAAGGGACACATTGCATCTGAGTTGATGGTATTTTTCCAGAAGTACTGTCACCAACTGAGTGTGGTTATCCTCTGTTTTGTTGCCTAAGAATCCATGAATAACTCCCTTTAAGGCTTGCCAAGCTTCCTTTTCTTTTCCCTCCAAAACTTGGTCAAACGCAGGATCCTTTACAAGTTGTCAAATTTGTGGCCCAACAAAAATACTTTCCTTAACCTTTGCATCACTCAATCTAGGAAATGTGTCTCTTAAAGGGGTTGTCTCGCAGCAGCAAGTGGGGTTATACACTTCTGTATGGCCATATTAATGCACTTTGTAATATACATCGTGCATTAAATATGAGCCATACAGAAGTTATTCACTTACCTGCTCCGTTGCTAGCGTCCCCGTCGCCATGGTTCCGTCTAATTTCGGTGTCTTCTTGCCTTTTTAGACGCGCTTGCGCAGATCCGTCTTCTCCCTTCTTCTCCCTTCGGCTCCGCTCGGCAGCATCGGCATTTTGGCTCCGCCCCCTTGTACGCATCATCGCGTAGCTCCACCCCATGATGTGTGCCGATTCCAGCCAATCAGGAGGCTGGAATCGGCACGTGACGGGGGCGGAGCTACGCGATGATGCGTACAAGGGGCGGAGCCAAAATGCCGATGCTGCCGAGCGGAGCCGAAGGGAGAAGAAGGGAGAAGACGGATCTGCGCAAGCGCGTCTAAAAAGGCAAGAAGACACCGAAATTAGACGGAACCATGGCGACGGGGACGCTAGCAACGGAGCAGGTAAGTGAATAACTTCTGTATGGCTCATATTTAATGCACGATGTATATTACAAAGTGCATTAATATGGCCATACAGAAGTGTATAGACCCACTTGATTTCGCGAGACAACCCCTTTAAGTACTTAAATGCCTGTCCTTCCTGGTTCATACCTTTGACAAAATTTTTCATTAAACCCAGCTTTATATGAAGGGGTGGAAGAAGAACATCTTTTGGGTCCACGAGAGGCTCAGCAATGACACTTTTTCTAGGTAGAGTCAAGATTTCTTGCAGGCCAGTCCGCTTGAATGTAATGCGATTTCCTATCCCTATTGTCCCACATACATAAAAACCAATAGTATTTAGTGTACCCCAGTTGCATTCCTAAGAGTACAGCGATGACTTTTAGATCACCACAGATTTTCCACTTGTGTTCAGCATATTTGAGTCGCGGAGGGCTGTCATGTTTGCATAAGTCTCCTTCATGTGAACTGCATGACCCACAGGAATAGAAGAAAGACGGTTGCCGTTGTGAAGTAATACAGCTTTCAAACTAAGCTTGGAGGAGTCTATGATAGCCTATATTCAGTTCGATCATGGTTCAAATTCAACCATTTCATCAAGCCATTAATGTCTCAGTAAACAACCAGATTTTTTTTTTTTTTTTTTTTAAAAGAAGAAAAACAAAGGAAGCAGATCCCTCTGACGTTCTCTGTACTGCGAGACCCTGACATCACATTGGAGAAGATTCCATTGCTGTAGTCTTGACCCTAGAAGTTCCGCCTTCTCCTTTGACAAGTCAGGGTCTCGAATGAGAACACTCACACCACAGACTATGTCAAGCGGAATTATGATCTTTTACCTCAAAGTCAGGGTCATGGAATGTGGAAGGCTTGTTAGGTTCTTCTTTTTCCACACTCTCTTTATTTTCTACTTCAAGCTCATAATGTTGGGGTGGAATAGGAACTGGTAAACTATCTGAATGTGGAATAGGTTGAATAGCAGATTGAAGATTCAGTTATTGAATGGTTCCTGCCTTTATAGGAGGAGTCAAGCAGAAACAGTAGTCATCTGTATGGTTTGTAGGCACCCATCAAACCATAAGCACAGCAAAAGCCATAGATCGTTTTTATTTTTTCAGCCATTCTCGTAGATTAACTGAACAAGAGCTGCAGCATATATGTGGAGCCCGTGACTTATCCTGGTCCTCTACCTTCACACCAAAATAATGATGATAGGCAGTCTTCACAAGAGGCATCAGATTACATTTCTGTGACAAAAATGTTGTAATTTCACCACAAATTTAACAAATTATTCACTAAATTTACTCATTTTCATAGTATTTTGATATAGCAAATTTTACACTTCAAAAGCTCTCTAAAACCAGAAATTCAGAAAAAAAAACAAAAAAAAACAAACTGAAAATATGAAACTCAGCAATAGCAACATTATGCTTATAACCTACAAACATATGGGGAACATTGTTTTATGTCAGTTGAGAGGTGTGACAACTCCCCCATTTTTCTTCAGCAACTCTCATAGTCAAACTTACTGCCCCCCAAAATCCACCACTTCTTAAAAGCTTATAACCTGCAATAGCCCTGTCTCCACTACATAACTGTATGACCGTCAGAAGTCATCACCTAGTCCTTGTTTACAGCAAGCCCTAGAAGTCAGGGCCCTCTAACTTTCTGTACCAGTCTGTCATTTAGCAAGCCCAGATTTATTGTACTTGCTTGTTTTATGGCTTATTCATGTTCTCTATTGAAACTCCCCCACATTTCAAATGTCCAGTACATTGGACGCCAATGACACCAGAAAATAGAAATCCCTTTGGTCTTCCTTTCTATCCAGGTCTCCACTTACTGTTGAAAACCGCATAGGAACAGAGCCCTTCCTATGCCAAAGAGGCGAATATGAGAAAGCGAGATTTTTGTTCTCAGTTTCACATATTCACCCCTATGGTGACAGAAACCAGAATGAAACCAATACTGGACTTGCAAAACCAGCTTTATTACCACCACATAAAATACCAGAGGAATGTTTATTTATTTTTTAACTGTTGCATTTATTCTAAGCCATTCTCAGTAAACACAGTTGAGACCAATAACAAATATTTACCCAAGTATGAATAAAATTTTTCACTAGCTTATAAACATTTAGAGAACATTATGCAGTATTCATCACTAGGAAACAATTTTCAGTTGGATGAATCATATAGCAAGGGCTCATTTGTATTTTAACACAATGGGGCTTATCTATTAATACTTTCTAGAAGTTAGACAATGCAAATTTAGACTAGACAGCCTTAATATGTGTCAGATTTATCACAGTGGCTCTCCTGAATGATAAAAATCGGTGGCATTTTAAGACTGTCTAGTAGAGATGAGCGAGCATACTCGGATAAGCACTACTCGCTCGAGTAATTGGCTTTATCCGAGTATCGCTGTGCTCGGGGCTAAAGATTCGGGTGCCGCTGCGGCTGACAGGTGAGTCGCAGCGGGGAGCAGGGGAGAGCGGGCGGGAGAGGAGAGAAAGATCTTACCTCCGTTCCTCCCCGCTCTCCCCTGCAGCTCCCCGCTCCGTGTCGGCACCCGAATCTTTAGCCCCGAGCACAGCGATACTCGGATAAAGCAAATTACTCGAGCGAGTAGTGCTTATCCGAGTACGCTCGCTCATCTCTACTGTCTAGTCCAAGTTTAGACCACCTATTAGTTGTCTTAGTTTCCATCAAAAGTTGCGACAAACTTTTGGCCCAATTGAGCCGCGTTTTCCGACAAGTTGGAAACCTGTCCGAAAGTGTCTAAAACAGGATAAATGTGGCACAAGCATGTAAGCCAGTTTTCTGTCATTTTGAGTCGTGAGGACTCTAGGAAAGTGGGTGACCTGGTCCCTCTTCCTAGGGTCAACAGAGTTCCAGGAATTCTGGGAATAGGTGAGCAAATACGGAAACAAACCTGGGGGCGAGCAGGCGCCCTCTTGCAGGTGTCCCCCTCACACCCCATCCCGCTATCCCACCCTCTCTCCTCCCTAACCTATTTCTTTCTATTGCCAAGTTTCTCTCTCCTCTATCTTTCCTTGTACACAAGGAGACCATTACTGAAAATATTAGTGTTCAACATCAATAAGTGCCATACTGATTTGGCACAAGACAATGAACATTGATTGTATTGATGTTAGTAGCGTAAACAGCAGAGGGCTCCCCATAGGTCTCCTCCTATGGTTCCTGATCAAAAAGCTCACAGTTAAGAGACTATCACTTAATCAGTGATATATTTGAGGTGCTGAGAGCACCCCTGCCTGCTACATACATAAATGTTGAATTAGTACTATAATTTTGAGCACAGTACATGGTATACACATGCTGTTAAATACTAAATTAGTTCAAACACTATACATCAGCCAGCAAAAAAGCTGTACAAAAAAGAAGTAAAATACATATACTGTACACTCCATTTGTCACTAACCAGAAAAATCACACTCATCTGTATGAATAAGTCTTTTCTGAAAACCTCTTCAAATGTAACAATGTACACACTTGTGTCTTACATTCATGGAGTACATGAAAGGTTTCCTAATCCTATACGATTGCTACTACATTTAGGCCGGCTTCACACGACCGGATTCTTATTGCGGAATCTGCAGGTGAGGTTCGCATGAAGGATCTGCAGCACACTGCACGCATTGAAAGGCACGTACTTTTGCTTTTTCCTTCACATGAATTGCGTATTCCATGAGCATTCTCTATTATGGATTATGGGCAGACTCCACTATGATGGCCTCTATTGAAGTGAATGGAGGCTGTCCAAATTGCAGCCCATCCGCAATATATACATTTTTAAAAACTGTACTGCACATGACCGGCAGCAAGCCTCTGTAGTTATCTGCAATACAGATTTTGCAGGTATATGCGTTTGACGGCCGGGGGGTGGGGGGGGGGGGTGTCACAGCTGGATTCTGCTGCGGGTTCCCGCATGCAGAATCTGTCCCTCCCGTATGCAGCTGGCCCTAAAGGAGGTAAATAATGAACTCCACTTTATACATGCCATTTTTAAATTTTAAGTATATGCCACATTAAAACTTAAAAGTTGTAATACTCTTCACTTTCTAGTGATAGCCTGGATGGCTGCTCACAAAGTCATTTAGAAACATATATATAGTTTTCAGATTATATATATTTATCACACTCACACTCACACTCACACTCAGGTCAGTTCCTGTGCTGTAGCGTTCACTGCCTAGGAAGGAAAGCTGATCTATTGCTGAGACAGCTTGCATGAGTAGTTTCTCCAGTAGATCGCACTCCCCCTGCTGGACTGTGAACTGTGACATAACGTACATTGGCTGGCAGGAAGAAGACTGTCTGTAAATGTATGTAACCTCACAGGAAGGAGAGAAATGAGCCAGCTGAAGGTTAAGTGCCCCCCTCCCCACCCCTACTGCAGGAGAAGATCAGTGAGGTGAAGATCTGGTAAGTAAACTGACGGGGGAGGTAACTATAGAATTTAGGTTTTTTTGTTTTTTTTTATAATGACAGAAGCCCTTTAGTGTGTGATGGGAATGGCGCATGTGTGTATTTGTGGTTATTCTTTAACTTTGAAAAAATAAAAATAAAAAATTGTATATTTATAGCATTAAAAATGCCCATACATAGTTTAGTTTCATATCTGCACATAGAGCCAATACACTGGCATATCGACATGTTCCAAGAAGGTTTTAGTCAAGTGTGAACAGAAAATCTCATTTGCCTATGGATCCAACATTATTTGCAAGTTAGGACAAAAATGTTAACACACCCAATAATTATTTTCTGAATACGCCCATTTATAATTAATAACACTGAATTTTCGAGACCATGGAGGAGGAAAAAAAAGTAATCATCTCTTTCTCAAGTTTTGTTTGTTTTTTTTTAATTTAAGAGGACTCATCATTGCCATTTAGATGAAACCTGTGGCAATAAATTGAGGAAAGGAAAAAAAAAAAATTTGAAAAGTATTTTTTTTGTGCTAACTTCCATAATGCGGCCATGAATGCAGGGCCAAGAGTTACTAATCATCTTTTTTCAATGGGAAACTCCACATTGCACGCCGTGCGATGCGTTTTCCTGTTCCATTAAAAACAATGGGTGATGCATTCAGAGGAACGTGAATGATAGGACAGTTTTTTCCTGCAGCATGTCGCTCATGTGTATAACCCCATTCAAAAGAATGGGGTTTATATCTGTCCGAGACCTGTGCATCTCACAATGCACAATTCTTGTACGCGTTTCCCGGCTATGTGCAAGCAGCCTTAGGCCAATGTAAATGAGGAGATGAAAAGCACATCCATGTGTAGTTCCAAATACATATGTAGACAGTAGATATGTCTTTTTTTTTTTTGCAAGCTTAAAAACTGATGACATACTAAAGTTAAAAAAAAAAAAAAAGGGGGGGGGGTTAAAAACAGGCCCAACTCCCACTCATAACAACTGCCATAAACATGCGCATGCTGCTGCATTGTATATACAGACAATACAGGAAGGATGTGCATGGCAAGCTCTAAATTTAAATGGGCCCTTGGTGACATTCTCAGTGGGCCCCCTTGCAGTGTCACGAGACTTTTTTTTTCTCTTAAAGTCACTTATCATGCAGCTAAAATAACAGGTTCATTGTGACCCACTCACAGCTTTATATCTGTATACATATATATAGTACCCTATGTGTATACTTCCTTATAGTCTGTGAGCAGGGCCCTTAATCCAATTGTTTAAACTTCTCAGTTCAATTCTGTATGTCGTCACTTATTTTGTGTAGGGTCACCCCCAATTTATAAAGCTCTGTGGAATATTTTGGCGCCATACAGATAAACCTCATTATTATAGCAATATACATGGGTATCTATATACAGTATGTGGATATTAAAATTATGCACTGCGCCCTCCAAAACAAGGCATAAACGTGGCACGACAAACATCTTGACACACTTTATGATGAACTTATCTTTATTGTCGGCATTTCATATTAACCAGTAGATGAATGGGTTAACTGCTATACACCAGCTCAGACAAACTAAAGAGGATTAAATGGACATAAAACACTAAGATTATATATTAATTAGCCAGTTCACAAGCTTTAAGCTGTGAAAATAATACTTGGTTTTCATACTGTAGAAGGATCCCTCCACGTGTCTAGATGTCGCACTATACTGTTTAAAACCATAGGCTTTTTCTAGAATTTGCATTTAGTTTTTCAAAAGACTTTTTTTTGGCAGCTGTTCAGGAACGCACAAAAAGCACAAAATGTGAACACAGCCTAATGCGATACATGCACATGCCTATAGGAACGATATAATGAGGATTATCCGCGCAGTCGAGGCCAACTTTCCTTCACTTTATTGATCATCGTTCATATGAAATGATATAGTGGAAGGTGGGGGGGAATAAAATTCCAGCAGCTATACTACTATTTATTATTACATACATGTTAGGGAGCGTTCCCAGAGCGCAATAAAAAATGCTGTGTGCTTACATCAGGGGTTCTGTCGCAGCAGTCAAAAACTGCATTGTGATGGAACCCCGACCGGAAAGGAATGAAACCATTCAGTTGCATTAGAGAAATGGACATCGCTTTGGTGTTCATTTTACAAGGGTTCTGTTCATTTCCGTTATATTTGTAGTTTACTGCGCTGTTCTATATCCCAGTTATTCTGTACTCCAAATATAGGTGAAACAAATGAAAGCCTTAAAAATGGACACCAAAGTGATGTCTGTTTCACTAATGCAAAAGAATGTTTTTGGTCCTTTCCATTCAGGTACCGTCACAGTGCTGTTTTTGACAGTTGCGACTGGGCCTCCTGATGTAATCCCACAGAGTGGTTAAAAAAAAAAAAAAATGCTGTCGGAATACTCCCTTAGGGCTTATTCAGACAACCGTATATCGGCTCGGTTTTCACGCCTAGCCGATATACAGTGTCTTTGTCTGCAGGGGGATGGAAGAGCCAGAAGTAGGAACTGAGCTCCCGTCCCCTCTCCACCCCTCGCCACTATTTGCAATAGGAGGGGGTGAGATGGGAGTGGAGCTAAGTATCGGCGCTTAGCTCCACCCCTGTCCCACCCCTCCCATTGCAAATAGTGTCGAGGGGCGGGGAAGGGGCGGGAGCTCAGTTCCTGCTCCTGGCTCTTCCATCCTCCCCCCCTGCAGACAAAGACACTGTATATCGGCTCGGCGTGAAAACCGAGCTAATATACGGTCGTCTAAATAAGCCCTTAGGCCAACTTCCCACGGGCAAGTGCAATATCCTGATATCATGCTCGCCAACATGGGATTTTACAGCGGATGCCAGGCATTTTTGTATCATAACCGCCTCGCATCACTTTGGGGAAATAGCGATTCTCCGGCGCTGTAGTTAGCATTGCATTGCAGGGCAATAAAAAATAAAATCACTCATGTGTATGGCCCCATTCAAAAGGATGGGATTCATATTTGTGCATCTTGTAACACACAGATCTCGGCCGTGTGAAACCAGCCTTAGGTTGGTTTCACATGGGCATATGTGCACTGCAAAACACAGATAATAGAAGCCATTGATTTCAATGGGTTTATTTATAGGTCTGTATTGTGTTTGCACCAAAATAGGAAGGAAAAAACAAAACAAAAAAAAAAAAAAAACGAACATGTTCTATATTTCTGCGTATTTGCACACCAAAGGCCCCCCATAGAAGTCAATGGGAGGTGTGAAAATATGCGCAATATGAGGTGTGCGCAATACACAAGGAGATGCGTGAAACACTGCATAATTCCTCTGGAGATAGAAGACATCTGGAACTAATTAGCCATTGCAATCAGTGCGCATGATTGTACCGAGAGCAACTCAACATGCCCTGTGGGGGCAAAAACTACAGCAACATACGCCAATGTGTGCGCAAAAGGCATTGTTCATTCCGCAAAACTGTAGCGCTCACGCTCATATGAAACTGGCCTTAAGGTGGGAATTTATAAGTGAAAACTAAACCTTTATTAAAAACAAAGGTTAGAAGTTTGTAAGCATTTAAAACAAATAAGTGGATAGTAGAAAGGTCCAGATCTGTCACTCATTCCTTAAACATTAGGGTAAAGGGCAACAATGTTTAACTATTGCAACACTGTTACATAGGTGGAAACTAATGTTATTTATGCACAAAACATCAGTCATTTGAGATTGTACTGTATAATAGGCCAGTGGAACAGACAGTAATGTTCTGTCTTTATCTACACGCTGTTTCTTCTAAGTGCTACTTGACCTTCAGGATTGGACAGCAACCTTCTCTGTCTGATGTGGTAAATAGTGGAAGGAGCAAATGAGCCATGTATTAAATGTGCTTAGCAGGTGGTTAATAAAACCTATACTCACATGATACAAGAAGCATGACAGGGCTGCAGAGCACTAGAAAGACCACTGACGCAGATCTGTCAGGTCTCTGCTATCTGAGGGTAGTATGCCATAGAGGGGGAGACACTGAGCTCATGGACACATAGTTACAAGTCAATGGATTCAGTATATTCAATGTAAGCAGCCCTTTAAATGCTGCCAGGAGTCAAAGCTTGAGAGTCCAGCAACACCCTGTCGACCCACCCAAAAACAGTGAAAGACAGCTTTTCCTATAGGAGTTTGTAAACCCGGAGAGCTATGAATCTGTGTGCGGGCTAGTGGTGTTTGTAGAAGGACTTACGGATTTCTGTACCTAGAGCAGAGATCACCATGTTGAGGGGTGACACCGGGTACAAAAGTAAAGACAATGCTCACACTGCAGGGTGGCATCTCCAAATGCAAATCCGTGGCAGAAATTCAAACTTCAGCCTTGGGTTGCTGCCACAGATTAGGTGAATCCAAAACAGATTTTTCTAACAATGATTTTAGAGTGTGAGGGTGGCACATCATGCGGGGTTTACTGGCAGCTTTTCATGCTTTTTTTTTTTTTAGCTAAAGCCAGAAGTGGATCCAGTAGGAAGGAGAAGTCCATATATACATTTACCTTCTGAAATCCACTTCGGATCAAAAAACTGCCACGAAAACTTGTGTGAAACCACCCTAAGGCTAACGTCACATGGGCGAGCACAATGTAGGACCGTGAATCCCACCACCATATCGCGCTCCCCACCATTTAAATTATCCAGGAATACAAGGCGTTTTCATGGAAAAATAGTCTTGCATCACTTCGGGTATGAAGGCAACAGCCGTGGCAGAGGATCGCAGAGTTTCTCCCATTGCTCTCAATGGGGCCAGCACTGTTGCAGCCAGCCCCATTGAATACGGTGGGCGCTGCGATGAGAGAGCACAGAGCAAGATAGAACATGCTGCAACTTGTTTCCCGCATAGCATCATATTGTGGTGCCATGCAAGAAAATATCGCTCATGTGTATGACCCAATGCAAAATATTGTTCATGAGGGGTTCAAGTTTGTGCGTCTCAAAATGCACAAATCTTGCGTGATTTTATCGCCAGTGTGAAGCTGGTCTACGGTGGAAAACACACTTGGAGTTTTTGATGCACTTTACTGGGCTTAAGTCAGAAGTGGATTTAAAGAAGAAAGAACAAAAGAAAATATACACACACACACACACACGCACTCGAGTATAAGCCTAGTTTTTCAGCACATTTTTTAATGCTGAAAAAGCCCCCCTCGGCTTATACTCAAGTGAGGTTGTTTTTTTTTTTTTGTTTTTTTTTTTTACAACAAAAAACCCTGCAATACTCACCTCTCAGCCGGCGTCTGTGTCCCCGGTGCGATGGTCCCCCTGGCGGTGCGGCAAGCTGCTTGAGATTTCTCCCCGCTGTCATCTCCCTGTTCAGCTTTGAATATCCCCGTCATCAGCGCTGTGTAGGTAAGCACTGTGATTGGATCGAGCACCTGCCAATCATAACAGTCGCTTGATCATTCACAGCTATTCAGTGGATGACATCACTGAATGGCTGTGATAGGTTTATCGAGCACCAGCTGTGATTGGCTGGCGCTCGATCCAATCACAGCGCTTACTTAGACAGCACTGATGGCGGGGGAATTCAAAGCCGAGCAGGGAGATGACAGCGGAGAGAATTCTCAAGCAGCTTGCCGCGCCGCTGGCTGGGAGGTATTGTATTTTTTTTTACCTAGTATATACTCGAGTATAGCTAGGGTTATACTCGAGTCAATAAGTTTTACCAGTTTTTTGTGGTAAAAATTATTGACTCGGCTTATACTCAGGTCGGCTAATACTCGAGTATATACGGTATGTGTATATATATATAATAAAACGGGAAATATAGAAGGAAGGACTTGTACTTCTTCCTGCCGTATCCACTTCTGCTTAAGGCTCAAAAAAACTTGAGAAGCCACCCTTACGCCTCTCCGGCACACTGTCACGCATTGTTTTTAATTTGATAATAGCACATCACATGTCGTGTGATGTGCACTCAAGTGCAATGCAAGGTTTCCCAATGAAAATAATGGGCAGCACGTGCGATCATCTGTAAACTGTGCCCGAGGATCGCTACTTCACAGAAGTGTTGCGCCTTGCATCACCGTGAAAATCCGCATGTGGGCAAGCGCAACGTCGGGACACGTTTCTTGGTCAGATATCGCTCACCCGTGTGCAAATGGCTTCAGGCCTCCTTTTTACAGTGAAATCTGCACCATTTTTATCATTCTAGTCAAATCTTCACACCTTTGTTTTATCTAGGCATCAATCAACTGCAGAGATATTGAAAGCAATAAAGATAACTAAACATTAATTGCACCATGTAATAACTGCATCGATACACATCGTTTTCTATTATATCACAGTGCAAAGGTATTTTTATACAACTGTACAAAAGTCAAAGAACAATAAAGATTAGAAACTGCATGCTGGGTCTATCAGCAAGACCAGCTGTGGATAAGAAGAATAACTAAATGTAAAATATAGAAACACAGTACAAGGCTGCCCATACACACTCGATAGCGATCAGGCGATCTGTCTAGATGCTTCCCAACATCTGCCGAACCTTTGTCCTGCTACAAGGTAAGGTGATCATTCGTACAGCGATCCCACCACCTGTAGTAAAGCCCCTTTTATATGGTTTGCACAATAACTGTGCAGCGTGAATGCATGCAGTGAAAAAACGATCAGCAACAAATTACTGTTTGGATCTTTCATGTCCCCCAGGATGTCATTGTTGATTTGCCGCTTAAACAAGCAGTTGCTCATCTATGAACAACTGCCTGTTTACTGTGAATGGAGGCGGATCAGAATGATCGCTGGCCTGCTCCACCTCCATTCAAAAGCAAGGATCCTCCTGGGTAAAAGTACATAAGTGATCATCACTGGGATGGCTGTCAGACACTTAAGCGCCCGACAGCCATCACAATGATAAATCGCTCCTGTGCTTTCACACAGAGCGGGCCAGCGATCGTTCCACCTCCATTCACAGTAAACAGGCAGGCGTTCCTAGAGGAGCGACTACCTGTTTACACAGGCAGAGCGTTTGATTTTTTTTTTAAATGCCTGCAGAAAGTCAACGACGAATGAATTATCGTTCGTCGTTCAGTCGCTGCTGGCATTTACACCGAACGATAATTATCTTTCAGATACCCGCAATCTAGCAAGAATCTGAATGATTATTATTCAATGTAAAAAGGCTCTAAAGGTTCCGGGCCATGGGGTAAAGTAAAGAAGTCTATACGCACCCCAGGATGAATGGGTGGCAGCATCTCCCTACTGACAGAGGCATGGTACAATGTCAGACTTCAAAAACTGTAGAGCATACAGATTGGACAGCATACGCTAAGGGAGCCTCCGCACTGGCCATAAAATCGTGCAATGCAAGAGTGAGTGAAAACACAGAATTATGAAACCCAAAACTTTTCAATGGTTCCCTTCACATCTGCAATGTTTTCACTCATGTGTAGAGATGAGCGAGTATACTCGCTAAGGCACATTACTCGAGCGAGTAGTGCCTTAGCCGAGTATCTCTCTCCCCCCCGCAACTCACCTGTCACCCCCGCCGGCCCCCGCATCTTTAGAGACGAGCGGGGAGATACTCTGCTAAGGCACTACTCGCTAGAGTAATGTGCCTTAGCAAGTATACTTACTCATATGCTGTTGTGAGATTTTAAAATCGCAGCATGTCCTATTTTTCTGCGTTTTACTTCTTTTTTATCACAATGGACAAATTTGCGATTGTTTTGTGATGCTTTTTTAACATTAGAAACTCCTATCATCAATCACGCGAGAAAATCATGGGCAGCAGCAATGCACGGTTTTTCACAAGGAAAAGCATTGCTGAAGCTCCAAAAATCGTATGAACAAAACTGCGATTTTCTCGGAATGATATTGCAATCGCCAGTATGAAGGGGCCCTAAAAAAAAAGATCTGCAAGAACCTTGAAGCTGCATTAAGACAACTCTAGATGTAGCACCGTCACTCTGGCTTGATAAAGGACTTCCAGCCCAAAACGTTGTGTGCATCTGGAACCGACTCGGGGTGCTTTCATATGGAATGGAACATTCTGCAACCGTGTTTGGGAATAGTCAGCACCAAAATCCACATTGCTGGCGTACGGATTTTGATACAGAATTGAAAATGGCAAAATTCTGCTGGCAATTCCACATCAAAATTTAATCCGCAGTTAGTCGTACGGATTTCGGTGTGGAATTCCATGCTGGCATATTCCACAACTTTGTTGCGCAATATTCCGTCCCTTGTGACATCACCTTTAATAAACCTTCAAGGTTTCTGCGTATCTTCCTAAGCGTGTTGTCCAGTCTCTATGTTATACTCACCTAAGTGACCCCCGTCCAGTGTAAGAGCCCCACTCACCACCACTCCAAACCCAGAAAGTCAGTAGTAGCCACAAGCACAATGAATGGCACTCGACTGCTACCAGCTTCTTGTGTGTTCAAAGTAGCAGTGATTGGGACTGCTATGCAACATGGAGACAATTAAGAACAGTATAGACTTCTTGGTGTTACCCCATTCAAGGACATGATCAGCCGATCACACCATACAGTTACAGATGTATCAGTCAGAGGTTTTCCGACAGGACAGATCAGATCCTCAGCTGACAGAAGTTGTTCATTTTCAGGTCAATGGTTGGCCAAAATGGACAAAATTGGCAATTTTAGGCAACTTATCCCAAATCTATGACCCCCTTAAGTGACAACCAAACACTTACCTTTCACTTGTCATTAAAGTAATATGCACAATCAGCCGATCTAAATGTGTATGCTTCTATGTAGGACAGGAGAGATAGTCTACTCCAAACTGTCCTGTGTGATTCTAGCCTTATAAATTCCATCAAGGTTATATTTGGGTTATTACTAGACTGAAAACTGGAAAGGACCTCACTACGGATCAAAATGAACTAGATCATCACTTTCTAAATACATATCTAAGCTTCACTGTTAGAGGAGAGACAAGAGGGTACAACACCGGCTCTGCTGTGTTAATATTGTAGTGGGACAAAAGCAGGACTAGGGTCTTTGGTCATTCTTAGTTCAGTGCCAATAATCTGACCGGGACAGGACGGTGACCAGGAGTATGATGCCCAATGACAGGAATAATGAGACTGGTAGGCTGCCCGCCAATAGCGGCCAGTCTGGATCAAAATACTCATGTTTTTAGCAGAAAGGGTAAAAGCAGCTTGGCACACCACTGCCCGTCTCACCCCGAGGTGTGGGGGCAGCTCTGTAGAAAATATTATGCTTGCTGAGAAAGGACGGACTAATGGCTAATCCGCAAGCATTACACCACAGCTATCAGGTATATTGAACCTAATAGCTTAATGTTCACGCTGCGGAATTCCGCAGCGTGAAATAACCCACGGCATGCCCTATTTGCCACGGGAATACGCACAGCCGGCTTCCATCATAGTCAATGGAAGCTGGCCATCGCGCTATACTTCTGCTGTAGCACAGCGGAAGTATAGCGTGAATATGCTTCCCTGCCCACATCACATGACACTGCCGGCACGTCATGCAGGACTCGCACAGCAGATCCGGGAGGTGAGTATGGGGTCTGTGGGGGACGTCGTAAAGTATAAAAACATTGTACAGAAATCCTAAAGAACGTATAGAAAAAATAAATAAAAATTCACAACATCTTCATTGGAAGGAATTTCTTGCATTATCACCTTTGTAACTACATCAAGAAAAAGGCAGAATATAAAGGTTATATATATTTTTTATTACACACACTCCACCATTCATTAGCCTTTGCCTTCCTCATATAGTTTAATGCCAGTTTGCAGACACTTACTAGATGAGATGCAGCTCAGTCCACACAATGCCACGTCCCGGCAGAGGACACAATGCCCATCACTGGGCACACAACACCCCTACCACATCAGTCATCCTAGGCACCTGTTCTAGAGGGCAGCACTACACAGACGTCCCCGGAGCTCTGCAGCTGAGCGCACACTCACAGATGGTGTCACACAGACAATGACTGGTGCAGGAGATCTCTTACCAAGAAGCGGGTAGAGCCTGTGCCCTGGTCAATAGCCCCCACTAGAGGTCCTAGGACTAGCCGGTTGGTAGCTGCCATGCTCCTCAGTGCGCCCAGGGGTGACTGCTCGGCCTCTCCCAGCTCTAATGCACGCTGACCGGCGAGCCCGGCTCACACATGCCAAACAGCCCGTGACGTCACGGGGCGCTGACCGAGCTCCACCAATCAGGAGCTGGAGGTGTGCGCGGGACGTCACTGACCTTCCTGGCGGTCGTCGCCAGCCTCGCGTACACGTCTGTGTAGTGCTGATGACGTCACGCGCCCGAACTCCTCACAGCGCGGAAGACGAGATGACCTCCCGAGCGGCATCCTGGCGGCCGGCCTGTAATGTGCCAGTTGTCATGTGGGGAGCCGAGTCAGTGCAGCCGCGCTGTACAACACGTGTCCTGGCGGACAATGTCACAGAGGGCGCGCTATACTGGTCTGGCCGCTTCCAGTGGAGCGGTCACAGGAGCGGCTGTGTGCCGGCAATAACCCGGCATGTGTATGGTGCCCGCATCCTCATACAGGACAACGTGACTGCTTAGTAGCCCTATTTGTTGTAGACTGTGCCCACAATGTGGCAGAACGTTCTAGATGTGATGGCAGCCTGCAGGTAGCAGGCGACCTGTTGTAAGGTCGGAATCACATCTGTGTTGGAATCACATCTGGAGGTTCCGTCGCAGTCCGGCTCAGAATACCCGAAGAAAAAGCGCTGCATGCTGTGCTATGTCTTCTGGCTAAAAGCCGGGTGGCTGCCTGGAGACAGAGCAGACTCCAATATAGTGAATGGGGTGGCTTTGGCACTGATCGCTTGTCTTGAGACGGAGCCGATTGGCTTCAGGGATTCCCCTTTCCTGCTCCCCGAATGGAACAGAACCCTGGGCACATTAGTGAAACCACCTGTATTAGGACAAGAACTTGCGATGCTTTGATCACTCCTGCAGTATGATGTAATGCCATAGCATACCGCCATCTGACAGGCAATCTATTAGGGGTCAGTGTGGAATCCCCAAATATCGATCAGGGCATTTAAATGCCATTGTCAGAATTGACAACGGCATTTAAAGGGTTAACAGCGCCAATGAGCAGCTAGGCTTATTTGAGCTATTATGGGTGGGTGTCGGCTGTAAGAAACGGGCAGCACCTGCATTGTATGGAGTGGGATCAACCTGCAATCCCCATCCATACATACCCTGAACCTACAGTACATCCTGTGGCATTAAAGGGTTAATAAAAGTATTTTCTCTATAGGGTTATTGCAGTTTAACTTTGCATTAGAACTTTATCATAAACTTTTAAAGCGAAAGTACTTAATGTTTTTTTTAATCACTTGCCCACTCTTACCAATGTTTCCATCCTCATCACGGCTCTTCTACCCTCGGCAGCAGCAAGGCACATGGCATTTCTCATATTTTTAGTATCTTTTGCTACTTGTCAATACTGCAGCATAACTGCTACACAACCTCATCTCCATAGCCATTGGCATCCAGCTCATCTCCATAGCCGTAGGCCCTGACCTCGAATGCCCTGTGGGAGCAGCATCCTACACCTGTAACACATTGTAGACGTCATATCTCCAGAAGCCATCACATCAGTATAATACTGGAGGGTTAACTCCAGCATCATCTCCGCTATATCTGGCTCACTGCTTCTCCTGAGCTGCGCCGCTGAACTCCCCAGTGACGCTGCTATAAATCCTTTTACGGTGCACCTGCAAGCGACAAAGCACTTTGCTTGGGCGGGGCCTAACCCATACTTTTCCCGTATCTGGGGTCTGTTCTTGGCGGTGACACACTATTTACATCGCTGCCATTTCACAAAGAGGGGAGAAACTCCTGCTGAAGCCTCCAGGGGGGTACAAGAGTATGGCGGCCTGTGGCTTCTGCTGCCTCCCCTTCCTTGCCGTGGCTGTGGCTGGCAGACAGCAGCTTGTTAAACAGTGCTGTAGCGCTGACAGGTGCTGGTCAGCACTCTCCAGACCGGTGCTGACAAGAGTGGATCTTCTCTCCTTCCCCGTTGTCCCCCAGCTGGTCAATTATGGGCAGCTAAGTGGTTTCTCAGGTCCCCAGTAGGTGCAGTTGTGGCAGTTAATTTGAATGTAGCCCTATCGCTTCAACAATCTTTCTTGGAATCTGCATTCTCTGCACATCTTGTCTGTAACACTCGCAAAACTGCACTCTCCGGTCTGGATCACCTTCATCGAGAGCTTAGACTATTCTTGGAATGTAACTCTTCCAATGACAGCGCTTCAAACTGCGATGAACACTTGATTTTGAAATGTCTGCCATACGACCCGCTTGCCGCACTAATTTTCTTGGACTCTGGAGATACATTACCATCAACCTTTCCTGCTTTGTGGGGCTTGTCGATGTCCGCTGTTTTCCATGTTTCTTATTGACATTCTGAACAGCTCCATCTGCTTCAAACTGATCTTTCATGAGTGACTGGTGTCGTTTACTTGAATATGCAGCTGCAATCAGTCATGCCACACATTCAAGAGGACTTTAAGTTTTATTTCCCACAAGATGGAGCCCCCCCACACTAGCATCATGATGTAAGGGCCTATCTCGATGAAACTCTACCAAACAGATGGATTGGACAAACATATTCAGTAGAGTTGCCCCCCCCCCCCCCCCCCACGTTCACCAGACGTCACGCCACAAAGACTTTTTTTCTTGGGGATATTTAAAATATAAAGTTTCTGGCAAAAAAAACCTGCAACAATGAATTGAGGACAGCCATTGAACAAGAATGCGCACAAATACCAAATGAAATCATTTTTGATATTTGTGGGTTCGCTGCTTCACCTTATCTGCAGTGCCTGGGCCAGAGCTGGCATCAGTTTGAAAACACTCAATGACAAAAACAATAAGACAAAAAGAATTATTCATTTATAATCATTCAAAGTGCGCATACGTTTTTGGGAGACAATGTATATGTGTGTTTATATACATACAGTCGATCTTAAAAGTTTACACACCCCTGTTAAAATAGATCTGGCAAAGATGAATTATGTAAAATTTATCTCCACCTCCTTTGAAACCCATTATTTGTATAATTCCACCGAAAAACAAACAAATCTTTTAGGTTGGAACAATTAAAAATCTAAAATAATGTGGTTGCAACCTTTTTGGGTAGGTGTCTATCAGCATCTTACATTTTGACTTGGCAATCTTTGCCCACTCTCCCTTGCAAATGCACTCCAAATCTGTCAAATTGTGAAGGCATCTCATGTGTAGTGCCTTCTGCAGGTTACCCACAGATTTTCAACAGGATTAAGGTCTGTGCTCTGGATGGGCCATTCCAGAACTTTGATCTTCTAATAAAGCCATTCTTCTTTTGCTTTGGAGGTATGCTTGGGGTCATTGTGCTGAAAGGTGAAATTCATCTTCAGTGTTTTAGCAGAGGCCTGAAGATGTTGTGCCAAAATGGACTGATATTTTGAACTCTTTATAATTCCCTCCACCTTGACTAAAGTCCAAGTTCCCAAAGCATAATGCTTCACTGCGGGTATGGTGTTCTTTTGGTGATGCACAGTGTTGGCTTTGTGCCAAACATGCCTTTTTTGAATTCTTGCCAAAACGTTCAACTTTGGTCTCATTAGACCAAAACGCATTCTCCCAGACTTCAAGTACGTTTTGGCAAAACATAGCTGGGCTTGGATGTTTTTCTTGGTTAGAAAAGGCCAACCTACCCCACAGCCCAAAATATGAAGACTACGGGAGATGGTTGTCACATGCACTACACAACCAGTACTTGCCAGAAACTCATGCAGCTCCTTTAATGTTGCCGTAGGCCTCTTGGCAGCTTCCCAGACCAATTTTCTCCTGGTCTTTCCATCAATTTTTTAGGGACGTCCAGTTCTTGGTAATGTCCCATGTTGGCCTGTGATGTGCCAAATTTAATCTACTTCTTGATGATTGTCTTCACTGTGTTCTATGGTATATGTAATGTCTTGGAAATGTTTTGTTCCTCTTCTCCTGACACCCTTTCAACAGTTCCTTTGATGTGTTGTAAGTAGAGATGAGCGAACGTGTTCTAAACGAACACTTACGCACCCAGACACCGGCTTTACCGAGGACTTCAGTGTCCGCGCGTAAAGATTCGGCCGGCGCCGGGGGGCGGGGAGAGGCGCGGCGGCGCGGGCGGCAGCAGCGGGGAACAGGGGGGAGCCCTCTCTCTCTCCCTCTCCCCCCCACTCCCCGCCGCACCCCCCCGCGCTGCCACGGCGACCCCCGAACTTTTTTCGCCCGAGCACGGAATTGCTCGCAAAGTTCGGTGCTCGGGCGAAAAGGGGCGGAGCCGAACACGTTCGCTCATCTCTAGTTGTAAGGTCTTTACAGTTTTTGCTGAAAATTGCAACTAAAAAAATATCAGTAAAATCCAACTAGAAAAGCTGAACTTTATAAGGGGGAAATCAGAATCACTGTAAATAATGGGGGGGGGGGGGGGGGGAGATTTCTTAGGACTGCATTCTGCTGCCCTAACACTCTGCACCAAATATAAGAGGGTGTTCACACTTATGCAACCCCATTATTTTATTTTTCCACCTTACATGATTTCAGTTTGTTTTGCAATGGAATTGTACAGATAACGGGTTATAGAGAAGGTGGAAATAAATCTGAAATGATTCATCTTTGTCCAACTTAAAGGACAGCCATTGAACAACAATGCGCTGTCCTCAAAATTGACAAAACCAGTGTGAAGACTTCTTACATGGTGGCAGTTAGATTGTCTTTCCTCCAACAGATGGATGGTCACACACCAGTAACCCATGTTCAGGTCAGAAGTTTGGTACAAATACAGTAAATCTGACTTTTTTATTTGGGTACATTAATAGAACTAATATTATAAGCTTCACACCATTGTTATTCGTCACAGTGTGCACAAACCTATGGCTGCAAAATAGCATAGGTTTTGTTAGGGCTCGAACATAGTAGCTCCTGTGCTCCAATTCAAGGCTCTCCCTGCTGAGCTATCCAGCCTTCTGGACAGCTCCCCTGCTGCACCTTAGCCTGGTTCCCATAACCCTGATCCTGTTCCCTGTCTTGGTTCTGCCCTGCTCCTGATTGGACTTCCTGTGTAATGGCCCTTCCACTGCACCATTGTGCGATTATTGTGCTCTGTGCCTTTAGTCAATCTTACTAACTACTGCTCCTCCCTAAACAATTACTCTTGTCAGGACTTGAACCTGGGACCTCTTACACTCCAGTCAGCAGCTCCCTCCTGTCTGAATCCTTCGCTATCCAGGTTTAGATAGTTCCTTGCTGAAACACAGCCTTGTTCTATGCTTCCTGCTCTTGCTAAGTCTACTTCCTGTCTACCTGCCCTGGCTCTGCCCTGCTACTAATTAGGGCTTTCTATAAAAGCCTGACTGTGCCTCAGATCCAGTGTGTGGTTCATGTGCTCCACCACCTTGATCAAGCTCCTCTTCCTCCTGCTCCTCTGTAATTGCACCGATACCTCCTGCTGCTGAACTCCGTCTTTCATTTGACGACGTTTCCGTCTCATCCCATTGTACCGCATACCAATGCCTCCTGCTGCTGCTGCACTCTGGCTTTCATTTGACTATGCTTCATCCCATTGTACTGTATATTGTGCATTCCCAATAACAATTCCTGCCTATCTTGACTACTCTCCAGTGATCAGCACGGCTATGAAAACCTGCGGCTCCATTCCAGTGCAGGTAAGACGTAAAAAAATAATTACGTCCAAAACGTGAATCCCGTAGTGGCCACTCTGCGGAAACAGATTACGGAACTCCAGGAATTTTGTGCCCCCTACCAAGAAAAGGTTGCTTGTATGCAATGAGAGATCGAGGGGTTACAGAGGAACCTCTTGGAAATGCACAGATGTCTGCGTGTTGCTGCCAGCGAAATTTGCAGGTGACTGTTCCCAATACCGTTTTTTTTTTTTAAACTAACGCCAGATTTATTTCCAAATGCAACCTACCTTGTTTAATAGTGACCAAGAAAAAACTATCCTTTATCACTAACCTCCTCACTGACAAGGCGCTTGCCTGGGCTTTGCCATACGTAGAGACCAACATTAGTCTTCTTGACAGCCTCAATGCCTTCATGACCGCTATGGACCAAATCTTCAATGATCCGAACTGCTGTGGTAAGGCTGAAAGGAGTTTGCATAGCCTACGACACGGGCGACGTTCCGTTGCAGAATATACTGCAGAATTTCGTTGCTGCGCCAATGATACTATATGGAATCCTGCTGTACAACAGAGCCACTTTTGCCAGGGATTATCTGAGTGGGTAAAAGATGAACTTGCTAGACTGGAGACTTCTGATAACCTGGAAGACTTCATCCAGTTATGCATATGGATTGACCTTCCGAGCGGCAAAGGGAGAGACTGTGGGGTTCGGGCACCAGCACCCCGTACCCCTTCAGTCAACCAACGTTTAGTCCTCACACAAGGACTGAAGCTGCTCCTGAACCCATGCAAGTTGACGTTATCTGTAGACGTCTCTCTATCACGGAAAAGGAAAGGCACCGGGCTGAAAATTTGAGGCTTTATTGTGGGAGCTCAGGAGATTATGCCCTAAACTGTCCAAAGAAGCTTTAAAAGAATTTCGCCTTAGCTCATGTCAAGCCCATGGCGAATCCAGCCATAATTAAAAAAAGGGGATGCCACCCAACACACCTTTGCAACAGTATTTCAGGATGGTGTGGAAACCTTCCCTCCCCGCCACCATTTTGTCCTCCCAATTAAGATTCTAACAGGCAATCAGAAAATACAGTGCTCAGCGATGTTGGATTCGGGAGTGAGGGGGAACTTCATTGACTTAATATTCGCTCATGACAAGGACATTGCAACCAGACTCAAGTCCATACTGATCGATAAGGGAAACCGTGGATGAGTCACCTTTATCTTCAGGTCCTGTCGCACAGGAGACAATTAAACTGGAGTTCCACATGAACCATGACCACCAAGATACTATCAGCTTCCAGTGATTCTCGGGATCCCCTGGTTTTCTTCCCATAATCTCGCTATCAACTGGAAGACCAGGGCCATTGCGTTCCCCTCAGAATATTGTTAGGAAAACTGCCAGATGGCACCATCTGCCCCTAAACTATTGCAAGACCCGAGGATGATAAACAGGACTTAGATAAATTACCAGTTCACTACCAGATGTTCTGGGATGTTTGCAGCAAGAAGGCTGACTAGCTGCCACCTCACCGGCCGTATGACTATCCTATTGAGCTGCTTCCTGGATCTTCTATTGCATTTGGGTGTATCGTCAACCTCGCAGAACCAGAGTTAGGGTCCCTTCGGGAACACCTGGATGGAAATCTAAAGAACGGCTCTATTCAGCCTTCTTCCTCTCCGGTAGGAGCACCCATATTCTTTGTTAAAAAGAGTGAATCTACTCCATGACCGTGCAATTACCAGGAACTAAACAAGATTACAATTTAAGAATTGCTATCCTCTCTCATTAATCCCAGAACTGTTGGAGAGGCTTTGGACAGCCAAGATCTTTACCAAGTTAGACCCCAAAGGAGCATATAATCTGGTATGGATCCGTCCCGGAGATGAGTGGAAGATGGCCTTGAGAACAAGATATGGACATTTCAAATCCCTAGTGATGCTGTTTGGTCTCTGCAATGCTTCTGCTACCTTCCAGCACTTTATCAATAATGTGTTTCGAGACCTGTTGGATCAATTCGTAGTGGCATATCTTGACAACATCCTCATCTTCTTAGACAATTTGGAGGAGCATTGTGGACACGTTTGGTAGTCTTGCAATGAATCCAAAAGAATAACCTCTACATCAAGATAGAGAAATGTGAATTTGAACAGACCCGAATACAATTTGGCATACATTATCTTCCCAGTTGGCTTAAGTATGGATGCCAGCAAAATTAAAGCCATCCTAGATTGGCCCATTCCAAGAAATCTGAAGGAAGTACAGCGCCTGATTTGGTTTTGTGAATTTCTACAGACGATTTATCAAGGACTTTTCAAAGGTCATCTCTCCCTCACAAAGAAGGCACACACGTTTTCCTGGTCCGCGTAGGCACAAGCTGCTTTTGAGAAACTAAAGACTCTGTTTATGTCAGCACCAGTCCTGATCAACCCAAACCCAGAATTGCTTTTTGTTGTGGAGGTGGATGCCTCCGACTCTACTGTGGAAGCCACCTTGTCACAGTGAGTTGGAGATAAGGTGCAACTACATCCTTGCACATTCCTGTCCCACAGTTTATCACCCGCAGTGAAAAACTATGATGTTGGGAACAAAGAACTTCTGACCATCAAAGTAGCTTTCACCAAATGGAGACACCTCTTGGAAGGAGCCCATCATCCAGTGACAGTGCTTACTGACCATAAAAGTTTAGAATTCCTCCATACTACCAAGAGGTTATCTGCAAGACAGGTACAGTGTGCTCTGTCTTTCTTCAGGTTTAATTTTGTTGTGTCCTGCCCAGGTTCCTGAAATGACAAGGCAGATGCATTGCCCAGGAATATTTTCAGAACCTGAAGAGAAGCTGAATACTGACCACACAATTCTGTCTTCAAATAATTTTTTTAGGTATCCTGCATTCTGAGGACCTTCTAACAAGGTTTAAAGGAGGCTATGAAAGTGATCCTTATCTGAATCATCCTTCTAAGGATGTGAAGCTCTATTTTAAGAATGGACATTGGAGACAGGGACATCAATTATATGTCTCTGAAGCTGGTCGACTCAAAGTCCTTAGACTAGTCCATGACTCCAAACTTGCCGGTCACCTTAGGGTCACAAAGACCTTGGAACTTCTACTTTGTTTTTTCTGGTGGCCCTACTGCAGGCAGGATGTAAAAATGTACGTTACCTCTTGCGAAGCTTGTTCTCGGAACAAGACACCACAAGCTCGCCCTCTTGATTTGTTACAGCCCGTTCCAGTCCCATCCAGGGTCTATATCTATGGACTTAATAGTGGATCTGCCTCCATAAAACGGAATGATTACCATCTTTGTAGTTGTGGACCGACTCATGAAAATGGCTCACTTCATCCCCATAGAGAAGATTGCCACCGCTGAGCACACCGCAGAGTTAATGACCCGGGAAGTGTTCCAACTACATGGAATTCCTGAGGATGTGGTCTCTGGTAGAGGGGTTCAGTTTATCTCAAGATTCTGGAAACACTTCTGCACGGCCCTGGGAACCTCCGTGAATCTTTCCTCTGCTTTTCATCCGCAGTCCAATGGCCACACTGAGAGAACAAATCAGACGCTGAAGTAGTATCTTCACTGCTTTATTAGCCATCTCCAGGACGATTGGGTGGATTACTTATCGACTGCGGAGTTTTCCTATAATAATGCTAAACACAGTACTACCGCCCAGACTCTGTTTTATGCCAATTATGGCGTGCATCCTGCCTTTATTCCTGGCCTCCCTATTAGTACTCCGGGGTCGACTGTCACTCAGACACTGACAGCTCTGGCTAGAACTCAGAAAGAGTTAAAGGATGCCTTACAGGAGGCTCAAGAGGCTTACTGAGAGGCAGCAGATAAAGCAGGTAGGAGGAAAATTTTGGTTATCATCCAAGAACCTGAAGGCCCAAATTAGGGCAAAAGTTTGTTAGATTTCACATTTCTGCAAAAGTGGGCCAAGTCGCCTTCTGCCTAAAACTCTTTGAATCCATCCAGTGTTTTATGTATCACTGCTCAAGCCATTAAAGAGGAACCCCTTCCCTGGAAGAAGCCCACCACCTCCTCCACCAGTGATGGTTCAGGACGAAGAGGATTTCCTGGTAGATCAGATCCTGGACTCTAGTAAACATAGAGTGAGGCTGCAGTACCTGGTCAGTTGGAAGGGATATGGCCCAGAGGAGAATTCCTAGGAACCAACCTCCAACATTCATGCTCCTCAGCTGACAAAGGAATAAGCCATCCTGGAAGGAGGGAACTGGTGTCGGGACTCAAACTTGGGACCTCTTGCACTCCAGTCAGCAGCTCTCTCCCCTGGCTATCCAGGTTTAGACAGTTCCTTGCTGAAACGCAGCCTCGTTTTATGCTTCCTTGCTCTTGCTAAGTCCACTTCCTGCCTCCCTGTTCTGGCTCCGCCCTGCTACTGATTAGAATTTCCTATAAAAGCCTGACTGTGCCTCAAATCCAGTGTGTGTTTATTGTGCTTTACCACCTTGATCAGGCTCCTCTTCCTCCTGCTCCTCTGTGATTGAATTGATACCTCCTGCTACTGACCTCTGGCTTTCATTTGACTATGCTTTCATCTCATGCCATTGTACTGCATACAGATACCTCCTGCTGCTGACCTCTGGATTCCATTTGACTACGCTTCCATCTCATCCTATTGTACTATATACCGTGACTTCCCGATAACGACTCTTGGCTATCTTGACTACTCTCCAGTGACCAGCACGGCTACTACACCTGCGGGTCCATTCCAGCGCTGGTAAGACATAACAACTGCAACCTATTACCGACCTCTGGCTAAATCCTGATTACACTACCTGCCTGCTCCCTTGTATTGCAACAGATACCAACCCAATACCGATCCTTGGCTTTCCTTGTCCATGCTATGTGTTCGCTCGGGTTACAACACAAGGCTCCAAACCTGCTCCAGTTCGTAACAGGTTTACACCACAGAGCCTAGTTCCTCAAACATATAGCATAACATCTGTCACTTCATACCTAGTCAGATTCCGGGTTCTCCTAGGTATCAGGAATTTAACACCAGACCAGTGCTTGGTCTCTGAACCAGAGTGGACCTCCAAGGGACTCTGAATTCAGTATTTCTGGAGTTTTTCTCTCCTGCAGTCACACCCATAGAGATGTTTCCTGATTAATTAGTAGACTTGACACTTTGCATTGTGTTCTTTCAGGCTACAAAACATCTCTCATGTAAATGAACCCATTGGAAACCATGGGCTTCACATACATGCGTTTTCTGTAGCTCTACAAAATCGTGCGATTTTTGTTGCCCATGTGAATAAGGCCTAAGGAGAAAAGATAGCGTTTCTGACCTACAGGCATATCTCTAATAGACAAATGATTATGTCAGCCCTGGGGACTTTCAGCTGGGTGAACAGCCATGCTCCGTGTTTTCTCTGTGGCTGTTTTCAGTGGATGTTGGTTATCAGAGACAGACGATACCCACCCTGTATGGAGAGAGTGTGGCTCCTGAGCCAACTCCATACATAGCACATGCAGTGGATGGCTATGTACATGCTAACTGCACGGAGTATGTCCAGTTAGAACGTATATAGTTGTATGCGTGTCACAAGGGGGTTAATGTAATGTTAAAAATACAGACAACAATCTAGATGGTGCAACTAGATATGTATAAGTATCTGGTTCTGATTAGTAAAACAATTCCCTTGAAATCTCACCCATTTTATTAAATGTTCAGTGACTACTGACAATATTTTCCCCATTTAAAGGCTAATTCTTTCATGCAGTATCACAGACTATTTAATTGGGAAGTGTTGAGAGAGTTGTGGATGTTTTATTAGTATTGCATTGCTCAAACTGTTTGCCCTGTTAAGGAATATGGTGCCAAAAAGTGGCAGAAAAACTTTAAAAATGAGTGTTACCAGTGTCATTCTGAATCTGGCCCACTTTTTCTGACACTTTTTACATAAAAAAATGCAGGTATTTGACCTGAACATCATATTTTTCAGTGAAGAATAAGACAAGCTGTGTTCATATGCACTATTTGGGTAAATGGGCATTATAGAGATAGCTCCTCTCACCATTGATGACCGAAGAGAGGAGCTAACAAGGATTGTCTCTGGGGGGGACTGCGCCAAGACTTGTATTACATGGATGACCACTTACTTGTATGTCAAGCAAGTAGTTCTACATTTTTCCTGCAAAGTGGAACTCCATAATGATTCCAAACATTCACACTTATTGATGGATTGCTATCATTTAGAGGGATTGGCAATGACTAACATGGGAGGCACTCTATGATTAGAAACTCTGTACACATTGTTAGAGTAACTCACAATTTTATTTTTATGTGATGCTGCTGGTTGTCTTAGATTACCGAATATGATTCAAGGGCCAAGCAGTCTTCCAATATGCCATGAATGCCAGTAGTCAGAATACCTGTTTAAGTAACATATTTTGTCTTTCTAGGGCAGATATTTGTAATACACTTTGCAAAAGATAAATAGTGAAAGGCTGGACTCTGTTCAAGAACAGGGGAACAGAGAGCGTTCTGTCAATATTTGCGTAGTCAGCATTGAAGAGTTTGCTCTGTCCAGATCTGGCAAAATTCTCGGACTCTTTCAGACTGCTATGGCCCACACTTACTGTATTAAAGGGATAATCCGGACACAGACTAACATTTTAAAATTTAATCTACATCATCATTATGTCATTTTGTAATAGGTCCACTGTACCTGGTCTAGCTACTTTCTTCATTTTCTATGTCACATGACCCTCTGCCTGAAAAATATCTCCACATTCTCTGATGTCTTGTCTGCATTTTCTACATCCTTCCCTGTCCATAGTCTCCAACATCCAGCTGTGAGCAGAACATGATGGGAGGACAGAAAGTACTGTGCTGTATTGCTCATGTATGGTTCAAAGTGCCGGACGGTCCCGTCTGCCTGCTTCAGCAGGCTTTCTGTGGCTCCTTCAGTGAGAGGGAGGTTGGTGCTGGTAACTTGCAGGACCTGTGAGCTGTGGGTGGAGCTACAGCGCTGGGCGGTAAACAAGCTCTATACGTGCCTGCAGTTATAGGGAACAGTCAGCTGCTGTGTTTACAGTGGAAGTGATGCGTTTAAACACGGGCAGATCGGCGGCTAAACGGGATGAAGAAGAGCGTCCAGAGCTGCAGATAAAAAGTTCAGGATGTCGCTACTTAGGTGCAGGGGCGTAACTATAGAGGATGCAGGGGATGCGGTTGCACCTGGGCCCAGGAGCCTTGGGGGGCCCATAAGGCCTCTCTTCTCCATATAGGGAACCCAGTACTAAGAGTAAAGCATTATAGTTGGGGGCCCTGTTACATACAAGTTTTGCATTGGGGCCCAGGAGCTTCAAGTTACGCCTCTTAGATTTCAGCATTTTTAGAATTTCCATTTAGTGTTTAGAAAACCCCTGTAAAACTGGTGTTTCATATGCTAGTCTTTAAAAAGAAATAGCACTATTTGGTACAGTTTCTACCACTGCAGATTGTCAGCAGTTTTGCTGTGGATTTGCTCTGTGGGAACATACCCTTATAGCAGAGGAGTAACTTGAACTTGATCCCCTGCATCCTCTATAGTCAGGCCCCTGCCTTATAGTGCTTACATTTGTTCTTTGTGATCTATCAATAGGAAGTGAAGGTGATATAGATATAGGATAATCGTATTAGGGGTAGACAAATATACAAATGCTAAAATCCATCAGACTACTTATCAAAAATTTGCACACACCACAAATATAAGATAATATAAATTGATAAATGTAATTAAACACAATTAAAAATATCTGAAAAATCATGCCCAGTAATGACTGTACAGTGCTGGTCAATCCACACGCCAGCCTAATAAAAGGGGTTGTCCAGGACTTTTGGTGTTTCTTCTACTGATGAACAATCCTCAGGATAGGTCTTCAATAGATGATCGGTGGTGTTTGCTGTTCAGGATCCACGGCCATCAGCTGATTTCTCTGCACCGCGGTCAATGTGGTCAACACTCAAAGCAGAGAGTGCTGACAAAATTGTAATCTGATGAAGACAGCCCTGCTCAGTTTAGAATGAAAGTTGATTCAATAATGTGACGCCATGAAAGATTTACACTATTTCGATGTGCACATCATATCTACCCAGTAGATAGGTAATAAATAGAGGTGAGCGAGCATACTCACAAAGGACAATTACTCGATCGAGTATTGTCCTTAGCGAGTACCTGCCTGCTCGGAAGAAAAGATTCGGCTGCCGGCGCGGGTGAGCAGTGAGTTGCGGGAATAAGCAGGGGGGAGTGGGGGAGAGATCTCCCCGCCGCTCCCCGCCCCCCACCGGCACCTGAATCTTTTCTTCCGAGCAGGCAAGTACTCGCTAAGGGCAATGCTCGATCGAGTAATTGCCCTTAGCGAGTATGCTTGCTCATCTCTAGTAATAAAAGTTATTTTTGGAACAACCCCTTTAAGATCAAGAACATACTGAACTTTGGTGGATGGCAGGGAAAATCAGCAAAGCTGGACCTATCTTTCAGTTACAGTACTGTGTAGAAGTTTTAAGCAGGTGTGGGAAAAAATGCAGCAGAACGACTCATACATACAGCCAGTGTCATTGGGAACTATCTTCAGTGTAAGCCCGGGCTCACACCAGTGCGTCAGATTCCGCATGCTGGATGCCCACAGCAGATTCCAGCTGTGAGCCTGGTCATAGCTTTTTTTTTTTAAGTTTGTATTTCCTGTGCCATTGCTTAGCGACGATGCCAGTCCCCGCAGCCAATATGCAATGCATTTGCCTATGGGCTGTGGGTATATCCGCGACCATAGAGCACAATGGGCTCTATGATCGTCGATTCCGTGGTAAAATACAACATGCTGCATTTTATTTTCCGCAAATGGATTACGCAATTCCGACTTGATAATGTGAGCAGAATTGTGTAATCCAATGTATTTGATTGAACTGCGTATTATCGCGGATCATACGATCACGGAATCTACAATTCAAATTCGGTCATGTGAGACCAGCCTAGGCCGCCTGTCACGGCCGCGATAGAATATCACTAGCGATATTCCGCCACGGGGAAGGAGGGGAGAGCACTAAAAGGTCTCCGCGATGAGCCTATATTAGTGATAGGCTCACTGCGGAGAATTGGAACATGCCGTGATTTTAATCACGCGAGCGGAGAATCGCTATGATTCTCTGCTCGTGTGCAGTAGGCTGCGCTTTCCATAGTTATCCTATGGAAAGTGTGTCATGCAAGCTCCGCGTGTGATTTATCGTCGCGGATCCCGCTATGACATCTCGCCCGTGGACAGAAGTCCCCTTCTTTTCTCCTTGTCGATATAATTAATTACACTGGTGTGTCGTACTGCCTGGATGTTTCCCTCTCCTTCAGCTACCTGCAGGTGAGACACTGGGGTGCACTGAAAGACCGACCCCTCTTGGCAAATATCACTGTGTGAGCCCATTTCGTCCCTCTCCCAAGCCAATCACGCTGTTTACACACACTTGCTGAGATAACCCCCTTCTTAGGATTGGCCACATTGGCCCTGTATCCCTCTGTAGGTCTAGAGATACTCGCTTCCCCAAGTAATTCCCAAATCATTTCACATGATACAGCATACACACTGTCTGTCGCACAGCGATCACTTATAACAATGGAGGGGGGGCATAAATGAATTTGTGAGGACGGGTTCAAATACTCTGGATGCATTGCAGCTGAAAAGCACAGCTTTCAAGTGATTGCCGATAAAAGCCCTGTTATTCTTAATGGCTCTGTGTTGTATTGCTGTTTTGCTGACTAACCACACAGCTATTAAAGATGAAAGTGCTTTTAGCTGTGAGATGTGATCTCCTCATCGACATGGTTTATGACCTAGATGCACTTTAGCTACGGTACATTTAGAACATGTGAACTGTGCCTAAAAGACACTTAAGTTTGAGAAACGTGGAAGAAGTATGAATTCATAGGACTCATTTAGGACTAGAGATATGTGGTGCAGAGGAGGGGGTCAGTCTAAAGTTTGCTCCGCAGCCCCTGGCATTCTAGTTACACCACAGATACCCCCATCCTTCTTGAAAGTGATTCCCAACTTCCAGTAGCTCCTTCTGACTGCTTTATATAAGTGCTATATATAGGGAATTACTTTATCTGTATTGATTTTGTGGTTGTTTTTCTTGTCTTACCTTTTTTATGTTATTTTGGAGGGAGGGGGTGTTTAAAACGTCTGAGATTTTGGAACTAATGATCAGATTTCCATAGAGTTATGGTTTCAACATACAATGGTTGTGCTGGAAAAAATGAATATTATATGTTAAAAAAGACTACTGTATATATTTGTTAAGAAATATCAAGCGAACGCCGTAAATATATTGACTTAAAGAAAGGTTAAAAATATACTATTTGCCTTTTTTCTTTTTTCTTCCCCCACATGATTACTAGATATTCATCTGTTTCTAGCCCTATCGTTTTGCCTTTTCATATGATTACGGTTCTTGGGTCCCCCTAGTGGTCAATTTTGTTTTCAGTATCTAGTTGTCCTTATATACTCTCTCTACAAAGTAGATTTGTCACTTTTGGGAATCTCCTGTTATTTAGTATTATTTATGTGGTTATTAGAAGAGGCCATAAGTGAAAATATTTCCCACCACAAACCCACTTTGGTTATATACTGTTTACACACAGTATAGTTATGCCATGTTGGGAGTTTTTTTTTGTTTTTTTTTAAAGATCCTTCATTGCATATTCTGCTATTTCTAACCTGATGACAAAATTCATTAATACAAGTTGTACCTGACTTGTAATTTTATTTATTTATTGCTCCTGATAGATTACTTTTACTGATTTTAGATTTTATAGGGAATCTGTCAGGTTCTTTATGGCTACAAGACGAATAACAGCGCCTGCTTGAGGACTATAAGAGAATCAAACATACCTTTATAGCAACAGATAAACTATTCATTGCAGAGAAAAAGTACTCTAATCGATTATACTAATTAGGTCGCAAGTCCCCTGAGGGCATTCCCATGCAAATGCTCCAGCTCTCATCAATAAATAGTGCCCAATGCCACTCCCTTGGCCTTGACTAATGGCTTCACTGTTCAGCTGTATCTCTGTTATCAGCAATGAAATTGCCGCCTGGCACAAATGCTATGCTCTCCCCATTGTGGGCAAAGAAGGTGGCTCATGCATAGTACGTCAGTGTGGTCATTGCCCACAGCAGGAAGGGTACCGCAGCAGGCTGGGATTTCAGAGGGGTGAGGATGTGCTAATGCAGGGAGTGTCTCCCTTGGTTTATGAGGGCACTGAACTTTGGGGCCCTTTTACACTGAAGGATAATCATTCAGCTTCTAGCTGGATCGCAGTGATAATCATTCAGTGTAAATGCCAGCAGCAACTGAATGATAATTCATTGGTCGTTCACTTTCTGCAGTCGCAAAAAGCAAACGCTGATTGGCCTGTTTACTGTTATGGAGGTTGGTGGGTGAAGTGGTTTTCAGCTTACTCAATGCTCAGCCTCCATTCACTGAGCAATGATCGTTCCTGTGTGAAAGCATAGGAGTGATTACCGCTGGGACAACTGTCAGGCGCTAAAGCGAGAATCTAACAATTTATTGCTGATCGTTCTCTCACTGCACGTCTTTACAACTAACAATTATCATACAAAAGCACTCGACTTAATGATTATTTGCATGATAATTGTGTCGGGTAAAAGGCCATTTAGTAGGTAACATTCCCACAAGTCAATCTCCATTAGCATAACTACCAAAGATTAGCAGAACTTATTTAGATCTTTAACTCGGCATAGTTTTTTTTAGTGCAAGTATGTTGTTCTATGAAGTGCTGTTAATTCTATTTTCTATAGCACACTATTAAAAATATCATTTGGCTGGTCTGGTTTATTTTCATTTACATTCCCTGTACTTCCTTCATTAAAACTATACAGTTCTCCCGAAGTACCCACGTCATACCCCCAACCCTATTTCCCTACCTCCCATTGAGCTCGCTAGAGCTATTCCCTCTGTTAATTCTTTTTTTTTTTTTTCCTTTGCTCTTTCTCTCTTCCTTTATCTTTCCCTATCTCCACCTCCAGAACCCCTACCCCGAGGTGGGGAAGGACTCTGTCTGTTAAAGAAAATCTGGAATGGAGGCGGATAAGCCACAGCCTCCACGATGGTGTGGGTGGGGAGCTGTTAGTGGGTGCAACATGAACATGTTCACGTTACAAAGGTATCATTGTCTGTACTGCACCTTTTGTTTGATTTATTGTTTGCCTACATGCCTCAATAAAAACTTATTGAACTAAAACTATACAGTTCTTCAAAAGTATTTGATAAAGGAAGTCCATATAGCTACACAGATTGCTGTGTGCAGAGGTGTAACTTGAAGCTTCTGGGCCCCGATGCAAAACTTGTAACAGGGTCACCAATTATAATGCTTTACTCATAGTACTGGGCTCCCTATATGAAGAAGAGAGGCCTTATGGGCCCCCTAAAGCTCCTGGGCCCGGGTGCAACTGCATCCCCTGCATCCTCTATAGTTAGGCCCCTGGCTGTGTGTGACTGTTAGAAGAAAGAACAAAGACTGTGGTTTTACTTCTTTATTTTGACCATTTGTTATGGCTGTAAACCTTTTAAAAAGAGTAAGATCGCATGCACACGGCTGGGTCGGACCCAGTGCCTGGCCAGAGACACATACTCACCTGTCCGGATCTGCTGCGGATGTGTCGGCTGGCACACATGCGCAGTGCAGGGAATGCCATGCCGTTGTGCTGGCAATGACGTGAATCTGCTGCGATTTCAAAATTGACTGCAAGGGAAGCCGTCCATGCAAGTCCTGCACCATAATAGAGAATTCTGCAATTATTCCTACACGAGCGGAAATCACAAGTGATTTTTACTCGTGTGCGTGGAAGAATCAATTTGCATTGCATGCTATGGACGGACACTGCTGAGGAATCTGAGGCAAGACGCTCGCCGCGGATTCCGCAGCAAAAATCCGCCCGTGTGAATTGGGCCTAACACCTGCAAAGTCAAAGTAGAGGTGAGGAGTGTGCATTTATCTCTGTGGGAGCGCACGCGCACAGCATTACGGAAAAACTCAAGTTGGCTGTGTGCACACTGACTTTGCAGGTGGCAATGCAGAAACGGGGGCCGGCTGAGTATCAGACACAACTCCTCCAACTCCTTGTCACCTAAACTATAAGCATCATAAGGGCTCCTACCCAATTGCATTTTTTAACGCTGCAATACCGACTTTCTAATGTTAAAAACGCATCGCACAAAAATCGCAAAGAACAAACTTGCGCAGTATGACAGCCGCAGTATGATCACCCTACCTTCCCCTCAATCTCAACACCCAAGAATATATCTTTAATGCAATATGTATGCTGATATTTAAAAAGAAACTGTCAGTAATTTTAAGCCCCATAAAGTAAGATGTGATGCAAATACTTTAGGTAATGTTGAATCTGGGGAGCTGTGTCTCATAGTCCCAGTTCCCTGTTACTAGGGGGTTCCCCGGCAAAGTCAGCACACACAGCAGACTGACTTTTTCAGAAGTCTGTGCATGCGCACTCCTATTCATCTCTATGGGAGTGTGTACACATGGCCTTCTGAATTGAATCAAGTTGGTGTGCGCCCGTTGACTTCGCAGTGGGACACCGCAGGAATGAGGAACAAATTGATTCTGAAAAAAGGCTCCCCAGACTCCTAAACTATTATAAGCACCATTAATTTTCAAGTATACAGCTATAGGTATGCCTTTTAGAAGGCCCCTGGCTGCCATGGCAACCACGTGGCACCTCGTGAGGGGCCGTTCTGGACCCCCAAACATTGGGCGTGTGTCAGCTCTACGAAAGAGTCTGCACCCGTTAAGGGGTAGATGGTAATTAAATTTGGTGTTAGGTTCCGTTAAATTTGTAGCGTACATATGTAATAAATTCTTGAAAGAAAAATTCACTCCACTACATTAACCGGAAATGGTGTTCCTGGAACACTTTTTGGAGGTATGTGAACACGGGTTCTAGAAAGCGCAGAACAAATTAATAACCAGAAAAGGATTCAATCATTGAAGTTACTGTCTTGACAAAATCAAAATCAGTATTTCATCTGTTCTTGCTTGAAGATCGCAAAAGTGTAGCATACATTTATTAATTATATTAGTTATTATGTGTAAAATGCTGATTTCTTATTTTTCGAAAGTTCGTTATCTTTTGAAGCATATTAAAAATTTCTACTTCCAGAAAAGATGCTCGATGGAACATCAAATGGACAGTTAACCACAAAGATTGTCAAGGCAGTATTTTCAGTGGCATAATCTTTCCAGTTACACGTCCCTCTGTGTTTACTTTAAGAGACTGTTCTACCCTGTTTCCTTGAAAATAAAACATACCCTGAAAATAAGACATAGCATGATTTTCCAGAATTTTTGAGGATGCAAAATGATTTTTCAGGCTTTTTGGGGATGCTTGAAATATAAGCCCTACTCCATAATTAAGCCCCGCTAACAGTTAATTTAAAAAGTCAATTTAAATAGTGTCCAGGCAGCTATACATGTAAAAAAGTTAAACCTTTTTGAACAAAAATTAATATAAGACACTGTCTTATTTTCGGGGAAACACGGTAAGACTTTACTACTGATGACCTATTCTCTGGCCAGGTCATCAATAGTTCATCCACAGATATCCACAGCTCAGCAAACTGGTCGATGAGCTGTCAGAAGAGGCAGCAGTGAGTGGCGCTTCCTTTTCAGGGACCTGTTCCTTGTTCATTTATCATGCGGCTTCACTGCACATTCAAGTGCCTGGGAGGGGCGGCAGTACCAGGAACAGCTGCTTTACAAAAGTGCACCAGTGTGCTTGTTAGCAAGTGAAATGAATTCTGCTTTTCTTTTACTTCCTCTTTACTTGGCCATTCTAAATTCAAAAGCTTTGGTGATAGCATGGGAGTCATTGAAAAACAATTTGATTTAACTTTCCAGCAGCAATAAGCAATGCATTTTGAGCGATGCCTTCTAGGTATTGCACATCCATTTTTTTTTATATTCTTGATGTTTCCTGTCAGGTCTTTCCTTTAGGAATCACTAGCTTGGTTCGTTCTGTAACTTCGGGTTCTGTTACATTATGAGACTCTTACCATAGCAACTTGTCACTCAACGTTGAAGCTGTGAGTAAGGGCTGCCAATTTTGTTGTTGCCTTCATGGCATCAATCCCAAAGTATATTCCCTTTATCCCATACTTGAGGATAAGACTATGGAAATTTTCCAAGCTTCTTGTCTTGCAGTAGTTGACCAGGTGAGGCAAATCTGAAATCAACTGTGCATTGTTTATAATGTTTTCAATAGCTAAATATGGAGCTGTTTCTTTATTTAACTACAGAACATTACCATTTTCCTCTGGTGCAGAATCAATACAAGCGTGTCAGTTTTTACTGTAATTTTCACCTTCCCCTTCATACTGATTAGTGATGTGTTTGAGAAGCATATATCTATATTACACTCAAGTTCGGCACTAACAACCAATCAGGTTGAATCAGGGAACCCAAACAACCAATCAGGTTGAATCAGAAAACCCAAACAACCAATCAACTTGCTGGAATTGGGAGTCAGAACTAATGAGGTTGCTGGAATTGCTCCATAGTGCCGAACTTGAGTGTAATATAGATATATGCGCTCGGGAAGAGAAAGCCCTCTTTGACACCGCCGATTGTCCAGGTTGTCCTCCTAGGTTTATATCATGGAACAAAAATGTAGCTTGATTTTATCTATGGAACTATTTCCTTGCAGACTTTCTGCTTGATTTTGAGAAATTGCTTTAGCATGCTGAAGTGATGTAAAATTTGTGGGTACCGGTATTCTTGACACACCTTTTACCTCACTCCTATGGGTCTGTCCGAGGCAAATTTTCCCACTTTATAGGCTGAATTTAGGGTCAATTACAAAAATACTTGAAATCCAGGTTTCTCCATTGCAACAGAAGATACTGTGATCTTTGCACTACTTCGAAGTCCAGAATCTTTTCCATTATGCAAGCCATTATTGCTTGGTACTGTGACTGGATTGTCACACTGGTCATCCCTAGTGACACATAAGGGTGTTGTCTTCAACTTTAGACTCTTCTCCTCCTCCAATGATATGTAAATAGATGGAAAATGAAATGAACACTGATGGTAGTCATACATATTTTCAGAGATACTTACCAGGCCAAGGATATTAAAAAGTTTTTTTCACTTTATGGAAATGTAAGCCACTGAAAACCGTGGAGGCTGCTAAAAGAATGTTGCTAGAATGAAGCCAGCATTTTTCTGGTTCACTTTCAAAGTTAACATTTGCCTGTCAACTTACAAATTCAACTGTTGAATAATTTTTGACAGTTTAATTGCAGGTTTTGGAAAACTGACATTTCATCTTCATGAAAAGATTGTCGAGGCAATATCTTTTACTTGTTTTCTCTCTTTAAATCGTGGTATTTTCTGTGCAACCAATGGGCTTTCTTTGTAATTTAATGAGGCAAATAGGTCTGAGTCGATGAACATGGTTCTTCAATCTTGTCAATGTCTGGTTTAATTTTGACAAGTGGATCATTTATGCCAAAATCTCGGAAGACGTAGAAATTTCAATTTGCAGGAGTTTCTTCTTTAAAGGTGAGGTAAAATCTTGAAAATTAGTACTTTTAGTTGTGCTTGTCATTTCTCATCTTGTACTGGAAGACTAAAGTATTGCAAATTTAATAAGAATTTTCGCAGAATTTGGACTCTAACATGTAAATTCTCTTGTCAATAATACCAAGAATACCAACACACATAAGCTGATGAAATAGCTAAAGTATGTAGGAGGTACTGGTTTGTATTTTAGCCAAGATGCTTAAGCTCACGAGCCCACGACAAGGGTCCTCGTTGTCTCGTGAGTCCCTACTCTATCAAGACAACTCAAACCCCAGGGTTTGCCTGCGAGCAATGCAATCATCCCAATAGCAACAGCCCCATGCTAGAACCTGGGAGCCTGGCTTGCCATAGATGGAAAATGGCATACAAGCAGAACAGGACACTGTTCACATCAACAGACAAGGGAATCCCAGCCAGAACCTCATGCATGCAGCAACACCAAGCAAGACATGCATGACTCCAAACACCAGGGTTCTGAGAGGAATGAGGAGAAAGATAAATGACCAGCTCCCGGTAGCAAGAGGGGCTGGCATTTAGGTGCAGCAGAGCAGTGGTGATCATCCCACACCTGTGGAAGTGTACTCCTGGAAACCCATAGAACTGCAGGTCCCAGGAGCACAATTTAAACACGTGGTTTGGTAAAAGATACTTAAAATGTCTTTATACCTTTTCCTATACGAAAAGATATTTCATTAAGGCCTCATGTCCACGGGGAAAATCAGGCCTGCCGCGGATTTTCCATGCAGAATCCCGCAGTGGGTCCCTCCTTTCCCGGGGACATGAGGCTAAAAAAAAGATTAAACTTACCTGTCCGGACGATGTGGATCTTCCTTCCATCGTGGCCGAATCTTCTTTCTTTAGCCAGGCGGATGTGCTCGGCACGCCGGCAGCATGTCGCGCGCATGCGCCGGGCACATCCACCGGGCCAAAGAAAGAAGATCCGGCCGCAACGGAGAGAAGATCCGCAGCATCTGGACAGGTAAGTTTTAATTCAGGTACCGGTGTTCCGCGGATCCAGATGGCTTCCATAGGCTTCCCAGCGGGAGACCCGCACTAAAATGGAGCATGCCGCCTTTTTTTTCCCCGCACACGCAATCCCCGCCTCAAGGGTAAAATGACATCCGCAGGTATTTAACTACCTGCGGGTGTCCAATGCATCCCTATGGGGCACGGATCCGCGTGCGGGAAAAACGCTGTGGATTTTAAATAATCTTTTTACCATGGACATGAGGCCTAAAGGTTATATTTGGACTGTTTGTTTAAAAAAAGTCAGTACTGAATAGTTTAGTACATTGCTGAGTGTGAAAAAATCTAAAGTTGTGTTACTACGTACATCTTTACAAGGTCCTGAACACATGTAAAATCTACATTCATGCCAATGTGCAAAGGTAATACGATGCTTCCTCATATTGCATATGACTGCCAGACATTGAAAGTCTCTTTACTCATGACAACTGTCAGTCATATAAGCTCCAAACAGCCATTCCGATGACCATCGATCCTATGATTTCACACAGAAGCAATAATGTTTCAGTGAATGGAGTGGAGTGGGGCGGAGATCGCTTCCTGACGCCAGCCTGCCTCCATTCACTGCAAACAGGCAGTCGTTCATAGACTGCAGCAAGCAAGCAGTTCGACTATCCTTGTTTATCCAGGACTACAGGGTCATTTGATTTGATTGAACTGGCTTTACAGAGGGAACTTGAAGATTTGATCATGCAAGCACTAGGATACTACAGTTACTCATGAACCAGGCCTTCAAAGCACATGACATGGACGGGAATGCTGTACTTGACTTACTTGAACTCCCTCAGTCATGCACTTATTGCAAGATGGAGCAAAACCACTACCCGAATAAAACTTACTGCCACCACTGAGCATTTGTATGTAAGTCAACCACCTAAATTTTGGTAACACATTGGGATTGTGTCACTCAATAGGCACCAGCAGTTAAATTTACACTCTCTTTGGGGTTTATAGTTTTTTTTATTTAGTGACGAGGACTAAATCTAGTAACCCTTGAGTGATGGGCCTATTTTGTGCCATAAGGAGCAAGCAATTTCCATTGTTGCATTGCAAGAAGTATGACTCATTTACATAGCCATATGAGAGCTTGTTTTTTTTCTTTGTGGGGCAACTTTTATTTTTCAATGGCACCATTTAGGGGCACATATAATGTGTTGTATAAAATTTTTGTGGCATTGATGGAACCCCCCACCTCCCCACCCAGAAATTGCATCATTGTAGTTTGCATTTTGTTTTTGCGCCATTCACCTTTTGGGAAAAACAACATCAAACTTTTCTTACGTGGTTCAGCATTAGTGCTGCAATACAAAGTCTATGTACATATTTTCAACTTCAGTACAATAAAAACATTATTTTAGAGAAAACCAATTGACCCTGCAATTCCACATTCTATCCCCCATTGCATTTTTTTTTATTTTTCCTGCAATGGAGCTATCCAAGGTCTTGTTTTTTGCAGGAAATGTTGGAGGTTTTTTTGTGCCAAGTGACTATTGGATTTTTAAAATTATTTTTATGACGTTCAACATGCTACATAAACAACAAAATATTTACATTGTTTAGGTTATAATACAGTAATACCTATGGGCTGCTTTTAAAACTTTTTTTTTAATTTTATCTATTTAAAAAATGAGTTTTCTCCAGAAAAATCTGTATTGTTTCAATAGGAATTTTATTTTTTAAATGTATTGAACTTTTAAAACACTATTTTTCAGCGAGGGGGGACTAGAAGATGCAATGAAGGATAGAATCCCTGAAACCGCATGTCTATGCATAGTTCTCATTTCCTTTTGTAGAAGACCCGGGCATGACCTCGTCCATGTGCTGTGTGATGTGTGGGAGATCACACATCTGCATATTCTATCCTCATGTGAGACTTGCGTGAAAATGGAACATGCTATAATTTTTCCGTAAAATCGCCAATGTAAATACACCCATTGCAAATAATGGGTTGTATTTTCTCGCCCATGTGACTGCACCCTTACAAGGCTTGTTATAAGGTCTGACATCGACTTGCTGGAATGCTGCCTTCCAATAAGTGGTGTTGCATTGTCCCATTTGCAAAAAAATCCTTAAAATGCTTTTGAAACCATTATTTGTAAACAGGAATAAGTCAGAGTTATGACCGTATTGCTGGAAAAGCTGCCAAGTAAAGCGTACTGTTACCTTTTCGAAATCTGTGCTCCTCGTCGCATTCAGGGGCGTAACTATAGAGGGTGCAGGGGATGCGGTTGCACCCAGGGCCAGGAGCCTTAGGGGGCCCATAAGGCTTCTCTTCTCCATATAGGTCCAGTACTATGAATAAAGCATTATAGTTGGGGGCCCTGTTACAGATTTTGCATTGGGGCCCAGAAGCTTCAAGTTACGCCTCTGTGCAGCATGGTTTAGGTATGGGTATGGGTACAGATACAGATAGAGGGGGGGGGGGACCCAGCTCACCTTTTGCATCAGGGCCCCTGAGCCTTTAGTTACGCCCCTGGTCGTATTCCACCTTCAATATGGGGGTCTTCTAAAAGAACAGTAGTTACCAAGTATAATGCTGTATGGTGCCTCCGTGAGGCCAACTATTCTCCCCCAGAAGTAATGTTTTATAGGGGAGTATACGACATATCGCTTTTTCCCCACAGATTCCGTGTGTCCATGAGACCTTAAAGGGGTTGTCCCGCGATAGCAAGTGGGGTTATACACTTCTGTATGGCCATATTAATGCACTTTGTAATATACATCGTGCATTAAATATGAGCCATACAGAAGTTATTCACTTACCTGCTCCGTTGCTGGCGTCCCCGTCGCCATGGTGCCGTCTAATTTCAGCGTCTAATCGCCCGATTAGACGCGCTTGCGCAGAAGGGTCTTCTGCCTTCGGCTCGGTCCGGCACGAGCGGCGTTCTGGCTCTGCCCCCTTCTACACGTCATCGCGTAGCTCCGCCCCGTCACGTGTGCCGATTCCAGCCAATCAGGAGGCTGGAATCGGCACATGTGATGGGGCGGAGCTACGCGATGACGCGTAGAAGGGGCGGAGCCAGAACACCGCTCGTGCCGGACCGAACAGAAGTCAGAAGACCCTTCTGCGCAAGCGCGTCTAATCGGGCGATTAGACGCTGAAATTAGACAACACCATGGCAACGGGGACGCCAGCAACGGAGCAGGTAAGTGAATAACTTCTGTATGGCTCATATTTAATGCACGATGTATATTACAAAGTGCATTAATATGGCCATACAGAAGTGTATAACCCCACTTGCTTTCGCGAGACAACCCCTTTAAGATTAATTACAGCACAGTCTACTTTCCTGATATTAGCGCAGGAAACTAAAACAAATGATTATACATTAGTTACTTCTTTGTTAATGGCAATTTATAAAATTAAAGATTAAACTTTTAAACGTTTAAAAAGTAAACTTTTGCTACTTTCATTCTGTGTACTTTAAAAAAAAGTCCCTTGCAAGTATCATGTAGAAAAAACTCTGCTGGCACTGAGGTAAATAATAAAAGAGGAAGTAGAAAATTTCAAGTTGTAGCCTTAGAGCATCATTATTAACTTTGTGAAGAAAAACTTCCCCTTCGGCTACAGCAGACAAATAAGAAGGTTGCCAGTTTCTGATGAGAACAGTTGATGTACTGTAGCAGCGAGGGGACATCTTTATGTTAGTTGTTTCGGCATCATTTTCCTGAACTACAAGAGAAAGGTAAGAATTACAATTCTGCAAGTATTCTCTGTTCTCTAGATGTATCTCTAGACTTTCCAAAAACTCCTTTATTTTTCAAATAAACTTTTTATTTCCAAGACTAGGTTGAAACAAAGGAGGAGGAAGTTCACATTTTAGATTTTACAGAATGCCTCCCCAACATGTAATAACATTCGTATAGTGTATCTATATCTGAATCACTAAAATAACAAAATGCCCATGTTTGGAATTTAAGTTTAATGGTCCAGAAAATGTATCTGTTTACACAGGTGATTGTTTTTATACTAACACATTGAGACTTATTTACTATCTAACATGCTTTGTGCCACATGTGCTATGTGTCTTAGGTACTTTGTCACCTTTTTTTGCTGCGTCTGACATGGGAGTCTTCCTTCATAGAAAAGGAGGAGTAGCCCAAACTACTAGAAAAATTGCACCACATTGTGATAAACTGCACCAAAATCAACTAATAAGTCCCAAGAAAAAGTTCACCATGCTGGGATTTACAGTAGCACTTCAGCCAGGGTATAGGTGGAGTGCACGAGACAGCTGGTTGTGTTCATAGTATTCTGTATTGCAAAAGTGTCTCCAGAAACAGTTTACTTAGTTGCCATCCTCGACACACTGTCCAGTCAAAAACTAATTAGAGCAAATCATGCATGTTCCACCACTGCTGGTTACTGCAAGACACAAAGAGCTGTCACACCGAATCTGTGGGTGTAAATCCTGGATGCTCAAAAGAGTACAGCATCAAATACAAAATAATTTCATATTAGATACAAATAAAAATTTATTTGATGATTCCAACATTATTTTGCACCTCATATAGGTATAATTTTAGTGACATCAAAAAAAATCCTTTTAAGTATCTCACTTACACAGGATCCAAAATTACAACAAATTTTGGATAATGGAGTGGTGTGTGCAGCCAAATGGGGTGTAACTCTTGGCAATTTACTCTCTGCCAATGAGTTTAAAGATAACCACAAAACAACTAATACCTGGTTAAGTGTAGAAGGCTTTTTTCCATGTGCCATCACAAGGATAATGTATGTGTAGGAGATGAGCGAACATACTCATTTAAGGTGATTTCGCAATCGAGCATGGCTTTTTTCTGGTAACTGACTACTCGGGCGAAAAGATTCGGGGGGCGAGGGGCGGCATGGTGGGGCGGGGGGTAGCAGTGGGGAACAGGAGGGAGCTCTCTCTCCCCTCGCCACCCCCCCCCATTCCCCTCTGCAACCCCCCACTCACCCCCAGCGCCCCCCGAATCTTTTCGCCCGAGTAGTCAGTTACTGGAAAAAAGCGGTGCTCGATTGCAAAATCACCCTAAACGAGTACGTTCGCTCATCACTAGTAGGTGATAAATCACAATTATTTTACTCATTTGATATGAAGCAGGTTTATAATATTATGATACCCATCATGTTGTTTGTCATCTAGTATAGATCTTGCAACCTGACATGTAGGATGTACAATGAGGAAGCTCAAAATCAGAGTAGCCAAACACATAATTGTCATACAAAGGAACTATTCAAACACATCAGGTGCTACAAAGCATTTTATTAAAAAAATGTGTGTCTCTTCAATCCTTTTGTTTCAAAGGCATTGGCATAGTTTAAAAAAAGCATCAAGAGGAGGGAATTAGAGCAGACAAGTTGCCACTAGGGAGGCATTTTGGATACTCAATTTAAAAACAAGATTCCCATTAGGGGCGAACCACAAGAATGATCGATTATATATTTACTAGGTATATGAAGGGTTTAATGCATGTTTCTGGCTACTTTAGTATGCTAGTTACTTTGCTAATTAATATGCACTTGTTTCATAAGTAAATCATTACATTATGTATATCTCCAAGGGTCCATTGGAACATCCCGGTGCACTCCTCTAAGCAACATTCAGGTTGAGAGCAACATTTGCAAGATTGGGTAAGCTGACCTTTTTTCGGTTTTTGATTATGATTGGTTAGCCTTGTTTTTAAATACTGTATTGTTTTTAAGGTCATTTATTCTGTATACAGGGATCTTGTCGGTTCGAAATGTGTAAGTTGATCACTGTAAAGGCACCTTTCTTGTACTCATTTTAACATGGTATAATAAAGCAAAGAGTTTTTATGAAATTGTCATGTGTCATTGGCTTGCACATTTGGAACTTAATAAGAGATGAGCGAACGTACTCGTTTAGGGCGATTTCGCAATCGAGCACCGCTTTTTTCGAGTAACTGACTACTCGGGCGAAAAGATTCGGCGGGCGGCGTGGTGGAGCGGGGGGTAGCAGTGGGGAACAGGGGGAGCTCTCTCCCCCCCCCCACTCCCCTCTGCAACCCCCCCGCTCACCCCCGGCGCCCCCCGAATCTTTTCGCCCGAGTAGTCAGTTACTCGAAAAAAGCGGTGCTCGATTGCGAAATCGCCCTAAACGAGTACGTTCGCTCATCTCTAAACTTAATGTATTTGGATATGGAGAATTCATTTCTGGTATTATTTTTGTAAAATATTGAGGTTTACCTACTGGGAAATGGTAATTAAAATTAGGGGATAATGTTCATATTAATCATATTACGCTTGCCTTTTGTTGACAGTTTAGAGACATTTTGTATCAACTAATAACATTTACTTAATTGAAATGCAAGATGGAAGTAAAATAAAACCTGCTTTAGTCGCTGCTAGTAATAAAACACCAGTAAATTACAATAATTTGAACAGAAGAACAAACAGGTGATAAAACAACGTGCATACGAATAATGACTGAACTGCAAAAAAGTATATCTGCATTCTGTTTTAGTGCGCAGGAAAACTCCAGACAGTCAGTGATATAGTTATTAGTTATTATGTAAGCTTGGGACACTTTTAGAAAGTCTTTCTTTGTTTTCAAAGAAGGCATCACTTCCAGATTATGCAACTGTGTTGGTATAAAGCCATCTCTCTTGGCCAACCACACACTGATTCAGCTGTCTCGGTAACATATTGGACTGCTCTATCACAACTCTGAGTGTGTAGTGAATATGGAGGAAGCTCCAGGGGGGCAACTTTCAATGCATCATGATGGGCCAAAGACTTGTTTGCTGAGAAAACTGGTTCAGTGATGGTCTCTGCCTCCCAATCAATAAGTGCTTTGAGGTCGCAAGCATCAACCGTTTACCGTTTCTGGAACTATACAAGGCGGCACTGCAGTGGAACCTTGGTCACTTCCAGCCCTGACTGCCATTATTGTGTCAACTGCAAACACTCTCTGTCTTTTATACTTTTTATGATTTATTGCTTGGATATTTGCATCGCAAATATCAATGCATAGAGTTGCTTGTCCGAAAGGTCACAATCCGAATTGACCATTAACCAGATCAGACAAACAAAACTGACTCTTAAAACAATAACAGCACTAAGCTTCGAATATACTTATGGCCCCAGTTCAGTCTTAAGACAATGATGAAAGATTTGCATGATTAATTAGACAATAGATCACAAGACTCCATAGACAATGATGGTACTATGTGCAAATATTAACTTGGTTCCAGCGGGTCTATAATACTCAGTGATACAATCCTTATAATTTATACAGTTAACATTCATGGCTGTCTGAATACAAGATGGAGGACTACAAGTAGCCAATTATATTTGTACCACAGCCGTGTTCTTTTTTTATGCGCGTATTATACGCAATGAATATAGGTGTATATAAATGGGTCAATGAAAATCAATGTGCTTTCATTGACTCCATTCACCACGTATTATGTGCATGCATATTGTAAGCCTTGTGTGGTGCAGAGTGTTAAGACAGCTGAAATGCAGTCCTAAGCTCTTGCTTATGACCTGAAGGTTGCAAGTTCAATCCTTACATGGTTCATGTAGCCGGATCAAGGTAGACTCATCCTTCTGAGGTTGGTAAAATGAGTACCCAGCTTGGTACTGAAAGCACAGCGGAAAAAGTTGGTGCTATACAAATGACAAGATCTTTATGTTCGTACTGAACCACAGAATAAAGTTGACATGTCAGTTATACCACATCTTGTACGCTGTAAAAACAAGACCCACCAAAAATGGCGCAGGTGCATTTTTTTTATTTTACACATCACTTAGAAATTTTTCACATTTTTTCAGTAGATTATATGGTATGTTAAATGGTACCAGTGAAAAATACAACTTGTCCCACAAAAGGAAACTCTCAGTTGGCTATATTGATGAAAAAATAAAGAAGTTTTGATTTTTTAATGCAGGGAGGAAAACACACACACAAAAAAAAGCAAAATGCCTGAGAAGTGAAGGGTTAGTGCATGTAAAGTATCTATTTGAAAGGATTTCAAAGTGATTTTCGCTCCATCTATAAAGCTTTATATTTTTAGAGTTTTTTCTTTTTACAATGATTAGGCTTTTATGAGTGAAAAGATTAAGCAAATAACTCTTTTCCAAATTAAGTAACATTAGAGATAGAATTTAAATCTGTATCTGCCATTTTTTTTAATATCTAATAGAACTTAGGGAAATTGTGTCCGGTATAGTGCTGCAGGTACAGTAAGGGCTCATTCACGCTGGCGTATTGTCAGCGCAAATGGGCTGCAATGAAGACAGCGCTACGTGATACTCTCAGCGTTGTATGCCTACGTCACTATGAATGAGCACTTAGGTATAATTCACAAGGCTGATTTTTTCATCCAAGTGCAATCTGAGTTTGTAATTGAGCACACTCGGACTGAACTCAGACACAACAATTCTTGCTCAAAAGTTGCTCAAAAGACATCTTTTGAGCGATAATCGTTGTGTGCATTTACAGGGCAAGGTGATCGCTCAAATGGCAGTTTTAATGACAGTTTTGAGCGATCACTTTGCGCTCCGAGTGGGGTATACAGAAGACAGCTGGAGCGTTGTCTTCTGTATACTCCTGCTGTGTTCACCGAGCGCACAGCTGTTATACAGCTGAGCGCTCTGAGTGGGGTATGCAGAAGACAAGCGGGCGCTTGTCTTCTGCATCCAGCTGTTCTCTTCTCGGAGCGATCAGCTAGTATACAGCTGTGTGCTCTGAGTGGGGTATGCAGAACACAGCTGGACCACTCTGTTCTTCAAACCTGGCTGTGTTCACGGAACGGGATACCAGCTGAAACAATAGTATCAGCTGTATCCTGCTGTGAACTTCTGATAAGGCTGATTGTTCTCTTTCAGCATGCTGGAAGAGAACAATCAGCAACTCGTTAATGAAAACTGCACAATGTCCGTGCAATTAGACCCAACGATTCTCGCTCAAAAGACGGCTTTGAGTGATTTTTGAGCAAGAATCATTGTGTCTAAACCAGCCTTAACTGACTCACTACTTCTGCACAGAATATTGTAATATGTTAACCAGAAACTATGGTGGTTTCATACTAACCAGAAACTATGGTGGTTTCATACTAATGCCACATTTCATGTTTTGTCTTTTTTGGAATTTTTCAGTGCAAAAAATGTTGATGGTGAATCCCCCCCCCCCCCCCCCTTCCCTTGCTTGCATTGCACAATTCGTTTGTAAACCATTTCCTGTTTCATATGTCTATACATAACTTAACAGGTGCCATGGAAACAGATTTCCCACTTTTGCAGAAATGAAACACAGATTCCTAATCTCATCTATTACTTCATAGTGATATAATTCTCTAATAGGATTTTGAATTTTTTCTACATTGAGAATAAGAATACATAAAAAATAAAACAGTATTAATTGATGTACCCATTGGCGTTTTTTTCAACTGATCCAGTTTTATAAAAAAGGGAAATCATCTGTAAGCTTTCTACTTACATCTATTTTCAGGATTTAAAATGTGCTGGCGGTTCTGCAACAAATGAGACTCAGTGGTTCTGGCTTCAAATCTTAACAAGGGCAACATCAACTTTGAAAAATTCCATATAGCCATCACTCTCGGTCAGATTTCAACCTACAACTCAAGCACTGCAGGGCAGCAGTGCTAGTGACTGAGCCACCACACTTGTTCTTCCATTGCCAGAGAAATAGAAAAGCAAGAAGAATAAACCCAAAGAGAACCATAAAAAGCAAATACAGATATCACCCTTGGTCAGATCTGAACCTACAACTCCAGCACTGCAAGGCAGTAGTGCTAACAAATGAGCCACCATACTTCTTCTTTCATTGCCAGAGAAAAAAAAAGGAGCAAGAAGAAAAAACAGAAAGAGAACATAAAAAGCTAATGCAGCCATCACCCTTGGTCAGATTTGAACCTACAACTCCAGCACTGCAAGCCACCATGCTTTTTCTTCCTTCTCTGTAAGAGGAGGAGAGCAAGAAGCAAAAACAGAACATACAAAGTGCATGCAGATGTTGTCTTTGGTCAAATATGAACCTAGGACCCCAGCACAGCAAGATAACAGTGGTAAGAACTAAGCCACCATATTTTTTTCTTACTTCTTCTCCTTCTCCCTCTTTCTTTCTTCCTCCTACCACAGAGGAGAAGGAGAATAAGGAAGTGAAGGTGAAAGGGAAGAAGGAGAATAATAACAAGATTTTCTTCCTCTGCTCCTTTCTCTTCTCATTCTCCTCTGGAGAAGGAAGAAGCAGGACGAAGAGCAAGAAAAAAGCTTGATGGCTCACTGGCTAGCACTGTTGCTTTATAACACTGGGGTTCTAGGTTCAAGTCTGACTATGGCCAACTTTTGCATGGAAGTTGTATGTTCTCATTGTGTTTATTTTTATCAAGCATTGTAGCGCAGTCATTAGCACTGCTGCCGTTGTAGGTTCAACGCTGACAAAGGGTTATAGCTGATGTTTTAAAGTTGATGTTGCTCTTGATGAAATTTGAACCTAGAACCCCAGTATTGCAGGGCAACGGTGTTAACCACTAAGCCACATTCATTCAAAAACTACCATCACCAAACAGATTGTCTTCAAGTTCTATCCACCTCCCATTGAGTACAATGCAAAAAAAAGAGGATCGGTATTACAAAACTGAAAACAAAAGTGCAGCAGTCTACACTTTTGATCCAGTGAAAAAAATTCAATGGAGATGGAAGATACAGAAATGGATTCAAACAGAAGACCTTCTGCTTCAATACATTTCCATGGACTTGAAAGAGAAATGTTTTCTTTCTGTTTTGCTGTTTCCACAATGGATCAGCAAAATGGAAATTAAAATGCTATTGTGAAAAGGCCCTTAACCCTTTCCAATCCACTGTTTGACCTCTGAAGACATTATGATTTAAGGCTGTACAGCTTCGATGTTGGAAGACGTCCGTCTGAGTTCTCTTACTGTATATTGCCAGCCTCTCTGCTGTCAGAGCCTATCCAGGGTGTCACCTCATGCAGTACTGGCTTTAGCCAGCATATAGCGCCATTGTATAATGGCAGAAAAAGAATAAGCCCGCTAGGAAAACCAGGATACAAATTGGATTGGAAAGGGTTAACAATGTAGCTCTGTAATTTCTTGACTGTCATTTTGGTGGCCAATAGCAATTTGCTGTCTACAGATTTCCCACAATCCTGTGTGTTACAGGATGTAATTTTCGTTATTAAAACAAAATATAATTTAATATGCCACTTGTGAACAATCTCTTAACCTTTTCAGGACAAGCCATTTTTGGACTTCAGGAGCTAACAAATTTTTTAGACCTTTCCACTCCTAATAACATTTTTATTTTTGTATCAGTTGTGTTGTTCTTACATCGTTTAGCACTGACCTATACTGTCATAATAATTCTGTAGAAATATCCACAGGCACCTATTAGGCTTTTATAAGAGACAGCCCTAAGGACACTTATCAGGTCTTTTGGGCTGTTAATACTGACATCCGCCCTGATGATCATGTTACCCTCTTGTAAAGTTTGAGCAAGTTAATTCTCTAGATTGGAATTTTGTCTGACACCCAGCAGTTGCAGAGGGAGTGCTTCTGTGTATTACAGTGGGACAGCCTTAGGGCATTACCTTAGGGCCCAATGTCCACGGGCGGATTTGTTTTGCGTAAATCAAGCCGCCCATAGGGAAGCATCCGCACATGAATTAAAGCATGCAGATTAGTTTTGCAGACCTTTCGGTCTGGAAAACAAATCGCAGCATGCTTCATCTCAGTGCGGTTCCAGCACGGACAGCTTCCATTGAAGTCAATGGAAGCTGTCCAATCCACGACCCATTTGCAATTGAATCACGGACATGGGAAGCAGGAGTTTAAAAAAAAAAATAAATCTACTGCACATGTGCGGCGGTGTTTCGGACGGAGCTTCTGCACACATCTGCAGCAAAGAAAATGGAAGACCCGGACATGTTTACAGAAGACCCGGATGGGTAAGCAGGGTCCTTAGCCGCGGGCAGGGTCGGATTCCGCTGCAGGCTCTGATACACCCATGAGGCCTAAAGGTGTAGTCTAAGAAGAAAAAAGATTACATTTAAATCTCAGTGCCCTATTAAAACATAAAGTCAAAGTCTTTTCACCTGATCCCCTGCAGCTCCTATTCCAATAGTATCTAATCACCTGCAGCACTCTTCTTACAGCTCTAGAGATAACATTCTGTCGCAGGGCCATGTCACTGTTGCAGCTAAATACCAGTTGGCTGCAGAAGTTACATTACCTTGTGATGGGACATCATAGCTGGAACCAGAAGAGGAGTGCAGCATCGGGACACAGATATTACCGCTTAGCATACTGTAAAATATAAATTGATGTTTGGCCAAGTTTATTATGCTTTTACAAACATAATATTTCCTATTTGGTTTTCAGAATATCGATATGCTTTCAGAGGGATACCTGTATAAAATCCAGGCTTGCTACAATAATGACATAAGCATGTTGCATCGTAACAATGTGACTGAAGGACCAAAAGAAGTGGCTGGTGTATGCACAATCAATTTTTTCTCTGCACATGAGACACGGAGCAAAAGGATTTTCAGGAAATTTGGTTCATTTGAAAAGCGCAACACTCAAGTAAAACAACAAGCGGGTGCAAGTAATATCCAGGAAATGGTGGAAGGCTTGATGTACGAAGAGTCATCTGAAAGCATAAGTGAAAACTTACGCTCAAACAAAGAAACCTTCTTGGTTGCATCATCTTGTAAACATATCTGTAGAGACTATAATGACTTACATGTGGCTGGGGACCAGGTGATGGCTGATTTCACTTGTAATAGCAGCTTTGAATTTTGCGAGGGCCCTTTCTTGCAATCTTCTGAAATTCCTCCGAACATGGAGTCTTTAGGCATCCAAGCAAATAGGACCACCAAAAGAGGCAGTAAAAGGTATTCCTGGAAAGTATGCAGTGAAAAAGACAAGAGCATCATTAACCATGAGCAACCAATGTCTAACACCGCTCTCAATGAGTACTTGGAAAGAAAGGTTATTGAGCTCTATAAGCAGTATATGATGGACATAAGCTGCAGTACTGCTACAAACCACATCGTGACCTCGGAGCATGTTATGAACAACATCCAGCAGATAAGCATGCAGTTGTCACGAGAGCAAAACATGGAAAGAAACAAGGCCAAAGACATGGTCATCAGTTATTTGCTGAGGCTTGCAAGCGAAAAACAGTCTAATGTTATTAGCACTCCAGACCTCCAGATCTCATCTAATCTTGCTTAAGAGTACAAATACATAATGTTATAACAACAATTAAAGAGGGTCTCTGGCACCATAACCACTGGGACTCCACCAATGAGCACAATGACAACCTAGGGTAAGAAAAGTAGCACCCTGGAACCCCCCTTTGTCATATTCCCAGGTCAAACCTTCACATGGACTATAATGCATGTAGAAGATCTGGTCGCACAACAGCCCGGAAGCCTTCGGCGCCCATTAGGCCTCTATTCCCCTTGTAAGAAGACTAGTACGATGAGTGAAGTATGATAGTTTGGGCCCCTGTTATAGATTTTGCATTAAGACACATCAGCTTCAAGTTATGCCTTTGTCCATGTGAAACATTGATTTCTTACCCAAAGGATAGATAGGTAATCAATGTAATAGTCCAGTCCAACCACTTTAGGAATTTGTATCATATACAATTAGTAAACATAATGGATATTTGGGGGGAGATTTATAAAACTGTCTAAAATAAATGCTGTTATTGATGCCCATAGCAACTAATCGAAACACAGTTTTTTATTTCATATTCCGCTCTTGAAAAATAAAAGCTGAGCTGGCGGCCTCTTCGCATTGCGCACTTTCTAATATCAAGCACAGCAGTATTGTAGGTCACTGATGAATAGTTCAGGTCACATGCACCTCCATCTGTGGCTATGTCATAAATGGGACCTCTCCGCTGGCAGCACTCAAGAGGAGCGACACTCTACAAATGTGAAGATCTGGGCTGCTATAGTAAAAGACATTTACTCCCCTTATCAATATAATGTTGTTCCTGCACCTGTGTACAAATTAGTAGAACTTGGCCAATCCCTTACACTTGTAATTCACTAGCAGTGGCAAACACAAAGCTCAAATCTCCAAACTATACAGAACAGAACTGTTTTTTAAAGGGGTTGTCCCGCGCCGAAACGGTTTTTTTTTTTTTTCAACCCCCCCCCCCCCCCGTTCGGCGCGAGACAACCCCGATGCAGGGACAGAAAAAAAGAACAGCACAGCGCTTACCTGAATCCGGTGACTTCTATACTTACCGGTTGAAGATGGCCGCCGGGATCTTCTTCCTCCATGGACCGCAGCTCTTCTGTGTGGTCCATTGCCGATTCCAGCCTCCTGATTGGCTGGAATCGGCATGTGACGGGGCGGAGCTACACGGAGCCCCATTGAGAAGATAAGAAGACCCGGACTGCGCAAGCGCGTTTAATTTGGCCATTCGACCATTTTAGACGGCGAAAATTAGACGGCAACCATGGAGACGAGGACGCCAGCAACGGAGCAGGTAAGTGAAAAACTTTTTATAACTTCTGTATGGCTCATAATTAATGCACGATGTACATTACAAAGTGCATTATTATGGCCATACAGAAGTGTATAGACCCACTTGCTGCCACGGGACAACCCCTTTAAGTAGCTACTCAGCTACTTAAAAAACAATTAGGTATGCAAATGAAGCCTTCTCTGAACTCAGCTAATAGCCCAGGGCTATTATCTGAGCTCAGATCCTTTGTTCTCCACAGAAAAACAATGCTATCAGCACTCCGCCGTGGAGAACTACTGATAAAAGTGAGTAACGATTTTTAGGTTGAACTGAATTTAACCATCAGCTAGCAGTACCCGAAAAGAGGACGATGGGCGCACATTTACACGCACCGTTTATCGCTAAAACGATCGCCGATTTTTTAGCGATCATCGGCTGGTGTAAATGGGCCTTTAGATTGAAGTAGGTTGCTAATTAATTAGCGATTGGACAAACAATCGTCTGGTAACCGTTTATTTCACTAATGCAGATATACACATTTTAGTCTATATTGAACATCACAGCTGTTCAAACTGGCCATACATGTCCAATGACACCAGCCAATGGATTAAATACCTTTCTGGGAAGGTTCTTTCAGTGAAAGATTGTTCATCCCAGGAAGATCTTTTGTCCAACTATTGGATGGAAATTTCAAACGCATTCAATATCTTTCCAGATGATGGCTGTCATTGGCTGGCTGCAACAATCCTTCACTGTTAAATTTCACCCAAGAAGCAATCATTTTGGCTGAAATTGTCCATTTTCATCAACTTCAGTCTAATGTGAATGGGTACCTTAACAGATAAGTGTGAAGAAAGCTCAGATCACATTTTATTTTACTTTTCAGATGTGACCATCCATAATAATTTTATCACCTGTGGGGAATAAACAAATATTTAACAGATATCATGAAATAAGAGTTTTATGAGACGTTACAAGGTTAATATTTTTATCTTCAAAAAGTAGGCTACTCACTAGTGATGAGCGAGCATACTCGCTAAGGGCAATCGCTCGAGCGAGCATTGCCCGTAGCAAGTACCTGCCCGCTCGAGAGACAAGATTCGAGTGCCGGCGCGGGGGAGCGGTGAGTTACGGCAGTGTGCAGGGGGGGAGCGGGGGAGAGAGAGGGAGAGAGAGATCTCCCCTCCATTCCTCCCCGCTCTTCCCCGCAGCTCCCTACCCGCCACCGGCACCTAAACCTTGTCTCTCCAGCGGGCAGGTACTCGCTAAGGGCAATGCTCGCTCGAGCAATTGCCATTAGCGAGTATGCTCGCTCATCACTACTACTCACCTAAATAGCAGAAAATTGCATCTAAAATGATTATGGGCAAACATTTACAAAAAAGTGCTTTTTAGCATGCATTTGACAGCTTAAACATATGCATACTTTTGCTTTCTCATACAGATGCATATGTTATTTAAATAAAGGTGAGCAAACAGTTGTTTAAGAAGAAAAATAAATAAACACATTTCTCAAAGTTTTACTTTAGGCTCAATGTCCACGTGTGGATTTTATTATAAACCGCGGGGGAGATTCGCAGCTCCAGAAGCCAATTTGCCAAGGGCAAATAAATGGGGCTGTGATTTTTCTCCCGGAGTTCGGATCGCACGTGCGGGAAGAAATCGCAGCATGCTCCATTTTTCTGCGGATCTCTCGCATGGACGGCTCCCACAGCTTCCATTTAAGTCAATGGAAGTCGTCCGGACCCGCGGCACACCCGCAGCTGTTTTTGTGCTGTGCCGTGGATCCGCGAGAGAGCAGGAGATTTAAAAAAAAAAAAAGAATGTGCACGGCGCATGTGCCGAGCACATCCACCATGCTGAAGAAAGAAGATCCGCCCCCAACGACGGAGGGGAGACCCACAGCGTCTGTACAGGTGAGTATGCTGTCATTTTTGGCCTCATGGCTGCAGGCACGGGTGGAAACCTCTGCGGGATTCCACCATGCATGCCCGTAAACATGAGGTCTTACTCCCTGCAGAGAAAACTTTGTTTTCAATTAAAGGGCTACTCTAGCAAAAGCACGTTCCCTTCCCTTACCCCCTGACCTGATTGCCTGTCACGCTCTGGAAGTCTCCTCTGTGTATTCCAGCCACATTACTGCAGTGCAGCCCCTGTCTGATGCTTATCAGCCACCAGTTTGAGAGTGAGATTTTTTACTTTTAGTTTCACATCAATTCTATGATGCATCAGCACAGCGATAGCTAAGGTTATACCATTTTGCCTGCTTCAGGCAGCTTAGTTATCATTTCCTTCTATATTCTTCTAAATAAGCTACACACCATAAGTATACAGTCAACAGGATGAGTTGTGATCTCCTCTATTATAACTGTGTGACCGGAATTGTGTGATCATTATCAGTAACTGTGATAACAGTGTCTGTGTTACCCTATAGCAGTTTCTGTGGTAGATCCATGTAACACACAAACTGAAAATTTGACTAGAAAATAAATCCATAACCCCAAGCAGATCTCAACTGGTCAGAATTGAGATCACATGACTATAGCCCGATGCACACGAACCTGTCTGCAGTTTTCCTTCATCTGTAATATGGATGTGCCGGCTGACACATGCGCAGTACAGATGATGCTGTGCCGTCGCTAGGCAATGATGCAGATTCCGCGGCCCATCTGCAGCTGCCACTGCCGACAGGCCGCGGATCGGACGGCTTCCATTGACTTCACTGGTAGCCGTCCGCGTGGAATCTGGCCCAAAATAGAGCATGCTGCGAATTTTCCCCCCGCAAGCGGAAAATCGCTATTGATTTCCGCTCGTGTGCATGAAAACCCGCTTTTACATAGCATGCTATGGCCGATATTTGCTGCGGAATGCGGAGGCGAACGTCCGCTCCATATTCAGTAATGCAAATCTGGCCATGTGCATTGGGCCTATGTGAGGAAAAAGAGTTCAGGAGTTTCAAACAGAAAGACATAACCAACTAAGGTAACACTAGCTCACTTATATATGCTGGGGAAAAGCTGCATAATGAATGAATTTTAAAAAAATCACCGGAGTGACCCCTAACCTAAAGCTTTAGGCCCCCTGTCCACAGGTGTGATTTTGCCGGTGGTAAATCGCCGGCGAATCACGCAGTGTGAAGCTTTCCATAGAGCTGCTATGAAAAGTGCTGGCTCTGTGTCCACAAGCAGAGAATCATTGCGATTCTCCACTCGCGGCCAGCAATTTGCGGCATGCTGCGATGGCTGCGATTCTCCGCAGTCAGCCTATCTGTCAGATGGACTGACAGCAGAGATCCGTCTGCCGGCTCCTGCTCCTGGGCGGCGGCTCCCGCGACGGAGATCCTCCGCGGAATACCGCAACGCCCGTGGACAGGGGGCCTTAAAGGGGTTGTCCCGCGGCAGCAAGTGGGTCTATACACTTCTGTATGGCCATAATAATGCACTTTGTAATGTACATTGTGCATTAATTATGAGCCATACAGAAGTTATAAAAAGTTTTATACTTACCTGCTCCGTTGCTGGCGTCCTCGTCTCCATGGTGCCGACTAATTTTCGGCCTCTAATGGCCAAATTAGCCGCGCTTGCGCAGTCCGGATCTTCTGCTGTCTTCAATGGGGCCGCTCGTGCAGAATGCCGGCTCCGTGTAGCTCCGCCCCGTCACGTGCCGATTCCAGCCAATCAGGAGGCTGGAATCGGCAATGGACCGCACAGAAGCCCTGCGGTCCACAGAGAGAGAGGATCCCGGCGGCCATCTTCAGCAGGTGAGTATGAAGACGCCGGACCGCCGGGATTCGGGTAAGTACTACCCGGTTTGTTTTTTTAACCCCTGCATCGGGGTTGTCTCGTGCCGAACGGGGGGGGGGGGGGGGGGTTAAGAAAAAAACCCGTTTCGGCGCGGGACAACCCCTTTAATAACTACTGCTGTTGTGCAATACCAAGCAGTGGTGGGTACATAGTGGAAAAGTGCCCAAGTTTTATATGTATTAAATACACTTTATGTTTCCACTAAGTACATGTCACAAACTTTGTTTTTTAGAATAAAAAATGTCAAATCTGCCAGTAAGTTTTGTATTTATGACCTGGGGAGGCTCAAACGTGATTTAAAAGGAAAAAAAAAACATTTCTATGAAAACTCCTTTGAAGAGTTATTCCCATCTAATAAAGTGATAGCATATTGCTAGGCTTATTCGTCGGTTTCTGATCAATAGAGGACAGATCTCTGGGATCCTCACTTCTCCTGAAAATAAATGGGTTGCAGACCTGTTTCAGTGCTGCAACCCCCCTCAAAGTTTTTGACTTAAATGGGACAAGGGTGCTTAGCTTTCAGTTTCAAGATTCCCACCTTCCCATCCCTTTATCTCATGGGAATCCACAATTAGGGTGGTTGTACACATGTTTATTGGGGGAAGGGATGCTGTTTTTGTGGCTGTTTTCAAATGCATGTTTTTGAGTAAGTCAGAAGTGGAATCAGTACAAAGGAGAAGTATAACCCTTCATTTAAATTTCCCATGTTTCGAATGGAATTCTGACTTTGGCTCTAACAATTGCATGAAAATCTGCCACCAAAAAAACTGTGTGTAAAACCACCCTTTCCACACTGATCAAATTGTTACATTTTAATTGGGATACTTCAATAGAACCACATTTTTCTATAGCTGTACCCTTCTGTGTCTTCATGTAATCGCAGACAGCCTCAACGATGATGAGATCAGAGCTCTGTGGGGCCATACCATCACTTCCAGGACTCTTTATGCTGAAGATAATGACATTGGCTTTATGTTTGGGGTCGTTGTTCTGCTGCAGAATAAATTTGGAGTCAATCAGACAGCTATTTTTGAAAAACAATTCTTACCTTGCAACATTTTATCTAAACACTAAAACTTTTGCACAGTGCTCTAATATTTGTATCTTGATAGGATACTCCTGTTCTTGCCAGTCTATTAATAATAATGGGGAGCAGCACTATATTGTCAGGATGAGCTGAAATGGCTGCTTCCTATTGTTATGTAGACAGACAGGCTGGCTAAATAGAGAAAGTGGGTTTGATTAACAGACAGCAGAGTCCATCTCTATTTATTACACTCCAAGCCCCTGAACCCTCACCCACCACGCAGTCCTGGAGATGACAGCATTGGGCCTGTAAGATGAGGTAAGAATCTTCAGTGGAGAGGACATGACCATAAATCAGCACACTTTTTGTGCAGGGAGACCCCTTCTAACCCTCCGTAGGGTTGCCATCAAATTGCTTTATCAACGCCAGAGGCAAAAATGTCAACTCACCTAGTTTTACAGGTAGTCAGTGTCACCCTATTTTCAGCCGCGTTCACCCAGTCACCCTGTGATATACGGTTTTCACCCTGCAGAGCGGGAGGGGGGGCTAAAAGTATGGCACAAGCATAGGAAAATAAAGCTGTATCAGTCATTATCTATTGGATTAATCCAATAAACAGTAGCTTCTATACTTACCCACCTCACTCCCAGCTCTTGTTCAGCTCTTGGCCCCACTGCAGGGGTTCTTGACTACATCCCGCACAAGGACCTTGTTTGTGGAGGTGCACATAATATCCTGATACTGGATGACCATCAAGACCAGAGCTGAACAAGAGCCGGGGGAGAGGAGGGTAAGTACAGTCTGGTCTGGGAACTGAATAACGTTAGGAGTCTGACTATATTGAGGGGGTCTGGTCTGGATCTGAATATACTTAAAGGGGTTTGGCCTGTGGTCCAAATATATTTAGGGGGTTTGATATTAATACAAGGGATCTGAATATATTTAAGGAGTCTGAATATATGTAGGGAGTTGGGGGTCTAAGATTAATTTAGCGGTCTGATCTGGTATGTCAGATTAGTACGAGGGGTCTAAATTTATTAATTACTGCTCTTTTATATAAGAGACAACTCTTGGAAAGGCCACTTCCAGTTTGCCATGAACAGCTGCTCAATTATCACTCTGTGAGGTGCTCTCCCAAGCTAATACCTCTGTATAGTGAGCATTTACAACTCTCACTCTGAAGGAGCCTGTGAACTTTAGAGCACCAAGGAATCCTTCCTGACTCCCCCATCCACTCCACCATTGCCAGCAGAATGGCAGCTGAGCCTACGGGACATGGAGAAAGATTAGAACTCTCTCAGAAGACTACTGTGCAGCCATTAGCCCTTCCTGCGCTCCCCTGCCACCTAACAGAAGACAGACTAACTTCAGTTTTAAAAGGCACATTCACGCTACAAGGGATCATTCGCACGGGCGTATTGTCACCGCGTATTATGCACTCGTATATCCCGTGCATAACACATGGTAAATGGAGGCAATAATAGTCAATGGACTTTCATTTTTCCATGCACACCTGTGTATTGATACGCAGAAGATATAAATCAGAGGATGTTCTATTTCTCTGCGTGTTATACACAGCCCTTTTTTCGGGCTGCATATGAAGCGCTGTCCATATGCATGTATTGCATATAGGCAGCATTTTCATATGCATCTCCACTCTGAACAGACAGGGAAATTAAAAAAAATATATAAAACACACTGCACATGTCTGTGATCGCATAATTCTCAGGCATGCGCAGTGCCATACGCAGCCCATACATGGTCTCTGCCAGCAGAAGACTCGCAGCGTTGTACATCTACATCCATGTGAACGAGCCCTAAGAAGTCCTTAGATTTTAGCTCAATTTCTTGGAGCTAAAAAGTGCATCTTATAGTCTGAAAAATACAGTAAACCCTGCACTCCTGTAAAATGATCTAAGTAGTCAAATGCAAGGATCGTGCCCTAAACACCAAATATGAAGGGATAAACTAGTTCATTTTTGCAAACTGAATTACAACTACAAAACTGAAAAATAAATTGTCTACCTTTTTAGAGATATTTGATTCTTGCCAAAATATGTATCTTTTCCAAAGGTAAAGTTTTTCTATTATTCTCTGTTAGGGTCCTGGAAATTAATATTCCTGTTATGTATATTAATGTACCTATAATTTAACTTTCAAGTGGGCTACCTTCAAAATGGTTCCACCATCAATGCAAGGTATTACATTGAACTTTTGGACCAATTGAAGGTAGCTCTGAAGACCAAAAGATCGGGCAAGCTGTCCAAAGGAATCTTGTTCCTGCAAGACAACGCCTCCACTCACACTGCACAAGCGACCACAGCAAAACTGGTGGAGCTAGGCTTCCAGCTGGTTGACCACCCACATTATTCACCAGATCTAGCTCCGTCCGACTATCATCTGTTTCCAAACCTGAAGAAACTCCTCAAGTGTACCAAATTTCACACCATTTCTGATGCCATGGCTGCTACAGATGACTTGTTTGAGGCACAACCAAAATCCTTCTTTTTGTAAGCCTTACAGAACTTGGAATACCGATGTAAAAAGTGTATTGACATCAGTGGAAAGTATGTGGAATAAATGTGAAGTTTCATCTCTTTTCTTTCAGGGTAAAGCCAAAGACTTATCAGCAGCACCTCGTACAATATTAAATCTGCTATCGGAAATGTTGGCAGTTTAAGAGATAACACAACTAACATGTTCAGTTTGGTTGCATAATAAATATATGACCATGAAATATAGCTACATAGATTGGCCAAAATTGTCCATTAACCATTTCTCTCCCAGGGTTTTTTGGACATTTTACACCTCTGGTAGCCAAGCCGACTTTCACACTTTTGACATGTACAAAAAAGCCTAAATTATGAATGACTGCCTATTTACTGTGAATGGAGGTGGGCGGCCACAGTCATCTTCGGCGGAGTGATTATCACTGTGACAACTGTTGGGCACTTCTGCGCCCGACAATTGTCTCTGGTAAAAGCGCCCTTATTCCTTCACATAATTGGCTGCTACATCTCACATAGATCTGACAGCACACTGCTCCTGGCTATGTCTGCTCTGTTTATTCTCCCCCTCCCTTTTTTCAGTGTTAAAGATATCAGCAGGGAGGAAGAGGTTATACTTGGCAGATCAGAATGTGGAAAGAGGAGAAAGCATCCAAGTCTTCAAGGAGGGTAGATCACATAAACTACACAGTATCTGAGTGTAGCAAGAAAGGGAAGCACACACAGATGAAAGGATAAATCACTCATAACTTAGCATCTGCACCTGTCTGCACATGGGAGAAAAGATCTATCATAAACTGTAGAAGTAGTACAGTAATGAAGCTCTGCTAATACATATGTAGTGGTTTCAGGCACTAGGTTGGAGCCTCAGGTGTAATAGCCACAGGTCTAGAGAGTAGTCAGGGAAGAGCCAGGAGTCAGCAATGGGAGGTTTCAGTTTGAAGTACAGATGGATGAGGTGGGTAGAGTCGTCAGAAGGGAAGCCTGGGGTCAGCAACAGGAGGTCTCAGTTTGCAGTACAAAGGAGCAGACAGAAGTTGAGCTTGTTTAAGGCTTGGAGCATAATGAACACACAAGGAAGGAGGGATCAGGGCCAAGTTTATATAGCAAGCATAATCAGGGCCTGGGCAGAGCCGGAACAGAGACTGGATAGCAGGATCCGGGAACGAGGCTAAAGTATGCAGGGAAACTTGTCCAAAGGCCTGGATGGCTCAACAGAATTTCCTATAAAATTTGACAACAATTCACATCCCATGCATGTGAACAAGGTTTTCACAACCCCTTTTACAGGCTGAGGAGAAAACTTTTATCTCTCAAACAGGGGCATTCATTTGAGCAATGAAAGTCTATGCTTCCATCCAGGGCTCCTTCTGTACCGGTTTTTGGTGATTCAGACATAACCTAGGACATAGTTATAAATGAGAAATTAAAGGGGTTGTCCCGCGCCGAAACGGGTTTTTTTTCTTTTCAATAGCCCCCCCGCGAGACAAACCCGATGCAGGGGTTTAAAAAAAAAACAACGGATAGTACTTACCCGAATCTCCGCGCTCCGGTGACTTCTTACTTACCTTGTGAAGATGGCCGCCGGGATCTTCACCCACGGTGGACCGCAGGTCTTCTCCCATGGTGCACCGTGGGCTCTGTGCGTTCCATTGCCGATTCCAGCCTCCTGATTGGCTAGAATCGGCACACGTGACGGGGCGGAGCTACGAGGAGCAGCTCTCCGGCACGAGCGGCCCCATTCAGAAGGGAGAAGACCGGACTGCGCAAGCGCGTCTAATCGGGCGATTAGATGCTGAAATTAGACGGCTCCATGGAGACGAGGACGCTAGCAACGGCACAGGTAAGTGAATAACTTCTGTATGGCTCATAATTAATGCACGATGTACATTACAAAGTGCATTAATATGGTCATACAGAAGTGCTGAACCCCACTTGCTTTCGCGGGACAACCCCTTTAATGACTTTTTAATTGCATAGTATAGTGCTCATTTATGCATACAGTGGATGTAGATCTTCGGGATCTTCATCCTCGTCGTCTTGTATATGTTCCATATGTGGTGGAGGAAGAGACTAAGGGGTCATTCACATGGACATATTGTCACCGTGTATTATGCACGCGTATTTCCTGCGTGTAACACGTGGCTAATGGAGACAATAAAAGTCAATGGACTTTCATTCTTCTATTCGTACCTGCGTGTGGACACTGCGTATGATACGCAGGAGAAATAAATTGCAGCATGCTGTTGCCTTGAAGGGCTGTGTATGAAATGCTGTCTATAAGCAGGCATTGTGTATGGGCAGTGTTTCAATAATTTGAAAAAAAACAACACACTGTACATGTCTATGACGTCAGATTCCCAGACATGCACAGTGCCAATCACATCCTGTACGTGATCTCTGCCAGCAGAGCATATGGGCTGTAATGTGTACAATGCTGCAGGAGACCCTGTACACTTACGGCCATGTGAACGAGCCCTAAGGGGATGACTCCTCCCTGGTAGCAAATGTGAAAGGGGTGGTTGGGAATGGCAGGGATTCTCAGTATCTTCTAAAAAGAGATTGTGGTTTTAGTGTGGCTCTTCTGCTTCTTGATTTCTCTAATGTGTAACTATGCTTTTAAAAAAACATGTCAAAAGTTTTGATCGCTGGCAGTCCGGTTGCTGAGATCACTACCGATTGCAAGAAAGAAGCAGCTGAAGATGGGCTCAAAAGAAAGTTTATGGGTCTCTCTTCAGCTAGCAGTCTTCGAGCAGTGACGGCGCTTGGATGAACAGTACAGTGGTACTGTTGTATCTTGTCTCCACCGGAAGAATGGGTGGAGACATGGGTAGACCTGGGTGAGTTGTAGGAAAGGGCTTGGTGACGCCCACAACAGCACTCCCATCTCCCTTGCCGAAGACGCTGTTGTCAGTGTCTCGACTCCCATCTGCCATGCCGACCCACCTCACCCCGCTTCTGTGAGTCTTCCATGGTGAAGGCCGCTACCTGTGGTCCCTGGGCTGCTATGAGTGTGACTCTGCTCATCCTCCCCTCTTATGCTGTCACTTATTCCCATGCACCGTGCCATGTTGCAGACCCCGCGCTCCATCACTCTCACCTGGCACTGTCCTCCCCCTCTGTGCTTTCCAGTGTCCTCACCAACCGCTGTCTCTGTCCTCTCCATGGGGCCGACGCTCCCTCACTGTTCCCCCGGTGCTCTGTGCTCCCGGCTGCCGCACCTGCTGTCAGTCTCCTCACCGCAGGGCTTTGCAGGGAGGCCGGCGGGGAAGCCACATAAAGCTGTGCTCCCATCTGTCGGGCGCTGGAAGGCGTTTGCTGCTGCCACTGGAGGATATCGCACAGCCCAGCCAATCAGCAGCTGGAATCGTACCTTACACCTCCCACAGCACAATCACAGGTCTCCACCCATTTTGTGGTGGAGACAAGATACAACAGTAAACACTTCAGCTATTTTGTCTCAGCGATTGGGGGGGGGGGGTTCACCCCCCCCCCCCCAACACCCAGCAATCAAAACCTTTGAAATGTCAAAAGTTTTTTGAAAGGACAGTTACACGTTAAATATATTTGAGTACATAAATATTTTTGCTTCTGCTAATCCCTTCACCTTTAAGGCATATACCATGTGCAGGTTGATGTAAAATGTTTCATGAGAGTCTGGAACTTATGCAAACCCTCAACAATATTCTTCAACATAAACATCTGACACGTCTTCTTTTCCATCCGCTATTGCTTCTCCTTTGGGAACAGAACAATCCATTAGTTCATCTTCTGTTAAGTTGTCAACTCTGGTGTCTACTAAATCTTGAATATTCCCCAGATCTGTATCTTGGTAGTCTTCACCACACATCGTCTTTGCCAAATCCACAATGTATTTCATAATTTATTTGATTTCTTTAATTGCAAAGCCAGTTAACTCAATTATACATTCAGGCGAAAGATTTTTATTCAGCACTAGTTCACTGCCTCTGTCTTCAAAACAGGCTGAAATCATTTAGGGTCGGAAAATAAAAATGGCAAAACTAAAATAATGTGGCTGCATAAGTGTGAACACCCTCTTATCTTTGGGGATGAGGTTGTGTTCAGAAATAGCAAATCACATTTAAACTGATGTTAAATAGTAGTCAGTACTCCACTGCCATTATTTACAGCGATTCTGATTTAGGGCTCTTTCACGCGAGCGTATATTGGCCGCCGTTTTCACGGTCGGCCAATATATGCTACGATCTGAGGCATTGGATTCCAATGCATCACATCACATGGCCATATTCCTGCGGCGTAAAAGCACCTGGCCGGCCAATATAGCGCCGTGTACTTTCATGCCGGGCCGCAAAGATAGTCCTGAAACTATCTTTCCGGCCGTAATACATCGGCCGCTGCATGGGCTTCTATGGGAGCCAATGACAGGGGCCAGAAAAAGGGGGTGGGAGGGAGTTTAGCATCCTGACTGCTAAACTCCCTACCCTTCTCTCCTCCCCTCTGGCTGTTTGCAATAGGAAAGGATAGGATGGGGCAGGAGCTAAGCGCCGCCCTGTCCCGCCTCCTCCCATTGCTGGCTGCAAATAAGGGGTGGGGAGTGGGCGGGAGCTTAGCTCCGCCCGCCCTCTCTTATTGCAAACAGCCGGAGAGGAGGAGGTGAGCCGGCGATGGCGTATATGCCCCGGGCCTATGCCATCTGAACGGGCGCACAAACGTTAGATTTGTGGGCCTTTCATAGGTTTTTACGGCGCCGGCGGGCGCACGTAAAAAACGCCTATGGCCGTATGAAGGAGCCCTTACCCCATATAAAGTTCAGCTCTTGTAGTTGGATTTTTCTGACATCTTCTTAGTTGCATTTTTTAGCAACGCTGCAGATCATCCATCAGTAAGTTGTAAATAATGAACTGTGTTTTTACAGGTCATGGGCTGTATCTACGGAGAGTTTACAACAAAGACACAGCGGAGGAAAACAACATCCTTGGTAAAGTGGGCCTATCACAAGTATTTCAGAATAAAGCTTGGTGACCAAGATAAGAAGTGGGCACCGCACATCATCTGTGTGTCATGTAACACTCATCTCACACAGGGCTGAAAGGCAAGAGTAGAACACCATTTGCTATTCTGATGGTATGGCAAAAGCAAAGAGACCACCATACTGACTGTTACTTCTGCATGACAAATGCCAAAGGTTTCTCCAGTAAACAGAAAGATACAATTCTGTATCCAGATATACCTTCTGCAATAAAACCTGTGCCTCATGACACCAGGTTACCTGATCCAATGGGAGGGTTGATATTGGCTTCTGGCTGAACAGCATCCCTGGGACTACTATGGTGGTCACTAGTACTTCTCGGGCCAATATAGGCGACACTGTTACTACTGAGGCCACTATGGGGGTCACTATTACTACTCGGGCCAATATAGGGGACACTGTTACTACTGGGGCCACTATTATTACTGAGGCCACTGTGGGGGCTACTGTTACTACTGGGGCTACTATAGGGGTCACTATTGGAGCTCTTTCTCATGGACATAAGCACATTTCAGTCCTTCCAATGCGATATGTATTTGCATGACCATAAATTGCTTATGCCCGCTTTTTTCGCCTGCTCTGGTATATTTTTAAGTGCACAAATGCACTGCATATTTTGCATGCAAAAAACAACGTAGAGCGGCTCATTGAAGTGGTGTGCAAATAAGCAGGCTTCCTGCGTACTAACTGCGTATTTGTGCCCACGCATTAACTTCAATGGCTTATTGCAGTGTGTAACAAGGTCATGCTGTGTATTTTTTCACCCAATTGTTGTGTGAAAAAATACGCTCATATGAACAAACCCATGTTCTATTCACTGCGTATTACACGGGCAAGATATCTCAGTCATTGAAGAGCGTTACAAAGGGAAGTACAATCCAAATATGATGGGCGACTTTTGCTGATTCTTACAGAGGGAAAGTAATGTTTCTTACAAGAGGAAGTCAGGATCCAAGTGTTATTTTCCACCAAAAACAGTTGAATAGTAATATTACAGCAAGTACAAACTGTTATCATCTTAAAGGAAATGGTTCGTAACTTGAAGATGACACGTGCCGCCATTATCCAATTTTATCAGTGTAATCAGCAGGTTTTAATTTTACAGAAACATATCAATTACCTTCTGTTATGAAAATTTAAAAAAAAATGTTGCACAGTGTAATAAGTCATATTGAAGGGCGTCTAGACATTTTATATCTACTGCGGGTGGTATCAGCAATAGTGGAGCATTGCATGTTTTCATGATGTTCCCTAAATTGGGTTCTTCTTCCATTGCACCAATAATCCTCTCCATCGAATATTGTGTAGTGCATCTTGAATATCCTCATTACTCTCTGGTCGAGAGGCTGGGTGAAAAATGTTGTGTTGGGAGGTATGTAGACGACCGCAACCCCTCAGTGTTGAAGCTCTGTGGTTTGGGGTGTTCAAGGACATTTTCCAATAGCAGCAACACCTTGAAGTCCTTTTCTTCACTGGCAAGGTGTTTTCTTACTTCCAGCACAAAACAATGATGAAACCAAACAAGGAATAGTGTTCTCATTGTCCAAGCCTTCTTGTGCATCCAGTAGACAGATAGCTGGAACTTATCTTTTCCATTTGAGGCTTGGGGGATAGTGTCTTTATAAATCAGGTTAGGCTTTATTATATAGCCTCCTGTGTTTCAGCAAAGTAGCATAGTTTAAGGGGTCTTCCCACTTTTGGCCATTGCTAACGTATGCTCAGGATAGATCATCAATAGCAGATTGGCCCTTGAATCCCAGGCTCAGCTGTTTCTCTGGTCAGTCATTGCATACAGAGCTGTCTTTCTTTTGGAAGCAAACAGCGCAATACATTTCAGTGGCCCTGGCTGGTATTCCAGGTTGAGTCCCACTGAAGTGAATGGGAGTCAGCGTGCAATACCAGCCAGGGTTGCTGAACAATGTACGAAGATGTCTGCTTTCAGCAGAAAGACAGCTCTGTATACACACTGACTAGGCCAGGGGAACAGCTGATCGCAGGGGTTCATGGATAGTGGACCTCTTAAAATTTGCTATTGATGACCTATCCTGAGGATAGGTCTCTAGCAGTCAGAAATGGGAGAACCCCATTAACCTATCCCTTGTAGCTTTGAAGTCTGGTGCTCACTTCTCCTATTTGCTAATTAAAGTCCTCTGAATATCCCTCCTCTTTAATGATTTCCCTTGAGGTGGCAGGGGGTTTTTGAGCTGCCTGTTGGTCGCCAGATGCTGCTTTTCCTGTAACTTTCACATTACGTAACAAATACTTGTTCTGAAATTTATCACACCACCCTTTCTAAAAGGCTGTAGATTTAAGCTTTTCTTCCTCCCTGTCCTTCAAGTTATCCTGCAAAGACTTTGCCTTTCCTCTTATCAACACAGAGTCTATAGCAGAAGTTCCTGTACTTTTTTGCCTTGTAGACCACTTGCCGACTTTTTTTTTTACTGTACACCCCCTGCCTGCCCAAGGCCGTCTGCACCCGACCAGGTCGGATTCTGCATGCGGGAGCCCTCAGTGGAATCCAGAACTCTGCCCAGCAGGGACCCGCTTGTACCTGTCATTTCTTCTTTTCTGTACTGTGAATGGTCCACACGGCTCGCTGTCAGACATGCGCAGTACAGGTTTTTTTTTCTTAAACCCCTGCTTTTCACTAGGCGATGGAATCCATGATCTTTCTGCAATGTCAATTGCGGAAGGGCCATGGGTCAGATGGCTTCCATTCACTCCAATGGAAGCCTTCCACGCGGAATCCGCTTAAAAATAGAACATGCTGCAATTTTTCCTCTGCCAGTGGAAAATTGCAATTGATTTCCGCTCGTCTGCAGGAAAAAGCATTTTTCCATAGCATGTCATGGGAGGTATTTGCTGTGGAATTCGCCATGCAAATCCGGCCATGTGCAGCTGGCCTAATATTGAATTTTCCAGAACTTATTAACCCCTGAGTGACCAGCCCATATTGTTTTTTACATCCCAGCTAAGTGGGCTTTAATCCCTGAGGACGTAAAAACATGCATACTGCGGGGATTAAAGCCACGTGGGCTGTGGAGGTGACAGCTCCATGCTATCGGTGCCCAGAGGTAGCTGACAACATGGAGCTGTCATCCCAGGCTGCGGGAAGGCCCCTCCCCCCGGCAATACGATCGTCGCTATCCAATGGATCGCATTAAAGTGCAAAAGAGTTATTAAAAAAATCACGGCGGCAGCTGAGAATACTCACCCCTGTCCTCACCCCAGGTCCTCCAGGACCTGACGCCAGCCTTCTGCGTATGTGCGCCAGGAGGCCGGGAGCCCGAGCAAATTTGAAATCTCCGGTTCCCGGTCACATGATTACCGTTATCCACCGGATAACAGTGATCATTGGAAAGTTAAAAAGTGTAAAAAAAGTTTAAAAAGTGAGGGGAGATGAAATTATATGACTAAGGTCCCCGGATTTGTTCCCCGATTCTTTATCCACGGATCTTACCCAGACTTCGGGGCATGCGCCCATCAGCATAGTGGCGGACGCATGCACAAAAGTCAAGAATTTAAAATCTCCCTGCTCAAGAGCCTGGAGATGTCACAGGGGCCCACGGTATGTGGTTACTGGTCACGTGAACGCTGTTAGGCAATGGATAATGGCGATCACGTAAAAGTTTTTTAAAAAGCTGAAGTTTCACCTCCCCTCACCGATGCGATCAGTGAGAGGAGATGAAACGTCTTACCGGAGGACTCCACATTTGAACCCCGATGCAATCATCCTCCACGGACTTTCCCCGACTCCTGTGCATGCGCCCACGGGAAAAATGACGGACACAGGAAATTTTAAATCTCCTTGCTGCTGGCTACCAACAGTTGCCGAGAGCCTGGAGCAGTGACCGGTGGCCTGTTGAGTGGCCCCCTGTCATGTGGTAAAAAGGTAGTGACTAGAGATGAGTGAGCATGCTCGTTTAAGGCTGATGCCCGAGCGAGCATCGGTCTTCTCGAGTAACTGATCACTCATCCGAGCAAATGCGGGGGGGAGCGGGGGGAGAGAGAGAGATCTTGCTCACTCTACCCCCGAAGAACCCCCCCCCCCCCCCCCCGCATATGCTCGGATAAGTAATCAATTACTCAAGAAGACCGGTGCTCTCTCGAGTATCAGCCTTAAACAAGCATATTCGCTCATCTCTAGTAGCGACCTACCTTAGGCCGATCTCACATGACGGGATAGAAATTGCGGATTCTGCATGCGTTTGATCTGCGGTAATACGTGGATCAATCAAATGCATTGCATTACACAACTCCACTCACATTAACAGGTCGAAATTACAAAATCCACTCGCAGAAAACAGAACACAGTATGTTCTATTCTACCGCGGATATCCACAACATAGAGCCCACTTTATAGGTGTGATGTTCATAGGTTAAAAAAAACCTCTTTTTAAAATGACACAATTGCCAAAAAAATGAAGATTGTAATTTTTTTCTTTCTGCTTTGCTTAGATTCATTCAAAAACTGTGGGGTCAAAATATGCAGTATACCCCTAGAGGAATTCATTAATGGGTCTAGTTTTCAAAGTGGGGTCATTTGTGGGGGTTCTCCATTGTTTTGGCAGCTCAAGGGCTCTATGAGTGGGCAATAGGGCTGAAACACCTTCAAGCAAAATTTCTGTTCTGAAAGCAACTGGCTGCTCCTTTCATTTTGGGCCTTGTTGTGCATCCAGACATAAGATTAGGACCACAATGTGTATGTCTCTGAACACAGGCCAAACAGGGGTATCCATTTTGGGGTGCAAGTCTTCCTTCATATATGTGCTGTACAAAAAGAAATGTTTTTAAAAATGACACAATTGCCCAAAAAATTAAAATCGTAATGTTCTTTTTTTGCTTTGCTTAGATTCATTCAAAATCTGTGGGGCCAAAATACGCAGTACATCCCTGGGTGAATTCAATAAGGGGTCTAGTTTTCAAAATGGTGTCATTTGTGGGGTTTCTATACCGTTTTGGCCGCTAAAGGGCTCTACAAGTGTGCTATGGGGCCTAAAATACCTTCAAGCTAAATTTCTGTTCTGAAAGCCATCGGCTGCTCCTTTCGGTTTGGGCTCCGTTGTCCATACAGACATAATATTAGGGCCACAACGGGGTATATTTTTGAACACGGGACAAACAGGGGTAACCATTTTGGGGTGTAAATTCTCATTTTCATGTGTACTATAGAAAAAAAACTGCTTTTAAAATGACTTGTTTGCAAAAATATGACATTTTATTTTCTCTCCTCCTATAAATTGCATTAACTCTGGGAAAAAAACTGTGGGGTAAAAATACTCCTGATCCCCCTCAATGAATATATTAAGGGGTGTAGTTTTTAAAATGGGGTCATTTATGGGGGTATCTATCATTCTGACACCTATGAGCCTTTGCAATCTTTTCTTGCTGTAGGAAAACAAAGTGTTCCTCAAAATGCTGAAAAGTAATGTTACATTTGCACGTCTCCTAAATGGTTAAAAAAACACCAAAAGTTTTTCAAATGTGCATCCAGAATAAAGTAATCAGATAGAAATATATATCTTATCAAAAATTTTACATTATGTTTGCACATATTTTAATAAATATACATGAATTCTATCGGACTATTTTTACCACCTAAATGAAGTACAACATGTGGCGAAAAAACAATGTCAGAATCACTTGGATATGCAAAACCTTAATGGAGTTATTCTATGTTATATGTTATGCTATGTTATACGCTTCTATCTGAGCAGTTCCCCCCTTCCCTCCTCCTCCTCACTGGCTCTCTGCCTCTCTCCTCCCCTCCGAGCGGTTTGCAATGGGAGTGGACGAGATGAGGGCAAAGCTAAGCTCCTGCCCCCTCCCCGCTGCTTGTCCATAGCCAGCAATGGGAGTGGGGAGACAGAGTGGAGCTTAGCTCTGCCCTCGTCCCACCCTTTCCCATTGCAAACGCCTGAGTGGAGGAGAGAGACAGAGTGACTGTGAGGGGCAGGGAAGGGGGGACTGCTCAGATGGAAGTGTATATCGGCCAGCCGTGAAAACGCCTGCTGATATACACTCGTGTAAATAAGCTCTTAGGGTGCATTCACACGAACGTATATCGGCTCGGTTTTCACGCCGAGCCGATATACGTTGTCCTCGGGTGCAGGGGGGGGGGAGGATGGAAGAGCCAGGGCCAGGAACTGAGGCTCCCGCCCCCTCTCTGCCTCCTCTCCGCCCCTCTGCGCTATTTGCAATGGGGAGAGGTGGGACAGGGGCGGGGCTAATTCCCGGACTTTAGCCCCACCCCCGTCCCGCCTCCTCTCATTGCAAATAGTGCAGAGGGGCGGAGAGGAGGCAGAGAGGGGGCGGGAGCCTCAGTTCCTGCTTCTGGCTCTTCCATCCTCCCCCCCCCCTGCACCCGAGGACAACGTATATCGGCTCGGCGTGAAAACCGAGCCGATATACGTTCGTGTGAATGCACCCTCAAAGTGACACATGTCAGATTTCCAAAATCTGGCTTGGTCATTAAGAGGTTAAAGTCAAATGGGTTTCTCACAGCTGACACAGCGCTGTTCCCTTAGATAGGGTTTTTTGCAGAGTGGACAATTGTAAAAAAAAAAAAAGAAAAACGTACAATTTTTATTCAGATCTTTATTGAAAAGACAAAAAATGCAAGTAAATATTTGGATTTGGGACGAAACAAATCAGAACCTAGTAAGATTCTTACATAAAACTAATACACAAATGATGCTGTTAATGGGAGGGGTGAGCCGGATGCTCTGATAGTCTCAGATCTCCACCTCCAGTGATTTGCAATTGATTTCTTTTTTTTGTAAGAAGATTGGCGACCGCGCTAAAACCCCTTTCCACGAGGTATGAAGATGGAAAAGCTATCAAAAACTTTCTTGCGATAGTCCAGGATAATTTGGGGGTGCACGAGATGTAAATGGACTTTCATGTACAGACAGCTGGACTTTCTTGCAATAATCCAGCTGTCAGTACATGGAGTCTGGCTTTGCTTTTAATTCCCAGTCATTGTCACAAGGCTTGTATAAGGAGTCTGACTTTGGCTTGAAGGAATGCTGCCTTCCAATAGGTGGCACTGTGGAGGTATTATTCCATCTCCTTTATTTGCAGTCCAGGATAAGCAACAGGTCTCGCGAGCGATGCATTGCTGCAGGTATAAAAACTTGTAAAAACTTGCTCATGAACATGGCACACCACACAGCAGATGGGTATAGTTTGCGCAAAGCTTCTTGGGCTCTGGTGGTTCATGTGAAAAGGATGTGTAGTAGAAACTTTATAGGTAAATTAGCTGCTGTGCAGGTCTGCTTGTCTGTCGCCAGAGCACAAGAAGTTTTGCACGAACTCTACATGAACAATGAAATATCACAGAGGTAAGTAATTTCTCTGTCTATTATAAGTATTATGTACACAATGTGTGTAAGGTGTATTATAATAATATAATAATAATATTTGTATAGCACCAACCTATTCTGCAGCGCTTACATAGACAGGGGGAATACAGAATGACAACAAGTACATAAATTACAGAACCACGGTTACATATAGTAATCAGTGATGGAAACAGTAGGGGTGAGGGTCCTGCTCCAACGAGCTTACATACTGCAAGTAATGGGGTGACACAGAAGCGAAAGGGGCCTGAGATGTGCACGGTATGGCGAGGTGGAGTGTGAAGGATGCTATACATATAAACAATGGTTAGACATTTAGCCGTGTGACGGAAGAATCGGTATGACTGCAAAGGTGGTTGATGGTGGCTGGCAAGGATTGCAGTCAGTAGGTCAGAAAGCATGTTATCAGGCGGCATACAAAGGGGTTTGTTTAGGGAATGCGGTATGCCTCCCTGAAGAGGTGCGTTTTTAGAGCACGTCTGAAGTTCTGTGGGTCCTGGATTGCCCGGGTATCCTTTGGTAGTACGTTCCAGAGGACTTGTGCTGCTCTGGAGAAGTCTTGGAGGCGGGAATGAGAAGTTCAAATTAGCGTGGAGTGCAGTCTAGTTTCGTTTGCAGAGCGGAGAGCCCGGGCTGGGTGATGGATTGAGATGAGGGAGGCAATATAGGGTGGCCCTGTGCTGGGGAGGGCTTTGTGGATGAAGGTAATGAGTTTAAATTGAATTCTGTACTTAACAAGCAGCCAGTGCAGTGACCAGCACAGGGCAGAGGCATCCAAGTAGCAGCTGGACAGGAAGATGAGCCTGGCTGCCGCATTTAGGATGAATTGGAGAGGGTAGAGTCTGGTACAGGGGAGGCCGATCAGCAACGAATTGCAATAATCGAGCCGAGAGTGGATGAGGGGAACAATAAGCATTTTTAGTGTGTCTGCGGTGAGAAAAGAGCAGATTCTGGCGATATTCTTGAGGTGCAGCTGACATGTTCGGGCAAGAGATTGGATGTAGGGGGTAAAGGAGAGATCAGAGTCAACTATGACCCCAAGGCAGCAGGCGTGCTGTCTAGGAGTTATGGTGGCTCCACACACTGAGATGGAGATGTCAGGATGAGGTCGGTTAGTGGAGGGTGGAAATACCAGTAGGTCAGTTTTAGAGAGGTTTAGTTTTAGGGAGAGAGAGAACATAGTGTTAGAAACAGCGGACAGACAGTCGGTAATGTTTTGGAGGAAAGGTGCAGTGAAGAGGTATATAGCTGGGAGTAGTCAGCGTAGAGGTGGTATTGGATGCCAAAACTCCTGATGGTCTGTCCAATAGGGGCTGTGTAGATGGAGGGGGCTGAGGACCGAGCCCTGGGGGACCCCAACAAGGAGAAGAGGAGGGGAGTTGGAGCCAGCAAAGGAGACACTGAAGGAGCGGTCAGATAAGTAGGAGAAAAACCAGGAGAGAGCAGTGTCCTTTAGGCCAATGGAGCGAAGCATACTGAGGAGGAGTTTGTGGTCAACAGTGTCGAATGCTGCAGAGAGGTCAAGGAGGATCAGTAGGGAGTAATCGCCCCTCGATTTGGCTGTCAGGAGGTCGTTTGATACACTTGTAAGGGCAGTTTCTGTCGAGTGTTAGGGTCGGAAGCCAAACTGTAGGGGGTCTAAGAGAGAGTTCTCTGATAGATAGCTTACAAGGCGGGAGTAAACTAGGAGTTCTAGTAGTTTGGAGATAAAGGGGAGATTAGAGATGGGTCGGTACCTAGCAGCGTCAGTCATGTCAAAAGTCGGCTTCTTTAGCAGTGGGGATATGATGGCGTGTTTGAAAGAAGAGAGAAAGATGCCAGAGGTCAGAGAGAGGATGAATATGGTGGTGAGATGGGAAATGACCACTGGGAAGAGGGATCGGAGGAGATGTGAGGGGAGAGGGTCGCTAGCGAAAGTGGTGGGGCAAGCAGAGCAAAGCAATTTGGAGACTTCTCCCTCTGTTGTTGGTCTGAGTACAGACAGTGAGCAGGAGCCAGATGCCATGCTGACAAGACTAGGGTCAGGGCTAGTCTGGGATTTGGAAGTTATTTCCTGACGGATGTCATCAATTTTTTTTTGAAGTAGGCAGCCAGCTCTTCAGCACTGAGATCCGTCACTGGGGGCTGCGGTTTAGGGCTGAGAAGGGAGTGAAAAGTATCAAAGAGCCGTTAAGGGTTATGCGATAGTGAGGAGACGAGAGAAGTAAAGTAGATTTGTTTGGCATGGTGGAGGGCGAGATTGTAGGTTTTGAGCATGAATTTGTAGTGGAGAAAGTCAGCGGACATTTGCGACTTCCTCCACAGCCATTCAGCACTTCTAGAGCACCGCCGGATGAAACGCGTTTGAGGTGTGAGCCAGGGTTGTCGCATTCTACATCGGATAGCTTGGGTCATGGGGGGTGCCGCTTCATCCAGGGCATGTTTGAGAGCGGTGTTGTAGTGAGCGACAGCCAGGTTGGGGCAGGAGAGGAGAGAGATAGTAGACAGAGAGGACTGTAGGGACTCAGCAAAGTCCTGGGTGTGAATGGCCTCTAAGGTTCCTGCAGGTACGGTTGGTATGTGGGTCTGGAGAGATGGTAGGGAGTGTGACAGAGAAAGAGAGGAGGTTATGGTCTGAGAGTGGAAGGGGGGGAGTTAGTGAAATTGGAAGCAGAGCAGAGATAGAGGAAGACCAGATCAAGAGTGTTTCCATCCCTGTGAGTGGGAGAGGCTGTGAGTTGAGAGAGACCAAGGGAGGAGGTGAGCGAAAGAAGCTGAGAGGCAGATGGGGAGTTGGGGTCATTAGTGAGGATGTTAAAATCACCTAAGATGAGGGTTGAAATTTCGCAGGATAAAAAAGTGGGGGAGCCAGGCAGCAAAGTGGTCCAAAAACAGGGGAGGAGCACCTGGGGGTCAGTAGATAACTGCTACTCGCATGTACAGCGGGTGGAAAAGCCATAGCGTATGTACCTCAAATGATGGAAAAGTGAGTGAGGGTATGGGGGGATGACCTGGTAGGTTCGTTTCGGGGAGAGAGGAGCACCTACTCCTCCACCACGCCTGTCATCTGGTCTCGGGGCATGGGAGAACTGCAGGCCATTGTAAGAGAGCGTGCAGCATTAGTGATAGCTTTGAAGTGCAAGGCATTAAGGCAGAATTTGTGGCCTACCTGTTTCCTACCCTGTCGAACTGCCATGGTCAAGCTGCATCACACTTGATTACAGCCACACTTTATACAGCTTATATTCGCGTGGCATACATGCTTACACTGATTTTATAATGAAAGTTAAGGTACAACTAGGAAACAAATGGGAGTGACTAATCAAGTTCCAATTGACTAGGCAGCTGAGTTTAGCTTTGCAAACCTACTGACCAAAAGGGTAATTTATTGCTCTCCTTAGATAAGGCAAGCATCTCAACAGGGATGGGTGTAAGATGCCATTTGGGGGAGGTGAATGGCAGAAATGACTAAAAGTAAAGTTTCATTTAGCCAGTAAAACGTACTGATGCAAACAGATGAAATGCAAAATACACAATTCACAGCGCAAGCAGCACAGATGATTTAGGCAGAGGGGATTTGATTTAGGCAGAGGGGAATTATGTCATTAATAGAACACCTAAATGTTGATGATGACCTGCCTAAATGCAGTCCGCTCACGTGGACCCCCATTTACATCATGTGCACCATCAAATTTTTTTCTTGCTGACATGGACCCCCAGCAAGTACAAAATCGACACCTCGGGATCCATATAGGCCACTTTGGGAACCACTGGTCTATAGTAATGGCCTTCTTATAGCAGATCTGCACTCAAGTATTGCAAGTTTCAGCAAGAGAGATTGATGTGTCACACAATATGCAATGTCTTTGCACCCACTGGTTGTTGCAACAACCCCAAGGATTGCATTTTCCTTCTCCTTTATGTACCTTATTGTAGTATTCATTAATGCTATGATGGCAAGCAACTGCAGAGGCTAAACTCACTCTACGAAGCGTGTCCATTAATTCAACCCTCTCTTGCAAGGTTTCCGTTTTTTTTCCCTCTTTGGAGCACTTCAGTAATACTAGAAGCCTTAAAGGGGTTGTCCCGCGGCAGCAAGTGGGTCTATACACTTCTGTATGGCCATATTAATGCACTTTGTAATGTACATTGTGCATTAATTATGAGCCATACAGAAGTTATAAAAAGTTTTTTACTTACCTGCTCCGTTGCTAGCGTCCTCGTTCCCATGGAGCCGACTAATTTTCGCCCTCCGATGGCCAAATTAGCCGCGCTTGCGCAGTCCGGGTCTTCTGCTCTGTTCAATGGAGCCGCTTGTGCAGAATGCCGGCTCCGTGTAGCTCCGCCCCGTCACGTGCCGATTCCAGCCAATCAGGAGGCTGGAATCGGCAATGGACCGCACAGAAGAGCTGCGGTCCACGGAGGAAGAGGATCCCGGCGGCCATCTTCACCGGTAAGTATAGAAGTCACCGGAGCGCGGGGATTCAGGTAAGCGCTCCGGTAAGCTTTCTTTAGGTCCCTGCATCGGGGTTGTCTCGCGCCGACCGGGGGGGGGGGGGTTGAAAAAAAAAACAACCCGTTTCGGCGCGGGACAACCCCTTTAAGGCTGGTTTAGACACAATGATTCTCGTTCAAAAATCACTCAAAACCGTCTTTTGAGCGAGAATCTTTGTGTTTAACTGCACTGACATCGTGCAGTTTTCGTTAACAAGTCAATGATTGTTCTCTTTCAGCTTGCTGAAAGAGAATGGTGAGCCTTATCAGGAATTCACAGCGGGATACAGCTGATACTATTGTTTCAACTGGTATCCCGCTCCGTGAACACAGCCGGGGTATGAAGAACACAGCGCTCCAGTTGTGTTCTGTATACTCCACACGGAGTGTACAGCTGTATACCAGCTGAGCGCTCCTTGAACACAGCGCTCCAGCTGTGTTCTGCATACCCCGTTTGGAGTGCTCAGCCGCATAACAGCTGACTGCTCCGAGAAGAGAACAGCTGGTTGCAGAAGACAAGTGGCCCCGCTTGTCTTCTGCATATCCCACTCGGAGCGCTCAGCTGTATAACAGCTGACTGCTCCGAGAAGAGAACAGCTGGTTGCAGAAGACAAGTGGCCCCGCTTGTCTTCTGCATCCCCCACTCAGAGCACCCAGCTGTATAACAGCTGTGCGCTCCTTGAACACAACAGGAGTATACAGAAGACAACGCTCCAGCTGTCTCCTGTATACACCACTCAGAGCGCAAAGTGATCGCTCAAAACTGTCAATTAAACTGCCGTTTGAGCGATCATCTTGCCCTGTAAATGCACACAACGATTATCGCTCAAAAGCTGTCTTTTGAGCGAGAATCGTTGCATTTAAACCAGGCATTACACTTTGGAGCCATGATACAGTAATTGTACAGTACTGTACGTTGAAATGTGAGATATTTCAAGATGAAACCACACTGATGAGGCTGATCTTGAATAACTAAAGTGCTGAACCCACAAATAAAGAGGGTGCTGCATTTGCCATATATAATCGATTCACTTTTCTTTTTTAACTGCATTTTGATGAATATTTTTCAGTAAGGAGAGAATGCTTCTATGATATGGCATATTCCACTGGACGCTTTATTATGAGCTACTCACAGAAGCATACTAAATGCCTATGGTTTTATATTGTAGACCCGTAGTGCAGTCTGTTCTCCAGGCACACAGCATCGACTGTTAAAGGTTTTTTTTATAACCTCTTTTCATTGCCATTTAGTTATAACATAACAATGAGCATAATAGAAATAATGGTACATGATATTACAATATGGAAACCACGTGAGCTTGTACATAAAGATTCCAGTGGTTAGAGCTTCCAGTTACCTATATTTAAAGGGATTTTTCATGTTTTTTTCTACAACATGTGATGGGTAAAATTAATAAAAAATAATAAAAGAGTATATATACTCAACCGTCCTGGACTTCCCCACCAGGTCTATCTACAGGCTGCAGTCAGTCTGTATAGAGTATGGCACAGGCAGTTGCAGCCTATTACAGGGCACTGCTGACCCTGCAGCTGTCTGTGAAGTTTTGTATAGAGATTGAATACAGCTTGTAAACAGACTGGATGGGGAGAATGTGGTGCTAGAGGGGTCCGGGATGGACAACTGCAAGTTCTTTATTATGCTGTTTCCTCTGATTTGTTTAAAAAATGTAAGTACTTGTAATTTAACTGTGTGACAGCAGGTGGCAGTGGGGCAACAATTAGAGCACAAAGTATTTACAGTAGGCTCCTTCCCACGGACGTTGCCCGCAGCTATTAGGTTCTATTGAACCTAATAGCACAATGCTTACGGTGCGGAATTCCATGGTTTATTATTAAAAACCCTCTAACGTGGGTGCACAAAGGTGCACAAATACACAACACCCATCATGAAGTACGGGGCACAAATGCACACATATGCCTGAGTTACAACGGCTGAAGGGTGCGTTTACACGTCGCGGAGACAGCACAACTGCAGATTAGGCCGGGTAAACCACTGCGTATATAAGCGTTTTACTGTGGTGTGGACCCGCGTACCGCAGCGATTTTTGCCTACGCGTGACTGCATCTCACACACGTCCATATTTGCTATGGGGAATATCTGTGAGAAGCCCTATAGCCCTGCCCTTCTCCAGAGCAGGGAGAGAGGGAACGGGCTACGGATTAATCCCCCATAGCAGGGAGAGAGAGCAGAGTTATGGGGGATTAACCCATAGATCACTCTCTCCCTGCTATGGGGAATCCTGCCAGGCTTCATCTCTCTCTCCTCCTGGAGCAGCTGCACTCTTTAAAGCGCAGATGCTCCAGTGAATGGGCGATTTTCATGTGCATTAAAGGGGTTGTCCCGCGGCAGCAAGTGGGTCTATACACTTCTGTATGGCCATATTAATGCACTTTGTAATGTACATTGTGCATTAATTATGAGCCATACAGAAGTTATCAAAAGTTATTCACTTACCTGTTCCGTTGCTGGCGTCCTCGTCTCCATGGTTGCCGTCTAATGGCCAAATTAGACGCGCTTGCGCAGTCCGGGTCTTCTTCTCTTCTCAATGGGGCTCGGTGTAGCTCCGCCCCGTCACGTGCCGATTCCAGCCAATCAGGAGGCTGGAATCGGCAATGGACCGCACAGAAGAGCTGCGGTCCACGGAGGTAGAAGATCCCGGCGGCCATCTTCACCGGGTAAGTAAGAAGTCACCGGAGCGCGGGGATTAAGGTAAGCGCTGTCCGGTGTTCTTTTTTAACCCCTGCATCGGGGTTGTCTCGCGCCGAACAGGGGGGGGGGGGTTGAAAAAAAAAAAACCTGTTTCGGCGCGGGACAACCCCTTTAAGTTCAGGTTTTCTGCGCATGAAACATTGGCCGTTTACGCGATTTTTCTACATGCGAGCAGCAATCTTTTTGTGCACAAAAAACACGCTCGTCTGAACGAGGCCTTCTTAGGCATATAACTTTCACTTTGAATTGCTGGAATACCCTTGTAAAGGGCTTTCAGGGGTCAATGGAAATTGTGTCTGCACTATGAAACCAGGCTGCTGCAATAAGGCCAACACTATCTACATTTATCTGTAGTGAGAGAGTGTCAGCAATCAGCTGATTGGTAAGGATCCTGAGCAGCGGACCCCCGCCAATCATCTGGTGATGACGGATTCTGAGCATAAGTCATCAAAAGATTCCAAAAGTAACAGGCAACTCCTTTAAATAAAGAGTAATATGTCATACAAATGTTTTACAGCGCTTGTCCTGTTTCTCACAATCCACTATGGCATAAAATGATGCAATGTACACTAAAGTACCCTCACATAATCTACAGAAGTATTTTGTGAGCATAAATGTATGACACATCGCCTATAGGTGCTACTATTAAAGCAGACATGTCACCAGGTTTAGGCCCAAACCACAGACAGCATGAAACTGGGACAAGTATGTACATAGCGCCCCTGTATGTTTTATTCTGAAACTACGTGGAGTTTCAGAAAGAACAGTCTTTAAAGTTTGACTTGAAACAGCGCTCTGAGTCACAGGGACAGCGCCATGCCAGCCTCTCCTCATCCAGATCGCCCAGAGTGACAGCTTTTTCCCCATTTTATGTATATGGGGAGAACTTGGTGATGGGTCCCCTTTAACCTCTTCGACGTCTCTAAAACCCTGCTTGATTTAGTTACAGCTAAACTATGTCTTAGCAGAATGGAAAGCATAAGGCAATGAAATAAAGTTTTTATTTCATGCTTTTGAATGTTCTATTATTTTGTATTATGTGCACTTTGACAAAGAAGAAATGAGCGACTCTATACTCCGTGCCCGGCGGCTTCTATTTCTGGGCTTACAGAACAGATACCTGCTTCTTCATAGAATGACTGTTCTGCAGCTTCCAAACTTGTAGATATTTATAGTCAGTGCTCCTGCAGACGAGCGTAGGCGCAGAAATGCTGATTACTGTGCAACGTATTTGCGCAGTAGTCTTTTTTGCGTGCGTACCTGCAAAAACACTGTGCGCATTTGCGTGGGCACCACTCGCTGATTTAACCCTTTCCAATCCAATTTTGGATTGAGGGTTTCCTAAAAGAATTTTGCTGCTATACAACGGTGCAATTTGCTGGCTAAAGCCAGTGTGTGTGCGCCAGAGATGCTCCAATAGCGGAGTGGCTGGCAATAGACGGTAAGAATACCCTGTCACAAGTCTTCTGACATTGGAGCTGTGCAAGCTTCTTTCAGAATGTAGGAAGACGTCATACAGTGGATTAGAAAGGGTTAAATGGCTATTAAGTCAAATTATGGGTTTGCGGCTTTGCGCAGAGTTTTGCGCATACCCCCAGGTACATATGTGCGCGTTTGAGCACCCTCTCTTCCCCATAGACTCCTATGAGGACCTTTGGTGCACAAGAAAAAGATCATGTTGCTTTCTTTTTCGTGCACAAAAAAAAGAACAGTGTGTATGAACCCATTGAAAACAAAGGGTTCCATTCTCTGCATACTGCACACACAAACACGCCCGTGTGAATAAGCCCTTAGCTAATACAACAATTGCCGTGGGTGTTTTGCTGGTCCCATTAAAAACAACGGGGCGAGGCATTCCACGGTAATGCCTAAACAGGACATGCCAGTGCAGGGGAATCACTCATTTACATGACCCCATTCCAAAGAATGGGGTTTGAATTTGCGCGAGATTTGTGCATATCACAACGCACAAATCTCTTGCTATTTTTCTCATCCGTGGGAAAGCAGCCTAAGGCCTCTAGCACATCTGCACTTTTATTTCCATTGTTCAGCTTCAATGTTGACCAATAAAAATGCTGGACCCCATGGACAATAATGGGATCCTTTCAGCTTCCAGCATGGTGTCCGAAATTTTCTCAGAGGACATAGGCGGAGCTATAGTATCCGGGATTTCATGCTGGATCTGTACCAAAGGCTGCAAACGGTGCCTCTGGTGTAGATGGGAATGTGGCCTTGGTGATTAATTTGTGCTTTTTACATTACAACCATATTATTTCTTTGGCACCATGTTCATAGCAGTTACTTCCACTTCCCAATGTTCTGTCTGTAAACCATATGTGGACGGCCTCTTATAATAGTGCAGTTGTGTTATGAAAAAAAACACAATGTCTTCCATAATATTTATCGCAGTTCACTCCCATGTTACAAGGATCAGGTGGACCATTAGATACAGTAATAATATGGACCAGAAGCCACAGGAGGGAGTCAAGACAGTGAGGTTCCCGTATACAAATAGGCTCCATTCACACGGGGCAGTTTGGTTGCAATAAAAAAAAAAACTGCACCACAAAGTGCATTTGCAAAACTGCGTCCGTTTTATTGCCACATTTTACCACAAACATATAAAAAAAAACACATGGCTTCACTAATGCATTTTTTATTGCAACCAAATTGCCCCATGTGAATGAAACCTTACTAATAGCAATTTACTCAATATCTCTCTTCATTTTCCATCAGGCTCTGGAAAAGTGAAATCTGATTGGTTGCTATGAGCAAGGCTGATACTTTTTTGCAACTGTGACAAGATTATATCTCATTGAATGACAGCTTAGCACTGCCTCCGATTAGCCACAATGCTCAGCCAATCAGAGGCCGTGCTTTCTGGAGGCGGGATTTTACAATCCTCAGCTTCCAGAACAGAGAAGACGACTGCCGGCGCTGGAGAGAAGGGCCGGACGGCTCTTCTAGGAGAGTTAAACCTTTTTTTCTTTTTTTTTACAGCTTGCTATGAGTTTCAGGGTAGGACTTATATTTCAATTCCTTCCCCGAAAATCATCACTGCAAACCCACTGCTTTCAATGGAGCCGGCGCTGCTGCGGCCCCATTGAAAGAAATGGGATAGCATCACGGGCTTCTGAAACAGCTGTGACAGAGGATTCCTTCATCCCCACGGGGGTAAAGGAATTCCCTGCCATAGCTTTCACAGCTGCGTCAGGGGAACGCAATGTTCTCTCTAGGTTTTCAATTGGGCTGGCGCTGCTGCTGCTCCCAGCCCCATTGAAAACAATGGGCGATATCACCCATTCTTCTTTGCGATGCGATATTACATTGAAAACATCACAAATGAGAATGAAACAATTGAAAATCGTTGGTTTCATTATCATGCGTTTTCACTCACTCTTGCATCGCAGGGAAGTCGAATCGCCAGTGGGTGTGAGCCCTTAGGCAGCTGTGGCTAGAGTGTGTTAGATATAGTGTAAGCAAAACTGTTGCATCCTAATGTCCTTTTACACTGGCCTAATTCATGGCCCAATGTAATGACTGCTGATCGACAGACATGTTGATTGGTTTTCTTACACAGCCGGAGAATCGGCTTATTGGGAGAAACGATCACTAGTACAATTGTTTGACCCCATACGCCGGATGTAGATCTCTCTGTTCAGCCAATCAGTGAGAATTTTTATACTCATGGAAAATCAATTATCAGTCAACAAAAAAACGTTCACTTGTTCGTTGGCTGATCATTGGTTCTTTTACACAGCCTGAGTGATGGGTGAACAAACATTTGGAAAAATGCTTGTGCTGAATTGAACCATGTAAAAAAAACCCTTAACTTGGCTATTTTGCATCTTTTTTCTTTCCTTTGCCGATTTCTGAAAATACAAAATTTTATCTCCAAGTGTTTGTCGATTGAGAGGGCTCTTACTAGTGTATATGAGCCTGTTGTCTTTCCCCTCAAAATGCTGTTTCACTGAAAAGAAACTGCAGCTGCATCCCCCTCCTCCTTGCCTTCCCCTTACTGTAGAGCCTATGGGCAGGAAAAGACCGATGGAAAAGGATAAGATATTACTGATTCAAGCTGCCTGCAGACGGGCGGAAATTCCATGGCGGGATTCCCCGCAGAATTTCCGCCCCTGGACGCCTGCATAGGATTGCATTACAGCACGCAATCCTATGCAGACAGCCACGGTTTGTCTGCGCGAAATCACACGCAGCAAACAAACCGCGGCATGCTCTAATTCTGTGCGGGGCTCTGTGAGCCCCGCACAGAAACGTCACCGGCCACTGGCTCCGCTCATGCGCCGGCTGCCGGCACATGAAAGAGCTGGAGCTGCGGGAGCGGGTGAGTCCGCGGTGCTCTCTGCAGGCGCTCAGGTCCCGCTGTGAGAATTCTCGCAGCCGGATCCGACCCGGCCGTCTGCAGGCGGCCTCACTCTCAAAAACATGGGCACACTTTAAGATCATAACTTGTTTATCAACTACTAAAAGAAAGTACTGAACTGTATGGCATTTTGTTACTTCGTTCTCTCAAAAATAACAGTGGGAAATTATAAAAATCACGACACAAAATATTACTTTATGTTGTTCAAACAAAATGTAACGACAATTCTTTAAGAAATGCAATAAACATGTGAAAACAAAATAACTGTACTACATGTAACGGTTTCTATGGAGTGTTACCAAGAAGATACAAAATTATTTGTTTATAAGAGTACAAATTGAAAAAAAAACAAAAAACCCTTACCGATATGTTGGAACATTTTACATTTTTGAGTGGAATTTATAAAGTCAGAAAGACGGATCCAAATACCACCTGAAACATGAAAGACTTCAAAGGACCCGAGACGTGTGGAACATAGAAGATATGTAAGCAAAAGTCACCCATGTGATTTCTGTTTGGGACAGTGAATCCTGCTGTCTCCTCAGAGTGTTCACATGTATGACCAAGTGTGAGAACTTTCTTCTGCAACCTTGTAACTTTGTTGAATTCAATATTAAAATATCAACTTTCTCAACAGAATATTCTGTCAGCTTTCCAAATTGCACATGCTAACCTTGCATATAAACCAAACACATGCCCATTCACTGCATACAGTTTTCCATCTAAGCACAACTAAACTATGAACAGTCTTGTAACAACCCTGCAACCCAACAGTCTTGTATTTTCCTTTGGTATGAGTAAGGAGACCGGTGGTCTAATGGCAGGGTTACTATGAATTTGCGGTAGCAATTGTCATTTTCTCGCTGGCAGTATTCATTGCTTCTTGTTATTTCCTTGAAGTAGTCTGGATATCAGGCCACGTTTTGTAGAGGAAAAAAAAAAAAAGTAAAGTAAAAGAAAAAGCACGCATGCTTATGTAGTATTCTGGCCCTGCTGTCCGATCACATGAAACTGCAAGACAAAGTACAAAAATGGAATGTAAACAGATATGGAGCATCACCTTACATTGTATACCAGCTGTCCTGTAATCTTCTACTTCCCTATACTGTCATTTTTTTTTGCTGCATACTTAAATTGATGAGCCTTCTTTCACATATACTGCTTACTAGAGATGAGCGAGCATACTCGCTAAGGGCAATTACTCGATCGAGCATTGTCCTTAGCGAGTACCTGCCTGCTCGGAAGAAAAGGTTCGGCTGCTGGCGCGGGTGAGAGGTTAGTTGCGGCAGTGAGCAGGGGGGGAGCGGGCGGGAGAGAGAGATCTCCCCTCCGTTCCTCCCCACTCCCCCCCGCCGCCGGCAGCCGAATCTTTTCTTCCGAGCGGGCAGGCACTCGCTAAGGGCAATGCTCGATCGAGTAATTGCCCTTAGCGACTATGCTCGCTAATCTCTACTACTTACGTGTCAGCAAATGTTATATACAATGCAATACTTCTTTTAGCTATTCACTCAGTCATTTTCCCATCACAATCGGATATACCTTAAATATGTGACAAATGAGGGTTCAATTGCTAGGATGGAAAAAAATAAATAAAAAGGTTGTCTGCTCTGACATGTCCCTCGAGACAGCGGTTGTACCCCAGAATCAAATATATATGGCAAAATCAGTTGTGTTGTCCAAGTAATATGCCTCTGGCACAATAGTGTCTTTCGCGCTGTTTGCTGTCTGTGCTGATTCACGGACAACAGACGGCCTCATTATATGCATATTTAGCTTTTTCACATGGACCATTGGTCCAAATGAAAAAACCTTATCGCGCGTCCTATTCCTGTAGGTATCACAGGCGAGAAATAGGACATGCTGGTGCAGGTCTATGTGCTCTGTCCATGTAAATTGGACAGCACATGGACACCTGTCCATGTACTCCTCGAAGCGAGTTGCACTCAAGCCCATCGGGTGCAACTCGCATACACGGTACGTGTACAGTGTACACCCAGCTTTAATAAGCCAATCAAATCCAAGTCTACTACTGTTATCCACTAATACTGTGGTAAATCCTCAGAAGAACAAAGTCTGTTTGTGAATGGTTTTAGAGAAAGAAAAAAAAAAAGTTTCACCGAACAGTGAAAATAATCTAAAAGATAATATAGACTATAGTGCAAAGACCTATAACTTGCAATGTATGTACCCAATGTCAAAGTTGACAAAATTCACTTTAGTAACAGGCCTTGAGAAAGAGTTTTAACCCTTTTCTCTTAGTAGTAAATGAGACAAGTAAGGTGCTTTTTATGGCCAACACTGGTTCTATCTTGGGTTTCCATCCTCTAGTGTTCGATATGAGATGGACACCACTTTGGTCTCCGTTTCACATAGATTTCCAACCCTGTCAGTCTTTTTAGCTAGGCAGTCAAAGACAGAGGACGACGCTTTTCTATCCAGCTAAGGAGACTGACAAGCACAGGAACTATGTGAAATGGGGAAGAGGTCTTCATCTTACACATAAAACACTATGGTTTTCCCAGGTTTCTGTCCCTATGCAGAGATGGAACTGGTCCTGAAAACAAAACTGTGGCATGAAAGTAGCCTTACACTAAGGATCAATAAACTTACGTCTTGCGGTCCTTTTTCAAGCTAGCGTTGGCAACGCTTCCAAATGCTTGTCCTTGTAGGAGCTCTGCTGCCGCCTTACGTTTGTTAAATGCATTGATCTCCTCCTGTAAATCCTTCCTTTTGTCCTCAAGGCTCGTCCTTTCATCATGATGAAGTCTCTTCAGCTGCTCAAATCTGTTCTGAAGCTGTAGAAATCACATATGTATTATAAATGAGGGTACTATATTCTGCAAGATATATTATTCCAACCCGAATGGCCTCAACCCCCCCCCCCCCCCCCCCGCCAAAAAAAAATAAAAATGCTAATGTTAGTGCTAAGGTTTGCCCTGATCTGTTTTTAACCCTTTTACTGACCCAATGTAATTATGCAATTAAGTCCACTCTCCATGCTTAAGTACCTCTCTCTCTGCTTCTTTCAACACGGTCTCCTTTTCTCTTACTCTCTGCACAAAGGTCTGTCTCATCTCTTCCTCTTTTCTCTGCAGTTCTTCGAAGAACTCTTGGCGCTTTGCTTCATAAGTTTCTTGCAAACTAAAGAAGTACAAACAAAGCATAGTGTGATTTCATTGAGCCAAGTGCTACAGATTACCCAATATTTAACTGAATATTAATCCTTCAGCATTTTGTGATTTGATTCAATTCCTTCAACGTGAACTAGGAGTCATTATTCACAATTATCTAATACATCTAAATTAAAGGAACCATTTGTATTTGTTCTTTGAGGTTCCAATTAAAAAAAAACAGTAAAGGACTAGAAACTGGGTTTACTACATATCAATTCTAAAAACCTGGGTCTGCAGTAATAATAATCATCATCTTCATTTATATAGCGCATGCATAGTAAGCAGCCCTTTACATCACTTGATATATTATTCCCCACTGAGGCTCACAATCTAAATAGTGTACAGTATACCTCTGATTGCAAATTTGATCAAAATTGTAATATATTCAAAAAACTTGTTATTTTGCTGTTCATCCCCCCTTCATAGCTTGGTCCAAAAGGACACTGTTTTCATAAAACAACTGTTTGTTTTCAAAGAGGCTCTGCATTCAGCAGTATACCATTCATACTGTGCTAGTGGTATGGAAGCTAGAAGTGTTTCCATGTCTGTGTGGCCCACAGTAGTCTGTATTGCGAAAGACATAAATATGAAATTAAAAAGGAGAATACTAAAATAAAACCCTAATGTGTGAGTCTTTAATTTAGTTTGCTCTAGAAATACAATGCAGCAAAAGATTTCATACACCTACTGAACCACTAGATGGCAGCAGACATACAGCAGTAAGGAAAGGACAGCAGTAGGGAAATGACCTCTTCTTACATCGCTCTGCTACTTTCATCTCTCTTTCCAAACAAAGCTTTCCCATAAGTGCTAATACTTCTACTGCAATATAACATACATATTTTATAGAACATACAACAAATAATGGCAATTAGAAGAGGAAGTATGGTCCTATCTAATTCTCAACTGCAACCAAGCAAGCAGTTTCCTACTGAAAATACCTCTCTAACGGGCACTATTGTGCAGCTCTTCATGCAGCTACAAAAACATTACTGAAATTGTGATTTTCAGTGGAAAGGCGATTAGCTGGAGACTGTATCTGACGCCCCATTTTATAATGTCCATTATATAGTCGGGCCCTTGTGCTGCTCAGTGTGATAACTTATTCCACACACTAAAACTACTGCTAAGTAAAGTACACCAAACTGAATAGAGATTGGTCTTTAGCTTGTAGTGTAATCATCGTAATAGAGACACATAGTAACATAGTATGTGAGGCCGAAAAAAGACATATATCCATCCAGTTCGGCCTGTTGCCCCCCAATGTTGATCCAGGTTTTAACCCTTTCCAATCCACTGTCTGACGTCTAAAGACATTCTGATGAAGCCTGTACAGCTCCGATGTTGGAAGACGTCCAGCAAGGTATTCTTACTGTACATTACTGGCCACTCTGTTGTCGGGGGCCTCTTCAGCATGTCACATACCGCAGTAGTGGCTCTAGCCAGCAGACGGCGCCATTGTAAAATGGCAGAAAGAGAAAGCCCCCCCTAGGAAACTCTGCAATCCAATTTTGGATTCAAAGGGTTAATACTCTAGGCAGATACATTGGTAAAATTGTTACTAATTACAATTTCAAATACACGCTTGCTGCTCAATCTTCATTGATATTCAACTTACACCCAACCATCCCTGGATAAACTGTGAAAGGTAATGCACAAAGTTAGGCTTGTCCTGAATCTTAGATACCCCTTTACCCCACACACAATAATGTGAAAGGGGAGTGTTCCTCATCCTGTGCTTTTAGGACTGGGGTTCCTTAGAACATGGTCAGGAATCCCCAGAAGACTGCAGCAAGAATCGCCTTCACGGGAGCGTGGTCACAGCGTATTACACATGCAGGTTTTGCATGCATAGTGGACAGTACCAATCTGCCATAGGCTTCCATGTTACTTTTCACACATAATGCAATAGATATGCATGCAAGAAAGACCACATAGCCTGTTTTATTCTGGCGCGTATTATCAGCGCATACACACCAAATAGTGCATTGTCATTGAGTACTTGCTGTGTGCTGCGTGCGCGTATCTCGCAGGCGGCATGCAGCGAGTTACGTTTGTGCAAAGCTGCCCTTACAGTTGTTTTGGTAACATTATATCAGCCTGCTCAAAAATGTTTGACAATCTGGCAAGAAAATACAGGGGCAGAGTCACCAACACAGTTTAATAGCTAGAAAGTCTTTAAATCTGCCAGATTTAGAAAGGTGACCGCTGACTAAATCTGGCATATCTTCAGACTGTGTGGTCTAGCTTTATACCAACTTTAGTTGGCTTAGTTTACAACACGAATAGCCCCAAAATTTGGCACACAAAGTCACATTTAGGCCATGCCCCTTTTCACAAAGCCACACCCTTTGTCAGATGAGATGTAAAAAGTGTCCAAGAGGTGTCTACAAATATATAATACATGTGGCAGAGGCCATGTAAGACAGTTTTCTGGCACAATTTGTGCTAGAAAACTTTCTAATTTTTAATAGTAGGTGTGCCTGATAGTGTATAGAGCTGGCCAAGAATCAGAAGCCTTCACTTGGCCTCCTTGGGTAGGAATGAGAGTAGAAGTTCACCAGAAGTAGAACTGTTTTTCAGGGATTCCCCATGGTAAGAGTTGGCAATAATTGCAACAGAGAAAGGACTTATTAGAAAAAGTACATCTCATTTCCTGCACCCTTCAGTTATCAATCCTCCATTTCTTCGGATCCAACCAGATTTTGGTAATAAAAAAAAAAAAAACAGAAGGGAATGCAAAATTACGATTTACTCATCTTCTATAAAAAGGTCATAGCTTCTCGTAATATGCTAATTTCAGCACTGGTCACACATACAACTGGGGACAGAAGATATGATAGGGCTTTATTCATACTCGAGACAATCTGCTTCTAATGTGCTATTCTGCACAGCAAACCGCTATTAGACTAATTATGTTGGCAAAAAAGAGGAATAAATGGTTATTTACGGTTAAAAACCCATAATACGATTACTATTGGGAACCGGTCATCAGTTATAAGCACCATTAACTAATTGATGGTGCTTATGGTTTAGATGACGGGGCATCTGGGGAGCCTGTTTTCATGTCCCCCAGCAGTCAGCACACACACAGCAAGCTTGATTCTTTTCAGAAGGCTGTGCAAGCCATTCATCTCTATGGGAGTACGCGGGCACAGCCTTCTGAAAAGAGTCTTGCTACCAGTGCTAGATGACTTTGCTGGGGGGCACCGCAGGAATGGGGCACTTAGTTTATGCTGGTTATGGTGACAGGTTTAGGGTTATTTTGCTAGAATAACAGATAAAAAAAAAAAAAAAAAAGTGTGCTTCATTTTATACCAGATAAAGCCACAGCATATATATTTTGATGTATAGTAAATGAACACTACCCTCTGAGTTGCATTTAAAGGGGTTGTCCCGCAGCAGCAAGTGGGTCTATACACTTCTGTATGGCCATATTAATGCACTTTGTAATGTACATTGTGCATTAATTATGAGCCATACAGAAGTTATAAAAAGTTTTTTACTTACCTGCTCCGTTGCTAGCGTCCTCGTTCCCATGGAGCCGACTAATTTTCGCCCTCCGATGGCCAAATTAGCCGCGCTTGCGCAGTCCGGGTCTTCTTCTTTTCTGAATGGGGCTCCGTGTACTTCTGCCCCGTCACGTGCCGATTCCAGCCAATCAGGAGGCTAGAATCGGCAATGGACCGCACAGAAGCCCTGCGGTCCATGGAGACAGAGGATCCCGGCGGCCATCTTCAGCAGGTGAGTATGAAGACGCCGGACCGCCGGGATTCAGGTAAGCGCTGTGCGGGTTGTTTTTTTAACCCCTGCATCGGGGTTGTCTCGCGCCGAACGGGGGGGGGGTTAAAAAACAAAAAAACCCGTTTCGGCGCGGGACAACCCCTTTAAGTAGTGAGATGCCATTAATGCCAGAACTGAAAATTTTAATATAGATTCACTGCTATGGGACATTTTGACAAACTTAGCTACATTCACATCATTTTTGCGGCTTGAATGTATATTGAAGTCATAAGATGCTACTAATAAACTAGCCTTCATGTACATCTGTTTTTTTTTATGATTGCTATAAAACTTTAACCGCTAGGATACAAACAACTTTTCCACCTTTTTTTGCTCTGTGCTGTAGGCGTACTGAATAGTAAGGTCCACTATGTCGCCTTATAGATTAAATAAATGAAACCTGATTTTACTTATCTAAACCTTCTTATCTAAACATCTTCAGTTGCTATCTTCTAAGTTTGCTGTTGGGCAGTTGCTATGCAATCGTTTCACAGCTGATCCATTAGAACGGGTCAGCTGAGCATACTGCGTGACACAGCCTCATTTGGGGGAGTTCCTAGTTGGATAGCCTCTTTTTAAAAATTCCTGGCTTCTGCAGTGTGGTGATGGTTATAGAAGCAATTATATGCATTTAAATCCAGTGTTTCATGTTTAGTTCTAGTACCTTACTTTCAGTCAGAGTGGCAGAAAGTCCTTGTAAATCATAAACCAATCACTAAAAAGAACTTAGATGTAGCCTTCATTAAATATTAATAAAAAACTTAAGGTGTGTACCCGATATTGCATTAATGAGATGCATAGCTAATAAAATCATATCCAAGATCTGAATTTATTTATTGATGCAATATAGGGTACACGCCTTATGTTTTTAATTAATATTTAATAAAGGTTAAATTTTAGTTATTTTCAGTGATTAGTACCTTATTTTAGACTAGCTTGTTTTAGTCAGTGAGGTTTTGTTCCTAAGGTTAATGTCTAGTCCTTCCTAAAGCTGCGCTTACACTGAATGATTATTGTTCAGAAAAGCATTCAAACAAGCTAAACTGAATGACATTCGTTCAATTTAAAACACAGGGCAACGACTGAATGATGAACAAGAATCATAAGGCTCACGCTCGTCATTCAGTTTCAGCCGGTAGAAAAATCAGCCCCAGCTTGTTCACTTGTCGGGCAGTTTAAACACTGATCGTTCAGTGCTTCACTTAGTAATATGAAACCCTGAATGATAAGTAGGAACTGCGCGATTCTTAACAAAAATCCTGCAGTCTAAACAGGTTCAAGCCCTATTTAGATGGGCCAAATGTCGGGCAAACGATGCCCGACACTCGTCCCTGCACATACTCACTCCCATGCTGCTGCACAGAAGAGAGTATCGCTGTCTTTCCGATGGGGTGGCTGGAGGATATTTCACTCCTCACTCTAGCCCACCCATCTCTATTCACTTAACACAGCGGCTGTTCAGTACTGAACGTCTTCTGTTAACACTGAATAATCATCGTTCAGCTCATCTTTCATCGTTTATGCAGCATATCGTTGATATGAGCGGATTGTTCAGTGTAAACAGCAGCTGTTCACTACTGAACCACCGTGTTATGTGAATTGAAAGGGGTGGGGGAGAGCGAGGAGTGAAATCTCCTCCAACCTCCCTGCTGAGAGCCAATAATACGTGCTCGTGTGCAACAGCACAGGAGAGAGTACATGCAGGGACGAATGTTGGGCATCGTTTGCCCAACATTCGTCCCATGTAAATGGGGCTTAAGCTTTGCTTTGTTACCTTGTCTACAGATTTTATTACCCTCTCGCTGTTACTCAGGGTCAGTGTTTCAGATAGGACTGCCGTTCGGGATATGTGAGGCTTGCTCAGGGACAGTTTTCTTTGGTTTTTCGGGTCATTGTCAGGAGTAAGTAAGCGAGTGATGTACAGAGAGAGATATAACATTATAGTTAGGTATTGTCAAGTTGTTTCTGTTTGCATCTATAATCTTTCTTTGACCGGTCTCATACAAGCGGAAAGTAATAGTGGATTCCGCATACCCGCATCATTGCCAAGAGACAGTGCTGGAAATATAAACAAACGAACAAAAAAGCTGTACTGCGCATGACTGCCTGTGTGAGTACGCGGTCATATGCAGTATATTATGCGGCCGTATGCAGGGTCACGGCCGGGCTCACAGCTGAAATCCGCTGCAGGCCGTGAGCGGATTCTGTATATGGCCGCCGTGTGAGCCGGGCCTCAGACATTTTGATTAAATGTAGCATGCTTGCTTGTTCACACATAGTTTTAAATATATTACCATCAGGGACAGCAGTGCTTTGAGTTAGCTAAACATTTGCTCTAGTCAGACAGCTAAGGGCGATACAGAAGAGTGAAATGATGTGACAATTGAATCTTTTATATAAGGCCTGGGAAAAAGAACATCCAGTCAAATCACTGTCTTACGTCTGGATACATCTTGGGATGGATTTGTTAGGAAACAATGATATATTCTGATTTGAATCATTTCCTGCACAAAGTAATAGTCAGCCGTGCAGGGTGCAGCTGTTAGCTGGAGAGCTATGTAAGGAATGCTGCAAGAGTCTGGTGGGTGCAGAAGTCACAGCCATAAATAACTTGTGTCAATGGAACATGTTATCAGGACAGATGCAGATATTAGGAATGTCAGGGGTATCAACCATTACAATGTCATAGCTTGTTTGTTTGCTTAATTTTAGCAGTTTTGAAATTAAAAGGTATTTTTTTCTAAATGGTTCAATTCATGGCAAGTAAAATATCAGAACCATTTATAGGACTTAGCAGCATGTCGTTACTGTTGTCTAGACAAGTGATTTATACCTAGAAGAGAAAAGTACATCGTGAATGATGGATGGATGCTTTATGAATATTACAAAGTAGCCTGAGGTCCGGATAATCATGTACTCATAAGAGGTTCTCGCTTGTCGTAAAAGGAAACTATCTAAGAGGCTGAAATCAAAGAACAATAAGCAACCCCAAGCATAAAGCTAGGAAGAGGGAACAGGACATAAAAACGATCTAGCGAGCAGCGCAATTTGTGGACCGCAGGAGCTTGTCCGGCTGGAGGACAAAGAGCTACACTGTACGAGGCTGGAGTGTTAATCCGGGCTGGCCAAGAGTAAACAGGATATAGGAGTCATAAACTCATCCTGAGAATTTCACTTCACTGCCCTGTGAATATGCTTGGGAAGCAGATTGCTTGCAAAATAACCTAAAACCTACTTCCTAAAGCAATGCACTGCAGTTTAAATCATTTCCTGGAAGAGAAAAGACTGGCAATGGGTTCTGCTGTTGATTAATACACAGTAAGACAAAATGATGGAGAAATACACTGTTAAGAAAAAAAATCTACAACATCTTAAAATATGAAATCGATGACTAAGCTAATATTTGTCTCTCTTGTAAAGGCTAACACTACTTACAACCTTAGGTCTTATTACTCATGTCCAGTATAACCTATCCAATATCCCAGGCATAAGGGAACGGATACTGAGGTTAAGTATAACTCCCACTTAGCGCGTAGGTTGTGGGGTGGGGTGGGGGCACACAATTTCTCCTTCTGGAGACTGTCAAGTAGGCGTGAGAAGTCCTATAGACCATGCAATGTTTCTCAGAGAAGTCAGGTATGCATGCAAAAGGGAGATGTAACAATGCCTCTGTAGCACCACCTATTGTAAGGTGACTTCTCTGTAAGTCAATGTTGACCCTCTAATAGGCCTAATAACATGACCAGGTCTGTTAGAAGGTCAGATATTGCCTTATAGGAAAGTTACCTTCCAGCAGATGGCGCTGCAGAAACATTGTTACATCATGCTTTTGCATGGTATTTAGTAAAAACATTATAGAATGTCGCCCTCTATAGATCAACATTTTTTCAATGGTTTCTTCAATGGTGGGTTCATTGAGTGTTAAAATATGTATTTTTTACTTAGAGTATGTCACAAAAAGTACCTGTTAAAGCTCCATCTTTAAAGGTTATGGGCACCTTTGAGGGGCAGTTTTTTTTCACTTAAATGCACGTATTTTGAGTAGACAAGCACTTTTGAAATAGGGTTTAGTTAAATATTTTTCACTATTTGTCTTCTGCAACTTCTACATATCACTGTATATAGACACTGCAGACTAAGTCTCCATTGCACTTCTGTCGGTAAAGCTGGACTTATGGCTTTAGGGTCCTTTTACATAAGACAACTGTCAAGTGCTTAAGTGCCCAACTATCACCCTAAGGCTGGGTTCACACGGGGCGTATTCCCGCCGGAAATTCCGCGGTTTGGCCGCAGCAAAAAACGTGAGATTTCCGCCGGGAGAACCGCTGTGGAGAAACCCGCGGCGGCTTTGAAGAGGAGAGCGCGGCCGCAGCGAAAATTAAAAAAAATAGACATGCTGCACTCTCTGAAACCGCGGCTGCGGCCTCCGTAGTTCCAGCCCGATTTACCGCAGCGGATTGGCCGTCCCGTGTGGACGAGATTTCTGAGAAATCTCGTCCACATGGCTGGCTAATCCCGAGATTAGCGGCCGCAGGCGGATTTGCCGCGGCGAAATTCCGCAGCAAATCCGCCCTGTGTGAACCCAGCCTAAGGATTACCTTGCTTTCACGCATCAGCAACACTTGCTCACTGAAGAGGTGGAGCGTTCCAGAGATCTCTTCCAGCCGTTCACCTTCATTCAGTTTAAACGGGCAGTTGTTCATAGATGAACAATTACCTGTTTACACAGGCTAATTATCGTCAGGTTTTAATGTGAATGATAAGCGAACAGATTATCATTTGTCATTTAATTATTGGCCATGTCTACATTGAACAATTATAGTTCAGTTTTGCACGATCCAATGACTACCTGAACGATAACAGTCTTGCGTTAAAGAGCCCTAATGCTGCGTTTGAACGATTTTATTAACAATTATCGTTCCATATAATGAGCCATCATTCAGTTTAAACGTGAGCCAACATTCGTCATTCAGTTTCAGCCGGCATAAAAATCAGCGCTGGCTCGGGCACTTGTTGCGCCGTTTAAAGACTGATCGTTCAGCGTTTCACATTCCTACGTGAAATACAGAACAATAAGTAAACGAGAACTGCACCATTCTTAAGAAGAATCTTGCAGTCTAAACAGGCGTCACAAGCGCGGCGAGCTGGTAATTACATCCCCAGCTCGTTCACATGGGCAAATGAGAATTGTGAGATCCGCGGCCCATGTGAAAGGGGCATTAGTTTTCACACTTTTCTCTCTTGCACAGTCTTACCAGCTAATCTAGGACCACAACAAAGTTTACCTAATCTCCTATTGAGACTTATGGCCTTTTACACGGGATGATTCTCATTGGCGTGGGAGACGTCACAGCTAATTCCTTCACGCTGCAGATTGTTCGCTATTTGCGCTCCTGCAGAATGTTTAGACAGGCATCGTTAAAAATTGTTCACTACTCACATTCCTATGTGAAACACTGGGTGGAGAGCCTTTAACCCCTTAGTGACGGAGCTTTTTTGCTTTTTTCCATTTTTGTTTTTTCCTACTCCCTTTTAAAAAATCGTAGCTCCTTAATTTATCCATCGACGTCACTGTATGTGGGCTTGTTTTTTGTGGGATGAGTTGTATTTTTCAATGGCACTATTTATTGTACCATGTAGTTTACTGAAAAACTTTTAAAAAATTCTTAGCAGAGAGAAATGGAAAGAAAACGACATTCCACCATCTTTCGGTGCGTCCTGTTTCTACAGCACACAAATTGCAACAAAAACGACCTGATATTTTTATTCTATGGGTCAGTACGATTGCTACGATACCAAACTTGTATAGTATTTTGCTGTAGTACTTTTTTTTTAAAAGATATTTAATTTTTTTAAAAATTATTTTCTGCGGTCATTTTGTACGTGCAATACCCTTTTTATTTTTTCGTCAACATAGTTGAGCAAGGGCTCATTTTTTGCGGGATGTCCTGAAGTTTCCGATAGTATCAATTTGGAATACATACGACTTTTTGATCGCTTTTTATTGCGTTTTTTCTGGGAGACAGGGTAACTAAAAAAGTGTATTTCTGGTGTTCTTTATTTTTTTTTTCAGACGACGTTCACCGTGCGGGAAAAATAATGCACCACTTTGATAGATCGGACTTTTACGGACGCGGCGATATCAAATACATATTTTTATTTTATGATTTTGATTTTTTAATAATGGATATGGCAAAAGGGGGGTGATTTAAACTTTTATAACTTTTTTTTTTTTTGCCAATTAAAAAAACTTTATTGATTATTTTTTTTACATTACTTTGAAGTCCCCCTGGGGGACTTTAACATGCGATGCTTTGATCACTCCTGCAGTATGACGTAATGCTATAGCATTACGTCATACTGCTTTTTTACAGGCAGTCTTTCAAGCCACCCTGTGTGGATGGCTTGATAGGCAATCTGCTAAGGCAGCCCTGGGGCCATTCATTAGGCCCCCGGCTGCTATGACACCTGCACGGATCCCCCGATCTCACCGCGGGGGGGGGGGGGGCCGTGCGGGATCCCCGAACAGCGTTCGGGGCATTTAAAGGGTTAATAGCCGCGGACGGCCGAGCGCAGCTATTGCCCGCGGGTGTCAGCTGCAATAAACAGCTGATGCCCGCGCTGTATGGAGGGAGATAGCGCCGCTACTTCCCTCCATACACTTCCTGCAACAGCAGGACGTAGTTTTATGATAGGGCTGTCACTAAGGGGTTAAATGCAACAAGAAGTGAACAACCCAACGATAACTTATGTAGTCTGAAAATGAGCAACAAAAGAAAAGTACACAATGTCTCGCATTTAGACGTAATGATCAACATGCACTTTCGTTCGTTTGAGCGAATTTTAAAGCGACAATCGTTAGGTGTAGATGGGCCTTTAAGGCCACTTTACACGGAGCAACTATCATTCTGATAATTACTCAGCAAGGTCACTGAGGCATACAAAAGACAGCTGTGTGAAGGCTTTTACACAGAATGCTTATTGTTCATTAGGGTGGTTTTACATGGTACGAATATCATCCAAAAAAACTAATTTGAAAATGCAAACAAGAATTATTCCATGTAAATACAAGCACCAACAAGAGATAATTCACTCACTAGTAGCTTCCGTTTAGCTGACCCCCCCAAAAAAATAAATAATCGCTAGTTGATCAAAAGTTTTATTGTGTAAAGTCAAAGTTTTTAAGTTTTGAACAACTTGCGAATAAATTTGCTATACCTCTGCGAAAAACTATGGAGCAATAAGTGCTCTGTGTAAAAACTTTAAAATAATTGTTGTTCACATGCTTCAGCAACTTTCCTGACCAAGTATCTGAAAGATAGTAGCTCAGTGCAAAGGAATCCTTAGACCGTAGCGTCTGTATATAGGGATGTAGAAGACAAATGGTGCAACGTTTTTTAATAAAACTCTATTTTTAAAAATATCAGCCCAAAATGTATATTTATTTTTAAAAAAAATCTGCCCCCAAAGGCATTCATAGCCTTTACAAATGTAATGCACATTGGAGCAGATTTCATAATATGATTTGTCGTAAAACATGCCAAAACTTGGCTTCATTTCTGGTGCATATCATCACATCAAGTTTTAGGCCCATTTATGAAACCTATGCCATGATTAAAGAGGAATGCCACGCCTGAAACGCATTGGAACTTTTTTGTGGGATCAGATATGTTCTTTTTTTTTTATATTCTTCCAATTAAAAAATTAAATTCATTTTCGTGTATCCAGTTGAGCTGGATAAAATTTCCTTCAAGTGTGTGTCTTCACCTTCGCATGCCCCAGCAGAACCCAAGCACCAGGACTACCGTGTAGGAGGTGAGCTGATTCGTTTGCCTTCTTTGATAGGCAGGAATGCCCAAATACTGCGCTACAAACATAACTGTAGTTCCCAGGACTGCACAGGGGGCACATTTAAACCGGCCATATATATATAAGATAGCCTAACAACCTCCATAGTGAAGCATGCATGCTCACTTTGATGGGGAGAGACAGACATGTTATTGCCAGACACTTCTGGCAGCTGTTTATCTACCAGCACCAGAAAGGATCAAGTTGCCCAACATCTGTCATCATGCTACATAAAAATGTTAATCAGCACAGAATTTTGGACCTAAAAGTGACACAATGATAAAAAGTGGCTAGCACCAGTGACTATGAAACAGACAATATGAGGCAGAGGACGTTATCATCAATGTTCAGGGCCGAAAGTGTAGTAGACCGTTTCACCCTTATTGCTATTTAATTAATGGGAACAATGCTTCCTACTACACTTCTGGCTCGGACCGCAAGGAGAAGTGTAATAGGAGGCATTACTCCCACTAATTTCAATTGGAGTGAAGCCATATATTACACTTCCGACCCCAACTACCAATGACTTCCTCTGTCCCTGCTGCACTGACAGGAGATCATCTGATCGGTGGGAATCAACTACTGATGACCGATCCTGAGGATAGGTCATGAAAAGGAAAGACTCATTTTTAGATAAACAATGAAATTAAGAAGTATAGGCCATCAATGTGTTATCAAAAGGCATCTGACCCCTGGGGACCATTCCGTTCAACAAAACAAGGGGGCTGGGGGACCTCCAGCAAGCCCCAAAGTCTCTTCATTGTTTGTCCCGGCACAGTGGTGTGACCACTTTGACCTGTACTGTAGCTCAGACTCATTCAAGAGAAAGAGCAATGGACCTCTTCATGATGTGGACTGTAGGAGTCCAGGGACCCAAGCACCATCAATCATACCTTGATGGCTGATATTAAGACTACACCATCAATGTTTTTCCTGTAAAACCCTTTGCAAGGTACTAAACAACATTAACATACCAGAATAGTTTTTTCATCCTTCTAATCTTGGTACGTGGATTTTCGTTTTACCTCCTCTTGTTATTTTTGTGTGCCTCAGTCAGTCGGTCCTTTTTCCTTTGATTTCTTTTTATCCGTTTCCTTTTTCCATTTACGATTCAAGTTAAGCACTAGAGTAATTTGGTCTATATCCATTTGCATTCGTACCACTGTTTAGTCAGACATCAGCAGTTTGCCTGCGTTCCACGCCAGCATTCCTGCCAGGACTAATTCTACTGAACACTGTAACAAGCAGCTGTGCAAGCAACAGGTGCAAGGAGAGGGCTCCAAAAACTGCTACAATAGGAAGCACAGAGCGCTATGTGGATGTGGGCTCCAAGACAAGCTGATCTTCACATTTTCCATTACATGATCTTCTACTCTCAAAATACATGAATCTACAAGATATAGAACTAAAAGTGTGAAACATCAAATCTGTGCAAAGGACTCCCTAATTATAAAAGTGTTTCTGGTCTGGAGTGGTTTTCCTACTAAAAGCAGTCATGTTACGTTCATCAGATTTGACATTATCTGGGCCGGACGTAAGGCCTAATTTTCTCAACACTATATAGACCCTCCCTCAAGGATAGTGGCCTGGACCTCCACAATCTGAATTTATACTACTAGGTAGTACAGATAGCATAAATAGCAATGTGGAATTGCAATCCCATAACTATTAAAATAGGTTCTGTTCGAATCTCTTACAATCACCCCACCTCGTTAAAAGCCTTGATGTGGTCCCCATATAGCAGCCACCCCAAATAAGATCCAACACTCTATCTCTCTTTATGGCACTCATGCAGGAACAAATCTAAATAACATTATCTCCATCACCACTACAACCCCTTTTACTGAACCCTGACTCAACCCCCCCATCCCCCAAAGGCAAACACCATCCTGGTGGACACAAGTGGGTCTAACCATTACCCAAAAGCTTTGCAGGGGGCAAAGAATTATCCCAATCGCAGCTTTGCATCAGGAGTTCAACGTTCCTCCTAGAGAGATCTTCCACTACCTGCAATTGCATTGTTACGTGTGCTGCTAGGATCTGCAGTTCTAAGCTTCCTAGCAGCACAGCCCTCACAGGGTTAATTGATTGAGCTGGCTGGGTGTGGTACTTCCTGCTAGCCAATCTCCTGGGTCTGTGCTCACATATAAACCCAGCTCCTGGTCAGTCACTGTATGGCCCCTAGGGTGAGCAATCATGAATCCTTGTCCGTTGAAGTTTGCTGTGTGACCTGTTATCTGTGTTTTGTTGCAGCTTGCTGTGTGATCTGTGCCTTGCGGTTCATGTCTATTTGTACATTTATGGTGTGTCAGTTTGGTCTGCTGAGTTTGTTTGCTATATCTGCGCTAGGTTGGCCCCTAGGGCCCTCTGGTAGATGTGTCTTGCTAGCGTAGGGACTGCAAGATACGAGGGGCCTTGCAGCTTAAATTCATTGGCCAATGTACGAACTAACACCTCACATTTATATTCAGCTTATCATCTGCTATTAGTGTTTGCATTGTGGCTGCTGTATACTGTGTATTCTGGCTCTGTGCGTCCTGTGGTTCAGTCCCTGTCACGTGGCATGTGAATGCATCCTGTTCTAATGCGTGGCTCCTAGGATCAGCTAGCGCCCAGATCCGAAGACCGCTGGGCTGCCCTTATTGGGGCAATGTCCCTGCTTAGGTAGGGCCAGGTCAACCTCCTGGTAGCACAGGGTCAGTTTGCCAGAAACCCGTGAACTCATCCAGTCCCTTTTGGGTACGATCGTGTGGGCCCTGTGCTTAGTTTGCCCACACGATCGTAACATGCATTACTTCCCATCGGCTTCTGCCTTCATCGGCAGGGACCTGCAGGTAACGGGATTCAAACTGTTCTACTATAACTCTCTCCTAGAGGCAAGGGAGCTTTCTCCAATCTATATGACCAGTGCAGGACATCCCTCTATACAGACCTTACTTCGTATATGCTTGCGTGCAAGAAACTAGGTCCCATTCCCGGGCAGGCCTCCTGGCAACAGGTTTTCAAGAACACTAGCACTTTTTTTTTTTTTTTTTACTAATTTTACTTTATTTTATCCTTTCTCAACCTCCTGGGATTTTACATCTTGAACATCATTTGCCTATGTCTATATACCAGAGAGATTCTGCACAGTCACTTGATCCCAGCATGTGATCTATTCTATTATGTTCTAACTATTCTATTTCTATTAAAACCCAATAAAGAATTTGAAAAAAAAAGAAAAATGCATCAACTTTTAATCGGCTGTAACTACTGCGAATCCCAAAGATGCCAAGAATGGAGGGGTCAATTTGGCTTTTTTTCTGAAAAGGTGGGACTCCTGATCCCCATTTTAGTAAATGTTGCTGTTACAATTGGAAGTAGCAGTGTTTCACACCATCTGCAAATTGTGCAGGTAACAAACTGCTGTAAACATCAGTATTCATACATATTGCCTTAACTCAGTCCCCGAATGCCGAGCTTTATTCTTGGGTCACTGCAGAAATTCCTACTTCTACAATTTCCTAATATTTTAAGTAATGTACGACCAAACTAGAGGTACCTCTTAACAATGTAATTCAGATAATAAGATTACAGGAAAGTTTGCCCAACAAGGGCTCAGTCACTGGACAAATTGTGCATATAGGATTTTTAGTGTTAACAAGCAGATTGACCCTCAGGCTCCAAAACAAGCTATTCAAAGAACACTGAAGATAACTGTGCAGATAACTAAGGAAGTTGTCATGAGTTATATGGTTGATTTATTTCCAACATGCTCAGTCATGACCCTAATAACTTGTGGGAAAGTGTTACAAGGCATAAGAGTTGTCTGAAGTCATACAGAGAGAAGTATCTTAATAAATGTGCCAAATCACTGGAATCATTTGTGGGTGATGTGCCAAGTATACGCTACTAGTCAAAAGTTTAGAAAACCTACATTTTTCCAGTTATTTTTTACATTAACACAGTTCAAGTCCAGCAAATAACATGAAATTGTTAAAAACTAGAGATGAGCGAACATACTCGTTTCGAGTAATTACTCAATCGAGCACCGCGATTTTCGAGTACTTCAGTACTCGGGTGAAAAGATTCGGGGGGGTGCCGGGGGGCGGGGGGAGGCGTGGCGGCGCGGGGGGTAGCAGCGGGGAGCCCTCTCTCTCTCCCTCTCCCCCCCCACTCCCCGCTGCAACCCCCCACTCACCCACGGCGCCCACCGAATCTTTTCGCCCGAGTACGGAAGTACTCGAAAATCGCGGTACTCGGGCGAAAAAGGGGCGTGGCCGATTACGCTCGCTCATCTCTATTAAAAACATAAAAATATTATGAAATTTTAGCATTAAAACGCAACACTAGTCTCAATTTATGATTTTAACCAAAGGGCTTTTTTCAAGAAACACATAATCAAGGACAGCTGCTCAGCAGCACAGAAGGAAGATTATGGTTTGAAATTAGATTCAAACTATTCCTACAGGTGTCTCAACTTTTGTAGATTACTTTAAAACCTCCTGAGTCTATATAACAAGTGTTAGAACAAACTGTATTACAATGCCCTCCAGGGCAGGAATTGGACAGTTTTGCTTTTCAGGACAGGTCACTCTGCTATGATAATAGCAAGTAAAGGCAATTAACCAAAGAGGACAGTCAATTATACCCCTTAGAAGTGTAGGTCTCTTGTACATAAAAAAGCCAGGGTTGCAGTCAGTACAGTTTCATATAGCATCAAAAGGCACTTGGAAACTGACAGTAATCAGGCCTGTTTCCCACAGGCTACAAAATCTGGCTACAAAATTATAGCTACAAAATGCATGTATGTGAAGCCCATGATTTCCAATGGGTTCTTTCAGGCTACAAAACATCTCTCATGTGAAAGTGAAGTTTTGTTTTTTTACATTCCTGCTTTCCCGCGGAATCCACGGCCTGTTCGCACTGCGGATCGGACGGTTTCTATTGACTTCAATGGAAGCCGTCCGTGAGGGATCTGCAGTGAAATGGAGCATGCTGTGATTTTTTTGTGGACCAAAATGTCCACAAATCAAATCCACATGCTTTATTTCATTTGCGGACACCCATGTATGCCTATGGGCGGCTAGATTTGCAAACCTTTCACGTGGGTGACCCCTGAGGATTCTGTAAATCAGATCCGCCCATGGACATTGGGCCCTAATCTTCCTGTTTTGTATAACTTATTAGAATAAGATTAACATTGGTTTCATATGTCATATTACCAGATACATAGAAAAAACAGCATTTACTGTTCAGCCATAAGCAAACGGGATTATCCTCAGGGTATGATGGTTGGCATACAAAGGATTTGTACTCTAAACACAGGCTCTTTGTCTACAATTGACCTCCACAAGCTTTATTGTCCTGTCACATGACAAAAAACAACACACCACAGTGTCAAATAAATTCTTGGCTGTCTGGTCTCTAATTGAACATTTAGGGTATGTCCACACAAAATCTGTTTTCCACAGCGGAAAACCTATGAAAAAATCTGCCTGTGTTATATACAGGTTTGCTGTGGCTTTTCTGTGGATGCGCTACAGATTCCAGCCCGTTCATTTGAAAGGCTGAAATCTACAGTGAAAATATGGAACATAAATTGACATGTTGCAGATTTTCAATCTGCACCATGGCTCAATTTATGGTGCCAATTCTTGTTGTGATATGTGGATAAGACTTGAAGAAAATCCTTGCCAGAATATGTTCAGCATATAGCTACATGTGAACTTTGGGTCTAATACCCAGCATCTCGAACATCACTGCATTGTCTGACTAAGGGTGAAGCCATACAGCGCGGCTGTTGTACGTGGCCACACCATGGCTGTCTGTTGTGGTCAATAGCTGCAAGGCCTTGCGGTAAAATCGTAGGCCATTGGCCACTGCAGGTGGATGTTTAGCTGTGTGTATCCCGCATGGTGTAGGTCAACCCTAAGCTAAGGACCTGTTACACCTCAGCAATGAGTTCATTGATATCAGCTGTGCGGTCTTGAGGATCAGAGGAAATCCCCAACTTTCCTCGCCGCTCCTTTTCCAGCTTTCTTCGTCGCGAGACTTGCACTCACCCGAGTATTCCAAGCCACAAAAGTCCATACCTTGGACTGTCCAAAAAAAGTTGCACTGCTACAGAATTGATATAAAAAGCATGGCAGCAAATAAAATTTCATGGCAAAACATTTCAAACAACATGCCTACCTTACTGGCTTATCTCCAGGACCCATATCTTGAAATCCCATTTCCTCCAACTTGCAACGACGATACAGTTCATAATGCTTGCTGTGAGTCTGTTCCCTCAAGTCCTCCATGTTAGTGCAAATCAACATTTCACGCAACTTTACAAAATCACAGTGGCTCTCGTTTTCCACTAGTAAAAAATGCAGGTAAAATAATCAGCAACAAAAATTTAATCACTCAACTAAGAAGAAAAGCTACTTTATAGATTGCCCAAGTGTCTGCCAAATGGATAATGCTTTGTTCAGGTGAGTATATTGGAGTTTTCTTGAATTACCCCCCGCTTTGGAGCTAAATATACCGCATAGCTCTAACAGACAGCCATAATGGCATATTCACACTCTTCACACGAACACAAGTGTAATTACATGCGCCTCAGCGCAATGTATTTGTGCACCAAGTTTTTTTTTGCATGCGTATCGGCATATCTTACTCCACTTTTCCTGCCTGCAGGGCATGCTCATTGGCACGGCAAATGCACACACCAATTGAAATGGCTAATTAGTTCCAGATCTGTTCTTTTTCTAGTGGAATTACTCAGTGTTTCACGTTTCTCTTTGCATATTGCGCATGTATTTGTGCACCCCCTATTCACATCTATGGGGACCTCCAGTGCACAAATACGCAGAAAAGTGCGCACACAAAATACAGAAATGTGAACGAACTCATTGTACTTGGTTATCTTGCATCTTCTTTAATCATAATTGTTTCTTATTTTGGGATGACATTTTATGGTTTTAGAACCAATTACTAGATTTCCACAGTGCTATGAATGGAAGATACAATACCCCAGAGCTGATTAGTATTGGAAACTGAGAAAATACTATTTTATTCTATTTCAAAAGTAAGAAAACATCATTTATATGTCAAATATCATTTACATTTAGGGAAAAAGCACTAAACTTGATAGCAGAAGCAAATGCCTTGCTAGTCTGTTTGCCTTACATAACCTTCCAAGGACGTTACATTGCTTGGAAAATCATTAGTTAGCGGCACACATTTAATTACACAAGATAATTAATGGATTTTATTTCCTGAACCAAAAGAAATTATATAGCTGTATCTAATCTCTGGAAACCTCTGCACTAGTTTAGCGTAATAGACTCAGAAGTTTAATGCGCACTATTTTAATACACTTCAATGTAAACAGGTACGCCCAAAGGTATATGCATTGACTATGGTCATACTACAGTCCCATTGGTTAAAGGGGTTGTCTAACAATTGACTTATCCTCTATCCACAAAATTGGGGATAAAAGTCTGATTTGGTGTGGGTATCTCTGCCAAGGCCTGCACCAGTTCCAAGAAACCAACAGGGAGTCCTGTGTACAACTACCCGCAGCTATGTGATATTGAATGGAGCTGTGGTCATGCATGCATGGCACCGATCTATTCGTCTTCAACGGGGTGAAGGAAATAGCCTAGCACTTGTTCTCGGCTATCTCAGTCAGTCTCATTGAAAATGAATGAAGCAGAACTGTGCATGTGTGACCACCACTCCATTCAATTTCTTCCTGACTGTGGGGGATGCAGTGATCATGCAATGAGGGTACCAGCAGAGCATTGAAGCTGAACTGGAAATGGATTTAACATGGGATCAATGTTTGCTTTTTTTATTTTCTAACACAACTCCTCACTGCAGGGGGTGCAATGATCCTGCAGTGAATAGGAGAGAGGGGGCACAAGACCCCGCTTCTTAGGAGCATTGGTTGTCTAAGTGGTGGGACTCCCACGAGCAGACTTCTATCCCCTATCCTATGGATAGGCATTAAAAGTCAATTGTGAGACAACTTCCTTTAACTGTACATTAATTAAATGTTCAATATACGGAAAGAACAGACCTGCTGTCAAAACCACATTCCCCATATTAAAATACATGGCTGCATCTTTCTGTACTATCATGATACAGACAAGTAGTTCTGTTCCTAAAAGGTTGGGAGCTGCATAAAACAGGATGGACTATGGGTGCTGCACCCCTGCTCTAGTCCTTTCTTCCAAGTGGAAGTCTTACTTGAGTTCTCAGCAGAGATAAATAATGGGGTTGGTGCCAAGATGATCTGGGGTTCCTTCTCAATGGACATAACCTGATGTATTATAGAGGCAGCTTATGTTATAAGGCCAGTTGCACAAGGGCGTATTTGCATGCGCAATACACAGGGAGAATAGAACCCAATGATTTCAATGCGTTTGTTCGTATTTCCATATTTTGCGCACGCATTTCGGTCGTACAACAGCAGCAAAAAAAACAAAAACAGGTTTTATTTTCCCTGCATATTTGTGCACCAATGGACCCCACAGTAGTCTATGAGGGGAGTGGGTATAACCGCGGCAAAACCGCGGCCGTCTGCATAGGATTGCGTTTGTTAACGCAATCCTATGCAGGCTTTGAGCGGCGGAAATTCCGCCGCGGGATTTCCGCCCGTCTGCAGGCGGCCTTAAAGGCAAAAAAAAATCCCTTCCTGACTCCAATCTGGCAATCGAAATAACCCCTGGATCAACAACCCTTCTGAAGTTATTACGGATTATAACATATAATATTTTATTGCTCAAGACAGACATTTAGGCCCCTCTTTCGAATTTGCCCTCACCACATCAAATTCATTTGTTATTCCATCTTTTTGACACACATCGGGCCTCATTTCTCAAAACAGTCTAAAACTGTTCTTGTAGCAACCAATCAGATGTCAGTATTCATTTCTGAAACTGCTATGGTAAGGTGAAAGCTGTGCTGTAATTGGTTGCTATGGTCAACAAAGGCAGTTTTTGTTGTTTAGTGTGCATTCACACGTAGCAGATTTGATGCAGATTTACCGCAGCGGGAAGCCTACATCAAAATCCGCACCAATTTTGAAACCGATGCACAGCAGACTTCATCCCTTCAACTGAAAGGGTGAAATCAGTGTGAAAATCAGCACCAAATGGTGCAGATCCGCACTAAATCTGCAGAACAAAATATGCTGTGGATTTTGGTGCATATCTGTCTACAAAATTTGCCGTGCGTGAAAGCACCGTTAGAAAGTTGTGATAAATGAGGTCCGTTCTATTGATTTCTCAATTTAATTTGACGTCATCCAAATTGATGCAAAACACACTTAGTCTTTTTAAGTAACTAACAAACATGAAGGTGGGTTCCTGTACCTTGTACAATACCCCATGGATACTGCCGAGCCTTTACCATTTTATTTCCAATCTTAATTTCCTCCATACTCCCCACCACTGCAAAAGGAAGCTGGGTCTGAAGGAAGCAAAAATAAATGCCGTATTAGCATATTATTCAGGTATTTTGTAGTTGACAACAATGGATAATACGAACGGAGACATGTAGTCAGAGGCGTAACTTGAAGCTCCTGGGCCCCAATGCAAAACCTGGAACGGGGCCCCCGAATATAACGCTTTATTCATAGTACTGGGCTTCCTATATGGAGAAGAGTGGCCTTATGGGCCCCCCAAGGCTCCTGGGCCCGGGTGCAACCGCATCCCCTGCATCCTCTATAGTTACGCCCCTGCATGTAGTTTTACTGAAAGTGAATAGTCAAACAGAAGGAAAGAATCAAATAAAGGGGCATCACTGAAATCTTACATTCATTGAGCCATTCAGCTTGCTAATGGTCTCATCATCAGTTGGAAACTGGTAAATCTGCACCCCGTTGCTGACCAACTCGCTCATCAGCTTTGTCTTGAACTTCTGTAATTCTGACTTGGAGATGACATCTGCTTTAGCAATGACAGGTATGATGTTTACCTGCGAACGAGCACATTCCACATGTAAGATAACAGATCACAGGTAAGATAACAGATAACTCATGTAGACACCTGTGAAGACATCCAGTGTAACGAATGCAGCAGTATAATGAATGTTACATTGTAATAGCGAATACAGTCACTTTCCTGCTCTGTTACAAAGTAGCACGAGATTCTTTTAAGGGGGCATCAATCAAGTCTATGCTTTGAATGACAGAAGTGTGACCACCCAATTCTGGAACCTGCGTTGCACTTTTGAACTAAGGGTCTTTTCACATCATGTTAAGAGCCGAAGGCAAAGAGTGTCCTTTTGGTCTTTATTGGGCAGGTATAGCATTGTAAGTCTTTTCTGTGGTACTACACTATTCCACACAAGAGGTATACCGTAAAGAGATGTATTTCCATGTACAGTGGGGACATGTCAAAGCCTTCCAGAGATAAACGGTGGGAGATACTCCTAGAAGGGAGACCTCCAATGTAGCCTCTTAATGTGATGTGAACAGAGCCAAAGAAATCTCATGTGTTACACAGCATCTCAGACACGGAGGTAGGATTCTGTGTGAGCACTGAAAGTGTAAAATGATAGGCGACCTAATGACCATGTAAAGATATATCAGGGGACAATACAGAGAGCTCTCCCATCATCTATTTATACCAAGCACTGTGACAAGGGGGCATCCTCTACATGTAGGAAAGGAAAGAAGATTTCTATACCAACATAGAAGGGAGTTCTTTACTGTAAGAGCAGTGATGCTATGGAACTCTCTGCCTGAGGACATGGTGATTGTGAATACGCTGGGCGCCTTTTTTTGAGTGATACAATATTATATGTTACAGTTACTAATAACTTAACTAGTTACTAATAATCGTTGAACCAGGGATTTATTCTGATTCTCAGATTTGAAGCAGGGAAGTAATTTTTTAACTGAAATGAAGATAATTGGCTTCTACCTCTTGGGGGTTCTTGCTTTCTTCTGGATCAACATTGTAGGATAATGAGCTGAACTGGATGGATGGTCTTTTTTTTTAGCCTTACACAGTATATTACTAACTCAGTCTTCCATCAGCTACATGGGGTCTGCCAATTATAGTCAATGATAGACTATATAGTGTTCAAACAAAAAGTCAATATAGAAGGTGGGTTCTTTATTGCAAGAGCAGTCAGACTATAACTTTCTGCCTGAGGACGTAATCATGGTGAACTCACAAAAAGAATTCAAGGCCCCAGTAGTAAACATGACCCTCAAGTAGAAATAGCGGCCCAGAGTAGAATTAGCACCCACCAGTAGAAATAGCACCTATAAGACACACCCAGGCTTAGGCAATAGAAAATAGGATAAAAATATGACATACTAATTAAAACTTCTCTGGTGGTCTAAAGAAGTGGAAGGTATAGTTTCAAGTGGATATAGATAGCTGCAGGGGTCCCAGTAGTAAACACGACCCTCAGGTAGAAATAGCCACCCCGAGAAGAAATAAATAGCAGCCCAAGTAGAAATAGCATCCACCAATAGAAAGAGCGCCCCCCCCCCCGTAGAAATAACCCCCACCTAGTACCTCTGGTGGAACAGCAACCGCGCCAGAAAGTATCATAGTATGTAAGGTCGAAAATAGACATATGTCCATCCAGTTCAGCCTATTAAACCCCATTAGTAAGTTGGGACTCTCAAGTTAATTTCTCCCTTGGCTACCTATTGAAATGATCCCTGAAAGTACTTTACCTTCCCTGCATAGCTCTGGTCCTGGCACCGCTGAGCATTACAGGCTCTGACCTCTGACATTTCCTCCTGGCATCTGTTTTACTGCACTTCCTGTAGACACAGCACAGACACTGGGAGGAAGTGTCAGAGGTCAGCGCCAGTGATACTCAGTAATGTCCAAACGGGAACTAACAGAAGTTAACGTTTTTTCTGATGGGGCTGCCAGTCTCAATGATCAGTTAAGGCACTTTTGCATTGTAACTAATCATTATGTAAGCAGTCAGAGGGGTCTGGTGTTGCCAGACCCCTCTGACGTTGGACCAAAAGATGAACACTTTTTTAGCAAAATTTTTTCTTGCTAAAAAGTGCGTCTTTTAGTCTAAACAGATTACTTCAGAAGCGTTGTTGATACAGACATGTAGTCTGATTGCAAGATTGGAGTTGGGAAGGAATTATTTTGAAAATTGGCTTCTACCTCATTGTTTTTTTTTTTGCCTTCCTCTGGATCAAATTTGCAGGATAATAGGCTTAAATAGATAGATATATAGGTCTTTTTGAGCCTTACACATTATGTTGTCAGATCAGATTTACAAGCTAGTGTTGAATCCTTTCTCATAGATGGGGCACCGACATGTGTTAGACAGTATAAGCACACAGATAACTGCATAACATCTGTTTCTCTCAGATCCAATTACTACATTAACATATATGTTATTTCAATGACACCAGATAGACAAATGGTAAGTACAGCAAATATTTCAGAAACCTAAAATGACTGAACAGAAAAATTCCATCCTGTCAGATCCTTGTTTCACTAATGGCAGCTCTTGGCCAACGGTTCAACAGGTCCCATTGATTGTTAGTGAAGCCTGTCGAAATCAGTGGGATCCAATAAAATGCCCAGCTTTCTCCTTCTAAGAACCAATGAATGACGTATTAGTATCAATATATGGGGTGATACAAATATAAAGCAGTATACAGTACCTTGCTGTCCAGCTTTTTCATGGTTATGAGATCCAGAGATTTGAGGGAATGTCCAGTGGGAGCAATGAAGTAAAGGCACACGTGAACGCGGGTGTCATGGTATTTGTACAATAATCTTTTTATCTTTAATTCTTCTTGTAAATAGGCTTCAAACTGTGTGTCAATATAGTCAACGATGGGCATGTAGCTGGAAAAGAATTAAACATTATAACCAGCAGTAGAAAAGATGGCTGAAGAAGCTCCAAGCTGCCCGCTGTTTGACATATCTATATCCATTTACCTTCTATTGAGGATGTGCATGTTAGTTCCACTCATTCGATTTGGGGCCATTTAGTTTTAAAGGTCCTTTTAGACAAGTTGATTTTTCTTGAATAAGCGAATGATGTCAGCACTAAGGCCGGCTTCACACGGCTGTGGAATTCCGCAGCGGAGCCCGTCACGGCGGCCCCCCCCCCCCCCCCAGAGACCCCAATACTTACCTCTGGACACGGCCGCCGCGCCACATGACACGGCTGCCGCGCCACATGACACGGCCGCCGGTAGGCAGGGAAGCGGTTTCACGCTATCTTCCACTGTGCTACATGCAAATAGAGCATGCCGCGGGTGAGGACGGGTGATTTTACGGTGCGGAATTTTGCACCGTAAGCATTGTGCTATTAGGTTCAATTGAACCTAATAGCTGCGGGCAACGTATTAGGCGGCGGAAATCCGTCCGTGGAAAGGAGCCCTAACTCATTCGCACTTGTGCAGCCTGTTTAGACAGGATCTACGAAAATCTGAAGCATATATTGGCATGCTGTGGATGTAAATAAATAAATAAATAATAATAAAAAAAAAAAAAAATCACACTGCAGATCAATTTCAAGATTTTTTTCTGCAGCATGTAGAGGAGATTTCTTTAAGGCCAGCTGCACACGGGCAGAACCTATTCCGCATGCAGAATCCCGCAGCCGAATCCAACCCGGTGCCCGGCCGGTGACCCCTGCAGACCCCTGCATATCCGTCCGGATTTACTCTCATCAGTGCTGTGGATGTGGCGGTGTCGCGCCAGCACACATGCGCAGTACAGATGACGCCGCGCCTTGGATAGGCAATGATGTGTATTCCGCTCGTGGACAGGGAAAAGCGATTTTCTATAGCATGTTTATGGGTAGAATTTGCTGCAGAACGAGGAGGCAAACGCCCGCTCTGGATTCTGCTATGCAAATACGCCCGTGTGCATTGGGCCTAACCCAAAAGGACCAGAAACTTTTTAAAGCGATTTTACCCAGGTGGTGATTCTTTTTAAAATCTTTTTGTACTGACCTTTTTTTCCCCTTTTACTTTTATTAAAAAGCTAAAAAAAAAAGTTTTAATTTTATAGTTGTTTATTTCAAAATTTTGTATATTTATGCTAAAATACAGTACAGAAATGTTGATATATAATTTGTATAGTCTCAGACTACAAGGCGCATATGGCAACGGTTTTGGTTGGTGTCTGCATTAGGTTATTTTCTTTTTCAGGAATATATTTTTATTTTATTCTGTAATTTTTCTTTACTTATTTTTGTAGCTTTTTTTTTTTTTAACCATCTGTTTCCCCCATGGCATCACATAAAACCTCTGGGGGTCATTCACATTTTTCCCAGTCACAGAGAAAAACATACCCCTGTAGTGACAATAGTCACTAACAGAGCTAATCCGGGTCTTGCTAGTACCCTGCAGGTCTGCTGTGACAGAGGGCTCCAGGCAGCCACATTATTGCTGGGTCGCACAGTGAAACACTTTAGTATATAACGCTCATTGAGCTCTATGTAGCCTGTAAAGGAGAAGGCAGAAGTGGTTAAAAACGGCTTCTTCCTTCTCCTCTGGGTCCTCAGCTGTGTCCAACAGTCAGAGACCCGACCTGCTGCTGCTTGATTGCAGAACCAGGAGCTTTAATTCAATGTCATACTTCTGCTATTGGCCGGGGTTAAAGCCCAGGACCGAGCACCGTATATTTACTGTGCTTGGTCCTTAAGGGGTTAAATCTCATTTACATTGCTGTGAGCTTTCAACATGCAAATCTGCAGCAGAAAGGTCGAAACATAGTAGACACATGTAAACCTACATTTTCACGTGGCGGATTAGTTACAGAAATTTCTGAAAATCAGCCATATACATCTGATTGGAGTTGTTTCTACAATAAGCACATGGATTTCTACAAACCCCATTCACATGGAAGGGACATAGAAAGTTTGGCAATAAATCTGCCACATATGAATACATCCGATCATTGTCCAATCAATGCTGATAGCGCAAGGGAACGCGCCATTAACAAGGTAAAAGGTAACACCCAGTTGTCAATTTCACACATTTTCAGGAGGAATAAGAGAGGAATGGCACAACCAGTTCAAGGAAAGATGAATTGTTATTTCATAATGAATGCCAGTATTTACTAAGACAGACAAGTCAGGACAGCTGAATCTTCTACATTTTCCCAATACAAATATATGATACAGGAAAAAAGTTACAAAAAACAAACCTGTCTTCTTTGTTTATCTGGTCCCCAAAGCCCACCGTATTCACAATAGTCAACTTCAAGCGAACGTTGCTCTCAAGGAGGTCATACGTTTGTGCTTTTAACTTTACGGATGGTTCATAATGACTGGATTCATTTTCTTCAAAGTTAGTATTGAACAGGGTGTTAATCAGTGTTGACTTGCCAATGCCAGTCTCCCCTAAAATACAATAAAAAAAAAACCATATACCGCATTTTCAAAACAGATCACACACATTTTTGTTATAATTCCACAGCTGTGGCTGGGTTACAGCAAAACTTGCCATTTTTAAACCAACTTTAATGGGCCAATTTAAAAGGGTTATCCTTATCTGAAAATCCTGCAATCTTTGCAAAAGATGGTTACAGCAAAAACTCAAATTTCCAACTAAAATGCAACGTAGACTTATCTTCTAAAAGAATCACTACTACTCCTACACAAATTGTATTTCCCTAAATAAAATGAATTGCAGTTGTTACAAAACTACAGGAAAAAGGGTTGGGCATTGAAACTTTATTACAGGATGTGAGCCAAATCTGATTGGATGAGATCCAGTCTAACCTCCAGCCATTATTAGTGAATGTCAGTGAAATCACAATGCAAGAGCAACAGACTGGCCTTAGCATGTATCCTACAGAGCCGATCAATCCCTGCGTGTACACAGTCTTCTCTATGAGAAGAAGTCTAGTCCATACAACACAGCAGTTGTCTTCGAAGGGTGAATAGCACAACACTGACACATCTATAAAGAAACCTCACAATGTGCTGTGGGCATGGGTGGTCAGAAGACACATAATGTATGACAAATATCCAGATGCAGAAAATAGTAAAGTCAGTAGAAGACTGAGCGGCAAAATGAAGCAACGCAGAGACTGCTCCACTTAGCTAATATGTAATTAAAGGTTATGAACACTACAACCATAACATTAAAACCATAATATTGTGTAGGTCCCCTTGTACCTCCAAAAACATCTCTGAACTGTCATGGCATGGATTCCACAACACCTCATTTGTTTTCCCAGCACGTATGTCCCAGTAGAACATTGTCCAGAACATCACACGGCCTCAGTTGACTTGACTTCTTCCCATACTGCCAACCTTTCCCAGCATGACCATCTGTGGCTACTCAGCAAGTCGAAACGTTCTGACACCTTCCAATCATAGCCAGCATTAACTTTTGAGCAATTTGTGTTACAGTAGTACTTCTTTGGAACTGGAAGAGATGGGCTAGTCCTCACCACACACGTCTGTGAACCTTGGGAGCTCATGACCTATTGTTCTTTAGACCACCTTTGGTAGGTACTAACCTCTGCGTACCGGAACACTTCACAAAACTTGCCATTGTGGAGACGCTCTGACCTAGTCATCTATTCATCACAATTTGGCCCTTGTTAAAGTCACTTAAATTCTTACTCTTGACCATTTTTCCTGCTTCCAACACATCAACTTTAAGAAATGTCTGTTTACCTCGTATGTAATATATTCCAGTCCTTGCAGGTAAAATTGTCACAAGAAAATCAATGTAATTCACTTTCCCTGTTAGTGGCTTCAATGTTATGATTGAACTCTATAGCCGTTTCTCTTTTTCTAGTTTTTTTTTTTTTAACAGTTTCAATAAATTAGGCCTATTGAACAATCTATGGTAAAATAAGATGCTTTGTGATTCAGCGTGTTAATTTCATTTAACCCTTTCCGATCCACTGTCTGACCTCTGAAGACATTATGATTTAAGGCTGTACAGCTCCAATGTTGGAAGACATCCGTTGGGGTTCTCTTACTGTATAGTGCCAGCCACTCTGCTTTCGGAGCCTATCCAACGTGTCACCTCATGCAGTACTGGCTTTAACCAGAAGTTAGCACCCGTTGTATAACGACAGAAAAAGAGTAAGCCTCCTAGGAAAACTAGGATAGAAATTGGGTTGGAAAGGGTTAAATTTGTGGTAGATCCAGAATGTCTCCGGAAAAAAAAATGAAATCCATCACTTCATTTGAAAGCAAGGAAAGAAAAATGACTGTGAGCGAGTGAGAAAAGTGGACAATGTGACCAATGGCTTAAGAATGAGCATAAAAGAGCCAGGACATCAGGGGCTGCGGAGACTCCAGAAAAGCATGTGGCCTGAATTTCAAAAGAGAAAGACAGAGCCAGTGCATCCAGGGTGGCGCGGCACTCCATTTTGTTGCTGGAAGGTTTTCAATAGGATCCTGATAAGGACTATGATCAACATCCGAATGTTATCATTAGATGAATGGTCCAAATATGTAGCTACTGTCATGCCAAAAAATTCAACACAGAGTCTCCTGGAATGTGCTGTAGGATTGAAACTTGGCTAAAGCCGGCAGTATGGTATAATTTATAATATTTTATTTGTCAATATGCAAGTCACATTGGCTGGCAATTATATTTTTTAGCAATATTGTTTTTTGTGCGTTTTTACTCGTGTACACAGTGTTTCCTCGAAAATAAGACAGGGATAATTATTAATTTTTGCCCCAATAGAGGTGCTAGGTCTTATTTTCGGGGAATGTCTTATTTTACTTATGCAACAGGCTCGATCCAAGTCTTCCCCACTTCTTTCCAGAGCCCGTCGCGGTTTCCGCAGTCCTCGACGGCCCACACAGGATCACTTCCTGGTTACAGTATTCATAAATCCCATCTCCATGAAGTGTTGGCGGTGATTGGTCCTTCAAGCACCACAGCTTAGCCATTACAGCCAACGCTAAAAGAACCAATCACAGACAACGTGTCGTGGAAGCAGGATTTATGAATTGGCTGAGCTGCAGCTCAGCCAATTAGTAAATCCCGCCATCATGAAGTAATGGCTGTGATTGGTCCTTTGAGCGCTGCTCAGCCAATCACAGCAATCGCTTTATGGAGGCAGGATTTATAAATTGACCAAGCGCCGCCTCAGCCAATTCATAAATCCCGCCTCCTCGAAGTGATGGCTGTGATGGGCCCTTCGAGCGCTGCTCAGCCAATTACAGCAATCGCGTTGGGAGGCGAAAATTATACATTGACTACGCAGCGACTCAGCCAAATTCATAAATCCCGCCTCCTGGAAGTGATGGCTGTGATTGGTTTTTCGAGCGCTGCTCAGTCAATGAAAGCAGTGCTCGAAGAACCAATCACAGCTATCACTTCGTAGACACTGTATTTATGTATCTCATAACCAGGAAGTGATCCTGTGTGGGCAGCCACGTTGGGGCTCTGGAAAGCAGTGGGAATGACGTGGACTTAGCCTGCTTGGTCAAGTATTCCTTTTTTTTTAATGTAATCTAACTACGGTTTTTTGGGGGGTAGGGCTTATACACCAAGCCTCCACAAGAATCTGGAAAAATCAGGCTAGGGCTTATTTTAGGGAAGACACAAGCTTCTAAAACAGTATCTCTTTCCCTTATAGCCATCTGGATCACTGACTTAAAATGACAAATTGGAACTTGTCACCTTGACCAGCTGGAACATTTTGAGTTTTGCACTGTCCATATTTCATCTTCTTGATGTGAAAAGACACTTGGCAAACAACATTTGCCTCTCACTCCACAGGTGTTTGTAAATTGTATCCGGTTTACAGTGGCTCTAAGGAATATCACTGTCACCCTTACGATGAACTGTCACGAGAGAGGATGTAGCCATTTTTGCCACAATGCTCAATATCAAATCAATAAATTTCTCTTTGCCGTTTTCTTCATCATATTTTTATCTTGTTTTGCAGTAACATAAATGCTGATCAATATATAGACAGATAGCTTACCTATACATAGAATATTGAAACAAAAGCCTTGATGGACTGATCTATTAACTAGTTGGTCCGGTAAACTGTCGAACCCCACATGACCTGAGAGAGGTAATGGACGGGCATTTTCACTCTGCTCAAAAACAAATGTTTAATAATTAAAATAGAAATCATTTCTATTCCAGCTTTGCTATACATAAATAGATTAGTTCTAATATTGAAAAATGTATGTCAAACAATAAGCACGCAATGATACATACAATATACCAAAATAATGCATGACACACTGCTAACTAGTCTACAAGTATGGCCGGGCTCACATAAATGGATGGGATTCTGTTTGCAGATATCCGCAGCAGAAGACTCGCGAGTGATCACGGATGGCCGCAGATGCATATGGTTTTCCGCGCGGATGTATGCAAATGGACAGCGTTTCGTCCACGAAGAAGAAAACTCGCAAGCAGGAAATTACATCAGAACATTGCACAATCAACCCCCCAAGCAATCATATATTTTTCTCTGTCTCATACAAAAGCCCCAAAACTTTGGCTTTACTATCTCATCTACTAGCAAGCTGCGAGAGAATCCGTGCTCCTATGCAATATTAATTGCGTATGCATTGCCTATACAAGCAGAATCCGCTCTAAAATAGAGCATGCTGTGAATTTTCTTCCACTTTTGGAAATCACAATTCAAACCCGCTCGTCTGAGTGAACCGGCGAAAGTCTTTGCCTTTCAATGCCCGCGTGCGTACGGCGATTGGGGAATCCGCAATTCAAATCCAGTTGTGTGAGGCCGGCCAAAAGGATGTTTCATGTGTTTTATCTAAAATAAAATGTGATTGTTCTCAGCAAGAGAAACGACGTAATCTTGTAGATATGATACCTTTTAATGGCTAACAAAAATACATGATGTAATAATAGCGAGCTTTCGTACCAACGCAGGGTACTTCTTCCGGCTTAAATGGATTGGATCTGAAGAGGCATGCATATTTATACACACTTATAACATACATACTTATGACAAGGCACAGATATGGATGTGATTGGTTCGCACTTAAAAGGAATTCTGCAAACCAGAAAACAAACTTTTTTTGTCTAGGCACTGATAGCCTATCTAAAATAAGTAATACTAACAATTTTAATTAACAGTTAAAATGAATAGCTCACTTTTCTTCCATCTCGGGAAAAGTCATTTGAGGGGCTTTGTGGGGTCCTCATTCCAAAACTGGATTGGTGAGCCTACATTAAAACAAATTATTATTAGCCACTTATTTCCATATTACAAGTCAAAACTCAAAAAGGTTATCTTGAATATTATATATTCTATAGTCCACCTGCCATGTTTCATATGTCATAGTGTTATATTCTAAAAGCAATTCAAAAGAAATGCCAAAACAAGAGACATTTCTGCATCAAATAAGAAGGCTTTAAATGCATTAGTCAATTAGTGAGATTTTCTAAATTCTATATCAATACATGATAAATGATTGAAATATCACAGTATAAAATAATATCATTATAGGATGAATACATCACAACGCAAAGACACTTGCATTCCTCGAAGACGACCAACAGGATTCACCAGCAATTGTAAGATGGGCATTGTAATATGGGGGCTCAGAATATAGCACTATTGTCATGGGGGATGGGCAGACTAACAGAGGGAAAAATGAAGAAATGAACATGGTTTAATACTTATATTATGTATATAGTAAGAACAAATGTATTTGTTTAGGCCTCCTTCCCACGAACGGATTTCCGCCGCGTAATTCGCGGCGAAAATCCGCTGCGTTGCCCGCAGCTATTAGGTTCTATTGAACCTAATAGCACAATGTGCACGATGCGTAATTCCACCGCGGAATTACGCACCGCGATTTCTCCCGTCCTCACCCGCAGCATGCTCTATTTTCTGCGGGTGAGGACGGGCTGTACGCACTGACGGCTTCCATTGCAGTCAATGGAAGCCGTCCGTTCACGCTATCTCCCGCTGTAACCAGCGGGAGATAGCGTGAAAAAACGCTTTCCCGCCCACCGCCGCGCGTCATATGACGCCATATGACGCGGCCGGCCGCGTCACGTGACACGGCCGGCCGCGTCACGTGACACGCTCGGTGACGCGGCGGCGGTGGGCGGTGACGCAGCGGCGGTGGGCGGGGAAGCGATTTCACGCTATCTCCCGCAGGTAAGTATAGGGGCTCTGGGGGGCGCCGTGACGGGCTTCACCGCGTAATATTACGCGGCGGAGCCCGTCACGCTCGTGGGAAGGAGGCCTTAGGCTGTTTTCACTAGTCTCCAGATGACTTACATGCTAGGATACTAAAGGAAGCAGCAGAGGCAATTACATAGTATGTTAGGCCGAATGAAGACAGTGTCCATCTGGTTTAGCCTGTTTATCCTCCTATGTTGTTGATCCAGAGGAAGGCAAAAAACCCCAAGAGGCAGGAGCCAATTAGCCCTTTTGGGGGAAAATTACTTCCCGACTCCCTCATGGCAATCAGACTGTTCCCTGGATCAACCCCTAATAGTTCCTACCTGCTTGTATACCCGGATTACCAATTAACCTAAAATTTATATCCTGTAATATACTTCCCCTCTAGAAAGACATCAAGTGAGTCCCCTTTTAAACTCCTCTATGGATTTTGCCATCACCACATCCTCAGGCAGAGAGTTCCACAGTCTCACTGCTCTTACAGTAAAAAACCCTTTTCTGTGTTGGCGATGAAACCTGCTTTCCTCTAGACGTAGCGCATGCCCTCTCATTACCGTCGCAGTCCTGGGTATAAACAGATCATGGGAGAGATCCTTGTATCGTCCCCTCATGTATTTATACACAGTTATTTGATCACCCCTTAGCCGTCTTTTTTCCAGGGTAAATCATCCCAATTTGGATAGCCTTTCTGGGTATTCCAGTCCTGTCATTCCATGTATTAGTTTAGTTGCCCTCCTTTGAACCCCCTTAAACACTGTAACATTTTTCCTGTGCATTGGTGACCAGAACTGTGCACAGTATTCCATGTGAGGCCTGACAAGTGCCTTATATAGTGGGAGGATAAGGTTTTCATCCCTCGCCCCTATACCTCTTTTAATGCACCCCAAGACTCTATTAGCTTTTGCAGCAGCTGACTGGCATTGGTTACTGCAGTCTAATCTATAATCCACTAGTACCCCCAGGTTTTTTTCCCATATCACTTTTCCCTAGCGGTACCCCATTTAGTGTATATTGGTGACAACCGTTTCTCCTGCCCATGTGCATAACCTTACATTTATCAACATTGAACTTCGTTTGCCATTTTTCTGCCCAAGCCCCCAGCTTATCCAGGTCCGTTTGTAGCCGTACATTGTCCTCTGCTGCATTGATTATATTGTATCATTTTGTGTCATCTGCAAATATTGATATTTTACTGTGCAGTCCCTCTATCAGGTCGTTGATAAATATATTGAACAGAATACTAATACTGAACCCTGTGGCACCCCGCTAGCGACGGTGGCCCAATCAGAGTATGAATCATTTATTACCACCCTCTGCTTTGTGTCTCTGAGACAATTCTTTACCCATATACACACACATTTTCACCCAATCCGAGCTGTCTCATTTTATATATCAGCCTATTATGCAGCACGGTGTCAAATGCTTTAGAGAAGTCCAGATATAGGAGATCAATAGATTCTCCCAGGTATAGCCTAGAGTTTACTTCATCATAGAAGCTGATCAGATTGGTCTGACATGATCGACCCTTTATTAATCCATGCTGGTGAGGAGTTATTCCATTGTTCCCCTTGAGGTATTCTTCGATGGCGTCTCTCAGAAACCCCTTGAATGTTTTTCCAGTTACTGAAGTGAGACTTACCGGCCTGTTGTTACCAGGCTCACTTTTGGACCCTTTTTTGTAAATTGGAACCATGAGCATGAGTCAACAGTGTGATGCAGCAGCCAAAAGGGCAAACACAATTCCGGGATGTATTAAGAGAAGCATAGAGTCTAGATCACGTGAGGTAATTACCCCCTCTACTCTTCCTTGGTCAGACCTCATCTGGAATACTGTGTCCAATTCTGAGCACCCAGATTTAAAAAAAAAAGACAGACAAACTGGTGCAAGTTCAGAGAAGTTATCAAGATAGTGAGCAGTCTGCAAATCATGTCCTATGAAGAACAGTTAAAGGATCTGGGAATGTTTAGCGTGCAAAAAAAAAGGCTGAGAGAAGACTTGATAACGGTCTACAAATATCTGAAAGAGCTGTCACAGTGCAGAGGGATCAGCCCTATTCCCATTTGTACAAGGAAGGACTAGAAGCAGTGGGATGAAACTGAAGGGAGGAGACACAAATTAGATATTAGAAAAGAACTTTTTGACAGCGAGGGTGATCAATGAGTGGAACAGGTTGCCACGGGAGGTGGCGGGTTCTCCATCAATGGAAGTGTTCAAAGAGAGGCTGGACAGACATGTGTCTTGGATAACTTAGTGAACCCTGCATTGAGCAGGGGGTTGGACCTGATGATCCTGGAGGTCCCTTCCAACTTTACCATTCTATGATACACATCTGTGTTGGAAGCTCCGGTCAGAGGTTCCGTAGCAGAACTGGCTCAAAATACCGTTATAAGAAGCGCTGCATGCTGCACTTTTTCTTCCGTCCAAAAGCCAGACACCTATATGGAAACTAAATAGACCCTATTATAGTCAATAGTGTCTGTTCGACACTGTTCAGTGCCGTGCAGAGATGGAACCGTTCGGCCGCGGAGATTCCCCTTTCCTGCTCCCCAAACGGAGCAGGAAAGCTGAAACCCCAAGCGCAGGTGTGAAACATCCTTACGGACAATCCTATCAGATGGTGATGAGTGTTGAAGCCAGATTATAAAGCCACTGGGACAGATCACTGGATTCATACTTAAAAATAGACTTACTGAAACAGGACAGAGGGGGTTTTGTTCTAGTAAATCACTCAGAAATGAGAACCAAGTACTGTAAGAAGATATGACAATATATCATAAGTTTTCACACATAGTAACAGAAACAATGTATCCGTCAAGGCCACTGAGATCTTCAGAGTGATAACAGACCAATGATGTCAAAAACTGAGCAGTCCATAAACCCCAACATGGAGATCACCTTGTGTTTTTTAAACAATACAACACTGTCATATAGGTTCAATAAAACGCCCTTAAGGCCCAATGCCCACAAACGGATTATCGCTGTGAAAAATCGCAGCCAGACAACCGCCGCGAATTCCGCAGCAACAACCGTCCATAGACATGCTGTGTTAAATGATTCTCCCCTGCCCATGAGCGGAAATCAACTGCCTTTTTCCGCTCGCGGGGAGAATCACAGCATGTTCTATTTTGTAAGGAAAAACGCACGGGCGGCTTCCCCTGCAGTCAACGGAGGCCATCCGTCCCCCAATACTTCCGCTGTGAGCACAGCTGAAGTATCGCGGGAATCCGTGTCACCGCCCAGCGACGGCGTGTCATGTGCGGGCGAGACACTCGCGGCGGATCTGGACAGGTGAATATGGGGTCTCTAGGGGGGGGCGCCGGGTCTGATTCCGCTCCGAGATTCTGCAGCCGGAATCTGACCCGGCCGTCGGCATGAGCCCTAAGTTATCTATATCATGTATGAAAAAATTACAACCCCCGATTATATACATTCCTCCTAAGCATGCTTTTCACCAAATTCTGGATACAACATTCTAGTTCGTCCAAAGATGCTCAATGGGATTGAGGTCCAGCCTTTGGGTTAGCCAATGAAGTTTGCAAACATTCTGCTTCTCAAACTAAACCTGTAGGTAGACATATGGAGCTGTACCAAAGTATTGCCACAGAGTAGGTAATGTCATATTGTCCAGAATGTCTTTGTAGCCATTGAAAGAACTATAACCAATGGCCCTAGTCCTTCCTGGAGGAAACACAACCTTCTCCAAACTTCACTTCACTGTTGGGACAATGCAGTTGTGTAGAAACTGCTCTCCAGGGAACTGTAAACATAGTGTATGTGTTGTGGGGTTTCAGAATAAACATACTTTTTAAACTGGGTTTGCACGAGACGAATGTCGGACAAACGATGTCCAACACTCGTCCCTGTGTGTCCTCGCTCTCGTGCTCCTGCACAGGAGCTAGTATCGCTGGCTCGCTCACAGAGCGACCAGCAGGGGGGCAGGGAGGCTGCAGGAGATTTCTCTTCTCTAGCTCCCCAGCCCCTCTCTATTGACTTAACACAGCGATCAGTGATCAGCTTACCATCCATTATTTATGCTGCATAAACGATGGACAGTGAGCTGATCGCTCAGTGTAAATAGCGGCCAGCGGCCGTTCAGTACTGAACAGCCACTGTGTTATGTCAATGGAGAGGGGCGGGGGAGAACGAGGAGAGAAATCTCCTGCAGCCTCCCTGCTAAGAACTAATGATACTAGCTCCCGTGCAGGATGTACATAGGATGTAGTGCATCCAGCTAGGTCTATTCAGGATGTATTTGGTCGCTCCACTTCTGCTTTCCCTCCACTCTCTTAGCAAGTGGCTACAAAGCATGCAGTGATGGTGAGACCAAAGGCTGCTGGAAGCTTTCATTTTTTCATTGGGGATGAACAGGCTAAAGCCAAGAGAACAGATGATGAGATAGCAGCGGTCAGGTGACTTTCGCTGAAGTCATCTTCCAAAACAATCATTGGGACGTAGGTGAGGCAACAATCACTGAACCCTGCTGCAGGACGCGTAAGTACTGCTCTATTTGTTATCTTAAGATAGTTGGAGATATTGCGGAAATGTTGTCCTGTAACCAGACAACCCTTTCATTTAATGTGTATGGCCATCTTTAACCCCTTAGTGACCAAGCCTGTTTGCGCCTTAATGACCAGGCCAAATTTTGCAAATCTGACACGTGTCATTTTAGCATGGAAAAACACCAGAAAGGTTTTGCATATCCAAGCGATTCTGACATTGTTTTTTTGCCACATGTTGTACTTTATCTAGGCGGAAAAAAAAGACCGATAGAATTTGTGTTTATTTATTAAAAGCACGAAAATTGGGAAAATTTTGAAAAAAAATCGTCATTTTTTCACATTTCCAACTGCAATATCTCAAATATGTGCAAACATAATATAGAAATTTTTGTTAAGATATATATTTCCATCCGTTTACTTTATTTTTGGCGCACATTGGAAAAACTTTCATTTTTTTTAACCATTTAGGAGACGTACAAATTTAACATTACTTTTCAGCATTTTGAGGAACACTTTGTTTTCCTACACCAAACCAAGATTGGAAAGGCTCATAGGAGTCAAAATGATAGATACCCCCACAAGTGACCCCATTTAAAAAACTACACCCTTTAAGGTATTCACTGAGGGGTGTCATGAGTATTTTAACCCCACAGTTTTCTTTTAGGAGTCAATGGGATTTAGAAGAGAAAAACTAAAATGTCATATTTTTACAAATATGTCATTTTAAAGACAGGACTTTTTTCTATAGTACACATGAAAATTAGGATTTGCACCCCAGAATGGATACCCCTGTTTGCCCCGTGCTCAGAAACATAGCTATTGTAGCCCTAATCTTACGTCTGGATGCACAATGGGGCCCAAAATGAAAGGAGCAACCGGTGGCTTTCGGAACAGAAATTTTGCTTGAAGGAGATTTAGGCCCTTTTGCCCACTTGTAGAGCCATTGAGTGACCAAAACGATGGAGAACGCCCACAAGTGACCCCATTTTGAAAAGTAGACCCCTTATCGAATTTATCTAGGGGTACGACGACTTTCTTGACTTCACAGTTTTTGAATGAATCTAAGCCAAGCCGAAGGAAAAAAAATTACGATTTTCATTTTTTGGGTAATTCTGTCATTTCAAAAGCAGTTTTTTTTGTACCGCACATATATGAATGAAGACTTGCACCCCTAAATGGATACCCGTTTGTCCCGTGCTCAGAAACATACCCATTGTGGCCCTAGTATTACGTCTGTATGCACAATGGGGCCCAAAATGAAAGGAGCAACCGGTGGCTTTCGGAACAGAAATTTTGCTTGAAGGAGATTTAGCCCCCATTGCCCACTTGTAGAGCCATTGAGTGACCAAAACGATGGAGAACCCCCACAAGTGACCCCATTTTGAAAAGTAGACCCCTTAACGAATTTATCTAGGGGTAAGATGACTTTTTTGACTTCACAGTTTTTGAATGAATCTAAGCCAAGCAGAAGGAAAAAATTATGATTTTCATTTTTTTGGCAATTGTGTGAAATTAAAAAGTTTTTTTTAGTACAGTGTACATAGGAATGAAGACGTTCACCCCAAGATGGATACCCCCGTTTGTCCCGTGTTCAGAAACATACCCATTGTGGCCCTAATCTACTTAAAGGAAACATAGCTAGGCCTATAATGGAAAGAGCACCCGTTGGATTTCAGGGTACAACGGAATAAATTCCAGTCCCCATTGCCCACTTGTAGAGCCATTGAGCGGCCAAAACGATAGAGAACCCCCACAAATGACCCCATTTTGAAAACTAGACCCCTTAACAAATTCATCTAGGGGTGTACTGCGTATTTTGACCCCACAATATTTGAATGAATCTAAGCAAAGCAAAAAGGAAAAAATTACGATTTTCATTTTTTTGGCAATTTTGTCAATTTAAAAACAGTTTTTTTTGTACAGTGTACATAGGAATGAAGACGTTCACCCCAAAATGGATCCCCCTGTTTGTCACGTGTTCAGAAACATACCCCTTGTGGCCCTAATCTACTTACAGGACACATGGCTAGGCCCATAATGGAGGGAATGCCCGCTGGATTTCAGGGCAGAACTGAATAAATCCCAGGCCCCATTGCCCACTTATACGGAAAAACATTAGACTTCCTAAAAATAATCCCCCCCACCCCCATTTTTTGCCACTCCCTAAATATTAGATAAAGGTAATAATATAAACTGCGTTTTATGTCCGAAGACAGGGGTAATTACGGAGGCTGGTTGGGTTGGACACATGGGGCAAGAAAACCGGGTATCCCCCCTCCTCATGTATTTTGGGGGGTATTTCGTGACCTCAGCGGTGGGGATGGGGTGTAAAAAGTGGCGCTCTGCGAGGCTTTGTAATCTTGCTGCGGTGCAGCGGTCTCACAGAGAAGGCGCTCAACAAGCTGCTCCTGGAACTGCATGAAGGCGAGCGTTCCCGGGGCTTCTTGTAAAATACGTATTACAGGTAGCGGTCTGAATAACGCCGGGCTCACGCAGCCGTAGGTGGAATCCGCTTGTGGAGGCCCGCAGCGGATCCCAGCTGTGAGCCCGGCTGTGACCCTGCGTACGGCCGCGTAATGTACTGCGCATAACTGCCTACTCACACAGGCTGTCATGCGCAGTACTTTTTTTTTTGTTTGCATTTCCCGCGCCGTCGCTTAGAGATGACCCGGGTATCCGCAGCCCGTTCACAATGTGTTTGCATATGGGCTGCGGGTATATCCGCCGTCATAGAGCACAATGGGCTCTAGGTCGCGGATATCCGCGGTAAAATATAACATGCAGTGTTTTGTTTCTGCGAGTGGATTCCGTAATTCCGACCCGCTAATTGGGGGGAATTGTGTGATCCAATGCATGTGATTGATCCGTGGATTACCGCTGATCAAGCGCATGCAGAACCCATAATTCCTCTCCGGTCATGCGTGACCGGCCTAATGAGATCGCTACTTTATCCCGTGACCAGGGACCGCTCAGCGAGGCCGCCGGTCACTGCTCCAAGCACTCAGTGACCATTGGTCGCTGGGAGCAAGGAGGTTTAAAATTTCCTGGGCTCCCCGGCTCCTGCGAATGTGTCTGGCATTTTGCCGGCGGGCGCATGCGCAGCAGCCGGAAGGGTCCATGGAGGAAAATCGCATCTGGATTCAAATACGGAAGCCTCCGAGAAGATCTTTCATCTCCCCCCACCGATCGCATCGGTGAGGGGAGATGAAACTGCCACTTTTTAATGAACTTTTACGTGATCGCCATTATGCATTGTATAACGGCGATCACGTGAACAGTAACCGCATACCGCGGCTCCCCGTGACATCTCCAGGCTATTGGCTACCTTTGGTAGCCAGTAGCAGGGAGATTTTAAATTTCTTGGGCAATCTTTCTCTTTTTCGCATGCATCCGCCATCATGCTGACGGGCGCATGTGCAGAAGCTGGGGTAAGGTCCGTGGATGAACATCTCATCAGGGAACAAATCCGGGACCATGGGTACGTAATTTCATCCCCCCCTTACGGATACGATCTGTAAGGGGAGATGAAACTTTAACTTTTTAAACTTTTTTTTTACTTTTTTTTTTGACTTTTTAACTTTATATGATCACCATTATCCGATGGATAACGGTGATCATATGACTGGAAACCGCATACAGCGGTCCCCAGTCATATCTCCCTGCACTCGGCTAACTGTGACAGCCGGTGCAGGGAGATTTTGAATTTGCCGGGCTCGCCGGCCTTCTGCGCATGCGCGCCACATTGGCACATCACAGAAGCCAGCGGGGGTCCCCGACACCGGCCGGAGGACATCGGCGGACCTGAGGTGAGTATTTTCACCTCCCCTCATGGATCCGATCCATGAGGGGAGGTGAAACTTTTCTTTTTTTTTTTACACTTTTTTTCACTTTTCCGCGATCACCGTTATCCATTGTATAACGGCGATCGCGGTACCCGGGACCGCTCACCGCGCTCCCCGCTGACATCTCCTGCCTCCCGGCTACCTACAGGAGCCGGGAGCCAGGAGATTTTAAGTCTCCCGCGCCGCCGGGCCTTCTGCGCATGCGGCTGACGTAATGCCGCCTGGCGTGCATGCGCAGAAGGACGGCTACGGCGCCTGGAGAATCGGGACAGCGGGGAGTCGTGCGGCGGACCTCGGTGAGTAATTTCAGCTGCTCCGATGGATCTGATCCATCAGAGCATCTGAATATGTCACTTTTTTTGCAGTTTTATTTACTTTTTTGCGATCGGCACTATCCATTGCATAGCGCCGATCGCAATGCCGGGGGAGGTGGGGTCCGAACAGCCCGGGATGACAGCATCATGCTGTCAGCTACCTGTGGACACCGACAGCATGGAGCTGTCACGTCCACAGCCCACGGGGCTTTATTCTCTGCAGGACACATGTTTTTACGTCCTCAGAGAATAAAGCCCACTTCGGGAGGACGTAAAAACACTATGGGCTGGTCGTTAAGGGGTTAAAGTATCACACTATTTGTCTGGTTTTACTAAATAGTATCTAACAGTTGATGACATGTATATGACCAAATGCTATGGTCCTACTGGCCATTGTTAAATTCAAATAGGACAGTATGTGGTTGAGCACATCCCAAAGCAAAGACGCTTTCAGAATTTGGGCATTTTTTGAAAGCGACCAATCTAGTTCACCAAGCACATTGTAAGACAGGCACTGCACTATGGTGGCTCAGTGATTAGCACTCTTGCTATATAACACTGGAGGATGGATAGATAAATGATTGCTACAGTAAATAATTATAATACCCATTACACTAAATGGCCACTTTATCAGAGACACTGCTCTTTCATAATTGGGGCTTCACTGTAAGGAAAGCAGACACATGACACCAGAGTGCAGTATAAAATCAAGTGAGAAGATTTTTCATGAATTAAGGCCCATTTAGACAACGATTATCGCTCAAAATTTCTTTAAAAGCCATCTTTTGAGTGCTAACCGTTTTATCTAAACGCGTGGCCATCGTGCACTGTTTGTTCATCGTAAATTCTAGCAAGCTAGAAATCACCGATGACTGTTCTCAGCGCTGCACACTGATTTTCTCAGGGGGCAGCACTGATAGTATTCTTTCAGCTGACACCAGCTGAAAGTTCTGAGAACAATGCAGCTGTTTGCATATCTTGCTTGCCATTCCTTAGCATGGATGGGCTACAACAGCAGACGACCACTCTGAGTGCCATTGTTGTCTATGAGAAACAGGAAGACAAGACTCCAGAGGGCAAAAAAAGTACAAAAATTGGATCATTGAGCAGTGGAAAAACATCACCTGATCAGATGAATTCAGATCTCTGATGGGAGGGTAGGAATTTGGTGCAAGCAGCATGAATCAATGAACCCTTCCCGTCAGGTGCCCACTGTTCAGGCTGGTGGAGGTGGAGTAATAGTGTGGAAAATGTTTTCTTGGCACACTCTGGGTCCTCTGGTAACTGTGGATTGATCATGACAAATTGCTAGACTCCTGTAGACCAAAAGAGGTCCAACACACTACTACATGGGTGTCTCTAATAAAATGGTCATTTGGTATATATGGCCTATACCACGAAAAAATGGAATCAACTTGAATTTCTGATTGGCTATAGTAGCCTGTGACATCCTGTACCCAGAGGTTTCCGTGCAGGAGATATGGGCACCAGAGAGAGGTTAGTACAAGCTTGTTTATTAATTTTCTCCACGGAAAACACGTTTAAAAAAAAAAATCTCGAACATCCCCTTTAAGAATCTCATTGAAAGTGGAGGATAGGCGGTGTGTGCTGGCTAGCACTGGGGTGTTGAGTCACTGCATTTTAAGAGCGATTTTGGATTAGTGTCATTTTCCAAAGTAACTTGGACTACAGCGCAGTGTTTCCAGCACAACCATATGCGAATACAACACATGTAATGGCATGATATGAATTATGGTATAGTTACCAGAAATAGAGCGGACAAAGTAATGGAGTGGGCGAAAACAATAGCAGTAAGTAGTGACTCATGGGCAGGAAATAAGTTTGCATTGATGGAATAGGACATTTTCCAGCATTTTATTTTATAAGGAGTCACCACCATAAAGATGTTGCAGTATTCTAGGAAGCCACCACACACCTAAGAGCTTCCTGAGCACAAAGAAGCCCGTTTGTTCTCAGTCAATAATGCTTCCAGCTAGCCTTCATTCCGACAGTGACTGAATACAGTAACGTCTGTAGCTGCCCGACAGGAAATACATTCATGTCACTGACCTTCTTCTTATTCACATCTCTGGGAACAGATAAGCATTCCTAAGGGTACATACAATGACAACCTGAAACGGGACCTTTACTGCTCAGTCTACAGTTCTGCACCAGCATTGACATGACTGACCGCAGACTGGAAATCCAAAACCAACATGTCACCGATAATAGTATATGATCTGAACTCTTGCAGGGAGGCAAAGCCGGTCATCCCTCATAGCCTCTCCAACAATGCAGTGTCACCAAGACATAATTACTGTCATGTCACTATATACAATAAAAAATTAGTACTCATGCTACAAGATGCTGCCCAGATACAATATAAAATATTTAGCCCTTTTTATATATTTCATTTACCCTATATATTTTTTTAATTATTCTTGTAACTATTTTTTTAACATCCATCTCCACCATGATGTCACATAAGACCTCTGGGGGTCATTCACATTTTTTTTTTTTTTTTTAATTTCACACTTTTTCACTGTAGCATCCATACAATATAAGCACCAGTTGCAGGGAAAAAAAAACATTTCCCTAGTATGACAGCAGTCACTGGCAGAGCTGATCTGGCTCTGCTAGGACCCTGCATCCCTGCTGTGACAGGGGGCACCCGGCGGTCACATGTTTGCCAGGTCATATAGCAGAACTAATACTTCTGCCTTCGCTTTTTAGTACATAGCACTCATTGAGTGCTATGTAGCCTGGAAGGAGTAGGTCAAAGCAGTTAAAAATACTTCCCCCTTCCTTCTCCTTTTGGGTCCTCTGCTGTCTGACAGCTGGGGACCCAACCTGCCCCTGCTTGATTGCAGGAGCAGAGGTTTTAATCCTACTCTGTATTTTTCTTATTAGTTGGGATTAAAGCCCAGGACCAAGCCCTGTAAATTTACTGTGTCTGGTCCTTAAGGGGGTTAAAAAACATAAACCAAATGGAACAGAAGCAAACTGAAAGCTTTCTGTTTATTTTAAACCAAAATGAAATCAATGGATCGCTAGAATCACTGGAACAGTGGAAAGCCTCAAAAGGAGAAAAAAAACCACTAGTGTGAAGGAGCCCTAAGAAACAAAATAATCTCTTAGATATGATAGCGTTTAATTATTATCAAAAGAACTGATGTTACAGCAAGCTTTGAAGGCTACTTAGGTCTCTTCATCAGGCATGGCAGTTTTTAGTTCCATCTGTGAAGAGACCCACGTAGTTTGGAAAGCTTGGTCTGTTTAACATCCTACTGTGTTTCCCTGAAAATAAGACCTAGCTATATTACATGGAAAAAGAAGCTATACTCACCTAGCAAGTGCCCCCCCCCCCCCCACTGGGCCGCAGCGCTCTGGCAGGCTTCCGCACAGTTCTCAATACCGACGGAGCATCTCTTGTTGGCGACGGGGCTTGAATACACCACCTCCAGCAAGCGATTGCTCTGATTAGCTCAGGTGGCGTTCCTGAACCAACAACAGCCATTTATTGAATGACATCATTGAATGGCTGGGATTAGTTCATCACGCTCTGACTTTAATTGGCCGAGGCAGTGCTCCAGAACCAATCATAGCAAGCACTTGCTGGAGGCGGGGTATTCAAGTCCCATCACCAGCAAGAGATGCTCCGTTGGCATTGAGGACTACACGGAAAGGACCCAAATGGTGCCTTGTAGGGGAGTATATGATACCCGAAAATAATACCCTTTGCCTCTTTTGGGGCAAAAATTAATATAAGACAGGGTCTTATTTTCAGGGAAACAGTTATCAATGATTGGCAGCTATCTGTGTAGCTCAGACTGAACAGAGATAAAATGAGTAAAATACAAGTTATACTGAATCTTTCCCCATAAAACTATACAGTATATCACTTTGTTCAGCTCCTCCTGCTCTATATAGCATGGTGAATGCAGTTTAGACAGCATGTTTGAGCTGACAGGTTCCCTCTAAAAGGTACCATATCTGCAAGATTGTTTTGTTCCTCGTACGGAGAGCTATTCCAGTTTTGTGCTGGGTAGTAAAAGTTTTCCTTATAAAAGAAGAAGTGTTCTGCTGAGGACTGGGAAGGAAGCCGGCTGTATGGAACAGCCCACATTCTTATGACACCAAGTTCAGGAGAACAGGGCTGGAAATGGCACATATGGAAAGCATTACTCTAAGGAAGGAATTTCACATATAAGGAGTGGCTCTGGCTTCCCTCCTTCTGAGCTCTTACAGACTCTGCAGTGACAGAGCGCTCTATGGAGCCATGCTGCATCTCCTGCAGCACATACCCCAAATCTTCAAACCAGTCCAATGTTACACTACTGGGAACTTGTCAGTCATGCGTAACATAGGATAGAGTTTGTAATGTATCCTCAGATCACTGCCATCTAACTGGTGAATGACTGATTTTATTGAAGCATATTCACACATGGCAGATTTGCTGTGGATTTTAACATGGTTTTTGGTGTGGATCCACAGCAGATTTGCCACATGTGCACATAACTTAAGATCGATCTCACACGGACGGATTTTCATTGCGGAATCCGCGGCTGGATGGACGATCTGCAGCAAAAAGCATGCATTGACAAATATGTAAAAATTGCTTTTTCCTTCACACTCTCACACAAAAGAATTGCGATTTCTGTGAGTGTAGGAAAAAAAACAAAAAGTTGCAGCATGCTCCATTTTTGCTGGGGATAGAAGTCAATGGAAGCTGTCCAACCCACGGCCCTTCCGCAATTGACACTGCGGATAGGCTGTGGGTACACGTGTCATCACCTAGCAACGGCGCGGGAAAAACAAACATTCAAAAAAAAAAAAATTTGTACTGCATGACCGACGAAAAGCGTCCTTGGTCAAACACAATACAGAAGAAACAGGTACATGGGGTCGCAAGCTGGGGTCAGAGCCGGATTCCGCTGCAGGCTCCTGCATGCAAAATTTGGATCGCCCGTGTGAGACCGGTCTTAGGGCTTTTACCCACTAGCGTTTTTTTGTTGTTTTTTTTTTTTAAACGCTGCGGTAATGCTGCATTTTTTTTACTGCAAATGTCAATGGGACTTTCTAATGTTAAAATCGCAGTTTGAATCCCGCAAGCGGGGAATCGCTATGATTCTCCGCTCGTGGACGCTGCGGCTGTGCTTTCCATAGCAACGCTATGGAAAACTTCAGACAGCGTGATTCGCCAGCGATTTATCACCGGTGGAATCACGCCCATGGACAAGCAGCCTTAGTCATCACTGCTCAGAGGATGAAGTCAAAGGAAGTGTCGCACTTCTCTTACACTTTCTGTTCAGAACAGGATGCGATGTCCTGACCATGAGAGAAGCAGCATGGCACTCCCATTGATTTCAATGGCAGTGCACCTGGCACTCCAAATTCCTCCTCTGACCAGTGATGATGATGTTTCACCCACTGCACTGATAGGTGGGTTGGACGATCAGCTGATAGACAGGGGTCCCAGGCAGCGAAACCCTGTCCATCAACTATTGATAACCAGTCCAAGGGATACGTCATCAGTTAAAAAGGCTAGGAATACCCTTTAATGGGAAGCAAGACAGACAAACAAATCTGAAAATTCAACAGATCTGACACGTCTAAAGCCTCCCCCACAAATGCGTTGCGGAAAGCACCACGATTTAAATCACGGCGCTTTGCTGCATTTTACTATCATTGAGGAGGAGCGATAACTTTCAAAAATAGAACAGACACCGTTCGAAAAGCGCTTTACTCAAGTGGCTGTGTTAGCTGCTCCCATTGATAACAATGGGAGCGTTATACTGCTAATCGCGATAAAAAGTGCCTGTGTGAGGGAGGCCGAACAACTATAATGATCAACTGACTGGGGCAACAAAAGATTAAAGGGAATCGAATTCTAGCATGAAAGACATCCTGTGTATTTACATTATTCCTGAACTGGAATATTTAGTTCACTGCTCCTATGCAGCTACAAATGGTTCTTGCATGGGACATTTTCAGTGGAGAACTGACAGCTCACTGTAGGTGGCAATCCAGAGGTCATTGTATTGAAAATTTTTTTTTACAACGGTCGTAGACATTGGCAATTTGGCAAGTAGCACCAGATACAAATATATGTAGCAACAGCCCAGAGGAGAGGCGTGCAGAACTAAATAGCTACATTCAAAAACCACAGAAACAAACTGATAACATGAAAGGATCTTCATCAGCGATCGTGTTCAGAAATGGGGCTTTCTAAAAACTTTCAAAGATGCATCTTCCATTTATTTATTGTGCTGGGGACAATAGATATTATCTATCTAGATATAATTAGGTATCGGTGTGCTGGCCAATGCGAGTTACACCGAGTCTCTTGGGCACAACTCACATTACAGCTTGTGTACAACTAGGGAAAATAGTGCAGTACCTGCTGCAGTATTCTGGCTTACAGAAGGAGGGTCACAAGCGGGGGATGCCCTCTGCATGTCCTAACAGGTATTCTTATGAAACAACCTTTAAGGCAAGAAAATCCTGGATAGAAAGACTTCTAGAAGAGATTACATAGTAACTTCTGCCGCACGGCCATTAACCAAGTGGTAGTGTAGTTTTTTTGCAATCCAATTGTCAGATGTGGAAAAGGACATGCAGATACGTTCTTCACGGGTACTGAACAAGGACGTGGCTTGCCACGTGGCTGAACAAGGAATCACACCACGTTGTTTGATCCAAAGCACTATCAGAGCAGTATCACACGTACATGGAGTTTGTAGATTCTCCCATATTTGTCTCAGACATTCCAGTTGTTTTCCCCCCACACTCCAGGAAATGTATGGAGAAGTTAGCTGGCTTCCTGTAGAAACAGCACCAGCACACGTGTCTGAAGAGGAGGACAGACTGTGCCCATACTACTGCATGGACAGCTCTTGCTGTAATCCACATGGTTATCAACTGATTGGTAGTTTACACCATCTAGCTTCACTCATTGGGCATCCACCTCCGGGTTCCGCAGCAAATACCTACCATTGCATGCTATGCAAAAGTGATTCTTCCTTCACACGAGCGGAAACCAAGTATGATTTCCACTCGCAGAGGGGGGGAGAGAGGAAGGGAAAAAAAAATTGCAGCATACTCTATTTTTGAGCAGATTCCGCAGCCCATCCGCAATTAACGTTGGGGAAGTGTCGACGGCGCAGGAAAATCTGTACTGCGCAAGTTCGACGGCGGACCATCCGCAGCACAGAAAGAGACGACGACTGACAGTTACGCAGGGTCTCAGGCAGGGCCGGATTCCAAATACAGAATCTGGCTCTGCCATTTGTAGGCGGCCTAACAATCGTGTGTTGCCATCCTGCAAGTAGTCTGCCAGTGTACACAAGAGGAACTACTGACTGATTTGCTCATTCTCGGGTTGGATTCACATAGGCAATTTTCATGCACAAATTTCCATCCAATTGCGATATGGACAGAATTAGCACGTGAAAATTACACATTCATTTCACTGTGTTTTTGGGGCAATTGTTTGTAAGGAATCGCCCATCAGTTTAAATGGGATTGTAAAAAAAAAAAAAAAAAGGGTCACACTCACATACCATGCAATTTTTACCACTGAAACTAATAATAATATTTATTTATATAGCGCTAACTTATTCCGCAGCGCTTACAAGACAGGGGGAATAAAAACTAAACCACAGTTACATGAAGTATTCAGTTGATGGAGACAATAGGGGTGAGGGTCCTGCTCCAACGAGCTTACATAATACTGATATTGGGGTGAAACAGAAGGTAAAGGGGCTGAAGATGTGCAAAGCATGGCGAGGGGGAAAGTGAGGAATGCTATACACAGACAATGGTCAGGCCGTGTGGTGGCCAAATCAGTATGAATGCAGGGGGCAGTTGATGGTGGCTGCAGGAATTGCAATCAGTAGGACAGGGAACACGTTATCAGGCAGAGTACAGAGGGGTTTGGTTTAGGGGATATCGTACGCCTCCCTGAAGAGGTACATTGTTACAGCACGCCTAAAATTTTGTGTGTGATTTGGGGTAGCGCATTCCTGAGGACTGGTGCTGCTCTGCAGAAATCTTGGAGATGGGAATGAGAGGTTCGAATGAAAGGGGCACGTAATCTGATTTTGTTAGCTGAGCGGTGGGTGCGGACTGGGTGGTCAATTGAGATGAAGGAAGCAATGTAGGGCGGTGCAGCGCTATGCAGAGCTTTATGGATGAAGGTAGCGAGTTTGAATTGGATTCTGTATTTGATAGGCAGCCAGTGCAGTGACTGCCACAGGGCAGAGGCGTCCGAGTTGTGTCTGGACAAGGAGATAAGCCTGGCTGCCGGATTCGGGATGGATTGGGGGGGGGGGGGGGTAGAGTCTGGCACGAGGGGAAGGCCGATCAGCAGCGAGTTGCAATAATCGAGCCTAAAGCAGATGAGGGCAACAGTGAGCGTTTTAAGCGTGCCCACAGTAAGAAAAGGGCAGATTCTTGCAATGTTCTTGAGGTGCAGTTGACATGTTCGAGCAAGAGATTGGATGTAGAGGGTAAAGGAGAGATTGGAGTCGAATATAACCCCAAGGCAGCGAGCGTCTGGGAGCTATAGTGGTGCCACACACGGAGATGGAGATCTCAGGATGAGGTTGGTTAGTAGAGGGTGGAAACACAAATAGGTCAGTTTTTGAGAGGTTCAGTTTTAGGTAAAGAGAGGACATACCGTAGTACTACAGACAGCAGACAGTCGATGGCGTTCTGGAGGAATGGTGCGGTGATGACACGGGAAGAGGTGTATAGCTGGGTGTCGTCAGCATAGAGATGGTACTGAAAGCCAAATCTCCTGATGGTTTGTCCAATAAGATGAGGGGGCCGAGGACCAAGCCCTGGGGAACCCCAACAGCAAGGGAAGGAGGAGCAAAGGTAGAGCGAGCAAAGGAAATGCTGAAGGAGCGGTCAGAGAAGTAGGAGGAGAACCAGGAGAGAGTAGTGTCCTTTAGGCCAATGGAGTGAAGCATACTGAGGAGGAGTTTCTTCAGCAGTGGGGATATGATAGCATGTTTGAATGAGGAGGGGGAAGATGCCAGAGGTCAGATAGAGGTTAAATATAGTGGTGAAATGGGAGATAACCACCGGGGAGAGGGACCGGAGGAGGTGTGAGGGGAGGAGGTCGCTAGCGAAGGTGGTGGGGCGAGCTGAGGACAACAATCTGGAGACTTTTTCCTCCGTCATTGGTCTGAGTACAGACAGTGAGCAGGGGCTAGATGCAGCACTGATGAGACTAGGGTCGGGGCTAGTCTGGGATTGGGAAGTTATTTCCTGCCGGATGTAATCGATTTTCTTTTTGAACTAAGCAACCAGCTCTTCAGCCCTGAGATCTGTCATGGGGGGGCTGCACTTTTGGGCTATTTGAATCACTTGAAATTTTTGCACATACGTGAAAAGAACAGGCTAATTTCACACAGGCGAGTGAGATATCGCCGTGGATGTGAGGTGTTTTTGCATCAAAACCGCCCCACATTACTTCTGCGAAGTAGCAATCCTCCGCCACGGTGCGATGCTGCTGCCGCTGCCCCAGTGAGCTCAGTGGGCGATGCGAGGGCATACCAAAAAAATAGGAGATGCCGCAATTCTTTACCACAATTTGGGAAAAAAAAGCGAGAAAAAAATATTGCTCATGTGCATGAACCCCATGCAAAAGAATGGGGTTCATATTGGTGCGAGATTTGTGTGTGCAGTGTAGAGGTTTCCCCTACATTGCAGTAGCGCTATAGAGGGGCCATGTACGGATATTTGTGGTGTGATGGAGTGAGGTTTTTAAGTAATATAAAGTAAAAAATCCAGGTTAACCACTTTACATATAACACTGCGCCTAATCAAGGCAAAGTACGAAAATCTGATGTGCTCCTCTACAGCGACAGGCTACGCAGCATCTCTCTGTTCCGGCTATTAGTGGAGGATCCCAAACTGGGTCGCCTTCTCAATCGTATTTATATGCTTCAGTTTAGACAAGCCTTTGGCTTTTTAGGATGAGCACCCTTGTAAGTGTGTACTACAGATAGGGAAATGTATATAGGGACTGTTTAGCGTGTATACTCCAGACCAGCGGTCCCCAGGGACCAGCAACATATCATGTTTTCAGGATATCCTATGGTAAGAACACCTGTGGCAATGTCCGAGGCACTGACAATAATTACATCACCTGTGCAACACTGAGGAAATCCTGAAAACATGACCTGTTGGCGGTCCCTGAGGACTGGAGTTGGGGAACCCTGCTCTAGACAGCAGTGCTCAGTCAGAACATTAAAACTACTGAGAGGTGAAGTGAATGACATGATCCTGTTACATCATCTGCTGACCTAGAATGAGCACATCACCCAGCACTCATCATTATGTTTGCACAGGCATTTCCTCTGCAGTATGGGTACGAATGGTCATGCAACTCATACTGCTAACATTGGTTGGTTACACATCTCCCCGTGTGAATGAGCGTTTGGTCATTCATTGGCACATTTACATGGCCCGACATTCGGGGAAAAAAAAGTCATTGGAAGGCCCAACAGGGACATCACTAATGATGTCCCCTAAATCTACTGGAGCTTCTACATTAGAAGCCCAAGTGACAGGCTTACAGGACATCATCGGGACGTCGCCTGTCAGATGCTGCGGCACCGGACCGAGCTGTAGGGAGTAGATTTACTTATATTTACTTTGGGCAGGGGGAGCCATGGAAAAGTAGGCCGTATACGAGAAAGTCTATCCTTGTTGCCCATAGCAACCAATCACAGAAGAGCTTTCATTTCCTATACTGCTGAGGTAAAATGAAAGCTGTGCTTGGTTGCTATGGGCAACAGGGACAGATTTGCATCCATAGCTTGTTGCCAATCCCGTATATTTGCATAGTCATTAGTTACAAGATCGCAGGATTTCAGGATAAACATTTGTTGCAAAGGGTAAGTGGGGGGGAAATCTAAACCCTACGAGGCAACTTTAAAATGGTCCTTCTACACCACACACCCAAACCCGACTTGACTCTAAAGGGCGGCTTCACACGGTTGTATTTGCGTGCGCAATACGCATAGAATAGAACACATTGTCAATGTGTTTACACGGATTTTTTCTTGTGCATGCTTTTCATGCACAGAAAACAAAAACGTGGCATGCTCTACTTTTGTGCGCATTTGCGCAACAAAAGTCCCTATAGAAGTCTATGGGGGGGGCACAAACGCACACAATACGCAAAGAGATAAGCTATATGCTGCACAATTTCACTGGAGAAAGAACACATCTGGAACTCATTAGGCTAAATAGCTATTTAAATTGTGGGGTGCTCGTGTCCTGTTCGCAAATAAAAAACATGCCCTGCGGGCGCAGTGCAGGGGAGTACACTGATATGCATGCAAAAGAACATAGTTCATAGTGCAAATACGTTGCACCGACTCGCATGCACTTGCGCATACGCTCGTGTGAAGCTACCCGAAAGTCTATTCAGTCAATTCGTAATAAGAAAATACTGGCAGTGGAAAGTGGATAACTCATAACGTACTTAGAGGGAGCTTTCAGACAGGGCGGAATTTGTACGCACGGACATTTCTGTCATAATGGTAACCCTATGGGGCTAAAATTCTGCACCTGTTAAAATCTGCGCGTATTACTTCAAAACGACAAGATTAAATTCTGCAGCAGAAAAGCTTTTTGCTGCGGGATTAAGGACGTCTTGCGAAATTGTTGTTGTGGATTACTTGCCCTAACTTACAGAAGTAATTCCGCAATTAAAATCTGCGGAATGAAACACATGAAATTCTGCAAAACGTTCCGCCGAACACATTCCACGGTTAGAAAAACGCAACAAAATCCTCACCAATTGACGAGATTCACATATGAGCTGCGTCCCGTCTGAAAGGTCCTGGAGAAGGGTGCAGCTTTTCCAGTTATGCAAGTGCTCAGTTATGTACAAATTGGGCTGCAGCTCACAAACCAAGACAATGAATGAAGAAGGAAAGGCCTAAGGCGAGGGAACAGAGAGGACTGTGTCTCTACAGAAACTGCGCTGGGTGTGACTTCTGTCAGGGCTGCTGGATGGGAGATTTCCCGTATTAGAGCTATGTACTACTGGGGAAAAGATAATGGGAAATACAGCTAATCACTGCAAGGAATAAGGAACTTGTGTGTCTAGCCCAGGAAAACATGGCAGACGAGGTGTCTCGCTCCATTCTGTCATCCTGATCCACAGTGGAGGAAACATGGTGAACCTACAGCAACCAGATGTTATATTTCCTGCCGCTATCAGTCTGGGTGCTTTGGTGTTACTACTTATAACCACCAGTTCCTATAGCTTCTCATGATTGGTTTACAATGGCACCTACTACTGATGTCGGGTAATGATGGTGGATTTTTCATCAGTATTTTGGGAGCCAAAACGCAAATCTTCCTATTGTCATTTCTCTCTGTATGTTCTGGTTGTGGCTCACAAAAAAAAAAAAAGATGAAAAATACACTTGTGTGAAGGAGCCCTAGGGCTGGGTGCACACAGGGCGGATTTGCTGCAGAAGTTCCGTCCGGGATTTCACTGCGGCAAATCCGCCTGTGGCCGCTAATCCTGGGATTGGCCAGCCATGTGGCAAAGCCGGCCGCAGCATGTCTGTTTTTTTTCCATCGCGGCCTCGCTCCTCTCTATGAGAGAGCCGGTCGCAACGGAAAAGCATGCAGCCAAGCTGCTCCAAAACCTGCGTCAAAGTGCCGCGGGTTTTGAAGCAGTGCTTTCCCAGCAGAAATCTCATTTTTCGCTGCGGCAAAACCGCGAGTTTTCTGCCGGGAATACGTCTCGTGTGACCCCAGCCTAAGGCTGTGGTCACACGGGGCAAAATTGCCATGGAAACAGCGCTTCCGCCCCTGGCTCATAATCCAGTGGACGAGATTTTGCAAAAATCTTGTCCGCACGAAAACTGACATGCGACACGGAATTCATTTCCACAGCATTTCAAATAATTTTCTCTTTTCCGCAGTGGCCTCTCTAAAGGGAGAGAAAGCCGCAGCAGAATGCTGACGGCAAAACCGCTACAAAACCCGCGCCTAAAGGCCACAGGTTTTGAAGCTGCGCTTTTCCAGCGGAATTCTTGTGGTTTTTCGGTGCAGCCATTCTGCGAGAATTCCACTGAAATTCTGTCCCGTGAGACCCCAGCCTAAGAGTAGTTTCACACATCGCATGCACCCTTACACATATCCATACGCCTTTATAAATGTATTCGCTTGACAGAGGTTAAAAGAGTTTTCCTTGGCACACCCATGTGCTAGATTTTTCACAGTGGTACCTTAGGGATAACCAATGCCAACGTATGCCTAAGCGGTGAGATACATCAAGAAACCTTCCTGCCATATACCGCCGATAAAAGGCTAAAGGCTCTACTACACGGAACAATTATAGCTTAAAAATATCATTAAAATGAGCGAAAATCGTTCACTTTTTGTTCATTTTCTGCAGGCATACATTTATTGTTGGCTCATTCTCTAATCATTTGCTTTAAATACTGATCAGTTATACAGCCTATGAGAACGACTTCTCATTTGTACGAGCCAGCAATGTATAAACCGGCTGCCCGAGTGAACTCTGACATTCGCTCGTTTTGACGACAATTCATCAGGTCTAGATGGACCATATGGTCACATGGGCGTCATTTTGATGTGATGTGGGCGCGTCTAAAAGAACCCATGGTTTCCTATGGCTTCCTTCAGACAAATGATTTTTTTGAGGAGCCTAAAAAAATTGCGCTTAAAAAAAAAGCGCAATTGGCGAGTTTTTTTTGTTGTTTTTTTTATAATGCCGATATTTTTGGGGGTTTTAAAAGATCAGACAATTTTTATCTTTTGATGGCACAACGCAGGAGAGTCCAATGGAATCTTATGAGAGTCCATGCGGGACGGCCGGCAAGGGGAGAGGCATACTTGCTAATTCTAGCCACGATGTGCTTGCGGCTAGTATTCGTTCATGCAACTTAACACTCAGCCGTGATGTTTTAGCGCGGCTGATAGTTAAAACGACGCCCATGTGAAAGTGGCCTTAGGCCTCATTCACACGATCGTACCCGTAAAACACTGCCCGCAGCATTTTATCTGTCTGTGCGATTCTAGCTCCGCCGGCAGAGACCGCGTATGGTAGCAAGTATACTGCGCATGACCACGAATCTCACACACATACCCGGGTTGTGTATGAATCACTGGCCATACAGTGTTTACACACTTATGTGAACGGATCATTGACTCTATTCATTGTGTGTCACAGGGCCGCAATATGTGCCGAAATCACAGTAGTGTGAATGAGCCCTTCGATGTAACAAGTGCTGAATCTTACCCAAATGACGACATTACAATCACCTATTTACACATGTTGAGTAAAGAGACAATAGTGAGCTGCAGTCCACAAGGCCACCATTGCTGAGATCAGTCAGGGCTATCAGTATGTTCTGTCTGATATAACAAAGTATAAAAGTTCAATGAAAGGGGTAACGAAGAACTAGGACACAACTTCTATGGGGAGAGGGTGACCGCCATATGTTGTGACTAGATACAACGGCAGCCAAAACATCTGTCTCAAGATAGAGAAGTCACATGATGAACCTAAAATATATAACATTACAACTGGAACAGACTGGGGAGAACGATCAAAACTAGTGAAAGGAAAAGTGGAGACATTACCATAGCAACCACTGAGCTATTGCTTTCATTTTCAAAAGGAGAAGCAGGAATCTGGTTGGTTGCTATGGGCAACTGCTCCACTTTTCCTTTCCCTAGTTTTGATAAATACCATACAGAACTGCAGCTCCAAACACCTACATACTCCAAACGTCCTACAGATCCTTACACCACCCACCGGCGTGACGACACCATACAAGGTTTGACCTTTCCCTTAGGGATGCATTTCCAAATACCCCATTAGAAACTGTGAGATAATGGAGGGGGGCCCAAGCATAGGACCAGCTCCCATCAGCCAATGGGCTGCCTGTGTGTTACAGATTCCAGTGGAAACTACACAATGCTTGATGTACCATGTGGTGGCGCTATAGGTGACTATTCAGGATACCAGTATCAAACAACCTCCTATCAGCAAATTTTTGGGGAACCTTCTAACAAATCTGAGAAGCATAAGGCCTCATGTCCACGGGGAAAATCAGATCCGCTGCAGATTCTCCATGGAGAATCTGCAGCGGGTCCCTCCTGCCCCGCGGACATGAGCGCCGAAAATAAGAATTTAAAAGTATTTACCATCCGGCGCGGGCGGAGAACATCAGCTGTTCCTCACGGCCGGATCTTCATTTTCGGCCGGCGGATGAATTCCTGACGCCGGCGGCACGTCGCCGGCACGTCGCCGACGTGCCGCGCGCATGCGCCGGGCACATCCGCCGAGCCGAAGCAAGGAAGATGCGGCCGTGAGGAACAGCTGACCTTCCCCGCCCGCGCCGGATGGTAAATACTTTAAATTCCTATTTTAGGTCTCCCGCGGATCCGGACGGCTTCCATAGGCTTCAATAGAAGCCCGCGGGAGCCGTCCCCGCGGGAGACCCGCACGAAAATGGAGCATGGTCCGGATTTTTCCATGCTCCATTTTTTTTAAAATCCCTTTTATTGACGATCCGCGGGTATTTATCTACCCGCGGGTGGTCAATGCATCCCTATGGGAGATCCGCTGCGGATCCTAAATCATATTTTGCCCGTGGACATGAGCCCTAACACTATATACCTTCATTGCCGCTCAAACATTGCTCAGCCGGCAGCTGTATTAGGCTGGTTCATCCAGGTCCTCCATCGCTGAAGTCTACTAAAATCACAGCTGCGCCATTTCATCCATTGACTTCAATGGAAGCCGTGCCGCAGGATCCGCAGACAAAATGGAGCATGCTGTGATTTCCATCTGCACACCGGGAAAAAATAAAAATAAATAAATAAATAATCACATCCGCATGCTTTAAATTGCCCTGCGGATGCTAATGCATCCCTGTGGGCTTCTAGAGCTGCGGGAGACACGTGCAGATTTTATAATTAAAATCCACATTGGGCCTAAAACATCTGTGACCTGTTGTTTGAAATTACATTTTTTCCTATTATGCCGCTTTCAGATGGCCAAGAAAAATCACAAGATTTGTGCACTGCGAGACGCATGAACATGAATCCTATTCTTTTGAACGCAACCATATACATGAGTAATTCCGGCATGCCCTATCTTTGGGTGTTCCTTCAGAACGCATCGTCCATTGTTTTCAATGCGGCCAGAAAAAAGCATTGCACAACGGTTAAACACAAAAACCCTCGCAACCACGGGGAAATCGCACGTTCCCGAGCGCAGTATCAGGCCGAGTTGTAAGGCCCGATATCGCACTCGCCGTGTGAAATTAGCCTTATTTACAATTCTCAGAAGTTTTATGTTGCTTACTTCTTGTTGTGGGTAGCAAAGAGCGAACGGAGCTTGTGATGCTATTTTTCTGCACTCCTCTGTAGTGCAAGCTTATAACTACGTTTGACCTCCCTTCGCTTCGTGGGATACAAAAACGTAGTATACCGCACTTATCTGTCCCACACAAAACATGCAGACATACGTTAACGGGAAAAGTATGGCTGTATGTTTCTATGCACTTCATACAGATTTTTTGCTATCAAATGCCTATTCACATTCCCACAGGCATATTTTCTGGCCACATTCAGACCTCTTTCACACGAGCATCAATATCACGCCGAAGTAAGCCGCGCAATAAGATCGCAACCATTAGAACCAATGGTTTCCAAAGCATTCATGCAGACCAACGTTTTTTAGCCGTGCAAAAAATAAAATAATCGGACCTTATAAGATAGCACATAAGCGACTGAAGTCAGCAACAGAAATGTCCTGCTGTGCATAAATATAGGTTTTGCCCTATCTTTTGGACCAAAAAACACTGGAGCCTCCATAAACTCCTATGGGAGCTGCAAAAAAGGGAGGAGAGGGAGTTTAGCTGCGTGCAACACCAGGAATAGATGACAGGTGCCTCTATTTAAGTCATTACGAGGATTTCTGCTGACTGAGGGAATTCAGAACAACAGCGCATTTTTTCGGCAATACTTCGCACCCAGCTGTGTAGATGGATGAAAAAACATGAATGAAGCTCGGGACTTGTTAAGGGAAAATCGTCCATGCACACTATTTTCGGCAGCGACGGTAGCGATTTTATTGCGTGTCGAACTTCACTGTGATATTGATGCTCGTGTGAAAGAGGCGTTAGGGTGACTACCCACCAGAGTTTTTTTTTTTCCCTGCGAAATTTGCAGCATTTTTTTTTCTGCAGGAGTCTATGGGACTTGTAATGTTAAAAAAGAAAACAAAAAAACGCGATTTTAACATTATAAGTCCCATAGACCCCTGCAGAAAAAAATGCTGCGAATTTCGCAGGGAGAAAAAAAAAAAAAACTCTAGTGGGTAGTCACCCTTAGTTTGTATTTTTTACTGACTAAATACAGACAACACACGGACCCATTGGATTACATTGGTGTACTCAAGACACGCGTTGTTTGCTTTTGCGCAGAAACGTCCCTTTAAAGTCTCTGGGAGAGTAAAATACGCAGCGAATGCGCAGCAGCATTTCTGTTCACTGCAGTTTTTTTGCTCAGCTGCCTTCTGTGGGTTGTGACAAAACTGACAACACTTGACCTCTTTTTTTTTTGCACGCGTGAAAAAAAATGGATGACATGAGGATACAACAAGGACATAAAGAGCTGTATACGCAGGCGGTGAAAATGGTCTATTGTAAATGAGCCCCTAGCTCGGCTTTACGCATATTTGCACGTGCCTGAGTACTATGTTTTAGCACAATGAACAATGGTTTTTTTACTGTATTTACGGCATATTTACTGTACTTTTTGCTTTCGCAAGGCATGTTAATTGGCGCGGCAAACAAAGATACCGATAAAAATGGCTAATTAGTTCCAGATGTGTTCTTTTTCCAGCGCAATTATGCAGTATTTTACGCATCTTCTTGCGTATTTGTGCACTGACTTCTAAGGATACCTTTGGTGTACAAATGCGCTAAAAAATAGAGCATGTCCTATTTATTTATTTTTTGGCGTGCCCGAAATACACAAAATACAGGTTCTATTCTCTGCGTATTGTGTGCGCAACTTCTGCACCTCAAAAAAAAGGAGGGAAAATTTTTTTTAACTACAATGCTTTAAAAAAAAAATAAAATAAATAAAAAAGTTTACACTAAAAGGATACATTGTATGTAAAAACAGACACAAACAAGGGAACGTAAAGCTATTCCTTTAGCACAAGGGTTTTAAAAACATACAGCAGTGCTTAGAATGACAGGCGTTTGTATCCGTTTTTGCATGTACGCATATATCAAACATACATGGAAATCCTGGTAGAAACATCCCCTTAGTGACAATTGGTAATAATCTGCGCCGATTACCAATCCCACCAATATCCCCACTCCGATCTGTCTATTAGGAGAGCAGGACGGGCTATTGATACTACGACGGGGACCCCCAGTGCGGGGCACATAGAGGGGACGGCACCGCTCCCAGTCACTTCTACACGGACTTCCCAAAGTCGTCCCATAACCAACTCCGCTCAGCCTGTGACCCCATGCGGAGCACGGTGCCCCTCTTCCTGGATGTTGCTCACTACCCCCATGTATCCCACTGCCCCCTGGACGGGCACCGCTGGCTGTGCAGCGGGCAGGGCGGATAGGCATAGTCAGCGAGGCTGCGGCTCTTACTTACCAGATGCCGGGAGAGATCAGGAGAAGCGGCCATAACTTGGACGGCCGAGCGCGCAGTCCCGCCCCAGTCCCCCTCCCTCCCTGCCGGGACTGTCCGGATCCCCGCCCCTCCCCCACTGTACGGCCAGGTACGGCGGGGACAACTGTCACTTCTCTGCTTGGACATTACAGACACTACAGACCATCCCTGTGCGGATAACACTACATAGCTGCTGGGCATTATATAATATCGGGCATTATATAGTGTGTTTTGTGCAAAAACTGTATGGAAGTAATATTTAACCCCCTAAGGCCCCCTGTCCACGGGCGATATGTCAGTGCGTTATCTGCGGCGATAATCCGACCGTGGGTAATGCAGTGAATGCTTTCCATAGATTTAACTATGGAAAGCGCAGCCCGACATCCACGAGCTATGATTCTCCGCTTGCGGGATTTAAATCACGGCATGCTGCGATTTGCCACGATCAGCCTAGGCTGACCACGGAGACCTGTCAGTTCTCTCCCCTGCTCCCCCGCGGCAGAATATATCAAGCGACACTCCGTCACAGCTGTGGACGCACTCCTTTTTTTTTCAGTTTTGTTTTTTCCTCCCCCCTTTTAAAAAAATCCTAACTCTCTTATTTATCTATCACCATCGCTGTATGCGGGCTTGTATTTTGCGGGACGAATATTTTTCAATGATACTATTTAATGGACCATATAATGTACTAAAAAACCTTTAAATAATTCTAAGTGGAGTGAAAAGGGAAAAAAATGAAATTCTGCCATCTTTCGGTGCCTCCTGTTTCTATCGCGTACAAACAGCAACAAAAATGACCTGATAACTTTATTTTATGGGTCATTACGATTACTATGATACCAAACTTAGGGCTTATTCACACGAGCGTATATTGGCCAGCGTTTTCACGGCCGGCCAATATACGCTTCCATCTGAGCAGTCGTGCCCTTCTCTCCCACTCACCGACTCTATGCTTCTCTCCTCCGGTTTGCAATGGTAGTGGGCGGGACAGGGGCCAAGCTAAGCTCCCACCCCTTGTCCATAGCCAGCAATAGCAGTGGGCAGAGCAGAGCTTAGCTCCGCCTCATCCCACCCCCTCCAATTGCAAACGCCAGAGTGGAGGAGAGAGGCAGAGACCCGGTCAGGGGGAGGGAAGGGGGGGGGGACTGCTCAGATGGAAGCGTATATCGGCTGGCCGTGAAAACCCGACCAATATCGTATAAATAAGCCCTAATATAGTTTGTTTGTTTTTTTGTACTACTTTTATTTGCTTTAAAGATACTTAATTTTGTTAGATTATTTTCTGTCGCCATCTTCTGACAACTACAACGTTTTTATTTTTTGTCGACATAGTTGTGCGAGGGCTTATTTTGTGCGGGACGCCCTGTAATTTCCGCAGGTTCCATTTTGGAATACATATGATTTTTTGATCACATTTTATTACATTTTTTTCTTGGAGACCAAAAAGCGCAATTCTGGCGTTCTTTATTTTTCTTTTCTGATGACATTCACGGTGCGGGGTAAATAAGCATTACCTTGATAGATCGGACTTTTACGGACACAGTGATACCAAATATGTATTTTTGTTTTTTTATTTAAATTATTTTCTTATAAATATGGCAAAAGGGTTTTTCTTTTTAACCCTTATTACTTTTAATTTTTTTGAATAATTAGTAAAACTTTTTAAAACTTAATTTTACTCTTTTTTTTATGTCCCCAGAGGGGAGAAGAACTTGTGCTGCTTTGATTGCTTCTGCAGTATAATGTAATACCATAGCATCACATTATACTACGATCTGACAGGCATTCTATCAAGCCATCCCATAGGCACAGCTTGAAGAGCATTCTGCTACAGCACTGGGGCATTTCAGAAGGCACCCAGCTGCCGTTACATCGCTGGGGGGTGGGGCACACGGGATCCCCGAACATCGATTGGGGCATTTAAATGCCACTATCAGAATTGGCGGTATTTAAAGGGTTAACATCTCCGAAGAGCCGCATAGCTTATCGGAGCTGTTGCGGGCGAGTGTCGGTGTAAAAAACAGCCGGCACCCACGTTGTATGGAGCGAGATAGCCCCACGATATCCCTTCATGCATACCCCGAAGCTGCAGGACATAACTGTACGCCCTGCAGTGTTAAGGAGTTAAAGAACTTGTACCAGAATTTCAAGTTATCCCCCATCCATAGGGAAACTCTTCCCACGCAGATGCCAAGCGTTTTTGTGTTCAGAACGGCTCCAATCACTTCAGTGCAGTTGCGTTCCTCCGGTGCGGCTGACAGGATCGGCGAGTGTTTCCCATTGTTTTGAATGGGAAACCTCATGTGCACATTGCATGCCATGCATTGTGTTTTTCGGCTGCATTGCAAACAGTGGGTGATGCATTCCAATGGGACGCCCAAAGATAGGAAATGCTGCGTTTTTTTTCTGCATCACGATGCGGGGAAAAAATAAATAAAAAAATCGCTTGTGTATATGAACCCACTGAAAAGAATGGGGTTCATATTCCTGCGAGATTTGTGCGTCTTCATTCAGCCTAAAAGCGCCCACCCACTGGCGTTTGCGATTTTCGATTTTGCGCGGTTTTGGCGCGTTTTTTGCAGCGTTTTTTGCGGCTTTTTTGCGGCTTTTTCGCGCCTTTTCCGTTAATTTCCATTGACATTCATGGGTGCATTAAGAGAAAAATAAGGACACATATGCAACTGACAGTTCCTATGTTAAAAATTGCAACGGACCGAAAAAAAAACGCCAGTGGACAGGAGTACATTCAAAACTAATTGCTCTTGAGAAAAAACGCAAAACGCAAAGGAAAAAAAATCGCCAGTGGGTGGGCGCCCTAACATGGTATGTTACAATGCACAAATCTCCTGCGATTCTCACAACCATGTGAAAGCCGTCTAAGGGCGCCCACCCACTGGCGTTTTTTTTTTTCGGTCCGTTGCAATTTTTAACATAGGAACTGTCAGTTGCGTATGTGTCCTTATTTTTCTCTTAATGCACCCATGAATGTCAATGGAAATTAACGGAAAAGGTGCGAAAAAGCTGCGAAAATGCCGTGAAAAAGCCGCAAAAAACGCCTCGAAAAACGCGCGGAAAACGCTGCGTTTTTCACGCACGAAAATCGCAAACGCCAGTGGGTGGGTGCCCTAAGGCCAGTGTGATAAAATCCTGTTCACACTCGTACTTGTGTGCACAATATGTAGAGGATAGAACCTATTTCAATGGGTTCGTTCACATTTCCATATTTTGCGCACGCATTTTGGTTCCGCAAAAAAAAAAAGCAGCATACTCTCCTTTTCTGTGCATCTGCACAACCAAGTAGCCTGCGGATTTTGGTGTGGAATTTACCACAGCTGGAGTGTACTGTGCGGCCTATTCCGATCCATGGGAAAGGTCCCTAAAATGCAGCTAAGGGCTTAAACAGACGGGAATAATACATATCAATGTGTATCAATTGTCCGATGCAAGTTGCAGCCAATAATCTTGGGTGCAAATATTAAATAACCCGTGTGCCTGTACCCTAAACCTGCTGCTGCAGATTTCCGCTCTATGACCCGCATGTATACATGCAGATTTTGGTGTGGAACTTTTTTGGGTGCAGATTGTGGAAAGATTCCTCTCGTGTGGAAGCACCTTAAACACTGAGGCCTCCTTCACACGAACATTATTTTAGTGCTACGATAGCCGCGCCAAAAAAAAGACACGGCTATCGACGCTCTGAATTGCGTGAATTAAGCATAGCCGCAACCAAATTGCAGCTACTTTTTGCAATTTTCCTGGCTGGCTGCGGCGTCTTGCTGTACACTGACGCCACAGCCCCAAAATCTTTTCGGCCACCAGAACAATGAAGGGAATCCCCGCGATTTTCTTCCATTGAGATCGCAATGTTCTGCCATTGCTTTTAATGGGACTGGTGTAGCTGCCGCCGGCCCCATGAAGGACAATGGGTCGCGGGAGCAGGTGAGTGTCACGCTGCTCTCTGCAGACGCTTGGGTCGGGTCCCACTGCGAGAATTCTCGCAGCCGGATCCGCCCCGGCCGTCTGCAGGCGGCCTGAGTCACATTAAAAGCCTATTGTGGAGAGGGGCAGAGTTTTAGTTAATTAGTAGGAGTTATTTTTCCTGTAATATTTTCAAGTTGTTAAAAATATTATTATTTATAAACATCCAGTTGATACATTTGTCCCAATAATGCTTAAAGGGGTTGTCCCGCGCCGAAACGGGTTTTTTTTTTTCCAACCCCCCCCCCCCCCCCCCCCCCCCGTTCGGCGCGAGACAACCCCGATGCAGGGACCTAAAGAAAAATCCGCACAGCGCTTACCTGAATCCCCGCGCTCCGGTGACTTCTTACTTACCGGCTGAAGATGGCCGCCGGCATCTTCTCCCTCCGTGGACCGCAGGGCTTCTGTGTGGTCCATTGCCGATTCCAGCCTCCTGATTGGCTGGAATCGGCACGTGACGGGGCGGAGCTACACGGAGCTACACGGAGCCCCATTGAGAACAGAAGAAGACCCGGACTGCGCAAGCGCGGCTAATTTGGCCATTAGACGGCGAAAATTAGTCGGCTCCATGGGAACGAGGACGCTAGCAACGGAGCAGGTAAGTGAAAAACTTCTTATAACTTCTGTATGGCTCATAATTAATGCACAATGTACATTACAAAGTGCATTAATATGGCCATACAGAAGTGTATAGACCCACTTGCTGCCGCGGGACAACCCCTTTAAGGCCAGTCTCACACAACCGGATAGGAATTGTGGACTCCTTAAGCATTCATCCGTCGTAATACGCGATCAATCAAATGCATTGGATTACACACTTCCAGCCTACAGAGGAATCTGGCCTTGACCGCAACCGGCGTTTCGTGCGTACTTGTCTTTCCTCTTCTTTATCTGTACTGTGGATGGCTTTCAGACATGTGCAGTACAGATATTTTTTTTAAGGTTTTTTTCTCACGCCGGCACTAGGTGATGAAGCAGGTAGCCACGTCCCATCCACAATGTCAATTGTGGATGGGACGCGGGGCGGGGCGGACGGCTTCCACTAACTTCAATGGAAGCGATCTGTGCAGAATCCGCACTAAAATAGAAGGTGTTGCGATTTTTACTCCGCTTTTGGCGTACTCCACAATTGGTTTCCGTGACTGTGCAGGAAGAAGCGCTTTTACATAGTATGTTTCGAATGGTATTTGCTGCAGAACCGCAGTACGGACGCCGACCGCAAATTCCGCAATGCAAATCCGTTTGTGTGCGGCCTTGTCACTATGGAATAGCATCATAAACTAAGTTTGTATTCATCCTGGATTTCACAGTGTCCGCATGGTCTGAAAATTGGACTCCTTTCAGACCTCTGTGCTCGCACTCTCCTATACAGGTCTATGAGAATACACGCACCCAGCGGTCAGAAAAGAGCCAAGCTTTCAAACTGCATACGGACTTCACTGTACGACACTGCAGGAACTGGGGAGTGTAAAAAATACATCCTTGGCTCCCCATCACCATCTGGAACAGCACCATAACTTTGTCACCATGAAACAAAACCATAAACTGTGTCTCTGTAAAAAAAACTGCTTTTCCTTTTTTTAAACCGACTTATTATTTAGTACTCAGACGGCTTATTGGTGGGTTACGCCCAAGATTCTTGGGTATAACTCACATCAGTTAGCTGTCCGAAACTTGTGGCCAATGGACATATGTCCAATTGTGGTCTGTAAATCGGACCAGAATAGACATGTTGCGATACATGGACCATTAGTCCATGAAAAAAAATTGCTTACACTGGGAAGAGCCCACTAACTAATTTTAAACATAAAATATAACTTTTATTCACTCTGTTAAAAATTGAGCTCACTGACAAACATACACAGATATATATCAATCTAAATGATCAATTTACGATCAGTAAAGTATCAACACTGTAGTTCCAATATTAATAGATTCTGTTGGTGGACAAAAAGTATATAAATTATGCACGATCAACTTGTTTTTGTGTATCGTGCAGAAATTAATTTATTCTCCCACAGTCGACGCGTTTCTTCAGTCACCTCCAACCTGTGACTGATTCATCAGGATGGGGAGACAGTATATTACAGAAATAGGTCCACTTTGATGATGGATAGTGAGGATGTATTAATCACTTATCAAAAACTCCCTTTTTTTTTTTTTTTCTTTTTCTTTTCCTGTGGATTTTTATATAGTACGGGAGTTTTCTTTTCCCCAAAATTTGATGATACTTGTGTTGCAAATGGTCTGAATTATGATATTAATTGGTTTTAGCTCAGTACTTGAAGTATCCAGCCCAGATTGATTTAGGTTTAATCATGGTTAACGGATGCCATCCGAGCTAGATCTCTAACCACATTAAAGGGGTGGTCTCGCGAAACCAAGTGGGGTTATACACTTCTGTATGGCCATATTAATGCACTTTGTAATGTACATTGTGCATTAAATATGAGCCATACAGAAGTTATTCCACTTACCTGCTCCGTTGCTAGCGTCCTCGTCTCCATGGTTCCGTCTAAATTCGCTGGCAGCTTGCTTTTTTAGACGCGCTTGCGCAGTCCGGTCTTCTCTATTCAGCACGAGCCGCTTCAGTGTGCTCCCCGCTACAGCTCTTCTGCGCATGCGCAGACGAGCTGTCACTGCTCGGGAGCGCGCTGCAGCGGCCATTCTGCACCTTCCTCTGTTAGAGGAAGGTGCAGAAACTGGAGCTGCCCAGCGGAGAAGCCCAGCCAAGCCCAGCAGCCCAGCAGCCCCGAGAAGCGTCCCAGGTAAGTGATGGGTCGGGGGGGAACTAGCGCTGCGCCGGGGGAACTAGCGCTGCGCCGGGGGGGGGCTGCCGCTGTGATGGGGGAACTAGCGCTAGGCCGGGGGGGCTGCCGCTAGGCCGGGGGGGCTGCCGCTAGGCCGGGGGGGGCTGCCGCTAGGCCGGGGGGGGCTGCCGCTAGGCCGGGGGAACTAGCGCTGGGCTCCGGAACCTAGCGCTGGGCTCCGGGGCCTTCACCTGGGCTGAGGGTCTAGCGCTGGGGAGCCGGGGGCTAGCGCCGGTTACCTGCTGCCTGGCGGTGGGCGTCTGGTCGGCGGCTGCGGGGCGTCTGGTCGGCGGCTGCGATGCGTCCGGTTGCCATGGAGACACAGCTGGCGGCGTCTCGGGAGCGCGCACGTCGGGCTGCAGCGAGCGACGGGGAAAGAGCCGGCGGCCATCTTGAGAAAACTTTTATAAGTTGCTGAAACGCTGGAACGGTAAGTACAAACCAGCTAGAAATGTCATTTACAGGGGGGCTTAGTAATGTGTACTTAATGGGGGGGACTGGGCAAAAAAAAAATTTTACTGCTTCCTCGAGACATCTCCTTTAATGATATCATTCAGGAATCATGTGGTTACGATAATACACGGACTGGCATCCAACTGATGTATGTATCTCCACTGTGACTCTGTTAGACTAATGGTCATCAGTGTGATCTTATTCCATAAATTATTCTAGTAACTTACTGGGGTACTTCTGTGTAGCTGTCCCTGATGTTTGTTTATAAACCATCAGTAAGTAGCTAACAGATGTTACACAGCTACTTGAAATGTTTTTATATAGGCGGTCATAAACACAGTTGGGCCTCAATATTATGAGCCCATTGATAAACTGTGTTATCATTAGTGTCCTTAGTGCAGCTTTAGGTTAGTCTAAGTCAAAAGAGCTAGATACTTTGGCTCAATTGCAGTGACTGAACACTAAAGCTGACTTAGTTTGCTGCCCAGATCACTAAAGAGAGCTGTAACATAGTACTGGAATCGGATGTGATATCTGATAGCACCCTTCAACCTTTCCCACACAGCACAGCATGTGCAACCGCTGGGATCAATGTCCCACAATAAACTGACAGACCCTAATTTATATACTTTTTGTCCACCAACAGAATCTATTAATATTGGAACTACAGTGTTGATACTTTACTGATCGTAAATTGATCATTTAGATTGATATATATCTGTGTATGTTTGTCAGTGAGCTCAATTTTTAACAGAGTGAATAAAAGTTATATTTTATGTTTAAAATTAGTTAGTGGGCTCTTCCCAGTGTAAATAATTAAGTTTAAAAAGAACCCTACTGTCACAGTGATTAATGAAAAAAAATTGCTGGTCTAAAAAGCCCTACACGCTAACTGTGGATTTTGATGCAGAATTGGCAGCAAGATTCTGAATTTTCAATCCCACACCAAAATCCACGTTCACGGTGCGAGTTCTGGGGTGGAATATTCCGCAAGTTTTGAAAGGTCCCGAAGAGAGAAATCCTTAGAACACGAGTGAAATTTGAGAAGAGTCCCGTGACATAAACCATTCTTACTAGGTTTTATATCGCCACCTGCTGGTATTACACGATACTACCAAGTAATCAGCTACTACAATTATCTCATGTATACCCTTCCATCATGTTGTTGTATTTTAAGAGAAAAACTGAAGTATAATAAAATAATGAATGGAATTATTAAGAATTAATTATAATTCATATTTAGAATGATATAGAACATGCTTTAGTTAATGGTAGTATGAGACAAGATGTGAACCCTTATGGAAATATGTGAGTAAGGAAGAAATATAGGTGCATGTAAATATTTTTGGCCTGCTGCTCAGCATATGATTCTTCTTCAGTGGTGTAGACAGTGAATGGTATGACTGCTGTAATAAATGTCACATGTGAGTAAAGGGAGAAAAACATCTCATACGGGTTTTGTGTGTTGCAGGACGCACGAATTTGAACTCCATTCTTTTGAATGAAGTTATTCACATGAGCGATTTTTTTCCACTTGCACGACTCATGTTTCGGAACGCCTCACCGATTGTTTTCAATGGGACCTTAAAAGACATTGCATGGCACTTGTATACCATGTGATGTGCATGCCAGTGCGATGTGATGTTTTCCATTGAAATCAATGCAAAAAACTTGCAATCTTCAGATGCGAGTGAAATACTTGCCTGAGGATCACAATCTCACAGAAGTGATGCTAGGTATTTTGGAATGAAAAACACCTCATATCAGTGTGAAAAACACAAGTGCGATATTGGCTAAGTTTCTCAGCCTGTTATTGCGCTAACCTGTGGGAATTTAGGCAGAGGGTGAAACTTAGGCTGACTTCATACTGGCGAGCGCGATATGGGGCCATAAATCATCACCATATCGCCCCTGCCATCCATGTAAAAGCCTTGAGGATGTGAGACATTTTCTCGCATCACTTGTTTTCAATGGGAGATCTCGCATCGCATTGCGTGCACCTAGCACCTGGTGCAATACTGCCTCCAGCCCCATTGAAAACAATAGGGCTGCAACGCAGAAAGATAGATGCCGCGATTTGTTTCCTGCATAGCATTGCGGTGCGATGTGGAGAAACATCAATCCTGTTTATGATCCCATTAAAAAGAATGGGGTCATATTGGTGCATCTTGCAACTCACAAATCTCCCACAATTCTAGACCCAATCATTGTTATAAAGACCTGTATAAAGAGTCAGCAGAGGCGTTGTTCCATCTTCCTTATTTGCACATATTTCCCAGAGGAGCATGAATTGCTTTTTAAGCCTCCTCACTCCCCTTCTCGGTGCTGCCTGCCTGTCCACGGGCGATTGTTCATTGCGTTACCTTCGGCAATAATCCGGCCATAGCATTGCTATAGAAAGTGTAGCCGCGGCATCCACAAGCGGACAATCATAGCGATTCTCCGCTCGCGGGATCTAAATTGTGACATGCCTATCTGTCAGATGGGCTCACCCCTGAGACCTGTCAGCGCTCCTCCCCAGTGGCAGAATATCGCTGCCGATATTCCGCAACGGCCTTAAGGAGAGACAACACCCCTCACAACCCACATCATTCTGGCTTGGTTTTCAGTTCCCAATCATTGTTTAAAAGACCTGTATAAAGGGTTGGACATTGATTTGCGGGAAAGCTGCCATCCAATAGGTGGCGCTGCAGAGGTATTGTTCCATCTTCCGTATTTGCTTAGACTAATGATTCATACTTATACACAGTGTATATCAGGTAGTCAGAGAAGTGGTGCAGCCATGGACTTTCGTAGATCCATGCACATGTGCATGTAGACACTGCGTGTAGATACGCAAGAGAAATAAATCACAACATGCCCTATTTTTCTGTGTACAAACGCAACGTGAGCCCTATACATTTATATAGGATGCTTAACCCCTTAGTGACCACCCATACGTGTTTTGCCATTCTTGGTGTCTGGGCTTTAATACAGCACCATAAAAACACGCTGCCCCTGTAGAGTAAAGCATTGGGGTCTATGAATGTGACAGCTCCCTGCTATCGGCTACCTGAGAACCAGGAGCTGTCATCGTGGGCCGTGTGTGCGACCTCTAGTTATGCTCCATAACGCAACCTTCCCGAATAAGAAGCTGGCATACGATCTCAGAAGTGTCCAATGGGCAGTCACTTAGACACAGAAGCCTGTACTAGTAACACCCCGCCACCAGAAGAAGATTGCGGGTGCTTTTTTCTTATCCTCTGTGTGCAATAATAATATAGAATGCATTAACCTCTTAATGACCGCCAATATGCCTTTTGACGGCCTGTATCGACGTTCTATGTATGAAGAGAGATCTTCCTCCCCGCGTCGTGGCTGCTGGCTGCTTCTTACAGCCGACACCTGGCGGCAGCAGCAGCTCCGATCAGCCATGCAGCTGATCGGAGCTGTTAACCCTTTAAATGCTGCTGTCAATTCAGAGATCGCAGGGAGCTGTGTGGGTCTCATGACAGCCGGGGGCCTTCCCCACTTAGACAGCCTGCTGAATCGCAAGCCATCCCCACTTAGACAGCCTGCTGAATCGCAATATGATGTAATGCAATGGCCTAATGACACGGGAAAAGCAGGATTTTTTTGTTTTTTAATCTGTACTGCACATGTCCGACAGCAAGTCGTGCGGACCATCTGCACTACAGATGAAAAGAAAAAAGGCGCGGAACGCTGTTGCTGCTGCCGAGGTCGGATTCCGCATGCGGAATCCAGCTACGCTGTGTGCAGGCGGCCTTGATGAAGTATCTGAAGGTTATCTTTTAAGTTGGGGTCCCGTCTATATGACATTATTGGTGGATTTAGAAATTGGAAACGTTTGATCAGCCCCTCATTAGCAAATACCAGTGTCCCCTCAAAATATGAGAAATCCACAAGATGCTATGACTGTGACAATCTAAATCTGCCATGTTACTTACAACTATTGTAAGAAGGTCACAGCACCTTGTGGGTAACAATGTGACCACATTCACTTTGCAATGCTTTTGATGGAGGCAGCGCGAAACTGCGATCATTTAGCTGTACAATGTGTGTTGCTGCCGCAGTCACTAGGTTTATACAGCGCAATTGCTGCATTTAGGTTTTTTTCACCAAATAAAGGATCTGATGCATAACAGAGAAGTTCCTTTGTGTCAACTTATAAAAGTTCTGCTTTTGGACCATAATTCCAGGCAACAAATGGCTGATGGAAATTGTGCTAACAGGTAACAGAGTCAAGGCCGGAACAATATGACGTGTAGTAACTGGCTCAAACACTGGAGAACAATGCCAACAGTTGGAGGAGCCTGTAGTGCCTCGGGGAGGGAACACCTGGCGACCAAACATCATTTTCTTTTGTTAAAACATTGTTTAATAAAATTTTCCACCATGCTGACTTGTCTGCAGTCACTGAAATACATTTTATAAGTAGGTTTTAGAACACAGATATTGTACCTCTAGGCGATTCTCTCTCTTTACAGCATAAAATAACAAGTAGCAGCTGGAGTTGTTCTGTACTAGTGTGTTATATAATTATCTTTATAATTACATTCTATTAACTGGTAACACTTTCCTAAAAGCTAATTCATGTGGTAATATATAGCACACATTACAGAGTTTTTGCTTTGCCATACTCAAGTTAGGTCTAGATATGAGCGAGTATACTCGCTAAAGGCAATTGCTTGAGCGAGCATTGCCTTTAGCGAGTACCTGCCCGCTCGAGACTGAAGGTTCGGGTGCCGGAGCGGGGGAGCAGTGAGTAGCGGCTGTCAGCAGGAGGGAGCGGGGGGTGGGGGTGGGGGGAGAGATCCCCCCCGTTCCTCCCCGCTCTCCCCCGCAGCTCCCTGCCCGCCGCAGGAACCTCCGTTCGCAGATCCGGCACACCATACCAGAAGAAAAATTGCTGCATGCATTTGTCTGGTAAAATGATGGATAGCTGTGCGGAAACCAAACGGACCCCATTGTAGTCAATGGGGTCCATTCGGCGCAGTTCGGTTCTGTCATAAGACTGCTTTGTTCGATGAAGGAATTCCCCTTTTACCTGAATATAGCAGGAAAATGGAACCGCCGAAAGAAGTCTTTCACTGGTGTAAATAGCCTTTACAGCATTCAAACAAAGGCACATATGGAGTATGGTGCAGAGACGTCTACCAGCACTTCTACTGTACATCAGCAATACACAGTATCTTATGTGTTTGGATAAAGTATTCAATCATATGAAAGGCAAATGAGGAATTTTATGGCTAGGAGGTACAAATAAGGTGCAGCAACATGTATGAATAATCCAAAATTTCATAAAGTAAAAAAATGCAGTAAAAAGAAAGATACCTGAACTTTTAAGTAGTTTTAACTAACTTTTGTTTGATTGCCATTACATTCTTCTCTGAGGGTACTACAGTGTTCATGCATCAGTGTTCCATTACTTTACAGTGTTGACAGGCTTTAGAATTAGGAAAACTTACAAAAATATGCATAATTTGCATTTGTGCTCTAAGTACTTATATGTTATGTGTAATTAGCAGGAGACTACATAGGAATCATGGGCCCCATAGAAAAAGTCAGAAGAGCCCCCTCATCAAAATGGGAAATGTTCCTCCCTCGTGCATTCCTTAGGCTGGGTTCACAGTACCAGGTTGGATGCCGATCGCAGAATACGCAATTTAAATCCGGTCATGTGAGACTGGCCTTAAATGAGTTTTCCAAGACCCTCACAAAATGAATGTGAGCCTACAAATATGATAAAAATAGAGGAAGCATGACTCATTTGTCCATTCTGCTGTCATTTCAGGCTCTAGTTTTAGTAGTTATGCAGCGCTAGTTATGCATTCTAGCGCTGCATAACTACTAACTACACATATGACCCCATGACTGCATGCAAGGGTCACGTAAGTGTTACGGCACTCTGACCCCGCGAGCGCCAGATGGGGATCCCTGTACTTACCGCACCCCACTGTCCCTGCCTACTTGCCTCGACCTGGCTAACCCCAGGCGGACAACTGGGCGGCGGTCCCTACTCTGGCTAGGGACCTGGCGACTACCTAGATGGAACTAACTACCGGGGGACAGAGTGCCGACAAGGAAGGCAGATGAAGATACAAACAGAAAATGCTGAGCACTAGGCAAAGCTAGGGAAAGGAAGCTGACAAGCAGACTAGCGGACTGACTGGAGGGAACTGCAGACAGAACTAACTAGTATCTGACAGCACCAATAACTGGCAGTGAGCTCAGGTCACTGCCAGCCTTATAACTGCAAAACTCCGCCCATGGATGGAGAGTGGGAGGAGCCAACTCCCCCATTCACAATACAAGAGAGAGGAAGGGGTGCGGGCGGCGCCCTACGGGCGGACCCGCCCACGCCGCCGCACATCGACCGCCCCGCGTCACCGGGAGAGCCCTGACGTCACAGCTCCGGGCCGCCGAAGCCGGGGTGGCGCGCGCTGACCGCGGGACCCTGCGCCGCGCTGCATGGTAACAGTAAGTAGTTGGTTACATAATTACTGCAGCGTTGCCGCTGGAAAAACAAAGACCCTGTTGGGAATATCGGTGGAGAGAACAAGTAAGTTATGGTTCATTCTTGTCTTATTTTATAATAATACATGGCTTTCATTAAATTTGTGGAGGTCTTGGAAAACCATTTAACCCTTTCCAATCCACTGTCTGACGTCTGAAGACATTCTGATTGTAGGCTGTACAGCTCCGATGTCAGAAAACGTCCGGCAGGGTATTCTTACTATATATTACTGACTACTGTGTTGTCAGGGGCCTCTCCAGTATGTCCCATGTCGCAGTACTGGCGCTAGCCAGCAGATGGTGCCATTGCATAATGGCAGAAAGAGAAAGCCCCATAGGAAACCCTGAATCCAAAATTGGACAGCAAAGGGTTAAAAGCCCAGGACTGTCCCAATTCCTTTTAACTACATTTCACCCTCACTCCACACACAAATAATAGAATAACAATAATGAAAATAAAACAGAAAAAGTGTCAGGATTAGTGCAGTGTGACATTTTCTGTATTTTTGTTTTATTTATCATCATTGTACTTGGCAATACTGAGTGACTGACTTGTCTTCCAAGTCCTAACTAAGGGTGACTATCTACTACAGTGTTTTGTTCCCTGCGAAATTCGCAGCATTTTTTTTTTTGCAGGGGTCTATGGGACTTGTAATGTTAAAATCTCGATCGGTCAAAATCACGATTTCACGGTAAATTGCGATTTTGCGCGATCGCGAATTTCGCAGGGAAAAAAAAATTGTAGTGGGTAGTCACCCTAAGGGTGGATTCAGACGACCATATATCGGCTCGGCTTTCACGCCGAGCCGATATACGGTGTCCTTGTCTGCAGGGGGGTAGGGATGGAAGAACCAGGAGCAGGAACTGAGCTCCCGTCCCCTCTCTGCCTCCTCTCCGCCCCTCTGCACTATTTGCAATGAAAGGAGGCAGGACAGGGTGGGACTAAGTTCCGAGAATTAGTCCCGCCTCTCCCCATTGCAAATAGTGCAGAGGGGCGGAGAAAAGGCAGAGAGGGGGCGGGAGCTTAGAGCACTGCTCCTGGCTCTTCTAGGCTCCCCCTCTGCAGAGAGAGACGACGTATATCGGCTGGGTTTTCACGCCCAGCCGATATACGTTCGTCTGAATCCAGCCTAAGGCAGACTTGCCATCCCTTAGCCCTCCTCAAGGAAACTGCACATTGATAGGGGTGAAAAACCCTGAAACAGCAGTCTGGTATGGTATTCTGGCTTGGTTTACAATTCCCAGTCATTGTTATAAAGCTCGTCTAAAAAGTCTGACATTGACTTGCAAGAATGCTGCTTTCCAGTAGGTGGCGCTGCAGTTGTATTGTACCATCTTGCTATGTGTATATACTATATATCAGTGATGTGTGTGCATATATCTGTGTATGTTGCTGTGAGTGTAACACGTGTGGCGTTTATATAGATATATCTATATGTGTGTTTCTATATGAACATATTTATCATAGTTTTAGTGGTGACTTTATTTACAGATAGAACTAGGAGAATCTATTTTTTACTTTGTAAAAATAACCACAAATGGTAGAGGACAGACAGTGCTGGATTTCGATTAACCCCTTGAAGACCAAGCGCAGTAAATATATGGTGCTTGGTCCTGGTCTTTAATCCCGGCCAATAGCAGAAGTACGGAGCGGGATAAAAGCCTCTGCTCCTGCAATCAAGCAGGAATAGGTCAGGTCCTCGGCTGTCAGACACAGTTGAGGACCTGGAGGGGAAGAGAGAAGCAGTTTTTAACCCCTTCTGCCTTCTCCTTTCCCGTGTACATAGCGCTCTATGAGCTCTATGTACTTAGGAGTGAGAGCTGAACTAACCCATGACCACCAGGTGTCCTCTGGCACAGCAGAGCTACAGGGTCCTAGCAGACCCTGATCAGCTCTGTTAGTGACTATTGTCACTACGGGGGGATGTTTTCCCTTGTAACTCGGACTCCCATGGATGTCCCAGCTATAGTGGAAAAGTGGGAATTAAAAAAAAGACAATGTAAATGACCCACAAAGTACCAATATGACATCCTGAGGGACATAAATGGTAAAAAAAATAGTTACAAAAATAAGTTTAAAAAATTACTGAATAAAATAAAAATATATACATAAAAAAGATAATGACCACCCAAAACCGTCACCATATGCGCACTGTATCAAAATGTCCAAAACAAAATTAAGAACCCATTCCCATACTTTATTTTAGCGTAAATATACTCATTTTAAAAATAAACAACTATAAATTTAAAAAATCATTTTCTTTAGCTTTTTACCCCTAATAAAACCAAAAACTGAAAAAATAGCCCTGTATGTCGTGGAAAAAAATATGCAGAGAAAATAGTTTGGGTAGCTAAAGAAAAAAAAGAGGGCAGTAAAATCACCACATGGGCAAATACAGCAGGTTCCACTGAAAGCAATGGGCTGCCGGCGATCGCGGGATGAATTGTCAGGAAGGGCTTAAATATATAAGCCCTTCCCTGCAATTCATCCAGAAATGTGTTACAATAAAAATATATACCGTATATACCGGCGTATAAGGCGACGGGGCGTATAAGACGACCCCCCCAACTGTCACCTTATACGCCGGGAATACAGCGGAGCAAAGAATAAAAATCATTACTCACTTCCCCCGGCGTTCTGCGGCGCTGCTGCAGGCTGTCGCTCCCTCCTGGTCCCCGGCAGAGCATTGCTTTCTGGACGCAGGGCTTGAAATCCCCGCCTCCAGAAAACACACGTGCCTTCAGCCAATCACAGCCAATGACAATGAAGCCTAAAATCACTCCTAACGCTCTCCCTATAGCAGCTCCGGCATCAACAGCACTTTCCCTGAACTATGTCAGAATGCATCTGTGGCGAGCCGCGGGCGGGCAGATTTTAATACTCGGGTGACACCTAATCTCGCCAGCCACTCACTGCAGGGGGGTGGTATAGGGCTTGAACGTCGCAGGGGGAAGTTGTAATGCCTTCCTTGTCTTTCTATTGGCCAGAAAAGCGCGCAAATTTCTCAGGGAAGAAAATGAAAGTGACTCGAACATCGCGTGGCACTCGTCTCGAGTAACGAGCATCTCGAACACCCTAATACTCGAACGAGTATCAAGCTCGGACGAGTATGCTCGCTCATCTCTAATGAGGACTTCTGAAACGTTTTCTACTCAGATCTCACCAGCCTGCACAGAACGTCTGATGCTGGCCAGTGTCAGAATTATCAGGAGGAGAAGCTTTTAGGGTTTGGACTCCAATTTTAACAACACATTTCCTACCTGAGTGATTAAAATACGCATGTGAGATGCCTGCAATAAACTAATAGTCCAATAAAACAAGTACAATAGTCCAAATATATATAATTGTAATTCTTAATAGTAGAACAGTTCCTAACATAAATACAGCATCAGAACCAAGCTCCTAACAAAAATACAGCACTAGAACCAAGCTCATCACATAAATACAGCACCAAAACTAAGCTCATAATATATCAACAGCCCTAGAAGCAAGATCAAGAAAGGGATAAACTGTAAAGTAAAGTCAGCCCTGCTATTTAAGTTTGTACTTCCTAGTATGAATTGTATGATGGGAGTTGTCAGGTCACAAACAAGAATGCTACTACCCATCATCACTCTACAGATTATACAGTGACTGCAGGACTGACCAGAGGCAGCCAGTGACAGAATAAACAATGACACTGTGACTCACATGTGACTTCATTTCTAATTAGCATTGTGATTTTCTTTTCCATACAGTCCAGATGGACATGACAGCTTCTCTCAGACACAACTTTTGTCACACAGAGGTCTTTGGCTGATTGATTTTTCTTATCTGTAATCCCCATATAAAGATAAACTTTTAATAGTGCCATACTATGGTTTCCCCTAAATACTGTATAACAGTGCAACTTACAGCATCACGAGTAATAACTAACAATTCACACTTTCTCACTGTAGTAAATAAGCAACCAAACTGTCCTTTGACAGTAACACATAGCCATACTGTCCTCCTGTAGTAATAAATGACCATACTGTCCTCCTGTAGTAATAAATAGCTGTACTGTCCCTCTGTAGTAATAAATAGCCATACTGTACCCCTGTAGTAAATAAGGAGCCATACTGTCCCCCTGTAGTAATAACTAGCCATACTGTGCTCTGTAGGAATATATAGCCATAATGTCCCCATGTAGTAATATCTATATATATAAAGACGGAAGCCCTCACTGTGTCACTGACTGACTGACTGACTCACTCACTCACTCACTGACCCGCCACTTATTCTCCAACTTCCCGATGTCATAGAAACATGAAATCTGGCACAAGCATAGATTATGTCATAAATAGGAAAAGTAAATGAGTCCCAACTCGATTATTCAATTCTAAGTGCAAAAGAATTAGCGTCCAAATTTTACGTACTGAATCTAATTCTCTCCCTTCCCGATGTCATAGAAATGTAAAATTTGGCACGAGCATTGATTATGTCATAAATAGGAAAAGTTAATGGGTCCTAACTCAATTATTCAAGTCTAAGTGCAAAAGAATTAGTGTCTAAATTTTACGTACGGAATCTAATTCTCTCCCTTCCAGATGTCATAGAAATTTGAAATTTGGCACAAGCATTGATTATGTCATAAATAGGAAAAGTTAATGGGTCCCAACTCGATTATTCAAATCTAAGTGCAAAAGAATTAGCGTCCAAATTTTATGTACGGAATCTAATTCTCTCACTTCCCGATGCCATAGAAATTTGAAATTTGGCACGAGCATTGATTATGTCATAAATAGGAAAAGTTAATGGGTCCCAACTCGATTACTTAATTCTAAGCGCAAAAGAATTAGCGTCCAAATTTTACAAACGTAATCTAATTCTCTCACTTCCCGATGTAATAGAAATTTGAAATTTGGCACAAGCATTGATTATGTCATAAATAGGAAAAGATAATGGGTCCCAACTTGATTATTCAATTCTAAGCGCAAAAGAATTAGCATCCAAATTTTATGTACGTAATCTAATTCTCTCACTTCCCGATGTCATAGAAATTTGATATTTGGCACAAGCATTGATTATGTCATAAATAGGAAAAGATAATGGGTACCAACTCGATTATTCAATTCTAAGCACAAAAGACGTAGGTGCAGCCTCCTACACAACCTGCAATTCATCAGACTGAACAAGTCTGTAAACAGTTGCTGGCCAGAGTCACAGTAACTGATAACTTGAAAAACAAACAGGGGTCAAAGAAGCCCAAGTAGCACTTTATGAGCAAGTCATGACTCAGCTACAGATAAGCCCGAATGAAGCTAAAGTATATAAAGCTCAAGTCCAAGAGCTTAAACAGAAGCATACTCAAGTTATGGAGGAACCATCCAAACTGCTAGGGAAAACTAAAAAGGCTCTGGAAAGTGAGCAGAATGAGTTGAATAGTGAGGTAAAGGTACTTCTGCAAGACAAGACTGAATCTGAACACAAGAGAAAAAGGGTAGAGACTCAACTTCAAGAGCTACAAGTAGAAATCACTGAAGGTGACAGAGTACAGTCAGAGTTGTCTTAGAAGGTGAACAGACTGCAGGTGGAATTGGAAGCTCAGGTTGAAGATTCTCAGAAATTGTTGCAAGAAGAAGTTAGGCAGAAGCTTGACGTCAGAACCAGGTTGAAGAGAATGGAAGATAAGAGAAATGTATTCCTCAAGTAGTTAGAGGAAGATGCAGAAACGATGAGAAACCTTTTGTTAGGAGGGGACTTGCGGTTACCGGTGGTGGTGCACGGCATGGCGGTGTCGCCCAGGGGTTGCCTAGGGTGGTTGGCGTCCGGGCAGGCGTCAGGCGTGGGAACCACGGCACTGCTGGGCGGGGCCGGAGAAGGAGCGGATTTCATGCATTACCAGCTGGCTCGTCACCAGGCTCTGCCTCGACCTAGGCGGGGTTTTGGGTATTTAACTCTGCAGACACTGTCAGTCCCTGCCAGTGGTTGCGAATTGTTCTCCTGCTAACACCCACTCAGGTTGCTTGCTCCAGTCTTCTGACGTGGTTTGCTCTGACCTATTTGTCTCCCTCTGGATTCCTTGTTAGTTCTTTGGTGGTTAATTGACTCTCTTAGTTTTGACTTGGATTTTGGTAATTACTGTCTTCTGGTTAGTTGGTTTCTCCTGTCCCCGGGGTTCCTTCAGTGCAGAGTAGGGACTGCCGCCCAGTTGTCGCCCTGGGGGTTACCCCAGGGGGGCAAGTAGGTAGGGACAGGGGAGAGGGTTGGTTGTAGGGACTTCCAGTCATTCGTTCCTAACCAGCCCCGACAGAACCACTGGCCATACAAAGATTCGGGGTAGAAGGTTAACCCTGAGTATCTGTTCATCATAGAGGCAGTTACTGCAGTTATAAATCCGGTCCAGAAATTGACTAAGGGGGTACAAGATTTGTCGGCTCGTCTCTCGCACCAGGTCAGGAGGTGGCAGGGACTCCGGCAATGGTATCACGGGGACCCTGGTCTGTTTGTGAACCCAAGGCAACTTTACCTAACTTCTTTTCTGGTGACCGTAATGCATTCTTTGTGTTCCGTGAGGGATGTAGACTATATTTTAGTTTGCAGCCACAATCCTCTGGTTCAGAACATCAAAGGGGACCCACAGAATTGGGCTTTTTCATTAACATCAGATTCCCCCTCTTGTCAGTCGGTGGATGCCTTTTTCTCCGCCTTGGGTAAGATATACGATGAGCCAGATCGTGCAGGGTATGCGGTTTCTAAATTATTGAGCCTGCACCAGGGTAAAATGATGGCCGAGGAGTTTTGTTCACAATTTCACCAGTTTTGTGTAGAGTCTGGCTGGAATGATCGGGCCTTAAAAGACCTTTTTTTGACCAGATTCTCTGAGTCAGTAAAGGACTTGTTGTTGGGTCACCCGGAGCCTAAGACATTAGAGACGGCAATGACGTTAGCAGTATGAGCTGACCGGCGACTGAGGGCTAGAGGGGTCACTAGACTGGAGAGTCTCACCTTGGCCTGTAATGAGCCACACCCCAGTTTCCCTGGGAACCAGATTGAGAAGATGGAACTGGGATACCTGTCAGCATCTAAGCGTCGGGCCTTCCGACAAAAAAACAGGTTGTGCTTCTACTGCGGGGGACACTGGACATCGTGTCGCCACCTATGACCAGAGATGGCAGCAGGAAAAATTCCTAGGAGCTCGGGTACTTCCAAGTTTTTCCGAGTTGCTTCTCCCCTGTTCTATTCTGTTGGGTTCTTGCCTCATTTCTGGTCACGCTCTTGTCGACTCAGGGTCGGCAGTAAATTTTGTGAATTTCGAGTTTTTCAAGTCAATAACTTCTGAGTTGCTAGATTTAAATCCCAATGTACAGGTCTCTGGAATTGATGCTACCCCGCTGGCCACGGGTCTGATAAAAAAGATTACACCGGAACAAAGGTTTTCAGTGGGAGCTCTATATACAGGGATCTGTACATTTTTGGTGATGGAAGGTCTATCAGTTGATGTAGTTTTGGGGCTACCGTGGTTGCAACTACATAACCCCGTTATCGATTGGGCAGCTTTCGAGTTGATACAGTGGGGTACAGGATTCCAGGACCATTTAACAACTGTCCAGTTGCATTCCTCTGGTTGTGAGGTGGTCTGCCTACCTAAGTATTTAGAAGGATTTTCCAAACAGCTTTCGGAAGCTTTTCCCCCTCATAGGGAGTGGGATTGCAAGATTGATCTCCTTCCCGGATGTAAGATTCCTAAAGGGGGTATTTACAATGTTACTGTGCCAAAACGGGAGGCTATGAAAGAGTATGTAACTGAGAGTTTGGCCAAGGGCCATATACGCCATTCAGAGTCTCCTGCTGGGGCCGGACTGTTCTTTGTGGAGAAGAAGGATGGTAGTCTCCTGCCTTGTATTAATTATTAAATGTGATTACTGTAAAGAATCAATACTCGCTTCCATTGATTCCCAATTTACCTAATCAGGTTGTGGGGGCTAGATGGTTCCCCAAGCTCGATTTGAGGGGAGCTTACAACCTAATTAGAATCCGTGAAGGGGATGAATGGAAGACCGCATTCAATACTCCATTCGGGCATTTTGAATGTTTGGTAATGATGTTTGGATTATGCAATGCTCCGGCCGTTTTCCAGGGCTTCATGAACGCCATTTTCATGATCTCACAGGGGCTTTCATGGTGGTATATTTGAATGACATATCAATTTTCTCTCCCGATTGGGAATCTCATGTGAGGCATTTACATGTTGTTCTTTCACGTCTTCGAAACAATAAATTATTTGCCAAATTGGAGAAGTGTCAGTTCGGGGTGCAGAAGGTGTCGTTTTTGGTCTATGTTATTACCCCTTCCGCGATTATAAAACCGACCAGTATAAAGGCTCTGCAGCGATTTCTTGGTTTTGCAAATTTTTACCATAAGTTTATCAGGAATTTTTCTGTGGTGGCCAAACAATTGAAGAGCGCTGATTTAGTTAATTGGTCACCTGAGGCAATAGAGGCTTTTGTATGTCTGAAGAAGGCATTCTCGTCAGCCCCTGTATTGATACAACCTGATCTTAACCTGCCTTTCATGGTGGAGGTAGACATATTCAAACGTGGGGTGGGTGCAGTTTTGTTGCAAGGATCCGCCTCTTTTGCCAAATTACAGCCGTGTCCTTTCTTTTCCAGGAAATTCGGTCCGGCGGAAAGAAACTATGATATTGGCAATAGAGAATTATTGGCCATCGAATGGGCATTTGAGGAGTGGAGACATTTTCTGGAAGGTGCTAAGCATCAAGTTACAGTATTTACTGATCATAAAACTTTGATATACTTAGAGTCCGCCAAACATCTTAATGCACGACAGGCCCGGTGGGCCTTGTTCTTCTCACGCTTTAATTTTGTTGTTACATATATCCCAGGGTCTAAGAACGTCAGGGCTGATGCTTTATATCGCAGTTTTGGAGCTCCCGAGCAGGAGGATTCCCACTCTGAGGGGATCTTACCACCTGGGATACTGGTGGCGGCCTTGACGTCAGACATATCCAACCAGATTTTGGCGGCTCAGGCTGATGCCCCGGTTTCTCTTCCAGAAGGGAAGCTTTTTGTACCCAGTGCCTGGCAGTTGCAGGTACTGGAGGAAGTCCATACATCAGTCTTAGCGGCTCACCTGGGAATCTGTAGTACGTTAGAATTATGCAGACGTTTGTACTGGTGGCCATGGATGGCCCGGGATGTCAGGAGTTTTGTGGAGGCCTGTACCATCTGCACTCGTAGGAAGAGACACCCTGAGGGGCCTATACTGCCGCTGCCTGTTCCATCCAGACCATGGTCGCACTTATCCATGGATTTCATTACCGACTTACCTGTTTCTCAAGGGTATTCGGTAATATAGTTGACCGTTTTTCTAAGATGGCTCATTTTGTTCCATTGAAGAAGTTACCATCGGCTCCTGAATTGGCGTCCATGTTCATTAAGGAAGTGGTACGGTTGCATGGCATCCCAGATGATGTAGTGTCTGATCGGGGGTACAATTTGTGGCCCATTTTTGGAGTGCATTCTGTAAGAACTTGGGGGTGGGGTTGTCATTCTCTATGGCCTTTCACCCTGAATCCAATGGACAGACGGAACACATATATTAAGAACTTATTCAGTATCTCAGGCTCTACGTGAGCGATCGGCAACAGCAGTGGGCAAAGTTTTTGGCGTTGGCAGAATTTTCTATTAATAACCATTGCAGTTCCGCATTCGGTACCTCGCCCTTTTTCTGTAATGTGGGTTATCACCCCAGATGTTCGTTGAGGTTTTTTTCTGTTTCAGAGAACCCCGCAGCTGATGCTAGAATTGCTAAGCTACAGGAGGTTTGGGGTGAGATCCAACAGAATTTAGAACAGGCCAGGAGAGTTATGTTAAAGGGTGGTGCTAATAAACGCACCATCTCAGATTCTTTCTCCGTTGGTCAGTTGGTATATCTATCCTCCAAGAATTTGAGATTGAAGGTCCCCGCATTGAATTTAGCCCCACGATTCGTGGGACCTTTCCCCGTTACCAGATACATCAATCCGGTGGCTTTTGAGTTGGTGTTAACGGAGTCATGGAGGATTCATAAAGTCTTTCATAAATCTTTGCTGAAGAGATACGCCCCTCCTGTAGTCCCAAATTCTACACAAGGACCTGAAGAGAAGCAACTGAAGAGTCAATGGCAGTTCATGAATGAGCAAGCAGTTGAGCAAGAGCATGAGAGAGATGAGTTTCAGGAAGAGATTCAAGGTCAAGAAGTGGCAGCGAGAAAAGTGTCAGAGAAGGGACAGCCACACTAAGAGAGAGAAAAGAGATCCCTGAGCCTGGAGTTTTGACCCTGAAGGGCCTAAAGGCTGTGTTTGGGAGATATGTGGCAAGCTAAGTTCACAGGATGGCCCGCAGAGGGCATGAAAGCAGGCATTCTGTGTTTTAATCAACAGAGACAGCTGTAAAGTTGTGTGGAGGAGTTAAAACCTCCAGACACACTGAGTTCCCAGTTGAAAGCCAGAGGAAGAGGCTGCCTCCATAGCTACAGGAGCTGCAAGCATAAGGTCTACTGCAGACCAGACTGTGCCCAGATTGCAAGTCTGACAGTGGAGGATACCCCCCAGATGCCCTGGTAGGGAATAGGAACAAGGTCGCTGTGAGTTGGAAACCAAGAAATATGTTATGTTCCAGTGTGTGTTGATGCTAAACACTAGAGATGAGCGAACGTACTCGTCCGAGCTTGATATTCGTGCGAATATTAGGGTGTTCGGGATGCTCGTTACTCGTAACGAGTACCACGCGGTGTTCCGGTTACTTTCAGTTTCCTCTCTGAGACGTTAGCGCGCTTTTCTGGCCAATTGAAAGACAGGGAAGGCATTACAACTTCCCCCTGTGACGTTCAAGCCCTATACCACTCCCCTGCTGTGAGTGGCTGGGGAGATCTGATGTCACCCGAGTATAAAAATCGGCCCCTCCCGCGGCTCGCCACACATGCCTTGTGACTTAGCTGAGGGAAAGTACTATCGTGCTGGAGCTGCTGTAGGGAGAGCGTTAGGAGTTAGTGTAGGCTTCAAGAACCCCAACGGCCCTTCTTAGGGCCACATCTACTAGTGTGCAGTACTGTGTTAGCACAGTATTTTTTTTTTTTCCCCAAAATTGGATCTGCAGAGCATTGCGCCCTGCAATAGGGACAGAAGTGGGGGTTAGGCAGGGAGAGTGTTAGGAGTTAGTGTAGGCTTCAAGAACCCCAACGGTCCTTTCTAGGGCCACATCTATCCGTGTGCAGTACTGTCCAGGCTGCTGTTAGCAGTGTTGCATATTTTTTTTTCTTTCTCAAAACCGGCTGTGCAGAGCATTGCACCCGGCATTAATACTACAGGGATAGAATTGTGTAGGCAGGGCCAGAAGACATACATTATTCATTGAATAGACGCAGTGTGGGTGTTCCTTGTAAAAAGCAGGGAAAAAATTCTATTTGCCCTGCCTGTGTCAGTCCTAAGGGCTCTGGGTACGTGTGTGCTGCGTGGAGAACGTAAAAAAATCAGACGCAACCAGCTACGGTTGAGTGCAGCCTTGCGCCAATTTCTTTCCTGCCTGGGAAATACCTGCTCTGCCACAGTTAGTAACTCTGCAACAGTAAAGTTCTGTGACAGTTTTGCAGGGCCGCAACACAGTTATTAAACTTATTATTCAGTGAATAGACGCAGTGGGCCTATCCTTTTAAACAAAAGGGAAGAAAGTATATTTGCCCTGCCTGTGTCAGTCCTAAGGGCTCTGGGTACGTGTGTGCTGCGTGGAGAACGTAAAAAAATCAGACGCAACCAGCTACGGTTGAGTGCAGCCTTGCGCCAATTTCTTTCCTGCCTGGGAAATACCTGCTCTGCCACAGTTAGTAACTCTGCAACAGTAAAGTTCTGTGACAGTTTTGCAGGGCCGCAACACAGTTATTAAACTTATTATTCAGTGAATAGACGCAGTGGGCCTATCCTTTTAAACAAAAGGGAAGAAAGTATATTTGCCCTGCCTGTGTCAGTCCTAAGGGCTCTGGGTACGTGTGTGCTGCGTGGAGAACGTAAAAAAATCAGACGCAACCAGCTACAGTTGAGTGCAGCCTTGCGCCTATTTCTTTCCTGCCTGGGAAATCAAATCACTGGTAATACAGCATGCTGAGGGGTAGGGGTAGGCCTAGAGGACGTGGACGCGGCCGAGGACGCGGAGGGCCAAGTGAGGGTGTGGGCACAGGCCGAGCCAGTGCGGTGGCCAGGGGTAGAGGCAGGGCCAGACCGAATAATCCACCAACTGTTTCCCAAAGCGCCCCCTCGCGCCATGCCACCCTGCACAGGTCAAGGTGCTCTACGGTGTGGCAGTTTTTCACAGAGACGCCTGACGACCGACGGTGGTGTGCAACCTTTGTCGCGCCAAGATCAGCTGGGGAGGCACCACCAACAGCATGCGCAGGCATATGATGGCCAAGCACCCCACAAGGTGGGACGATGCCCGTTCACCGCCTCCGGTTTGCACCACTGCCTCTCCCCCTGTGCCCCAACCTGCCACTGAGATCCAACCCCCCTCTGAGGACACAGGCACTACCGTCTCCTGGCCTGCACCCACACCCTCACCTCCGCTGTCCTCGGCCCCATCCAGCAATGTCTCTCAGCGTAGCGTCCAGACGTCGCTAGCGCCACAGTTTGAGCGCAAGCGCAAGTACGACGCCACGCACCCGCACGCTCAAGCGTTAAACGTGCACATTGCAAAATTGATCAGCCTAGAGATGCTGCCGTATAGGCTTGTGGAAACGGAGGCTTTCAAAAGCATGATGGCGGCGGCTGCCCCGCGCTACTCGGTTCCCAGTCGCCACTACTTTTCCCGATGTGCCGTCCCAGCCCTGCACGACCACGTCTACTGCAATATTGTACGCGCCCTCACCAAAGCGGTTACTCCCAAGGTCCACTTAACAACGGACACGTGGACAAGCACAGGCGGGCAGGGCCACTATATCTCCCTGACGGCACATTGGGTGAATTTAGTGGAGGCTGGGACAGAGTCAGAGCCTGGGACCGCTCACGTCCTACCCACCCCCAGAATTGCGGGCCACAGCTCGGTGGTGGTATCTGCGGCGGTGTATGCTTCCTCCACTAAAGCACCTTCTCCTCCTCCAACGCAACCTCTGTCTCGCAATCAAGATGTGTCAGCAGCACGTCGCCAGCAGTCGGTGTCACGCGGCGTGGCAGCACAGCGGTGGGCAAGCGTCAGCAGGCCGTGCTGAAACTACTCAGCTTAGGAGAGAAGAGGCACACGGCCCACGAACTGCTGCAGGGTCTGACAGAGCAGACCGACCACTGGCTTGCGCCGCTGAGCCTCCAACCGGGCATGGTCGTGTGTGACAACGGCCGTAAGCTGGTGGCGGCTCTGCAGCTCGGCAGCCTCACGCACGTGCCATGCCTGGCCCATGTGTTTAATTTGGTGGTTCAGCGCTTTCTGAAAAGCTATCCCCACTTGTCATACCTGCTCGGAAAGGTGCGCCAGCTCTGCGCACATTTCCGCAAATCCCACACGCACGCTGCCACCCTGCGGACACTGCAACATAGGTTTAATCTGCCAGTGCACCGACTGCTGTGCAACGTGCCCACACAGTGGAACTTTACGCTCCACATGTTGGCCAGACTCTATGAGCAGCGTAGAGCTATAGTGGAATACCAACTCCAACTTGCGCGGCGCAGTGGGAGTCAGCCTCCTCAATTATTTACAGAAGAGTGGCCCTGGTTGGCAGCCATCTGCCAGGTCCTTGGAAAATTTGAGGATTCTACCCAGGTGGTGAGCGGCGATGCTGCAATCATTAGCATCACCATTCCTCTGCTATGCATCTTGAGAAGTTCCCTGCAAAGCATAAAGGCAGACGCTTTGCGCTCAGAAACAGAGCCGGGGGAAGACAGTATGTCGCTGGATAGTCAGAGCACCCGCCTGTCTATATCTCAGCGCGTTGAGGAGGAGGAGGAGGAGCATGAGGAGGATGAGGAGGAGGGGGAAGAGACAGCTTGGCCCACTGGTGAGGGTACACATGCTGCTGGGCTGTCATCCTTTCAGCGTGTATGGCCTGAGGAGGAGGAAGAGGAGGAGGATCCTGAAAGTGATCTTCCTAGTGAAGACAGCCATGTGTTGCGTACAGGTACCCTGGCACACATGGCTGACTTCATGTTAGGATGCCTTTCTCGTGACCCTCGCGTTACACGCATTCTGGCCACTACGGATTACTGGGTGTACACACTGCTCGATCCACGGTATAAGGAGAGCCTTTGCACTCTCATTCCCGAAGAGGAAAGGGGTTCGAGAATGATGCTATACCACAGGGCGCTGGTGGACAAACTGATGGTAAACTTCCCATCCGCCAGCGCTAGTGGCCGAAGGCGCAGTTCCGAGGGCCAGGTAGCAGGGGAGGCGCAGAGATCAGGCAGCATGTACAGCGCAGGCAGGGGAACATTCTCCAAGGCCTTTGCCAGCTTTATGGCTCCCCAGCAAGACTGTGTCACCGCTCCCCAGTCAAGGCTGAGTCGGCGGGAGCACTGTAAAAGGATGGTGAGGGAGTACGTAGCCGATCGCACGACCGTCCTCGGTGACGCCTCTGCCCCCTACAACTACTGGGTGTCGAAGCTGGACACGTGGCCTGAACTCGCGCTGTATGCCCTGGAGGTGCTTGCTTGTCCTGCGGCTAGCGTCTTGTCAGAGAGTGTGTTTAGTGTGGCTGGGGGAATCATCACGGATAAGCGTACCCACCTGTCAACCGACAGTGCCGACAGGCTTACACTCATCAAGATGAACAAAGCCTGGATTTCCCCAGACTTCTCTTCTCCACCAGCGGACAGCAGCGATACGTAAGCAATACGTAGGCTGCACCCGCGGATGGAAGCTACGTTCTCTCTCACCATCCAAAACGGGGACATTTCTGCTTCATCAATCTGTGTCTAATATTCCTCCTCCTCCTCCTGCTCCTCCTCCTGAAACCTCACGTAATCACGCTGAACGGGCTATTTTTCTTAGGGCCACAAGGCTCACTCATATAATTTTTCTAAACAATTTTTATATGTTTCAATGCTCTTAAAAGCGTTGAAACTTTAACTTGAACCAATTTTTCGTTAAACTGGGCTGCCTCCAGGCCTAGTTACCACTTAAGCCACATTAACCAAAGCGATTAATGGGTTTCACCTGCCCTCTTGGTTGGCCATGGCCAATTTTTTTTATGTACATTAGTACTGTTGATTCAGCAATTTTTGTGGGCCCTCGCCTACAGTGTAATCAAATGAATTTTTAGCCCACCTGCATTACAGCTGACGTTACATCCGCTGTGTTGGGCAATGCAATGGGATATTTTTGTGTACCGCCGGTGGGTTCCAGGGAGCCACCCATGCTGTAGGTGCACACGGAGTTTAACCTACATCTGTCCACTTGTAAAGAACCCCAGTCTGACTGGGGCATGCAGTGTGGGCCGAAGCCCACCTGTATTAAGCACAACATTACTACCTCAGCTGTGTTGGGCAATGCAATGGGATATTTCTATGTACCGCCGGTGGCTTCCTGGCACCCACCCATGCTGTGGGTCCACAGGGAATTATAAATGCATCTGTTTCCACTTGTAAAGAACCCCAGTCAGACTGGGGCATGCAGTGTGGGCCGAAGCCCACCTGCATTAACCCCTTAATGACATGGCCTATTTTGAGCTTAAGGACCAAGCCTTATTTTTCAAATCTGACATCTGTCACTTTCTGTGCTAATAACTTTTGAATGCTTTTACTTATCAAGGTGATTCTGAGATTGTTTTTTCGTGACATATTGTACTTTATGTTAGTGTAAAAATTTCATCAATAAATTTTGTCCTTATAAGGAAAAAAATTCCAAATTTACTGAAAATTTGGAAAAATTCACAATTTTCAAACTTTGAATTGTTTTCTTTGTAAGATAGAAAGTCAAACACCACAACATAGTTATTAATTAACATTTCCCGTAGGCCTACTTTACACAGCAATCATTTTTTAAGTGTTATTTTACTTTTTGCAGACTCCACAAAGTATATAAATTTAGCAGTAATTTTTCACATTTACTAGCAAATTTCAAAATCTAAATTTTTTAAGGACCAATGCAGTTCAGACATAGTTTTGCTGAGCCTGTATATCAGAATCCCCCATGAATTGCCCCATTTTAAAATCAGCACCCTTCAAAGTATTCAAAATGGCATTTAGAAAGTTTATTAACCCTTTAGATGTTTTACAGGAATTAAAGGAAAGTGCATCAAAAATTAGAACAGTTCCTTTTTTCTACTGATTTTCAATATAAAACCTTTTTTTATATATAAAACAGTAGGAGTTAGCAAAGAAACAAAACTTGGAATGTATTACCCAGATTCTGCAGTTTTTAGAAATGCCCCATATGTGGACGTAGCCTGTTGTATGGGCACATGGCAGGTCTCAGAAGGAAAGGAGCGCTTCTTGTCTTTTTGAATGCAGATTTGGCAGGAATAATTTTCAGACCCCATGTAGTGTTTGCAGTGCCCCTGAGGTAGCAGTACATTTGAAACCCCCAATAACTGACCCCATTTTGGAAACTACACCCCTCAGGGAATTTATTAAGGGGTGTAGTGAGCGGTTTGAACCCACAGATGTTTGAGGATTTTTTTTTAACAGTTTGAGTTCAATACGAAAAAATCCAATTTTTCACATAATGTTCAGCTTTAGGCCCAGATTTATATTTTTTACCAGTGGCAGACGGAAAAAACATACCCCATGATGCGTTACCCAGTTGCTATCGAACACGGAAATGCCCCATATGTGGACGTAGCCTGTTGTATGGGCACATGGCAGGACTCAGAAGGATAGGAGCGCTTCTTGGCTTTTTGAATGCAGATTTTGCTGGAATAATTTTCAGACCCCATGTAGTGTTTGCAGTGCCCCTGAGGTACCAGTGCATTTGAAACCCCCAACAACTGACCCCATTTTGGAAACTACACCCCTCAGGGAATTTTTTAAGGGGTGTAGTGAGCGGTTTGAACCCACAGGTATTTGAGGAATTTTTTTAACAGTTTGAGTTCAATACAAAAAAAATCACATTTTTCACATAATGTTCAGCTTTAGGCCCAGATTTATATTTTTTACCAGTGGCAGAAGGAAAAACCGTACCCCATGATGCGTTACCCAGTTGCTCTCGAACACGGAAATGCCCCATATGTGGACGTAGCCTGTTGTATGGGCACATGGCAGGACTCAGAAGGATAGGAGCGCTTCTTGGCTTTTTGAATGCAGATTTTGCTGGAATAATTTTCAGACCCCGTGTAGTGTTTGCAGTGCCCCTGAGGTACCAGTGCATTTGAGACCCCCAACAACTGACCCCATTTTGGAAACTACACCCCTCAGGGAATTTTTTAAGGGGTGTAGTGAGCGGTTTGAACCCACAGGTATTTGAGGAATTTTTTTTAACAATTTGAGTTGAGAACGAAAAATTCACATTTTTCCAATAATGTTCAGCTTTAGGCCCAGATTTTCATTTTTCACCAGGGGCAGAAGGAGAAAACATAGTCCATAATGCATTACCCAATTACTCTCGAGCACGGAAATGCCCCATATGTGGATGTAAACTGTTCTTTGGGCACATGGCAGGGCTCAGAAAGAAAGGAGCGCTTTTTTTGAATGCAGATTTTGCTGGAATAATTTTCAGACACCGTGTAGTGTTTGCAGTGCCCCTGAGGTACCAGTGCATTTGAGACCCCCAACAACTGACCCCATTTTGGAAACTACACCCCTCAGGGAATTTTTTAAGGGGTGTAGTGAGCGGTTTGAACCCACAGGTATTTGAGGAATTTTTTTTAACAATTTGAGTTGAGAACGAAAAATTCACATTTTTCCAATAATGTTCAGCTTTAGGCCCAGATTTTCATTTTTCACCAGGGGCAGAAGGAGAAAACATAGTCCATAATGCATTACCCAATTACTCTCGAGCACGGAAATGCCCCATATGTGGATGTAAACTGTTGTTTGGGCACATGGCAGGGCTCAGAAAGAAAGGAGCGCTTTTTTTGAATGCAGATTTTGCTGGAATAATTTTCAGACACCGTGTAGTGTTTGCAGTGCCCCTGAGGTACCAGTGCATTTGAGACCCCCAACAACTGACCCCATTTTGGAAACTACACCCCTCAGGGAATTTTTTAAGGGGTGTAGTGAGCGGTTTGAACCCACAGGTATTTGAGGAATTTTTTTTAACAATTTGAGTTGAGAACGAAAAATTCACATTTTTCCAATAATGCTCAGTTTAGGCCCAGATTTTTATTTTTTACCAGGGGCAGAAGGAGAAAACGTAACCCATGATGTTACCCAACAGGGAAATGCCCCATATGTGAATCTAAACTGTTTTTAGGGCGCAGGGCTCAGAAGGGAAGGACTTAGCATGTGGCTTTATGTACAAGCTGTGCGAAGTACATCAGGGTAAAACGTCAGGGCAATAAAAAAATTAAAATTTCAGGGACGTGTGGTAGATCTTAAAACACTCATTTATACAGAGGCCGGGTTGTGTGGGGCACGTTTCACACTGGTATCTGGTGTCTTTTCTTATCCCCTGTTTGTAGCACACTCTGCACCTCTTTTGGGTCCTTCCCTTCGTCGCAGTGGAGGGAATTTCACTGAGAAAATGCTGCCCTGGTACAGTTCTTGTGGCCTCGCTTCCAGAAGTACTGGGCCTCTCCCCCACCTCCTGGTCCCCAAATATTAGGTCCTTGATAACTTCCTCTTGAAATTCAAGGAATGTCCCCCTGTGGCCTGCACCTCGGAACAGCACGTAGGCATTATACAGTGCCATCTGTACGAGGTGCACGGCCAGTTTTTTGTACCACACCCGTGTTTTCCGCATGGCTCTATAGGGCTCCAGTACCTGGTCTGATAGATCGACCCCTCCCATGTACTTATTATAGTCGAGGACGCAGTCTGGTTTGGGGGTCTCTGCACTGGTACCTCGTACTGGGCAGGGGGTACTGCTGTGGCCGTGTATTGTCGTCAACATAAGGACATCCCTGTTGTCCTTATATTTAACGCACAATACATTGTCGCTGCATTGGGCCCGGCTCTCACCCCTTCTGAGCAGTTGCCCAAGCAGCGTCTTAGGGAGGCTTTTTTGATTTTTCCGAACAGTGCCACATGCCACTGTTCCTCTGGAAGCGAGGCACTGAAACAGGGGGACACTGGTATAAAAGTTATCCAGGTACAGATGGTAACCCTGGTCTAATAGTGGGTGCACCAGTTCCCACACTATTTTCCCTGTTACTCCCAGCACGGGGGGGCATTCTGGGGGCTCAATTTTAGTGTCCTTCCCCTCGTAAATACGGAACTTGTGGGTGTACCCTGATGTACTTTCGCACAGCTTGTACAACTTCACACCATACCGTGCCCGCTTACTGGGCAGGTACTGGCGGAATTTTAGCCTCCCCTTGAAGTGTACCAGGGATTCGTCTACTGCAATGTTTATCTGTGGGGCATACGCCTGGGCAAACTTGGCGTTAAAATGGTCTATTACGGGCCTGATCTTATACAGCCGATCGTAATTGGGGTGATCGCTGGGGGGGCACAGCTGGTTGTCAATGTAGTGCAGAAATTTTAAAATACACTCAGAGCGCGTCCTCGACATCGCCATGCGGAACATTGGGGTGTGGTACAAAATATCGGTAGACCAGCACGCCCTGATTGTTGGCTTCTTTATTAGCCCCATGGTTAGTATAAGCCCCCCAAATTTTTTTATCTCTGGTGCATCCACAGGGGTCCACTTATCGGGTCTGGCATAGCTGGAGGTGGGATTTTCTTCTATAAAATTCTGGGCGTACAAATTCGTCTGGGTAACAATATGGGCAATGAACTCTTCAGAAAAAAAAAACTTGAAGAAGTCCTTCCCTCTGAGCCCTTCCGTGTCAAATTGAATCCCTGGGTTCCCAATAAAATCAGGGATCTGGGGTCTGTAATCTTCCGGGGTACTCCAGTGAGCATCTGATGCATTGGGGTCAGTGGCGGTCCTTGGACGCCTTCTCGGGGGTGCAGGGAGCTCAGACTCGCTGGATGAGGATGAGGATGAGGAGTCGGAGAATGCCAAAAAAGTGGGGTCGTCATCACCACTACCTGAGTCCGAGTCTGATGCAATGATTGCATACAGTTCCTCTGAAGTGTACCTCCTGCGGGCTATATTTATATAAAATGGGGCACACGGGGAAAAAGTTTTATTAGATGGGACACTGCGGGATGGGGTGACCACGGGACGGGGGTCGGAAAGAACGCGGAAACTTATGTGGTGTATTCACGTAAGTGTTTTTTTTTTTTTTTTACACAGACGAATACACTGACACAACACGGACTAACGACACACTACACACTAGACGGACTAACGACACGCTACACTAACTAATGACGGGTGACGGGACAGGTAACGAAATGGGAACAGGAACTTTTTTTTTTTTTTTTTTTTTTTTTTTTACACAGACGAATACACTGACAGTACACGGACTAACGACACGCTACACACTAGACGGACTAAGTAAACGCTACACTAACTAATAACGGGTGACGGGACAGGTAACGAAATGGGAACAACAGGAACTTTTTTTGTTTTTTTGGTTTTTTTTTTACACAGACGAATACACTGACAGTACACGGACTAACGACACGCTACACACTAGACGGACTAACTAAACGCTACACTAACTAATAACGGGTGACGGGACAGGTAACGAAATGGGAACAACAGGAACTTTTTTTTTTTTAATTTTTTTTACACAGACGAATACACTGACAGTACACGGACTAACGACACGCTACACACTAGACGGACTAACTAAACACTACACTAACTAATAACGGGTGACGGGACAGGTAACAAAATGGGAACAACAGGAACTTTTTTTTTTTTTTTTTTACACCAAGGGATACACTGACTACATGCTGCGCTACACTACACTGTTGATCGCACGCTACAGCTCACTCACTACACTTCTGATCACACACTACAGATCCCTCACTCACTACACTACACTGCACTTCTGATCACTCACTCCACTCTGCTACACTACACTGCCTGATCAATCACTCACTACACTCACTACACTACACCACACTGATCACTAACACTCACTCCACTACACCACACTGATGACTAACTCCTCTCCACTACACTGATCACTAACTCCACTCCACTCCACTCCACTCCACTACACTACACTCACTCCCTGCCTAATCTACACTCTAATCGCACTTTATATTCACAAAATACACAGTAGGTGCTCTCTGTACAAGCACCGGAAACACACTGCGGTGCTTGCACATGGAGCCCCTACTGTAAACAGCGCGAAGTCCGCTGCTGCGCTGTGATTGGTCAGGGAGTTTTTCCCTGACCAATCACAGCGATCGTGGGGGAGGGACCGCTCTGATTGGTCCCCAGCCCGGACGCAGCACTTGTCTGCTGACTATGTCAGCAGACATCACTGCTGTGTCGCCGCGATTGTCACTGCGGCGACACTTTAATGACATGACGTACCAGGTACGTCATGTTGCGGGAAGTATCCCGCTACCATGACGTACCAGGTACGTCCAGGAGCGGGAAGGGGTTAAGCACGACATTACTACCTCAGCTGTGTTGCGCAATGCAATGGGATATTTTTGTGTATCGCCGGTGGGTTCCAGGGAGCCACCCATGCTGTAGGTGCACACGGAGTTTAACCTACATGTGTCCACTTGTAAAGAACCCCAGTCTGACTGGGGCATGCAGTGTGGGCCAAAGCCCACCTGCATTAAGCATGACATTACTACCTCAGCTGTGTTGGGCAATGCAATGGGATATTTTTATGTACCGCCGGTGGGTTCCAGGGAGCCACCCATGCTGTCGGTCCACAGGGACTTCACAATAGGGAGTTGTACCTGCCTGTGTCTATGAATTAAAAACCGCGGTCTGACTGGGGCATGCAGACACCTTGACAGAATGAATAGTGTGTGGCACATAGGTTCCCCATTGCTATGCCCACGTGTGCAGCTCCTGATGGCGGTGGCACAGGATTATATTTCTCATTGCTTCTGTACAGCATTGTGGGCTATCGCCCCGCCCCTTTTAAAGAGGGTCGCTGCCTAGCCGTGCCAACCCTCTGCAGTGTGTGCCTGCGGTTCCTCCTCATGGCAGACGCACTTCTAAATAGACATGAGTGTGGCGTGGCATGAGGGCAGCTGAAGGCTGCGCAGGAACACTTTGGTGTGCGCTGTGGGGGGGAGGGGGGCGGTTGGGCAGCATGTAAGCCAGGAGAAGTGGCAGTGGAGTGTCATGCAGGCAGTGATTGTGCTTTGTTGGAGGTAGTGTGGTGCTTAGCTAAGGTATGCATTGCTAATTAGGGCTTTTCAGAAGTAAAAGTTTTTGGGAGGGGGGTGGGCCCACTCTTGCCGCTATTGTGGCTTAATAGTGGGACCTGTGAACTTGAGATGCAGCCCAACATGTAGCCCCTCGCCTGCCCTATCCGTTGCTGTGTCGTTCCCATCACTTTCTTGAATTGCCCAGATTTTCACACATGAAAACCTAAGCGAGCATCGGCGAAATACAAAAATGCTCGGGTCGCCCATTGACTTCAATGGGGTTCGTTACTCGAAACGAACCCTCGAGCATCGTGATAATTTCGTCCCGAGTAACGAGCACCCGAGCATTTTGGTGCTCGCTCATCTCTACTAAAAACCATTTGCTGTGTGTGCAATAAAACTGGCAAAGCCAAAGTGTTGAAGTAATCTGGTGATCCTGAGTCTCTATGAGAGTGGTGCAAACCATCTTAGATGGAAAGCATGGCGATCCTGTTGAGCACATAACTCCCAAGTTGCCACAATAGCTATAATACCCCCCTGTAGGAAAATTTAGCCATACTGCTCACCCTGTGGGAATATATAGCCATAATGTCCCCTGTAGGAATAAATAACCATACTGTTTCCCTGTAAGGATGTATAGCCATTAGAGATGAGCGAACGTGTTCGTCCGAACTTGATATCCGTGCGGATATTAGGGTGTTCGGGATGTTCGTTATTCGTAACGAACACCATGCGGTGTTCGGGTTACTTTCACTTCCTTCCCTGAGACGTTAGCGCGCTTTTCTGGCCAATTGAAAGACAGGGAAGGCATTACAACTTCCCCCTGCGTCGTTCAAGCCCTATACCACCCTCTGCAGTGAGTGGCTGGGGAGATCAGGTGTCCGCCTAATATAAAAGTCGGCCCCTCCCGCGGCTCGCCTCAGATGCCCTGTGAGTTAGATGAGGGACAGTGCTGTTTGTACCGGAGCTGCTGTAGGGAAAGAATTGGTAGTTAGTGTAGGCTTCAAGACCCCCCAAAGGTCCTTATTAGGGCCACTGATAGCTGTGTGTTGGCTGCTGTTAGCAGTGGCAATTTTTTTTTCCTCAAAATCGGCTCTGCAGAGCGTTGCACCCAGCATTAGGGACAGAAGTGTTGCATAGGCAGGGAGAGTGTTAGGAGTGAGTGTAGCCTTCAAGAACCTCAACGGTCCTTTCTAGGGCCATATTTAACCATGTGCAGTACTGTGCTGGCTGCTGTTAGCTGTGCTGCATATTTTTTTTCTTCTCAAAATCGCCTCTGCAGAGCATTGCACCCTCCATTGATACTGCAGGGAAAGAATTGTGTAGGCAGGGCCACAACACAGTTATTATTCATTGAATATACGCAGTGCGGCCTTTTGCTTGTAAAACAAGTGAAAATAATTCTATTTGTCCTGCCTCTGTCCGTCCTAAGGGCGGTGGACACGTGTCGGCTGCGTGTGCAACGTTTAAAAATCAGACGCACCCAGCTACGTTTTACTCCTGGCTTCACCATTTGCTTTCCTTAATTTGGAAAAAAAATACCTGCTCTGCCAGAGTTATAATAACTCTGCTACCCTCAAGTTCTGTGCCACATTAGCAGGGCCACAGCACAGTTATTAAACTTCTCATGTTCATTGAATATACGCAGTGCTGCCTTTTGGTGGAAAAAAACTGAAAATAATTCTATTTGTCCTGCCTCTGTCCGTCCTAAGGGCGGTGGACACGTGTCGGCTGCGTGTGCAACGTTTAAAAATCAGACGCACCCAGCTACGGTTTACTGCTGGCTTCGCCATTTGCTTTCCTTAATTGGAAAAAAAAATACCTGCTCTGCCAGAGTTAATAACTCTGCTACCCTCAAGTTCTGTGCCACATTAGCAGGGCCACAGCACAGTTATTAAACTTCTCATGTTCATTGAATATACGCAGTGCTGCCTTTTGGTGGAAAAAAACTGAAAATAATTCTATTTGTCCTGCCTCTGTCCGTCTTAAGGGCGGTGGACACGTGTCGGCTGCGTGTGCAACGTTTAAAAATCAGACGCACCCAGCTATGGTTTACTGCTGGCTTCGCCATTTGCTTTCCTTAATTGGTAAAAAAATACCTGCTCTGCCAGAGTTAATAACTCTGCTACCCTCAAGTTCTGTGCCACATTAGCAGGGCCACAGCACAGTTATTAAACTTCTCATGTTCATTGAATATACGCAGTGCTGCCTTTTGGTGGAAAAAAACTGAAAATAATTCTATTTGTCCTGCCTCTGTCCGTCCTAAGGGCGGTGGACACGTGTCGGCTGCGTGTGCAACGTTTAAAAATCAGACGCACCCAGCTACGGTTTACTGCTGGCTTCGCCATTTGCTTTCCTTAATTGGAAAAAAAAATACCTGCTCTGCCAGAGTTATAATAACTCTGCTACCCTCACGTTCTGTGACACATTAGCAGGGCCACAGCACAGTTATTAAACTTAGATTATTCATTCACTAGAGGCAGTGGGGCCTTTCGTTTTCAAAAAAGGGAAAAAATTATATTTGGCCTGCAGTCTTGCGCCAATTTATTTCCTGCCTGTGAAATCAAATCACTGGTAATACAGCATGCTGAGGGGTAGGGGTAGGCCTAGAGGACGTGGACGCAGCCGAGGACGCGGAGGGCCAAGTCAGGGTGTGGGCACAGGCCGAGCTCCTGATCCAGGTGTGTCGCAGCCGACTGCTGCGCAATTAGGAGAGAGGCACGTTTCTGGCGTCCCCACATTCATCGCCCAATTAATGGGTCCACGCGGGAGACGGTTATTAGAAAATGAGCAGTGTGAGCAGGTCCTGTCCTGGATGGCAGAAAGTGCTTCGAGCAACCTATCGTCAACACGCAGTTCTGCACCGTCCACTGCTGCAAATCCGAATCCTCTGTCTGCTGCTCCTCCTTCCTCCCAGCCTCCTCACTCCACTACAATGACACCTGCTCAGGAGCGGAAACACTCCCAGGAACTGTTCTCGGGCCCCTGCTTAGATTGGGCAGCAGCGGTTCCTCTCCCACCAGAGGAGTTTATCGTCACTGATGCCCAACCATTCGAAAGTTCCCGGGGTCCGGGGGAAGAGGCTGGGGACTTCCGCCAACTGTCTCAACAACTTTCTGTGGGTGAGGAGGACGATGACGATCAGACACAGTTGTCTTGCAGTGAGGTAGTAGTAAGGGCAGTAAGTCCGAGGGAGCAGCGCACAGAGGATTCGGAGGAAGAGCAGCAGGACGATGAGGTGACTGACCCCACCTGGTGTGCAACGCTTACTCAGGAGGACAGGTCTTCAGAGGGGGAGTCAAGGGCATCAGCAGGGCAGGTTGCAAGAGGCAGTGCGGTGGCCAGGGGTAGAGGCAGGGCCAGACCGAATAATCCACCAACTGTTTCCCAAAGCGCCCCCTCGCGCCATGCCACCCTGCAGAGGCCGAGGTGCTCTAAGGTCTGGCAGTTTTTCACAGAGACGCCTGACGACCGACGAACAGTGGTGTGCAACCTTTGTCGCGCAAAGCTCAGACGGGGAGCCAACACCAACAGCTTCACCACCACCACCATGCGCAGACATATGATGGCCAAGCACCCCACAAGGTGGGACGAAGGCCGTTCAGCGCCTCCGGTTTGCACCCCTGCCTCTCCCCCTGTGCCCCAACCTGCCACTGAGATCCAACCCCCCTCTCAGGACACGGGCACTACCGCCTCATGGCCTGCACCTACACCCTCATCTCCGCTGTCCTCGGCCCCATCCAGCAGTGTAGTTCAGCGCAGCGTCCAGCCGTCGCTTGCGCAACTCAGTTCCCAGTCGCAACTACTTTTCCCGATGTGCCGTCCCAGCCCTGCACGACCACGTCTCCCGCAACATTGTACGCGCCCTCACCAACGCGGTTACTGCCACGGTCCACTTAACAACGGACACGTGGACAAGCACAGGCGGGCAGGGCCACTACATCTCCCTGACGGCACATTGGGTGAATTTAGTGGAGGCTGGGACAGAGTCAGAGCCTGGGACCGCTCACGTCCTAACCACCCCCAGAATTGCGGGCCCCAGCTCGGTGGTGGTATCTGCGGAGGTGTATGCTTCCTCCACTAAAGCACCCTCCTCCTCCTCCTCCTCTGTCTCGCAATCAAGATGTGTCAAGATGTGTTAGCAGCAGCATGTCGCCAGCAGTCGGTGTCGCGCGGTGTGGCAGCACAGCGGTGGGCAAGCGTCAGCAGGCCGTGCTGAAACTACTCAGCTTAGGCGATAAGAGGCACACGGCCCACGAACTGCTGCAGGGTCTGACACAGCAGACCGACCGCTGGCTTGCGCCGCTGAGCCTCCAACCGGGCATGGTCGTGTGTGACAACGGCCGTAACCTGGTGGCGGCTCTGCAGCTCGGCAGCCTCACGCACGTGCCATGCCTGGCCCACGTCTTTAATTTGGTGGTTCAGCGCTTTCTGAAAAGCTACCCACGCTTGTCAGACCTGCTCGTAAAGGCGCGCCGGCTCTGCGCACATTTCCGCAAGTCCCACACGGACGCTGCCACCCTGCGCACCCTGCAACATCACTTTAAGCTGCCAGTGCACCGACTGCTGTGCGACGTGCCCACACGGTGGAACTCTACGCTCCACATGTTGGCCAGGCTCTATGAACAGCGTAGAGCTATAGTCGAATACCAACTCCAACATGGGCGGCGCAGTGGGAGTCAGCCTCCTCAATTCCTTTCAGAAGAGTGGGCCTGGTTGGCAGACATCTGCCAGGTCCTTGGTAATTTTGAGGAGTCTACCCAGGTGGTGAGCGGCGATGCTACAATCATTAGCGTCACCATTCCTCTGCTATGCATCTTGAGAAATTCCCTGCAAACCATAAAGGCAGCTGCTTTGCGCTCGGAAACGGGGGCGGTGGAAGACAGTATGCGGCTGGATAGTCAGGGCACCCTCCTGTCTATTTCTCAGCGCGTACAGGAGGAGGAGGAGGAGCATGAGGAGGATGAGGAGGAGGGGTAAGAGACAGCTTGGCCCGCTGCTGACGGTACACCGGCTGATTGCCTGTCATCCTTTCAGCGTGTATGGCCTGAGGAGGAGGAGGAGGATCCTGAAAGTGATCTTCCTAGTGAAGACAGCCATGTGTTGCGTACTGGTACCCTGGCACACATGGCTGACTTCATGTTAGGATGCCTTTCTCGTGACCCTCGCGTTGCACGCATTCTGGCCACAACGGATTACTGGGTGTACACACTGCTCGACCCACGCTATAAGGAGAACCTGCCCACTCTCATTCCCGAAGAGGAAAGGGGTTCGAGAGTGTTGCTATACCACAGGACCCTTGCGGACAAGCTGATGGTAAAATTCCCAGCCGACAGAGCTAGTGGCAGTAGGCGCAGTACCGAGGGCAAGGTAGCAGGGGAGGTGCGGAGATCGAGCAGCATGTACATCCCAGGCAGTGCAACAGTCTTTAAGGGCCTGGCCAGCTTTATGGCTCCCCAGCAAGACTGTGTCACCGCTCCCCAGTCAAGGCTGAGTCGGCGGGAGCACTGTAAAAGGATGGTGAGGGAGTACGTAGCCGATCGCACGACCATCCTCGGTGACGCCTCTGCCCCCTACAACTACTGGGTGTCGAAGCTGGACACGTGGCCTGAACTAGCGCTGTATGCCCTGGAGGTGCTTGCTTGTCCTGCGGCTAGCGTCTTGTCGGAGAGGGTGTTTAGTGCGGCTGGGGGAATCATCACAGATAAGCGTAGCCGCTTGTCAACCGACAGTGCCGACAGGCTAACACTCATTAAGATGAACAAAGGCTGGATTTCCCCAGACTTCTGTTCTCCACCAGCGGACAGCAGCGATACGTAAGCAATACGTAGGCTGCACCCGCGGATGGAAGCTACGTTCTCTCTCACCATCCAAAACGGGGACATTTCTGCTTCATCAATCTGTGTCTAATATTCCTCCTCCTCCTCCTGAAACCTCACGTAATCACACTGAGCGGGCAATTTTTCTTAGGGCCACAAGGCTCACTCAAATAATTTTTCTGAACAATTTTTATAAGTTTCAATGCGCTTAAAAGCGTTGGAACTTTAACTTGAACCAATTTTTCGTTACACTGGGCTGCCTCCAGGCCTAGTTACCACTTAAGCCACATTAACCAAAGCGATTCACCTGCCATCTTGGTTGGGCATGGCCAATTTTTACTGAGGTACATTAGTACTGTTGGTACACCAATTTTTTGGGGCCCTCACCTACAGTGTAATCATAGCAATTTGTATGTTCTTCGCCTGCACTCATGGTACAGAAAGGTGTGTGTGGTTGGCCTACACTTTAGCTACATAAATGTAACTTGGGCCTTGGCTATACTAAGGCTACTGAAATGGAAGTAAGACTGCGCTCCCACTATACTGCTGCTTCGGAATTGTTACTGGGGCCTGTCTTGAGTGCTACTATTGCTGACATGGAACGAAGACTGCGCTCCCGCTATACTGCTGCTTCGGAATTGTTACTGGGGCCTGTCTTGAGTGCTACTATTGCTGACATGGAACGAAGACTGCGCTCCCGCTATACTGCTGCTTCGGAATTGTTACTGGGGCCTGTCTTGAGTGCTACTATTGCTGACATGGAACGAAGACTGCGCTCCCGCTATACTGCTGCTTCGGAATTGTTACTGGGGCCTGTCTTGAGTGCTACTATTGCTGACATGGAACGAAGACTGCGCTCCTCCTATAATGCTGCTACTGATATGTTAGTGGGGCCTGTCCTAATGCTACGGCTGAAATGTTACGAATTCTGGGCTCTGCCTATACCGCTGCTAATGGTATGTCTCTGGGGTGTGGAAACAGAGGCTTCCCAAAGACATGATGGCGGCGAGGCCATTTCCCACCAACGCGGTTACTGTTAAGGTGCATATAACCACGGACACGTGGAGAGGACACGTAGTGCCTCAAAAACATCCCCCTCCTCCTCCAACAGGGAAAACATTCTTGGCAAATGCCTTTGCATTGGTTCGTCTGGTGGCAGTCCAAGAATTTCACCTTTACCGACACAACAAGAGAGCCCCCACACCATCCCCCCGCCACAGCCCACTTAATCCTGGCCGCATTCCGAAAACCAACAAAATACAACCGTGCTACTAGGTCCGCAGTCACCACCACATTACCACCAACGCGGTTACTGTTAAGGTGCATATAACCACGGACACGTGGAGAGGACACGTAGTGCCTCAAAAACATCCCCCTCCTCCTCCAACAGGGAAAACATTCTTGGCAAATGCCTTTGCATTGGTTCGTCTGGTGGCAGTCCAAGAATTTCACCTTTACCGACACAACAAGAGAGCCCCCACACCATCCCCCCGCCACGGCCCACTTAATCCTGGCCGCATTCCGAAAACCAACAAAATACAACCGTGCTACTAGGTCCGCAGTCACCACCACATTACCACCAACGCGGTTACTGTTAAGGTGCATATAACCACGGACACGTGGAGAGGACACGTAGTGCCTCAAAAACATCCCCCTCCTCCTCCAACAGGGAAAACATTCTTGGCAAATGCCTTTGCATTGGTTCGTCTGGTGGCAGTCCAAGAATTTCACCTTTACCGACACAACAAGAGAGCCCCCACACCATCCTCCCGCCACGGCCCACTTAATCCTGGCCGCATTCCGAAAACCAACAAAATACAACCGTGCTACTAGGTCCGCAGTCACCACCACATTACCACCAACGCGGTTACTGTTAAGGTACATATTACCAGTCTGACTGGGGCATGCAGACACCTTGACAGAATGAATAGTGTGTGGCACATAGGTTCCCCATTGCTATGCCCACGTGTGCAGCTCCTGATGGCGGTGGCACAGGATTATATTTCTCATTGCTTCTGTACAGCATTGTGGGCTATCGCCCCGCCCATTTTAAAGAGGGTCGCTGCCTAGCCGTGCCAACCCTCTGCAGTGTGTGCCTGCGGTTCCTCCTCATGGCAGACGCACTTCTAAATAGACATGAGGGTGGTGTGGCATGAGGGCAGCTGAAGGCTGCGCAGGGACACTTTGGTGTGCACTGTGGGGGGGGAGGGGGGCGGTTGGGCAGCATGTAACCCAGGAGAAGTGGCAGCGGAGTGTCATCCAGGCAGTGATTGTGCTTTGTTGTAGCTAGTGTGGTGCTTAGCAAAGGTATGCCATGCTAATGAGGGCTTTTCAGAAGTAAAAGTTGTTTGGAGGGGGGGGGGGGGGGCCCACTCTTGCCGGTATTGTGGCTTAATAGTGGGACCTGTGAACTTGAGATGCAGCCCAACATGTAGTCCCTCGCCTGCCCTATCCGTTTCTGTGTCATTCCCATCACTTTCTTGAATTGCCCAGATTTTCACACATGAAAACCTTAGCGAGCATCGGCGAAATACAAAAATGCTCTGGTCGCCCATTGACTTCAATGGGGTTCGTTATTCGAAACGAACCCTCGAACATCGCGGGAAGTTCGTTTCGAATAACGAACACCCGAACATTTTGGTGTTCGCTCATCTCTAATAGCCATATTGCCCCCCTATAGCAACATATAGCCATTATGTCAACCAATAGAGATATATAGCCATACACCCCTCTGTAGGAGAATATATTGCCATAATGTCCCCATGTTATAAATAAGGGGTCATACTGTCCCCTATAGTAATAAGTAGCCATATTGTCCCCCTGTAGTCATAAATAGCCATACTTTCCCCCTGTAGTAAATAAGGAGCCATACTGTCCGCCTGTAGTAATAAATAAGCATAATGCCCCCCGTAGTAATACACTCACTGTCAAAAAAAATGAAGCACCTAGAAGGAGTTGTCATTTTGCTGCAGTTACATCTCAGGAAGATATGTAAATGATTGGAGTTGTGCCGTGATGAATGGTCTTACCAACTGAGGCCCTAAAAGTAGTTTCCCTCTTGGCCTATAAAAAAAACTCTCAAAGGCTCATAGGTAGTGGACCTATTTTTCTGCATATGTACAGCTTCAAAGAAGCTTTGCTCAGATAACAGAGAGGGGGCATATTATTGGAATGCTGGATAGTAATATCAATGAAGTGCCCACCACTTGGGCCATTCTGACCAGACTGTTAGGAGGTGTTGAGACCAGTGGATGCGTGAGGGCATGCACACCAGGCATTCAGGCTTAGGATGCCCTCGACAGACCACCAGTAGAGATCATCTGACAAGCACAAGCAGCTCCAACTATTTTGTTGTCCGCCATCCAGAGACAGGTGGCACAATCATTACAGGCCCCAATGTCTGTCGGAACTATTTCCAGGCGCTTGGCTGAATGACATTTGGTCTCACCGCATCCATTATGTGTACTGCTTTTGACACCCACCGTCGCCTTCATTTGCAGTGGAGTGGTGAACAATGAAACTGGACTGCTAGAATGTAGAACCAGGGTGTCTTTAGCATTGAATCCAAGTTTATTTTGGGCACCGACGAAGGCCATGTTCATGTCTGGTGTCCTCAATCCTGCCTTTGCTGTGGAGCAGCACACTTTCCCCACTGCTAACATGGTCTGGGGCCATCGCATACAGCAGTCTGTTACCCATAGTAGTGGTACAAGGGACAATGACAGCTCAGTAACATGTTCAGGACATCCTGCAGCCTCATGTGTTGCTTCTCATGGCAGGGCTTCCTAAAGGTAACAGGAATACCTCCACAACATTGCCACATTTCTGTGGCCTGCCCAGTCACCATATTCATTGCCAATGCAACATCTATGAGACCATCTGGAGCGCAAACTTTGACAGCCTAAGGGTGACTACCCACTACGTTTTTTTCACTGCGAAATTTGCAGCGATTTTGCGCGATCGCGATTTTAACCTGCAGAAAAAAAGACGCTGCGAATTTCGCTGTGAAAAAAACTGCAGTGGGTAGTCACCCTAAGAGTTTGGATGATCTATAGGCTCAGTTAAAGCAAATGTAAACTGATATGGCTCAGGATGCCATATGGAACCCATATGAAATCTTGCATCAAAGCTAGAGGTGGTACAACAGGCTACTAGAGCCTCCTTTCAAGTTTTCAAATTTCTGCAATAAAATATCCTTTTGCTCTGATATTGTAATCACTTATATCAATGTTACAGTCACACATAGAAAGTTTCATTTGATTCTGATAACGTCTTCTAGCTGCTTCTTTTTTGACAATGACTGTATATAGTCATACTGTTCCCCTGTAGTAATAAATAGCCATACTATCCTACTATTGTAATAAATAGCCATACTTTCCCCCTGTAGCAAATAAGGAGACATACTGTCCGCTATAGTAATAAATAACAAAACTGAATCCCTGTTGTAAAAAAGGAGCCATACTGTCTTCCTCCTGTAGTAATAACTAGCTGCACTGTTCCCTTGCAGTAATAAATAGCCATACTGTGTCCCTGTAGTAATAAAAAAACAGTGGCAGCGCACTGAGCCTAGACAAGCAGCGTGGGCCATCGGGCATCTGCCCGGTAGGGTTGCTTACATATCCGGGCCTGAATACAGGGCAGCCGTTATGCTCACAACAGAACAGGCTGGAGGAGGTGAAGTGTCTGAAATTATAGAGACAGTTGCAGGGATGCATATTGGGATTTTTACTTTCACTTTTTCTGAAGCCCCACCCACACAAGCCTGCTGCTGATAGCAGTACAGCAGGAGCTTGATGATGTGGAGGCGTTATGTAAATTACATAGAAACAGTTCATTTTACTTGAAACAATTTCTTTTTGGCTCCATTTAGTGTGGGGCACTTTGAATATTTTATACTGGAAGTGGACAACCCCTTTAACAACAGCAAGCTTGGCTGTTTCTATTAATCCATCCACCTCTTAATTCAATCGCAGTGGATGAGACAGCCAGTGGCTACCTCACCTGTTAAGGCTGGGTTTGGGGACCTTCCTTAATAGGTCCCAGAGGTGGAATTCACATCTTTCAGACATTCATGGCATATCTTGTATAAATGCTTAAGATGGGAACACCCCTTTAAATACAATTTGGTACTTAAGTTTGGGTGTCTAATCAGCTATACTTTTGTGGGAAAGCAGGAAGAGGGCCATTACTTTCCATTTTGGCTAATTCAAGTTATTAGCAATATTATTCTCCAGCTTGTATCAGATAAATACATCCTGACCACATGATTTCTCCTACACTATCTAGTTAATCATACTACGACAAAGGCTATACAGGATGTGGAATCTGCCTTCCTAAACTTCATACAGTCTACTATCATTGTGGTGGAGAGATAAAAGTTAGCACTTGGCAGCTGTCTTCTCTTGTGCTTTTCCCAAGAATCTTCCATAACTTTTCCACATGTTTACACAGGGGGGAGGGTAAAATACTGCTAAAATCAGAAGAAAAGAAAACGCATAGTATGCTGAAAATTTACACAGCAGAGTCTTTGATGCCTAAAACTCCCTATAATAAAGGGATAAAGTAGTGCTGCACAGATGGAGTAATAAATACAGTGCTATAAAAAACTGTTGATGGTCTATATTCTCCGGTAAGGTCAATATTAGTGGATTGGCTGGGACTTGCTGCACCGATTATCTGTTCTCTGGGCCGCTGCGCTTGTGCACTGAGCTTATTTCTGCAGGAAGCAAACAGATCCGTTCCCACTGCAGTGGCCTGGTTTGCTGTAGCAGGCCAAGGTCTCATTTATTTCAGTAGTAACACTGTCTGCAATACCAAACCTGGCCACTGCAGTGGGAAGAGAGCTGTCTGTTTCCTGCAAATATCAGTCAGTGCACGAGCGCACAGGCCCAGAGAACTGACACAGTTTTGCTGAAACAAAGCAGGTCTGAAGTGACACTGAAAGGTTCGATAAATCACGCCATTTTAACCCTTAAATGATGCAGCCACTTTTTTTTCCATTTTCGTTTTTTCTTCCCCCCTTTAAAAAAAATCGTAACTCCTTTATTTATCCATCGACGTCGCTGTATGAGGGCTTGTTTTTTGCATGACGAGTTGTATTTTTCAATGGTGCTATGTAATGTACCATATAATGTACTGAAAAACGTTAAAAAAATCTTAAGTGGAGTAAAATGAAAAAAAAAACGACATTTTCGGTGCGTTTTGTTTCTACGGTACACAAACTGCAACAAAAATGACCTGATAACTTTATTCTATGGGTCAATGCAGGATATCCTGTAGTTTACGTTGGTACCAATTCAGAATACATGCGACTTTTTAATTGCTTTTTATTGCATTTTTTCTGGAAGACAGGGTGTCTGAAAAAGTGCATTTCTGGCGTTCTTTATTTTTTTTCAGACGATATTCACTGTATGGGGAAATTAATGATACTTTGATTGGACTTTTATGGACGTGGCAATACCAAATATGTATTTTTCTTTTATGATTTAGTTTTTTTTAATTATAGATATTGTAGTTTGCGTTCGTACCATTTTGGAGTACATATGACTTTTTGATCGCTTTTCATTGCATTTTTTCTTGAAGACAGGGTGACCAAAAAAGCGCATTTCTGGCGTTCTTTTTTTTTTTTCTGACAACGTTCATCGTGTGGGGTAAATAATACATCACTTTAATAGATCGGACTTTTACGGACGTAGGGATACCAAATATGTATTTTTGTTTTATGTATTTTTTCTGGGAGACAGGGTGTCTGAAAAAGTGCATTTCTGGCGTTCTTTATTTTTGTATCGGATGACGTTCACTGTGTGGGGTAAATAATGATTGCAGCTTTTTTCCTTGCGGGTGTCAGCTGTAATAAACAGCTGACGCTCGCACTGTATGCTGAGGGGTCGCCCCACGACCTCTCTTCGTACATACCCCGACACCCCAGGACGTAAATGGACGTCCTGGAGCAGGAAGAGGTTAAACAGTGCACCACTCAAAGTTTTCAAAATGGCATTTACAAAATCTGTTAACTCTTTAGGTGTTTCACAGGAACTAAAGCAAAGTGGTTAACAAATTAAAAAATTTTGTGGAATGCTATTAAGGCATTTATATATGGCCATTATATACAAAAGATTTGTATACATAAGTCTAATCTCAGGATGTCGCATATTCTCCCACTAATCATGCAGAAATTAATTGGAAAGAAGCATAGTCTCAACTTGCAGATCATCTGTCTTTTTATGAAGATTTTTGAGGAAGGAGAAGCAAGGGGTCATTTTTTGGCTTCTATATTAAGACACAGGAATCATCATCTTATGCAGCAGCATTGAGAAGGCCTGATAATTCTTTGGCTATCTTTAGGCGAATTATCAAGTTTGTGGGAGCAGGGCTGTTTTTTCACTCGACTCTGCAAAAGCTTTTGACAGGGTAAAGTAGAATTATTTGTGGGCTCTTCCTCATACAATGGGTTTCGAAGAAAAATTTGTGGCATTGGTTAAACTGCTGTATTCAATGCCGGAGGCAAGAGCGAGGGTAAATGGTGATATTTTAGGACTGATGATATTAGAGAGTGGTACAAGGCAGGTGTTACGGATTTTGTATGTGGACCCACTGGGCTAACCAACCAGCCTGGCTATTGCACAGGACCGGGTGACTGGCAGCTGACCCCAGCAGAAGGAGTACCTACAGATGGGTAACTGGCCCTAAGGCTGCATTCCCACGAACGTATATCGTCTCGGTTTTCACACCAAGCCGATATACGTTGTCCTCATCTGCAGGGGGGGAGGATGGAAGAGCCAGGAGCAGGAACTGAGCTCCCGCCCCCTATCTGCCTCCTCTCCGCCCCTCTGCACTATTTGCAATGAAAGGAGGCAGAACAGGGGCGGGGCTAAGGCCCGTGAATTAGCACCACCCCCGTCCCACCTCTTCTCATTGCAAATAGTGTAGAGGGGCGGAGAGGAGGCAGAGAGGGGGCGGGAGCTCAGTTCCTGCTCTTGGCTCTTCCATCCTCCCCCTTCTGCAGATGAGGACAATGTATATCGGCTCGGAATGAAAACCGAGCCGATATACGTTCGTGTGAATGCACCCTTAGGTATGCAGGGAGATGGAAGGGACCCTGCTTAGAAGCAGGGTAATCGAGAATGAAGCTCAGACGGAAAGGAAATGGACACACATAGATATACAGAACACAAGGCAAAGGAACAAACAAGTGGGCTCACAATTCCCAGTTATTGTTATAAGGTATTTATTTGTCTACCCTTAACTAATCTACTTGGCAACATAGTTTAAGGCACTATTATATGAGGCCATCGCCTGAATTCTTACTGGAAGCAGCAAATTCAGGTGATAATTAACCTGCGTACATGCAGTCACCAACAGGGCACTGAGCAAGAAATCTCTCACTTGTTGAAGTTGCTTGGTTTTTAACAGAACTAGAAACTAAGTGTTAATTGGGTGGTGTAAACAGGAGCCACTGAATGTTTGAGCAACCCCTATTTTACTGTGAATAGAGGCTGGAAAGCTGGAACACAGGAGTGATAGTCGGGCAGTGGTTCATGGAATGGCATAAGTTGTCTCCTGTGTAAAGGGACCCTTAATTGAACCAGACCTTCAGTGCCAGTTAATATTACTACTAGCCAGTGTTGTCTGGTGTTACATATTCTGTCTTCCTGTGTTTCTGACTCTGCTTGTTTTGGACTCTGATTTTGGTTTTTCCACTGAGTTTTCATGGATTTAGACCTTGAACTGCCTGACTTGACTTCTGATTGCCTCGCTGTGCAGTGTTGTTCTCCTGCTTCTGAAATTACTATGTACTTGTCTTTACCTTCCTAATATCCTTTGGCTTTAGTGTTTTCCTCTGACTGCTCATTACCGACTCCTGTCATATTTTCTGGCATCCTCCTGGTCCACGCTCTTTTCTTCTGCTCAGTGGTCACTCTGTGGATTTAACCAGGTGGCTCATTGCAGCCAAACCCAACACCTCATGAGGGTGACAAGGCAGAAGACCAGGAACTCAAAAGACTCTACCAAACTGGGTGACTAGTCAGACCACTATAGGTGGATGGGCTAGATCAATTTCATTACATTTGTCTGACGGCTTCTGTGCTTCAGCACAAGCCAAGCATGCAGCCCCCTTATTGCTGTGTGTGCACTCTGTAATCCTTGATATTCATGATCTGCCAACTGCCCCGCTGTTGATTACTATTTTTCTCTGTATGCACAGTATAGGAAGGATACTGGTGGTTAAGGGGATAGAGCAGACACACAAGAAACTGGAAATTAATGCAAGATCACTCAGCAACTATGGATGGATCTTTGAAGATCCAACAAACCAGTGCTATAAGCAAAGTGACAGCCCACATAAAAAATAGTGCCTATATGTGCCCTCACAAAGTAATAGTTCCCCCTATGTGCCTTTAAAAATAAGTTTCCCTCTGGTGCCTCATTTTATAGCCCCCGATCCAAAACTGCAGCCAGTAGTACAAGAAAAACTTCATTATTCACCCTGCTGTCTGACACTCACATCATGGCTCAATACACAGCTTAACCCCTTCGCTAGTCAACAGGTCTCCTTCACATGTACTACCATGTTTCCCCCAAAATAAGACCCGACCTGTCTTATATTAATTTTTGCTCCAAGAGAGACACAGGGTGTTTTTTTCGGCGGATGTCTTATACTTACCTAGCAGGTGCCCGCTGGGCCCTCCCGCTGGTCTCCGCAGTTCCGGCAGGCCTCATTGCAGTTCTCAGCGTCGACAGAAGATCGCTTACTGGTAACAGGGTTTGTAAACCCCTCCTCCAGCAAGTGATTGCACTGATTGGTTCTGAAGCGCCACGGCTCAGTCAATCACTGTGGCACTCAATGACCAAATCACAGCTATTCAATCCTGCAGTGATTGGCTGAGCCATGAGAACCAATCACTGTAGAGCTCAACGAACCCACAACAGCCATCGCATTGAATCCAGGGGGTATTGTCGTATTATGTCGCCACCGGTAGTTAGGGGTGGCGACATAATGCTGCAGTGTTACAAAATGTTAACGCCCCCAGTTTATGATTGGCTGGGGGCGTGTTTCATCCCCGAAGAGCAGACAGCCGGCTGCTGGGACGCACCACAGAGGCAGCGGCCAGGTGGGATGCATGAGAGAAAAGCCGCGCGGGACCGAGCACAGATCAGCCGCAAGGGACCGAGCACAGACACGCCGTGCAGGATGGAGCAGACAGACGGCAGCCGTGTTACCCTCCACATGGAACAGGTAACGGCTTCTCCGGTGAGACTGATCACTGCAGAGTTAGTTAGTTTTCTTCTTAGGTTTACATTATTAGCTATAAATGCTGCCATGTTACAGCAGTACAAAGTAGCATGTTACAGGAGCACAAACTATTGTGACAGAGCACAAACATGATGTGACAGAAAACTCTGCTGCGCTTAGGCCTCATGTCCACGGACACATATGGATTCCCAGTGCAGAATCCCGCAGCGGCCTATAGCCGTGCCCACAGCCATGAGGCCAAAAAACAGATTTTCTCACCTGTCCGGACGCGGCATGAGTCTCCTCCATGTAGCACAGCGGAAGTATAGCTTGAATATGGAGCGTCATGAGCGACTTCGCGCAGCGGATCCGGAGGTAAGTATGGGGTCTTTAGGGGGGGGGGGGCGTAGCAGACTCCGCTGCGGTATTCCGCTTGCGGAGCCCGTCACAGCCGTGTGCATAAGAGGGGAGAGAACTCTGCTCCAGCCGACCCGCCCCCTGCTGGCCGCACTGTGAGCGATCGAGTGATGCTCGCTCCTGTGCAGAGCAAGCGTCACAGTGACGAGTGTCAGGTATCGTTTGTCCGACACTCGTATGTGTAAACGGGCCATTAGAAGTCTATAGTGAGCGCAGGGATAGGGGAGGAGGGAGGACACCCACACAGAAATGCAGCTGGAGCCTACTGAATATCACAAATACATCCTGCAGAGTGTATAACTGATGACAAATGTAGGATACAAGTCATATAATTGCCAGAAGTACTATTACATGTAGACACATGGCAGCTGAAAGTGCAGGTATGCTTTTAGACTCCAACAACACCTCTGACTGCCAGTGCTGTATCAATGGGTCACTTATGCAACCTAGTAAAGCAGCGGAAAGTTCTAGAAGAGTAGTTAGGAAGGGGAAAGCTGAACTTTTGCATGAGCCTTTAACTATGCCCCTGGCACCAGTGTACCACAATGTAAGTTCAAGTAAGGCCTCCTGCTCACGGGTGGATATTTGCTGTGGAATCCGCGGTGGGTGTCTGTGGATCCGCCAATAGCATGCTATGGGAAATCGATTCTTCCTTCACACTTGTGGAAACCAACTGCAATTTCCACAAGCGGAGGAAAAATTACAGCATGCACCATTTTTGCTCGGACTTCACGCAGACGGTTTCCATTGAAGTCCGACCCGCAGCACGTCTGCAAGGAACATTGGATGGAGGATAAAAATCTGTACTGCGCATGTGCAATGGCGAGACACTGGGTCCATCCACAGTACAGAAAAGAAGCTGACAGAGTAGGTACACGTGGACGCTGCTGCTGCCAAAACCAGCAAGCAAAATACATCTCTGCCATGGGCAGGAGGCCTTAGGAGTAGAATGGGGGAAAGCTTTGCCCCTCGCCTACTATATAGCCTGTCCTCTTTGCCCGTGCATACAAGGAGAAGGGGAGGATAAATGTATACATTGCTGCACTTATGAGTTTACATACACAATATATAATGTGTATGAACCCATACGTGCTGCAGTGCATGCATGTATGCTTCCCCTCCCTTACAGAGGCTCTGTATCCTTCATACAGAAAACAATATTAGCCTGGGTTCACACAGGGCGGATTTACCGCGGATTTATTGCGGTTTTTCTGTTGCGGAATTGCCGTAACCTAACCGCATCTGCGGCAAATCCGCACCTGATGTCATAATGGTGCTGCGGTTTTCACTGCGTATTTTCCAGTGATTTTACTGCAGTGAATTACGCATGACAAGTGCTGCGGTAAAAACCGCAGCGGTTTTTAAATGACAGCCGCATTTTAAAATGCGGATTTTCGTGCGGATTTGAGGTGCAGATCTTGACTTGGCCCCTCCCCCCCAAAAACGTTTCCAGTGATGTCATTGTCCCTGCCCACTTTTGTCGTTGGAAGAAAGCGGAATGGCCCCGTGGCTATTTTGTGTTGCTGTTTCTTGATCAGAAAGGCATAATAGAAAGAGCACGCATACTGCGCCTCCGGAGATCATACCGGCGCAAACTACTCCTACTGGTAGTCCTGATGCAGAATCAGAATCCAAAAAAGGTGAGCTATTTGATCTCTGATTATGTGTGTTTCACTGTCTTAACTAGAAATACCTGTCGCAAATGTTTGTTGTCACAGAGTGCACTTATGCGCGATTAGGGCCTAATGTCTTGTTGTCAATTTCCTATTGCAGACTGAACGTGCATCCCGACGCTACTGGGTCCATCCCCTGCTGTCAGAAAGTGGGACAAAGGGGCACTTTGCCAGTCTTTTCCAGGATTTGAAAAAGTAAGCCTACTATTGCACGTAGGGACGTTTGACGTTGCACAGAGAATTGTTTTTAAATTTTGCTCGCTCTCTCTCTCTCTGCAGCCATCCGGAGAAGTTCGTACAATTCTGTCGTCTGCCCATGGAGGCCTTCGAGCGTCTTCTAGAGCTGGTCCGCCGGGACATCACATATGAAGACACCCAGATGCGGGAAGCGATCACTGCAGAGGAAAGGCTGCTCATCACCCTTCGGTATGTAACCTTTTTTTAATCACTTTTGGCTGTTTTAGCTTAAGGCCGCCTGCAGACTGGTGGAAATTTTATGGCGGTGTTTGCCGCGGGATTTCCGCCGCTGGAAGCTGCCATAGGATTGTGTCACCAAATGCGATTCAATGCAGACGGCCGTAATTTGACCACATGAAATTTCGCTTGCAAAAGTAATTTCGGCATGCTATTTTTGTCTGTGGGGCCCGCGCTGCTCTCTGCAAGGGCTCGGGTTGGGTGCTGCTGCCAGGATTCTCACACCGGGATCCAACCCAGCCGTCTGCAGGCGGCCTGATGGCCTGCTCGGATCTGGGTGCGAAAATTCCCGCAGCGGGACTGAAACCGAGCCCCTGCAGAGTGCTCCGCTGACTCACCGACTTTGGCAGTTCCAGCTCGTTCATGTGCGTCCGGGTGAGTCCGTGGAGCACTCTGCAGGTGCTCGGATCGGGTCCCGCTACGAGAATTGGCTGTTGTTGGGTAACTAATGTTTCAGTGCGGGGCTCTGCGAGCCCCATACAGAATTAGAACATACCGCTGCTTGTTAGCTAAGCGTCATTTCTCGCAGACAAACCGCAGCCATCTGCATAGGACTGCATATTGTACTGCAATCCTATGCAAGCGTCCAGGGGTGGAAATTCAGCGGGGAATCCCATCGCGGAATTTCTGCGCATCTGAGAGGATGTGCATAGTTGCTTGTTTTCCGCATGTATGTGGGTGTAAGTATTCTCAGCGCATCCATGGATAAAGAAGCACAGGTTAACCCTTTCCAATCCAATGTTGGGCCTGGCCCGACATCATCATTTCTCTCCACAGCTCCGATGTCGGGACAGACCCGACACTTCCGTGCAGGAGTGCATCTGCACCCGATCATCAGACACATCGGGTGCATATACACTCCTGCACTGGTCCTCATCAAAGACCCCCGAGGAGAAGGCAGAAAAGGTTTTTAACCCTCCCTGCCTTCTCCTTTACACATTGCAAAGCGCTCAATTAGCGCAATGTAATGCATGAAGATTCCGGCTGCTGATCATTTGACCGCCGATGTTACCTGACCCCCCCCCCCAGCGCGGTCACATGAACGCCGAGCCAGGAGCCTGCACCGTGGGGGGGACCTGTTTACCTGTTCGGTGTCTTCAGCATTCTCTCTATTCTGCCTCCTGGCTCGGCGATATGTGGCCGCTGGGTGCCACCTGACCCCAGCGGTCACACGATCGCCGAGCCGGGAGGCAGAACAGAGAATGTTGAAGACGCCAGACAAATAAACATGTCCCTCCACGGTGCAGTGAGCACCTGCACCCTCCGGAACTCTGTCAGTTCAGGAGGGTGCAGGGAAAATCTATTTTTTCTCATCCATTCTCGCCATCTCCAATTAATTTGGAGCTGGGGAGAATGGATGAGAAAAAATAAAGAGATTGGAAAGGGTTAATCCAACTTCCAAAATGCTTCCTCCAGGATGGAATGCAGATCGTATTTGTGTGCCACTAATTCGGCCAAATAGTCCACCGTTATAAACAGCTTCTAGTGTGCCCAAATTAAATACTGTGTATATGACCTTTGTGATACTTTTGCTATTGTGAGTATACTAATTTTTTTTTTTGTTTTTTTTTTCAGCTTTCTTGCCACAGGAGAGAGCTACGCATCCCTGCATCTCCAATTTCGAGTTGTTAAATCAACCATCATCAAAATTGTGAGGTGCACATGCAGCATCATCTGGCAGAAGTTGCAGCCCATTGTGATGCCTTCACCATCCGAGGAGACTTGGCACCGTGTCGCAGCAGGCTTTCTAACTGTTGCCAAATTTCCAAACTGTCTAGGTGCGGTTGATGGCAAACATGTCCATGTGCTTCAGCCAGCGCACTCAGGCTCCAAGTTTTAGAACTACAAAAAATATTTTTCGGTTGTCCTGATGGCGGTGGCTGATGCACATTGCAAATTTGTTTGCATCGACGTCGGCGCCTATGGTAGTACTGGAGATTCTCGGGTGCTGCGAACATCACAAATTGGGATTCAAATTCTACGAGATGGTGTTACACTCCCAGCCCCCCAACCTTTGCCGGGAACCACACATCCAGTCCCTTTTGTGATGGTATCGGATGAGGCTTTCCCTCTAATGCCAAACCTGCTGCGCCCATACCCACGAAGAGGACTGAATGCCCGGAAAAGGATTTTTAATTAAAGGCTGAGCCGGGCACGTCGAGTGGTTGAGTGTGCCTTCTGGATTATGGTTAGTCAGTGGAGAGTTTTAGGGACTACCCTGATGGTAGACCCTAAAACAGTTGATGACCTTGTCAAGGCATGTTGTGTTCTTCACAACTATCTCTGGGAATATCGCCCCGAGATAGATGTTGAAGAACTCGAACCTGCCTTTGACACGGCCATCAACTGGGGTGCAGGTCGCCCTGCTGCTACTGGTGTGCAGGTGAGGGACCACTTCACTGACTATTTCCTTAGGCCTCATGTCCACGGGATAATTTTTATTTTAAATCCGCAGCGTTTTTCCCGCACGTGGATCCGCGCCCTATAGGGATGCATTGGACACCCGCAGGTAGTTAAATACCTGTGGATGTCATTTTTCCGGTCAGGCGCAGATCCGCGTGCGGGGAAAAAAAATGGACATGCTCCATTTTTGTGCGGGTCTCCTGCGGGGACGGCTCCCACAGGCTTCTATTGAAGCCTATGGAAGCTGTCCGGATCCGCGGGAGACCCATACCAGAATTCAACTCACCTGCTCCGGACGATGCAGATCTTCCTTCCTTCGCAGCCGGATCTTCTTTCTTCGGCCCGGCGGATGTGCCCAGCGCATGCGCGCGGCACGCTGCCGGCGTGCCAAGCACATCCGCCGGGCCGAAGAAAGAGGATCCGGCCGCGAAGGAAGGAAGATCCGCATCGTCCGGAGCAGATGAGTTTATTCTGATTTTTTGGCCTCATATCCGCGGGAGCAGGAGGGATTCGCTGCGGATTCTACATGAAGAATCCGCGGCGGGCCTCATTTTCCCCGTGGACATGAGGCCTAAGTCCCGAAGGCACCGTGCCATGGCAGTACTCCTGTGTCGGTGGTGTGCAGCCCTAACTGCAGCTTGATCCCCCGGCGACCAACTCCAGAAGAACGCAGAAGACCAGTTCCAAAAAAAGATTGTTTATTTATGCAACATCTGAGATGTTCAATGACATATGATGGTGTCTTCACACCAGCTTACAATTTTGTACAGAATGAAATATCTGACTGCAGAGATGAGTCTGTTGCATTTTTCACATGCCAACTTCCATGGGTGATAGCGTGGGAAAAGAGACCCGGGTAAGTATAAAAAGTACTAGTACCAATGTTTCTACCACTTACTAATGTAATATAGTAAAAGGGATTGGAGTTGGTCACAGGTCCTAAACCAGCACAGCCAGACAGCAGCTGTGTGCTTACATTTTGCCATAGGTTTGCAAATCGTGACACAACAACCTACATTAGAGTGTCCGTACTTATATGAAGGAGCATAAATCCATAAAACGAGATCTACTAGTTGGTCCTGTTGCTCTAATAAATATCTTGATATATGTGTGTGTTTGCGTTTAGGTAGACGTCTCCTGATTTTATATAAAAAATTCAATAAAAGTTATATTTTAGTGGTTCCCACCAGTGAAATAAATAAATGTTTAAAAAATCATTTTGTAGCTTTTTACCCCCAATAAATCTAAAACACAGAAAAAAAAGTCAGTGAAAAAGATATTAAAAAATAGCCCTATATGTCATGGAAAAAAAAACGCAGCAAAAATAATTTTGGTAGCTGAAGGAAAAAAAATAGAGCATTAAAACCACCACATGGGTAACAAAACAACCTGGTCTTTAAGGGGTTAATAGAATTATTGCTAAATTGTTCTATATATTTTGCAGCAAAGATGGAAACCCTGTGAGTGAATTAGCAGGATACTGTTATGCAACTGCTATGACAAGGCAGAAGCTCCTGCAGTATGAATATTCAGTTCCCGTTGGTCCCATGTTCACACCTCAGGGATTCTACATAGAATCTTTCTGTCTGCTCGCCAGCCATGCGCACATCTGTGTTTAGTTAACTAGGACGCCTAAAACAAGTGGCACTCTTTCATGTGCGCTCAGCTGGAATACTGCATGCTGAGTCTCCATAGAGAACGGCCCATCATGCGGGATCAGAACACTGGTTGGACTCGCATGGAAACACAACAGCAGATTTCAGTATGTTATTATGAGAGGCTGAGCCTCGGATTTCAGCCACTTTCCTGGTCAGTTACTCTGATGGAAACACCCTCCCCCCGTGTGGACATGCCATAACGCTACATTCAGACGGTGACTTTTTTCATGTTTTTCATGTTCATGTTTTTATTTCTTTCCAAAAAACACCAGAAAAATGACATGTCTTTTTGACGATGCCTGTTTTTCTGCTATAGAGGAGAACATGGGAAAATGACAAAAAAAGACATAGAACATGCTGCAATTTAGAAAAAAAAATCATGGCCCCAAAAATCCACACCGAAAATAAGAAAAAAAAGCACTTTAAGGACGCCCACCCACTGGCGTTTTTTTTTCCCTGCGAAATTCGCAGCATTTTTTTTCTCCTGGGGTCTATGGGACTTGTAATGTTAAAATCGCGATCGCGCAAAATCGCAATTTACCGCGAATCGCAGTAAATTGCGATTTTGCGCGATCGCGATTTTAACATTACAAGTCCCATAGACCCCTGCAGAAAAAAAATGCTGCGAGTTTCGCAGGGAAAAAAAAACGCCAGTGGGTGGGCGCCCTAAAAGAAGACAATATGTTGTGTGTTTCCTTTTTCCCTATGTGTAACATCAGGATGCATTGTTTTCTGCAGCAAAGAAAGCGATAAAAAGGACCAGTCAAAAACTCCTAAAGGCTGGATTCAGACGGCCGTATATCGGCTCGGTTTTCACGCCGAGCCGATATACGGTGTCCTCATCTGCAGGGGGGGGAGGATGGAAGAGCCAGGAGCAGGAACTGAGCTCCCGCCCCCTCTCTGCCTCCTCTCCACGCCCTCTCCGCCCCTCTGCATTATTTGCAATGAAAGGAGGTGGGACAGGGCGGGGCTAAATTACGCAGAATTAGCCCTGCCCCGTCCCGCCTCTCCTCATTGCAAATAGTGCAGAAGGGCGGAGAGGAGGCAGAGAATAGGCGGGAGCTCAGAGCACTGCTCCTGGCTCTTCCAGGCTCCCCCCCTGCAGAGAGAGACAACATATATCAGCTCGGCGTGAAAACCCAGCCGGTATACATTCGTCTGAATCCAGCCAAAAGCTGTTTTTTTAAAATAAATCTGTGAGACACAAGCTTGACATACACACAAAAAATGCATTGTATAAGGCCTCTTTTACACAGGCGACAGCAATATCGCCGCAAGAAAATCACAGCAATATTGCAGCTGTGTTCTGTGAGATATTGCTATGTTTTCTCGCTGCGATATCACGTTTTTGTTGCACTACAAAGGCACGCCACTTTGTAGCGTTCTTTTGCTGGGATTTTTTGGGGGGATCTTGAAATATAAGCCCTACCCAAAAAATAAGCCCTAGCTGCATAAAAGAAACAAACATTACATTACCTAACAGGCGCTGTCCACTCCGCCGCACTTCTCCTCCTGAATTTCTGCTGCACTTGCCTGTAGTCTTCGGCCAGCACTTCCTGGTCAGGGGGTTCAAAAATCTAGCCTCCAAGAAGCAGTGGCACTGATTGGTTCTCGAGTGCCGCGGCTCAGCCAATCACTACAGCGCATTGAATAGCTATGATTGGTTCATCCAGTGTGCAGTGATTGGTTGAGCCACAGTGCTCAAGAACCAATCAGAGCCAGTACTTCCTGCAGGCAATATTTTTGTAAACCCCTGACCAGGAAGTGCTGGCTGAAGACTACAAGCAAGTGCGGCAGAGCTGCGGAGCAGACAGCGCCTGTTAGGGGATGTATTGTTTTTGGTTTTTTTTAATGCAGCTAGGGTTTATTTCAGCGACAAACAGTGAGACTTCCTACTGTAAAAGTTGCATCGTACCATGCAAAAACCGCATTTCTGTGGGATGCAACACAAAGGAAGACTTCATGGGGAAACCTGGGCTACAAAACATCACAAATAGTGGCAATATTCGGCATACCGCAATTTTTGTCTTGCAATGTAGGAACCTACAAAACATCACTAATGTGAAGGAACCCGTAGGAAAGCATGGGCTTCACATACATGCGAATTGTAGCTCTGTCGAGAAAATAGCACGATTTTTTCGCCCATTTTTTCGCGGCTTAAGTGGTACGAATGTGCAACTAGATAAAATATGGGATATTCACATGTTCATGTTTTCATGCTTACTTCGGCATCGAGTCTCTTCATTCCCATGCTCCAGAAAATATCCACACTATGAAATAAAATCATCCGTGCGAAGAATAAGCGTGTTGGTTCTTCTGCGGATTTTGCACATAGAAGCTGTGAATCATCCCCACACACATTGCATCAATAAAGGGGAATAATCTCAGTGTGGGCCTGTGATACGTCAACTACACATGTGTGGCAGAGATCCTAGCGTTAGCCTCGGATATTTGCCATGGATCCTTTTGCAAATATATGTTGGATTTTCCGTAGGTAAATCCATAATGTGTGAACAAGCAACAAAAAGAACTTATTCACACACTGTATGCCCTACTCCCGTCTGTGAAAAAGAAAGAAAACATGACAGTAAGCGGTTTTGTTCCCTCCACACAGCCCCTCGTTCCATGTGAATAGCCTCATTGGCTATTACCGGTCTATGTGCTGTCTTTGAAGTACATGGGGGGTAAATGGACACTATATACAGCCACGTGAAAACACGCTAAAATAGAGGAGTTTGCTGTCTATGAAGAATTAAAAGGTGTTTCTGGTACTTATACTATTGATGATCTATCCTCAGGATCAGAGGTGTAACTTGAAGCTTCTGGGCCCTGATGCAAAATCTGTAATGGGCCCCCAACTATAATGCTTTATTCATAGTACTGGGTTCCCTATATGGAGAAGAGAGGCCTTATGGGCCCCCTAAGGCTCCTGTCCCCGGGTGCAACCGCATCCCCTGCATCCCCTATAGTTACGCCCCTGCTCAGGATAGGTCATCAGTTGGGGTCCGCCGCTTAGTATCCCTGCCAATCAGCTGATTCCTGGGCCCGCTGTCAGTGCGGACAGAGCCTGCAACAGACAGCGCTGTCAACATTGCAGCAGCCTGATTTGGTACTGCAGGCACAGCTCCCATATAGTTCAATGGGAATGAGCTGATCTGCAGGGATCCCAAGCAGCGGACCCCCGCCGATCAACTATTGATGATCTATCCGCAGTATAGGTCAGCAAAAGTAAAAATTCTTTAAGATAAATAGAAAAGCCAGGAATCTTAGCTATTCCAGCCTGTATGTGGGTAGAGACAGTATAGGAACAACAGGTGGAGACCTTTTGGGGGCAATTTCAGGTAAAAAGAGGGGGTTTCCTTTAATTAGCCAGCGCAGAAGACAATGCAAAAGCCGTTCCTGCTCTAGAGGACTTGGCAAGGTCACTGAATGTGACGGATGGCCCCTGGTTACAGTTAGGCCACTCTCAAACAGGTGTCCGTTAAAACGCCACGTTTTAATTGATGTTTTAACACGTTGTCAAACGCGTTCGATAGTGTTTGACAGCGTGTTTTAACGCACGCGGTCCTTACAAAGGGTGATGTGGTGCGTTAAAAAGCACTGAAATGCATGAAAATAGAGCAGACCGCATTCGAAAATTGTGTTAAAAACACGGCATTCAAATGCTCCTCTGAGAAGCCCCACTGAAACCAATGGAGGCATTTAAAGGGGTTGTCCCGCGGCAGCAAGTGGGTCTATACACTTCTGTATGGCCATATTAATGCACTTTGTAATATACATTGTGCATTAATTATGAGCCATACAGAAGTTATAAAAAGTTTTTTACTTACCTGCTCCATTGCTAACGTCCTCGTTCCCATGGAGCCGACTAATTTTCGCCCTCCGATGGCCAAATTAGCCGCGCTTGCGCAGTCCAGGTCTTCTCCTGTCTTCTATGGAGCCGCTCGTGCAGAATGCAGGCTCCGTGTAGCTCTGCCCCGTCACGTGCCGATTCCAGCCAATCAGGAGGCTGGAATCGGCAATGGACCGCACAGAAGAGCTGCGGTCCACGAAGACAGAGGATCCCGGCGGCCATCTTCAGCGGTAAGTATTGAAGTCACCGGAGCGCGGGGATTAAGGTAAGCGCTCCGGTAAGCTTTCTTTACCTCCCTGCATCGGGGTTGTCTCGCGCCGACCGGGGGGGGGGGTTGAAAAAAAAAAAAAACCCGTTTCGGCGCGGGACAACCCCTTTAACTTGCCATTTCAAACGCTGCGCTAAACGTTGCGAAGAGCGATGTGAGTGTCCTTAGGGTTGCCACTGCTGTGACTGATTAGTCTATGTATAGCATGTGTAATAGATCGATTGAGGTGGATGTAGCAGAGCTGTGTGTGCTTCACGGCTTGTGCTAGTACTTCAGTGGACATGTCATCACTACTACAAGAAGGGTAAGCACAAAGTTGTACACGGTAACCGATAATTGTCCAGAGACCCTTTGCAGGAATACGATAATTTGTGCTGAAGAACAAACTCCGCTCCACTACACTAGTGTGTTATGTAACCCCGGCCCTATGCTGGAGCTGTCTGTCGGCGGTCTCTGCGCGCCGCGTGTTACTATTATCCACCACTAAGCTGTGTCAGTGAGATTAATTGTGTTTTGTGCTGCCACAGCTCAGATCAAGCCATTCGCACACACCGTTCAGGGGAGTTTCGTATTTATCAGTTCAAAATCCAGGCAGAGCCGATTAGCCAAGAGCGGCGACACACCCCTTTTCTCACGCTCTGATTGAGGTGGTACAGTCCGTTTTGGGTACCAGGCGGGAGCGCGCTGCTCGCCACTCAGAAGAGGAGAGCCGTAGCGGTTGCTAGGAGAGGGCAGCCGGCACTCCGAGCGGTCCTGACTTGTCCGCCCCCGCTGAGCCTCCCAGAGGGGAGGAGCCGCCGTGACATGTTCCTCGCTACCTGCCCGAGCCGCGGTCAGTCATGAGCGACACCGGCCGGGATTCGGTTATCGGCTTCTTGAGCGAGAGAGGTGGCCGTGTGCCCAACCAGGAGCTGGTGGAGCACTTCCGGCCGCTGCTAACCTCGGCTCCCCCCGGAGAGGCCCGCGCTGCCGCCCGGCAACTGTTTAAGGACACTGTGAACGAGGTGGCAAGCGTGCGGGCGGAGGACGGGGTGAAGTACGTGTGTCTGCGGAAGAAATATCGGCGAGCGGTGGAGAGCAGCCTGGAGCCGGCATCCCTAACCCCGTCGCCAGAACAGGACTGCCCGGGTGAGACGACCAGCAGCGGGGAGGACACCGGTGAGGGGGCCAGCACTCCGGAGGCCGGCGATGAGCAGCAACCAACAGACTCCGGCACCGGGGAGGAGACGGGAGACGAGTCCCCGGAGAGCAGGGGGTCCCCTGCTTATGACGGACCTCCCATCATCTCCGTGACCGAGGAGCCTGAGGAGAGCCAGACATCCCCGCCGCCCCCCGACCTGCCCGATGTGTTCCACCTGAGCGGGCGGACACCGCGGAACAGCCGCAGGGGGATCCGGGACCCGGTGTCCCCGCAGCTGCGCCGGGGAGGGCTGCTGCTCCGGGCCGGGCTGCGGGACTCGGACAGCTCATCGCTGCACAGCTCGTCTTCCGTGTCAGGGAACGAGGAGGACGAGGGAGCGGCGGCTTCGCTGTCTGGCTCGGCCGCTCTGGAACCGCTGGAGCACGCGTGGATGCTGAGCTCCTGCCGGGCGCGCTGGGACGGGCTGCAGGAGCTGCTGCTGGCGGAGCCCGGCCTCGTCACCCGCCGGGACTTCATCACAGGCTTCTCCTGCCTGCACTGGGCGGCCAAGCACGGACAGCACGAGCTGCTGGCGGCGCTGCTCACCCACGCCCGGCAGCACCGGGTGCCCGTCAACATCAACGCCCGCGCGTCTGGCGGCTACACGGCGCTGCACCTTGCGGCCATGCACGGGCACCTGGATGTCATCAAGCTGCTGGTCGGAGCCTACGATGCGGACCTGGACGTCCGGGACTACAGCGGGCGGAAAGCCTGGCAGTACCTGAGCCCGGACACGGCCCGCGATGTGCAGGCGCTGGTGGGGGCCCTGCCGGTCGGGGAGGGGGAGGAGGACGGTGGCGGCTCGGGGTCCGGCCGCTGGCGGCTCTCCAGGGTGCTGCCCTCACAGCTCATCGTCCACCGCCTGACCCAGCTACCCGAGGACGAGCAGGACGGCGGGGGGCGCCACAGAGCGGACATCAGCAGGAAGGGCTCCGGCGGCCGGGGGAGACCGCGGATTAATAAAATCCGCTTCAGGACGCAGATCATCCACAGTAACCTGTCCGCCGAGGAGGAGGGGGAGCGCGGCCTCAAGAGCCCCATGAGGCACCGGCCGAAGTCCAACGTGTTCGGCTGATATTGCTGCCCGAGCTATTGTTCCCTGTTATCAGCCAGATCACCCCCGACCTCCCCTTTATCTCACAGAACACCTGTTGTCACCTGCCCTTACAAGCTGATGGACTTTCTGCCGTCCTGTAAGTGCCCCGTGCATGTAGCTCAACACTGCAGGCAAAAAACTACTTTCCCTTACCAACCAATCACATTCCAGCTCTTATTTCCCCAGAGCCGCTTGGAAGATGATAGAAGGGATCTGATTGGTGCACTGCTCAGTCTGCCTTGTGTAAGGTGGTCTAACTGGTTACTATGGGGTTACACATAAGGTCTAGTTTGTCCTCTTGTCTAATGTTTTCTATACACTTGCACATGTTTTGTAACTGAAATGTGACATTAGATCTCTAACAAGCCAAAGCTGCTACTAACCTGTACTCCAGCCGCACCGCAGTCAGGTGGAGGACTCGTTCACAGACTTGTGGTACAAGAAGTCGCCCGCCATGTAACGCTACGGGGGGGGGGGGGGGGGGGGAATACTTATGGAAAATGATGACCAAAGCTTTGTGGAAAACACTGCGGAGCAGACTTATGTCAACTGTCTAAAAGAAAAATGTCCTTGTTGCCCATAGCAACCAATCACAGTTCAGCTTTCAGTTCTTATACTGCTGAGGTCCAATGAAAGCTGCGCTGTAATTGGTTGCTATGGGCAACAGACACTTTTGCTTTAGACAGTTTTCATAAATCTGCCCCTAGATTTCTATTTTTGTACTTTGTAAACCGCACGCAGGTAACACTTCTTGTAAATGTAACATTCCCTAAAATATCGGTCAGGCCGGGAGCGCACGTGGTGGAATGGAGCATAATGGCTGCCGCCTGCAAGGAGGAGAGGTGTAAGGTGCACTGTGTCATTGAACCTTCTGACAACTGCCCTGTGAGGAAGGAAACTACTTGAGCACCTTCCTACCACTAATATGGCGCTCGGTTCGGTGTAAGGTGGCTTACTGGCATTTACATGGGCGATGCCAAGAGATGGCAGCATGTTGTATTTCTGTGCGAGTCTCCACGAGAATAAAACTTTCTGGCGCAGCACATGGAGGGGTGTCCGTGTGTTGTGAGTCGCCTCTCAGTGACGGGCGCACCTTGCTCTCGCCTGTGTGAATGCCCCCTTAAAGGGCTTTCCAAGACGTTGTGTTTTTTAGTTTGTCTTAAAGCCAGCTGTTAGTGCTGAAAAGTAATGAAGGAACACCTTCTCCCTCCCGTGGGCTCGCTCTCCTCCAATGCCACATCTCCCATTCTCCCGGTGGATCTATTTACAGATAGGGACGTCCTAGACTGTGGCAGCCAATCACAGACCTCATCTATTTCAATTTCATTAAATTCAATTGTTTCCACCTCAAAATGGCAATTTTAGTAAATAGGACCCAAGAAAATACTTTAAAAAAGCTTTCTCCATGCTGTTCTGTTTCTAAGCCAACTCTTCTGAGGGCGTTAGGCACCCATGTCCAGCTTGTGTCCTCCCAGCATTGCTCGATGCTGCGGTCTTCTGTTTACTTCGGCCATGTGGGTGGTGTACTCACAGGACTGCAGCCAATGGAAGGCCCCACAGGAACGTGATCAGTGATGTTCTGTAAACCTGCCACATGACAAGGTCACTGGGCCTTCTCACCCAGGGCCGTCCCATGTCAGATACTGTGGCGCCATAGCAAGGGTTATCCTTTTAATAACTGTGTTAACACAGTTAATAATGTGGGTTTACCGAAATGTAAGATCTCTCATTCAGAGAGTGGAGGCCGCCACGGGAGATAGCTGATAACGCAATCAAATAGTCTTTTTCTTGTGTATAGAAAAAAAGAAAAACCTTTGGAGGGGGTAATTGATATTTTTTTAAAATAAAAATGAAATAGAATTCTTAGTGGAACGTCTGCTTGCACAGGAGTCACTATGGGGAAACCTACACACCCTGCTTAGGAACTACCCTGTTTCCCTGAAAATAAGACATAGCATGATTTTCCAGAATTTTTGAGGATGCAAAATGATTTTTTCCGGCTTTTTGAGGAAGCTTGAAATATAAGCCCTACTCCAAAATTAAGCCCTGCTAACAATTAATTAAAAAAGTCAATTTAAATAGTGTCCAGGCAGCTATACATGTAAAAAAGTTAAACCTTTTTGAACAAAAATTAATATAAGACAGTGTTTCCCTGAAAATAAGACAGTATCACTTTACTGCAGTTGCCTTATTTTCTCCTTTTTCCAGTGTTAAGAGATGCACCATTTCCACAGACACTCCATGATGGATAAGGCATGCTGCAAACTTTCTTTTTCCATTGCACGTCTTGAAATCGGCGATGCATGAATGGGATTATGACAAATCCCATTCACTTGAATGAATAGAAGGTATTCTGGGTACAAATGACATCACATTTCCACGCAGGTAAATGACTTAAAGCTTCTATTTATACTTCTTCTTTGTGGGATTCGAACCTCCATAATTGAGGGCGGCAAACATATTGCACTGTAACCACGTGTGTCCCGGTCTACGCCTGGGTTCAAATATTGCTTTTTTTTTTCCGTTAGGGCAGTGATACGCTGCCGTACGATCGACCACCGTTTTACATCCATAATACAGAAGTGTATCCTGGCCTGACCATGGGTCTCCTGACCCTAACTCCAAGTATCATAGGAATGTATAACGCTCGGAGTTGGGGTCAGGAGACCCGCGTTCAGGCCAGGACACACTTCTATATTGCAGACGCAAAACGATAGCCAATAATATGATAGTGTGTCACAGGCCTTACAGAGCGGGAAGCCAGGTAAAGAATATGCAGCACTTCACTCTGTGACCAACTCCCATGAAAGGCTATGTATACCAGACATCTAAAAACTGAAGCAAAGAGTGTGGATTGAAAATGTCCCCCCTTTTTTGTCTACAATTCCTATGTAGACCTATGTGTTTCCATGGTTACAGACTACAAACAAACCCTTGCGGAGCTGGATCCCGCAGTCCTATTCTGTTTCATGTACTGTTGGCTCACATACTGAATATGCTAGCTAGGAGACAGATGGAAAGTAGTATGACTACGGGATCAGATCTCACAGGGTTATAGTGTTACTGGAGACGCATAGATCTGCAGAAGCTGTAGACCACAAACGGTAGGATGTTTAACTGAGATTTACACCATTTTTAAGTTTTGTTAGTGGCTTTAAAGGAAACCTGTCACCTGCTATGAGGACCATAAAAGAAAGATATGGGACAGGAGCCCAGGAGTTTTTTTTTTTTTTATATATACTTGCCCACCTCCCGATATCCACACTATTCGCCTTGCGTGTCGGCGCACAGACCACATATTCAGGACCCAAAGATCTCTGTGGCAGTGTGCACACAGCCTGCAGCTTTGAGTCCGATGACACTGTCCGCACTCAGTGCATGGTCTGCGATGACTTTTGGGGCTGACAGTGTGGACATCAGAAGTGGGTAAGTATATAAAAAAAAAAAAAACCTACCTGGCAACCTGCCCTATGAGCAGTATAACTTAGTTTATGGTGCTCATAGCTGGTGACTGGTTCCCTTTAAAGTGACAACCCTATGAGCCCAGCCTGATGATCACAATGGTACTGAAACACTATGGATTAGTTAAATAGCACTTTGTAACAGGCTTGTACCGGCCAGCTACAGGCATGATGGGGGTTTCTATGTTGTCATAGGTAATTGTGGTCAGTTAATGCAATCAGTGCTTTGTTGATTGATTCCCATTGTTTATTGTGTAACTGCTATAACTGGTACAATTTGCTATCTTGTATTGTTACTTTGGTGAGAAGCATCAATGCCTGACTTGCACTATCTTCTTCCATCTCTATTAACTAAACCCTCTGATCAACAATGAGCTCCTGTCTGGTTATTCTAGCCTTGAAACCACCATGTTGATTCTGTGTTCGAGCGAAGTCTTTCCCACATTTCATTCCTAGCAGGAGAGCAGCTGATGAATGACATCTTTGTGCTCAGCGTGGTTTATAAACCTGAATGCCAGCGCACCAAGTGATCCTGTTAACCTCTCCACTGCAGAGGATGCCTGGGTGGTGGAGCAGGGGGAGGCTGGCTAGTACTGCCCAGTGGTGAAGAGGTTAATCTCTCAGTCCAGCACTTCTTTCATTTAATATAATGATGGTGTAGAATAATGTACCTAATCGCCCCACATTTTTCTGGCCTTTCAGATGTTGCTATGTGAACAAACCATTTATCTCTCCTCTAGGAGTCGAGGAGACAATCGTGCCCCTACTTTATAGTCCCTTAATCTGTCTTTCCAGTGTCGGAATAGGCGAGCCAAATGGCAGTCTTTAATGCAATGAGTCTTGAGGATTAGTGCGGTGGTCCTGTACACTAGATAGGGTTAGGCCAAATGAATGTTCGTAACACAACTATAGGCCCATTTAATCACAACGATTATCGCTCAAAATTAGCTCAAAAGCCATTTTTGGAGTGATAATCAATATGTGTAAATGTGCCCATCTTTCACTTTTCTGCCAAATAATGATTTTTCACTTTTGCATGAAATCCATTGTTCAGCAGAACAGCTGATGAGAAGGAACGCACGCATTAAATTTGTCTCAGCTGTTAGCCCTGTGCAGAACAAAGGGAATTGATTCAGAGAACTGAGGGTGGTCTGTTCCCTGAATACAGCTCGCAGTGGCTCACACGCTAATTGGTACTAATAGATATTAGTACAGATTAGTAGTTTATGCAAAATAATCGCTCAGTCCCACCAGTCCCCTGGTTTATCTCCCCAAGAACAAACAGATTGGGCAGTCAGAACCCCAACTGTCCAATCCTAATCTATCAGGATGCCTCCATATACATTGGATGATAGGCCATACCCATTGAAATTGGAGGGTATAGGTCTTATATGGCCACTTTCCTAATGTGATCTGAAAATTCAGCAGCAGAATATAGGCTTAATAATTGTGCTTCCAAAGGGAGCAAGCAGTGGTCCGTTTTACTGGTTGCCTACACTAACTTAAAGGTGAATACAACGGCTAGCCCTTAGGATAGGTCATTAAACAGTATACTCGCTCATCCCGAATATCTATATCTTTTCCCCATGAAAAATCTAAACCATTTTTAAAACCGCACATCTCTGGTATTGTTATAAAGTCCAAACGCTGAAAATACCACAATATTTATTCCTCATGGCAAACACCATAAGGGCTGTTTCAGACGACCGTATATCGGCCGGGTATTCACACCGGCCGATATACGGCGTCACTGTCTGCAGGGGGAGGAGGCTGGAAGAGCCGGGAGCAGTTCTCTGAGCTCCCGCCCCCTCTCTGCCTCCTCTCCACTATTTTCAATGAGGGGAGGCTGGATGGGGGCGGAGCTAATTCCTGGAACTTAGCCCTGACCCCCATCTCGCCTTCTCTCATTGCAAATAGTGCAGAGGGGCAGAGAGGTGGCGGGAGCTCAGAGCCCTGCTCCTGGCTCTTCCAGCCTCCTCCCCCTGCAGACAGACGCCGTATATTGGCTGGTGTGAATACCTGGCCAATATACGGTCGTTTGAAACAGCCCTTAGAAAAATGAAAGCGTGTGAAAATTGTAGCTTTTTTTTTTTTTCTTCCCCAAAAAATTAAATGTGAAGTGAACAAAATGATCTATGTATCCTAAAATGGTACTAATAACTATCTCAACACACAAAAAACTGTGGCAACAGAAAGCAATTCTTGTTTTTAAATTTTATTTTTTTTAAAGTAGTAAAGCACAAACTATATAAAGTTTCATATCCTGTAATTGTAGCAACCCACAGAACAAGGTTCATGATACAGTTACGGCCGAGAAAATTGTGCGAGATTTGTGTGTTGCGAGATGCACAGACATAAACCCCATTCTTTTGAATGGGGGCATTCACATGAGCGATTATTTTATTTTTTTCTGTGTCGCGGGATAAAAAATCATGGCATGTCCTATTTTTGGGCGTTCCCTCAGAATGCATTGCCCATTGTTTTCAATGGGGCTGGCACAGCATCACAGTATGTAAGGTGCATGCAAATGCAATGCGATGTTTACCTATTGAAGTGATGCAAGGCGGGTTTAACACAAACTCCTCACAACTGCGGGGACATCACATGTTGGCGAGCGCAATATTGGGCCGAGTTTCACGGTCCGATATCTCACTCGTCTGTATGAAATTAGCCTTACTGTACCATGAATGCCCTACAAACGTGTATACCCACCCTCCCCTAAAAAAAACCAAAAACAAACTATTGCCTTTTTTGTCATTTTACCACAATTTAAAAATTCTCACATTTTTCAGTACATTATATGTTGCATTGAATGGTACCATTAAAAAAACTAGTCCTCAGACAGCTGCATCGATGGAAAAATACAAAAAAGTTATGGCTCTTAAGCCACGGTCAGACGAGTGAATTTTTTACACATGTATAGGCGCGCTTAAAAAAACGGCTCTATTAGAACCAATGCTTTCCAATGAAAGTGTTCACATGTCCGTTATTTTAGAAGTGCTTAAAACTCGCACCTGTAAAAGATAGGACAGCGTTTTTAAAAGTGGAGTCTTGCTCTGTTGTAACAGTTTTCGTGCGGTGTGATGCAACTTTGACAGTTGGAAATTCTACTGTCAAAGCCCTTAAATAAGCCCTAGCTGCAGGGAAAAAACCCACAACACATCACCTAGAAGCGCTGTCTGGCTCCGTTGCGTGTTCTCTTCAGGTGTGAATGGTTGTGATTGGCTGAGCGCTGTGACCAATCGGAGGCAGTGCTTCCAGGAGGCAGGGATTTTTCTATCGCTGACCAGAAGCCATGAAGAACAGGGCCGGGGACCCGGGGAGAACACGTGTCGGAGTCGGACAGCGCTTTTAGGTGATGGTTTTTGAGTTTTTTTCCCCTGCAGCTAGGGTTTATTTTCGGGGTAGGAGTTATATTTCAAGCCCTTGCCCGAAAATCCCTGTGTTACCTTCATCTGTCACAGCCACAGCAGGGGATAGCGATCCACTCCCATTGCTTTCAATGGAGCAGTACTTTTTATTTCCCTTCGGTAACACGTGTTTTTTACACATGCATCTGGCATTGTTTTGGGTTTTTTTTTTTACGTGCCTATACATGTGCAAAAAAAATGCTTGTCTGAACGAGCCCTAAGGAAGTGGGGATGAAAAAATTAAATAAAAAAAGTGAGAATCTCTGGTTTTGAAGGGGTTAATTGTATATTTATAGGTAAGTGCCTTTTAATCCTGCATCAGTAAGGCTAGAGAAGTGCCAAATTATTAAAGGCCTTAGATTATCAAATGGTTATAGAAAGTTTTGAAAAATGTAAATGTTTGTAGCAGTTATAAAAGCAATGGACACATAATTTGTGGACGGGGGTAGGCTGCACTTTCCCTAGCAATGCTAAGGAAAGCGTGAACTGCGTTACCCACAGCCAGATTATCCCCACAGGGAACGCAATTCAAAAACCCCCATGGACAGTCAGCCTAAGGCAAGGGAAATGAAGAATTGGGTTGTGTGTAAAGTAATAGAGCCGCTGCTATGAGACACGAGGAGGATCCTTTATAACTAGTTCACAGCTGTATTGACCTTCCATAGAAACAACCAGGCTTTCGTGATAATAACCAGCCTGAGCAGATGCAGAAGTTACATGTTTCTGGCATGCAGCATTGCTGGAAGGAAGAACACACCTTAATGTGCGGCTACATTTCCAGTGAGTCATACCCAGCGCAGTACACAGGTATGGCTCATTGTGTTGTGCAACATTGGCATCTGATGGACTGCTGTGTGATCAAAGCCGGCCATGCCAAACAGGATGCTTCTGGACTCGCACCTGAGTTCTCATTTATACTGCATGTTCCAAGGAATTTTGGTTTAGATTCCATGAACAGCGTGTGACTCTACTAATCTACAGCCAGATCCACATGGGAGTATTTGTGCAGGCGAAATTTGTGTGTGCAAAATGCAGAGAATGTAACCCATAGATTTCAATGGGTTTGCTCACATGTTGTTGCGCAAAAAAAAACAGTCTCCATAAAAGACAACAGGGATGCATAAAAGCACAAAGTACACTTGGAGCTGCATGAAACACTGCATAATTGTGCAGGAAAAAACTAATCTGAAACTCATTTGTCATTTCAGTCTATTGTTTTTGGCAGCATGCAGTTGCACATGCCTTGCATGCGGGAAAAGTACATTAAATATGTTGAAGCATGTGCAACAAAGCATTGTTCGTCCACAAAAACACTACGCTCATGTGTGTACGCAAATGCGCATAAGCTTGTGTGAATCCAGCCTAAGGACTCTTTCCCACGAGCGTATTTTCACGGCCGGCCGATATACGCTGTGATCTGATGCATTGGATTCCAATGCATCAGATCATGGCCGTATTTCCGTGACATAAAAGCGCCCGGCCAGGCCAATTTAGTGCAGGGTGCTTTTAGGTCGGGCCCAAAAAATAGTCCTGGAACTATCTTTTGGGCCGGAATACGTCGGCCGCTGCATGGGCTCCTATAGGAGCCATTGACAGCAGTCGGAAAAGGGAAGTGGGAGGGAGTTTAGCAGCGTTTTTTACATGGCATTTGTTAACAACTAGTATAGGAAGAGTTCTAGGTACAACTCGGTATTTTATGCCATCTGTCTCTCATTACAGTAAGTAGTGCTGCAGCTTGTGTAAAAGTACCCTTAAGGGGTTATACACATAGCACTTTATGGAAAACACCATTTTTTTTTCCCTTGCTTTTCTGCCTTGCTTTTTTCTTTTCAGCAAAAATTACTGCATTACGAAGCTCCCTACAAACCAGTAGCGTAGGTATTGGGATCGCACTTGGCACCCGGCTCCTCGCTACACTAATACTGCCTGCACTGTCATCTTTACAGATCACAGCTTCCTGCAGCAGTTACTGTCTTGTATCTTCATTTGGTTTCGGTTTCTTCTATCTGCTTCACTCCAGCACCGCAGACATAAGCGAATGAATGAAGATATCACACAGTGCTGGAGTGGAGCAGACAGAAGAGAGCAAATGAACCCAATGACTTCATAGAAAGTACTGTACTCATTTAATAGCAACTTTGCCAAATCAGCAATTCTGAAGCGGTGGCTGAGTGTGTGGATGATGAGGGAGGTAGTATTAGGGCCTGTTCACACTGGCATTAGTGATTTCTGTTCCATTTTTGAAACACAGAAATTGAATAAAAACTGGATTAAACCTTTTCAGTTTTTTGCCAAATGAGTTTTTTTTTTTTTTAAATCGGAAATGTTTTGGTTCCGTTTCATTTCTGTTTTTAAAACAAATAGTGAACAGGTCTGTCTATTTGTTTTTTGTTTTTTTTTAAATACAATGAGAGCAAACAAACATTTCTGCTCTTATTTTTCTTTTAAACCCCTTGAAATTAATGGATTCCTTTTTCTGTGTTCCAAAAACGGAACAGAGGAACGGAAATCTCTAAGGCTAGTGTGAACAAGCCCTCACTTTGTGCGTATGTGCAGGGGGGAAACAAAGGGCCTTCATTACTTAGTGCAGGACATAAGAGTTAAACTATTCACATGGGCATAAAAGGGGGACCGTAAAGGGGCATGATTTGGGGGGTCACAAAAAGGGCATTATTACCTTACAAGAGACTATTATATTCTGCGGGGCACGCATTATTACTTTGTTGAGGACTAAAAGGGTGCACTGTGGAAGGGACAATTATGGAACTTTTAGGCTGCCTGTCCACGGGTGATGATCTGCTGGCGATAAATCGCTGGCGGATCACACTGTGTGAAGCTTTCCATAGCGTTGCTATAGAAAGCGTAGCGTCCACAAGCAGAGAATCATAGCAATTCGCTACTCGCGGGATTTAAATCGCAGGATGTCGCAATTCTCTGTGATGAGCCTATCAGCTCTCTTCCCCCCCCCCCCTTCCCCCTCGTCCCCCGCAGCGGAATATCGCTATTCTGCCTCGGCCATGGACAGGGGTCCTAACATTGCCTGAGCAATGTTACCTTCTCAGGGGCACTGTTGAGGTATCCAGGCACTACTACCTTGAAGAAGGTACAAAGGCGGCACTATTACTTTGTGGGGGACACAAAGAGGCCAATATAACTGCGGTGCACTAAGGAGGCTGTATTAGCTTCTGGACACAAAGGGAGATTATCACAGGGTCAACAAGAAGAGAACTATAAGGGCGCTTTCACATGGTAGATTATAGTTTCTCTCCACTCCTGGTTTTGGCTCACAAAAAACTGCTGCGTGAAAGCGCCCTAAAAGCTTATTCTGACGTGCGTATATCGTCCTGGTTTTCACGTCCGATATACGCTGTCTCTTTCTGCAGGGGGAGGAGGCACGACGGGCCAGGAGCAGTGCACTGAGCTCCCGCCTCCTCCCATTGCAAATAGTGGCGAGGGACGGAGGGGGGCGGGAGTTCAGTGCACTGTTCCCGGCCTGTCGTGCCTCTTCCACCTGCAGAGAGAGAGGAATCGGCACACGTGATGGGGCGGGGCTACGCGATGATGCGTAGAAGGGGCGGAGCCAGAACGCCGCTGCTGCCGGACCGAGCCGAAGGGAAAAGACCCTTCTGCGCAAGCGCGCCTAATCGGGAGATTAGACGCTGGAATTAGACGGAGCCATGGAGACGGGGACGCCAGCGCAGGGAAGGTAAGTGAATAACTTCTGTATGGCTCATATTTAATTCACGATGTATATTACAAAGTGCATTAATATGGTTATACAGAAGTGCATAACCCCACTTGCTTTCGCGAGACAACCCCTTTAAGAGACCCAGCAATGCAGCTTAAAGTAACCCACAAGCCGTGGCTGGAGGTACGTGCTTGCTGGGGTGAGAATCAAGCTAAATTTTGCACCAGGGCCCATGAGACTTTAGCTACACCGCTGCTAAAGCCGTCCGTTTTTTTTTGTGTTGCTTTTCCTTACTTTCGGTGCATTGTAGTTCCATTTTTCTTTTTTTTTTTTTTTTCAACACAAAGCATGCTGTAGGTGTTTTTTGTTTCTCATTTACTTCTCTGCATAAAAAAAGTCTCAAAAGAAGTGTGTCAAAAGAAGCCACCAAAAGTTCGCTTGCAAAAGATTCCTTAATTTCATGGCGTGTTATACAAGCACAAACAATGTGTGTGACGCGTGCAGTCATGCTCACCAAAAGCTGTAGTCATGACAATACAATTAATAAAGTGATATGTGAGTGACCATCTACATTGCTTTTAAAGGGAACCTGTCAGCAGGTATGAGCACTATAAACTAAGTTATAGTGCTCGTATGGCCGGTTCCCTGGACTCCTGCGAGGCATTACTTATGCTTACCTGGCTCCCCGATCCTGCACTATCCCCCCCAGACATCTGTTCACGGACTGTGCAGCCAGACTGAAAGCTGCACACTGTGTGCATGTGCACTCCCAGGGCAGTTAATGGGAGTACGATGGACAGCGTATAGCTTTCATTCTGTTGGCACAGTGTGTGCGCGGACTTTCACTGGTGACAACGTAGGCTCGAGAAGCCGGGTAAGTATAAGAAATACCATCCCCAGACTCCAGGGAACCTGCCATACCATAACTTAGTTTATGGTGCTCATACCTAGTGACAAGTTCCCTTTAATACCTCGCACTGATGCCGTCACTGCTATTCTTAACTCACAATGTGAGCTGTGAAAAAGCCGCCTACCATATGACTTTTAGTTTAATTTATGGGTGATTTGTTAGTTGGCCGCAGTCCTAGGAAACATTTGTCTGACTGAGCAATTCTAATGGAAAACTGGAATGCTGAAAAATGTCACTCCCTTGTTCATAGTTCATAAGAGAAATTCTGAAAAACCTAAATCTACATCTATTGTTTTGAAATATCATTTTATTAACCCCTGTTCGGCCAAGGACCTTGGTGCCTAGGGCCCCCTGTCCACAGACGTGTATCCGCCGGCTATTGCTATGGAAAGCGCTGGTCCCTGTCCACGAGCAGGGAATCATTGCGATTCTCCGCTCGCGGCGGGCAATTCGCAGCATGCTGCGAATTGCCCCGATTCTCAGCGGCCAGCCTAGAGATTCTGCTGTGGGACTTCGCAACACCCGTGGACAGGGGGCCTAAACTAGAAAAATGTCATCTTTTCAAAACCATGCATTCAATAATTTCAAAATGGTCATTTGTCAAATGTAATATATTAACGAATCGTTTGTAAAGAAGTCGGCCACATTTTAAATTTATATAGCATTTCCAGACTCCTCCCCCATCTCCCAGCTCTGAGAGTAATGTATGAACACCGGAGAGCCAGAAGACCAGAGGAGTCTGGCCATGCTATACACTGGTGCAATCTATCAGGAATCAGCGTGGTCAGGTAGAAAAGTTCAGGGCTCGCTGGAGTATCGGCAGCTGTCGCTTGGCCGGGGGGGGGGGCTGTCGCTTGGCCGGGGGGGGGGGGCTGTCGCTTGGCCGGGGGGGGGGGCTGTCGCTTGGCCGGGGGGGGGCTGTCGCTTGGCCGGGGGGGGGCTGCCGCTAGGCCGGGGGGTGCTGCCGCTAGGCCGGGGGAACCAGCGCTGGGCTCCGGAACCTAGCGCTGGGCTCCGGGGCCTTCACCTGGGCTGAGGGTCTAGCGCTGGGGAGCCGGGGGCTAGCGCCGGTTACCTGCTGCCTGGCGGTGGGCGTCTGGTCGGCGGCTGCGGGGCGTCTGGTCGGCGGCTGCGATGCGTCCGGTTGCCATGGAGACACAGCTGGCGGCGTCTCGGGAGCGCGCACGTCGGGCTGCAGCGAGCGACGGGGAAAGAGCCGGCGGCCATCTTGAGGAAACTTTTATAAGTTGCTGAAACGCTGGAACGGTAAGTACGAACCAGCTAGAAATGTCATTTACAGGGGGGCTTAGTAATGTATGCTTAATGGGGGGGACTGGGCAAAAAAAAAATGTAACTGCTTCCTCGAGACATCTCCTTTAAGTACTGTCGAAACTGATATTGGCATGGATATCACAGAACTGAAAGAAGCAGTGCAAAACCGAAAAACATGGAGGGAGCTCGCCTTTAAGGTCGCCGAGGGTCGTGAACGATTAAACACCTAACAACAACAAATACAACATCAGATGAACAGCAAATAACAAATTACATTGTTTATTTTACAAAATCTGGGTCGAAATGCAGAAGCAATGTGAAAAACTTGAGTACACTCCATGAATCAATGACTTGTAGCGCCGCCTTCTAGTAACAATAACTTGAAGTAATCATTTTCTGTATGACTATATCAGTCGCTCATATTTTTCTGCAAGAATTTTGGCCCACTCTTTACAGCTTTGCTTTAGTTCATTGAGGATTGTGGACATTTCTTTACACACAGCTCTTTATAGGTCCCACTAAACATTTCAGTTGGGTTGAGGTCTGGATTCCTTGATTCTTTCCTTCTTCAGCCATTCTGATATAGATTTGCTGGTGTGCTTGGATCATTGTCCTGTTCCATGACCCAGTTTCGGTAAAGCTTTAGCTTTCTGGATAGATGGTCCCTCATTTGACTCTAGAATACTATGATATACAGATGAATTCATGGTTGACTCAATGACTGCATGGTGCTCAAGTCCTCTAGCTGGAAAACGAGCCCAAATCCTCACCCCTACACAATCGTACTTGACTGTTGGCATGAGGTGTTTGTGATGATATGCTGTGTTTGGTGTTTGCTAAAGGTGAGAAACTAGAGACATCTGTCCAAGAGACAGTGTTTCAGAACTTTGGCTTGCTCAGATGCAACTTTGCAAACTTTTTAGTTGTGCTGCCATGTTTTTTGTTTTTTAGAAAGAGGCTTTCTCCTGTCAATGCTTCCAAACAAGCCATACTTGTTTATGCTTTTCTTTGTGCTGCCATGGACTTGACCATTTAACATGCCCTGTTTCCCTGAAAATAAGACAGGTTCTTATATTATTTTTGCTCCAAAGATTTTTTTTTTTTTTTACATGTATAGCTACCTGGACACTGTTTAAATTGACTTTATTAACTGCATCTAGGGCTTATTTTTGTACTTGGGTGTATAGTTCAAGTATCCTTAAAAAACCCTAAAAAAAAATCATGCTAGGGCTTATTTTTGGGGTAGGTCTTATAGGGGTAGGTACAGGGAAACGGGGTACTAACTGGGGCCTTTAACCCCTTAATACTACAGCCTGCTTGTGCCTTAATGACCAACTAATTTTTCAGTTTTTGTTTCTTTTTCTTATCGTCACATACCTAGAGCCATAACAACTTTTATTTATTTTATTTTTCCACATGAGGGCTTGCTTTTTGGGGAGACAAGTTGTATTAGTTTTATTACATCATTGTGAGGAACTTGTAAAACTTTTTTTTTTTTTTGGGGGGGGGGGGGATTCAACTATTTTTGTTTTTTGGATTTCATTTTTATGGAGGTCAGCATGAAGCATAAGTAACATGATAACCTTATTCACTGGGTCACCATGATTCTGGAGATACCAAATTTATAAAGAGGGTTTTTTTTGCTATTTTTGTACACTAATTATTTATCTCCCACCCACTATCATTAAACTCCCACTCACCTTATTTTTTTAGAGTTGTTTTTGTGTTGCCACATTCCAAGCGCCATAGCACTTTATTTTTCTATTGACTTAGCTCTATAAGGGCTTGTTTTTTGTAGGATGAACCCTCATCTTCATTTAACTCATTTTTGTCAAATATGTAATGTTGTGATTGTTTTTTTTATGCCTTTTTATTTTATTAACAATTCATTTTTAGGTTCAAAAGCTTTTTTATTCGCATTTTCTAACAATACAAACATTTTATCAATATAAACATTTTGTGTGAGCTCCTTTAAATTGTATAAAAGAGAGAAAAAAGGAGATCAAACTCTAAGAGCTCAGTGAGAGCCTCTCGGCATTATCAACTCAATTTGAAACAATTGACGACACAACGGACACAAAACATCAGACAACTAGACATATATACATTAGGTAAGATGGTAAGGGGGGGGGGAGACCAGACTGGACCCGTATAGTCGAGAGTAAAGCCAGAGTTCCGATTTGACCATGCTCACTCATTTTGCTCTTTAAATCTGGCCCGTATCCACCCAAGTTTTGAATCTCTCCGCGGAACAGAGAGACCCACACCTGCCACACTCTATAGAATTCTTCAAAGGCTCCACTCTCGTCTGCTTTCATCTCGTCGAAGCGCATAAGTTCATTGAGCTCCTCAACCTACATTGCCCTCGACAGTGGGGTGGTAAACCGCCACAGTCTTGGTATGATTCTTCTGGTTGCCAAAATTAAAAAACACAGAATACTGCTTTTGGCCTTTTTAATAGGAGCTGGGAAGGCTGAGAGCAGGGCCGTTTCTATGGTCGGTGTCACTTGTGGAGAGCAGATAGTGTTGTAGATCACCATCACTTCCCTCCACAGGGTGGCCACAGCCGGGCAGCTCCACCAAATGTGGGACATGTCACCTTTGTCTTTATTGCACCTCCAGCATGTGGGTGGCGTGAGAGGAAAGATTCTGTGTAAATGTTCAGGAGTCCTGTACTACTGGGACAGAATTTTAAAATTTAGGTCTTGTAGTTTGCATGCAGATGAAAGTTTATGACACATGATACAGACCCTCTCCCAGTTCTCCCGTGGGAGGCTCCGACCCAGCTCCCTCTCCCAGTCACATAAGTCGGCGTCTGGGACTCCGTCTCCTGAGTCAGCAACAGCCTGTAAATTCTAGGTATCCTATATCTCTGGGATTCCGGTGACCTACAGATTTGCTCAAATGTTGTGAGCGGGCCAGAAAGGTTCACATGAGGATTCAGGGACCCCACAAACGCCCTGAGTTGAAAATACTGCAACCACGAACCAGGTCGTGATCCTTGTTCCCCCATGATTTCTGTAAGCGAATTCATCCCCGAGGGGTTCATCACATCCTGAAGGCGAAGGATTGGAGAGATAGGTAGCCCCAAGACAGGGGGCCCCCGTATGAAAGCATCAAACTGTGGGTTAGAAAAAGGGAGTAAGCGGTCCAGGCACTGATACCAGGCCACCATGCGTCGCGAACTCTGCCCGTGTTCGAAGAAGCTGTTTCAGGAAATGTTGGGGATAGAGCCTATGTATCTGGGTTGGATCCGGATTGCTCCCCATAGGGACCCCGGTACCATCACATGTTCTGCCTCCACCCATAGCTTCGAGCTCTCTCTCTCTTACGTAGATCTAGCATACAGTTGGCAATACTGGCGTTATAGTAGAAGGTTAGGTCAGGTAAGCCCAGTCCCCCATTTCCCCTGGGCCTCGTGAGCAGGGAGTAACGCATCTGATACGTTCAGTTTTGTTTCGTCATGTGAGGTGTGTGCCAGAACCAAGTCATTCCGCAGTCGGCCAGCCGGTATGTTATTGCCGCTGCCTATTCCTATGAGATCATGGACTCATTTGTCCATGGACTTCATTACGGATTTACCACCTTCCGATGGCAACACAGTTGTGTGGGTGGTAGTGGATCGGTTTACTAAAATGTGCCATTTTGTGGCACTCCCCGGTTTACCTAATGCGAAGACGTTGGCTAGTTTGTTCATTTGCCACATCATTAGACTACATGGTTTGCCAGAGAATATAGTCTCCGATCATGGCATACAATTTGTTTCCAGCTTTTGGCGAATAGTCTTCTCTCGTTTGGGTGTCCAGCTTTCGTTTTCCTCGGCATACCATCCTGAGACCAATGGGCAAACCTGAGAGGTGTAATCAGAACCTGGAGCAATATTTACATTGTTATGTCTCGGAAAACCAGGAGGACTGGTCGAAGTTCTTACCACTAGCCGAGTTTGCTCTAAACAATAGACCACTGGAGGCTACGGGGACATGACCGTTCTTTTGTAACTACGGATTTCACCCATGTTTTGGCGCGCTTTCCAAGAGGGTTTCGGAGGTACCAGGAGCAAATGAGTTTTACTCTGATATTGAGGCCGGATGGGCGGAGGTCCAGAAAAATTTACTGCGATCAGTTCGGCGGAGCAAGCAAGTTGCAGACAGTCACCGCTCTGAGGGGGCGGGATTCTGTGTTGGAGACTTGGTTTGATTGTCTACAAGAAACATAAAACTCAAACAACCATCCGCTAAACTGGGCCCACGATTTATCGGTCCATTTAAAATAATTGAGAAGATTAATGCGGTTGCTTTCCGGTTAGAAATTCCCAGTGCAATGAAGATTAACAATGTTTTCCATAAATCTCTGCTCAAAAGATTCATCGATTCTGGGAATGACTCACCACCCCCGGCTCCTGTGCTAGTGGATGGTGAGGAGCAGTTTGTAATAAGTCGCATTTTGGACTCCCATTGAGTCAGGAATTCCTTGCAGTACCTTGTACATTGGTGCGGTTATGGCCCAGAAGAGAGGTCTGGTGAAAAATTTTCACAGATCAAACCCTGGTCATCCTGGTCCTAAGGGTCCTGGGGCCCCTCCCAGAAGGGGAGCTACTGTTGTAGCTGTTCGGAGGTTCCCACCTTGCTTTCAGGCCAGACCAGGGTTTAGCAGTATTCCTACCTCTCCTGGAGCTGAGGGGTGTGGTGGTTGCAAGAGTAATGTCAGTCCTCACCTGGTGCTGAATAGCCCTGCTCCTATTTAAGCAGTGCTAGCATTGACTCCTGTGCTGGTCAATGCTTCAGTTGCCACTGGACAGCTACTGAGGAACACATCCTGGCTGAAACTCCTCCGTGCGAGTTAAGTCCCTATTTCTGCTTTGCTTGGTTTTATGTTTCCCTTTCTTTTGTTCTAGGGCTCCCTGATAGGGACGTGTCAGTGGCCCAGGCACGCGTGCGAGTCCGCACCTATCGGAGCGATCGGCCCGCCGAGTAGGCAGGGCCCCATCCTGGGTTAGGGGTTTTTGGGATTTCCTGTAGTTTTGTTTCCTTTGCACAGTTGTGCCTTTTTCGTTTGATTTGGATATTGCATGTCTGATTGGACGCAACAACGAGCCTATATCAGCCTGCCATTTTTACAATCGGCCGATATACGCTGTGATCTGATGCATTGGATTCCAATGCATCAGATCACATGGCTGTATTCCCGCGATGTAAAAGTGCCAGACGGCCAATATAGCGCTGGGTGTTTTCACGTCAGGCCGAAAAGATAGACCTGGAACTGTCTTTTAGGCCAGAATACATCGGCTGCTGCATGGGCTACTATGGAAGCCAATGACAGTGGCCGGAGTCACCTCCCCTCCAGCTGATTGCAAAGGGGGGATGGGGGGCAGAGATAAGCACAGCCCCGTCCTGCCTCCTCCCATTGCTGGCTGCGAACAAGGGGCGGGACGGGGGCAGAGCTAAGCTCCCTCTCCGCAGCCAGCAATGGGAGGAGGCGGGACGGGGCGATGCTTAACTCCATCCCACCCCCTCCCATTGCAATCAGCCGGAGGGGAGGACAGAGGAGGTGAGCCGGTGAGAGGGAGGGAAAGGGCAATGGCATGGCGGCCTCGGCGTATATGCGCTGGGGCCCATGTCGTCTGAAGGGGTGAAAACAAACGTTAGATATGTGTGCCCGTTCACGAGTTTTTACACCTCACATCGTACCGTATATCAGCCAGCCGTGATATGCAGCCGTGATAACAGCGGCCGATATGCGCTTGTGTGAAAGAGCCCTCAGGAGAGAAGTGTGGGGTTTTGACATTGTTATTTTTTTGCCTACTCTTTAACTTCCAACTTTTGTTCTACTAGGGGACTTGAATTTCACCACTTTGAACTGTTCTTATAATATACTGCTATACTGAAGTATAGCAATCTATTCTAAAGCCTATGAAGCTTAGCCAAAGGCCATCTTCAAGTCACTGGTAGTCGTACCAATCTTTCTATCTGTAGAATGATGGACTTCACGTTTTTTAGAAATGGTCTTATAACCCTTACCAGATTGATGGGCAACAGCAATTGCTTCAGTAAGATCATTGTTGATATCTTGGCGCTGTATTAACACACACTGAATGCCCCAGATAAGCAAACTGCCACTACTTCTGGTTTAATAGAGCTGGTCACACTAGCTGATAATCAATTAATCAAGGGCATTTGATTAACAGCACTTGGCTGCCACTTATCCTCTAAATTCCTATGGAAACGGTAAGGGTGTACTTAATTTTACACACACTGCTTCCGCATTTTAGACTAGTTTTTGTTAAATAATGTCACTGATTTGTCATGGTGGTGTTCATCAGAGGGTGTAGTTATGTACTTGTTTTTTTCATGACCGTACTTCCTACATGCATGGCACATCAACAATTAGGATATACAATGTGCAGATGGTAGACCCGAAATGGGTTAACATTGTCCCAGCTGAAAATAGTGGAATGTTATTTTAATATCTCATACAGCATTGGAATACAATGCCAGATAGGTAGGTTTATGAAACAGTCTAATTCCCTATAATAAATAGTGGCCACTGAAATTGTCATAACTCCAACCGTTCCTGAAAACAAGAAATTGAACATAGCTCAACTTTAAAGGCTCTCTCTCACGAGCATTCCTGCATGCCACGGGCGTATAATTGGATTGCATATTTGCTGCGTGCCGACAATGCCCCATACACTACATTGCCATGTCTGCGCGCCTAATACGTGCCAAGATAGTGCATGCTGTGAGGCAATGCGTGCGACTTGAAATTAATTTAAAGTTTATCGCGTGTTACGCACGCAAAATCTGTGCACGCAATACATGGTACCAAGCACTCATATGAGAGTGCCCTGATGGAGAAGCTCCACAGTCATGTGTGTGTGTGTGTGCTCGTATTCACATGTATATCTAGGCTATAATTCTGGTATCTCTTCTGTAAACTATTAGGTAGTTCTCATATGGCCAGATTTGAATTCCACGATTGTTGTCCACGGTAAAATGCAGGCATTGAAAGGCAGGTAGTTTTGATTTTTTTTTTTTCCCCTCACATTCATGGATATGAATTGCGTATTCCGCAAACGGAAGAAAAATCGCAGCCTGCTCTGTTACCGCGGATTCCGCACGGACAGCCTCCATCGATGTCAATGAAGGGTAAGGTTGGGACATCGACCCAAAAATATCGATAATATCGACTATCGCTGAACAAACTACCGATTATTGTAAAATATTGGTGGAAAACTATCGATATTTCGATATGTCGACTTTTTTAAATGTTGTATAAAAATAAAACAGTTCTAGGGTTAATAAAGCAACACCATCAACAAAAAAATGATAGTTTTCCTTTAAAACTTTAAACTGTTGAATTTATTATTAACTTCTAACTATTAATAACATCATGAAAATATATTAAAGTTACAAGTGAAAATAAAAAATTACAGATGAAACATATAATTAAAGTTAGGTATATGAGAAGACGTCTTTTATCATCGGCCCCAATAATCGTTATCTAATGAGCCAAGAAATATTAATTTGCTCGCATGCTCTCCCTTCACAATGCTCCTTCGAGCAGACAGAATTTCACCAGCTTTTGAAAACATTCTTTCTGCAGGAACTGAAGTAGCAACTACAGAAAGATATTTTCTACCAAGCTGGTACAAATTGGAGTAGGGTTGACATATTTCCCTCCATATTTTAAAAGGATGGTCTCCTAAATGACCTAGGGTGGCATTTTCAAATACAAAGAAAGTTCTGGTGGTGTTTCATCTAACGTTCTTTTTTTTTTCTTTTGAGGTTCCAGGTCGCCTCTACACCCTTCTGATAAGAGCTCTATAAAGAAAACTCAGCATTTCAAGTTGACGCTGAGGGACCAACGGTCTCCATGGCAGCTTGTAAACAATGCAGGGCCTAGTAATGCGAACGCAGTGCCTCGAACGCAATTGTAATTGCGTTAGATGGTTTCCTATCTTTTCTATGGGCACTGCATTCATGTTAGACGCACGACATGTCGCGTCTCCTTTTCTGGACACGACCTTCATGCGTCCAGCGCAGCCCTCCATCTGCATGTGGAAATGCTTTCATTTAGAAAGCATTGCCTACAGCCATTGCGTTCGATGCAAGCGTTCAGAGCCTGCGTTTAACGCGATGAACAAACGCATGTGGAGAAGGGGCATAAGACCCCACTTTTTCTGAGAGTCGTTTTGCCTGGAGCAAACCTTATTGGTGACAAAGAGTCACCTTACACTCTCCAAAAGTTTCTAGAACTTGTTTATAAGTTCATTAGTGCCGCAAGCAAAACTACATCCTGTACCAACAAAAATGAAAAGTACCGCCAAAGTATTAGCGATATATCGGTTTTCGATGTCCCAACCCTAATGAAGGGCGTCCGACCCCCAGCTTATACATAATTAACATTGCATATGGGCTTGTGGTTACCTGCTAAGCGACGGAAATACAAAAAAAGAAAATGTGCATGCTCGCTGGCAAGCCTCCGCGGTCATCTGCAGTGCAGGTTAGTGTTATAAGCAGGGTCACCAGCCGGTAAAAAGCTGTGATTTTCTATGCAGCATATTACTATACGGTCATGTGAGCCCAGCCTTATAATGAGTCCTTCAGTGTTATCTCCACCTTTAAATATTTATTTTCATTGAATAGGTTACTTATATGAAATTGGATTATCATTAAAAAAAACAAACCTACAAGGGAAGGACTCCTAGTAACAATGATTACAATATGACAAGTCAAGATAATGGTGTGCACCCAGCCCAAATTCAAATACCTCCACTGCGCCAAAGCCTTGAGATGTCATGGTAAATTGTAAGAGAAAACCTGCAATAGAATATTACAGGCTGTGAGCGCAAAGCATAATATTGGTTTTCCCTGACTTTTTAGTAAAAGACAGCAGGCATCAGTGGAACATTAGGGGATTTCCAATATTATAATATCTTCTGTTTTAGGTAGTGATGTGCTTAGTATGATCTAGTATTTATTTGCGGAACAAAGTATTGTTTCTGAAGTAAATAATATTGATCAACAATTATGCCTGTCAAGGGTGGGCTATATTAGGCAACAAGTGAACAATCACTTCTTGAAGTTGATGTGTTGGAAGCAGGAAAAATGGTCAAGCATAAGAATCTTAGCAATTTTGACAAGGGCCAAATTGTGATGGCTGATGACTAGTGTAGTGGCCCAGAGTTAACAGGGCTCCTCCATAAGTATGAAAGTATTAGTCTTGTGCATTTTGTATTGTCAGTGTCTTCCATGCATGTGAATTTGATGTGTATTGCACCTATGCAGCACTGAATGGGTTAACATCTGGGTTATGTCTGGAAAATGTATCTTGTTGTGTGTCACGTGATAATCTTTCATATATGTGTATGTACAGTGCAATGTAAGCAAGTAGTTGTCGTTGAAGAGTCTAAGCCTGAGGGTGCATTCACACGAACGTATATCGGCTCGGTTTTCACGCCGAGCCGATATACGTTGTCCTCGTGTGCAGGGGGGGGGGGGGGAGGATGGAAGAGCCAGAAGCAGGAACTGAGCTCCCGCCCCCTCTCTTGCAAAAAAAATTACGATGCTTAATTGGAATGCAGCCTGATCAATTGTATGAACAATCCTTTATCTCCCATATCATCCCGTATAAAAGGCAGTTAACAAGCACTGGTCTCGTTAATTGTCACTCATCATTAAATGCTACAAGAAGTGGTGATGCACGTTGCCCAGACAGTGTCAACCAACACCAAAAAACCAAGCCCAGACAAATTGTTTTATACAGTGCCAAAGCAAATGGTGCCGCACAGTTCTAAAACATATATTTGTCTGTAGGGGAGAAACTACGAAGAAGAGATCACAAATCTTTGAGTGGGTTGTGTGTCTTCAGAAAGTCCTGCCCACTGCTTAGGGATTCAAAAAAACAAAATGAAATGTATGTATGTAGGGGCATTGTAGTGTCCCAGAACATCATTCTGGACCCCTCCATATTGTCATACATTTGTCCTATGTAGATGCACTATGCAAAGCTGTCATGTCTCATTTTCTGTATGTGTGTTGCACAGCTGCAGGGCTTGAAGGGTTAACTACCTTTAAAATCATTGCTGTGAGTTTGGTGAGTGTGGTGTGCATGAATCTATAAGTATGAGTGATTGGGTTCCAGGAGGCAGGAGAGTCTGTCTTCAGGCTGCTGAGGAGCACCCATCTAACACCTGAGGGTTTGCTACCACAGAGGCGCATGAGGGCACCATCACCCCTTGTGCAGCTAAAGATGGAATAAAAGGAAAGACCACCGGACCGTATGTGAAGCGCATGGGAGAGTGTGAGCCTAAATGTTTTCCCTACCCAAAGTCCCAACCCAAGAGAGAGCCATAGTGAGTAAATTGCCCTTGCAAGTGACAAGAAGTTTATACAGTTACATAACAGTGGAGACGTATACTGGAACCTCTGAAGATAATATTGAGATTTATTGATGATTCCTATGAGGCTGTCTGGAGTATAGATCACCATATACAGTAGTGGTACACCCATAACTGACACCCATGCGTGCTGAAGTCTATGAGAGCGGGGCGATCATTATAGCCATTCTGTGGCCGTTGACTTTCATGTCAAGTAATTGCTGAATATGTACTATGTTTTCCTGCACTGTAAATTCTGCATACTGAAATCTACTGTATTGTCAAGCAAAGTCACTAGTAAAGTTTTACCGGGCCTCCCCCGTTCTGGAGGACCCGAGGTACTATGCACTTGTCCAGTGTCATTAATGCACCAAGCGTGAATGTTGGTGTATGGAACGGTGGCATCATGAACTGACAACTAATAACCCCCATCCTGGTCTACCATTACAGGTAACAAGAAAATGTGTATATAGGGTATCCCTCGGCCCCATGCACAAATTTGATCAAATAGTGAGAGTCAATCCGTTTTAAGACCCGGTTCTGGATTTGTATAAGAATCAAGCAAGGTCCTAGTTTAAACATATCTGTAAAACAGTGGAATCTAGCTCTAGAAATTTCAAGATTGGTCTCTTTCTAATACAGATTAGGCCACACAGTCACTGTATATACTACACCACTGTTAGACTGCATAAATTTCAACTGCAGACTCCAAATTTATGCCCCCATGTGAAGGCAATATATGCTCATAAAGGTTACCAATAGAGATGAGCGAGCACCAAAATGCTCGGGTGCTCGTTACTCGAGAGTTCGTTTCGAGTAACGAACCCCATTGAAGTCAATGGGCGACTCGAGCATTTTTGTATATCGCCGATGCTCGCTAAGGTTCTCATTTGTGAAAACCTGGGAAATTCAAGAAAGTGAAGGGAACGACACAGAAATGGATAGGGCAGGCGAGGAGCTACATGTTGGGCTGCATTTCAAGTTCCCAGGTCCCACTATTAAGCCACAATAGTGGCAAGAGTGAGACCCCCCCCCCCCCCACTGTCAGCATAAAGATCGTTCTCCTCTGCCACAGCTGTAACAGCTGTGGCAGAGAAGAACGATGTTAGCCCATTGAATTCAATGGAGCCGGCAATACAGCTGGCTCCATTGAAAGCAATGGGCTGCCGGCGATCGCGGGATGAATTGTCGGGAAGGGGTTAAATATATAAGCCCTTCCCTGCAATTCATCCAGAAATGTGTAAAAATAAAAAAAATATATATACTCACCTGGTCCCGGCAGACGGAGTTTAGCGCGGCCGGCGGCAGTCCTCCTGAACTGCTCTGAACAGCTGTGAGTAGTATTCAGCAGCCGGGGACTTAAAATCCCTGCCTGCTGAATGAGCTGCCTCTGATTGGTCACAGCCTGACCAATCAGAGGCAGATCTCACTCACACACCCATTCATGAATTTATGAATGGGTGAGTGGCTGCTGCCTCTCATTGGCTCAGCGGGACCAATCAGATGAATTCATGAATGGGTGTGTGAGTGAGATCTGCCTCTGATTGGTCAGGCTGTGACCAATCAGAGGCAGCTCATTCAGCAGGCGGGGATTTTAAATCCCAGGCTGCTGAATACTACTCACAGCTGTTCAGACCAGTTCAGGAGGACTGCCCCCGGCCGCGCTGAACTCCGTCTGCCGGGACCAGGTGAGTATATATATTTTTTTTATTTTTACACATTTCTGGATGAATTGCAGGGAAGGGCTTATATATTTAAGCCCTTCTCGACAATTCATCCCGCGCTCGCCGGCAGCCCATTGCTTTCAATGGAGCCGGCTGTATTGCCGGCTCCATTGAATTCAATGGTCAGTGCTCGTTTAATCGAGACGAGTACCGCGTGGTGCTCGTCTCGAGTAACGAGCATCTCGAGCACCCTAATACTCGAACGAGCATCAAGCTCGGACGAGTATGCTCGCTCATCTCTAGTTACCAACAGAAATGTAAAATAAAACACTGGCACAGATCGCTTGATTTCCCCCCCCCCCCCCCCCATACATTGGATACATGCCCTTAAATCTTGCTGTTGTCCCTGGTATAGGCTACCATCAAAGTGGAGGTGTTAAGCTTCTCCAATATGGATAGCTTCCACTGGGTGTTTGGTAATATTTAGCTAATATACTGTATAGTGTCCACTATGGCTTCTTTTTTTTATTTGATAAAGATGGTTTCTAGTTCATGAGCTAAATTTTGCTTCCAAAGTTACATCAAGAGAAGCTACGCTATGTGCTTGCTTTCAGTTCCTGCAAGAAGACCCCTTGAGCTTGACCTTTCACTATATTAACCCCTTCCCGCTCCATGACGTACCAGTACGTCATGGGAGCCTGGTACTTCCCGCAACATGATGTACCGGTACGTCATCAGGATAGCGCGAGATCATGACTGTCCTCACGCTATCCCGCAGCGGGAGCCGGCTGTCAGTCATAGCCAGCCTCCCGCTGCAACAGGGGGCACGCTCCCTCTGTGTCTCCGGCCGGCTCTCGCAATGTGATCGCGAGAGCCCGGCCTGTCGCCATGGCAACAGGGCACCAGACACTGGCGTCCTGTAGTGCCAATGCCTATGATCGCTGTATAAGCGATAAGGCATGGCAGGGCAGTAGCTCTGCCATGCCCTATCACAGCGATCATAGGTACAGTGCTGCAAGTCCCTCAAAAGGGACTCAAATTGTGTAAAAAAAAAAAAAAAAACCAAAAAACTGTAAAACCCCACATATTTACTGTTAACGCATTCGTAACGACGTGTACAAAAAGTTGAACACACTTTTTATTTTTTACGGCAAAAAGCATAAATAAAAACGCAAAAAAATAGGCGAAATGCTAATTTTTAGCATTTTGCCTCCCAAAAAATGCAATAAAGGTGATCAAAGAAGCCGTACATTCCCCAAAATGGTACCAATAAAAACTACAGCTCATCTCGCAAAAAATAAGCCCTCATAGAGCTCTGTACATAAAGAAAATTAAAAAGTTACAGGACTTTGAATGCAGCTATAGAGAAAAAAAAAAAAGATTTCCAAAAAAAGGGGTTTTATTGCAAAAAAGTGTAAAAACCTAAAAAAAAATAAGAATTTTGGTATCGTTGTAACCGTACTGACCCGCAGAAAAAATTTAGTGTCATTTATGCTGCATGATTAACGCTGTAAAAAAAAAAATCTATGGCAGAATTGATGCGTTTTCTCTCCCTGTTATAAAAAAAATTATAAAAGTTTTGCGATAGTCTATGTACCCAAAAGTGGCACCGATAAAAACTACAGTTTGCCACACAAAAAACAAGCCCTTATACGGCCGCGTCGACGGAAAAATAAAAAAGTTATGGCTTTTGAAAAATGGAGATGGAAAAATACCAAAAATTGCTTGGTCCTCAACGCCAAAATAGGCCGTGTCATTAAGACCACGTATTTGCTACATTTGATCTTGGGCTATGGCTTCATGGTGACTTGGGTTATGCAATTGGAAGCTTTAAATGAGTCACATGACCAAAAACATTTCTGCGACATGTTGTCATACGACTGTCTTTAGATTTGTGGTTACAAATTGGTTGATCCGGTCTTCAGTCCACAGTGAGAGGCACCTACTGCTGTACCTCTTAAAAACAGGAAATTCTGTTTCCCTTACTAAACCGCTGTGTGTGAGACTACAACATCACATAAAGCCATGGTCCACTGAAACCTGCATTCTTGGTCATTTATGGTTCCAAAGTGGCTCATTACCCGATCATGCCAATCATGGTTGCAATATGTATAAGACATTCTTGCCTTAACTATTTGTGGAACAGGAGAGTAAACACCCTTTTAGATGGCTCGAATGTCGGGCAAACTATGCCTGGCACTTGTCCCCGCACATACTAGCTCCCATGCGCTCTCTTCGCGCTCCCCCGCCCCTCTCCATTGACATAACATAGTGGCTCTTCAATACTGAATGGCCGCTATTTACACTGAACAATGAACAATCAGCTCATCATCTATCATTTATGCAGCATAAATCAGTGTAAAGTCAATGGAGAGGGGCGGGGGAGCAAGAGGAGAGAAATCTCTTGCAGTTGCTCCGCCCCCCCGCTGGCTGCTCTGTGAATGAAACAGCACTACTAGCTTCTTTGCAGGATCACGAGAGCGAGGACACACAGGGACGACATTCCTCCCGTCTAAATGGAGCCTAACTTGCTGGATATAAATGTACTATTAAAAAGGGAACACTACCAATACATAAAAAATTTTTCTTCCCAGCCTAAAATGGCCTAAAAGCTAACTAAATCTACAGCTCCTAGGAAACTTTCAGATTTTTTTCCCCCTTTTGGTCCTCACAGCAGCAGTGGAAATGCGGATCCTTATAAGCTCAGCCCAGAACCGGAACAAACAGCAGCGACTTCTCAGGACCGAAGTTCTCCATCATGACGTTCCTCTACTGGCTCTTCCTCAGCTGAGACAACAGAACAAAGCCCTGCTTCGAGAGTGGTCACTAAAGGAGGTATCCTGTGCTCCATACAGGTCTCCTCCAATTCTAAAGGCCCTTTTTCAAAAAAGGAACTCATTCTACTATTGTGGATGATCTAAACATGAAGAAACTCTCTTGTAATTTACAATTGTATCCAGATATGGATAATCCTTTAACCACTAATATATTGAAGGAACTGCTTTTGTCTCTGAATATATGCAAAAAATTTCTGATCAAATTTAATCCAATATTGACCACCATACTACAGGTTGAACAAAAAATGGGCGAATTCTCCACTGTCCATAATTAGTTGGTAGATGCTCACAATATTTTCTATTCCTAGATCCGCTGGAATATACCATTAATGGAGCACACAAAATTTCTAACACTCAATCCATTCTAGTGCAGCTCCACAGGACATCTTAGCTCAAATTCATTTTTAGCAGATCAAGGAGAAACTTCTAAACAAAGAAAAGCTAAGATGATTTTTACCAGACCTATATAATGCCATACTTATGTTCCCTGATCTCTCTCCAGCAAATTTGCAACTTCAAAGACAATTCTCATCAGTTACCTCTGCTCTTCATGGTGCCAACATTAAATATAAATGGGGTTTCTCCAACTTAGCTTCTCATCTCAAAAAATGGGGCTACCTATGTAGCAGCTTCTGTCCCGGATGGACTATGAGAAAAAGCATAAAAAAGGGTTTTTTTTTTACTTTAACATTTTTTTAAATTCATTTTTTAATCTTTTTTTTCACACAACTTGTGTCCCTCTGGGGGACTTTGACCACAGTACTGCTGATCGCTGTAATAAGGCATGGCAGGGCTACTGCCCTGCCATGCCTTATCGCTTATACAGCGATCATAAGCATTGGCACTACAGGATGCCAGTGTCTGGCGTCCTGTTGCCATGGTGACAGGCCAGGCTCTCGCAATAACATCGCGAGAGCCGGCTGAAGACACAGCACACTCCCTCTATGAACTCTTTTCCTGCCGCGATCTACTTAGATTGCGGCAGGGAAGGGGTTAACAGCGGGGGGCGTATCTCCGATGCCCCCCCCCCTTTTGCATCGGGACGCCGGCTGTGACTGACAGCCGACTCCCGCTGCGGGATAGCGTGAGATCATATGTGATCTCGCGCTATCCCCAGGACGTAAACTTACGCCCTGGAGCGGGAAGGGGTTAATACTGATGTATGCTAAGATCCTCAGCATCCAACTATTTTCTATTCTATTCTATTGGTTGCTGCAGATCCAAGTAGGTTTTGTCTCAGACAGGCGCTCTATGGAACCCTCCAATTCATGACTCTCATTAAGACTGTTGAACTTGGCCGTATACCTTCTTTATTCCTATCCCTAGATGCAGAAAAGGTGTTTGATTGGATTCACTGGGGTTATTTAGAAGCTACCTAAAGGTGTGTTTAGATGGAATGATTCACTGGTAAACAGCATTTTTGTTACAAAGAATGTGAATGGTGTTCTTAGCTAAGTCATGGGTGCTGAATTCAAAAATGAAATCAGTTTTTGCCTATCAGGCTCAGTTTTCTTGTGACATGCTCCCCTTTTTAAAGAAATCCTTGAAAACTATGCATTTTTGTATTCTGCTGTGGCTTACTTTAATTCAGCAGTTGTGATTGTTGAAAAACAATTGAAATATACTAGGAATTACAATACAAAACCCTTAGTTTAGAAAGCCACCACCAGGAAATAAGGGAGGTTTGGCAACATTGCCCATGAGTCATGCTCGAACATCTACCAACATGCTCTGTTGCGTCAGTTGCCACCTGTATCTCAGCATTGAGAGTTTAGTCAACAATTGCTGTTGGAAGTGACTGCTTGTAGTTCTACGTTTGTGAAGGTTTGTATTTTGTGTCAATTCAGAAGAATTGCCTCGTACCTGTGCAAATAGCCCAAATTCTTTTTGTTATATCAGTGGAGAGTTTACTCTGAAATCGCAAACACAAAAACTTAGCCCCTTTTGTAAAATTTTGGGGTGTAAGGTTGGTGAACAGGACCGCAAATGGGGCCCCTCATATGCCCTTTGCGGTTCCCATGATTTGGAAGGAACCAAATTTTGCTTATTTCTTTGATTCCCGCTTTGATATGTTTCTTCACTTCTCTTTAGTCTTATGTTGCTTATATCTTTGATTTCTTTGTGAACTGACAGGTTTTTTTTGGAACTCTTGTAGCAGAAGCGTGTTGTTTTGCCATATAATAGCTACATACGCCGACACAAGCATTTACAAAAACCATTATCACATGAAAACTGAGGCTGATACAGAAATTCTGAAATGAGATCTGGATTCAGGGAAGAATTATCTTCCAGAACCAGTGTGTTTTGTTCTTGTAACAGAAAAAAATAGTTGCTTTTTGTAGACCAGTGTTATTGTTCCAAAAATCATTCAAAAGAATGAAAGTGAACAATAATCCTTTAGTTAAGCATGAGCCAATGATTGAATGCCAAATGAGAATCGAGTGCTTCTTTCATTGTTCATTTTCAGCCAGCATAAAATTTATCATTGGCAGCTCGTTGCGTTTAAACATTGATTGTTCAGTGTTTCGCATGGGAATCTTGAACTTCTCTTTCAGTGTTTCACATTCCTCACCATGATTTGCCTGTCAAAACAGGCTGCATAATCGCGAACAAACGGATGATGTTACCAGCTCATTCGCTTCGGAAAACTAGAATTATAAGATTCTCGTTCAGTGTAAAGGGGCCTTTAGGGAGATCTGGTTTCTCTCGTCTCATAAAATTTGCAATCGTATCGTTATGTTTGGCACCATTTTCATGTTTTTTTTTTCATCTGGGTGCATTCTCCCTTTAGTTACAATTTCTAATGGTACAAGGCAGGGCTGCCCTCTCTCACCCCTTATTTTTGTTCTTCTTATGGAACCTATAGCTGCTCAGATTAGAACAAATAATATCAAAGAAATTAACATAAGACATCAGAAACACAAAAAAGGCCTAAATGCAGGTGACTTCATCTTGGCTCTAACAGACCCTACTTCCTCTTTAACCCCCTAATGACATGGCCTATTTTGGGCTTAAAGGGGTTGTCTCACGAAAGCAAGTGGGGTTATACACTTCTGTATGGCCATATTGATGCACTTTGTAATGTACATCGTGCATTAAATATGAGCCATACAGAAGTTATTCACTTACCTGCTCCGTTGCTAGCGTCCACGTCTCCATGGATCCGTCTAATTTCGCTGTCTTCTGGTGTTTTTAGATGCGCTTGCGCTGTGCGGTTTTCTTCCTGGTGAATGGGGCCGCTCGTGCCGGAGAGCTGGTCATCGTAGCTCCGCCCCGTCACGTGTGCCGATTCCAGCCAATCAGGAGGCTGGAATCGGCAATGGACTGCACAGAGCCCATGGTGCACCATGGGAAAGGACCCGCGGTGCATCGTGGGTGAAGATCCCGGCGGCCATCTTGGTGAAGGAAGAAGTAGGAAGAAGGAAGACGTCGCAGAGCGGGGATTCGGGTAAGTAATATGTATTTTTTTTTTTTAACACATCCATTGGGGTTGTCCTGCGCCGAACGGGGGTCCTATGGAAAAAAAACAAAAAACGTTTCGGCGTGAGACAACCCCTTTAAGGACACAATGATTTTTGGCGGATTTTCATCTCCATTTTTCAAAAGCCATAACTTTTTTTTACTTTTGTGTCGACGTGGCCGTATAAGGGCTTGTTTTTTGCGTGGCGAACTGTAGTTTTTATCGATGCCATTTTTGGTTACATTGACTATATTGTGAAACTTTTATTATTTTTTTTATGATAACAGGGAGAGAAAACGCATCAATTCTGCCAAAGACTTTTGTTAATTTTTTTTTTTACAGCGTTAATTATGCAGCATAAATAATGCATTACATTTTTCCTGCGGGACAGTACGGTTACAACCAAAATTCTTATATTTGGGGGGGGGGGGGTGTTCCACTTTTCTGCAATAAAAACCCTTTTTTTGGAAATCTGTTTTTTTTTCTATATCGCTGCATTCAAAGTCCTGCAACTTTTTATTTTTCCATGGACAGAGCTCTGTGAGGGCTTATTTTTTGCGAGATGTGCTGTAGTTTTTATTTGTACCATTTTGGGGAATATCCACCTTTTTTGATCACTTTTATTGCATTTTTTTGAGAGGCAAAATACTAAAAATTAGCATTTTGCCTCTGTTTTTTAGCGGTTTTTTTAACGCTTTTTGCCGTACAAAATAAAAAGCGTGTTTTACTTTATGTACACATTGTTACGGGCGTGTCAATATCAAATATGTCCCATTTATTTTTTTTTTACCTTTTTTTTTTATGCTAATATGAGAGAAAGCACAAAAACCTTTTGTTTTTTATTTTACATTTTTCTTTTTTGTACATTATTATCTTTTTTTAACACTATTTGTGTCTCTCTGAGGGACTTAAAGCACAGCGCTGATGTTCACTGTGATAAGGCATGGCAGGACTTCTGTCCTGCCATGCCTTATCACTTATACAGCGATCCCAGGCACTGGCAGCACAGGACGCCAGTATCTGGCATCCTGTTGCCATGGCAACAGGCCAGGCTCTCTGCGATTATATTGCGAGAGCCCGGCATCTTCACAGAGGGAGCGCGCAGGGAAGGGGTTAACAGCGGGGGGTCGCATCTCTGATGCACCCCTGCTGCTGCAGTTGGAGGCTGGCTATGACTAACAGCTGGCTCCTGCTGCAGGATACCGCGAGATCTGTCACGATCTCGCGCTATCCCTATGACGTAAGGGTACGTCATTTTGCGGGTAGTACCCAGCTCCCATGACGTACCCTTATGTCATGGGGAGGGAAGGGGTTAATCCCTTAAGGACCAAGTGCCGTAAATATATGGTGCTTGGTCCTGGGCTTTAATTGCGTCTGCTAGCATATGTACAGTGCGAGATTAAAGCCTCTGCTCCTGCAATCAAGTATGTACTAAGAAGTGGAAGTGTTTCTTCCACTTCGTGACCAGGCAATCACGTGACCGCCGGGTCCCTCTGTTATAACAGAGCTGCAGGGTCCTAGCAGACCCTGATCAGCTCTGCCACTGACACTACAGGGCAATGTTTCTTCCTGTAACAGAATAAAATAAAAATATATATATAAAAAAATGACCCAAAGCTGATGCCAACCAAAACCGTCGCTGTATATGCCCTGTAATCCAAAACTATACATGTTATATATCAAAATGTTGAAACAATGAGGAACCCGTTCCCATACTTTATTTTAGTGTAAATATACTAATAAAAAAAACAACTTTAGATATTAAATCATAGTTTTAGCTTTTAACCCCCAATGAAAAGAAAAAAACGGGAAAAAAGTCAGTGAAAAAGAGCTAAAAAAAATAGCCCTATATGTCACGGAAACCTTTAGGTATAAAACAGCCAGGTCCTTAAGGGGTCAAGACAGGAGTAATCTGTCATTTCTGATTTTGTAAAAATTTTAAATTATAGGGCAAATCATACAAAAACCCCAATTGCTAGGTGTTGGAATTGCCGTTAAAACTAGTCAATGTATATGTCAGGGTTCAAACCCACAACCTTTTGTGTTTCAGTCGGCAGCTTTCTCTGCTAGGTTATCCAGGAATTGGACAGTTCCCTTGCTGAAACAAATCGTGGCATGTTCTATCTTTCTGCGTGCTCTCGCATCATAGCACCCTTTGTTCTGAATTGGGCAAGCGCCCGAGGATCCCTGCATCCCCAGGAATGATGCAAGGCTGTTTTGCCATGAAAACGCCATGCATCCATGGGGATTTTACATGGATGGTGAGCGCGATATGGGGACAGGATTCTATGGGGGAGGGATTCATGGCCCCATTTTGCACTCACCCGTGTTAAGTTAGCCTCACAGAGATTTTGGACCAAATCAAACACTGGTGGGTTAAATAAAAGGTGGGTATCAATTGCATGCACGGTCTTAGGGGCTCCTCTGTTTTCTCTTTTTGGGGGTTAAATCTTCCCCTTTATCGTCTCGCTTCTTACTTAGCTTTCTAATCTCGGCCCATGTATGGTAGCATTATGTTTCCTCATCAGTATCTCTAGTTCTGGTCTCTGTCCTTATTAACGTTTTTTCCCATTGTAACACAATCTTCATGACTAGCCATATAGCCCCGGTCTTGGGCCACTTTCACATGACAGTATTTGGCATCAGTATTTGTAAACGCATGAAGGAATAATTCAATATTCCATCACTTATTTGCATGGCTTTTTCCCAGGGAACATTGCAGTGCTTATTTACCCTTGTGGTGTTCTCTACTGTCTGTTCTCCACAAGGCAAAATAGCTGCTGCACTTTATCATATGGATATGTTAATGTTGCTTTAGAATCCAAATGCATTCTTCTCTTTTTATGCCAGTGTTGCAACCCAAAATAAAATGTTAAGCTAAAGCCTTATTAAGCAAATCCTATACATTCCTTACACAGCACACGCACATGACTCAGCAGGAATGCTATGCTATACTCGCTAGAAGCTCCACCAGTACAATGAGCAAGCCCCAACCAGCCTCTCCCATGTTACAAAATGCGGTCTTATCTGCAGTACACGCAGGCTAGATGAGTCTCAGTGGAAAGAAGAATGCCTCATACTACTGCTGTACATTCCTCTTCGTCATATGCTTCGTAGTCAACATAATTTGTGTTGTCAGCAACAATTTAAGGGTTTTTCCAGTCAAATACTATTGATGTATCCTCATCAATAGTTGATTGGCTGTGGTCCACGGGTCAGACCCCAGCTGATCAGCACTGTGATACAAAGGGGTCAGAGTGGAAGCTACTGTTGGGACCCACAGGTAGCGGCTGATGCTTGTAACTGCAGGTGCAGCTCTCATTAAAATCAATGGGTCTGCAGCGCTATTTATTTTGTTAAAAAACAAAACCGAAACCTAGTGGAATGGAAGCAAACTAAGCTTTTCATTTGCTGTTTTGTTTTCTTTTTGTTTGTTTTTTTTTTAACCCCACTGAAATCAATGGGGAAAAAAAGATTCATTGGTTTCCATTTCAATTTTTTCTCTGCTCTAAAAGGGAGCAGAGAAACGGAATTCCGGCCGAAGCCCTAACGCAGATGTAAATTAGGCTTCAAATGAAACGAAAGCAAACAAAGCTTTCAGTTTTTTGTTTATTCCGTTTTTGAAGCAGAAAAAGGGAATTAACCTAGAAATAATTTTTTTTCTCAATTGATTCCAATGAGTTAAAAAAACAAAGACGGAAAGCCTTAACGGAACTCAGGTGTCAATGGGCCCTTATATGAATTAATAAAATACACCCAATTATGTTCTATTGTTTCATTAAATATTCATGGCAAGCATTTTACATTTTATTGGAAATCTGTGTGTGAAAACTCTACACCCTAGTACAACTTTCCTAATCTGTTTAGTTTATGCTAACAATGCAGTCACTATACTGTATGTCCAACAATTGCCTTTTGTTCAAAGCTGTAAATGTAGCCCTTTATTAAGCATGGCTGGGATTATTCTTATTATCATAATACTATGCTACGCTGCAAATGGTTTGAAACCAAGACTTTGTTTCCTGCACCACTGGAGCATGCTCTGCCTTTTCTTTTAACCCCTTAGTGACCAAGCCTATTTGCGCCTTAATGACCAGGCCAAATTTTGTAAATCTGACGTGTCACTTTAACATGGATTAACACCGTAAATGTTTTGCATATCCAAGTGATTCTGACATTGTTTTTTCACCACATATTGTACTTCATTTAGGCAGAAAAAATAGACCGATTAGAATTTGTGTATATTTATTAAAAGCACCAAAATTGGGAAAAATTTTAAAAATCGTCACTTTTTCACATTTCCAACTGCAATATCTCAAATATGTGCAAACATAATATAGAAATTTTTGATAAGATATATATTACCATCTGTTTACTTTATTTTGGGTGCACATTGGAAAAACTTTCGTTTGTTTTTTTTTTTTTAACCATTAAGGGGAGCTGAAACATTGATTTGTTCTTTTTTACTGTTCATAGTCCATACCGGCGATCGCATGACCGGGAGTTGAGTCCCGGAGCCCGGGATGACCGCTCCATGCTGTCGGCTACCTCCAGTAACTGGCAGCATGGAGCTGTCACATGCAGAGCCTGCAGGGCTGTCATTACCACAGGATGCATGTTTTTACGTTTTCTGGGAATTAAGCCCAGCAGGCCAGGACGTAAAAAGGCAATGGGCTGGTCACTAAGGGGTTAAAGTTACTGAAATGTGCTTATATGATGTATTTTTAGATGACTGCACCATTATAATCACTGAATAAATGTATAAAACTAAAAATAAGCTTACCAGAGAAACGTATATAAAAGTCCCAAAACCTTAGACCACATGAACCTGAACATGTTGTAAAGATTAGACCGCGCCAATAGCCTAACATTATTTGATGCACAGGAAAATATTTCCAATCCCATCAGATTTATCATTATCACAGTATATAAATGGTGGGTTGAACGGGAAACCTCATTATGCAGAGTGGATCACTTATTTGTATATCACAACATCTAAAGGCCCTTTTACACACAAAGATAATCTTTGAAATGACTGAAAGATTGAACGATTTAGCGATGTATCTGCATAAAGTGTTAATGGCCATTAACACTTTTATCATTCTTATTTGCATGTAAAAGGACCTCCAGGAGTTGTTTGCAGAGCCCAGCATGTGTTTAGACACACACCCAGGTGTGTAAACAGCTGCCAGCACATTCCATTGTTCTCCTATTGGCTAGTGTAAACAATCCGCGAGAGAACATTCTGCAGTCTATAGAAAGATGAGCGAAATGCATTCAAATGGAATGTATTTGCTCAGTCTTTCCGCGGCTGAACGATGGATTTTAAGTGAACCAAAATCCATCGTTCAAACAAAAAGAGCGCAATGCCCAGGTTTACATGTAAAGATCATCGCTCATTTTCAGCCGTTTGGACGAATTTTGAGCGATAATCATTGCGTGTAAAATGGCCTTTATCTAGACTTAAACATCTTAAGAGTTCCCTACCAGGCAGGCCATCTGAATATATTTTTCAATCCATGTTAAACTTTATAATCTTTAGATGAAGGAGCATTTGGATAATTGGCCCGTGTAAAACAATTGGGACTGTAATGGGACTAACTATCAACAAACAAACAAGCAAACCTCATTTGTTGACTGATCGGCTCATTTATGTGAGCACAAAAATCATCTGTGAATGGCCGTACTTTTTCCTGTGTGGGAGATGTACAGCTGGTTTACATGAGATAATGTCTAACTACACACAGGCGAGCGCAATATCTGGTCGAGAAATGCTGGCTGATATCTCACTTGGCAATATGCGTCTTACTCGTGGATACAAGGCCATTTTCAGGCAAAACTCCTTGTTATCGCTTCTGGGAAATACTGATCCACTCGCACAAGTTTCACACGCAACAGAAGATCAGAAGTGATTCCCATTGACTTCAATGGGAAACCTTGTATTGCAGTCGCATGCTCAACGCACTGCATGCAATTAATTTAAGGTCCCATTGAAATCAATAGTCGATGGGTTCCAAGGAATGACTACATTTGGTAAAAGCACTATTGAATAGATTTGCATTCTCCTCATCGCCCTCTACAATTTTTGCTACATTATTTGTTACCATGCAGTAGTTGCTGGTCCTCCCGGGGCGACGGTGTGCGCGGTCCCGCGGTCGAGGCGCGTCCCACCGCCTTGCTGTCCAGCTGCCGGGGGCGCAGGTGCCTGGCTGGCATGGGCGGCGTGGTGCTGGAGGCGCTCGGCGCCGTGCATGCGCACACCTGTGAGTGCAGTTGCCGTGCACAAGCTCCCTTTTATTATGTTCTGTTGGGAGTTGGCTGCCTCCCTCTCTCCACCCCTGGGCAGAGGCTTTTGTTTAAAGGTCGGGCAGAGACTTGCAATCACTGCCAGTTATTGGTTTCCCTCAGTGTGCTAGCTAGTCTGCCTCAGTTGGTCTCCTGCTTCTGTCATCTTGTCTTCTATACTTTGCTATTATCCGCCAGGTTTTTCCATCTGCCTCAGTTCTGCTTAGTATTGTAGTGTTGGTTATTTACATCTGCCTTTTCTGTCAGTATTCTACCCTTTCCATCCAGGTACGCCAGCGTCCCTTTTTCGGTCCCTAGTGAGTAGGGATCGCCGCCCAGTTGCCTGCCTGGGGTTAGCCATGAGTGGAGGCAAGTAGGCAGGGACAGGGGTTGTGGGTGAGATCTAGGGCACTCGGGCTGGCGTGTCAAGGGTAGTATACTGTAACATAATAACTGGCCCTTAAAATTGCTCCCCAATGGAGGCCATGAGTACCCTCGCAAGTCAGTTACAGGATTTAGTGGTCATGATGCAAGACCTGTCCGGTCGTATGGTGGCCCAGGAGCAGCGGGAGTTAGTGCATGTTTCTATCGCCCCTTATATTCCTGAGCCCAAGTGTCTGCTTCCTGAGGTATTTTTAGGGGAGAGGAGCAAGTTTTTTGTTTTACAGCAGGCATGTAGATTGTATTTTCGGATGCGGCCCCACTCCTCCGGCTCAGTATCACCGAAAGTGGGATAGATTATGTCCTTACTTCTGGGTCCCCCCCCCCAGACATGGGCCTACTCCTTACCCGAGAGTTCGGCTTGCCTGCAGTCAGTTGATTAGTTTTTCGGGAACTTGGAGGTATTTTTGATGAGCCGGACCATGCGGGTTGGCGGTATCCCATCTCATCTCATGTCTCTACGTCAGGGGCAGCAGTGGGTAGAGGACTATTGCTCTAAATTTAGACTGTATGCAGGTGAAACCTCTTGGAACGATAGCACCCTTAAAGATGTGTTTTTGTTAGGTGTTTCTGACGCGGTCAAGGATTTACTCATTTCTCATATCGCTCTCGTGACACTCGATGCGATGGAATTGGCGGTCAAAGCTGACAGGAGGCTGAGATCTGGATAAAAGGAACGTCAGGCCCATAAGGCTTGGGAATACAGCAGACCCGCTCCCACTTTTCCCATCCCAACTTCTGGTGCCGAGCCTATGGAAGTGGATCACCTTAGTCCCGAGGAACGGCGACTGTTCTGGATGACTCATCACCTCTGCCTCTATTGTGGGAAAACTGGACATCATGTAGCGACCTGTCCTCAGAAGCGTCTACAACATCAGTCTGAACGGGCGGAACACTTCATATCCTAGGCGATTTTTGGGAGGATCGCCTAGAATCACAGGTACTCCCTGTTGTTGGTGCCTTGTCAGATTGGCTTCCGGAATTTCACTCAGTCCTGTCATACTTTTATTGATTAGGGGTCTGCCGCCAATTTGATTGGTTTAACTGATGACTGATTTCTTGTCGTTAAAGATTCCCCATACGCTTCACTAGTATTGATTCTATCCCTCTGTCTGCAGGGGTTGTACAATGGAGGACTCCCATGTTACAGTTCACTGTGGGTGTTCTTCATTCTGAGAATCTGTCGTTGTTGGTAATGGAAAGGATGCCTGTTGATGTAGTGCTTGGTATGCCCTGGTTGGCACTGCACAATCCTCGATTTGATTGGTTGACGTGGGAATTGACACATTGGGGGTGGTCCTGTCATAGTCACTTAGCTACTATATCCATGTGTTCAGCAGATACCATACTTATTCCTGAGTATTTGTCTGATTTTCATGATGTATTCTCCAACTGTGGTATTGATTTGATCCCCGACAGTTCCATCCCTAAGGGAGCCATTTTCAATTCGTCTGGGGGTGAGGACGAAGCCCTTAAGTCCTTTATCTCAGAGTCTCTGGCCAAACGACATATCAGGCCACCCAGTTCCCCTGCCGGGGCAGGTCTCTTCTTTGTAGAAAAGAAGGATGGAACATTGATGCCTTGTGTGGATTATCAGGCTTTGAATAAAATTACAGTGAAAAACCAGTGCTCCTTGCCCCTGATTCCTGATTTATTGAATCAGGTGGTAGGGGCCCACTGGTTTTCCAAATTGGACTTAAGGGGGGCTTACAATTTAATTCGCATCCGAAAGGGAGATGAGTGGAAGACCTTGTTTAATACCTTGTTCGGACATTTTGAATGTCTAGTCATGCCCTTCGGACTTTGTAATGCCCCCGCTGTGTTCCAGGGGTTTATGAACGCGGTCTTCCAGGACTTCCTGCAGGTATTTTTGGTCATATATCTCGATGACACTCTGGTGTATTCCCCAGACTGGGATTCACATGTGCAGTACCTGAGGCTGGTTCTGACCCGTTTGCGTGAGTACCAACTTTTTGTCAAGTTAAAGAAATGCATTTTTGGTACTAAACAAGTGTCTTTTCTTGGTTATGTGATTTCACCCACGGAGATTCAAATGGAGTTTGTTAAAGTGGCAGCAATCTCCCAATGGGTCAGACCAGATAACATGAAAGCTCCTCAGCGATTTTCAGGTTTCACAAATTTCTACCGTAGATTCATTAAGAATTATTCTGTTATTGCTCAACCCCTGACAGATCTTACAAAGAAGGATGCTGGCTTGGTAAGATGGTCGCCAGACGTCCTAGAGGCTTTTAGTCATCTCAAAAGGGCATTTACTACTGTCCCGGTGCTAGTACAGCCTGACGCACAGTGACCGTTCTTTATTGAGGTCGATGCGTCTGAGGTGGGGGCGGGGGCTGTTTTGTCTCAGGAAGTCAGCGGGAGACCTGGGTATAGTCCATGTGCGTTCTTCTTGCGGAAGTTCAGTTTGGCGGAACGTAACTACGACGTGGGTAATTGTGAGTTATTGGCGATTAAGTGGTCTCTAGAAGAGTGGAGTCACCATTTTGAGGGGGCAAGGCATCCCATTAACGTGTATACTGATCATAAAAACTTGGTATATCTCGCCAATGCTAACAGACTCACAGCTCGTCAGGCCAGGTGGGCGATGTTTTTTGCCAGGTTTAACCTTGTCGTAACATATATTACAGGGGAGAAGAACGTGAAGGTAGAAGCCCTCTCACGGAGTTTTGGTTCGCCGGGAAGTGAGACAGTGGCTCCCGAGAATATCTTGGCACCTGGGGTGGTGGTGGCAGCTGTAGAATCTGATCTCGTTCCTCATCTACAAAATTGTCAGCAGGATGCTCCCTTGGGGGTGCCAGAGGGCAGATGGTTTGTGCCAGAGACCTTGCATCTCGGAGTCATTGAAGAGTCTCACTCATCTGTTCTCGCAGGCTATCCGGAGGTTCAGGGGATCTTTGTACTAGACACTACTGGTGGCCAGGCATGTCTCGGGAAATCCGCGACTTTGTTAAGGGATGCTCTGTGCACACAATAAAAGTCGGCATCCGGAGGGGCCTCTGAGACCGTTACTGGTGCCTTTTTCGTCCGTAGTCTCATTTATCGTTAGATTTTATCACCGACCTACCTGAGTCTCAGAAGTTCACCACTATCCTAGTTGTTGTAGACCGTTTCTCAAAGATGGCACATTTCGTGGCGTTAAAGAAGCTACCTTCTGCGATAGAATTTTCCAAAATTTTTGTAAAAGAAATCATTCGTCTACATGGGTTTCCTGAGAACATTGTATCTGAGCGTGGTGTTCATTTTGTTGCGCAATTTTGGCGAGCCTTATGTAGAAACCTGGGAAAGTCGCTTTCCTTCTCGTCAGCATTCCACCCGCAAACTAATGGTCAGACTGAGCGGAAGAACCAGGATTTAGTGCAATATTTACGGTTGTTTGCTAGTAAAAAGGCTCATCAGTGGGCAGAATTCCTGCCCTTGGCATAGGTTGCGCTAAACAACCGTACTTGTTCTTCCACTGGGGTATCTCCATTCCTTTGCCAATATGGTCAGCATCCTCGCTTTCTTACAGCTACTTCTACTCCGTCTGCCTGTCCTGCAGCTGATGTCGCCACAGATGCGCTGCAGAGCGTATGGAAAGAAGTACAGAAGAACCTGGAAGCAACAGGGGCTCGTATGCAGTTGCGTAGTGGGAGGAGTCTGTCAGTATCTGAACCTTCAAGGATGGGACTGGAGGTATATTTGTCTTCTAGAAATCTTAAATTGAAGGTTCTGTCTTTCAAACTGGCGCCGCGTTACGTGGGTCACTTTGTCATCACGCGTGTAGTAAATCTGCTTGCTTATGAACTTGATTTGCCAGCTACATGGAGGGTTCATAGAGAAGTTATTATTGAAACCTTTTGTCCCTTTTAACATTTTTTTATTGAACCACATTATTTTTTTCCTGTCCCTAATCCTTTTACTCCTTTATGAGCTGTTTACAGTATTTAAGATGCTTTAAAAAATTACCGTTTACTGTCTGCACTCAAATTTTTGAGAACATTCTCCCAGTCAATAAGGTTAAGGGCATCTCCTAGCTGCTTGAACTTTGCCTTCCTAAAGGTTAGTATTTTTATAGCTCCCCAATAAAACTATATTTTAAAAGACATGTGAAAATGTTATTACAATATGGTCAGTATGTTCCAAGTGTCCCCTGACTTGCACCCCTGTTATTCTGTCAGGTCTGTCTGTTGTTTAATATTTGTCCAAAATGGCTGTCCCTCTAGTTGGGTTCTTTACTTATTGACAATAACTTGTTATCTTTTATAAGATGCGCAGGTTTCGGCTTCCCAGTTTATATCTGGATAGTTAATAATAATAATTACCTCCTTCTGATTTACTGCTTCATCTATTTGCCGCAGTAATAGATTCTCAGTGGCTTCTGCTATATATGAGGGTTTTATTATCGTTTTTGCCTCCATGGTCTCTACTGATTTTGAGAATAAGGTAGAGACTTTAAAATCCACTAAGTTTAAGTTCACATCACACTATTAAAGAGCATCTGTCATTACCTTTGAGCCCCATAACTACATTATAGGGCTCAAAGGTGAGGAAATGGGCATTCTGGACAGCTGCTTTTTATACTCACTGTGTCGGCATGCGCACACAACGTAACTCTTTTCACAAGGCTGTGTGTTTGCGCTTTCCCATTCATCTCTATGAGAGAGCCTGTGCACATAACTGTCTTAAAGTAGTTACGATGTCGTGCATGCATTGATTGCTTGGGGACCCAGTGAACATAAAAAGGAGCTCCCTAGACATACCATTCCTTCACCTTTTGATACCATAATCTAGTTTATGGGGCTCAAAGGTACCGTGTTTTCCCGATAATAAGACCTACCCCGATTTTCAAGAGGGGAAGGGCTTGAAATATAAGCCCTCCACGAAAATAAGCCTTAGCTAGGCTACATGTAAAAAATAAAAATACTCACCTAGCAGCCTGCATTCAGGTCTCTCGCAATGGCCTGTGGCTGGCTGCCTTGTCCTACTTCATGCGGACAGATCAGTTCTTCCTGAAGGCGGGGCTTGGATACCCCGCTTCCAGCATGCTAATGCTCTGATTAGTTAACGCAGCGCTCGATTAACCAATGAAAGCCAGCGCTGGTTTAACCAATCACAGCCATTCAATGAGGTCATTCAATGAATGGCTGTGATTGGTTAATCGAGCGCCAGCTCTCATTGACTGACGCAGTGCTCTATTAACCAATCGTAGCATTAGCTTGCTGGAGGCGGGTATTCCAGCCCCGCTACCAGGAAGAACTGATCTGTCGGCGTGAAGGGGGACACGACAGCCTGCAGCAGCACCACAGGCCATCGCGAGGGACCCGAACGCTGGCTGCTAGGTAAGTATTATTAGACACCACCCAAAAATAAGACACTGTGCTTCATTTGGGGAAAAAAGTAATATAAGATAATGTCTTACTTTCGGGGAAGCATGGTAATGACAGTTGCCACATACACATAGGCTTCTAATATGCAGATGAAAGCCAAAAATATTTCCTTTAAAAGGTTTACATCTGGATACTTTGCTTTATTTATCTGATTTAGATTACTGAAAAATATAGAAATATAGTTACTCAACTTTTTATGTAGACTTAAAATACTAAATCTGGTAAAATTTCAGGATCTCTTTAGGCTAAGTTGAAGTCTTGCTTAACAATGGTTATCATACTTTTTTTTTTTATGCACTAATTTTTCTGCTAAATTGCATTTAAGATTTTTCCTCCCGCAATTCCATGTGTCATTTGCAATTTGTTGTGCGTGGCAAACCACCTAGTATGTATGAGGGTTACCAGACTCTCCTTTGCAGGATAATAGGCTGAACTGGATGGACATACAGTATGTCTTTTTTCAGCCTTACACACTGTTACTATGGTAGATGGCAGAGAAATGACAGATAGGCCATATTGAACCCATCTGTCAATGGTTTGTATCCCTTTCCCTATTAAAACATTCATCCTCAGCAGCGTTAGGAGCAACAGCTGTCAGCCAAATGAGCGTTAGGCTAACCGTTATCTTAAGTCTATGTGACTTTAACTTATGTAGCAACTAAAGATCACTCGGAAACTACAGAAAAAGATAAATAAACATGAGCTTATTGATGACTATACTGAATATGCACAATTATGCAACTGTGAGGGGAAATAGCTGTAGTCCCAAGTGTTCTGTTACGTCTATGGTTGCTTTTAAACTATCACAACAAAAGGACAACTTGCAGACTTATATTTTGAAATAATTGTTTGATTTTAGTGGGAATGATGTCTATAACTTTCCAAAAATGCTAGCAAAAGGAGAAACCTTCTGAACGGATTTAGAGAAACACTGGAAATTTGATATATTATTCCCTTCAGTAAAATGCAGTCTTCTTGCCATGCTGTCTTACATGCTCCGTACATGTATAATCCCATAGTAAAAAGCATTTAGAACATGAAGATAAGGACGAATATACAATACTCTGAAACTCCTTTTATTGTGAAGACTTAATAATCTCTTTAGATGACGCTATGATTTTCTCAAAACTAGGACAACTGCCAGCATCATGGTTTCTGCATGGAGTGCTATACAACAGAACCACTCCCTTCCACAGAGACCTGAATTTCACATATTGCATTCCTGCAAGGGAGGAGTCTGGATATTTGGCATACACAGAACTTGGAGAACCAGGCACTTTTAGGACATTGGTGACGTAAACGTTTTTATGAGCCACTAGGATATGTCTTTACGAGTCATAAAGCTTTAGTCTCTATTAAGGAATGCTCCATTTGCAATGCAGATGATCTTCCTGCTATTGTTTTACCTTTAATGCACTTGGGGTAAAGCTGATTACAGGCAAAAAATAGCGCAGTACAGATGAATGTTTTGGGAATCAATACAAAGACTGGTACCAGATATTGAATTATCATTGTAGCAAAAATTAGCACACTGGCGTATTTATATTGCCCCCAGGAGTAAATCTTCTGTGTTTAATTCCAGATAATCCCTAACAAGCGGTTTAATATGTGGTATTGTGTCAGAAATGAGCCCCTATTATTGATTATACAGTGCAAATCCGGCTTAGAGCGGAACAGCTGAGTCAAGTGGAAAAGACCCTTTACCAAGGGCAATCGCGGTCTTCTATATGGCATAACCAGGGACAATCCCAACCTTCTATATAGGGTAGCCAAAGACAAATCCTGTATTCTATATAAGGTTGCCAGACTGCACATCCATAACAACTAGACTGTCTCAGAATACTCAGGTCCTCTATTCAAATCCGAATTTTATGCTAAGAACAAAGCAGGGAAGGGACAATCTGGATTTGCAGTACACCGTTCATGATTTTTCCCTCTTATGGTCATATCATATCCAATCAGATTTTTGTAAAAACAAAAGAAGTGAAGATTAACTCTTTATAGTAACAGATTCACTATTTTAATGTACCATAGTTTTTGCTTTTATAAGACACAGTTTTTTCCCCAAAAAGAAAGTCAGCTGTCAGTGCGTCCTATAAAGCGAACATGCCAAAACTTGGACCCGGCTGGCTGCTGTGTGTAAAGGATTGCACGTCCTTATCACACAGCTGCCAGCCGGAACCGCATCCATCGCAGGGGAGGAGAGCCACCCATATGAACAGCTGATTGGTGGGTGGAGGGAGCAGCAGTCAGCTGTTCATACTGGCAGCTCTCCTCCCCTGCTATGGAGCGGATGTGTGATCCTTATCACACAGCTGCCAGCTACATAGCAGGGGAGGAAAGCCATCCTTAAGACCGCCTGCAGATGACAGACTTACGTTTTTTTCTTTTCTATTTCACTCCACTTAGAATTTTTAGAAAGCTTTTCAGTACATTGTATGGTACATTAAGGCTGGGTTCACACGGGGCAGTTTTGCCGCGGAAATTCCGTGCGGAATTTCGCCGTGGCAAATCCGCATGCGGCCGCTAATCCCGGGATTAGCCAGCCATGTGGACGAGATTTCTCAGAAATCTCGTCCACACGGGACGGCAAATCCGCTGCGGCTAAGCCGGCAGAAGCCACCGCTGTGGCGTGGATTTGCCGGCTGCAGCATGTTCATTTTTTTTCTTCTGCTGCGGCCACGCTCTCCTCTATGGAAGTGCCGGCCGCAGCAGAAGAGCGAAGCGGCCAGGCCGCTTCAAAACCGCTGCGGGTTCTCCGGCAGAAATCTCGCGGTTTTTCGCTGCGGCCAAACGATTTCCATCGGGAATCCGCCCCGTGGGAACCCAGCCTAAATACAAATAAACCCTCAGACAGCTACGTTGATGGATAAATAAAAGAGTGGGGAGGAAAACCGAACACAAAAAAAGGCCCGTGTCCTTTAGGGGATTAAATATTATGCTACAACTTGTTACCGTGACCTCTCCCTTTTAAGAAACAGTCGCACACAATGCCAAGCTGCTTTTCAAATTTGTTTGTGATTAAGAAACAAAAGAGGATCTTCTAATTGGTATGACATAGTCAGAGACTAGTTCAATATTTCTATCTCAAGAATTTATGTGGCAATTGTCTAATTAAAGCTATTAATAGCACTTAATCAGAACCTATATCCACGTATATTCATTTGTCATATGACAAAACAAGTGGAACATTTTTTTAATTCAGTTTCATTAGTCATTTAATTTTAATACATATTCAAGTTCCTAGGAAGACATGATCACTAAGGCCACATTCACTTCTGTGGCGGAGACCCCATTTGGAGCTTCCTACACATGTCCAGCATAAAATCCAAGATTAGATAATGCAGGATGCTGTGGACCCCATTATAGTCAAGGAGGTTTATTTAGCGCCATTCGTGCAGGGATGCCATTTTCCTGCTCCCATAAAAGACAACTGTAACCCAAACTGAAGCCCAAATGCAGATATTACCACGATGAAGATATGGTAAATGGTATCACTTTATAAGTACAAAGGAGCCAGTGTAAAAGAGATGACTGCCCCGCACATTATGGATGATTTAGAGGGTTTTCAAGACTTTTCAAAACATTGCTAAGGAAAGAGAGCTAGGTAAAATAGAAAACTCAGCTGTTAAAGGGGTTGTCCCGCGGCAGCAAGTGGGTCTATACACTTCTGTATGGCCATATTAATGCACTTTGTAATGTACATTGTGCATTAATTATGAGCCATACAGAAGTTATAAAAAGTTTTTCACTTACCTGCTCCGTTGCTGGCGTCCTCGTCTCCATGGTTGCCGTCTAATTTTCGCCGTCTAATGGCCAAATTAGACGCGCTTGCGCAGTCCGGGTCTTCTTATCTTCTCAATGGGGCTCCGTGTAGCTCCGCCCAATCAGGAGGCTGGAATCGGCAATGGACCGCACAGAAGCCCTGTGGTCCACGGAGGGAGAAGATGCCGGCGGCCATCTTCACCGGGTAAGTAAGAAGTCACCGGAGCGCAGGAATTCAGGTAAGCGCTGTCCGGTGATCTTTTTTAACCCCTGCATCGGGGTTGTCTCGCGCCGAACGGGAAGGGGGGGTTGAAAAAAAAAAAAAACCCGTTTCGGCGCGGGACAACCCCTTTAAATCCGCCAGTGCAGCCACCCTAGTACTGGAAACTCCTGCGGCAGTCATTTGCCATTCTTCACCTTTCATGACTTCAGCAGTCGTGTGCATAAATAACACATGATCACTGATTCCAGTGATTGGATGTTTTAGTCATAAGAATGATAACTGGCACGAGAGATTGCACTGGAGCCTTGGGACATTTAACATGTGAGTACTGCTTAGTTTTTAATTTTAGTCCATTCCCTGCCCTTAAGTTTTTGAAAAGTCCAGGAAAGACCCCTTTAGGGCTCAGTCAGACAAGCGATTTTGTGCACGCATGTTAGGTGCATTAGCGATTCGGATCTATAAGAACCAATGCTTTCCAATGAAAGCGGTCACATGCCCGTCCTTTTACAAGTGAATAAAATTTGCACCTGTAAAAAATAGGAGAGCGCTTAGCGATTCACACATAGCATCGCATTGAAGGAATTCCCTGTCACGGGCTGTCACTGGTCGGAGGGGGAGTGCCGGGCTGTTGCTGGTCCTGCTGGTGGCGGGGAGGGGGGTTCTATCACATAGACTTGTCGCCAGGGGTGAGCTGTGTTATCTATATATAGGTGTCACTGTACTTGTGGTGGGGAGGGGTGGGCGGTGTTATCAGTGTATTTGTGGAGGGGAGCACTGTGGAGGGGGCACAGAGTGGGGGGTTACTGTGGAGGGGGGCACTGTGTGTAAGCACTCTGGGGGCATTGTGGGGGGAGGGGGGACATTATGGAGGGGCCACTGTGGGGAGAGGGGCACTGGGGGGTGCATGTGTGTGGGGCACTTTGGAGAGGGCACTGTGGGGGGAGGGGCACTGGGGGGCACTTTGGAGGGAGGGGCAAGTTGGGGGGGTATTGTGGGGGGGCAGGAGTGTGTGTGTGGCACTTCGTAGGGGGCACTTTGGGGGTAAGGGCACTGGGGGGGGGGGACACCGTGGGGGGTGCATGTGTGTGGGGGCACTGTGTGGGGAGGGGGTACTGTGGGGGGGCATGTGTGTGTGTGGCACTTTGGAGAGGGCACTGTGGGGGGAGGGGCAGTGGGGGCACTTTGAAGGGAGGGGCAAGTTGGGGGGCATGTGTGGGGGAGCATGAGTGTGTGTGGGGCACTTTGGAGGGGGCACTGTGGGCGGGGGTGTATGTGTGCACTGTGGGGGAGGGGCACTGTGGGGGTGCACTTTGGAGGGAGGGCCAAGTTGGGGGGCATGAATGTGTGGGAGGCACTTTGGAGGGGGCACTTTGAAGAGAGGGGCAAGTTGTGGGGGCATGTGTGGGGGGCACTTTGGAGGGGGCACTGTGGGGGGCACTGGGGGGACACTGTGGGGGGTGCATGTGTGTGGGGGCACTGTGTGGCGGTGGGACACTGGGTGGGCACTGTGGGGGAGCACTGTGGAGGGGGCGGCACTGTGGAGGGGACACTGTGTGGGGGGCATTGTGTGTAAGCACTGTGGGGGGGGCACTGTAGGGGGCACTGTGGGGGGGCACTGTGTAGGGGGCACTGTGGGGGTAGGGGGCACAATGGAGGGGGCACATTGGGGCGGCGTGTGTGAGCACTGGGGGGGCACTTTGGGGGGGGTGGCACTGTGTGGGGGGCATTGTGTGTGAGCACTGTGGGGGGCACTGAGGGGAGGGGGGACACTATGGAGGGGGCACTGCGGGGGGGCACTGTGGGGGACCCTGGGGGTTGCATGTGTAGGGGCACTGTGTGGCGGGGGGCATGTGTGTGGGTGGCACTTTGGTGGGGGGGCACTGTGGAGGAGGCACTGTAGAGGGGGCACTTTGAGGCAACGTGTGTGTGTGGCACTGGGGGGACACTGTGGGTAGGGCGCTTTAGAGGGGGCAATGTGGGAGGATACGGGGGCACTTTGGATGAGGCACATTAGAGAGGGCACTGGGGGGAAGGGGCACTGTGGGGGGTCCATGTGTGTGGGGGCACTGAGGGGGCACTTTGGAGGGGGGGGCAAGTTGGGGGGGCATGAGTGTGTGGGGGGCACTTTGGAGGGGGCACTGTGGGGGGAGGGCCACTGGGGGTGCATGTGTGTGGGGGCACTTTGAGGGGGGCACTACGGGAGGGGACACTGGGAGGGTGGCACTGTTGGGGGGGCACTGTGGAAGGTGCATGTGTGTGGGGGCACTGTGGGGCTGCACTTTGGAGGGAGGGGCAAGTTGGGGGGGGCATGAGTGTGTGGGGGGCACTGTGGGGGGCACTTTGGAGGTAGCACTATGGGGGAGGGCACTGGGCGGTACGTGTGTGCGTGTGTGTGTGTGTGTGGGCACTGTGTGGCAGGGGGGCACTTTGAGGAGGGCACTATGGGAGGGGGCACTGTGGGAGGGCAGCACTGTGTGGGGGGGGACTGTGGAGGGGGCACTGTGTGTGAGCAATGTGGGGGGGCACTGTGGAGGAGGCACTGTAGGGGGAGGCACTGTAGAGGGGGCACTTTGGGGTGGCATGTGTCATGGGGCACTGTAGGGGGGCACTGTGGAGGGTGCATGTGTGAGGGCACTTTAGGGGGGGCACTGGGGGGGCATGTGTGGGGTGGGGGGCACTGGAGAGGCGGCACTTTGGGGCGGTGTGTGTGGGGGGGGCACTGTGGGGGCATGTGTGTGTGTGTGTGAGGCACTTTGGAGGGACACGGGGGGGGTGTACTGTGGGAGGGGGCATGTGTATGTGGGGCACTGTGGAGGGAGGGGCACTTTGGGAGAGACACTGTGGGGGGGCACTTTGGAGGGAGCACTGTGGGGGAGGCATTGTTGGGCGGCATGTCGGGGGGCACTTTGGGGAGGCACTGTGGGAGGGGCATGTGTGTGTGTGTGTGGGGGGGCACTTTGGAGGGAGGGGCACTGTGCGGGGGGGCATGTGTGTGGGGGCACTGTGGGGGGGGGATGTGTGTGTGTTTTGTGTTACTTTCACTTTCAATTACTTTCAATGGCAGAGGATCGCGATCCTCTGACATTGAAAGTAATGCTAGAGATCGCAATCTCCTGCTACTGCTCCGACAGCTTCATCTCCCCGGCATTGAATGGGGCCGGGCGGTTGCAGACTCCATTCAAAGCAGTGAAGGGACTCCCGGAGGGGGAGAGCTATGTCGGGCTGTCACTCACAGCCCGATATTACTCTCCCCATGACTGCTGCGTCTCCATTATGACGCCAGTCCTCCAGTCATATGACCGGCATCATCGGGAGTACGCATGCTGAGGAGAGACAGCAGTGCATCATAGGAACTACCCAGCGGCGCCATCTTTGAAACATTTTTCAGGCCAGCTTTATAAGCAACAGAAAAGGAATAAAAAGGTTAGCAGAATATCGATTTTTATGTGTAAAGCTGTGTTGCATGATGCTTTTACTCTACAGGGCATTTAGGCCTCATGTCCACGGGGAAAATCAGGCCCGCTACGGATTCTCCATGGAGAATCTGCAGCGGGTCCCTTCTGCCCCGTGGACATGAGCGCTGAAAATAGGAATAAATCAGAATAAACTCACCTCTCGCACGCTCCGGATACTTCCTTCGCTGCCGCGTCATCTTCTCAGCGTCACGGCCGGATCTTCTTTCTTCGGCCCGGTGGATGCGCAGGATGACGTCGGTGACGTGTCCCGCGCATGCGCCGTTCCGAAGCAAAATGATCCGGCCGCGACTGAGAGAAGATGACGCGGCGGCGAAGAGAAGAAACGGAGCGGGTGAGTAAAATCTGATTTTTGTCTCCCGCGGATCCGGACGGCTTCCATAGGCTTCAATAGAAGCCCGCGGGAGCCGTCCCCGCGGGAGACCCGCATGAAAATGGAGCATGGTCCAGATTTTTTCATGCTCCATTTTTAAAAAAATCCCTTTTATTGACCATCCGCGGGTATTTATCTACCCCGCGGGTGGTCAATGCATCCCTATGGGATGCGGATCCGCGGGCAGGAGAAGAGGTAAAATCCGCTGCAGATTTTAATTCTTCTTTTGCCCGTGGACATGAGCCCTAATGGGGGGAAAAAATTCAGTTTGGGCGGCGAGACAACCCCTTTAATGTTAAATTTGTATGTCTCCTAAATGGTTATAAAAAAACTAAAGTTTTTCAAATGTGCATTCAGAATAAAGTGAACAGAGTGAAATATATATCTTATCAAAAATTTGTACAGTACGTTTGCACATATTTGAGATATTACAGTTGAAAATGTGAAAAAATACCAATTTTTTTCAAAATTTTGGCACTTTTAGTAAATATGCACAAATTCTATCAGTCTATTTGTACCACCTAAATGAAGTACAATATGTAGTGAAAAAGCAATATAAGAATTACTTGGATATGCAAAACCTTTATTCTATGTTAAAGTGACATGTCAGATTTCCAAAATTTGTTTTGGTCAATAAGGCGCAAACAGGCTTGGTCACTACGGCGTTAATCGCTCTGTACTACACTGTGACATCACTGTGTACAATAACACCTTCCCACCACATAAGTTTTTATTATTCCTGCCCTGTGACATCACTATATTTATTACCTTAGTCTTATGACTTCATTGTGTTTATTTTATCCCTTTAGTGGAATATTACTATTTGCATCATTCAGATTCTGTGACATCACTGTAAGAATTATTCCTGTGCAATGACATCACTGTGCATTTTCAGAAACATAACTGAAGATTCACCTAGAAAAATGTGTCTCGGGGGCCCAATAGCTCATCTGATAGTACTACTATGTATTGTATGCAAACCTTTGAGGCTCTCATTCTGCACCAGGGTCTAGGGGTCTAGATCTGTCACTGGATTAGCTGAAAATTACTTGGCTTTTTTGTAAGAAGCAGAGGCCAATGTTCAGTCAAATTAGAACGTCTCATGGGATATAAATTCTAAATTTAGCAATTTACAGGGGTCACTATAAGAGTAGAATTAGACAACAATGGGTGCTCCATCATAGCTTAGTTTCATTTTTGCATTGTCTTTAGTTAAAATCTTTCAAAGCTAACACTATCCAGTATACAGGGCCAAGAAACCCAAAATAATGATGAAGATATTTTTTTGTATCATTGCATTCTCTCCTCACCAGCTATTAGTGGTTTTATCACAAATAAATAATTTAGCTAGAACCAAGACTATTCTTGATGTTTAGAGTATTTATGAAATAAATTTTTAACATGGAATATTTTAAAAGATGATCATAGTTATTTACATCTTCAACTGCACTGATTAGAAAATTCCAGCCCTACTATTCTGACTATGATGGCTCATACTACCTGTGTGGCCTGTCTTGAATTCCAGGTCTGGTTTGCTTGTAATAAATTAACTGGAGGAGGGACTTAACAGCTTGCTATATTTATTCCCGGGATTCCTTTACAATGTTAACTGAATGGAGTTGATAGCTATCAGCAAACAACTGTTGTATGAAAACACAAACTAAGATCAGTGGTTCATGGTTTAAAGATATTCCATGAAAATTTATCCAGCAGTCTTACATGCATAGCTTAAGGCCTCATGTCCACTAGCTAAATGGAATTGCGGATTCCGCAGCGGAATCATTTTAAAAGAATTGCGTTTTTCACGCGCGGAAGAAAAAACGCGGCATGCTCCATTTTGCCACGGATTCCGCGCGTATCGGCAACATTGCTATCACATTGATAGCAATGTGTGCGGATATCTGCATGCAGATTCTGCGCGGATTGTATTTTTCTAGTGGACATGAGGCCTTAAAGTTTAAAAAATGTACCGGAGAAACACTCAAGCAGAAAAAGTGCAGGCAGCATGGAAAGCAATTAGGATGCTCAGCTGCACAGCTAGAGGTGTTACCAGTAGAAAGATTGAGATTGTGACCCCGCCGTATAGAGCTCTGGTAAGACCACATCTGTAATACTATGTTCTGTTCCGAAGACCTCCTCTACAGAAAGACATTGATAAGACAGAATTAGTCCAAAAACGGGCTACAAAAATGGAGGAAGGTCTATAGCATAAAAGCTATCAGGAAAGACTTAAAGAACTCAATCTTTATACCCTGAAGGAAAGAAAAGAAAGGGGATCATGACTGAAACCTTTAAACAAGTAAAGATATAACTAGGGTTCAGGAAGGAAGTGTTTTTATTAGAAAACTAAACACTAGAACAAGGAGGCACAATCTGAGATTAGTTAAAGGGGTTGTCTCGCGAAAGCAAGTGGGGTTAAGCACTTCTGTATGGCCATATTAATGCACTTTGTAATATACATCGTGCATTAAATATGAGCCATACAGAAGTTATTCACTTACCTGCTCCGTTGCTGGCGTCCCCGCTGCCATGGCTCCGTCTAACTTCGGTGTCTTCTTGCTTTTTTAGACGCGCTTGCGCAGATCTATCTTCTCCATTCGGCTCGGTTCGGCATCACCGGCATTTTTGCTCCGCCCCCTTGTACGCGTCATCGCAAAGCTCCACCCCCGTCACATGTGCCAATTCCAGCCAATCAGAGGCTGGAATCGGCACATGTGATGGGGGCGGAGCTTCGCGATGACGCGTACAAGGGGGCGGGGCCAAAATCCCGGTGATGTCGAGCCGAGCCGAATGGAGAAGATAGATCTGCGCAAGCGCGTCTAAAAAAGCAAGAAGACACCGAAGTTAGACGGAGCCATGGCAACGGGGACGCCAGCAATGGAGCAGGTAAGTGAATAACTTCTGTATGGCTCATATTTAATGCACGATGTATATTACAAAGTGCATTAATATGGCCATACAGAAGTGCTTAACCCCACTTGCTTTCGCGAGACAACCCCTTTAAGGTAAAAATCAGAAACAATGTTAGAAAATATTATTTTACTGAGAGAGTAGTAGATGCCTGGAACAATCTTCCAGCAGATGTGGTGGGAAAATCAACAATAAATGAATGTAATGCCTGGGTAAGCATAGATCTATCCTAAGAGTAAACTAAAAAGGAAATACTGACAAAGTAGACCAGATGGGCTTTTTCTGTCATCAATTTTCTATGTTTCTATAATGCATTTGTGTCTTACTTTGATCACACTATGTTCACCAGTGCAGTTAATTTAACCCTTCTTGGTAAGTCAAAAGTACCCTACTGATTTCCATCTTTCTGATAAAGAACTCTAGATCCTTTGCATAGCCTATAGTTTCCACGAGCCTTGAGAGTTTGCAAGATACTGTACTTTAAAATACTAAAAAACAGTGGGTTGTAGGGCTGCACTGAATACAAAACAGAAAAACCGTTAGTATAAATTGGTTTGCATTGTGATTTGAATTTAATTATCTTTCGGTGCTATAGCATTAATCCTAGAATTGTTATCTTAATTCTACAACCAAGCTCTCTTGAACGTATTGCACAGCAGTATATGCAACTAGCAGCTTGAGAGCTACATGTGAATCCCAAACCACTCGTTGGGGGATAATAGTAAAGATTGGACATAGAGTTACAATGGTTGGGCCACAGGATAGGGGATAATTTGCGGATCAGTGGGGATCAAGCCTGAGATAGTCTGCAATTTGCATTTACAACTACTGTTACCCACACTTTGGGATGCACCAGGGCCATGTTTTTGAGATCAGTGGGGGTCCTACCGGTGTGACTATGAAGGATACCAAGGAATAACATGCAATTCTAGCACAACCCTTTTAAATCATAAAAATGTTTCTACTGTACCCGTTTCAATCTGTACCCATCATAATGGGGATCTTACTGCATAAAGTTTTATTATACAGCTAAAACCTGGAGTATACAGTGGCTTAAACGAGTTGTCGAAGATTAAAAGAATATGGCTGTTTTTTTCTAAAAACTGGGCCACACCTTAGGTTTTATGTAAAACTTCTGCTATAACCAGCAACAAAATGCAGAAGCCAGGAATATTTAACGAGAGGCTAGCCAATAAGGAACACTCTCCCAAATGGGTCTAGGCTGCAAAAGTGTGGACAGCTGAGCCACTAATTAATCTGTTGTGGGAGATCTGCAAAGCAACGGTCGCAAGAAGTTAGAGAACAGGAGATGTTTGGGACGTGACTTGGCTGCCAAAGTGAATGGATGCCTAACTGCAGAGCTGCTGAACTACCAGGGCTCTGCAGCGATTATAAAGTGATAAAACTACAGCTGAATGGGCCTTACCTGCTGTCTTGTCATCCAGGATGCCGTGGATAGAGAAGCGATCAACAGCCAAGCAGGCAAAGCTTTTTAATTTTTACTTCTCTCAGTCCCTGACGCGGGACCAAGACAGCGCAGCTGAAAGCACGTAGGAAATTTCCCCTGTGTCTGAACCTGCAGAGCAACTGCCTGAGCCTACAAAGTCCAAGTGGTTGAGGTGAAGGAATGGCTCTGAGTCATCAGTTAGACCCTTCACCCAAGCCTCTCAAGTTCGCTCACAAATTCAAAGAAAGCTCAGCGAAAGCCAGGCAGACATCTTTATAACAGTCATCCTCATCATCTTATTGGCCAAATGGCAGATGTGGCCTCTTCTTCCTCGGTCAGCCCAGCAAAGCAAAAACAGGAAATTACATTTCCAGAGTGGCAACCTGATGCAGAGATGAGTAATCAAGCCTTTCTGAAGCTACATCACCTGCCATCATGGATATTTTTGATCACATTCCGACCAATGATGCATTAGTTACGGATACCTCCATAAGAACGCTGTTCAAAGCATTGCAAATTTCCTTACAATCCAACTTTTCTCAATTTATTCAACCCCTTCACTTGGTTATTGCCGAGGCAGAGAATAGAATTATCCATGTAGAGACTAAAATGGCAGAATTCTCAACATCACATAATAATCTCCTAAATTCACATTGTAACTTGGAATTAGAGTTTAAGAGACTTTGAAATAAAGCGGCGGACTTGAAGGACAGGTCAAACCGCAACAATATTAAGTTCCAAGGGATTCCAGAAATAGTTTTTGCCTCCGAGTTGATGCAATGCTTGCAAAATCTCATGAAAACACTGTTACCAGATGTCTCCTGCAAGATTTTATAATAAACAGGGCGCACAGGCATTCCAATTCGAAACATGTGGAAGATCGTGTACCAAGAAACATTGTGGCATGTATTCATAAGCTGTTGGAGGTGGCCAGGAAAACGTGCCCATTAGCTGCGCTGCATCAAGTGTTGTCTCTATTCACAGATTCATCTGCAGCAACTCCAGCACGAAGGCAACAGCTGCTTCCAGCCACTTCAATGCTTAGGCCGGCCTCACACGACCGGAATTCTATTGCAATATCCAAGGTCGGCATCCGCCTGGAGGATCCGCTGCAAATCGCAAGCATTGTAAGGTATGTACTTTCGCTTTTTTCTTCACACTCGCGGATACGAATTGCGTATTACATGAGTGGAGGAAAAATTGCAGCATGCTCTAATTTGCTGTGGATTCATTGAAGGCCATCTGACCCGCAGCCCATTCACAATTAGAATTGCCGATGGGCCGCGGGTACCTGCGTCATTACCTAGCAATGGCACAAGAAATACAAATATTTAAAAAAACTAAAAAATCTGCAAACGATACCTGACAGATCGTCCCAGCGATAATCTTTCTTGCGTTTCTACACAGGAACGAGCATCGTTGACTGAATAGAGACAGAGCGGGCCGGGGATTGTTCCAACCCGCCCACCTCCACTTATAGTAAGCAGGCAGTTCTTCATAAGTGAACAACTGCCTGTTTACATGGAATGCAGAAACTGAATGACGAATGAGAATTGAAAGACTTCTCATTCGTCATTCAGTCAGGAGATACATTTACACTGAACGATTAGCATTTAGATTCTTGCTTGATCGTGGGAATCTAAATTATAATAGTTGTGTGTAAAAGCACCCTCAGGCCTCCCTCACACAGGAGTTTGGCAAAACGCTGCAAATTTACTCTCACTTTCAGCGGAGTTTGGAATTCATCATGGATGAGATGCGCTAAACATCAAAAATAGAACATACTAGGGGGCGTGGCCTGGATGGCTCTAATGGCGGTTGCTTTTTGCTGAGCTCCGTTTTGAACATCACCCCAAGCAACTTCTAAAGCAACTAAGAAGAACCCCGAGGTCCTCAAACTCACAGGAAAGGTGCCGGAGGAGCTGCTGCACGCACCGATGAGCAGGAGAAGACAAACCAGAACGGGACCCAAGAGACTGACCGACTTCTTCCCGGTGCGCGGCGCTGAAGGGGAGCTGTCAATGGAGGACAGAGCACTGAGCGGTGAGGAGGCAGGGGCGGCGGGAGGGGGGGACCTCGCTCCTGGTGGCGGCGGGAAGCGGGCTTCCCCCAGCCCCTCGCCTCCACAGCAGTCCATAACAAATAAGGAGAAAAAACAAAATCAGTGCACCCACACACCTCCACAGGAGCGGGCTCCTGCGGAGCGGCAGGCGCAGGAGAGAGACATGATGGCCCTGCAGAGCGCAGTGGGGGGAGATGGGGGGGGGGGCTCACCGGCTCGGCGCCATCTCTCTCCTATCCCCCACTGTGTATGCAGCACCAGCAACCCTCCCAAGCTGCCCCAGAGGAGGGAAATGTTAACACAGACTCCCCCAGCACAAGCCCAGAAAAGAGGAGACCAAGGAGAGAGGAGCCTGGTCAGAATATGCCCATGTTTCATAAAATCACTGGGGAAGCTACATCAGACCCCATACTAAATATAGCCTGCTCCAGCCAAGCTGCCTCTGAATATTTTATCAGAGACATGGTACTAGCATTAAGGGGATCCCTCCAAAATGACTTATTAGCGCTCAACACACAAGTAAGCTCAGCAATTAACGGCCTGGGCGAGAGAGTTGACCAATTAGAAAACAAGACAGGCGAGATAACAAACTCTCACAATGAACTCATCGACGCCCATTATAAGCTAGAGGAAGAGGTGGAGATGCTGAAAAATAAAATGGCCGATATGGAAGACCGCAATAGGCGCAATAATATTAAGTTCAGAGGGATCCCTGAAGAAGTGAATCCAGAGAAACTAAACAACTTTGCACAAGATATTATCAGAGCGCTATTGCCAAATTCCAAACCAGAAGAGAACATCCTAGATAGAATACATAGGCTCCCCAAGCCCAAAAACCTACCAGACAACATCCCCAGAGATGTGATAGCCAGGGTGCATTTCTATCATACCAAAGATGAACTAATGCGAGTCTCAAGGAATCTGAGAGAACTCCCGCATCCGTTCAACAACATTAAATTGTTCTCGGATTTTTCACAAACCACTATGCAAGCCCGGAAAAAATTCTCCCCTATAACGGCAATACTAAGAGACAACAAGATCCCTTACAGGTGGGGCTTTCCAACAAAGCTATACGTAAACAAGGAGGGCACCCCCAACATCATCACTTCATTCGAAGAAGGCGCATCCTTGTTAAAAAAATGGGGCCTTCCAGCACCACAAGAAAATGCCCTCCTCTATGTACCCAGGGACTGGTCACATAAACAAGCCTCCAGACCCAAAAGACAGCCACCGGCCCACCGCTAGTGCAGCCTGCATAATAGTACCTCGGATAGAGGTCTTCAGAAAAATTAAGGGGTGCCATCCGTCCAGTGGCCGAAACTCAAAAAACCCCTATCAATGGCCTTTATTTGCAAGGCCTTGGCAGGCCCTAAGATCTACAAAGGTCCTTTTCTGTTACATTCTCACAGGAATCCAACCCAAACAATGAGAATCCAAAGCATCATTTCGTTGATAAACCTCAACCCCTCCCACAACCTACTTTCCACCAAGATCCTACTACAAGAACCACAACTCACCAAGTCATCATTCGACCTAAACAGACCTAACCAGCCAAGAAGCATCTGGGGAAAAAACAAGACATCATCAGCTTACAACTCCACGCATAAATGGAGTTAAATTTACTATCATTAAACGCCAGAGGCCTCAACTCCCCCTATAAGAGATCTGTAATATGGAGAGAAGCATTGACCTCCAGGGCGGACATACTCTGTGTCCAGGAGACCCATTTTGCAAACGACAAGGCCCCCAGCATATCACACCGCAAATTCCCGAAGATTTTTCTTGCTAACGCCATCAAGAAAAAAGCAGGAGTTCTAGTCGCAGTTAGAGACTCTGTGGACTTTCATCTTATAAAAGAAATAGCAGACGAAGAAGGAAGATATCTGATTTTGATTTGCAAAATAAGAGACATTCTCATCACCCTGGTTAACATCTACGCCCCAAATTCTAAACAACTCAGATTCCTGAACAGAGTGATGAGGAAGATTAAGAAAGAGCAGAAAGGTGATCTGATCATATGTGGGGACTTCAACCTTATTGCAGACAAGATGGTGGACACCTGCTCTTCAGATAGACGAAGAGGCCCTACTCTATCGCCTTGGATCCAGAAGATGGATATGTATGATTCATTTAGATGTTGCAATGCAGGCTCAAGGGAATACACCTATTATTCATCTTGTCATAGGTCCTTCTCCAGGATCGACATGTTTCTGGTGGACTTTCAAATTCTTAAAAGAGTGCAAAAAGCAAATATAGGAGTAACATCCTGGTCGGACCACGCACCGATCACATTAAAACTAAAACTAGATACCCAGGTTCCCCTTTACGGAAACTGGAGAAGCAACACATTTTTAATGAAAATACCAAAATTCCAAGAGAAAATACATAACGCACTCAAAGAATATTTCGAGTTCAATGATTCCCCATGAGCATGTCGGTTCAACTTATGGAACGCTCATAAAACTGTGATTAGGGGTGTGATGATCCAGCAGGGGTCTATATACAAAAAAGAAAAGGAAAAATTACTTAAAGACACCCTTTCTAAACTAGCCACACTAGAAAAAGAACTCCAGGATGCACCATCCTCTGGTACACATGATATGCTAATAGAAACAAGATTAAAGATTAGGAACATCCTTATAGACAAGCATGAAAAAAATCTGAAACACTTAAGATCTACATACTATATGAGTAACAACAAATTTACGCGGGTAATGGCCAACAGGGTTAAACAAAAAAGGATTAAAACAAAGATCTCCTTCATAATTGACCCATCCTCCGGTAATAAAATATCCAACCCGCTAGAAATAGCGGAAATATTTAGGAGGTTTTACGAGTCACTGTATAACCTTGATAAGGAGCATTCAACTCCGCAACCTACGGAGGAGGATATAAATCGCTTCCTGTCCTCCATCCAGTTGCCAACACTGAGCGAGTCCCAACAGGAAAAATTAAACGAACCTATTTCCCTACAAGAAGTATTACAAGTCATCAATAAATCCAAGAAGGATAAAGCCCCGGGACCGGATGGTTTTTCCTCCGAGTACTACAAAACATTCCGAAAGCAATTGGCACCCCACATGCACGACGTGTTTAACCAAGCTATGCAAAAGGGCCATCTCCCCCAGGAGATGTTGCAAGCAAACATAGTCACACTACCAAAGCCAGGCAAGGACACCTCATCTCCTGTCAATTTTAGACCGATATCATTGCTTAATAATGATACCAAATACTACGCAAAAATTCTAGCTTTACGACTCCTTGAGGTAATCCCAGACCTAATCCATAGTGACCAATCGGGGTTTGTGAAAGGCAGACAGACATCGGACGCCACTAGGAGACTGCTGGACGTGTTGGGGGAGGTGGAGGCCTGTCGGACGCCTTGTCTGCTCCTAACTTTGGACGCGGAGAAGGCGTTCGACAGGATCCACTGGGGTTACGCCTTTTCGGTATTGAGGAGGTTGGGCTTTGGGGGAACATTTTTGGGGGCGATCCAAGCCCTGTACGGAACACCCACAGCAAAAATTCTTATTAATGGAGTTATATCAAACACATTTACGATTACGAATGGAACTAGGCAGGGGTGTCCTCTTTCCCCCGCCTTATTTGTATTAACCATGGAACCCCTGGCCGAGGCAATTCGCATGGAGGCCAACATCAGAGGCGTCCCATTATCCTCTAGACAACACAAGGTGGGCTTATTCGCAGATGATGTCATCTTAATGCTAACCTCCCCCGTTGAGTCCCTAAGAATAGCTTACGACCTACTACAAAAATTTGGAAAGATCTCATATTATAAAATCAGCCCAACAAAATCCAAAATATTAGCCTTTAATATACACCCAGAACTCCAGTCCCAACTTAGGAAGGAATTCCCATTCGAGATGGAATCCAAAGAAATACAATACCTAGGTATATCAATGACATCGCCGGTGAGGAACCTAATGAATTCTAACTTCAAGACCTTGATAGAGGAGATTCGGGGCGACCTCCGGAAATATGGTGGGGCAGAGTTCTCCTGGGTAGGGAGAATTGTAGTATATAAGATGCTAGTCTTGCCAAAAATATTATATAAGTTCCGTACACTAGCAATTAATTGCCCCTCCAAACTTCTTAAGGAACTACAAAAGCAGATGTTGGCGTTCATTTGGGGGGGGGGGGGGGAAAGACCAAGGGTAGCGGCATCTATTATGTACAGTCCCAGAAGACACGGAGGAATGGGAGTCCCCAACCTAACTGCCTATTATAAAGCAAACATAATCTCCCAACTAAGAGCATGGTGCATACCACAACCAGGGATTAGCTGGCCAAACATAGAGCAAAGCATAATGGGGAAGAAATCCCTTAAAAACCTACTTCTAGCGACAAGCTTAAATCCCAGTATCAGACCAACAAAAAACCTCTCGATCAACACAGCATTAACCACATGGAAACATTTGATACAAAAATCTGAGAAGCACGCCCCCAGAAGGTTGGTTCCTCTCCCGATAGGCATACTAGAATTTTGGTCAGGAAACCTATGCGTACATACGTGGTCAAATAAAGGCATTAAAATAATTTCAGACTTTTAATGGAAGAAAATGGAATAACCATGAAACCTTTCATTTCTCTACAAAAAGAATTTGGTCTCGCAGAGAAGGAGTTTCTAACGTACTCCCAAATCCGTGGAATCCTAGCGTCAGTCACCTCCTGGAAACTATACTTACCATCCTATTTATATAGTTTTGTTTTCAACCCCCCACCGTATAAATTAAAGCTTAAAAACATCTACGAAGTGTTCTGCGGGGAGGCAGACTGTGACCCCAACCCACAAAAGAAAATTCACATTCTGAACTGGGAAAGAGAACTGGGCCAATCTTTCCCAACAGAAGAATGGAACATTGCTCACCAGTGGGCCATTAAAGCATCCTCATGTGCTTCATTGCTAGAGGTCCATAACAAGGTGATAACCAGATGGTATAGAACCCCAGTCAGGCTTTCGGACTTCTTTGCAGAAGTGTCTGATAGATGCTGGAGAGGATGCGGTGGCCGTGATTCGCTCCTCCATGTCTTTTGGGGCTGCCCCAGTATCCAGGCACTGTGGAAGGAGTTTTTCACCCTATTCAAAAGAGTCACAGGAGTGGGAATACCACCCACACCTGAACTGGCAATTCTACTACTAGGAATAAATAAGATCCCAAGGGAAGTTAGGAAACTGGCGTCGCACAGTCTTCTCTCCATTAAACTACTAATCACAAGGAACTGGAGAACGGACCACGTACCTTCAATAACTGAGCTAACCCAACTACTCTCCGAACACTGCATCTATGAAAAAATATTTGCTTACAGAAACGATAAAGTCAAACAATACAGGGAGACTTGGAAACCCTCGCTGGATCACACCCAATTAAATAACTTCCAACCTTAATAAACAACATATTAACACCCTGGAGGTCCATGTATCATCAGTACAACAGGATATTCCAGACAATTCTTGGCTCCAACATATAACAGCTAGACTCTGAGTTGTGGAACAAATCACATGATAGCCCCCCCCCCTAGCTCCCCCCCTCCCCACTCCCCCTCCCTTTTCCAACTCAACCCCCTTAGCATTTATCTCTTGTGTTCTATTAAGTTTTAGTTTATTGGTAGATGTAACATAATACTAGAATTACGTAGCCACATGTCTACGAATAAAAGTTCACAGCATTTTGATTGTTAAACGCAAGGAACTTCATGTTAAAAAGATTTGCATATGCATGTGTGTAAAGTCATGTTAACTTCTAAATAAAAAACTTATTGAATACTAAAAATAGAACATACTACACTCGAAAATCGCGGCGCTGGAAAGCATCATGATCGAGCGTCCGCCTGAGAGTCTCCATTGAAAACAACGGGAGCGTTATTTGACGATTAACGCAGCATTTTCACCGGAAAAAAAAGCACCTGTGTGAAAGAAGCCTTAGGGCTCCGTCAACATTGGCGATCACTATTTTGATGCGAAAAAATGGTGGTAAAATCACAACCTTTTTCCTGTCATTTTTGAGCGTAAGCGCTGCTTTTTGTCACTAAAAGTTCACTGCCGCTCTTGATTTTGCTGCTACTTTTATCTCAAAAGTCAATAGGACTTTCTAATGTTAAAAACGCATTGCTTAAAAATCGCAAGTCTATGCTTTGAGATACGATAAAAGGAAGGCTTAATTGGGAAACATGGGAGATTAAAAAAAATTGCACATCACAGAAAGATAGCACATGCTGTGATTTTTCTTTCTTGCCACATCACATGGGTGAAAACATCGCAAATGTGAGGGAAACCATTTAAAATCATTGGTTTCATAATCCTGCGGTTGTACTCACTTTCGCATCGCGTGAAAATCTTGCGTTTTTCTCACCAGTGTGAAGGCGCCCTTAACCCCTTAGTGATCAAGCCTGTTTGCGCCATAAAGGTTTTGCATATTGCATATGCCTTTTTGGCATTCCCTAAATCTTAGATAAAAGTAATAATGTAAACTGTGTAATATGTCTGAAGACAGGGGTAATTACGGGGGCTGGTTGGGATGGGCACATGGGGCAATAAAACCGGGTATCCCTCCTCCTCCCATGCTTTTTGGGGGGGTATTTCTTGACCTCAGCGGCAGGAACAGGGTGTAAAAAGTGGCGCTCTGTGAGGCTTCATAAGCTTGCTGAGGTGCGGCAGTCTCACACGGAAGGCGCTCAACAAGCTGCTCCTAGAACAGCAGCAAGGAGAGCGTTCCCGGAGCTTCTTGTAAATTACGTATTACAGGTAGCGATCGGAAGAACACCGGGCTCACGCAGCTGTATATGGAATCTGCTTGTGGAGGCCCGCAGCGGATCCTAGCTGTGAGGCTGTCCGTGGCGCTGGGTACGACTGCGTAATTTACTGCGCATAACTGCGTACACACATAGGCAGTCATGCGTAGTACACTTTTTTTGTTTGTATTTCCCACATCGTCGATTAGTGATAACGCGGGTACCCGCAGCCCGTACGCAATATACGCTCTATGTTGCAGATATCTGCGGCAAAATAGAACATGCTGCGTTCTATTTTCTGTGAGTGGGTTACATAATTTTGACCCGCTAATGTGAGTGGAATGGTGTAATCCAGTGCATTTGATTGCACCCTGTATATTACCATGGCTCAAACGCTTGCGGAAAACACAATTCCTATCCTGTGAGAACAGCCTAAGGTAAATGGCTACCTTTTTATCATGTGACCAGGAACCACTCAACGAGGCCACCGGTCACCGCTCAAGGCTATCTGCGACTTTTGGTAGCCAGGAGCAAGGAGACTTTTCCGGGAGCAAGGTGAAATTTCCCAGGCCCTCCTCCACTGCTGCGCATGTGTCTGGCATTTTGCTGGCGGGCGCATGTGCAGAAGCTGGGGAAGGTCCGTGGAGGTGGATTGCGTCAGGGTTCAAATGCAGAGGCCTCCGGTAAGATGTTTCATCTCCTCTCACCGATAGAATTGGTGAGATGAAACTTTAATATTTTTTTTTTTACTTTTACCATTGGATGACGGCGGTCACGTGACCGGGGACCGCTCTCCTCGTCCCCCTGTGAAACCTCCAGGCTCTTGGCTACCTTTGGTAGCTAAGAGCGGGGAAATTAAAAAATTTCCTGGGCAATCCTCGACTTTTGCGCCTGTGTCCACCATTTTGCTGAAAGGCACATGTGCAGAAGCTGGGGGAAGGTCCGCAGATAAAGATCCGATTATGGGACAAACCTGGGGACCTTATTTATGTAATTTCATCTCCCCTCACAGATACGATCCGTAAGGGAAGATGAAACTTTAAAACTTTTTTACAAACTTTTTTTTTAACTTTATATGATCGCTGTTATCCGATGGATACAGTGATCATGTGACCGGGAACTGCATACAGTGGTCCCCGGTAACATCTCCCCGCATCTTTGACAGCCGAGTGCAGGGAGATTTTAAATTTGCCAGGCTCTCTGGCCTTCGGTGCATACGCAAAAGCCCATGACCGGTTCAGATCGCCGTGGGACATCACAGAGGACAGAATGAGTATTTTCAGTTGCGCTCTTGGATCCAATCTGTGACGGGAGCTGAAACTTTACCTTCTTTTTTACTTTTCCATGATCACCATTATTCATTAGATAATGGCGATCATGGGCCTGAGGACCGCTCGCCGTGGTCCCTGGTGACATCTCCTGCCTACCGGCCACCTGCAATAGCCGGGAGCCAGGAGATTTCAAATCTCCTGGGCCTCCTGTGTGTGATGTCATATGTCTGGTGCGCATGCGCAGAAGGCAGCACCAGACCCTTTCTGGACAAGATCACCGCAGGACATCACGGAGGGCAGGGGTGAGGGTATGATGATCGCATTACCAGGGGGGTGGGGGGTTTCCCCACGGCCCCCCCTGACAGCTGCAGGTTGTCACATTTACAGCCTGCAGGGCTTTAATCCCCAGAGGGGGCATGTTTTTACGGTCCTGTAGATGAAAGCTTAAAAAGCAGGATGTAAAAAGTCTATGTGGTGGTCACTAAGCGGTTAAACCAGAGATTTCCAAAGTGGTCTATATGGACCCCCAGAGGTCGATTTTGACATGCTGGGGGTCCATGTCAGCGAGAAACAAATTTGGGGGTCATCATTAACATCTAGGCATTCTGTAAATGACATAATACACCTTATACGGATTGTGTACATAATACTTATAATAGACATAAACAATTTTATGAAATATTAAAGGGGTAATTTCTATGTAGGGTTCATGCAAAACTTCTTGCGCTCTGGTGATAAACAGACCTGCGCAGTAGCTCATTTACCTATTGTTAGGGTTGTGTTGGCTGGGATCTGTTGTACCACATAGGTTTCTAGCAGCACAGCTCCACAAGTGTGGAATGATTAAGCTGGCTGGGTGTGGTGTTCTCCTGCTAGCCAATCACCACCAGTCTGGATGCAGTTAAATATCCTCCCTCTGCAAGAGGAAGCTGGTTTCCCTTCACTTTAGGGCAGTGATGGTGAACTTACGGCACGCATCGCCCGCTCACCACGATAGTGAATACCGGCAGGGGCTGCGGCTCCCCTACTGGTATTCACTCAGCAGCGCTGATCCCGGCTTACACTGTGATGTCCTCATTCACCGACATCTCCTACTTGGTTGCACAAGAGGAGCGGCACTTCCACGAGGAGGGGGTAAGTATGTGGGTCTTGGGGAGGATGGGGGCCGCTGTGAGGTGTCGCTATCGCTACTGGGGGCCGCTGTGAGGTGTCGCTATCGCTACTGGGGGCCGCTGTGGGGTGTCGCTATCGCTACTGGGGGCCGCTGTGGGGTGTCGCTATCGCTACTGGGGGCCGCTGTGGGGTGTCGCTATCGCTACTGGGGGCCGCTGTGGGGTGTCGCTATCGCTACTGGGGGCCGCTGTGGGGTGTCGCTATCGCTACTGGGGGCCGCTGTGGGGTGTCGCTATCGCTACTGGGGGCCGCTGTGGGGTGTCGCTATCGCTACTGGGGGCCGCTGTGGGGTGTCGCTATCGCTACTGGGAGCCGCTGTGGGGTGTCGCTATCGCTACTGGGAGCCGCTGTGGGGTGTCGCTATCGCTACTGGGAGCCGCTGTGGGGTGTCGCTATCGCTACTGGGAGCCGCTGTGGGGTGTCGCTATCGCTACTGGGAGCCGCTGTGGGGTGTCGCTATCGCTACTGGGAGCCGCTGTGGGGTGTCGCTATCGCTACTGGGAGCCGCTGTGGGGTGTCGCTATCGCTACTGGGAGCCGCTGTGGGGTGTCGCTATCGCTACTGGGAGCCGCTGTGGGGTGTCGCTATCGCTACTGGGAGCCGCTGTGGGGTGTCGCTATCGCTACTGGGAGCCGCTGTGGGGTGTCGCTATCGCTACTGGGAGCCGCTGTGGGGTGTCGCTATCGCTACTGGGAGCCGCTGTGGGGTGTCGCTATCGCTACTGGGAGCCGCTGCGGGGGTGTCGCTATCGCTACTGGGAGCCGCTGCGGGGGTGTCGCTATCGCTACTGGGAGCCGCTGCGGGGGTGTCGCTATCGCTACTGGGAGCCGCTGCGGGGGTGTCGCTACCGCTACTGGGAGCCGCTGCGGGGGTGTCGCTACTGGGAGCCGCTGCGGGGGTGTCGCTACTGGGAGCCGCTGCAGGGGGTGTCGCTATCGCTACTGGGAGCCGCTGCGGGGGTGTCGCTACTGGGAGCCGCTGCGGGGGTGTCGCTACTGGGAGCCGCTGCGGGGGTGTCGTTACTGGGGGCTGCTGGGGGCCGCTGCGGGGGTGTCGCTGCTGGGGGGCCGCTGCGGGGGTGTCGCTGCTGGGGGCCGCTGCGGGGGTGTCGCTGCTGGGGGCCGCTGCGGGGGTGTCGCTGCTGGGGGCCGCTGCGGGGGTGTCGCTGCTGGGGGCCGCTGCGGGGGTGTCGCTGCTGGGGGCCGCTGCGGGGGTGTCGCTGCTGGGGGCCACTGCGGGGGTGTCGCTGCTGGGGGCCGCTGCGGGGGTGTCGCTGCTGGGGGCCGCTGCGGGGGTGTCGCTGCTGGGGGCCGCTGCGGGGGTGTCGCTGCTGGGGGCCGCTGCGGGGGTGTCGCTGCTGGGGGCCGCTGCGGGGGTGTCGCTGCTGGGGGCCGCTGCGGGGGTGTCGCTGCTGGGGGCCGCTGCTGGGGGCCGCTGCGGGGGTGTCGCTGCTGGGGGCCGCTGCGGGGGTGTCGCTGCTGGGGGCCGCTGCGGGGGTGTCGCTGCTGGGGGCCGCTGCGGGGGTGTCGCTGCGGGGGTGTCGCTGCGGGGGTGTCGCTGCGGGGGTGTCGCTGCTGGGGGCCGCTGCGGGGGTGTCGCTGCTGGGGGCCGCTGCGGGGGTGTCGCTGCTGGGGGCCGCTGCGGGGGTGTCGCTGCTGGGGGCCGCTGCGGGGGTGTCGCTGCTGGGGGCCGCTGCGGGGGTGTCGCTGCTGGGGGCCGCTGCGGGGGGGCCGCTGCTGGGGGCCGCTGCGGGGGTATCCCTGCTGGGGGGCCGCTGCGGGGGCGTCGCTATCGCTGCTGGGGGGCCGCTGCGGGGGCGTCGCTATCGCTGCTGGGGGGGCCGCTGCGGGGGCGTCGCTATCGCTGCTGGGGGGGCCGCTGCTGGGGGGCGTCGCTATCGCTGCTGGGGGGCGTCGCTATCGCTGCTGGGGGGCGTCGCTATCGCTGCTGGGGGGGCCGCTGCGGGGGCGTCGCTATCGCTGCTGGGGGGGCCGCTGCGGGGGCGTCGCTATCGCTGCTGGGGGGGCCGCTGCGGGGGCGTCGCTATCGCTGCTGGGGGGGCCGCTGCGGGGGCGTCGGTATCGCTGCTGGGGGGTGGGGCGTCGCTATCGCTGCTGGGGGGGCCGCTGCGGGGTGGGGCGTCGCTATCGCTGGAGGGCGTGCTGGGCAGAGGAGCGGTGCTATCGCTGGAGGGCGTGCTGGGCAGAGGAGCGGCGCTTCCACGAGGAGGGGGTAAGTATGTGGGTCTCAGGGAGGATGGGTAGCCGCTGTGGGGTGTCACTATCGCTACAGGGGGCGTCACTATCGCTACTGGGGGCCGCTGTGATACTGTTATGGGGGGTCACTATTATCGCTGGGGCCGCTCACTATTATTGATGGGGTATGTTTACATGTGGCAGAAATGGGCAGGGCTGTTTCAAAATAGACAGCGTGCAGATTTTGACTGCTTTTTGGATGCAGAAATTCTGCAGAATTTTCTGCTGAGGACATTCTGCAGTATTTCTGTGTCCAAAAAGCAGTCAAAATCTGCACGCTGTCTATTTTGAAGCCGCCCTGTCCTTTTTAGAAAGGCGGGGGTAAAATAGTATGCTGTGATAAGCCCTGCCCTCTGACATGTTGGCACTTTGCAGTAAATAAGTGTGTTTTGGGTTGCAGTTTTGGCACTTGGTGTCTAAAAGGTTCACTGTCACTGCTCTAGGGTTTGTTGGTTTTGTATGCCTGTACATATGGTCTGTGGACAGTGAACAGGGGCTAGTCCAGTGTTTGTGCAGGTGGCCAGACACTAGGTGTGGATAGCACTGTTTTGTGTATATGGTGTGAACAGCGTCCTGTTCTGTATGCCTGTGCAGGTGGCTAGACATTGGGAGTGAACAGTCCTGTTCGGTGGATAGTGTGAACAAGGGCTAGTCCAGGGTTTGTGCAGGTGGCCAGACACTAGTTGTGGATAGCACTGTTTTGTGCATGTGGTGTCAACGTCATGTTCTGTATGTCTGAGCAGGTGGCTAGACATGAGGAGTGAACTGTACTGTTCTATGTGGTTGTGTGTCTGGCATGCTAACCCTAGTGTATTGCTGTGTGATTTGTGTTCTGTTCTGGTTCCGTGTATTAAACCTTGAGGGATAGTCAAGACCGAGGTTCCAGCGTGGGGCCTCCTTTATCGAGGCGATTGCCTTGCTTATTAGGTAGGGTCCTGCCATTCTCCCTGCAGCTTGGGGTCAGTTGTCTTGCTAGCGTAGGGACCCGCAAGACAATGAGGAGCGGCTTGCGGGCCTAAGTAGTTTGGCCAATATACGAACCAATACCTCGTACTTTTGTAGCTATAACATCTGCTTAGGTGTACAGCTATGCATGGCAAGTGAGTGTCGTGAGTAGGTTCCTGTTTGTATCCTTGGTCACGTTCGTGCGGGCCCGGTGTTTGTTTTCCCACACGAATTAAACGCCTATAAAGCTTCTACTGCGCATCATTTTCACGTGAATCGCCACAACCAAGAAGTTTTGCGCAAACTAGAACTATCCGCTTTGTGGTGTGCTATGTTCATGGGCAAGTTTTTACAAATTTTCATACCGGCAGCAAAAAAAAAAATCGATTGCAAATCACTTGAGGTGGAGATTTAAGACTATAACTCACTAATATGAAGCCAAATATTGAACATTTACTATCAGCATCCGGCTCATCCCTCCCTATAACAGCATTATATGTCTATTAATTTTACGCAAAAATTTTACTAGGTTCTGATTTGTTTTGTTCCAATTCCAAATAGTTACTTGCATTTTGTGTCTTTTCAATAAAGATCTGAATAAAAATTGTACGTTTCCTTTTTTTTACAATTGTTTACTCTACAAAAAAGGCTTTGTTCACATGAGCGTGCATTTGCACGTGCGCACAAATCCACGTGTCAATGCACATGCCAAAACACGCATGAATGAAGCTCCATGCAGCATTGCTCTCAATGGGGCCACCGCTGCTGCCGGCGCCCCTATTCAAAGCAATGGCCTGACAGCAACCCCTGCAGTGATATTTGGGGAAGGCCTTAAATATAAAAAATATATATACTCAGGGGCGTGTTTAGCCGCTCCTTCTCCCTGTACTGCTCTGAAGCTTTTTCAGCAGCCGGGGATTTAAAATCCGCGCCTGCTGAAAGGTCTGTGTCTGGATGGAGAAGGTAAGAATCCCTGTGGTGAGACTACAAGTCCCAGCACGTAAGCTCTTCATTGCCCTTCCTCCGCTGGCGTCTCCTCACATGAATGATCAGTATAAGTGGGTCGGCATAGATGTTCCAAAGAACATAATCAGAACATCCAGGGACCAGAGTTCACAACTCAAGATGTTTGCCAAGGTATGCTGCACATCGGGGTTTTGCTTCCTGCCAAGTGACCCCCACTATGTCCCATTCTAGGTGCCGATGTCACCTTTTTGTCACCCTCCAGAAGCTGAAGTTGGTGTTTCCTAGTGCTGTGTATGAACAGAGCAAAGCATGAGATGGGCGAGCTGGTCCAGGCCTGCAAAGCTTACAACATGACTGACCTGGGGATCGTCCACAAGCAGAGGCACTCCAGGTATGTCCTAAACCCAAGGTGGTAGACTCGCTGCCATCCTTACTGATGTCTGAGGATTGTCTGACCTGGGCGTACGTGGCATATGATCCTCTCAACCTCCTTTACATGGCCTGTCAAGGCTAGTGGGAGTTGGAGGCAGCAGATATTTTATGCTCCTTTCCCTATCGAGGGTCAATTCTGTCTCGGCAAGTTGCCCACAGGTTGGGGAATAACATATTGGTGGGGCTTCGGCCACTGGGACCCTCATTAATCCCCAGCTTGCGGCCCTGTGGATTCATAAAGTGCTGATGGCAGAGGATGCAAATACGAACCTTCTCTCCGGGCCTAGAGAAACAAAGATGCTTCTCCTACACCTGCGGCGATTGGCCACATGAGCCGGCCAGTCGGAGTGACATGTAGGGTCTTAGTATGCCGATAAATATTACATACAGGATGCACCAGGTAGACAGAGTAGCCGTCCGGCCATCTCCACTTCTCCTGGCCTGGAGGGTCACCTTGATTGGGGCAAGATAGCTGAACACTTGATCTCTGCTTTCTTCAGAGCTCCCATTGAAGTAGATAGATCATTTTGCTGAGCTGGGAGGACCCCTTCAATGGCACCACTGAGACCATATGCAAATTTCACAGTAAAACTTTGCAGACATTTGTAGAATCGGCCAGCGCATCCGTACGAGTACTGGGGCAGGCTCACACCAGCGTAATTTTATTACATAAAAAAAGAACGTAGCATGTTCTGTTTTACCGTGTATTACGTGCGATGAAGCCCTGCTGTTATCTTTAAACGAAGTACGTACTCAATTACATGGCGTATATGCAGCGTTTATACATAACAGAGGGAAATTTAAACCAAAAAAAACATCAGGAAGACAGTGGTGAGATACGCTCGTGTGTGCCCGGCCTCAGAGATCTGAGGATCTGTTGTGCGCTTGTTACCCTTATTGGTATAAAATGTCCACTAACCCTCATTGCTGACGGACCTTTAGCAGATATTGGGGTTTGGAAGTTGCACCCAAATAATCAGCGTTTCAACCGGGGCCAAAATGCTTGTGATTTAAAGATTTTCAAAGGTCCCTATTTGGGAATCTTGAAAGAAGAGAATTTTCTCTTATAAGTGATTTCCACCGGGAGAGCGAGCTCTGAGCGCGTCATGACATCCACCTCTTGGTGTCTTGTGGATCTCCCTTAGGGCTTTTACCCACTAGCATTTTTTTTTTTTTTAAACACTGATATCTCTACGTTTTTTTCCAATGGGACTTTCTAATGTTAAAATCACAAACTTGCGATTTTTATGCGATGTGATTTTAACATCAGAAAGTCCCATTAAAAAACACAGCGATATCGCGTTAAAAAAATGTGGGTAGAAGCCCTTACATGGGGTGTCGTGTCCGCAGCGCACATTCTATAGCAGATCAGCAGCAGAAAGTCTGCCTCAAAATCCAAACCGCTTGGTTAGAAGGTGAATTCTGCAAGTGTAAACTGCGATACTGCTGACAAGCTGTGCAATTTAACCCCTTAGCGACGGCCCCATAGCGTTTTTACATCCTGCCATTGCAGGAAGTGCATGGAGGGAGATGCAACTTTTTCAGTAGGAAGGTCTACCGTTTCCCCTAATAAAAACCCTAGCTACATTACAAAAAAAACCAAAACATTTTGAGTGGATACAGTGAATTCAACCGCAGCTGGACATGGGCGTCACTCTCGGTTCTGCGGGTCCAGTCCCCACCCCTTGTCTGTCTGAGGTTTAGTGTCTGTTGTGTCGTCAACTGTTTTACAAGTTGCTTCTTTTTGCCTTTTGTTTGTGTAATGCCTAATTATCTTATTCGTTTGTTGGATTTGGTAATGCTGTGTTAGGCTCTTACTGAGCTCTAAGAGCCTAAGAATTTTTTTTTTCTTCTGCAATTTATGCGAGCTTACACAAAATATCTGTAATGTTGAAAAATGTGAATAAAAATCTTTTGAACCAAAAGAAACGAAACATTACATTACCTAATAGGCGCTGTCTCCTCTTCTTCTCCAGCAGTTCCACGGCACTTGTTTGTAGTCTTCAGCCAACGCTTCATGGTCAGGGGATTCAAAAAGCCGCGGTTCTCGAGAACCAATCACTGCAGCGCTCAATGAACCACTCCCAGCCATCACATGAAAGAGGCCAAAGCTTATCCACTTTCAGAGGGAAGAGAGAGTGCAGTCATGGAGGGTGAAGTAGGAGAGAGAGAGAGAGAGTCATGAAGGGGGGGGGGGTGTAGAGAGAGTGCAGTCACAGAGGATGGGGGAGGGAGTGCATTCAAGGGGAAGGGGTTGGGAGAGAGTGCTGTCACAAAGGAAGGATAAGAGTGCAGTCACAGGGGCGAGTTGAATAACTGTCCAGACCAATAAATCACAAGTTTAAAAGTGCGATATGTTGCAAGTGTGATTTGTTTTGTAAAAAGAATGCATCACCTCTCCGCATCATGCGATTTTTTTCACAAGTGAAAATCTCATGTTTCAATAGAAAAAATGCAATTTTTTCCTTTTTCTTGCTGCCAAAGAAAATGATGGGTGATTCTAAAACACAATCATCCAAAAATAGGACATGCAGCGACCTTTCAATCTCAGATTATCAGTCTGAGTTAAAAATTGCTCTTGCATAAACCCGTTACTTTCCCGCAAAACGTCTGACCAAATTGCACCGCTAAGGATGCGTTCACATGTAGCTGATTTGCTCCAGATTTTCAGTGCAGATCTGTAGGTTTCAACCTATAGGCCGGCTTCACATGGGCGATAAAAGCACGCACAAATCTGAACCCCATTCATTTGAATGGGGTTATATACATGAGCCATGTTTTCCCGCATGTCACCACAATGCTATGTGAGAAACACATCACAGCATGTTCTATCCTCCTGCAATATTGCAGCAGCGCTAGTCCCATTGAAACCAATGGGAGAACTCCTCGATCCTCTATGACAGCAGCGACACGGGATTCCTTCATCCCCACGGGGAAATCCCTGTCAGAGGATTGCGGAGTTCTCCCATTGTTTTTAAAATGGCTAGCGCTGCTGCCACCGGCCCCATTGAAAGCAAAGGGGGGAAAGGGATTCCCTGCAGTGATGCGAGGCTGTTTTCACGCCTTACAATTGAATTCACTAACATTCATTTACACAGGACAATTATTACTTATTTTCGTTTGCAAAGGAACATGCCCTGCAGGCGGAAAAATACACCGATATGCTCGCAAAAAAACATCATTCCGTGTACAAAAAACTTGTGCTGAAGGGCACGCTTGTGTGACACCGGCCTAAGGGTGGGTGGTATTACATTGCATTAGTGCTCAGCTGTAGCCTCTCGCTCTCCAATACTTAATGTCACCCATAGGGAAGTGAACACTAGCAGCTGGTTCTCCCACAGGTACGGCTGATCACTGGGGGACCCAGACAGCTTGCAATTAACATATTTTCAGGGACCTTTCTAACAACCGGCACTGGCTGTATTGCAGCATCATACAATTTGGCATTTATCTCTTTGAGATGCATAGAGATGCAGCAGAGCTAAATTTGTCCTATCACAATCCACAAATGGTGTTGCACAAGCAGTAGTAGGACATCTTCAGCTCTGCTACATCTGGTGTAATGGACTCCGTAATAAATGACAGAAAATTAGCATGTTGCAGTTTTGTTTTTCAGATGGGCTGATCATGTGTCATCTTCCTTTTGCGCCGACTGCATATTTCACGCTTTATAATGTAGTAACGAGGCACGATATTCCAGACCTTGGCACTATGTCGGAGGCTTATCCACAACTTCCCCTCCAGGCTTGGCCAGCGGGTAAGAAATGGCTTTGTAGGCTGCCACATGCATTGGTCGTGCCTCTTCTGAACACTTGCTTTACTGCGCTAGGTGTCCAGCATCTTTAAGTATTTGTTCCCTGTGCCCGAGGATGAGAGGGAGTAATAACGTTTGCAAATCAAGTGGACTACATTTCATTTAGGTATGTCTTGTGTTCTGGGCTGTGACGTGGGACCCTTCTGACCAGCGCTTATCTAGCTAATGTTGCCGTTCTTTTCCTAAGGCACAATATTGAGTTGTTTGAAGTTGGCCTGCGGCTTGAGATGAAGTGTGGGTGAAGCTTAAGGATGACAGATGGTCACACTGTAATCTAGTGCTGGTCTACAACCCATCATTGTGGAGCTGTGACTCCCAGCAGCTTATAGACCAGCAGCGTGCCCTGGCCGCTCGCTGCCGACAGTAAAAGCTGGGACCCCGTCATCTGCTAGAATTAGAGCTCACACAGGCATAAGCAGTTTAGCTCCTTGATATACGCACTATATTCAGACTGAAACTGCTCGTATTTACTGGGTATTTTTTTCCTTATTGCTCTTTCTTTTTGCATGCATTTTAAGAAAAAAAATGCAAGAAGGACCAAAGGACTTTTCCTGCCTTCTTGCATAAATACTCCCATAACCTTGCATGGGCACACCATAATTGGGCAGGCTCTAATTTTTTTTCTCCACGCATGTTTGACTACCGCAATGTAAGTCAGTGAGGTCTCAACACTGCGTTATTACACCCATAGAAAAATATGCATGTAACGCACACAGAACATATGCACTTGTGCAATTGTCATTTTAATAAGGAAGGGCCAGAAGTGCTTAGCTGAGTGCTGTGCCCCTTCAGTGATTGGTAGGATCTCCAGACCCCCACCATCGAAACGTAAGAAATGATAGGTACACTTTTAAAGTTTTGGCATGCCATAAGTGCCCTGTGTGTTCAAATAGCCACTACATCAATGGCATGGCGTTCGCCAATCTATCTCCTTATTTCTGGCTGCTGATGGATGTAGATCAACTATCGATGCTCAGAACTTATAATTGTTTGTTATCGCAGTGTATATGATTAAACGGGGCACTTTGGAGAATGAGAGCACAGAAGAGGTGGAGCGGCGCTGGCATCCATATACCAATACAGTGAAGAAAGGGAAGTATCCCAGCATTGAATAGGATTTCTGTGCATTTGTATGTTATGTGTAAATAAAGATTTCTTAAATGACAGTCAACACAACTTCTATTCTACTGGTCATAAAACGCAACCTAACGAGAACAAACAGGGCTATAGTTCCATCCAGTGGGTTATAACTGAACCATGCTGTAGCGGGGGGGCTCAGTACTCCTCTCCTTCGCCCTCCCCCTCCACAGAATCTATTCCCACTTCTTCATAATCCTTCTCCAGTGCTGCCAGATCTTCTCGGGCCTCTGAGAACTCTCCTTCCTCCATCCCCTCTCCAACGTACCAATGCACAAAGGCACGCTTAGCGTACATCAGATCAAACTTGTGGTCTAGCCGGGCCCAGGCCTCTGCAATAGCGGTAGTGTTGCTCAGCATGCATACGGCACGCTGCACTTTGGCCAGATCCCCTCCGGGCACCACGGTGGGGGGCTGGTAGTTGATTCCAACCTGTAGAAACAAAGCAATGGTACAGTTAGCACTAAAATAGTTCTTGGCTGCTGCGGAAGGGGCAGAGCTGCTGCAGGAAGGGGCGGAGCTGCTGCTCGTTTTATTTTTACATTCTCCCTTTTCTCATAAAATTGGAGGCTTCTGTATGCCTGCAGGATGAACCAACTAAAGAGGTAAGTTTCTGATCAGGAGGGAGCCCACGGCTGAGACGCCCCACACAGAGCCAAGCACTGCACTCTTCTCTCCGCCAGTCCTATAAAGTTGACTCTAATGGCAGCTAACGGCACAAATGTTGTTTCACATATATAACACAATGTTTTAGTCTTTCTTACCCCCTCCATCCACATGCTTGCTTTAAAAAAGGTAACAATTAGGACACATTCACACAGCCAAGAATCCTGCATGAGTTTTGTGCATTGCGAGACACACGCATATGAGCTTCACTCCTTTGAGTGGAGTTAGGGCGGACACCTACTGGCGTTTTTTTTCTCCACTGCGCTGCGAGAGTAAATGAAAAGGCTCACAGTGCAGTGCGAAAAAAAAAGACGGCATCCCGCCGGGATATCGCCAGTCTTTTCAATGGGGCCAGCAGCAGTAGCGCTAGCCCCATTGAAAAGATAGGGAGAATGCCGCTGTGGCAGAAGTGCAGAATGATATCCCATTGCCGATCCCCTTGAAAGCAGTGCTTTCTTGCAAGCCCCGCAGTATGATTATCGGGAAGGGCTTGAAATATAAGCCCTTCCCTGAAAATCATCAATAAGTGTTAAAAAATTTTTTTTTTTTAAATTACTCACCTCTCCGCCGCTCAGACACGTCCTCCGGCTGGCTCCCCAGCACTGCTGTCCAGCACTTTCAGCAGGCAGAGATTTAAAAATCCCCGCCTCCTGAAAGGGCTGTGCTGATTGGCTGAGGGCTCAACCAATAGCAGCTAGTGCTTAGCTATTGGCTGAGCGCTCAGCCAATTACAGATTGTGCTTAGCTATGCATTCATGAATAGCACTATCTTAGGTATTCATGCATGAATAGCTAAGCACAATCTGTAATTGGCTGAGCGCTCAGCCAATAGCTAAGCACTAGCTGCTATTGGCTGAGCCCTCAGCCAATCAGCACAGCCCTTTCAGTAGGCGGGGATTTTTAAAACCCCGCCTGCTGAAAGTGCTGGATAGTAGTGCTGGATAGCAGTGTCGGGGAGCCAGCCAGAGAACGCGTCTGAGCGGCGAGTAAATTTTTTTTTTTTTAACACTTATTGAGGATTTTCAGGGAAGGGCTTATATTTCAAGCCTCTCCCCGATAATCATAATGCGGGACTTGCAAGAAAGCACTGCTTTCAAGGGGATCGGCAACAGTGCCGATCCCATTCAAAAGCAATGGGATATCTTTCTGCACTTCTGCCACAGCTGTGGCAGAAGTCCGTGGTACTTTCCCCGCGGTCCCTGCGGGGATGAAGGAAACGCCTGCCACAGCTGTGGCAGAAGTCCGTGGTACTCTCCCTATGTTTTCAATGGAGCTAGCGCTGCTGCCGCTGGCCCCATTGAAAACACTGGCGGTATGCCAGTTCTATTTTGGCGTCTTTCTTGCGCTGCGAGGCAAGAGTTTTCCCTTGCTCTCGCAGTGCAAGAAAGAAAATATCGTCAGTGGGTGCCCACCCTTATTCACATAAGCAATACTGATAAAAATCGCAGCATGTTCAATCTTCTGGCCTCACCCATTGATTTCAATAGGACCTTAAAAGACATCACATGGCACTCGCACATCATGCGATATTTCCCATTGAAATCAATGGGAAACACTTGCGATCCTCTGAAGCGCGTGAAACAAACACCGAAGGATCGGGATTTCACAGAAGTGGCATCAAGTGAAAAATGCATTGGCAAGCGTGAAATAGGGTCGAGTTTCTCGCCTGTGTGAATGTAGCCTTAATCACATTTCCACTGATGGCAGCTCAGACTCAGGGGTCTGTGTAACTCTGCACCCCAACACACCAGACTGAGGGTCACGTTCCGTGAGGTCAAGAAGTGATCTGGAAATGGTTGTGTCAATAAGCCAATCTCTTTATTGTTAAAGGACAATTTAGACTGGACCAGGCAAATGATGCCCGACACTTGTCCCCGCACATGCTAGCTCTTGTGCTGCTGCATGGCAGCTAGTATCCCTGGCTCACAGTGGGGCAGCTGCAGATTTCACTCCTCGCGCCCCCTGCCCCTCTCCATTCACTTAATATAGCGGCTGTTCTGTACTGAACGATCATCATTCAGTGTAAATAGCAGCCGTTCAGTACTGAATGGTCGCTATGTTAAGTCAATAGAGAAGGGCAGGGGAGTGCGAGGAGAGAAATCTCCTCCAGCCGCCCTGCTGCTGGCAGCTCTGTGAGCGAACCAGCAATACTAGCTCCCATGCAATAGCACGAGAGCGAGGACACACAGGGACGAGTGTTGGGCATCGTTTGCCAGACATTCGCCACGTCTAAATGGGCCTTTAGTCCACAATTTGTGAGTAGAGTGACAGTTCTGTATAATGGTAATATTGTTAATGAATATAAAAAATGGCTGTGTAGTCCGTAGAAATGTACCGCAATATAAACATATAAGCCTGATGTTCTCACTGACCAAAGTGTACCAGTAGGATGAATACTGACCTTGAAACCTGTGGGGCACCAGTCTACGAACTGGATGGTACGTTTTGTCTTGATGGTTGCAATGGCAGCGTTGACGTCCTTGGGGACAACGTCTCCCCTGTATAACATGCAGCATGCCATGTATTTGCCGTGGCGAGGGTCACACTTCACCATCTGGTTTGCTGGCTCAAAGCATGCATTGGTTATCTCAGCAACAGACAGCTGCTCATGGTAGGCCTTCTCTGCAGAGATGACGGGAGCGTACGTGACCAGTGGGAAATGAATGCGTGGATACGGAACGAGGTTGGTCTGAAATTCAGTGAGATCAACATTCAAAGCTCCATCAAACCTCAGAGAAGCGGTGATTGAGGACACAATTTGCCCAATGAGACGGTTTAAATTAGTATATGTTGGACGTTCAATGTCCAAGTTGCGGCGGCAGATATCATAAATGGCTTCATTATCTACCATAAAAGCACAATCTGAATGCTCCAGAGTTGTGTGAGTAGTTAATATGGAGTTGTAGGGCTCTACCACTGCGGTGGAAACTTGGGGTGCGGGGTAGATTGCAAACTCAAGCTTGGACTTCTTGCCATAATCTACAGAAAGTCTCTCCATTAGAAGAGATGCGAATCCGGAGCCCGTGCCTCCTCCAAAACTGTGGAAAATGAGGAACCCTTGTAGGCCGGTGCACTGATCAGCCTGCCGGAAAGAACAAATGAATATGGAAACTATCACATAACATCAGAGAATCTCCTGACGAGCCCCGCTGTACAGCCATATAGTGGGTTACGTTGTTAAAGGGGCTGTTCCATTTATAGCGGTTTTGCTGCAGCTCCGTACATTGTGCGGTGGCCTGGGATGGTAGTGCGGGCTGCGTTCCATTCATTACATTAGGACACAGCCTGCAGCAAAACATCTAGAAATGGGACAACCGCTTGTGTAAGATTAAAAAAACACACTGCATATTGCTGCCACAAAAACGTATACTGATGTTTACAACCCAACAGAGGCCATAAAGGACACTTGACCATTGGATGAATGGAGCACTGTGGGTACGGTAAAGAGACAGTCACATTTTTGCCCCTGTCTGCTGTGGGGTCTGGGCAGCATTTTTTCAGGAACCTGCATTTTATTAGTCACAGTGAATGCATAGAGGACTACTTATAGTCCCGCATATTCATGAGCTCCAGGCTAGGTCCGCCTACCCGCCACTAATTGACAGCTCTCTGCTTATTAGGGTGCGTAAAGAGCTGCCACTCATTGGCTGGAGGATGTCGCCTGCAGCTGCTGCACAGATCCATGCAGATATCAGTGTAAAAGGTGTGGCCTCATGGGGCTCTTTTAGAGAGGGCTACAAATAGATGTTGGCAGTCTCTTTAAGCAAATATACTGCAAAAGTAGGCTCCAAAGCTGATGTGAAGGAGTACACAGAGTTAGGAAGGGTCTGGTTTCTCCTGGAAGTAAATGAGGAGACTTATAAGGCTATCCATACTCTCACTAGCCAAGCCAGAAACCTCCTACACACTGATGAGGGCAATCCCCCCAAAACAGCTGTCCATGGATGGTCTTCTGGCTTTGGCCTACAATTCCCAGTCATTGTTATAAGGCTTGTTAAAAGGACTGACAGTGACTTGCATGAATGCAGCCTTCCAATAGGGGGCACTGCAGAGGTATTGTTCTATCTTGTCATTTGAGTATTCAGCAGTACACTCACCAGCTTGCGTATACGATCTAGGACCAAATCAACGATCTCCTTCCCGATGGTGTAGTGTCCCCGAGCATAATTGTTGGCAGCATCTTCTTTACCAGTGATGAGCTGTTCGGGGTGGAAGAGCTGCCGGTAGGTGCCGGTGCGCACTTCATCTAGACCGCAACACATCTGTTAGACGTAATCATCCCAGAAGCCTTAATGCTGAGTAACATGACCTACTCCTAGTTAAAGGGAATGTCCAGCTTTAAACTACTGATGGCCCATGAGTAGTAGATGGGCAGGGGAGTCTACCATATGGGACCCCTGCCGACCAGCGGTTTACCGAGCCACTGCGCTCATGCATAGTGCTGATTTCTGCAGGAAGTGGACAGCTCTGTTTCCACCACAGTAGCCTGAGCTTGGTATTGAAGTAAATGGGACACAGCCTACAATACCAAGCCTGGCAACTGGGGTGGGAACAGAGCTGTCCACGTACACCTGTGCATCATCCACACAAAAAGCCTTCACTTGTATATTTACACATCAAGAATAGAGATGAGCGAACATACTTGTTTAGGGGAATTTCGCAATGGAGCACCGCTTTTTTCGAGTAACTGACTACTCGGGCGAAAAGATTCGGGGGGCGGCGTGGTGGAGCGGGGGGTAGCAGTGGGGAGCTCTCTCTCTCCCCTCCACTCCCCTCTGCAACCCCCCGCTCACCCCCGGCGCCCCCCAAATCTTTTCGCCCAAGTAGTCAGTTACTTGAAAAAAACGATGCTCGATTGCGAAATCGCCCTAAACGAGTACGTTCACTCATCTCTAATCAAGAACATTTGTGATGATAAATTCTGGGTCTAGTGAAGGTGGCACTACTTACCAACCACTGTGGGCTCCAGATCCACAAACACAGCCCTGGGCACATGCTTTCCGGCTCCTGTCTCGCTGAAAAAGGTGCTAAACGAGTCGTCGCCTCCACCGATTGTTTTATCACTGGGCATCTGTCCGTCGGGCTGGATGCCATGTTCCAGGCAGTAGAGCTCCCAGCAGGCATTGCCAATCTGTACCCCCGCCTGGCCGACATGGACTGAAATGCACTCACGCTGCAGGAACAACCAAATGTGTCAGACGTGCGCGGCTCTCCGCAAACTGAAGTTAAAGGGTTTTCTTGAGAAGTTTTTACATTTATGTCGATCGCTCACCCATTGAGTGTCCTGCTGGTTTTGGTCATGTGTCGTACATCATTCACGAATGGCTTGTGAAGGCCAGGAGGATGGGACACGCAACAGACGACTAAAGCGCTCTCCTTTTCTAATTTTATCTGATGTCTGGAAAATCACTTTAATCGTATTTCTTTTGATATCTTTATCCAGGAAGACACTTTAACCCCATAGTGACCGCCCATACGCTTTTTTTTAAACTGAGGTCACTAATGGCCTTTTTAGAGAATACTGGATCGGGATGGGGGGGACAGAACCTGTTCTGATAGCGGGGAAACGAGAAACCACCAATCCTCACTGTTTAACTCTGTACATGCTGTGGTCAGTGTGACAGAGGAAGGAGTCTCCCTCTGTGACCCATCAAATCCCCACATTCTAATCATGGGGTTGCAGAGGCAACTAGTGGACTCCCGAGTCTGCCATCTATGGTGGCCTATGAGGCTCAGTCTCCAGCGGAAGTATAGCAGTGTTATACAAGAACAATCAGAGGCAGCGTTATTCAAGTTCCCTTAGTGGGACAAAAAAAGTGTAAGGCCTTAGTCAGACGGGTGTTTTCTCGCGCGATTTGCGCATGCATAGGCGATTTTTTAAAACCATTGCTTTGCAATGGTATCGGACACATGAGCGCTTTTTATGCGCTCGTCCGATAAATTATAGAACAGAAATCGCAGATCGCACCTATCTGCGATCTGCGATTCCTGTTCTCTTCTCTATATGCGCTCAATGGGGCCGGCGGCAGCAGCGCTGACCCCATTGAGAACATATACTAGACAAATCATTCTTCTCTGCCACAGCTGTAACAGCTGTGACAGAGAAGAACGATGTTTGCCCATTGAATTCAATGCAGCCGGCAATACAGCCGCTCCATTGAAAGCAATGGGCTGCCGGCGTGCGCGGGATGAATTGTCGGGAAGGGCTTAAATATATAAGCTCTTCCCTGCAATTCATCCAGAAATGTGTTAAAATAAAAAATATATATATACTTGCCTTGTCCCGGCAGACGGAGTTCAGCGCGGCCGGCCTGCAGTGGGTGTGAAGGGGGTGTGTGTCAGACCTGTCCCTGATTGGCTCAGCGCTGAGCCAATCAGAGGCAGGTCTCACTCACACCCATTCATGAATTCATGAATGGGTGTGAGTGAGACCTGCCTCTGATTGGCTCAGCGCTGAGCCAATCAGGGGCAGCTTTGAGTCACACCCCCTTCTCACCCACTGCAGGCCGGCCGTGCTGAACTCCGGCTGCCGGGACAAGGTGAGTATATATATTCTTTTTATTTTAACACATTTCTGGATGAATTGCAGGGAAGGGCTTATATATATAAGCCCTTACCGACAATTCATCACACGCACGCCCGCAGCGCATTGCTTTTAATGAAGCCGGCTATATTGCCGGCTCCATTGAATGCAATGCGCTGGACAGCTCCGGCCCGTTTCTAATGAAACGCAGCTAGGAGCAGATTTTCAGGCGATTTTTGGGCCCCGGTCACGCGATTTGCGGATGCCCATCCGTCATGCGATCCGCAAATCGTGCGAAAAAACGCCCGTGTGACTAAGGCCTAAAAAAGTAATTAAAATTTGAAAAAAGTAATCCCCTCTTTACTATTTAAATGACAAAAAAATCATCATAAATATGGTATCGCTGCGCTGGTAATCACCCACAGAAAAAAGGTGCTACATTATTTAACCCCTACAGTGCACGCCGTGAAAAAACATGGTGAAAATAGCCAATTTTGCATATCTTGTCTCACAAAAAAGGGATAGAAAGTGATCAAAAAGTCAGAGATCATCAAATGGTACCAATAACGAGTACAAGTCGTCCCGCAAAAAAACCCGAAATCTCAAACAGTTCTGTTGGCGAAAAAAAATTGTTAGGGGCAAACTTGTATGCGACGATACAAAAAAAATAAATAAACTATTTTTTTAAAAAGTGTTTAAAAGTAGTAAGCTATGGAAAAAGATTTATATAAGGGCTCTTACCCACTTGTGTTTTTTTAACGCTGCGTTTTTTAATGCAAATGTCAATGGGACTTTCTAATGTTAAAAATTAGAGATGAGCGAGCATACTCAATAAGGCAAACTACTCGAGCGAGTAGTGCCTTATTCGAGTATCTCCCCGCTCGTCTCTAAAGATTTGGGGGCCGGCGGGGTATAGGAACAGAGGGGAGATCTCTCTCTCCCTCTCTCCCCCCCGCCGCAACTCACCTCTCACCCCGCCGGCAGCCGAATCTTTAGAGACAAGTGGGCAGGTACTCGAATAAGGCATTACTCGCTCGAGTAGTTAGCCTTATCGAGTATGCTCGCTCATCTCTATTAAAAACACATCGCAAGTTTCCGCTTTGTGATTTTTGTGCGATGCGTTTTTAACATTAGAAAGTCCCACTGACAATCGCGTAAAAAAACGCAGCCCTAAATGCGTTATTGATGTAATTTTAGTGACCCCCAGAATTATTTTACCGCACAGTGAACGCCGTAAAAGAAATCAAAAACATACTAGAATTGCAGATTTTGTTAATCTCGCCTCTAGAAAAAAAAAGGAAAAAATAGTGATTAAAATGTCATCTGTTCCCACTAACGGCAACGATGACTCCTGGAGCTCTGGAGATTTACCGTCACGGCTCTTGGAATGTGAAAACACAAAAACAAATCTTTACACAAAAAAAGCGCTTTTAATGTACAAAAACAGCAAAACAAAAAAAAATAAACTTGGCACCACCGGAATCATGCCAACCCGAAGAATACTTATTATGCCGATCACACTGAAAGCGAAAAATAAAAACGTGGAATTTCTTCCCCCAAATCCTCCAAAAATATGATAAATGTTATACAACACTATATGAACCCCAAAACCTCTATAAATTTGGTCTCATCGTAATCGTTCCGGCCCGCAGAATAAAGTCATGTTCGCCACAGCGTTTACACCAGAGAAAAGAAAAAAAACAAAGTTGGTGGAGTTTGGTTTTTCCTTTTATTTCACTTCACTTGGAGACTTTTAACGGTTTCTTCAGTACATTATATGGTATCACTGAAAAATGCAACTTGGTCCACAAAAACCAGCAACAACTACAAGCCGTCCGACGGATAATAGAAGAGTCAGGATTTTATGAAAGTGAGGAGGAAAAACCAAGAAGAGACGAGTCCGTAAGGGGTTAATATGGCCGTTAAAAAACCATACCGCGGGTGGCAACCGTACTACACGCCCACGCGCCTCCAGCCAATCACAGCCCGCCTCTACACGCCCGTTCAGCCAATCGCACGGCCCTGCGCTCCGCTGCAAGTGATGGCTAATTCGCACTTTTCCTTGTCTCTCTCTACATTGCACCTCCGAGCTGCGGGGCCGCTTGGCGCCATCCCGGTGTTGGGAGCCTCGTCTTACCATTGTAATCTCCGCAGATCCGTGTATTGATGCTTTAGGGTCACTACCGCGCCTCTCACACTGCCGCTCCTCTAAAACTGCCGCTTCTCCCGCTACCTGCCGCTGTTTTTAAAACCTCCGAGGTGCGCTCGAGCATGCCTTTCCTTGCTGATTGGATGAAACTACAAAGTGGGCGGGGTAACAACTCTAGTCAGTTACTTCACGAGCGTGTAGTAACGGTTTTCTACTGGTACCGCACACCGGCTGTGATTGGTTGCTATGCTGCTTGCACAGCTGTGATTGGTTGGCTGGTCATGGACCACTGCGCGGGAAGTTTCCTTCTGACGGTAGCGAATGGCTCAGTGATGTGGGAATGGAAGCGAGTGATTGCTGGCCTTCCGCCTCACATCTCCATGGCCCCCTAAACCACGTCAATGACATGAATCCGCTGCACTACTTGTACCATTACCTCATTCCAATAAGGATCATTTCCACACAAACGCAGTCCATCAACAATAGAGAAGAACCAGTTATTACTGCAGCCAGTTTGGCTAAAGTGACAAGTGATCTGCCGCCATCTTGTTTGCCAGTTTTGCATTAGTTCCTGTCACTCAGCAATGGCTGAAGGGCTCGCTCACACAGCTGTAGAATATGCATTGATTTCAATGGGTTTATTCACATATTTTTCACGTAATCTTTTGTAGCGTGATTAATCGTATTGATGCGACTGACATCTGTATGGCTTCTAGTCTGTCCTTGCGGGAAGACCCCTGTAGGTTTATCTTATGGCATTTTCTTCACTTTGTGTGTAAGTTGCCCTTCATTGCCCAGTACAGCCACGTGATTGCAAGTGACATTATATGATTGCATGTGACTCTATATGACTGCATGTAACATACAGATAGTCCCCGAGTTGTGAACATTCGACTTACGAATTTCGCTAGATACGAACTATCTGTACAGCACAGTATGATGTAATGCTATGGCATTACATCATACTTTGCAGGTACCGGACAGGCTTCTATCAAGCCTGATAGAAGCCTGTCCGGTCAGATCGCGGTTGCTGGGCAGCCGGGGGCCTTCTGAAAGGCCCTAGGGCTGTCTAGGCAGAGCGCCTATCAAGCCGTGCGCTTGATGGGCACTCTGCATAGGCAGCCCTGGGGCCTTTCAGGAGGTCCCCGGCTGCCTAGCAACCACACAGCGTCCCGCGATCTCATCGTGGGACGCTGTACGGGCCCCCTGAACGTTGGGTGCCGGCTGTTTCTTACAGCGGGGGCACCCGGCGGCAGCAGTTCTGACGAGCCGCGTCGCTCGTCAGAACTGTTAACACTTTAAATACCGCTGTCAGAGCGGTATTTAAAGTGTTAACAGTTCTGACAAGCGGCGTGGCTCGTCGGAACTGCTGCCGCCGGGTGCCCACTGTAAGAACAGCCGGCACCCGACGTTGTATGGAGCGGGATCCACCCGCGATCCCCTCCATACTACTATTTGTTCGACTTGCGAACAAAACGGACTTGCGAACGGGCTCCCGGAACGGAACCTGTTCGCAAGTCGGGGAGCATCTGTATACTGTGTGTGGCATTATATGACTGCGTGTGACTCTATATGACTGTGTGGCATTATATGACTGTGTGTGACTCTATATGACTGCGTGTGACTATATGACTGTGTGACTGCGTGTGGCATTGTATGACTGTGTGACTGCGTGTGTATCTATATGACTGCGTGTGACTCTATGACTGTGGCATTATATGACTGTGTGTGACTATGTGACTGCATGTGGCATTGTATGACTGCGTGTGACTCTATATGACTATGTGACTGCATGTGGCATTGTATGACTGTGTGACTGCGTGTGTATCTATTTGCGTGTGACTCTATATGACTGCGTGTGACTCTATATGACTGTGTGGCATTATATGACTGCGTGTGACTATGTGACTGCATGTGGCATTGTATGACTGCGTGTGACTCTATATGACTATGTGACTGCGTGTGGCATTGTATGACTGTGTGACTGCGTGTGTATCTATTTGCGTGTGACTCTATATGACTGCGTGTGACTCTATATGACTGTGTGGCATTATATGACTGCGTGTGACTATGTGACTGCATGTGGCATTGTATGACTGCGTGTGACTCTATATGACTATGTGACTGCATGTGGCATTGTATGACTGTGTGACTGCGTGTGTATCTATTTGCGTGTGACTCTATATGACTGCGTGTGACTCTATATGACTGTGTGGCATTATATGACTGCGTGTGACTATGTGACTGCATGTGGCATTGTATGACTGCGTGTGACTCTATATGACTATGTGACTGCGTGTGGCATTGTATGACTGTGTGACTGCGTGTGTATCTATTTGCGTGTGACTCTATATGACTGCGTGTGACTCTATATGACTGTGTGGCATTATATGACTGCGTGTGACTCTATATGACTGTGTGACTGCGTGTGACTGTGTGTGCATCTATATGACTGCGTGTGACTCTATATGACTGTGTGACTATGTGACTGCGTGTGGCATTGTATGACTGTGTGACTGCGTGTGCATCTATATGACTGCGTGTGACTCTATATGACTGTGTGTGACTCTATGTGACTGCGTGTGGCATTGTGTGACTGTGTGTGACTCTATATGACTGTGTGTGACATTATATGACTGCGTGTGACTCTATGTGACTGCGTGTGACTCTATGTGACTGCGTGTGGCTCTGTGTGACCCTCTCAGTTTTACCTCTGGGATGCAACATGTGAGTTCGCCCTTCAGTCCCGCCGGTAACACGCTCCTCGTACATTACTGTCTCTGGAACATCCGCACGGTTCTTCCATTACGTAGGAAGGCCGTTTGTGAAATGAACCCTCTGTATTATGTTCTCTATCAGCAGCAGCTCGGCGGGAGGTTATTTCTCAGAAACCCACCGTCCCATGACCGAGATTCTTCAGCCACAGAGAGGGGTCCGGCAGGTCGCAGCTTGTCCACCTGTTAACTCAACCAGTAAACCTGATTCTGCTCCGAAAACCATTTGCGCTGCAGTGTTCTTCAGTAGGGCTGTGCGGCGCTGTCAGTCACCCCTACAGAAGCGGCAGCGAGCGTAACACCGCTCCATGACATAAAACCTGAAGAAAACCCAAGAAATTCAGATGAGCTGCTAGAAAGTAGCGACGGTCAGAGCCACAGAGGTGCCATCTTCTGACATGTCTGTATGATGCCGGGGTCGGCGCGGGGCGGGGAGCTGTGGGGGAGAGCGGGGAGGAACGGAGGGGAGATCTCTTTCTCCCTCTCTCCCGCCTGCTCTCCCCAGCTCCCTGCCGTTACTCACCTGTCAGCTGCGGCGGCCCCCGAATCTTTAGGGACGAGCAGGGAGATACTCGGCTAAGGCACATTACTCGAGCGAGTAGTGCCTTAGCGAGTATACTCGCTCATCCCTAATAATTAGTAAAACTTTTTAAAACTTATTTATACTTCTTTTTCTTAGTCCCCAGAGGGGACAACAACTTGCGATGCCTAGATCACTTCTGCATTATGCCCCATGATATCCCTCCATATATACCTCGCAGCTGCAGGACATAACTGTATGTTCTGCAGCGTTAAGGGATTAATAAGTTAAGAAAAATTCAGGGGGTCTACGGAAAACAAAAAAAATCAGCAAGTGGTCTGCAGAAGAAAAAAAAGTTTGGTAACCTCTGGTGTATACATTAACTTCAATTTATGCTCCAAATAAAAACAAAGATGGTGTACGCATAAAAGCCTGCATATTTTTTCTAAATGTAAACAAGGGAAATTACTTATTTGCGGTGATTTGAATATTTGTGTATAATTAGCAAGGCAGGATATTGTTTCTTTTAGACTGGTTTTGTCTAATATATCACACTCATTCACACTATATTGACACTGATCTTTTTAATTCATTGCTACTAAATATATTTTACTACATATCAATAAAGATTACTTTAACCCCTTAGTGACCACCCGATACTGTTTTTACGTCCTAACCTACTGGACTTTAATCCCCTAGGACGTAAAAACATGCTTCCTCTGGGGATTAAAGTCCTGCAGGCCGTGGACGTAACAGCTCCATGCTGTCAGATACTGGCGATCGCATTAAAGTCAATACGAAGTAAATAAAAGTTAAAGTTTCAGCTCCTTTTACGGATCGGATCCATAAGGGGAGCTGAGGATACTCACCCCCGTCCTCCGTGATGTCTCCTGGCGTTTTGGTCCTGCAGGACCTGACGCCGGCGTCTGTGCATGCGCGCCAGACATAGTTATGTCACACGTATGCTCAGAGGGCCAGGAGGCCCAGGAAATTTTAAAACTCACTGCTCCCGGCTAGCATGAGTAGCCAAAAGCAGGAAGCTGTCATGGGAGCTGCTGTATGCGGTTCCCGGTCACATGATCGCTGCTATCCAATAGATAACAGCGATCATGTAAAAGTTAAAAAAAAAGGTTAAAAAAATGTAAAGAAAAACTGTTTGTTTCATCTCCCCTCACAGCAGAGATCATATGGCGGACGCATGCACAAAAGCTGCAGATTGCTGGAGTAATTTAAAAGCTTTCCACACCTGGCTACTAAATATAGCCGAGAGCCTGGAGATAACACAGGGGGGCTGCAATACGTGGTTATTGGTCGCGTGATCGCCATTATCCAATGGATAACGGCGATCATGTAAAAGTAAAAAAATAAAATAAAGTTTCACCTCCCCTCACGGATCCGATAAGTGAGGGAAGGCGAAATTACTTATCTAAGACCTGCGGTGATGTCCCCCGATGGGATCATTATCCATGGACCCTTCTCCAGCTTTGGCGCAAGTGGGCAATGGGGCCTAAAACACCTTCAAGCAAAATGTCTGTTCTGAAAGCCACCGGCTGCCCCTTTCGGTTTGAGCCTGATTGTGCATATAGACATAATATTAGGGCCACAATGGGTATGTTTCTGAACACGTGACACACAAGGGCATCCATTCTGAGGTGTGAAATTCTGATTTTCATGTGCATTATAGAAAAAAATCCTGTCTTTAAAATGACATATTTGCAAAAAATTTGAAATTTTATTTTTTCTCCTCTAAATTGCCTTAAATCCTGAAAAGAAACGGTGGGGTCAAAATACTCCTAACTCCCCTCAGTGAATATATTAAAGGGGTTGTCTCGCGAAACCAAGTGGGGTTATACACTTCCGTATGGCCATATTAATGCACTTTGTAATATACATCGTGCATTAAATATGAGCCATACAGAAGTTATTCCACTTACCTGCTCCGTTGCTAGCGTCCTCGTCTCCATGGTTCCGTCTAAATTCGCTGGCAGCTTGCTTTTTTAGACGCGCTTGCGCAGTCCGGTCTTCTCCTTTCAGCACGAGCCGCTTCAGTGTGCTCCCCGCTACAGCTCTTCTGCGCATGCGCAGACGAGCTGTCACTGCTCGGGAGCGCGCTGGAGCGGCCATTCTGTACCATCCTCTGTTAGAGGAAGGTGCAGAAACTGGAGCTGCCCAGCGGAGAAGCCCAGCCCAGCAGCCCCGAGAAGCCGCCCAGGTAAGTGATGGGTCGGGGGGTGATCTTCTCTAACAGGTGAAGGCCCCGGAACCTAGCGCTGGGCTCCGGGGCCTTCACCTGGGCTCCGGAACCTAGCGCTGGGCTCCGGGGGCCTAGCGCTGGGCTCCGGGGCCTTCACCTGGGCTCCGGAACCTAGCGCTGGGCTCCGGGGCCTTCGTCTGTTGTCAGGGTTTAGCGCTGGGGAGCCGGGAGCGTAGCGCTGGGGAGCCGGGAGCGTAGCGCTGGGGAGCCGGGGGCTAGCGCCGGTTACCTGCTGCCTGGCGGTGGGTGACTGGTCGGCGGCTGCGGGGCGTCTGGTTGCCATGGAGACACAGCTGGTAGCGTCTCGGGAGCGCGCACGTCGGGCTGCAGCAAGCGACGGGAAAAGAGCTGGCGGCCATCTTGGGGAAACTTTTATAAGTTGCTGAAACGCTGGAACGGTAAGTACAAACCAGCTAGAAAAGTCATTTACAGGGGTAATTAGTAATGTATGCTTAATTAGGGGGACTGGGCAAAAAAAAAAATTCACTGCTTCCTCGAGACATCTCCTTTAAGGGGTGTAGTTTTTAAAATGGGGTCATTTGTGCGGGTATCTATCATTCTGACACTTATGAGCCTTTACAATCTTGGCTTGGTGCAGGAAAATAGTGTTCCTCAAAATGTTAATAATTAATGTTATGAATGAATAGCTAAGGGCTATGTGTGATTGGCTGAGCGCTCAGCCAATAGCTAAGTAGTAGCTGCTATTGGCTGAGCCCTCAGCCAATCTGCGCAGCCCTTTCAGGAGGCGGGGATTTTTAAATCCCCAACTGCTGAAAGAGCTTCATAGCAGTGCCGGGGAGCCAGCAGGAGGACGCGGCTGAGCGCAGGAGAGGTGAGTATAATTTTTTTTATTTTTTTACACACTTATTGATGATTATCGGGGAAGGGCTTATATTTCAAGCCCTTCCCCGATAATCTTACTGCGGGGCTTGGCTGAAACCATTGCTTTCAATGGGATCGGCACTGCTGCCGATCCCATTGAAAGCAATGGTTTCAGCCAAGCCCCGCAGTAAGATTATGCCATGGAATAGATTAAAGCCATGGAATAGAATGCCGGGGACTTCTGCCACAGCTGTCACAGCTGTGGCAGCTGTGGCAGAGGATTTCTTCATCCCTGCGGTCCCCACAGGGCTGAAAGAAACTCCTGCCACAGCTGTCACAGCTGTGGCAGTAGTCCCCGGCATTCTCCATCTCTTTTCAATGGGGCTACCGCTGCTGCCGCTGGCCCCATTGAAAAGACTTGCGATATGCCGGCGTGATGCCGATATCCCGGCGTCATGCAGATTTTTTTCTTGCACTGCAATGTGAGACTTTAACTTTACTCTCGCATCGCAGTGGAGAAAAAAACGCCAGTGGGTGTCCACCTTTACTGTGTTATTCCATGTTAAAGTGACACATGTCAGATTTCCAAAATTTGGCCTGGTGATTAAGGCGCAAACAGGCTTGGTCACTAAGGGCTTAAGGGGACCCAACTCTGGGTTTCAGCTTATGGCAAAGACTGTGGTAGGATTGGTTACAATTTAACCCTAGTGGGCCCTTGAGTCCCCCAAATTTTTATTTGCATAAAGAATGGAAGCAAGTTTTTTCTTTGACTCAAAGCACTCAAGTATCTAGAATCATTAATGAAAATCACACTAAGGGCTCAGTCAGACAAGCGTTTTTTTTTGTGCACCTATGTGCGCAAAAAAAGTGCTTCACGCATTAGCAAAATGTGTGTGACCATGGCTCCGTGCCCATTGATTTCAATGGGGCTGGCGCTACAGCCGCTTGCCTCATTGAAAGCAATGGGATGCAAGCAACCCCACAGTGATTTTTGGGGAAGGGCTTGAAATATAAGTCCTTCCCTGAAAATCATCCCTAGCTGGTGTAAAAAAAAAATATATATATATACTCAACTCTTCGCCGCTGTCGGGGCTCCAGCGCGTCTTGTCGCTTGGTTTCCAGCAATGTTCTGAAGCTCTTTCAGCAGGCAGGGATTTAAAAATCCCCGCCTCCTGAAAGGGCTGTGCCTGATTGGTTGAGCGCTCAGCCAAATTACAGTCAGTGCTCAGCCATTCATTAAATGACATTTGAGCGATGCCTGTCACAGCACTCAGCCAATCAGAGGCGGCGCTCAGCCATTCATTGAATTCATTGTATCTCGGAACAAACGGCAATTAAATATGAGATATTGTTTGATATTTTGGCCAAAATATGCAAGCTCACAACCCACATCAAGGTTCCTCATGTCTTGTGAGCTCCTACACTAACATATTACAAACAAATCACTGAAAAAGGGAATATTTGCAAGAGTACCCTATAAAAGCCTTATCTATGTGCAAGCGTACTACTAAGCAGCCACCTCTCCAATGTATAGTAGGTGTGCAAGTGGTTTTTTAGCAGTATTTTGCATCTGTGCTACTTCATCCGTATAGTATTTTGCCTTCTGTATGCTGCTGGGAACTGATGTTTGTACCTGCCTTTCTATGCTGGTATCACTTAGGCCCAATGTCCACATGTGGATTTTAATTATAAAACCCACGCATGTCTGCTGCGCAGGAGATCTGCACCTCTTGCCGCCCATAGGGATGCATTAGCATCTACACAGCAAGTAAAAGCATGCGGATGTAATTTTTTTTCCTGGCGTACAGATCGCACGGTCAGGAAGAAATTGCAGCATGCTCCATTTCCCCTCGGATCCTGCAGCGACAGCTTTCATTGAAGTCAATGTAAGCTGCCCCCTCCGCTGCACACCGGCAGCTGTCACTGTGGAGATGCTGCAGATCCGCGGGAAAGCAGGAGATTCAAAATAGAAGATAAAGTACTACGCATGCCCTGGGCTCGTCGGTCGGCGAGCCTGGACTTATCCGTCGTGCTGAAGAAAGAAGATCCGGTCGGCACGGAGGGGGGCCCGAGCTGGATCCGGAGAGGTAAGAAGCTGCTTTTCTCCTGTCATGTCTGCGGGCACGCATGGATTCCACTGCGGGATTCAGCTGTGGAATCCGCGCGTGCAAGTGGACATGAGGCCTAAGTATGGCTGCTTTTCAGTGATTTTTGTACGGATTTGTCCCCTTTCTTTGTGACGTATATATAAATAATCCACAGAAGTTTGGAGATTCTGTCATGTACAGCGATAAAAAAAAACATCTGGAACCTTTCAGGCCTATGGTTCAGCAGTATGTCTGGAGGAGGAAGAATGAAGCATACGCTTTAAACAACACCCTGCCTACACTGAAGCATAGCGGTGGCTCAGTGATGTTCTGGGCGGCTCTGCTTCCTCAGACAGTGAAAATATGCAGTGTGTTGTGGGCAAGATTTATATAATCAGGAATCAGTAAATACTAGGAAGAAACGTCATGCCTTCTGTGAGGAAACTGAAGCTTGGGCGATACTAGACCTTCCAACTGGACAGTGATCCTAAGCATACCTCGAAGTCCACCAAGGCTTGTTTTCAGAAGTAGTCCTGAAAGATTCTGGAGTGGCTGTCACAGTCACCTGACTTGCATCAATGCAAAATCTTTGGTGGGATTTGAAGAAGGCAATTGCAGCACAAAACCCCAAGAATATTAGTGAACTGGAGGCCATTGCCCATGAGGACTGGGCTAAGATTCTTCAAGAACAATGTTAGAAACTGGTGTCTGCCTATGTGTCATGTTTGCATCAGGTTATAACAGCAGAATGGCACTCTACTTAGTATGAAAGACGCTTGCCATGAAGGGGTTGAATAATTTTTAGACTGCACTAATCATTAAAAGTTGCATTTTATGTTGAATTCCGAGAAGCTACTTGTTATATTAAGTGTGCTGAGCTTTTTAAATTGCCCTTGTTTAATTACTTTTTCGCAAACGGCTTAAAGTTTGTAAATTTGGCAAAGAAACCTATTCTGCAATGAGGGTTGAATAATTTTGATAGCAGCTGTATTCTAAAATGGTGTTATTAGAAGCACACCTCATTTTGCAAAAAAACATGCCCTCATTCAGAAATGTCCACAGTAAATGAAAGTTATGGCTCTTGGAATACAGTAATGTAGTATGAAATAAATTGCTTAGTCTTTAAGACTCAAAATAGTCCTGTAACAAGCGGTTGGCTTTGTAAGGTGTGTCTTCTACAGAATTAAACAGTGAGATAGTTTACAAAACAGAAATGAATGGCTGTTGCCTCAGCTGGAATCTACTGTTTTAATCAAGCAGAAAAAGGTCAACTTCATCACATTCAAGGTCAGCATTCTTTCAGCGACTTCAAACAGTGATAATTAGAATGTATGAAATAGCTTACTGAAACTAGCAGCAGTAGATACATGATAAAACCATAATTTATGTTTACATCAATTCTCAAGGTGAATTTAAAATCATTTGTAAAGGAAAATAGCCTTTATAGTTTAAGTACGTGAATTTATACAGACAGATAACGTGCGTATGTGAGGCTTTTCTTGGTGGTATGCATCAGGAAGATTTCCTGACATATACCTCTGCTGAATACCACTGGATAGGCATATAGTGGTATATGTCATCGGTACTGGTGCATCTTGTCTCCACCGAAACTAGGGGTTGAGACATGGGTTTGGCCTGGATCACTGACAGGGAATGCCCACATTATGCCCCAGATGTGGATTGGCTGCTGGCACTGTGTGAGCTGTGTGATGGTTTTGACTGTGTGAAGCTGCTGCTCCGACCACTGTGGTTGCAGCGGTTCTAGTGGATGATGTGCGCTCCTGCGGCCCTCTCTGCAGTCTGGCGTTTCTTACTACCCTGGTCGGAGTGGCGGTAATAAGAAACGGCAGACCACAGTCAGCGCTGTGATGCCTTCAGCCTCCCGACTACCAGTGAGAGCTGCTAGTACGAACGGCACTCCTTTGTCGGACGGTTTGCTGCCTCCTCGGTAATAAAGCCACTCCTCCAGACACTGCTGAACTGCCTCCTCCGTCCTGCCATGCTGTGGGATCGCCGGCACTTCGCACAGCTCAGCTGCCTCTTCCGTCCTGCTATGCCGTGGGCTCGTTGGCCCCTTGCACTGCTCTGCTGCCTCCTCTGTGTTCAGAAGCTGAAGTAGCAGCGGCACCTTGTAGGGAAGACGATCCATGGCGCTGATGGTGGTCCTGCACCAGGAGCTCCATCTGGACTCCAGCCTGGCAGCCAATCCGCTCCTGGGGGTGTGAACTGCCCTTGCCTGTCAATGCTCCAGGCCAAATCCATGTCTCCACCCCTAGGTCTGTTGCAATCAAGATGCACCAGTAACTACGTCATCCATAGGGTCCTACTGTAAATAAATTGAAGAAAGCATACTACACGGTACATGTTTTTTTTGCGGTGACCCTCTGTTGTAAGAAAGTGCAGTCTGCTAAGATTTCTTATCCTACAGGTTAGAACTCAGTCAATGATTTTACATGAAGTGTATCTCTATTCTTATGTACCATTCCTGGGAAAATCAGTTGTTTGAGCCCCTTACTTCTGCCTTCAGTTTCTTAAATACCCCCCTTTATGGCCTCTTCGCATGGCATATTCTGGTAAGTATTTAGCCCTACTGATATAGGTGGGAGTCTGGAGCATGCACTGAGGGCTGCAGATTACAGTACCCAATCAGCGGGATGACTGGGCGCAAGCGCAACATCAGGGGGAGACCCGGGACATATGAAATTTCTCTGCTCTCCACTACCAAAATTTGACTTGGTCACCAAGGCGCAAACAGGCTTGGTCCCTACAAAGTCAGTGATTTTGTAGGATTATAGTTAGATGTATGATTAACCAGCTATACTAAACAAGTGATAATGATCATTATTTTCATATGTAGGTTGAAATACAGACAGTCATTAACAGAAACAGCTTGTAGGAGGTTTTAAATTAGGCGAGGAACAGACAAGCTCTGCTAGAAAGGTGATGTTGCTGAAGACACTTTCATATCACAGGTCATGGCAAGAGTGGGCACAGCAACAAGGGAGTTATACTGCATCAGCAAGGTATCTCCCAGACGATTTCAAAGCAGACTGGGGTTTCAAAATTTGCTGTTCATGCTCTTTTGAAGAAGCACATTGAAACGGGGAACGTTGAGGACCGTAGACACAGTGGTCAGCCAAAGAAACTTCGTGCAGCAGATGATTGACACCTAATGCTTTCTTCCCTTCAAAATCATTAGATGTCCAACAGTGCCATCATATCAGAACTGGCAGAAACCAGTGGGACTCTGGTACACCATCTTTTTTTCTGAGAAGTCTGGCCAAAAGTCTTCATGGAAAAATAGTGGCTAAAAAGTCATAGTTTTGACGAATAAATAATGTCAAGTGACTCATGAAAACATAGGAACTGCGGTGCAGGAATATGGCAGCAGGTGTTCTGGACTGTTGAGTCAAAATTTGAAACAGAAGGCTAGAACAGGAGGCAGTTTGTTAACTGAAGGGCAGTACAATAATGAGTATATGCCGGCAACAGTGAAGCATGGTGGAAGTTCCTTGCAAGTTTGGGGCTGCATTTCAGCAAATGCAGTTTGGGGTTAGGTCAGGATTAATGATGTCCTCAGCACTGAGAAATAAAGGCATCAGAGAGGCGTCTGACTCCAAATTTATTCTACAGTGGGACAACAACCCCACAGTACCATATATTAATTGTGATACAACACATTGTCATTATTAGATCATGGGTCATTCCATGTCAACTGGCCTAAATTTTGGAGAGGATCCCTGCTCGACCACCTTCAATTGTGCTGAAAGTTTTACAGAATATTCATTAGAATGGTCGCAAGAAATCGATGTCCAAATTTCTTTGTCGGGAACTCCTAAAATGTTCTTAATTGGTGTAAAAATGAGATTGTTAAAATTTCAGCTCGATCGGATAACATTTAGGCCTGATGAGGCAGGTTTTAAGTATTAAAAGCTCGCTATTTTTCTTTTTAAAAAAAGGAGGGGGTGGGGGGGGGGGGGCGGTTCCCGCTATACAATTTGAACACTTTTATCCCAGGCACCTGTTATTTCTTTTAGTTTTGTAGAGAATGTTCCTGGCTTCAATTTTACTCCCACAACTTGTTTGATAAACACACAAATCGGAAGATATTTGGCTTTTTCATGGACCAGACCCAGAAAATCGACTTTTTCAAAAACAATGTAAAAATTTACTATAAATGTGATAAAATTACTTTTTAACTATGCTTTTGTTGTTCATTTTTGCATTCAAACACATCGACATATTGTTTCAATATAATTTTTTTAAATGTATTATTTTTTTTTTAAATATTATGTTTCTTGTTTTCCAGAGCTGTAAGTAATGGATTCAGAACCTTCAACTTTGTCCTCTACAGCTACAGGTGGTGTAAATTTGAGGCAGAAAGGCAAGATTTTTCTGATTGGAAATATGTCCCATCAAATTACTGGCAGCAAGCTGCCATCTAATGGTCAAGTTTTACGCAGTTTGTTTTACAATAAATGCCAAGTTAAACTAGAAACCAGAGATGCTGCAAGGCTCACAATCCAGGAAGGTCTACTCTTTAGGAAGAAAGCTAAGAAGCCTACCAAACATTTGAAAGATTGTATTTGAGAAACTTTATGAGTGGAGAAACTACAAAAAAATGCAACCGGAAACGTAAGTCAAGCTCAAAGTAAGTGAGATTTTGCTCCTTCACAGACAAAAGGGCTCCATGTGAGGAGTTGATATAAAATTCCTACGAGCAGAAAAATGAAGAGCACAGAGAAAAGTAGCTGAGATAGACTGCAATAATCAAAACTGAAACCTGTAGGTGATCCTAGATTTAGTTAAAATGTAGTAGCTAGCACCTAACTGGATCTATTTTGTTGTACCTACCTAGCACATTGGTACCTTTGTACCTAGATAGCTTTGTTTGTTGTTCTTAAGTTACTAGGGTTTTTTTGTGTTTCTAAATGTTTCTTTCTGCTGTATTCTAGAAGACGAAAATGTAGAAATTGAATTTGTAAGCACAAGCAGTACTTCAGAAGAAGAGGAATCACATCGAAATCACAACACAGAAGAATAGGATCATGAGGACTTTCAGGACACAAGAATCAACACATCACAACCGAAAAACAAAAATACTGCCAGGGAAGTCAAGGGATGTCAAATTAATTCAAGACTACAATGTGAGCATAACAAAAGATGAAGAGTAGACACAATATATTTTGCAAGTTTTTGCTGAATGTTGAAAATTATTCCCAGGCACACTGAAATCTACCCTCTCAAAACCTCTATCACCTACCCGATTCTGGTGACTCAATCTAACCTCAAGTTTACCTACCAATTTGACCTACCTATTTCATTGTTGTGAAAATTTAGACATAAAACCTGTTCTGATATTACTACCGTACTTGCTATTTCTGAAGATTTTGTAACAATTAAGTTCAATGTTTTAAATTAATTACGTTTGGATTATAATTAGTGATGAGCGAGCATACTCGCTAATGGCAATTGCTCGAGTGAGCATTGCCCTTAGCGAGTACCTGCCCGCTCGAGAGACAAGGTTCGGGTGCCGGCGGCAGGCAGGGAGCTGCGGGGGAGAGCGGGGAGGAACAGAGGGGAGATCTCTCTCTCCCCCCGCTCCCCCCTGCTGACTGCCGCAACTCACCGCTCCCCCGCGCCAGCACCCGAACCTTGTCTCTCGAGCAATTGCCCTTAGCGAGTATGCTCGCTCATCTCTAATTATAATTAATTACTTTGCATGTGAATATTTTTTTTATTCTTTCCCACCCCCCTCTCTTCCACTCTATTTTTAACAAGCATCTAACTTGAACTCTTTGATGCCAAATAACTCAAAGATAGTAGGAAAACACTTAAAAAACCGAATTATTAACTTAGGCAAATTTTCAATTTTTTTTAAAAGAAAAATTGATTTTCCAGGTCTGGAGCAGAACTGGTCCTCGAAAAAGCCAAATATCTTCCAATTTGTACGTTTGTCAAACAAGTTGTGGTGAAAATTGAAGCCAGGAACATTCTCCACAAAACTAAAAAAAAAAAAAAAAACATTCCTGGGATAAACCATTGAAATTTTATAGCGAATAAACCCTTGATTTTTTTTTTAAATGGCAGGTTCTTAATACTTTAGGGCAGATGAGGCAGGTCTTAACATTATCTGATCAAACTGAAACTTTGACAATCTCATTTTTACACCAACAACTTTTTAGGCATTTCTGTTGAAGATACCACAAAATAAAAGTTCCCACCCTATGTTCTTATACCACCTGTATGAAGTCCTGCAAAGTTTTAGCTTGGGGTATAGCTTGGTTGAGACACTGAAGCCATTTGCATAAAAGTCACTCTTCCCTCGCAGAGGTCGTTCCCAAAAAATGTCCAAGTTTGTGCTGCCACTGTTCTTTATCTAAACAAGCTAACTCACTAAAACTTGGTGCACGCGGTCAACCTTTTTGTGTAGAATTCAAAAATTTTACAGGCAGGGCTCCCTAAGCTCCCTAGGCTGGTAAATGTTGTTGCAACAAGATTGTCCACAAGCTTAGAAATTTATAATTTATTAACAAATAGCTTAAATAAGCTGAAATTTGGCCAGTTAGTACAAGTGACTACCAAAGCACTGTTAAACTGGCTTCTTTTTTGCTTGCATACTTACTGTTTTTCCCCCACTGAAATTGGTAAAATAATTCAGTGTTTTTGTTAGTACTATTTGTTTGTGCCGTCTTATCGGTTCCTGCTTCTTTTGCTTTGCCTTTCTTAACTTTCCTTGCCGGTCTCAAGACCCTCCCTACTTTGTTTTTCATGCCTTAAACCCCTTCTGATTCCATCTAACACCTTTTTATGAATAAGGACTAGAGATGAGCGAGCATACTCGTCCGAGCTTGATGCTCGTTCGAGTATTAGGGTGCTCGAGATGCTCGTTACTCGAGACAAGCACCACGCGTTACTCGTCTCGATTAAACTAGCACTGACCATTGAATTCAATGGAGTCAGCAATACAGCCGGCTCCATTGAAAGCAATGGGCTGCCGGCGATCTCAGGATGAATTTTCGGGAAGGGCTTAAAGATAAAAATATAAGCCCTTACCTGAAAATCATCCTAAAACGTGTAAAAAAAAAAAAAAAAGGCAGCATAAAGATCGTTTTCCTCTGCCATAGCTGTAACAGCTGTGGCAGAGAAGAACGATGTCAGCCCATTGAATTCAATGGAGCGGCAATACAGCCGACTCCATTGAAAGCAATGGGCTGCCAGCGAGCGCAGGATGAATTTTCGGGAAGGGCTTAAAAATATAAGCCCTTACCTGAAAATCATCCTAAAATGTGTAAAAAAAAAAAAAATTAATGTATACTCACCTTTCCGCTGCAGCCGGAGTTCAGCCGCGTCTGGCCGGCAGTTCTCCTGAACTGCTTTCTGTAGTATTCAGCAGGTGGGGATTTAAAATCTCTGATTGGCTCAGCGCAGGGACCAATCAGGGGCAGCTCTCACTCACGCCCATTCATGAATTCATGAATGGGTGTGAGTGAGAGCTGCCTCTGATTGGTGAGGCTGTGACCAATCTGAGGCAGCTCATTCAGCAGGCGGGGATTTTAAATCCCTGGCTGCTGAATACTACAGAGAGCAGTTCAGGAGAACTGCCGGCCAGATGCGGCTGAACTTCGGCTGCAGCGGAAAGGGGAGTATACATTTTTTTTTTTTTTTTTACACATTTTAGGATGATTTTCAGGTAAGGGCTTATATTTTTAAGCCCTTCCGAAAATTCATCCCAGTAAGCAGTTACTCGAGAAGAGCGATGCTCGCTCGAGAAACTGCTGTATCCGAGAGTGCTCGCTCATCTCTAGTCTTCATCACATAAACGGTGCTTGATCTAGATGTGTATCCCATGCATTTTAAATTGTTCTAAAAAAAAAAAAAAAGCATGATGTTTTAACCCCTTAAGGTTATAAACTGCCCTATTTTTTTCCTGTAGCTACCAAAATTATTTTTGCTGTATTTTTTTTCTGTGACATATAGGTATATTTTATTAATTTTTCACTGACTGCTTTTCCCCGTTTTTTAGTTTTATTGAGGTTAAAAGCTAAAAAAAATTAATTTTTTTACATTTATAGTTTAAAAAAAAAAATTGTATATTTACGCTAAAATAAAGTATGGGCACGGGTTCCTCATTTCGTTTCGGACATTTTGATATATAATATGTATGGTTTTGGATTGCAGGGCGCATATGGTGACGGTTCTGGTTGGAATCGGCTTTGGGTTATTTCCTTTTTATGTATATATTTATTTTATTCTGTAATTTTGTTTTACTTTTTTATGAAATAATTTTTTTTTTTACTATCTATATCCCCCATGACATCATATAAGACCCCTGGGGGACATTTACGTTTTTTTTTAATTTGACACTTTCCACTGCAGCTGGGGCATCCATAGGAGCGACAATCAGGGTCTGCTGGTCCCTGTAGCTCTGCTGTGATGGGGGATCCCAGCAGTCACATGACTGCCAACTTGCGTAGTGGAAGAAACCCTTCCTTTGACTTTTTAAGTACATAGCGGTTATTGAGGTCCAATTACACCAAAGTTTCAGCTTCCTTACAGAAAGCACAAGGTTTACTCTTAGGATTTTCATATACTTAATTGAATCCATTGTGCCCTGGAAACATTGCAGGTCTGCAGTACCTGAGGAAGCAAAGCAACCCAAGAGCATCACCGAACCCCTGCTATGTTTCACTATCGACAGGGTGTTCTTTTTGGCATTTGCTTCATTCTTCCTCCTTCACCCATAGTGTCGATCCATAGGCCCGAAAAGTTTGTTTTGTAGGTCCACAGAACAGAATCCCAACACCTCTGTGCCTTATTTATATGGTTTTAAGCATATTGGAGTAGATTTTTCCTGTGCTTTTTGGTTAGCAGAGGTGTAAGTCTTTGAGTTCGGCATTCAATATGTACCTGCCTCTGCAAACTGAAACCTCAGTGTCTGCTGCCACAAAGCTTTGCTGCGGATCTTTTGCAGTCACTGAAGTGTTTTTGACACCACCGCCTCAGGAATCTGGAGGCAGCCGGTGATAACTTCCTCTTTCGGCCAGGTCCAGAAATATGCTTCCAACTACATGTCTTAGAATATTCTGTGCCTTTGCTATCTTTTTGTATCCCTTTTCTTGTTTGTGAAAGGCAGTGATCTCTCAACGTTTTGGACAATTCTCTTGCCATATTTCTAATATGCAATTAAACATAGTCAACAAAGCTGTAGCCAGTTCCTGTATTTGATGTGTTTTATCTCAAGCACACCTGATGCAACTTATGAGCCTAGCCCGATTTGCAAGTGTGTACTCTTATAAGGGATATTACTCTAGGGTTTGACTAATTTTGAGATTGCAGTAGCTATTGAATGTAGCGTTTTGTGTTGAATTTGTAGAAACCACATGCAATAAGAGAGTACAGCTGGGTGGGGACAGGTCAGAAAGCCTGCAGGAAGGATTTGATAGAAGTAATTCACAGAAAGTCAGTTAAGGTGCAAGTGAACGATGTCAGAATTCGCTCACTAAATTGTTCACATTCACCGTACCAGTAAAAGAGAACGACTGGTATTTAAACCAAACGATTGCCGAACGAGACATCAATGATTGTCATGCTTGCATGAAATGAATGATAAGTAGAGATGAGCGAACACGTTCGGCCCCGCCCCTTTTTCGCCCGAACACCGAACTTTGCGAACACCTCGGTGTTCGGGCGAAAAAGTTCGGGGGCCGCCGTGGCAGCGCGGGGGGGTGCGGCGGGGAGTGGGGGGGAGAGGGAGAGAGAGAGGGCTCCCCCCTGTTCCCCGCTACTGCCGCCCGCGCCGCCGCGCATCTCCCCGCCCCCCGGCGGCACCCGGACACTTACGCGCGAACACTCCAGTGTTCGCTAAAGCCGGTGTCCGGGTGCGGATGTGTCCGTTACGGACACGTTCGCTCATCTCTAATGATAAGTGATCAAGTTATCATTCACTGTTCGATCATTGGTTGTATTTACACAAAACAATTACCATTCAAATTCAAACAATCCAGTGAATTTTTAAACGAAAATTGCTCCGTGTAAATGCATCTTTACACAGGAAAGCCTGACCCCTGCCTACACAAGAGAGCAATCTCTAATCTGGTGGTTAGACTGGAAGCACAAGACAACTATCCATAATAAAGTGTTCAAAAGTGTATTACAGCTAGAATGTTTCTAGAGTTAGCATTATATGTAGAAATATTCCCAGGGTACTTCTTTAATGTGGTTATTCAGCTTAAATAAATATAAAATCAATGTCAATACAGCAATGCAATTAATCAGTCATTGCTATAAAAAAGGTTCCCTGTAGCCCAGGCTGTCAAAGGTCATACCACAAAACGTCTCCACTTTGCCCAAGCTATAAGCCATGTTCATACAAAACTCTATAGAGATAAACCTGTGCTAAGTTTAGAGCATGTTGAGGAAAGCATCCTCTACTCATCACAGATTTAGCAAGGCTATTTTGTCAAGATTTAAGAGAAAGTTATGAGTTTCTGAACAATACACTTATCAGAATAAGGTGACAGCTCAAACCATCAAGGAGCTGATGACAATGTGTTAAACAATTACAAATACATTCTACTGCCGTACTTTAGGCGTAGTATTCACACATCAACCTGTAACAGATTCGCTGCAAACAATTTCCACAGCAAATCTGCAAAAGGGCACATGGAAATCGGCAGCATTTCATGTATGCATGGACCTACTCTTAGGCCTCCCTCACACAGGCGTTTTTGTACAGCGTTTAGTGCTGCCTTTTCAGCACAGCGCTAAACGCTGTACAACACTCCCATTCATTTCAATAGAACTGTTCACACAAGCAACAAAACGCAGCGTCTTCAACACTGTGCTTTGACAGCGTTGCATGTTCTATCTTTGGCCATTTTTAGCCCTGCGTCACCCATTGAAATGAATGGCAGCTGTTCCAGCGCTGAAAACGGGGCACAACTTGGTGCCGCGTTTTAAGAAACGCTAAACGCCAGCACTGGCTGCACAACCTAAACAAAAAAAAAGTGGTTCTCACCTGGCAGGTGTTATCAGGATCCCCCAGCGCCACTCCCATCCACTTGTCACACCAACAGAGCAAGAGACAGAGATTGAATTAGAGATTGCTGTGATGGCTGAGTCGGATGTGACAGTCCCCTCAGCCAATTACAGCCAGTGCTGAATGCACCAATCACAGCCATTCATTCAGAGCTGGCTGTGATTGGCTTATGTGGGCTGTCAATCAGAGCAATCTCTTATCATGTAATCACATTCACAGATTCCTCTTTGGAGTATGATCACATTCAAGGCCTCCCAATCACATTGACTGTAGCCTGCAGTGGTTCTCTATAAACATGAACTGTAGTTTGAGCTTGACAATCATACAAGCCTGCACATCCTTCACCCTGGCAAGTTTGCACGTTTCCCCATAATCACTTACATGAGCTGCTGGCAGCATATTACTTAGGCGGCCTTCTGATGGATATATATTCGGAGAGATGTGTGGGCAGCAAAATCGCTGTAGCTCCTAGAGGGCAGCATGAGTATTTGGAGGCAGGTCCTTTAGCAGATGGGGTATATCTGCTAGTCTTAGATACACATTGGTGACTAAGTTGGGATTGTGGTTTGTTTTAAACCCTTTAAGACAATGATGCTTCTTACATTCAACATCACTGGACTTTTTGTTTTATTCACATTATGACAGCCATATTTTTATCTGCTTTTGACATAGCTATACAAGGTGTTTGCAAGTTTTTTTCACCTTGAAGGTTCTCAAGCAATAGTGTGGAGAATGATATGATTGATGAAAAAAGGCCACTTAAAAGGGGATCCTGTGGACGAAAACAACTCGCCAACAAAGAGGTCAAGGTAGGTAGTCAATAATCATTCTGATGAACAGGTGGTGCACAGGCCTGGAAACTGCAGCTAGATACAACACTGATGCACCAACTGTAATTCCTCAGCCATGAACGGACAAACAGTGGGTGACAAGTACAGGGTTTCCCCAAAAATAGGACCTACCCTGATTTTTTGAGGAGGCTTGAAATACAAGCCCTCCCCACAACACAAACCCTAGCTAGATTACCTTTAAAAAAAATACAATACCTAGCAGATGCGGTCCGGCTCCTGCTGGTCTCCGAAGGGTTTGCTTCAGTCCTCTGTCACCAACAGATCACTTCCTGGTTACGGGATTCATAAATCCCGCCTCCAGGAAGCGATGTCTCCAATTGGCTGAGCAGTGCTGGAAAACCAATGTGTTAGCTGCGATTAGTTAATCAAGCACTGCATTGATTAGCTGAGCAGAGCTCGAAAACCAATCACAGCCTTCACATTGTGGAGGCGGGATTTATGAATTAGCCAATCATTGCCACGGCTCAGCCAATTTATAAATCCCACCTCAACAACTTGATGGCTGCGATTGGTTCTTCAACCGCTACTCAGGCAATCACAGCCATCGCTTCCTGGAGGCAGGATTTATGAATCCGATGACAAGGAAGCAATCTTCTGTCCATGGCCGAGGACTGAATCAAGTGCACTTGAAAGTATTATAAAACATTCCCCCCCCAAAAAAGGACCTAGTACCTCTTTTGGGCTAAACATTATAAGACAGGGTCTTATTTTTCAGGGAAACAGTACGATCAGTGACGAACAGAAAGGCAAAACTGCAGTAGACAAAAACAAATTCAATTTAAAATGCTGATGAACGTAGTGAACACGTTTTGGTCACATTCGCAACCCTTTACATCACCGGTTGGAGCCCTGCACTATAATAATTGTTAACCCCTTCATGACGTGGCCCCATTTTTTTTTTCCATTTTCACTTTTTCCTCCCCGCTTTAAAAAAAAAACGTAACTCCTTTATTTATCCATGGACATAGCTGTATAAAGGCTTGTTTTTTGCTGGACGGGTTGTATTTTTCAATGGTGCTATTTAACCCCTTCACGACCAATGACGTACCGGTACTGTTATAGCATTACGTCATACTGCAGGAGTGATCAAAGCATCGCATGTTAAAGTCCCCCAGGGAGACTTCAAAGTAATGTAAAAAAAAAAAAAACTCAATAAAGTTTTTTTTAATTGAAAAAAAAAAAAAGTTGTGAAAGTTTAAATCACCATATTCTAAATAATTAAAAATATGTATTTGATATCGCCGCATCCGTAAAAGTCCGAACTATCAAAGTAGCGCATTATTTTTCCCACACAGTGAACGTCGTCCGAAAAAAAAAAAAAAAAAGAACGCGAGAAATGCACTTGAGTTACCCTGCCTCCCAGAAAAAAACGCAATAAAAAGGGATCAAAAAGTCGTATGTATTCCGAATTGCTATCAGAAACTACAGTACATCCCGCAAAAAATGAGCCCTTGCTAAACTATGTCGACGGAAAAATAAAAAAGTTATTGCGTGCACAAAACAACGGCAGAAAATAATTTTAAAAAGTTAAATGTCTTTGAAAAAAAAATGGTAAAGTAAAAAAACAACTATACAAGTTGGTTATCGTTGCAGTTTGTGTGCCGTAAAAACAAGACGCACTGAAAAATGTGGGGTTTTTTTCATTTTACTCCCCTTAGAATTTTTTACAAGTTTTTCAGCACATTATATGGTACTTTAACCCCTTAATGAATCGTAACTCCTTTATTTATAAGGGTAAATAATGTGCTACTTTGATAGATCTGACTTTTACGGACGCGGCGATACCAGATATTTTTATTTTATTATTTAGATTTTTTAAATTATAGATATGGCAATAGGGGGTTGATTTAAACTATTACTTTTTTTTTTAGTTGTGTAAAAAAAAAAACAAAAAACAAAAAACTTAGATTTTTTTTTTTACTTTACATTCAAGTTCAACATGCGATGCTTTGATCACTCCTGCAGTATGACTTTCAGAAGGCCCCCGGCTGCCATGACACCTGCACAGCTCCCCCGATCTCACCGCGGGGGGAGGAGGGGGGGTGGGGGGGTTGGGACGTGCGGGACCCCTAAACATAGTTTGGGGGATTTAGCCGCGAACGGGTTAATAGCCGCGATCAGCCGTCGCCCCGCGCCCTCTCTTCATACATACCCCGATACTCCAGGACATAAATGTATGTCCTGGGGCAGGAAGGGGTTAAAAACCCCAGGAAATCCATCTTTGTGAACAGAGCAGCAGTGAAAGTTTAATAGTAGTTTCTTCTCATCAATCAGCCTATTCCCCAAACCCTGAACGCTGCATGAACAGCGCTCTTACTCTTAAAGAGGCAGCTATTTAGGGTCATCTTCACATTCTGCAAGAGGACGGTGTGTGGAGCATGAAGAGTGCTAGTTTGCGCAGAAGAAAGTGTTGTGTATGTAATCTCTAACCTGGTTTTAGAACTCAGTCTAGTAAAAGTTCTTCAGAGCGGCATCAATAGGAAATTGGACTTTATTTACAAGCTACTAAAAATGGTTTAACATGCATTTTTTTCTCACCCTCCCCCGAAAAAAAACATGTATGATGCAAAAACACACCAGGCTTCAGCAATCATATGATTATTAAATGAAGGAACTATGAATAAAGGTTTTTAAGACAAACAGTGTTATGGTATTATTGTATCTTATCACCACCATGAAGAATGGGTAGAGACGAGATGAACGTCCCTAAGCGACGCCCACAATTTTATTGGCTGGCCTGGAGAATGGGCGGCCATTATCTCCCCTCTAGCCTCATGTCACTCAGCCCTCCGGCGCTGTGGCTTGTGCCCTGTAACCGGCTTCTGCACTGTGAACTTCCCGCAGACGTGCCCTCCTGTTTTCTCCAGCACTCCCCGCATGCCGGCAACGAAGCAAGCTCCTGGAAGTGCCTTTGGCAGGGCCGCTGCGGCAGCTCCTGGTAGTGGCTCCGGCAAGGCTGCATCGCCTGTTCCTGGATGCGGCCAGCTCATGAAAGCTGCTCCAGCAGTCCCGCTGCAGCCGCTACTGGACAGTAACGCAGCCTGCCACAATGGCCATTGGGGGAGAGCATCGCCGGACACAAGGCTGGCATGGAGGCAGACAGCGTCTCCGGCGTCGCCAGGGGACGGGAGCGCAGGCATACACAGTGCAGAAGCTGGTTACAGGGTACAAGGCACAGTGCCAGAGGGGAGATAATGGCCACCCATTCTCCAGGCCAGCCAATAAAATTGTAGGCGTCGCTTGGGGGGCGTACATCTTGTCTCCACCAATTCTTCATGGTGGTGACAAGATACAATAATACCCAGTGTTGTATAGGAGTTTATCCAAATAGTGGAGAAATCTAGTTTAGCATTATCAATCCTAGATGTTTACATTATTTTGATAAGCCCCTGTATGTAACTGCTGTGTCATTATCCACAATGACAAGATGAAACGCAATACAGCATTCTAAATAGCATAATGGGTGGACATAGGTTGTAGAAACATAAAAAAAAGGTGTGCCAGACAGCAAGATGTTCAAGAAGTACAAACCAGTAGTGGATAAAGTTTAAATACAACTTTATGATACAACCACAAAACTAATGTACCAATATACTAACAAATTGCTGATGATTAAAAAAAAAATATATAGATCAGCATAAGATTACACACTTCTAGAAACATCTTAATATTGGCAAAAGTAATGCACTGTATAAACGTACGCTGTGCTACTAGAACATTCACAGTAGAAAGAGGGCCTTACTTATAAAAAATACTGTAGGAAATAAGTCTTTTCTAGAACAACTTGATTCTTGCTGTTTAGAAGGATATCAGTATGGTTGTTGTGGGCAACTTTTTTTTGCCTGCTTTAACCCGCTGCTTTCATAAATACCCAGTGTGGGTTCATATGGATCCGGAGTGCATAATTCAATACAAGATCCTTTCTATGTAACATGTTTGCTGGAAGAGAGTACACAGACTTTGGAAATTCTGTACATCTTCTATATATTACATGCCTACTCGAATAGGAGGTAATCATTTTGCAGTGTGTCAGTTTTTTTTTTAATAATTTTTTATAGCATCATTAGTGTTTAGGCAACATCAATGCTTAAGAACATTGCGATTGCTTCCATTCTTCTACAATAAGGATTGTCAAAACTTCTGGAACATTTTAACATATAGTACAAGTTAGAAAAGTGACATCTGAAATTCCTGCTCTGTAAGCCAAGTAAGGGCTTGTTTTTCAGGAGGAAGAAAACTGATCACACATTAGGGCACCTCCATTTAGTAGTACAGAATGAAATGTCAAAGTTTAAAAAGCAAAAATTCATTGCTCTTCCTTGTCTCCTTCTGGAACGGGGGCGACCTGTACAACAGGAGTACTTGTATTGTCCTTGTGGCGGCTATCACAATGTGTCTGATGTTTTTTGAAACCCCTTGGATGATCCGTTTGAAAGTTACATCTATGACATTTATACAAACCTTTTGTGTGGGTAGGAAGATGGTGTTTCAGATGGGTCTCCACTACAAAGGTCTTCCCACATGTCTTACACACAAAAGGACTAGGCATGTTATGTCTGGTAATCAAATGATGCAAAATCGGCCCCCGTTTTAAGGGTTTATAGTCACACAGCATGCAGTTATATCTGCCTTTAACGCGTTTAACATGATTCAATATCTCCTCCTCTTTCAAAAAACCATCTTTGTCATCCGAGACATCCAGAGTGTCTGGAGCACTTAGGGAAAGGTCACCAGAGTCAGAAGTGTCAACTGCATCTTTGGACCATGACGGAGTACCTCCATAATCTGAAAATGGGGCAGCTCCTGACAAATGGGCCGTACTAATACGACTCTTAGGTTTATCTGCCAAGTCCCTTGGACGTATGGATGTACTCTCCTCTGGGGTTTCATCTTCAGAATATGGTGATGAGCCCTTAAATACAGACATATCCGCATCTTCAACATATTCAGCATCTTTTGATTGAGTTGGCGTTGAATTACACTCCAAATATTTGGGCATATCTTTTGATTGAGGAGAAATGTCCTCTTCTTCTGAAAACTCCATGATGCCTTTTGACATTGCTGGGACTGCATCATCATCATCATCATCATCTTCCTCCTCCTCCTCCTCCTCCGAAAAACCCATACAATCCTTTGAAAAACCTGGGGTTTCTTCTTCTTCTAAAAACTCCATTACATTTTTTGAGGTATTTGTTGTCTCCACATCTTTGTGTTTATTAGTGGATTCCTCCTCGTCTGAAAACTCCATGTCATCCTTTGATAATGCTAGATTATCATCTTCATCATCATCAGAAACCTCCATCATTTCTTTAGCTGGGGCCGATGTATCCTCTCCAGAAGAATCATCTGGCTTTGACTGCGCTGGAGCACTTTCATCTTCAGATACGTTTTCTACATGTTTTTCTTCTAGCGGCATCTCATCTTCAGAAATGTCCTCGATCCCTCTAGATGGGTCAGGTAACACTTCATCTTCTGAAGACTCCTGGACATCTTTTGACTGCGTTAGGGTTTCATCGTCGGAAAAATGTGGTATGCCACCAGGCAAGGCAGGTTCATCATCTTCATCCGAAAACTCTGGTAAGTCTTTTGAAGGGGAAGAAGCATTATCCGAAAACTCAACCCCAACATTTGCTTGTGCAGACTTCTCTGTGCTTATGTTATCACTACTGCTGCTAGACTCGGGATCACAGCTGGAGTCCTTAGTTTCTGGGAAGATGGCTCCTGCCTTCTCATTGCTGCCACTGCTGCTACTTTTACATTCAATGTCAGAATTATCTTGGGTAACCTGGCACGGTACGTTTTCTGGCCAAGAAGTTAGCGTATCATTTTCTTCAGATTTTACTTCTTTCAACTTGAACTTTTTGTCTACAGATTTTTCATCTTCACTGACCATACTTTCAAAATAGTTTCTCTCAGGGACCTGCAACAAAGCTTTCTCCAATTTCGGCTCTATGTTACGTTTCGCTTCATTGCGCAGCTTGTCGGGTGCCATATGCTGACTCAAGACATGATTATAGACATTGGAGAACATTTTGCTTGTGAAGAAACATCTGTGACAGTGGAATAATCTTGCACTTTTCTGGTAAAAGACCAGTTTTCCCAAACCACCGGTATCAATTTCTTCACAAAATTCTGGATGTATGGTTCCCATGTGGATTTGTACACTTTTATAGTCTGTGCCATGAAAACTGCACCGGTTGCAGTCCAGCTCACTGTGTTTATGAAGGACTTCCATTGTTCAAACGGCCCCTTCAATGTCTGATCCACAAGTGATTATGAGCGATCTACAGAAGAGAAAACCCAAACAGTGAGTGAATAGATTGATACAAACAGAAATAATTCTTTTGCCTGTGGACCTATTTTCTTTACTCCATATACGGGATCTTTAAGACTAAAACACCATTTATAAAGTGGTCTGAATAGTGTCAGTGGTATACATGCGCTCATTGTGGGGATTGGGATCACAGTCCATATCAATCTCCATGTACCTAACAAGTGAATTAAGGCTAAGCGAGTAATTTTTAAGGCAAGTTAAAGCTATTTTAACAGAAGGCTACAATGACTGTTCAGAGACGGACAGTCACCTTAAAGGAGATGTCCCGAGGCAGCAAGTGGGTCTATACACTTCTGTATGGCCATAATAATGCACTTTGTAATATACATTGTGCATTAATTATGAGCCATACAGAAGTTATAAAAAGTTTTATACTTACCTGCTCCGTTGCTGGCGTCCTGGTCTCCATGGTGCCGACTAATTTTTGGCCTCCGATGGCCAAATTAGCCGCGCTTGCGCAGTCCGGGTCTTCTGCTGTTCTCTATGGGGCTCCGTGTAGCTCCGTGTAGCTCCGCCCCGTCACGTGCCGATTCCAGCCAATCAGGAGGCTGGAATCGGCAGTGGACCGCACAGAAGAGCTGCGGTCCACGAAGCAAGAGGTTCCCGGCGGCCATCTTCAGCGGTAAGTATTGAAGTCACCGGACCGCCGGGATTCAGGTAAGCGCTGTGCGGGTGGTTTTTTTAACCCCTGCATCGGGGTTGTCTCGCGCCGAACGGGGGGGGGGTTTAAAAAAAAAAAAACCCGTTTCGGCGCGGGACATCTCCTTTAAGTACAGCAAGTTGTATAGGCACTGAGTGGAAACGGTACAGAGACAGCAAATCCAAAATTAAATGGGTCATGCAGCTTTTAAAAATTGATGCCCTACCCTCAGGATAAACAATCAGCATCTGATCCGTGGAAGTCCGTCGCCTAGAACCCGTGCCAATCCACTAACTGAAAGGGTTGCGATACTTGTGCAAGTGCTCAGGCCTATTCAATGTTTACATGTGAACATACTCCTAGACGTGAGCAGAACACTGCAGTACTCAGAAGCGCCGCTACAGGTAAAGAAGAAAAAAGAAATTAAGAATCGGGTATGATCAGGACTGTATGTACACGTAAACATTGAAGAGCCCTTGCATGGGCACCACGGCCCTTTAAATCAACTTAGCAGGGTGGCTGACTCCCACTGATCAGATATTGAGGCCTATCCTGAGAATAGACCAAGTTTTAAAAGCCAGATAACCCTTTAATGGCATGACTGTGTCAAAACATGTGCAATAGGTTTATTTGGAAGCTTTACAAAACTAAGTTCCCATATGTCAGTAAGCCAATATAGAACTCCAGTTGCAAAAAAAAGTTACAGGGGTTATCTAGGGTTAGTGCCTCTCTTGTCCACCGGGTTGTGTGTGGTATTACAGCTCTGCTTCACTGAAGTGAACGGGAGCTGGGCTGCAATACCAGACACGACCCACGGCAGCCATGCTTTTTCTAACCCTAGACAACCCCTTTAAGTGAACTCTGTATTAAGTCGCCTTCACATCTGTGTTGAAAGCTCCGGTCGGAGGTTCTGTTGCAGATCCGGCACAAAATACCAGAAGAGCTGAATGCATTTTCTCTCTGCAAAATGCCGGCCAGTTGGGCAGAAACCGAACGGACCCCGTTATGGTCAATGGGGTCCGTCCAGAGACAGAGGCATTCGACAAAGGGATTCCTCTTTTCTGCTCCCCAAACAAGAAAACAGAACCCCGAGTGCTGATGTGAAACCCCCTTATTAGTTTTGTTATCTTGTCTTTGTCTATAACTGTGACATATATACAGAACTCCAGCCAATTCCAGAGGGTTCACTTACTTGTTCTTGCAACGGTACAAAAAAAAAAAAAGAAAAAAAAAGGTGGGCTCACATGACCGTATTGGAATGGTGTATTATGTGGGTGCTGTACGCCCGTGTGATCCGCAGTAGCTCATAGGCAACCAATCACACTGCCTTAGGCAGTTGTGCTCAGAGTGTTGGAATTGTGTAATCCACAAGAGCAGAATAGAACACAGCAGGTTCCATTTTGCTGCAGAGATATGTGAGCTAGAGCCCACTGTTCTCTATGGTCACATGTATACCACAGCCCATATGCCATTACAATGTGGGCAGGGGGGTGGGTACCCGTTGCATCCCTAAGTGACGGTGCAGGAAATCTATACAAAAAAAAAAAACAGGTGTACTGCGCACGACCGCAGGCATGAGTCCAGTCTTACGCAGTACAGCTTCACTGCCGTGTGCAGGGCCACAGCTGTGAAATATGGCAGGAGCCCCGTGGTGTTCTACGCTTATGTCCAAGTTAGCCCAGCCAAAAGGCACTTACAACTAGCGTAGCCACTGGTCAGCCAGGCCCCCTGCAGTATAACCAACACCCTAACAATAAGCCACCAACTTATCTGACACCCCATGAGATAGGTGGCTCCGTGTACACTCCAGCCCCACTAGCTGAGGCCACGTGGAGCACAGGCAGTCACATGACCCAGCACAGTGTGGAGCTGCACGAGAACCGCGGGCTACCGGTGTAATGTGGCTTCAGCCCCGGCCCGCCACAACTCGGAGGGACCAGTACAACATAACCGCACAGCAGGTGCTGGACCCGCTCACACAGGCAGCCCACCTCACACTATAAGAGCCCGGCGGGGTAATACGGCACCTGGCTGCATCACACTACAAGCACCCCGCTCACCTGCGCACGCTGCCAACTGCCGCCCCTTTGTATCTTACGTCATTCAGTAAGCGACGGCATACGGAGCCAATCAGAACCAAGTAGTTACGTCATGACGCACGGCGCCGCGCGGCAGGCATATATTGTATTTCAGCAGGAGTTCAGTAGAGAGGGTGTGTACCCAACAACCAATGAGGTCGCTGGAATCGCTAAGCGCTACTGAACTCCTGCTGAAATACAATATATGCGGCCGGCACGTCAGCTCTGGAGGCCACGCTTTGCCGGTGTGACGGACAGTGATTCTGGGATGGCGGTATACCACGACGAGGTGGAGATCGAGGACTTCGAGTACGACGAGGACACAGAGACGTATTATTACCCCTGCCCGTGCGGGGATAGGTTCGCCATTACCAAGGTACGGCACTGCAGCTTTCACACCATAAGTCGGGGACTCCTGTGACGTCACTCAGCAGTATCTTACAGGGGGTTTTCCGAAGTGTTAACGCATTCATTGCCAGACATTTTGTTTCTTGTTGACGTGTTTTGGTCAGTCTTCCAAAAGCAGCAAATTTTTGTTTTTTTGTGGCACCAGTTGTATTTTTTTCATGGTACCATTTAATGAAATATATAATGTACTGTAAAACTTTGGGGGACATATTAAAAAGAATGAACAATATTACTAATTAGTAAAAAAAATATCCTGTGCAAAATAGACGTGGAATGAACAGAATATACATGTACCTTCTAGTGGAATGAAGAGCTATTCAGGCGCCTACTTGTTTTCCTCCTGGTGTATAGGTGTAGTTTATAGTGGAATGAAAAGTTATTCCACTTAAGTAATAATAATAATAATAATAATAAACTTTATTTGTATAGCGCCAACATATTCCGCAGCGCTTACATAGACAGGGGGAATACAGAAAGACAAAAGTACAAAAAAAATTATAGAACCACGGTTACAATCGTAATCAGTTGGTGGAAACAATAGGGGTGAGGGTCCTGCTCCAACGAGCTTACATACTACAAGTAATGGGGTGATACAGAAGGTAAAATGGCTGGAGGTGTGCACAGTATGGCGAGGTGGAGAGTGAGGGATGCTATATACAGACAACAGTCAGACATTTAGCTATGCGACGGCAGGATCAATATGACTACAGGAGCGGTTTATGATGGCTAGCAGGGATTTCGGTCAGTAGGTCAGGGAGCATGTTATCAGGCAGTGTATAGAGGAGTTTGTTTAGGGAATGCGGTATGCATCCCTGAAGAGGTGTGTTTTTAGAGCACGCCTGAAGTTTTTCGAGTCCTGGATTGCCCGGATGTTCTTTGGTAGTGCATTCCAGAGGACTGGTGCTGCTCTGGAGAAGTCTTGGAGGCGGGAGTGAGAAGTTCGAATTAGAGGGGTGTGCAGTCTAGTTTCGTTTGCCGAGCGGAGAGCCCGGGCTGGGTGATGGATGGCGATGAGGGAAGCAATATAGGGTGGCGCTGCGCTGTGGAGGGCTTTATGGATTAAGGTAATAAGTTTAAATTGAATTCTATATTTAACGGGCAGCCAGTGCAGTGACCGGCACAGGGCAGAGGCATCTGAGTAGCGGCTGGACAGGAAGATGAGCCTGGCTGCCGCATTCAGGATGGACTGGAGAGGGTAGAGTCTGGTGCAGGGGAGGCCGATCAGCAATGAGTTGCAATAGTCGAGCCGTGAGTGGATGAGGGCAACAATAAGCGGTTTCAGCGTGTCTATGGTGAGAAAAGAGCGGATTCTAGAGATGTTCTTGAGGTGCAGCTGACAGGTTCGGGCCACTGATTGGATGTAGGGGGTAAATGAGAGATCTGAGTCGAATATGACCCCAAGGCAGCGGGCATGTTGTTTGGGAGTTATGGTGGCGCCACACACTGAGATGGAGATGTCAGGATGAGGTCGGTTAGTGGAGGGTGGAAATACCAGTAAGTCAGTTTTAGAGAGGTTTAGTTTTAGGTAGAGAGAGGACATCGTGTTACAGACAGCAGACAGACAGTTGGTGATGTTTTGGAGGAAAGGTGCAGAGATGTCACGGGAAGAGGTGTAGAGCTGGGTGTCATCAGCATAGAGGTGGTATTGGAGGTCAAATATCCTGATGGTTTGTCCAATAGGGGCTGTGTAGATAGAGAAAAGGAGGGGGCCAAGGACCGAGCCTTGGGGGACCCCAACAGCAAGGGGAAGAGAAGGAGAGGTAGAGCCAGCAAAGGAGACACTGAAAGAGCGGTCAGATAGGTAGGAGGAGAACCAGGAGAGAGCTGTGTCCTTTAGGCCGATGGAGTGAAGCATACTGATGAGGAGTTTGTGGTCAACAGTGTCAAATGCTGCGGAGAGGTCAAGGAGGATCAGTAGGGAGTAGTCACCCCTCGATTTGGCTGATAGTAGGTCGTTTGATACCCTTGTAAGGGCAGTTTCTGTAGAGTGTTGGGGTCGGAAGCCAGACTGTAGGGGGTCGAGGAGAAAGTTCTCTGATAGATAGCTTACAAGGCGGGAGTAAACCAGCCGTTCTAGTAGTTTGGAGATGAAGGGGAGGTTTGAGATGGGCCGGTAATTGGCAACGTCAGTTGCGTCAAGAGTCGGCTTCTTTAGCAGTGGGGATATGATGGCGTGTTTGAAAGAAGAGGGAAAGAGGCCAGAGAGAGGTTGAATATAGTGGTGAGATGGGAGATGACCACTGGGGAGAGGGATCGGAGGAGATGTGAGGGGAGAGGGTCGCTAGCGCAGGTGGTGGGGCGAGCAGAGAAGAGCAGTTTGGAGACTTCTTCCTCTGTTGCTGGTCTGAGTACAGACAGTGAGCAGGAGCTAGATGCAGTGCTGACAAGACTAAGGTCAGGGCTAGTCTGGGATTTGGAAGTTATTTCTTGACGGATGTCATCAATTTTCTTTTTGAAATAGGCAGCCAGTTCAACAGCACTGAGATCCGTCACAGGGGGCTGCGGTTTAGGGCTGAGAAGAGTGTGAAAAGTATCGAAGAGTCGTTTAGGGTTGTGCGATAATGAGGAGACGAGAGAGGTAAAGTAGACTTGTTTGGCGTGGTGGAGGGCGAGGTTGTAGGTTCTGAGCATGAATTTGTAGTGGAGGAAGTCTGCGGACGTTTGCGATTTCCTCCACAGCCGTTCAGCACTTCTAGAGCACCGCCGGATAAAGCGCGTTTGAGGCGTGAGCCAGGGTTGGCGCGTTATACATCGGATGGCTTGGATCCTGGGGGGAGCCGCTTCATCCAGGGCATGTTTGAGAGCGGTGTTGTAGCGATCGGCAGCCAGGTTGGGGCAGGCGAGGAGAGAGATAGGGGACAGAGAGGACTGTAGTGATTCAGCAAAGTCTTGTGTGTGAATGGCCTCAAAGCTCCTGTAGGTACGGTAGGTAGGTGGGTGTGGAGAGATGTTAGGGAGCGTGACAGAGAAAGAGAGGAGGTTATGATCTGAGAGTGGGAGAGGGGAGTTAGTGAAGTTGGAAGCAGAGCAGAGACGGAGGAAGACCAGATCCAGAGTATTGCCATCCCTGTGAGTGGGAGAGGCTGTGAGTTGAGAGAGACCAAGGGAGGAGGTGAGCGAAAGTAGCTGAGAGGCAGATGGGGAGTTGGGGTCGTTAGTGGGGATGTTAAAGTCGCCTAAGATGAGGGTCGGGATTTCGCAGGATAGGAAGTGGGGGAGCCAGGCAGCAAAGTGATCCAAAAACAGGCGAGGAGCACCTGGGGGGCGGTAGATAACTGCTACTCGCATGGACAGCGGACGGAAAAGCCGTAGCATGTGTACTTCAAATGATGGAAAAGTGAGTGAGGGTACAGGGGGGATGACCTGGTAGGTGCATTTCGGGGAAAGAAGAGCACCTACTCCTCCGCCACGCCTGTCATCTGGTCTCGGGGTATGGGAGAATTGCAGGCCATTGTAAGACAGTGCAGCAGGGGAGGCCATGTCAGACTGCTGGATCCACGTTTCTGTGAGAGCGAGTAGACTCCTACTAAGGTTCTCTACTCCCTAGAGATGGATATATGTCCTGTCTATAGTGAGAGGAGCGCATATTCCACATAACTAGATGGCCAATAATGTTCTCATGCCGGATATACATGGACCAGACAAGATATGAGGAATGAACATCCTGTATCTCCAGTTTATGTGTAATGAATACATATTATACATACCGTGTATATACTCGAGTATAAGCCGAGTTTTTCAGCGCAAAAAAAATGTGCTGAAAAAGCCCCCCTCGGCTTCTACTCGAGTGAGGTTAAAAAAAACCCCGCAATACTCACCTCTCAGCCGCCGTCTGTGTCCCCGGCGCGATAGTCTCCCCGGCGGTGCGGCAAGCTGCTTCAGACTTCTCCCCGCTGTCATCTCCCTGGCTCGGTTTTAAATTCCCCGCCGCCAGCGCTGTGTAACTAAGCGCTGTGATTGTATCGAGCACCAGCCATTTACAGACATTCAGTGAATGGCTTTGATTGGTTTATCGAGCGCCGGTTGTGATTGGCTGGCCCTCGATCCAATCACAGCACTTAGTTACATGGCGCTGACGGCGGGGTATTTCAAAACTGAACCAGTAAGATGACAGTGGGGAGAAGTCTGAAGCAGCTTGCTGCACCCCCGGGGAAGAGCATCGCACTGGGGACACAGACACCGGCTGGGAGGTGAGTGTTGCGGTTTTTTTTTTACCTAGTATATACTTGAGTTTATACTCCAGTCAATGAGTTTTACCAGTTTTTTTTTTTTTGTAAAACTTAGGGACTCTGCTTATTCTCGGGTAGGCTAATACTCGATTATATACGGTAAGTAGAGGCTAATAATTTTCCCTTTTTTAATAGAGCTGTCATGATCTGGATATAGCCGTTTATATCGGAATAAACACATATTCCACATAAGTACATGTTATTAGATGTTTATGCAATATTATTCTTTTTTTATAGAAATGTAAATAACAGGATCTATGTATTGGAATTCATACACATTCAGCTTGAGTAGACGAGCACTTTTTTGCAAGCACCTATGTGCACATATTCTGTTCATTCCATGTTTAAGAACAGGAAGTATGTGGCCAATATACTGTAAAATACAGATAAGGTATACCCTGTTCATTACATGGCTATTGAGCACAGGAAAATTATTAAGCGTCCACTTCTATATTCTGCTATAAACTTTTATATAGGCTGTTCATTCCATGTGTATGTGGCTCAGAAGTGTAATTGGGTGTCTAATCATGTGGAATATGTCTTCATTCCACTATAAACTATGCACATGCATCTATCAAGCACAGGAAAATTGCTCTACCCAAGACAATCGTGTTAATTCTCAATACCCACAGTTTAAAGCATATGCTTAAAACGCCCCTTTACGGGGAGGACTACCATATTTCCTAATCCATCGCTTTTCCACTTACCCTACACTCCCCCTTGTAAACCTGTCCCCCCTCTTCATCCTCCACACATTCTAATGCACTTCCTATCTGTTTATACACAAATACAGCTGGTGGCCAGTTCATGCAGCTTATAGTACCTTTTATATATAACTTTTTTGCTGGACTGTACAGAAGAAGCTTTTATATCTCTTGTGTTGCCTCTACTTCCTAGTAGTCTGTAAGCTCTTGAGAGCCGGACCCTCACGCCTTTTTTGCGAACTTTCCATCGTCTTAAGGCTGCTTTCACATCTGCGTTGGGGATTCCACTTTCCTGCTACATTAGGGGTGCAGTAAAGGGGAACAGTTCCATCTCTGGACTGAACCAAACAGCGCCAGGCGGACCCCATTGACTGTTATGGGGTCCGTCAGCTTTCCACCCAGCTGGCTGGTTTTTGGATGGAAGAATAAGCCCTGCAATGCAGTGCTTTTTTATTCCGGTATTTTCAGCCGCATCCATGATAGAACCTCCAACTGCAGGTTCCAACGCAGATGTGAAACCAGCCTAATACTATATGTTATGTCTTATTCTGTGTGTGTTCCCTCTGATTTGTGGAATATGTTGGCGCTGCATAAATAAATTAGGTGAACGCCAAAAAATATACAATTCTGGTACTGTCTATTTTCTTAGTCTTCACTACACAAGATGATGTGATATTTTAACCGCCTTCCCGCTATATGACTTTAAGGGATTAAACGACAATAAATCAGCAAACTTGCTATAGGGAAACACAAGCATACATAATTCTTGTATTCGTACAACCGTAAATATGACTCCTCTTGCCGTTCCTGCTGCCATTGAGTCATGTGAGAGCCCCGGGTATTATCAGACCGGTTTATTATTTTGTCTGGTGATTTATGTATATATTTTTCCCATGTTACAGTATTGACATTTGTGTATTTTAGGAAGACCTGGAAAATGGAGAAGAAGTTGCAACTTGTCCGAGCTGCTCATTACTTGTGAGGGTTATCTATGACAAGGTGAGTACTGGTTATATCAAGTTGTTCGTCATATTGACGTCAGACATAGCTTTTAGCCTTATGTTATGAACTAGTTGACTGTTGACGTAACTGGAGCAATCAATGCCAGTCAGGTGCTACAAAAGCTAATAAAGTCTTGCGGTGCATTAAAAAAGGTATAGGGGTGAGAGATTAGAACATTATTCTTCCACAATATAAGGCACCTGTCAGGCCTCACACGAAATACTGTGTACAGCTCTGAACACCGATGCTCAGGAAAGATGTTGCAGTGCTTTATGGGGTTCAAAGACGTGCAACTAAACTAATAAATGGAATGAAGGGACTGGAATACCCAGAGAGGCTATCCAAATTGGGATTATTTACCCTGGAAAAAAGATAGCTACGGGGCGATCAAATAACTATGTATAAATACATGAGTGGACAATACAAGGAGCTCTCCCAAGATCTGTTTATACCCAGGACTGCGACGGTAACAAGAGGGCATTCGCTATGTCTAGAAGAAAGCGGGTTCCATCACCAACACAGAAGGGGGTTCTTTACTGTAAGAGCAGTGAGACTGTGGAACTCCCTGCCTGAGGACGTGGTGATGGCAAAGTAGTTTAAGAGGGGACTAGATGCATTTCTAGAGCGCTATGATATTATAGGATACAGACATTAAATAATGGGGCTGTTGGGTCCGGGCCTTGGAGTCAGGTAGGAACTTTCAAAACATTGATCCAGAGATTATTCGGACTGCTATTATGGAGCTGGGAAGGATTCCCCCCCCCCCCCCAAATGAACTAAATTGGCTTCTGCCTCATTGGGTTATTTTTTGCCCTCCTCTGGATCAACAATTGAGGGGGTTGAAACGGGCTGAACTAGATGGACATTGAGCACATACATATTATGTTAGGCTGAAGGGAGACATTCTATGGATTAGGGAGCGATAGCTGGCAGACACTTCTGTGAGGGTCGTGGTTTTTGTAGATGTTTATTTGTTGATCTGCAACCCTCTAACGTCTAATTTATGGGATAACTGTTGCTGGATTACAGGGGTTCTGTACTAATTGTTGCGGGATATTCCTAGGAAGTTCCATCAGGTGTTCGTCAGACTGCCTCATCTCCCACCTTGTACGGGGGTGAAGGTCCTCCATCAAGCTATGTGGAGCGCCCTGGTTGGTTTTACAGCTCAGTTGTAATATGAAAAACGGAGGAGCTGTATAGATTGTGGTTTCTTCCTTGTTCTTGTGCTCGGCGGGGATACCAACAGTTTGACAAGCACTAATCATATATTGATGACATCATAAGAGTACACCAATAGTATTCATTCAGTTTGTCATGTGGCCACAGTCTTCCTTCCTTATAACACCCAATCAACTAAAGCAGTTCTACACAAGAACGACTCCTAACATCGCATATATTCGCTTTCTAGTGATTTTTAAGAAACCCTTTTTAACCACGCTAGAGGACTTATACTTGTGATTGCTCCTGTTATACATTATAGTAGATTATGCTTTTCAGTGTTGCACTGACAGGCAACCTAATAACACATTCAAGGGTGTGACAATGGAGTGTCGGAGGAACGCTCTTCCCTTTGTCAAACCACTCAGCTGCTGTGGTCAGCCTCCACCATGGCATTTTAGGGATTTAAACAATCAGAAGTTCCAAAAATCTCAGTCATTGCTAATGGCTCTGGAGCAGCTTCTGTGTAGTAAATCTATGACACAATGGGGAAGAGTTACCTGAACTGGCATTTTATACACGGTCTATTGCCCCTTTTACACAGGCCGAGAAGCGCACGATTCTCGTTTGCCAGACGGAATGTGCTGGTGACGTCATCAATAGGTCAGTCACACTGGGGTAGCCTGTTTAGATTTGGAAGATTCTCCTTGAGGACCGTGCAGTACTTATCGTTCAGTGTTTTACATTCCTAAGTGAAACACTGAACGATGAGTGTTTAACCCCTTAACGTTTCGGGGCGTACATTTACGTCTTGCATAGTCAGGGTATTTCTGACGGGAGATCGTGAGGTGATCTCTCTCCATACAACGCTGGTGGCCGGCTGTTTCTTACAGCTAACACCTGGCGTCAACAGCTCTGATAAGCCATGCAGTTGATCGGAGCTGTTAACCCTTTGAATGCCGCTGTCAATTCTGAGATCGCAGGGAATCGTGCGGGTGTCATGGCAGCTGGGGCCTTCTGAAAGGCCTCAGGGTTGTCTTGACAGAATGCCTATCAAGCCATGCATGTAGGGTGGCTTGATAGAATGCCTGCCCAATCGCAGCATTATGTAATGCTATGGCATTGCATCATACTGCAGGAGCGATCAAAATATCGCAAGTTGTTGTCCCCTCTGGGGATTAAGATAAAAAGTAAAAATAAGATCAGTAAAGGTTCACTAATTATTAAAAAAAAAACCTTTTGCCATATTTATAATAAAAGAATCTAAATAATAAAAAAAAAAAAACATATTTGGTATCGCTGCATCCGTAAAAGTCCGATCTATCAAAGTAACACATTATTTACCCCGCACAATGAACATCATTAGAAAAAAATAAAAATAAAGAACGACAGAAATGCACTTTTTTTGTTCACCTCATCTCCAAGAAAAAAACGCAAAAAAAAGCGATCAAAAGGTCGTATGTATTCCAAACTGGTACCATCAGAAGCTACAGGACATCTGACAAAAATTGAGCCTTCACACAGCTATGTTGATGGAAAAATAAGTTATTGCACTCAGAAGATGGCGTCAGAGAATAATTTTAAAAAGTTAAATATCTGAAAAAAAATAAAAGCGGTACAGCAAAAAAAAAAAAACTATACAAGTTTGGTATCGTAGTAATCGTACTGACACATAGAATTAAGTTATCTTGTCATTTTTGTAGCAGTTTGTGCGCCGTGAAAACAAGACGCACCGAAAGATGGCGGAATTTCGTTGTTTGGTTTTTTTATTTTCATTTTACTTAGATTTTTTTTTTTTTAGTTTTTTTTCGGTACATTATATTGTTCCATTGAAAAATACAACTCGTCTTGCAAAAAACAATCCCTCATACAGCTACGTCGATGGACAAAGGAGTTAGGTTTTTAAAAAAAGGGAGGGAGGGGGGAAGGGCCATGTCCTTAAGGGGTTAAACAGACAGCACAATAAGTGCCTCAGCTGGCACTGGTTTTTCTAGCAGCTGAAATTGTATGACAAGCGAGAGCCTCTTTCAGTGACTTGCTTGCATTTAAACTAAATGATTTATAGTTCAGTTATGTTTGTTTGAATGATAATCATTCCAGCTAAATGGGACATAAGTAAAGACTGCAGCATAGTAAAGTGTGCCAAGTTTATATCTTAAGAAGTTGGGCAGTCTGTGTGATATGCAGCAAACTTAAAGTCTACTTGAGCTTTCAAAAATTTTTCAAGCGGCCTTTGTTGCCACTTTGCTGCTGTTTGCACCAAGATCTAGCGGTCTTCCTATTTTTCTGCTGCACTGCTGTTTGCGATCCATTTACAGGTGTAAGGGTGGTGTGGGGAATCTCCTAAGCAGACACTCTGTCAGCACTGTACCGGCTAGGACTTACTCTCCCACACTTCCCATGCTGCCATGCATAGCCCTGCTGTAAACACTTACAAGACATCTGAATGCCTGCCCCTCTATTGCACGTAGTAACTCGCCATCCTCCTCTCCCTTTTACTAGAGAAGCCAAATGCTTAACAACAGGCAGTGGATGCAGAAGTGCTGAAGGGGAGAATACCTAGTAGCATGCACTTCAAACTTGATTTTCAGTGGTAAATCAAAAGCATTTTAATGCATTTGTACAAGATTGATAATGAATACACAGGCAGTTACATGACCATACATTGTGTGAAAAATGAGTGCCCATTGAAATCTATGCCAGCTCTAAACTGGTGTAGAATTCAGCTATAATTTGTTACTTTCTGACATAAATGATAGTAGATCTGATGGGCCTGTGAGGCTCTGCACACTTTTCTAAAAGTGACATGCTGGGCGCAAGAAGACCAAAAGTCGCAACGTGAGACTTGCAAAAAAAACTATGCGTTTTTTTTTTGTTTTTTTTTACCATGTTAATACACTGGTATGCCTGTGCTGTATATTTACAGCAAGCAAGGAAAGGGGTATATGGGAGTGAGTTGCAATATTACACATGGCTCATTGACAGGAATGTTGCTTCTTGAAGAAAGTGGCCAGGTGTTTTTGTTTTAGTTTGTTTTTATGTCTTAATTAAATGCTATTCTCTTTGATTGCAGGATGAGTTTATGAAGGGAGAGGTTGTCTCTGAACCCCTGTCCAGCTCAACTGATCTCTTAAAGTGCTGACTCGGACCAAAGAAGAATTTTCCCAGAAACGCTGTCTTTTGAGGGCATCAACACTTTTTGCAGGTCATCAGACCACAACTTCAGTTGGATTTTTATTTCTTTCTGCTTTTTTTGGAAAATGTGTTTTGGGGATTTTTTTAAACCACTGAAGTTGTAAGTCTTAAGTCCATTGAGCACAAACAAGAACATCTGACATGCAATTTTGGAGATTTTCAAACTTTTTGAACTGTCTTAATGCTTGGACCTGGCCTGAGGTCGGCTATAGCTTTTGTGGTGAATGTGGAGACTGGTACGCTATATGAAGAAGCTATTCTACGTTTCTTCTGCTTGGCCTGGATTTACACATATAAGATATTATAAGCTATGACTATATTAGATGCTACCTGTTTATATTTATTTTAATAAAGATATTTTTATTGGCATCGCTGAGTTTGTGTTTCACAAAGCACAAATATCACACTTCTACGTACGTGACTCTCAGTTATCTGCATAGAACTTGCTGATATTCATGCCTAGACAAGACAGACGGCCTCATTCACATGTATGCAAGTGATTAACAGTCACAGAAATTTCTGTAATGTGCTGTGTATGAATTCACCCTTCGGATTTGTTCATTTTTTACTTTTCTGTCAGAAACGTTTCCCGCCATATCTCCCTGATGGAAGGCTGCAGTGTATGTCACTGTATAAGCATGGAGTAGCATACATAGCCAGTAGACCCCCGTTGTAAAAATAATGCCTTATTATACATATAATATATACATTAGAATTTTTTTCAATTTTGTTTTGGCTTTTCTTTAATTATATGCTTTTGTATAGGAAAATCATTAGACTACACTTTACTTTGCAGTGAGGAAGAAAGGTTTTGCCTACAGAGTCATTGTATGCCAATGGACAATCATTTGGCAAATAAGTAGTCAGTTATTTAAATCGATGTGTTGAAGGCATGAAAAGTGGTCAAGTGTAAAAGGCCCATTTACACGGGACGAGTGTTGGGCAAATGGTACCCGACAATGCATCCCTGTGTATCATCGCTCCCTTGCTGTTACACAGGAGCGAGTATCGCTGGATCACTCACAGTGCAGTGCAGAAAGGCTGGGGAGCATACAGCTCTGAGTCAGACTTCAAAGTGCTGGCTGTTTCTTGCAGCTGAAACCCGCCCTCAACAGCTCAGATCAACAGTAGAGATGAGCGAACACCAAAATGTTCGGGTGTTCGTTATTCGGAACGAACTTCCCGTGATGCTCGAGGGTTCGTTTCGAACAACGAACCCCATTGAAGTCAATGGGCGACCAGAACATTTTTGTATTTCGCCGATGCTCGCTAAGGTTTTCATGTGTGAAAATCTGGGCAATTCAGGAAAGTGATGGGAATGACACAGTGACGGATAGGGCAGGCGAGGGGCTACATGTTGGGCTGCATCTCAACTTCACAGGTCCCACTATTAAGCCACAATAGCGGCAAGAGTGGGCCCCCCCCCCCCCCAACAACTTTTACTTCTGAAAAGCCCTCATTAGCATGGCATACCTTTGCTAAGCACCACACTACCTCCAACAAAGCACAATCACTGCCTGCATGACACACCACTGACACTTCTCCTGGGTTACATGCTGCCCAACCGCACCCCCTCCCCCCCACAGCGCACACCAAACTGTCCCTGCGCAGCCTTCAGCTGCCCTCATGCCACACCACCCTCATGTCTATTTAGAAGTGCGTCTGCCACGACGAGGGACCGCAGGCACACACTGCACAGGGTTGGCACGGCTAGGTAGCGACCCTCTTTAATAGGGGCGGGGCGATAGCCCACAATGCTGTACAGAAGCAATGAGAAATATAATCCTGTGCCACCGCCATCAGGAGCTGCACACCTGGGCATAGCAATGGGGAACCTATGTGCCACACACTATTCATTCTGTCAAGGTGTCTGCATGCCCCAGTCAGACTGGTAATATGCACCTTAACAGTAACCGCGTTGGTGGTAATGTGGTGGTGACTGCGGACCTAGTAGCACGGTTGTATTTTGTTGGTTTTCGGAATGTGGCCAGGATTAACCCCTTCCCGCTCCTGGACGTACCTGGTACGTCATGGCAGCCTGGTACTTCCCGCAACATGACGTACCTGGTACGTCCTGGAGATAGCACGGGATCACATGTGATCCCGCGCTATCCCGCAGCGGGAGCCGGCTGTCAGTCACAGCCGGCGTCCCGCTCCAACAGCGGGGGGGCATCGGAGATGCGCCCGCCGCTGTTAACCCCTTCCCTGCCGCGATCTAAGTAGATCGCGGCAGGGAAAGAGTTCACAGAGGGATCGCGATCCCTGTGTGTCTCCGGCCGGAACTCGCGATGTTATCGCGAGAGCCCGGCCTGTCACCATGGCAACAGGACGCCAGACACTGGCGTCCTGTATTGCCTGTGCCTATTATCGCTGTACAAGCGATAAGGCATGGCAGAGCAGTAGCTCTGCCATGCCTTATGACAGCGATCATAGGCACAGTGATGTAAGTCCCTCAGAGGGACTCAAATAGTATTAAAAAAAAGAAAAGAAAAGTGTAAAAAAAATAAAAATGTAAAAAAAAAAATGTAAAAAACCCCTTTTTTATGCTTTTTCTAATATTAGCATAAAAAAAGGGAAAAAAAACTAAAACCCCACATATTGGGTATTGACGCGTCCGTAACGACGTGTACAAAAAGTTGAACATGCTTTTTATTTTGTACGACAAAAAGCGTAAAAAAAACGCTAAAAAACAGAGGCAAAATGCTAATATTTAGCATTTTGCCTCACAAAAAATGCAATAAAAGTGATCAAAAAAGCCGTACATTTCCCAAAATGGTACCAATAAAAACTACAGCTCGTCTCGCAAAAAATAAGCCCTCATAGAGCTCCGTACATAGAAAAATAAAAAAGTTACAGGACTTTGAATGCAGCTATAGAGAAAAAAAAAAGATTTCCAAAAAAAGGGGGTTTTATTGCAAAAAAGTGTAAAAACCTAAAAAAAATATAACAATTTTGGTATCGTTGTTACCGTACCGACCCGCAGAAAAATTTTAGTGTGTCATTTATGCTGCATGATTAACGCTGTAAAAAAAAAAAAAAAATCTATGGCAGAATTGATGCGTTTTCTCTCCCTGTTATCATTAAAAAAAAAAAAAAAAAAATTTACGATATTGTCTATATACCCAAAAGTGGCACCGATAAAAACTACAGATCGCCACGCAAAAAACAAGCCCTTACACGGCCGCGTCCACGGAAAAATAAAAAAGTTATGGCTTTTGAAAAATGGAGATGGAAAAATACCAAAAAATCGCTTGGTCCTCAACGCCAAAATAGGCCATGTCATTAAGGGGTTAAGTGGGCCGTGGCGGGGGGATGGTGGGGGGGCTCTCTTGTAGTGTCGGTAAAGGTGAAATTCTTGGACTGCCACCAGACGAACCAATGCAAAGGCATTTGCCAACAATGTTTTCCCTGTTGGAGGAGGAGGGGGATGTTTTTGAGGCACTACGTGTCCTCTCCACGTGTCCGTTCCATGTCAGCAATAGTAGCACTCAAGACAGGCCCCAGTAACAATTCTGAAGCAGCAGTATAGCGGGAGCGCAGTCTTCGTTCCATGTAAGCAATAGTAGCACTCAAGACAGGCCCCAGTAACAATTCTGAAGCAGCAGTATAGCGGGAGCGCAGTCTTCGTTCCATGTAAGCAATAGTAGCACTCAAGACAGGCCCCAGTAACAATTCTGAAGCAGCAGTATAGCGGGAGCGCAGTCTTCGTTCCATGTAAGCAATAGTAGCACTCAAGACAGGCCCCAGTAACAATTCCGAAGCAGCAGTATAGCGGGAGCGCAGTCTTCGTTCCATGTAAGCAATAGTAGCACTCAAGACAGGCCCCAGTAACAATTCTGAAGCAGCAGTATAGCGGGAGCGCAGTCTTCGTTCCATGTAAGCAATAGTAGCACTCAAGACAGGCCCCAGTAACAATTCTGAAGCAGCAGTATAGCGGGAGCGCAGTCTTCGTTCCATGTAAGCAATAGTAGCACTCAAGACAGGCCCCAGTAACAATTCTGAAGCAGCAGTATAGCGGGAGCGCAGTCTTAGTTCCATTTCAGTAGCCTTAGTATAGCCAAGGCACAAGTGACATTTATGTAGCTAAAGTGTAGGCCAACCCCACACACCTTTCTGTACCATGAGTGCAGGCGAAGAACATAGAAATTACTATGATTACACTGTAGGTGAGGGCCCCAAAAAATTGGTGTACCAACAGTACTAATGTACCTCAGTAAAAATTGGCCATGCCCAACCAAGATGGCAGGTGAATCGCTTTGGTTAATGTGGCTTAAGTGGTAACTAGGCCTGGAGGCAGCCCAGTGTAACGAAAAATTGGTTCAAGTTAAAGTTCCAACGCTTTTAAGCTAATTGAAACTTATAAAAATTGTTCTGAAAAATTATTTGAGTGAGCCTTGTGGCCCTAAGAAAAATTGCCCGTTCAGCGTGATTACGTGAGGTTTCAGGAGGAGGAGCAGGAGGAGGAGGAGGAGGAGGAGGAATATTAGACACAGATTGATGAAGCAGAAATGTCCCCGTTTTGGATGGTGAGAGAGAACGTAGCTTCCATCCGTGGGTGCAGCCTACGTATTGCTTACGTATCGCTGCTGTCCGCTGGTGGAGAACAGAAGTCTGGGGAAATCCAGCCTTTGTTCATCTTGATGAGTGTTAGCCTGTCGGCACTGTCGGTTGACAAGCGGCTACGCTTATCTGTGATGATTCCCCCAGCCGCACTAAACACCCTTTCCGACAAGACGCTAGCCGCAGGACAAGCAAGCACCTCAAGGGCATACAGGGCTAGTTCAGGCCACGTGTCCAGCTTCGACACCCAGTAGTTGTAGGGGGCAGAGGCGTCACCAAGGATGGTCGTGTGATCCGCTACGTACTCCCTCACCATCCTTTTACAGTGCTCCCGCCGACTCAGCCGTGACTGGGGAGCGGTGATACAGTCTTGGTGGGGAGCCATAAAGCTGGCCAGGCCCTTAAAGACTGTTGCACTGCCTGGGATGTACATGCTGCTCGATCTACGCACATCCCCTGCTACCTTGCCCTCGGTACTGCGCCTTCTGCCACTAGCGCTGTCGGCTGGGAATTTTACCATCAGCTTGTCCGCAAGGGTCCTGTGGTATAGCAACACTCTCGAACCCCTTTCCTCTTCGGGAATCAGAGTGGGCAGGTTCTCCTTATACCGTGGATCGAGCAGTGTGTACACCCAGTAATCCGTCGTGGCCAGAATGCGTGCAACGCGAGGGTCACGAGAAAGGCATCCTAACATGAAGTCAGCCATGTGTGCCAGGGTACCAGTACGCAACACATGGCTGTCCTCACTAGGAAGATCACTTTCAGGATCCTCCTCCTCCTCCTCCTCCTCAGGCCATACACGCTGAAAGGATGACAGGCAATCAGCCGGTGTACCGTCAGCAGCGGCCCAAGCTGTCTCTTCCCCCTCCTCATCCTCCTCATGCTCCTCCTCCTCCTCCTGTACGCGCTGAGAAATAGACAGGAGGGTGCCCTGACTATCCAGCGGCATACTGTCTTCCCCCGCCCCCGTTTCCGAGCGCAAAGCAGCTGCCTTTATGGTTTGCAGGGAATTTCTCAAGATGCATAGCAGAGGAATGGTGACGCTAATGATTGTAGCATCGCCGCTCACCACCTGGGTAGACTCCTCAAAATTACCAAGGACATGGCAGATGTCTGCCAACCAGGCCCACTCTTCTGAAAGGAATTGAGGAGGCTGACTCCCACTGCGCCGCCCATGTTGGAGTTGGTATTCGACTATAGCTCTACGTTGTTCATAGAGCCTGGCCAACATGTGGAGCGTAGAGTTCCACCGTGTGGGCACGTCGCACAGCAGTCGGTGCACTGGCAGCTTAAAGTGATGTTGCAGGGTGCGCAGGGTGGCAGCGTCCGTGTGGGACTTGCGGAAATGTGCGCAGAGCCGGCGCGCCTTTACGAGCAGGTCTGACAAGCGTGGGTAGCTTTTCAGAAACCGCTGAACCACCAAATTAAAGACGTGCGCCAGGCATGGCACGTGCGTGAGGCTGCCAAGCTGCAGAGCCGCCACCAGGTTACGCCCGTTGTCACACACGACCATGCCCGGTTGGAGGCTCAGCGGCGCAAGCCAGCGGTCGGTCTGCTCTGTCAGACCCTGCAGCAGTTCGTGGGCCGTGTGCCTCTTATCGCCTAAGCTGAGTACTTTCAGCACGGCCTGCTGACGCTTGCCCACCGCTGTGCTGCCACACCGCGCGACACCGACTGCTGGCGACATGCTGCTGCTAACACATCTTGATTGCGAGACAGAGGAGGAGGAGGAGGAGGGTGCTTTAGTGGAGGAAGCATACACCTCCGCAGATACCAGCACCGAGCTGGGGCCCGCAATTCTGGGGGTGGGTAGGACGTGAGCGGTCCCAGGCTCTGACTCTGTCCCAGCCTCCACTAAATTCACCCAATGTGCCGTCAGGGAGATGTAGTGGCCCTGCCCGCCTGTGCTTGTCCACGTGTCCGTAGTTAAGTGGACCGTGGCAGTAACCGCATTGGTGAGGGCGCGCACAATGTTGCGGGAGATGTGGTCGTGCAGGGCTGGGACGGCACATCGGGAAAAGTAGTGGCGACTGGGAACTGAGTAGCGCGGGGCCGCCGCCTCTATGATACTTTTGAAGGACTCAGTTTCCACAACCCTATACGGCAGCATCTCAAGGCTGATGAATTTTGCTATGCGGACGGTTAACGTTTGAGCGTGCGGGTGCGTGGCGGCGTACTTGCGCTTGCGCTCGAACACTTGCGCAAGCGACGGCTGAACGGTGCGCTGAACTACACTGCTGGATGGGGCCGAGGACAGCGGAGATGAGGGTGTGGGTGCAGGCCATGAGGCGGTAGTGCCTGTGTCCTGAGAGGGGGGTTGCATCTCAGTGGCAGGTTGGGGCACAGGGGGAGAGGCAGGGGTGCAAACCGGAGGCGGTGAACGGCCTTCGTCCCACCTTGTGGGGTGCTTGGCCATCATATGTCTGCGCATGGTGGTGGTGGTGAGGCTGTTGGTGTTGGCTCCCCGGCTGAGCTTTGCGCAACAAAGGTTGCACACCACTGTTCGTCGGTCGTCAGGCGTCTCTGTGAAAAACTGCCAGACCTTAGAGCACCTCGGCCTCTGCAGGGTGGCATGGCGCGAGGGGGCGCTTTGGGAAACACTTGGTGGATTATTCGGTCTGGCCCTGCCTCTACCCCTGGCCCTGGCCACCGCACTGCCTCTTGCAACCTGCCCTGCTGATGCCCTTGACTCCCCCTCTGAAGACCTGTCCTCCTGAGTAAGCGTTGCACACCAGGTGGGGTCAGTCACCTCATCGTCCTGCTGCTCTTCCTCCGAATCCTCTGTGCGCTGCTCCCTTGGACTTACTGCCCTTACTACTACCTCACTGCAAGACAACTGTGTCTGATCGTCATCGTCCTCCTCACCCACAGAAAGTTGTTGAGACAGTTGGCGGAAGTCCCCAGCCTCTTCCCTCGGACCCCGGGAACTTTCGAATGGTTGGGCATCAGTGACGATAAACTCCTCTGGTGGGAGAGGAACCGCTGCTGCCCAATCTAAGCAGGGGCCCGAGAACAGTTCCTGGGAGTGTTCCCGCTCCTGAGCAGGTGTCATTGTAGTGGAGTGAGGAGGCTGGGAGGAAGGAGGAGCAGCAGACAGAGGATTCGGATTTGCAGCAGTGGACGGCGCAGAACTGCGTGTTGACGATAGGTTGCTCGAAGCACTTTCTGCCATCCAGGACAGGACCTGCTCACACTGCTCATTTTCTAATAACCGTGTCCCGCGTGGACCCATTAATTGGGCGATGAATGTGGGGACGCCAGAAACGTGCCTCTCTCCTAATCGCGCAGCAGTCGGCTGCGACACACCGGGATCAGGAGCTCGGCCTGTGCCCACACCCTGACTTGGCCCTCCGCGTCCTCGGCCGCGTCCACGTCCTCTAGGCCTACCCCTACCCCTCAGCATGCTGTATTACCAGTGATTTGATTTCACAGGCAGGAAATAAATTGGCGCAAGACTGCAGGCCAAATATAATTTTTTCCCTTTTTGGAAAACGAAAGGCCCCACTGCCTCTAGTGAATGAATAATCTAAGTTTAATAACTGTGCTGTGTCCCTGCTAATGTGTCACAGAACGTGAGGGTAGCAGAGTTATTATAACTCTGGCAGAGCAGGTATTTTTTTTCCCAATTAAGGAAAGCAAATGGCGAAGCCAGCAGTAAAGCGTAGCTGGGTGCGTATGATTTAGCAATGTTTTTCACGCAGCTCACACGTGTCCACCGCCCGTAAGGACGGACAGAGGCTGGACAAATAGATTTGTTTTCACTTGTTTTTCCACCAAAAGGCAGCACTGCGTATATTCAATGAACATGAGAAGTTTAATAACTGTGCTGTGTCCCTGCTAATGTGTCACAGAACGTGAGGGTAGCAGAGTTATTATAACTCTGGCAGAGCAGGTATTTTTTTTCCCAATTAAGGAAAGCAAATGGCGAAGCCAGCAGTAAAGCGTAGCTGGGTGCGTATGATTTAGCAATGTTTTTCACGCAGCTCACACGTGTCCACCGCCCGTAAGGACGGACAGAGGCTGGACAAATAGATTTGTTTTCACTTGTTTTTCCACCAAAAGGCAGCACTGCGTATATTCAATGAACATGAGAAGTTTAATAACTGTGCTGTGTCCCTGCTAATGTGTCACAGAACGTGAGGGTAGCAGAGTTATTATAACTCTGGCAGAGCAGGTATTTTTTTTCCCAATTAAGGAAAGCAAATGGCGAAGCCAGCAGTAAAGCGTAGCTGGGTGCGTATGATTTAGCAATGTTTTTCACGCAGCTCACACGTGTCCACCGCCCGTAAGGACGGACAGAGGCTGGACAAATAGATTTGTTTTCACTTGTTTTTCCACCAAAAGGCAGCACTGCGTATATTCTATGAATAATAACTGTGTTGTGGCCCTGCCTATACAATTCTTTCCCTGCAGTATCAATGGAGGGTGGAATGCTCTGCAGAGGCGATTTTGAGAAGCCCAAAAAAAATGCAGCACAGCTAACAGCAGCCTGGACAGTACTGCACACGGATAAATATGGCCCTAGAAAGGACCGTTGAGGTTCTTGAAGGCTACACTCACTCCTAACACTCTCCCTGCCTATGCAGCACTTCTGTCCCTAATGCCAGGTGCAACGCTCTGCAGAGCCGATTTTGAGGAAAAAAAAATGCCACTGCTAACAGCAGCCAACACACAGCTATCAGTGGCCCTAATAAGGACCTTTGGGGGGTCTTGAAGCCTACACTAACTACCAATTCTTTCCCTACAGCAGCTCCGGTATAAACAGCACTGTCCCTCATCTAACTCACCAGGCATCTGAGGCGAGCCGCGGGAGGGGCCGACTTTTATATTAGGCGAACACCTGATCTCGCCAGCCACTCACAGCAGGGGGGTGGTATAGGGCTTAAACGTTGCAGGGGGAAGTTGTAATGCCTTCCCTGTCTTTCAATTGGCCAGAAAAGCGCGCTAACGTCTCAGGGAAGGAAGTGAAAGTAACCAGAACACCGCATGGTGTTCGTTACGAATAACGAACATCCCGAACACCCTAATATTCGCACAAATATCAAGCTCGGACGAACGCGTTCGCTCATCTCTAATCAACAGTGATGCTGATTGTAACTGTTAACTTTTGAAATACCCCGAATTATGTTCGTTGGTCCCAATTGGCTCCCCATGATGAAATCGTTGCCATGACCCACAGAGCTGCCACTGCCAATCAAGCCATGCCTGTGTCGTGCCTTCATAGATCACGGTATAATGTAATACTAAGGTATTACATCATAATGTAGAAGCAATCAAACCATCGTAAGTTCTTGTCCCCTAAAAGGGACTTTAAAAATAATTTAAAAGAATTAAAAATCAATTTTAAAAAATGTAGTAATAATAAAAAGGTAACAAAAGTTAAAAAAAAACCTTTATCCATATTTATAATAATCTAAATAAAAATAAGCTTAAACATATTTGGTATAGATGCATTCATAAGTTTGATATATCAAAGTAATGCCTTATGTACCCTGCACTTTGAATGTCATCAGAAAGAAAAATAATGCCAGAACTGCGCTTTCTCTCCAGGAAAAAAATGTAATAAGCTATCAAAAAGCAGTATGCATTCCAATATGATACAAACAAACCATAGGACGTCTCACGAACAAGGAGCCTTCGCCCAACTGTTTTGATGGAAAAAATAAAGTTTTGACGGTCAGAAGATGGTAGCAAAAAATAATGTAATTATTTTTTTTACCAAAAACCTTTTTATTTTAAAAGTAGTACAGTGAAAAAAAACTATATAAATTTGGTATCGTAGTAATTGTACTGACCTACAGAATAAAGTTGTTGTTGTTTTTGTTGTAGTAGAGTGTATGCTCTGGAAGAAAGACTTCCCCCAAAGATGGTGGAATTTAATTTGCCCCCCCCCACCCCCCCCTCACCACCCAACCTCACTCCACTAAAGTTAACTGAGTGAATCTTGCCTCCATATCGTGCTCTTCACCATGTGAATTCCCCAAGGATGCAAGGAGTTTTCATGTCAAAACAGCCTTGCATTGCATGACCGCTCCAGCGACGGACGGGCAAGTGGAGACATGGGTTGGGTGCCGACAGTGACAGGGAACGTCTTTGTCACACCCACCAGTACAGCAGTGTAGGGTTTGTGGAGAGCGGGTTTGGTGCTAATGCGCTTTACAGGAGTGAAGCACAGCGCGGAGAGGGCCAGCAGGGCTGGCTGCTGCAGACAGGTAGCTGTGGATGGCTCTGTCCATTTACATTACTTACATGGGGAAGCAATGGCACCAGGATGTACTAGTGGAACACAGCAAGCGGCGGAGGCAGTGTGATGCTCTGAGCAATGTTCTGCTGGGAAACCTTGTGTCTTGACATCCATGTGACCTATTTCAGTAAGAGAGTGTGCCCTTCTACACTGCAAAAATTGTTCAGGAATAGCTTAGCCTCTAAAATTCTCCAGACCTCAATCTGATTGGGCATCTGTGGAACATGCAGGAAAAACTAGTCCTGGCCATGCATGCCCCATCTCACAATTTACAGAAGGTAAAGGAACTGCTAATGTCTTCGTAGCAGATACCGAAGGACACCCTTAGGCCTCATGTCCACGGGCGGGCCAAGTTCTGTGGGCGGGAGCCCCACCATGGGATCCCACCCTGCCCGTGGCATGAGGACATTACAGGCATGCGGGTCGTCTGTCGTCTCCTCTGTGCATGTGCGCAGTGGAGATTTTTTTTTTTTTTAAACTCCTGCTTGCCAGCAGGATTCGCAGCACACCTGGAGTGACAGTTCCGGGTGTGCCGCAGATTGGAATGCTTTTATGGACTGCGGGACCCGTGGCAAAACGGAGCATGCTGTGATTTGTTTTCCGGACCAGAAAGTGCAGAAAACAAATCTGCATCCTTTAATTAAGCTGCGGGCGCCCATGAATAATCTAACGTGCATCCCAGAATTTAAACCCGCCCGTGGACACGAGCCCTAAGAGAACTAGTGGAGTCCATGCCTCATCAGGTCGAAACTCCTTTGTCCGCTCAAGGGGGCTCGTATAATAGTATACAGGTGTTTTTAAAATTCTGTCTGATCAATGTATTCTTGAAGGGGAAACTCATTTTTCTGCAACACAATTTTAGGGCTCCCTCTGTGAATCCTTCCCATGCCACGATCTGTAGATCGCGACAGGGAAGGTGTTAACAGCAGGGGGGCGCATCTCTGATGCACCCCCGCTGCTGCAGCGGGAGGCCGGCTATGACTGACAGCCAGCTTCCGCTGCGGGATAGCGCAAGATCTGTCATGATCTCCCGCTGTGGGATAGCGCCAGATCTGTCATGATCTTGCACAATCCCCATGACGTGAGATTACGTCATTTTGCGGGAAGTACCCCGCTCCCATGATGATCCCTTATGTCATGGGGAGGGAAGGGGTTATAGTGCGGTGCCCAAAACTGGACACAGTATTCCAGATGAGGTCTGACTGAGGAGAAGTAGAGGGGAATAATTGCCTCACGTGATCTAGACTTTATGCTTCTCCTAATACATCCCAAACTTGTCTTTGCCTTTTTGGCTGCTGCATCACATTGTTGACTCATAGTCTATGATCTCTTAGTATACCCAAATCTTTTTCGCATGTTCAAGCTTTTCTAGATTTTTTGAATACTCTCCCTCTCTTCCCTAGTGTTAGCTATCCCTCCTAGCTTTGTGTCGTCGGCAAATTTGATCAGTTTCCCATCAAATCCCTCCTCCAAATCATTTCTAACAATGAAGAACAACACTGGGCCTAGGAATGAGCCTTGTGGTACCCCACTTGATACATTCTTCCACTTGTATGTGCAGCCATTTATGACCACTCCTTGAGTACGATCACTCAGCCAGTTGTGAATCCACCTTAACAGTTGTCTTGTCAATCCCATATTTGGTAATTTTTTCAATAAGTATGGTATGAGATACTTTGTCATATACTTGACTAAAGTCAAGATCTACTATATCCACCGCTTTTCCTCGATCAACCCAGTCAGTGATTCTGTTATAGAAGGAAATTAGATTCATCTGACATGACTTGTTTGTTACAAACCCATGCTGGCTCTGATTAATTGCTCCATTTTTATCCAAGTAATTGCATACTTGCTGTTTAATAATTTGTTCAAAGATCTTTCCCGGTATAGAAGTCAGGCTCACGGGCCTGTAATTTCTTGGATCCACCTTCTTCTCTTTTTTGAAGATAGGAACAACATTTACCCTTTTCCAATCTTCTGGGACCTCTCCTGTTCTCCAGGAATTGTCAAAGATTATGGCGAGTGGTTCAGCAATTACCTCTGCTACTTCCTTTAGTATCCTAGAATGTAATTCATCTGGACCTTGTGACTTAAATTTATTTAAGTTAGCTAAGTGGTCCCTCACCATCTCTTGAAACCATATATAAGGAACAGCGCTCCAGCACCATAGAAAATTTATCCAAAGAGAAGAACAGGACTTACCCGGCGTCGGGGGGAGAGGGGGGTAAAGGTCCACCACTGACACCTCCATGTGCTGGTCAGCGTATAAATAATCCACAAATGAATAAGGTCCACGGGTAGGTTTCCAATATCCCAACGTATTGACAGGTGAGCTAGCCTGGCCTATCGCACCTCCCACAAAGGTCCGATAAAAAGCAATGTGTACCCAGAAAAAAGGCTTGGTGCTCTAGCAGGAAAACAACCCGATGTACTACTAAAGATCAGAATAAATGATCATAAATAGAGATGAGCGAGCATACTCGCTAAGGACAATTGCTCAATCAAGCATTGTCCTTAGCGAGTATCTCCCCGCTTGACAGAGAAGGTTCGGGTGCCGGCGAGGGTGACAGGTGAGTTGCGGCAGTGAGCAGGAGGGGAGCGGGGGGGGGGGGGGGGGCGAGAGATCTTTCCTCCGTTCCTCCGCCGCTCTCTGCCTGCAGCCGAACCTTTTCTCTCGAGCGGGCAGGTACTTGCTCATCACTAGTCATAAAACTTCGTACAACGCGTTTCGTCGCGATGATCGTGACTTTTTCGGATACAGTGAACATACATTTCAACATAGCAATATTTATTATGAAAAATTAAAATGCAGCCTTCTATAAACTTATGAAGAAGGGAGTAGAAAGCAACAGTATCACCAAAGAAGAATCCAAATATATATGTAGCATTTCACCAGAGAGCCCGTATTTTTACCACATACCAAAGATACATAAAAATGTTTTCCAACATTTTATAGGAAAACATTATGGGATGAACACAGACACGATGAAAACATAATTTATTACAAAAAATACCGTACTCATCACAGCCATATTAAAGCCATTATAAAAAGTAAATGGGCAACTTTGAAAAGTGACCCATATTTGGGAAAAAACCATGGTAAAGTACCCAGAATAAAACTTTAATAAATTATTGGCCCCATCGTGCCCAAAAAACGAAAACAAATCCACATTTCCGGAAAAATCAAGTATTGAGAAGAAAGGTGTCTATAAATGCGGTAAGAAAAAGATGCAAGAGCTGCTTGCACATAGTGAATGGAAGAAAGGAAATAGAGACAGAACAAAAAGAGTTAGTTTTCATTAAATAGTTTTTGACATGTAGGACGAAGATTGTGGTTTACCTTTTAGAATGCCCCTGCAGCAAGAGGTATGTAGGCAGGACCATTAATGCTCTGAGGGTTCGAATATCAAGATACAAAAGTAACATAATGAGAGGTTTTGCTAAACATAGTGTCTCACAGCATTTTAGTATGTATCATAATTGCGATCCTTTCCTTTTAAAAGTGACCCCACTAGAAAGTATTTCTAACAGATCTGTTAATAATTTCAGAATGAAGGAAATGTATTGGATTTTTAAATTGAACACGTTGGTACCATATGGGCTAAATGAGGTACTAGAGAAATTTTAGAATATTAGGATCAATATTAGGGATGAGCGAACGTGTCCGTTACGGACACATCCGCACCCGGACACCGGCTTTGCCGAACACTGCAGTGTTCGCGCGTAAGTGTCCGGGTGCCGCCGGGGGGCGGGGAGATGCGCGGCGGCGCGGGCGGCAGTAGCGGGGAACAGGGGGGAGCCCTCTCTCTCTCCCTCTCCCCCCCACTCCCCGCCGCACCCCCCCGCGCTGCCACGGCGGCCCCCGAACTTTTTCGCCCGAACACTGAAGTGTTCGCAAAGTTCGGTGTTCGGGCGAAAAAGGGGCGGAGCCGAACGTGTTCGCTCATCTCTAATCAATATAGAATCATAACCCTAGCAATTTAGATAGTTTGATTATTCATTTATCCACTATGTTGTCAATATAGTTATTCGGCTGAGCTTTATTATTATTTTTTAATATGTAATTTTGGGTGCGTTTTAATTTATAGCCATATAGTCATATTATTTAATATATACGATTATATTCACTGGGTGTATCCCTTAAAATATAACTTTTATTGACAAATATATATAAAATGTTTGGGCCTCACAAAAAACAGACAAAACAAAACAAAACAGAAACAGAGCAGTAGATAGAACCCTGGAAAAGAACCGATAAAAAATCTACGAAGCTGATCCCTCCAAGGTGGTACAGGAGTGTACTGATGGATAAGACACTACCGACTCACTATATCAACCGCTCCAAAATCAATTCAAATCTATTTAGAGGACCATATCAAGGTCTACCCTTATAGAAAGGGTGGAAGCGGAAAAAAATTCCACCAAGTGGGTGGTTTACAGTCAGCTTCTAGTGGTGGCGAGCCCCTGGGTATGCCCTATGTCCCATAAGCTAGACCAGGAGCAAAAATGAGCAAGTGACCCAGTAGAAGCCCCAGAGCTCTGAAAATGACGTCTCGGTAGGAGACAAGTACGGTTCTATCCAGAGGAATGCCCTGTTCAAGTAATAGTAGCGGGCAAGAAGTAATCCCAGAACGAGAAACCAGCAGAAGTCTATGATTGGCCTCTATTCACAGAACTAGATGAAAATTAGTTCTGAATACACGGACACCAATCAATGCTTCCGCTGAGTACCTCCGAGAGATAAACACAAGTGGCTGATAGACTATAAGCCACAGGTTATCAATCCAGAAATACAGCAGGAGAACCACATTCAACGATATGATGGGTTCTCATGCAACGTGTGGTTTCAAAGACCAATAAAAGACAAGTTCAGAACACCAGTGGACAGTCAGACTGGGTTCTCCTAGCAAAAAAAGGGATATTTTGAAAAATTGTTTCAAGGTTGGTTCAGACTGGTTCAACGCGTTTCTGTCTCATACAGACTCATCAGGAACCTTAATGCTTGATAGTGTCATAAGACACGGAAAAAGAATAGTTGTCCTTGATAGTAAAATATCTATCTCATGTATAATTGGATTAACCTAAGCAGATGCCCTATGCTGTAAGCTATGCTGTTATATAGTAAAATAGGGGGTACCTATCCGTATGGGCAAATGAATAGATGATAAATTGCCCATAACAGAAAAATTGTACCAAAATACCACTTCCCCCAATAATAGAAAGACTCCCAGAAAAATAAGGAGTATGCTCATAGAAATAAAACTAACCAGGATGATTGCAACACCTATGGAGAAATGAGCGTTACAAATGTTACACTGATTCCTCACTAGAAGGTGCTAGGATAAAGTGATATCCTGGAAACAATATCCCAAACAGAACAGGGTCTCCACAATACATGGAGAGTGCTCCAAAACAAAAGGTTAAAAAAAACCCAATCCGGTTAGAGATAGAGCAAAGTGGGAAGAAGAGAGAAAGAACAGCAACTCCTGTCTTGATGGTAGACAGGAGGGAAATGATGACTCACAGGAGTAGCATGTCCTAAATGAGGCAAAGAGGCTAACGCTCCACTTGGGGGTATGTCCCTGTTAACCAATGAGAAAACATGTTTGAAAAAATCCAACCACTGTCACCATAGTGGGGAGGGGGGAGGGAGGGATCTGTAACACCTCCCACCAGCCGTCTGTTCATTCCTGTTCCCCAGAGAGGGGGAAGTATGGAAAATGGCTTTTAAAACTTTTAAAACGTCTGGCCGGCATACAAATGAATAGTAGTGCCTATCTGCGGGTGGGATCACTAAAAAGATTGGTGATGGTAATACTCCTCGCAAGGCACATCGGCGTCCCTGTGTTGCCAGGGTGACGTGACGCCGACTGGAGGAGTGGCCGGATAGTGCCGTGATGACATCACTATATTAGGTGGAGCCGCAGGCGGCAGTGCTGAATAGCGCTGCCACGCCCACTGAACATGTGACAGAGCGTCAACATAATGACGTAGGGGAGAGGAGTTATCCCGCAGAGAGGAATTCATCCTACCAGCTGATTGACTGTCAAGTATCCGTAGCCATGGAGACCCGGACGTTATATTTGTTGGTTACTAGGTGTCAATAGACTATATGATGAAAGTCAAATAGGCAGCAGTTCATGCCGGTCGAGGTAATAAATGATTAAGATATTGTATCAGTGATTACTTATGATAGGTGACAAAGATGCCAAATGTGAAAAATATGCATTGAATAAATTAATGGCTGCAATTACTGCAATGATTTTAATAAAACAGTTGATTATATGTGATGCTGTAGATAGTATTGCAACAATACATATAAAGATCGATGTCAACTGCATCAGTAATGTAATGTAATGCATAGCTCAAAAAATGACAGATGGAAAGTAGGGAGAATGCCTAAATTCATAGAAAAAGCTGCCTAATGCATATTTAACAAGTCATTGAGGGACTATGTAAAAACAGGGACGGCGGATAAGACCAAAACAGATAGCTGAATCGACAAAGGTAAAGTATGTATAGTTGAATAGGTTCAAAGGAAACATCCAAAGGGTAGCACCTCGTTTAGACCCCTTGGCGACACGGAATCCATCCGATAAATCCACTGTGATTCCTTCTGTAAGACTTTACGGTTGACGTTACCCCTTCTTCCATAGGAGCGTATACATTCCACCCCTTGGAACTTTATATTGAGTTCATCACCCGCATGTACCTCACGCATGTGGTTTGCCACCGGGGTGCTCTCTCCCCTGCTGATATTACCCACATGCCCCAAGATACGTCTGCGAAATTGCTGGATTGTCTTACCGACGTAATTCTTGGGGCATGGGCATGTGGCAACATAAACCAAATGAGAGGACTTACAGTTTATGAAATCCTTAATCACATACGAGGTACCTGTTGACACGCTATGGAATTTGTCGCCTTTTCCAATAAATGTGCAAGCTTCACATCTTCCACACGGAAAGGTGCCTCTAGGTCTGGCCTGGCCTAACCAAGTGCGTGTATTGAGAGAGGAGTCCAAATGGCTTTTGACCAAGTGATCTTTGAGGTTCCTTCCCCTCCTAAAAGTGAAGAGGGGCCTGTCTGGAATGATGTCTCTAATGTCTGGATCTTCTTTCAGGATGTACCAATATTTTTGCAGCAAACCTTGCATAAATGGTACTCCGTCATCATATGTTCCGATTACCCGTACTTTGTTGTCTGGTGTTTTAATTTGTCGTTTAAGAAGGACTGTTCTGTCTTGTTTTGCAGCGAAATCGAAGGCTTGATCAACCACGTTTTTAGGATAGCCTCTCTGGAGGAATCTGTCTTTTAGGTTGTCGCTTTCCCTCCGAAAATCAGACTCCGAAGAGCAGTTTCTTCTTAATCTTAAGAACTGCCCTTTCGGAATTCCCCGACGTAGGGGAAAGGGATGATAACTCTGCCACGACAACAGGCTATTGGTAGCCGTTTGCTTCCTAAAGAGTGTCGTGGAGAGATATCCCTGTGGGGATTTGGAGATACTGATGTCGAGGAAAGCCAAGGATTGCTCCTGTAATTCAGAAGTGACTTTCAAATTGATGTCATTATCATTTAATCGCTGGACAAAGACAGAAAAATCGGTTTTGGTCCCGGACCACAGCAAGAAAACATCGTCGATGTATCGATACCAGACTAGTATGTCTTTTGTCCAGTTGCTGTTGCCCTCCGAAAAGACAAAATGTTCCTCCCACCAGCCCAGGAACAGGTTTGCGTAACATGGGGCAGCTGGACTCCCCATCGCGGTGCCCCTGAGCTGGTGGAAGATCTTGCCGTTAAACAAAAAGAAATTATGGATTAGAACATAATGGAGAAGATCCAGAATGAACTGGTTGTGTCTGGTGAAATCACACCCCCTTTGTTGGAGGAAATGAAAGACCGCCTTAAGACCAATGTCGTGTAAGATGGAACTGTACAACGACTCTATGTCCAGGGAAGCTAGAAAAACTCCTCCTTCAATTTGTATGCCCTCGATGTGACGAAGAACGTCAGGAGTATCCTGAACAAATGAGGGTAAAGATAGAACAAACGGGCGCAGTACTTTATCTAGATAGATGCCACAGTTCTGTGATAAGTTGTCCACCCCGGAAACTATGGGCCTTCCCTTGAGGGGGTGCAGGCCCTTATGCACCTTCGGTAGAGAATAAAAGGTGGCTACCTGTGGACTCGAGGGGAGGAGGAAATCGTATTCAATTTGATCAATGCAATGATCATTTAGAGCTTGGTCCAGGAGGGATCTCAAAGAGTTTTTGAATGGATCTGTCGGATCATGGGGTAAGATTCTGTATGTGTCCCTGTCATTTAATATTCTATTACACATAGCAATATAGTCATCTCGCGATAGGACGACTATATTCCCCCCTTTGTCCGATGACTTGATTATTAGTTCATGGTTAGTCTCGAGATTTTTTAGAGCTCTCAATTCATTGGGGGACAGATTGTTCTTTTTTATCGGAGATACCGAACTATTTTTTATTTAGTTCTGAATGATTTTCTCGAAAATATCGATGTGTGGCGACTGTCCCTGTGGTGGAAATTTCGTACTGGTCAATTTGAGATCAGTAAAGGGTCCTTCCCCCCTACCTCTAGATTGATCATGTTCGAGAGCCTCCAAATCCCTTACTATTGTTATGTCACTAGACTCAAGCCCTAAACTGGTTGCCAACTTGCGATCTGCCAGGGCAAAATGCTTCCTCCACCTCAGTTTCCTCAAGAAGAGGGCCATGTCCTTCGTCCAGACAAACCTGTTGAATTGGCATGTCGGGACGAAGGACAGGCCCCTCTCCAAAAGTGCGAGCTCACTTGCAGATAGGACATGGGAAGATAGATTGATCACTTGTAATCTATCTGAAGTTGTTGGAGCAGGCGAGATTATAGCCTCACCAGGAGGGGACGTGAGAGGTGCTACTGTCATCGTCGGGCTAAGATGATTAGAATTCATTGGGGGTCTCGCCGTTCCCTCATGAAATAATGCCCGATGGGCTGGCCTAAGAAGCCCGTGCCTCGACTTGTTTGTGGGCGACCTCTGCCTCGCGCTCTGGGGGGATACCTCCCCTTGCCCCTTCCTAAAAAAGGTGGTTGCTGAGCTCTTTTAGTGGTTTCCCCTTCTGAGAAGTCACCCTCCGAGGAGCTAATCTCTGTGTCCGATTTATTGTACGAGATTTTATAGGCTCTTCTTTCCCTAAAGTCCTGTAGATCTCTGGAGAATTGAGAGTGTTTCCTCTCTTTGATGAGCAATGTGTATCTCTCTATATTTTCTTGTAGCGCTTTTTCTTTATTTGAGAATTCGGGATCTGTAGCGAAGGACTTAGCTTTCTTTATAGCTTCTGTCAGTATTCTAGAGCTCTTCTCGTATGTGCTTTTTTCTTCTTCAAGGAGAAGGCCGATCAGTTTCAAAGAACTATCGGTCACTTCCTTTTCCCATTTGGCAAGGAACTCAGGTGTGTGGCATCTGGGAGGTGGGAGAAGTGGGGATCGAAGGCCTCTGGGAACAATATTATGTTCAAGATATTTCTGGAGGCCTTGGATCTCCCACCAGCTCCTAGTATATTCCCTGTAAGCTGTTGTCAGGTGTTTAAAAGTCGTTCTGATGGTGGTGAATTGTGATTGTGGATGAAAGGTCTTATCAGAAAAGACAGAGTTAGCCTCTGCTAGCCAAAGATTAGTATCGATATTAGTTGAAAGAAAACCTGCCATAGGTAACGTTTGAACTATAATTCACAGAGGCAGAGGGATACAAAGGAAAGGCTTTTCAACAAATATTCACTGGGTGTATCCCTTAAAATATAACTTTTATTGACAAATATATATAAAATGTTTGGACCTCACAAAAAACAGACAAAACAAAACAAAACAGAAACAGAGCAGTAGATAGAACCCTGGAAAAGAACCGATAAAAAATCTACGAAGCTGATCCCTCCAAGGTGGTACAGGAGTGTACTGATGGATAAGACACTACCGACTCACTATATCAACCGCTCCAAAATCAATTCAAATCTATTTAGAGGACCATATCAAGGTCTACCCTTATAGAAAGGGTGGAAGCGGAAAAAAATTCCACCAAGTGGGTGGTTTACAGTCAGCTTCTAGTGGTGGCGAGCCAATGGGTATGCCCTATGTCCCATAAGCTAGACCAGGAGCAAAAATGAGCAAGTGACCCAGTAGAAGCCCCAGAGCTCTGAAAATGACGTCTCGGTAGGAGACAAGTACGGTTCTATCCAGAGGAATGCCCTGTTCAAGTAATAGTAGCGGGCAAGAAGTAATCCCAGAACGAGAAACCAGCAGAAGTCTATGATTGGCCTCTATTCACAGAACTAGATGAAAATTAGTTCTGAATACACGGACACCAATCAATGCTTCCGCTGAGTACCTCCGAGAGATAAACACAAGTGGCTGATAGACTATACGCCACAGGTTATCAATCCAGAAATACAGCAGGAGAACCACATTCAACGATATGATGGGTTCTCATGCAACGTGTGGTTTCAAAGACCAATAAAAGACAAATTCAGAACACCAGTGGACAGTCAGACTGGGTTCTCCTAGCAAAAAAAGGGATATTTTGAAAAATTGTTTCAAGGTTGGTTCAGACTGGTTCAACGCGTTTCTGTCTCATACAGACTCATCAGGAACCTTAATGCTTGATAGTGTCATAAGACACGGAAAAAGAATAGTTGTCCTTGATAGTAAAATATCTATCTCATGTATAATTGGATTAACCTAAGCAGATGCCCTATGCTGTATGCCCTATTTTGCCCATACGGATAGGTACCCCCTATTTTACTATATAACAGCATAGCTTACAGCATAGGGCATCTGCTTAGGTTAATCCAATTATACATGAGATAGATATTTTACTATCAAGGACAACTATTCTTTTTCCGTGTCTTATGACACTATCAAGCATTAAGGTTCCTGATGAGTCTGTATGAGACAGAAACGCGTTGAACCAGTCTGAACCAACCTTGAAACAATTTTTCAAAATATCCCTTTTTTTGCTAGGAGAACCCAGTCTGACTGTCCACTGGTGTTCTGAACTTGTCTTTTATTGGTCTTTGAAACCACACGTTGCATGAGAACCCATCATATCGTTGAATGTGGTTCTCCTGCTGTATTTCTGGATTGATAACCTGTGGCTTATAGTCTATCAGCCACTTGTGTTTATCTCTCGGAGGTACTCAGCGGAAGCATTGATTGGTGTCCGTGTATTCAGAACTAATTTTCATCTAGTTCTGTGAATAGAGGCCAATCATAGACTTCTGCTGGTTTCTCGTTCTGGGATTACTTCTTGCCCGCTACTATTACTTGAACAGGGCATTCCTCTGGATAGAACCGTACTTGTTTCCTACTGAGACGTCATTTTCAGAGCTCTGGGGCTTCTACTGGGTCACTTGCTCATTTTTGCTCCTGGTCTAGCTTATGGGACATAGGGCATACCCATTGGCTCGCCACCACTAGAAGCTGACTGTAAACCACCCACTTGGTGGAATTTTTTTCCGCTTCCACCCTTTCTATAAGGGTAGACCTTGATATGGTCCTCTAAATAGATTTGAATTGATTTTGGAGCGGTTGATATAGTGAGTCGGTAGTGTCTTATCCATCAGTACACTCCTGTACCACCTTGGAGGGATCAGCTTCGTAGATTTTTTATCGGTTCTTTTCCAGGGTTCTATCTACTGCTCTGTTTCTGTTTTGTTTTGTTTTGTCTGTTTTTTGTGAGGCCCAAACATTTTATATATATTTGTCAATAAAAGTTATATTTTAAGGGATACACCCAGTGAATATTTGTTGAAAAGCCTTTCCTTTGTATCCCTCTGCCTCTGTGAATTATAGTTCAAACGTTACCTATGGCAGGTTTTCTTTCAACTAATATCGATACTAATCTTTGGCTAGCAGAGGCTAACTCTGTCTTTTCTGATAAGACCTTTCATCCACAATCACAATTCACCACCATCAGAACGACTTTTAAACACCTGACAACAGCTTACAGGGAATATACTAGGAGCTGGTGGGAGATCCAAGGCCTCCAGAAATATCTTGAACATAATATTGTTCCCAGAGGCCTTCGATCCCCACTTCTCCCACCTCCCAGATGCCACACACCTGAGTTCCTTGCCAAATGGGAAAAGGAAGTGACCGATAGTTCTTTGAAACTGATCGGCCTTCTCCTTGAAGAAGAAAAAAGCACATACGAGAAGAGCTCTAGAATACTGACAGAAGCTATAGAGAAAGCTAAGTCCTTCGCTACAGATCCCGAATTCTCAAATAAAGAAAAAGCGCTACAAGAAAATATAGAGAGATACACATTGCTCATCAAAGAGAGGAAACACTCTCAATTCTCCAGAGATCTACAGGACTTTAGGGAAAGAAGAGCCTATAAAATCTCGTACAATAAATCGGACACAGAGATTAGCTCCTCGGAGGGTGACTTCTCAGAAGGGGAAACCACTAAAAGAGCTCAGCAACCACCTTTTTTAGGAAGGGGCAAGGGGAGGTATCCCCCCAGAGCGCGAGGCAGAGGTCGCCCACAAACAAGTCGAGGCACGGGCATCTTAGGCCAGCCCATCGGGCATTATTTCATGAGGGAACGGCGAGACCCCCAATGAATTCTAATCATCTTAGCCCGACGATGACAGTAGCACCTCTCACGTCCCCTCCTGGTGAGGCTATAATCTCGCCTGCTCCAACAACTTCAGATAGATTACAAGTGATCAATCTATCTTCCCATGTCCTATCTGCAAGTGAGCTCGCACTTTTGGAGAGGGGCCTGTCCTTCGTCCCGACATGCCAATTCAACAGGTTTGTCTGGACGAAGGACATAGCCCTCTTCTTGAGGAAACTGAGGTGGAGGAAGCATTTTGCCCTGGCAGATCGCAAGTTGGCAACCAGTTTAGGGCTTGAGTCTAGTGACATAACAATAGTAAGGGATTTGGAGGCTCTCGAACATGATCAATCTAGAGGTAGGGGGGAAGGACCCTTTACTGATCTCAAATTGACCAGTACGAAATTTCCACCACAGGGACAGTCGCCACACATCGATATTTTCGAGAAAATCATTCAGAACTAAATAAAAAATAGTTCGGTATCTCCGATAAAAAAGAACAATCTGTCCCCCAATGAATTGAGAACTCTAAAAAATCTCGAGACTAACCATGAACTAATAATCAAGTCATCGGACAAAGGGGGGAATATAGTCGTCCTATCGCGAGATGACTATATTGCTATGTGTAATAGAATATTAAATGACAGGGACACATACAGAATCTTACCCCATGATCCGACAGATCCATTCAAAAACTCTTTGAGATCCCTCCTGGACCAAGCTCTAAATGATCATTGCATTGATCAAATTGAATACGATTTCCTCCTCCCCTCGAGTCCACAGGTAGCCACCTTTTATTCTCTACCGAAGGTGCATAAGGGCCTGCACCCCCTCAAGGGAAGGCCCATAGTTTCCGGGGTGGACAACTTATCACAGAACTGTGGCATCTATCTAGATAAAGTACTGCGCCCGTTTGTTCTATCTTTACCCTCATTTGTTCAGGATACTCCTGACGTTCTTCGTCACATCGAGGGCATACAAATTGAAGGAGGAGTTTTTCTAGCTTCCCTGGACATAGAGTCGTTGTACAGTTCCATCTTACACGACATTGGTCTTAAGGCGGTCTTTCATTTCCTCCAACAAAGGGGGTGTGATTTCACCAGACACAACCAGTTCATTCTGGATCTTCTCCATTATGTTCTAACCCATAATTTCTTTTTGTTTAACGGCAAGATCTTCCACCAGCTCAGGGGCACCGCGATGGGGAGTCCAGCTGCCCCATGTTACGCAAACCTGTTCCTGGGCTGGTGGGAGGAACATCTTGTCTTTTCGGAGGGCAACAGCAACTGGACAAAAGACATACTAGTCTGGTATCGATACATCGACGATGTTTTCTTGCTGTGGTCCGGGACCAAAACCGATTTTTCTGTCTTTGTCCAGCGATTAAATGATAATGACATCAATTTGAAAGTCACTTCTGAATTACAGGAGCAATCCTTGGCTTTCCTCGACATCAGTATCTCCAAATCCCCACAGGGATATCTCTCCACGACACTCTTTAGGAAGCAAACGGCTACCAATAGCCTGTTGTCGTGGCAGAGTTATCATCCCTTTCCCCTACGTCGGGGAATTCCGAAAGGGCAGTTCTTAAGATTAAGAAGAAACTGCTCTTCGGAGTCTGATTTTCGGAGGGAAAGCGACAACCTAAAAGACAGATTCCTCCAGAGAGGCTATCCTAAAAACGTGGTTGATCAAGCCTTCGATTTCGCTGCAAAACAAGACAGAACAGTCCTTCTTAAACGACAAATTAAAACACCAGACAACAAAGTACGGGTAATCGGAACATATGATGACGGAGTACCATTTATGCAAGGTTTGTTGCAAAAATATTGGTACATCCTGAAAGAAGATCCAGACATTAGAGACATCATTCCAGACAGGCCCCTCTTCACTTTTAGGAGGGGAAGGAACCTCAAAGATCACTTGGTCAAAAGCCATTTGGACTCCTCTCTCAATACACGCACTTGGTTAGGCCAGGCCAGACCTAGAGGCACCTTTCCGTGTGGAAGATGTGAAGTTTGCACATTTATTGGAAAAGGCGACAAATTCCATAGCGTGTCAACAGGTACCTCGTATGTGATTAAGGATTTCATAAACTGTAAGTCCTCTCATTTGGTTTATGTTGCCACATGCCCATGCCCCAAGAATTACGTCGGTAAGACAATCCAGCAATTTCGCAGACGTATCTTGGGGCATGTGGGTAATATCAGCAGGGGAGAGAGCACCCCGGTGGCAAACCACATGCGTGAGGTACATGCGGGTGATGAACTCAATATAAAGTTCCAAGGGGTGGAATGTATACGCTCCTATGGAAGAAGGGGTAACGTCAACCGTAAAGTCTTACAGAAGGAATCACAGTGGATTTATCGGATGGATTCTGTGTCGCCAAGGGGTCTAAACGAGGTGCTACCCTTTGGATGTTTCCTTTGAACCTATTCAACTATACATACTTTACCTTTGTCGATTCAGCTATCTGTTTTGGTCTTTTCCGCCGTCCCTGTTTTTACATAGTCCCTCAATGACTTGTTAAATATGCATTAGGCAGCTTTTTCTATGAATTTAGGCATTCTCCCTACTTTCCATCTGTCATTTTTTGAGCTATGCATTACATTACATTACTGATGCAGTTGACATCGATCTTTATATGTATTGTTGCAATACTATCTACAGCATCACATATAATCAACTGTTTTATTAAAATCATTGCAGTAATTGCAGCCATTAATTTATTCAATGCATATTTTTCACATTTGGCATCTTTGTCACCTATCATAAGTAATCACTGATACAATATCTTAATCATTTATTACCTCGACCGGCATGAACTGCTGCCTATTTGACTTTCATCATATAGTCTATTGACACCTAGTAACCAACAAATATAACGTCCGGGTCTCCATGGCTACGGATACTTGACAGTCAATCAGCTGGTAGGATGAATTCCTCTCTGCGGGATAACTCCTCTCCCCTACGTCATTACGTTGACGCTCTGTCACATGTTCAGTGGGCGTGGCAGCGCTATTCAGCACTGCCGCCTGCGGCTCCACCTAATATAGTGATGTCATCACAGCACTATCCGGCCACTCCTCCAGTCGGCGTCACGTCACCCTGGCAACACAGGGACGCCGATGTGCCTTGCGAGGAGTATTACCATCACCAATCTTTTTAGTGATCCCACCCGCAGATAGGCACTACTATTCATTTGTATGCCGGCCAGACGTTTTAAAAGTTTTAAAAGCCATTTTCCATACTTCCCCCTCTCTGGGGAACAGGAATGAACAGACGGCTGGTGGGAGGTGTTACAGATCCCTCCCTCCCCCCTCCCCACTATGGTGACAGTGGTTGGATTTTTTCAAACATGTTTTCTCATTGGTTAACAGGGACATACCCCCAAGTGGAGCGTTAGCCTCTTTGCCTCATTTAGGACATGCTACTTCTGTGAGTCATCATTTCCCTCCTGTCTACCATCAAGACAGGAGTTGCTGTTCTTTCTCTCTTCTTCCCACTTTGCTCTATCTCTAACCGGATTGGGTTTTTTTTAACCTTTTGTTTTGGAGCACTCTCCATGTATTGTGGAGACCCTGTTCTGTTTGGGATATTGTTTCCAGGATATCACTTTATCCTAGCACCTTTTAGTGAGGAATCAGTGTAACATTTTTAACGCTCATTTCTCCATAGGTGTTGCAATCATCCTGGTTAGTTTTATTTCTATGAGCATACTCCTTATTTTTCTGGGAGTCTTTCTATTATTGGGGGAAGTGGTATTTTGGTACAATTTTTCTGTTATGGGCAATTTATCATCTATTCATTTGCCCATACGGATAGGTACCCCCTATTTTACTATATAACAGCATAGCTTACAGCATAGGGCATCTGCTTAGGTTAATCCAATTATACATGAGATAGATATTTTACTATCAAGGACAACTATTCTTTTTCTGTGTCTTATGACACTATCAAGCATTAAGGTTCCTGATGAGTCTGTATGAGACAGAAACGCGTTGAACCAGTCTGAACCAACCTTGAAACAATTTTTCAAAATATCCCTTTTTTTGCTAGGAGAACCCAGTCTGACTGTCCACTGGTGTTCTGAACTTGTCTTTTATTGGTCTTTGAAACCACACGTTGCATGAGAACCCATCATATCGTTGAATGTGGTTCTCCTGCTGTATTTCTGGATTGATAACCTGTGGCTTATAGTCTATCACCCACTTGTGTTTATCTCTCGGAGGTACTCAGCGGAAGCATTGATTGGTGTCCGTGTATTCAGAACTAATTTTCATCTAGTTCTGTGAATAGAGGCCAATCATAGACTTCTGCTGGTTTCTCGTTCTGGGATTACTTCTTGCCCGCTACTATTACTTGAACAGGGCATTCCTCTGGATAGAACCGTACTTGTCTCCTACCGAGACGTCATTTTCAGAGCTCTGGGGCTTCTACTGGGTCACTTGCTCATTTTTGCTCCTGGTCTAGCTTATGGGACATAGGGCATACCCAGGGGCTTGCCACCACTAGAATTCCACCACTGGTGGAATTTTTTTCCGCTTCCACCCTTTCTATAAGGGTAGACCTTGATATGGTCCTCTAAATAGATTTGAATTGATTTTGGAGCGGTTGATATAGTGAGTCGGTAGTGTCTTATCCATCAGTACACTCCTGTACCACCTTGGAGGGATCAGCTTCGTAGATTTTTTATCGGTTCTTTTCCAGGGTTCTATCTACTGCTCTGTTTCTGTTTTGTTTTGTTTTGTCTGTTTTTTGTGAGGCCCAAACATTTTATATATATTTGTCAATAAAAGTTATATTTTAAGGGATACACCCAGTGAATATTTGTTGAAAAGCCTTTCCTTTGTATCCCTCTGCCTCTGTGAATTATAATATATACGATTAGCATTATTAGATTATTTGTGGATGCTGTTCTATTATGCTAGTTTATTATAAATATGTATATATTGTTATCAGTTATTTTTAATAAGATAAGAGTAATGCAGCATTATAGCTATTTTTAGTATCAGATTATTATTTTTTCTGACAACAGTGTCAATATATCTCTCACTCTCCCCCCGCTCTCCCCCGCTGCCACCCCGAGCACGCTCGGAGGAGAAGGCAGTTACTCGAGATGAGCGAGGCCTTACCGAACGTGCTCGCTCATCTGTATTTATGAATGTTTATTAGAAGAATGTACATATATGTTATCAGGTGAATTTCAATAAGCACTACAATATCCAATCCTCTAGCTTGGTATTTAAACAAATTAACGGCGGCTATTAAGGTCTGCATGTATTAGCACTGAGTTTAAAACATTGCCTAGACATGCACAGAATGTAGGTTGGACGAGTGTGCTGTCACGTTACTTGGAAGTGATGTCACATGCGTTCCAATTTGGCGTAGGGTGCGTTCCATGTGACGTGTCTACGTCATGTGATGTGCCTACGTCACACATTCAGTCACGACACCCGGAAGTAGTATTCAGACTGCCCGGATGTGTACAGACGGAGCACCATTGGCGCGTCAAAGATGTAAGTTCCTGATTGTAGATATAAATTGCTATGTTGAAATGTATGTTCTCTGTACTCGGTCATCGTAACGAAACGCATTGTGTACGAAGTTGTTTTTATGACATTAAAGATCATTTATTCTGATCTTTAGTAGTACATTGGGTTGTTTTCCTGTTAGAGTGCCGAACCTTTTTTCTGGGTACATCTCACCAACTCTTGGCTTGTAGATAGACTGCATTCTTTTATTCCCCCAATAGAAAGGGAAGACCAGCTGATGTTCCATCTACTTTCTGAGAGAAAACAGATACAAAATAGGAATTTAAAAGTTCAGCCTTCTCAACATCATTCTTAACCAATTCCCCATTTTCATCTTGTAAGCATCCAATAGCATCTTTGACTTTTCTTTTGTTTTTGACATACCCCCAAAATCCTGTTTTATTGCTTTGGCCTCTTTTACAAGCATCAATTCATTATCAGCTTTAGCTTTTCTGATACTTACCCTACAGTTTCTTCAGACCACATTATATTCTTCTTTAGATATTTCTCTCCTCTTTCCATTTGATAAACATGTTTTTCTTTGTTTTTAATTTGTGCACGTTCTGTGTTCATCCATCCTGGTCTCCTTAAATGCTTCCCATTCTTCCTTCTTTTAGGGATTGTGCTTTGAGAATCTCATTTCGCAATATTTCCCAACCTTCTTGGACATTTCTGTCATTAAGAACATCCAGCCATTGGATTCTTCCTCCCCTTTTTCTGAGTTCATTACAATCTGCCTTTTTGAAATCCAACCTTGAGGTCTGAGTTTTCCCAGTTCTTCCTCCCCTTTTTATGGAAAATTTAAGGATAGGATGATCACTGCCTCCTAAGGTCCCAGCCACCCTTACTTCCTGAACCATTCCCTCCCTGTTGGTAAGAATTAGGTCCAAGATAGCAGATCCTCTTGTTTTCTCTTCTACCTTTTGGAAGATAAAATTGTCAGCAAGAATGGATAAGAATTTGTTGGATCCAGTTCTTTTACCTGAGAGAGATTCCTAACAAATGTCTAGATAGTTAAAATCTCCCATAATCACTGTCATGCTTTTCGAGAGCTTGGCCTGCTTGTTTGTTTCCCATGCTCTGTGAATTTGTGTAGAAGCATTTTAGTTTGTGATCGGTGTCCTCTCCTCTTCTTTTCTTCTGAATTTTTTTCTCTCTGTTCTTTCTTTCCACTTCTAATAGCAAGGTTCTCAAATGTATTAATTAGCTGTATATTTTTACCTGGCCTTTTACCTGGTGAATAACCCCAGCAATGCTAATTGGCTGAGATTAGAAAAAGTCCATTTGAGTTCTAGCATCTTCTGTTTTTACCTAGTGTGTTGTATATGACTTCATTTGAAGTATTTTGAGTCATATATCAATGCACTTATATAAAATGTATCATACAATTATAGAATGGTAGAGTTGGAAGGGACTTCCAGGGTTATCGGGTCCAACCCCCCGCTCAGTGCAGGATTCACTAAATCATCTCAGACAGATGTCTGTCCAGCCTTTATTTGAACACTTCTATTGAAGGAGAACTCACCACCTCCTGTGGTAACCTGTTCTACTCATTGATCACCCTCACCGTCAGAAAGTTTTTTTCTAATACCTAATTTGTTTCTCCTCCCTTTCAGTTTCATCCCATTGCTTCTACTCTTTCCTTGTGCAAATGAGAATAGGGCTGATCCCTCTGCACTGTGACAGCCCTTCAGATATTTGTAGACAGCTATTAAGTCTCCTCTCAGCCTTCTGTTTTGCAAGCTAAACATTCCTAGATCCGTTAACCGTTCCTCATAGGACATGATTTGCAGACCGCTCACCATCTTGGTAACTGTTCTCTGAACTTGCTCCAGTTTGTCTATGTCTTTTTTAAAGTGGGGTGCCCAGAACTGGATACAGTATTCCAGATGAGGTCTGACTAAGGAAGAGTAGAGGGGGTTAATGACCTCAAGTGATCTAGACTCTATGCTTCTCCTAATGCATCCCAGAATTGTGTTTGTCTTTTTGGCTGCTGTATCAAATTGTTGACACATGTTCAGCCTATGATCTATTAGTATACCCAGGTCTTTTTCACATGTTTTGGACAATAGTCCTTTGGTATGGCTGGACTGGAGTTCGTATTTGACATTTAAATTTTTCCACTTAATGGAACAGCAATTTTTTTCACACTCTTATGTGGTCCATGTGGCAAATGTCTACGACATCAATCTAATGTGAAAGTTATCCTCCTGCAGTTTTGTCCTAATTCTAAAGCCACTCCCTTCCCCCCTCTAAACTACATGTTTAAACACATAATAAATGTTGTGCAAGACACGTGCACTAGTTTTCTTTGGCACAAATTATGCTAGAATTCTTGCATATTTAGTTCAATAAACCTCTGAATTTGAAGGCATATCATAAGTTAGACACAAATTTAAGGCCATCAAGATAAATGATATATGATTTACAGGAACCTATGAAGATGTCTTGTGTCTCTGTTCTTCTCATCACTGAAATTAAATTAATGGAACTTTATAAATATGAGCTCTCACAGCATTACATTTGAAGAAGACTAGTTCTCAAATCTAAAGCTTGCAGGGAAGAAATTGAACACAAGATGGTAGTTAAGTGTCATTTCTAGGTTTTCTTCTTCAACATTCTAGAATGAATCTAATGATCAGACTCATCCCTTCATTCTGTGCATGCACACACACACATATACTGTCTTGACAGGGAAATGTTTCTGCAAATGTATCATAAGGAGGTATTCTACACTTTAAATGGGTTCTATCCTCTTACACAGTATAAACCTAAAACCTAAATAAAGATTCTTTGTTACATTCAGATGCAGAAAACCTGTACTGTCCTAGGTTTGTTTATACGCTTTGTTACAATCAGAGGTGTAGCTAGGGGTTCTTGGGTATAGTGTAGCATAGTGGTGATACAAAGACCAATATTTCAACCATACAGCTTCCACATAGAAGATGATACCAGTTCTATACTGGCGCTTTGCTTTAGACGTAATTACAGTACAATAAAAATTGGTGACTTACAGGTGACATCCTCTCTGACTGGAGTTGTTTACTTTTTCTTCCATCCAGCTCAGACCACTATAATGACTTCTTCAAGCCACAACTTGTCTATGGCAAGTTTGCAAAACAGACATCTTTGACTCATTGCTTTTCCAGTATCTCACCAAGTTTTTCCCAACCTATGCAAACTTACCATCTTGCTGCTACTCTCAATTCTGTGCTTGTTGCTTTTCCATCTGCCACTATTACTGCACCTGCTGTGTGGTACAATGTTCCCAAATACCATGCTTCACAAAAACCAGTGTCATAGCTATAATAATAACGTCACAAAAATTGGTGCAATATGAACAGCACTCTTGAGAACAATAGTGTCCCTAAAAATAATAGCACCAAACAATGCTCCATATTTTGCACCAGATAGTAATACAGTAATAATGCATCAATCGGTAATAGTGCTATCTTTTGTATAGTTGCAACTCCAATGCCAGCTCACCACATGGATACAGTTCACGCCGGGTGCAGGTACACCATGAACAGCAATAGAAACAATATCTCTTGTATAGTAATCTTCTCATTACTACACAGAGTAACAGTGCTCCTCTTAGTGTCCCACATAGTACACAGTAATAATGTCCTCACTGTGCCTTAACATAATGCCACATTTGTGCCCCTTACAAAGTAATAATGCCCTTTTTTGTCCTAGTAAAAATGCTCCCTTGAAAATCATAAAAATGATAATGCCTTCTTATGCCCCTTTGATAGTAATAATGCCCCCAGCTACCCTCTTAAAAATAATGCCTCTGAGTCCTTAAAAAGTAATAATGCCCCCTAAGTTCTCTCAAAATTAATAATGCCCCTTAGTGCCCTCAAACTATTCATCAACTTGTGCAAGAGAAACAAAAGCATATATTCACCTTGGTGAACACAGACTCCTCTTTTGGCTTGGCACAAGCAGTGCGATGCAATGATGACATTGTACAACCTGTGTCATGATTACTGCTGTTCATTCAGACAGTGGTCCCAGCTTGCTTCAGGCCACGGGAACGCAGAGCACAGCACTGCACATGTGCTAGTCTTCTGCAACATGTTATTCAATGAAGGCTGATCATGGACAGTTCTGGTCATAAGCTATTTCATCTGTGGCCATGCTTAGGATGGCAACGCTATGCGGGCAGGCCAGAGTTAAAGGGTGGGCTACTCATAGGTATCGCCATGATTTCTAGCCTATCTTTAAAAAAGTATACAGAAAGGGGCCTGGCTTGTGGATGGCGGGCTAGGAAGCACCTTGGCTTAGCTCCCGCAGTTTCCCCACAGAAACCATCATTTTGGCTAGTACCAGCACCCAGAGGAGGACCCACTCACCACCATGGGGAAGAGGAGAACCTAGTCCAGGGTCCCTGGAGCAAGGGAGGCTGAAAATTCCGGCATCGGCCGCTTCTTCAGTGCCACGGCTGCGGCGGACAGCGAGCCGGCGGAGCATGGAGGAGAGGAGCGCCGGGCTCCCTCCCTCAGAGGACGCTGCTGCCCACCGCGCTCGTTCTCCTGAAGAGCCTCCGGAGCGCAGCAGGTACACAGTGGGTAAAGAGGAGAGGATCCCGCGCTGCCAGATGAATGCAGAGCTGACAGGTATGCAGCCCCCCCCCCACCCCCCCGCCTGCATGCGAAGAGACTTCACCTCACAGCTCCCACTGTAATAGGAGTGAGGATGATCCCCAGACACAGGCTGCAGCCTGGCCCCAATCTCCAGATAGAGGAGAAACAAGTACCCCCACAGGCTCTAAGCCCCAAAGAGGTTTAAGAGAGGCAGAGAATTCACCCCTCCCGCTTTTCAAGATGGCGCCCATGCAGGAGTCTGCTTCTCCACACATGACAAACCTAGGGCAATCCAGTGAAGAGCCAGCTCCCCAGTATACCACCAGACAAGTCGCAGAGACCGAGGGGAATCACGCAGGAGGACCCCCCCTCAAGCTTGAACTTTACACACACACTGCAGCAGAGCCCCATACCCTCCGCAGAAACAGATAGCCTTTCCTCGTGGAACTCATCCCCGACACGCAAGACTAAAAAAATAGGGGCCCCGCGTTCTCCACCAGCCAGCGCGATATCTGACGATAACGATTGGGACTGGAAAGAGCACCTTAAATCCTTCCCCACCAAGTCAGAAATAGACGATCTCTTTCAACACCTAGAATCCACGCATAAAAAAGCCGTAACCCAAATTCAAAAAGAAGTACAACAAATCGGCCACCGAGTCAACGCAGTGGAGGAAGCACACAAACGCACCCTGTCTACGCTTGAATCACACAGTCAGGCCATAACAGCTCACTCTATACAGCTGACCAACATTCTATCTCAAATCGATGATCTTGAAAATAGACACAGACGAAACAACATTCGCATCCGGGGTCTATCAGAAGAAATCACAAATACTCAACTAGAACAATGGGCCCAGAACTTCTTCGGATCCCTAACACAGAGGCCCCGTGATAAACCGATTGACATAGATCACATCCATAGAACGCTGGGTCCCAAATCCCTCAACCCCAAGCGACTTCGCGACGTGATATGTCGTATCCATTTTTTTAAAAGACAAAGAGGACATTTTATCTCATGCTAGAGGCACACAAAATCTGTCCTTCAATGGATCTCCAATCCTATTACTTTAAGATCTAGCCAAAAGAACATTACAGCTATGTAAAGCGCTGAAACCACTACTTGATATCCAGAGGAGCAAAGAGAACCCTTACCGATGGGGTTACCCCTTTCAACTCGTGGCTTGGAGTGAGGGCAGATCGGCAATATTCCGCTCCTTGGGCGACCTTCCAAACTTCCTATGGACATTTAAACTCCCCATGGTCTCTCTGCCTGACTGGCCATCCCTCCCATCTCTTCCGGATACCAGAGGGGAATGGCAAACAGCTGCTCCAAAACGACAGAGGGAACCCCATGGACCTCGCAGACCACAGACCTGAAGCCCAGACGATCGTCAAGATTTCCTGCTTTCTGGACCGTGATGTATGGGTGGGCCTAAGCATCTCTTGCCCCTTTAAAAGGCGCAAGAAGGGGTGTTTTCCCCCCATGGATGGGCTCAGGCACATACACATGTGTGGTTCGGTCTCCGGACCGTGTTATTGTAGTTATTAACAAGATTATTTCTATATTCTTCTCTCCTCCTACTGAACTCCTCCCTTCTCCTACTAAATGCTATCTTACATACAGGAAATACTTAGGCCTGATTTAAGTTCAAGCACCCCTTTGGGGATATACTAGTGTTCTGTGGGGACTGGCCGGGGCGCCTACCCTCTGTCTCCTCCTTTGCTCCCAATTAGGTGGGGCGACACGTAGTGTGGTCCATTACCTGGTGGCTAACCAGCGTTAGCCTAGAAGATCCCGGAACAGCTCCAGGTCTCTTGTTACACTTTCTTATTTTTCTTCTTTATTTTCTTATTTTCTCTCTCTGCTTATCGCTCTTTCTCCACTCTTTCCCTTTTATCACCCATGCTATCTTTCCCCTCCTTCTCTCTTCCCATCCCCCACGCCTTCCCTCTCCCGCTATGGCCCACGGTAGCCGTTCGTATGCAATGTGAATATGGATAAACTGACTTTCTGCTCCTACAATGCTAGGGGCCTAAACATGCCAGCTAAAAGAGGTCAGATTTTCCATCATTTACATAAAAATAAAGTAATGATAGCTATGTTACAAGAAACTCACTTCCTTACAGGCAGCATTCCTAATTGTACCTCCAATTTTACAATATGTGGTACCACAGCTCTCACCCAGAGAGAAAATCGTGTGGAGTCTCGATTGCTTTCCATAAACAATTTCCTCATCAACTTATATCCTCCGAGATTGATGCGGAAGGACGATATATCTTTCTAAAAATTTCTTTCAGCAATAAAGTATTTACAATTGCCAATGCTTATTTCCCTAACTACTCTCAGGTTTCCTTCAGTGTCCGGCTCATTGAGAAACTCTCGAGATTTGCTGCGGGTTCCCGAATAATCCTCGGTGGGGACTTCAACCTGTGCCGTGACCCGGAGCTGGACTCATCAGCGGCTAGGACTGGGGTCTCTACACTTTTACTGAAAAAAATCAAAAGGGCCCTAGCTTCCCTGAAATTAGCAGACCTATGGCGAATCTTGCATCCAAACACAAAGGAGTACAGCTATCACTCTGTTATACACAATAGTTACAACAGACTAGATTATCTATTTATTTCTCAGGACCTACTGGACCTGTCCCCTGACAGCTCCATTGGGATCTTTTTGTGGTCAGACCATGCTCCAGTGTTTGGGGCCCTCCAGGGTCTTGTGGAGAAAAAAGAGAATCACACAATCTCCTAAATGATCCAGCATGTGCAGAGGCGATTAGATAGGCAATACAGGACTTTTCCAGTGTCCACGAGACTGACTCCACATCTTCTCCCATCCAATGGGAAGCACTTAAAGGGGTTGTCTTGCGAAAGCAAGTGGGGTTAAGTACTTCTGTATGGCCATATTAATGCACTTTGTAATATACATCGTGCATTAATTATGAGCCATACAGAAGTTATTCACTTACCTGCTCCGTTGTTGGCGTCCCCGTCTCCATGGCTCCGTCTAATTTCGGTGTCTTCTTGCTTTTTTAGACGCGCTTGTGCAGATGGGTCTTCTCCCTTCGGCTCGGCACCATCGTCGTTTTGGCTCCTCCCCCTTGTACGCGTCATCGTGTAGCTCCGCCCCCGTCACATGTGCCGATTACAGTCGCTAAAATACTGGCAACCCACTTGAAACCGCTTATCCCAGCCTTAATTAATAAAGAGCAGACTGGATTTGTCCCAGGACGGGAGGCAAAGGACAATACGATCCGCTCTATCTCCCTGATCTCTAGGGCCCGTCTCGCGGGGAGCCCCCTGTGCCTCTTATCAGTAGATGCTGAAAAGGCGTTTGACAGAGTGCACTGGGGGTTCTTGGAAGTAACCCTTTGGAAAATTGGTGTGGGACCCAGGTGTCTGTCCTGGATCATGGCACTGTACCGACATCCTACAGCATGCGTCAATCTCCTCTTCCTTAAAAATCAATAACGGAACAAGACAGGGTTGCCTGCTATCCCCTTTCCTATATGTCCTGGTGATGGAGTCCCTGGCCAATGCCCTTAGAGTCAACCCCGATATTCAAGGTTATAGAACAGGCGCATCTGAGCACAAACTGGCTTTGTTCGCAGATGACCTCCTGATATATCTCAGCAACCCGAGAGTTGCCTTACTAGTAATTCTATCAGAACTTAGGCGCTTTGGTCGAGTCAGTAACTTTAAAATTAACGCACACAAGGCTGAGATTGTAAATATAACAATACCACTGGATGAAGCTACGAGCCTAGAGTCCTCCTTCAACCTAAAGTGGAAGGACGATTACATTAACTACCTTGGAATTGCATTAACCAGCGACCCCAATAATCTCTTTAATCTAAACTACAAACCGATTCTGGCCAACCTAGGGAGAGACCTCCAAAATTTGGCCCCCTTACCATCTTCTGGTACGGGAGAATTAATGCTTTAAAAATGGGCTCCATCCCTAAATTTCTATATCACTTCACAACCCTCCCACTAAAGCTGCCTAAATCGTACTTTGATAAGATTCATCAGATATCTCATGACTTTGTCTGAGGTGGCTCTAGGCCTTGGGTGAGATTCAAGACTCTTATACGCCAAAAGAAAAATGGAGGAGTGGGCCTCCCAAGTTTCTCTCTATAACATAAGGCATCCATTTGCAACTGCATCCTGGACATTATACACAACAGGTCATCCAAGCTCTGGGTCGAACTTGAACACGAGATCATCCCCTCATAAATCATGGGCCTATTCTGGCTCTCGCCAATTTCATCTCGCAAAATAACATCAATGCCACCTCTGACGAGTCAGCTCCTGGACATCTGGAACAGTTTTGCAAATCGCTTTGGACTAGTATCTAGGCCGGGTCCCCTCACTCCTTTGTCCAGGAATCCAGATTTTCCCCCGTTAAACGAGAAGCGCTCCTGACTACCAGAGGGGACTTGTCCTCCCTTGCGGATCAGAGACGTCATTTCCACGTCGGGGGTTCGACCTATAAATGAGATCCTGGGAGGTGGGGCCTCCAGACCTGGAGCGTGGCTAAGCCCCCCCCCCCCATAGACGTCTATGTGCACAAAAGCAGAACACACTTTTTTTTGCATGCAAAAAGAGGTCGTATGGAAGATTCAATTGGAATCAATAATTTTGATCCTCTTCATATACACCCGTGTGAAGTTGCCCTAAACAGTCCATTTAGCCAAGGGCGGTCACAGACGGCCATAGGCGCAACTATGCTCGCCAGTATAGAGGGTAGTTACACCTGAAGAAGGTTTCTCGGTGGCCATTCGAAATCCGCCCAGGAGTTTGAAAGAAATACCACGTAGATAGGCTCTGCCCAATCTTTCCTGCACGTAGTATTAATGGCCGAGAAAAGAGCTAGTAAATACGAAGCTATTGAAATCCATAGAAATCAGTGGTTTTGTTTTGTCTTCTGAAACTGCCCTAAGACTGTAAAACCCTTTTCAATATAAAAAACAAATACAATTGAGTAAAACTCAGTTTTGCAATAGCTTAGCTGTTCCGCTCATCTCTTGACTATATCCAGATTCTCTGGGAAATCTTCTCTCCATGATATTATTTAGTATGTTAGCAAGCTGCAGATTTCAGAGCAGCTTATAAATATCTTCTGTAGAAAAGCCTCCTGGAAGGAATCACCGAACAGGAGCGCTTGCTGGCGGGGTGCCAGATTCCTATGGTAATTTATTGCTTGCATGATATAGAGCCCCATATGTATTCACGATACTATTTGTGTTCTTGTATTAGCTTTAAAAGAAAAAAAGGGTTAGTACTGTGTTAGCCAGTAGAGCAATGTGTGATTGTTCTCAGTGAGAGAAACCAAGTAATCTTGTAGATATGATACCTTTTAATGGCTAACAAAAATGCATGATATTACAGCAAGCTTTCGGGGTTATCTCGCCCCCTTAGTCAGGCTATTGAATGAAACTAGTTTGGATGGCACATAATTATAACATACTGATGAAGAGGGGAGGAGAACACATTCCTCTTGATCTAAATAAATGTTCACACACAGAAATTTGAGACTGTTTAGCACTCAAAACAACCGACAAACAGAGCTGAGACATACATCGTAAATCAGTCCACTGAGCTCAGGACAGTTTTATGATTTGTCTTATCTCTCCTTTAACCTGCATATGGAAGGACTATCACAGTGGCAATAAGATCCTCTAAACTGAGAAACAAGTCACCGAAGGACCACTAACTATAAAACATAACCTTTATTAAATTATATTAAAATGGCGTGTCAATGAATGAATCCTATATGTGATGTCAATCACACACTAATTAAAAGAATGTTTGAGGAGGTTTTGTATTAGCTGATTAATCTATCCACCTCCAAACTAGTAACAACCAGGCATCTTCACTGCTGGTATCAATATTCCAATGTATAAACCTATTGCGCGCTGTGCTGGAACATTAATGTCTATGTCTTAAGCGTAGGTCATGAATCATCAACCCAGGGATTCTTAATCTTACTATTCTGTGATCACACCATACCATGTGCGATCAGAAAGTAGATAAGATCCACATAGATATATTGGCTTCTTATATGTGTGTCGTATTCACTCCGCAGGGGTAACAATAACCGGACTTAATCTTAGTCCAAGATAATATGTAGTATGCTATTATCAACATATTCCACTGTGGCACCCACTGTCCACATCAGGGGTACGATAATCAATTCCCCAGTAGGCCAATGAACAGTTAGGGTATACCACTATGTGGGATTGCTCCGACAGATGATATTATTTTCATACCAATTGTATGATTATATATCATCTATTACCCCTAGCATTAGATTAATAGTACAATATTCAGCTCCCAGTTTATAACAATTGGCTGATGCTTGACTCGCATATTTTTATTATTAGTTCCTTAAATGTATCCTCCACTATCAAGATGAATCCCAATAATTATATATGGGTTTAATAAAGATGGTGGTCAGCAATGGCTGGTTGTTTATAATGCTCTTGATATTTCAGCCCACTAGATATTTTCAGCCTCTATCTCTGTTAGGCACCCAATATTTTGTTGATAATTTTTCTATGTTGCCAGAAATTTTGTACAGGAGAGAATAGATAAAACTTTTTGTCCCTCCATCTCCATCTCCATCTACACATTTCCACATTTCCACAACCCAATTGCATGGGCTGTTTCATCAGGATAGAGAGCTAGAGGCAATATGAACCAGCCTTATCGGCTGTCACAAGCAGAATGGTCCATCCATTGGGTTGATGATTCATGACCTACGCTTAAGGCATAGACATTAATGTTCCAGCACAGCCAGCAATAGCTTTATACATTGGAATTTTGATACCAGCAGTGAAGATGCCTGGTTGTTACTATTTTGGAGGTGGATAGATTAATCAGCTAATACAAAACCTCCTCAAACATTCTTTTAATTAGTGTGTGATTGACATCACATATAGGATGCATTCATTGACACACCATTTTAATATAATTTAATAAAGGTTATGTTTTATAGTTAGTGGTCCTTCGGCGACTTGCATATGGAAGAAGATGCAGCAGCACCGATTCGATGGTAACATTATTGCAAGTCAAGTTCTTAATTTTTATGAAGTTAAATTAGTTTCATTTAATAGCCTGATGAAGGGCGCGAGATATCCTCGAAAGCTTGCTATAACATCATGTATTTTTGTTAGCCAGTAAAAGGTATCATATCTACAAGATTACTTGGTTTCTCTCACTGAGAACAATCACACATTGTATTAGCTTTTACATGGATACTTGAGCAGATTATTTGCAGTATGGGGAGAAGTGATTGCTACTACAATAGTTCCAGCTATCATTGGCTGCACATATCTCTGCTTATGCGACTAGCAAGCAATTGTTATTTTTAAACAAAATGTGATTGTTATCAGTAACAGAAATCAAGTAATCCTGTAGATATGATACCTTTTAATGGCTAACAAAAATACATGATGTTATAGCGAGCTTTCAAAACCTCTTAGAGTTCTTCCTCAGGCATAATGCTTGCTATGTTTGCTATGAATAAGGCCAGAAGAAGCAAAACTGCTGTTGCCTTTAAGTCTTCATGTGACTGGTTTGTTTGGAAGTAGACATTCCCATTTTTTAACCCCGGTGAGTTCCTTATACACGCATTTTTATACTCGCATAGATGAGTTGATTGATTGACAGACGATTGTTTTCTGACTTGTCGGCTGGGCGTTGGACCCTTTTATGCAGAATGACAATTGGGCAAGCAAATGTTTGTGCCTCATAATTGGGTCTTTAGTTGGCTTGATGAAAAATAATCATTAAATATACTATTTCAAGCCTTTTTGTATAATAAAAAATCATATTATTTCCCTACAGTTTAAAATCTATTGCTATGATGGAATTAAAAAATGCTTTGTTTTACCCCTTAAAGACCTGTGTATAGCCTTTTAACGACAACTCTTCCGGGCACTTCTTCTTATGTGCTGCCTTTTTTGCAGCAGAACGTCAGAAAAATAATAGCAGCACCGTGTGCACTTCTGTTGTAATACGTAAGGCTATTTCTCATAGCTGGTGCACAGGGTAGTGATCAGGGACCAATAGCAATGGTCTCTGATCACTTTAACTCCATAAATCTAGCAGTCAATGCTGACTGTGGCATTTCGGTGGATTGGAAGCCTCTCATCCCATCACTTCCACATGTGATCCCAAAGTGCTGATGGTTGTTATGGCAGCCAGAGGCCAAATAATGGCCTCGGGCTCAGCGTGTTTGAGGCAGAGTCTAATTTAATTTTTAAAAAAAATAAAAATGTTCATTTTTCTATCAAACAGCAATTATGACAAGACCATAAACAAATAAAGAACTTGTACAAAATTGTCACATTTGTAACAACCTGTATTATAAAGCAGAGGTATAACCAGCATTAGGCAGCCCAATTGTCAAGCCCCGGAGGTTTTGCCCAGAGAGTGCCACTTTCGAGTTGATGGATAGAAAAGGAGGAAGACCAGCAAGGCTTCCCTCTACAAAACAAAGCAAGCACTGTGCTGATTAGTGCAGCTCTACTAATCAGAGCCTGTAAACTGCTCACAGAGTGTACCGCCGTGCTAAGGAAAGACTGGCACATGCTCCAACCACAGAGTGACACATGCTGTGTACAGTTGCAATCAAAATTATTCACCCCCCCATTGCAAATTACATTACATTGCCAAATTTACAAACTGTCAGTTGTTTGCAAAAAAAAACAAAAAACGAGCAACAATATTTTTCTCTAAATTCAAAACAAAATGCCACTTTAATGACTTCTGTAATCTCAGAAGCATTCAACCCCATGAATAGAAACCCTCATAAGAGCACACATTTGCAAATCAGGGGCTTCATTGGATGCATCAGGTTTGAATGAGGTAAAACACATCACAAATCTGTATTGGCTAGGGCTTGATTGACTGTGATGTGTTACTGCATGTTAAGACAGTAGTCCAAAAAGTTAAAAGAAGAGATCACTGTCTTGCACAATTAAGGAAAAGGATATAAAAAGATAGCAAAGACAGTGAGTGTTCCTAGAGATACTTTGTATAAGCATAATGGTCAGAAACCCTGCAAAAGACCTGCAGCAGGCACTGAGGTTAGTAATAGTTTCCCCTAGATCGGCCCCAGTAGTAAGGGTATTATTACCAAGGCCACTGTGGGGGTCTTTATTACTACTAGCGCCAAGATAGGGGACACTATTACTACTGAAGCCAATGTGGGGAATCACTATTACTACTAAGAGCACTATGAGGATCACTATTACTACTGGGGCTGATATAGGAGACACTATTACTACTAAACAGAAACACACACTTATGGACAGCGCTTTGTGCTATAGGCGACAATTGTGTGACAATGTGCCAAGTTGGTACATGTGATGATGGTAAATCCGCCCCCACAAGTCACATGACGTTGGAAAGGGGAGGCAGGGAGAATGTGTGTAAGTATCTAGAAAGCCAGTGTGCATTTCATATGTTCTATGCTTGATAAAGATGCTATTAAAAGCGTTGAAATGCGTAGCATTATGGTTCCATGACCCAATAAAAAGATTATATCCAGCCTTGTGTGTGGATATCTGGATGTGGTCTACAAGGAGCGCGGGGTCCTTTTTTTTCTATCTACACAGCCTATTACTACTGAGGACACTGTTGGGGTCACTATTACTACTGGGGCCAATATAGGGAACACTATTACTACTGGGGCCGATATAGGGGGACACTATTACTACTAAGGCCACTTAGGGTATGTTCACACATGGGAAAAATACTGCAGAATGTCAGCAGCAGAAATTTCTCTGGCAAATTCTGCAGCATTTCCGCATCCAGAAAACAGTCAAAATCTGTACCATTGGTGCGGATTTTGACTGGAAATCAGCTGCGTATCCACAGATGATTTTATACTATGCAGCGCTCGGTATTAGTGTACCTTGACGACACTAGAAGCTAGGGGTTTTACAGCAGGAACGCCCCTGTCACACCCCTAGCTCCCAATTGGGTCAAGGCACGAAGGTCCTAGCAGGACAGTGTGCATAAATGCTACCATGTTAGAGCTGTAACATGGCAGCATTAAAATGTAATAATGTAAACCTAACAAGTTATCTTACCCTCACCCTAAAGTTGCCCGCTCACAGCTGGCGCCCTCACTTCTTCTATTCCACCGCCAGAACAGTCTGCTCCCTGTTGCCCGCTCCCCCACTCACAGCTGCCCTTCTCAGTGCTTCTGCTCCTCCGGCGTGGCTCTCTGCTCCCTTGAACGCCACTCCCCCGCTGACAGCTGGCGCGCTGAGCGCTTGTGCTCCTCCGGTGGCACAGTCAGATCCCTGCTGCCTGGTCCTCCGCTGAGAGCTTACGCCGTCAGTGCTAGTGCTCAGCCGCCGGGAAAACCGCCTGAGGCGTGTGTGTGTGGGGAGGGGGGGGGGGGGGGTAGGCCGCCGGCATGGGCTCCTGCATAGCATTCTCTTTTCCCCCTGACCATGCAGCGGCCGGTATGTGAAACAGACATTGGGTGGGTGTGCCTCTTGTGATGCTGGAGAAGCCGCTTCATTACGCTTTCGCCTGATTGCTACAACAGTGAGCGATGTTCCAGAGAATGCCTCAGTGCCCAGGTTGCAGCTGTTGCACTGCATTAGAACTAGGGGCTGCTGTATGTACTTTCCCTCCACTTTTGCTCCACTGTATCTATTTTCCCTGTACTTTTACTGGCCCTCCAGGATCTATTTGCAAGGCTGCTGTGCAGCCAATCAGCATCAGGGGTAGTCATCCCCCTGTCAATCTTGGCTCCACCAGGACTTCCTGGTGGTGTCAAGATACATTAATACCGCAGCGCTCCCCCCTCACCTTCTCCGAAGACTTCCTGCAGTCAGTGCTGCCGGGCTTACGGTTCCCAGGGACTTAGCCAGGTGCGGTGCAGCTGGTCAGCAGAGGCCACTACAGGCCACTGGGAATCGGAAGCCAGTGAGCGCTCACAGCGGCAAGCCTTGGAAGAGGTGAGGGATATACCTGAACCCAAATTGAACTTCTAGCAAAGTTGTAACAAAAACAGGGTTCTACTGGTTTGGTTTGTTAAACATTGTTGTATAACACTATGTAAGAGCCATATCGGAACAAATGTTCAGCATGTGCTTCACATAATCTCAGTTTGCCTCAAATTATCACCTTGCATTTAGCACATTTTGGTTGCTAATGTGAGGTACATGGGATTACTTACTATTATAATGTGAGGCACATGGGATTACTAAATTATTACTCAAGAATATGAAGTGTAACCACCTTTTATAGCTGAACATAAGAAACTACTCAGCTGAATACAATGACAAAAGGAATAGCAAAGGTTTCTTAAAGCATATCTAACTTTTCAGATGACTTTTCAGAATAAGCTGCAATGTGTGAACATGAGGAATAACACTATATCTGGCCTTTATATGACTTGTATCCTGTATTTTTCTTGTGCAGCGTGTATATCTGATTCTCAATCCTTTCAGGACGGGTGGGCACAGACTCCTGCTGTGCTATGTTCTGTAGAATGGGGTAGAGAAAACTATACAGTCTGGTCTCTAATAACACTGTAACACACACACAGATATCTAACATTGTCATATAGGACAGTGTGCAGCATTACTGAGTAGTGGAGATGTGAAGAAACAGCAGCAGGTAACTCGTCATTATCTCCTGCACCACATCTGTGTATGAGTCTATCCTTCCATCTTCCTTTCCCCCCTCCCTTTTGATTTCTATACAGTTGAATTAGCATGATGATCACCCTCTTCCAGCCCTGTTGTTGGGTGTCTTCTGTCACTGATTTGAGAGCACAAATATACGTATATATGGTCAATATTTGTAGCGCCAAAAATGACGGTATATAATGCCAAAGAAATAGATGATAGAAAATGGCCCATCGGGTGTGTAGCCCAGATGGTACCACACTATATTCAAATAAGCCTTCAATATTAGATAAATGTGAATAGAACCTTCTAGTTCACACGTTCACACTTTTGTGGACATCTGTGTCATCATATTACTTTCTCCAGCGGCTGAGCATCCAAACAAGGTACAAATGTAATGGCAACTCAATAGAAATGGTATAATAAGGGCGCTAAGAGGCTGCGGTCAATCTTAGTGAAGATGAAACTATTCCCGATATATATAAAGGATGGCAACTTACATAGGAAAGGGGAGAGATTAGACATACCGCAAACCAGATTAATCTTCACTAAGATTCATTTCAGCCTCTAAGTGCCCTGTGTTATACTATTTCATTTTAGAGCAGACAGTGGACATCAGGCTGGGATGAAGGGAGACTCCAGTTAACGTCTCTTTAAGTCTGCCTTGATCTTAACTAACTTAGCTAAAATCACAGAGTTGAGGTGAACACAAAAACATATTTCACTGGAAAAGAGCCAAAAATGCAGTACCTGATAAAGTGCAGAGCAGGCACAATCGCCATAAGGCCGGTACAATGGCCGTAGGGTAGGCACAATGGCCGTAGACCCTAACAATATGCAGCAAGCCAGACTATAAACTGGAGGCTCCTTATTTAGTAAAGCAGGGGTCCCCAACTTTTTGCACCTTGTGAACCACATTCAACTTTTAATGATGGTCGGCAGCCACAAAAAAATGCAGAGATATACAGATTGTATATATATACACTGGTATATATATATATATATATATATATATATAGAGAGAGAGAGAGAGAGAGAGAGAGAGAGAGAGAGAGAGAGAGAGAGAAGGAAAGAGACGCAATTTGATGAAATGAATTTGCAATTGAATAAACTTTCATAGTTGTAAAATTCAATTTGGTACAAATTTATAATTCTGATTTGTTGTCTGATTCCCTGTGTGACTAATGTAAGACAGTCGAGCTTGAGCACAAGAAAAGAAAAATATAATGATACCTAAAATGGCTTTTTTGTATAATCCTAGTCATGACAAAAAGCCAAGTGGTTAATCTGGCATAAATTAGAAGCATGACACAGCGCTCTGGTATCTGTCACATATAACTCATTTATTGAGGCTGGTGAAGCGTGCCATTGTTGGACACAGCTAAGATGTCTGTGTTTTAGGGAATACCAGAAATGATATATTTATAGGGGTAGAAACATAGTAAGCTCATGTGACATATTTTAAACCAGAAATTTCTGGTCCTCTGATATATTATACTGGAATTACAATAAAAAATAAAAGGCGTGATTAGAGATGAGCGAGCATACTCGCTAAGGCAAACTACTCGAGCGACTAGTGCCTTATTCGAGTATCTGCCCGCTCGTCTCTAGAGATTCGGCTGCCGGCGCAGGTGAGAGGTGAGTTGCGGCGGTGAGCAGGGGGGAGTTGGGGGTCCTGGAGAAGGAGAGAGAGATCTCCCCCCCCCCCGTTCCTCCCCTCTCTCCCCCGCTGCTCCCCGCCCCCCACCGGCAGCCGAACCTTTAGAGACGAGCGGGCAGGTACTCGAATAAGGCACTACTCGCTCAAGTAGTTTGCCTTAGCGAGTATGCTCGCTCATCTCTAGACGTAATGATTACTACACGTTACACATGCGACACAGACAAATTATAGTACAAGGCCAGACTTGCGATATCGGTTTGAGTTACTTGGAAATGTCATTTTCCCTGCGATTGCAAAGCATTTTGTAAGAAAAACACATCGCACCTCCATGTTGTTTCAATAGGAAAAATGTTAAAATCACATTGTACTCCCATGACAATCGCGTCTGCATGTGAGTGTCATGCGCTTTTTATTGTACCATAGAAAATAATGAGCAATATCGCCCAAAAAATAGAACATGCAGCATCACAGCAAGAGAAAAATCGCCCATGTAAATACACCCTTGTAAATAATTGGTTATCACAATGCGCAGTCGCACAGAACTCACGGCTTTTTGTTGCCTGTGTAAATGTACCTTCAGGGTGTATTTAAACGGGCAAGTTTATCAGTCTGAAAGACTTGGACTGATATTGTGATATTGTGCTTGCAAACCTGCGATTGCGATGCATTTTGTGAGACAAACGCATTACTGCACATTCCATTTTCATGTGTGTTTTTCTCACTTCTGAAGATCACGTTATTTCAAGAATTTCCATTAAAAAGAATGGATATGTATATATATATATATATATATATATATATATATATATATACTGTAATAGAAAACCCACACATGTACGTACACCTATTGCAAATAGTGGGTTCAATTTCTGCGCAAGTCTTGTGTGCCTTGCAACGTACAAAACGCACAGAAGAATATTGTCAGTGTGAGTATGGCCTTAGGCCGTCTCCACACGAATGGATTTGCATTGTGGAATCTGTGGCTGGCATCCGCACTGTGGTTCCACAGCAAATACCATTCATGAAATGCTATGGGAAAGCGCTTCTTCCTGCACATTCGTGGAAAGGAATAGCTTTTTCTGCGAGCAAAGGAAAAATCGCAGCATGCTCTATTTTTAAGTGGTACGCGCCTCAACGGCTTCCATTGAAGTCAAAGGAAGCCGCCCGACCTGCGCCCCTTCCACAATTGATATTACGGGCTGGTATGACAGGTACGCGCAGATGCCAGCCAGGCCTATCATGTGCAGGCAGCCTTATTTAGTCTATTTTGAGTTATGAACTGCATCTCCCCTGTTAGGTAAGGGCATAAACACATGAGCGTATAATGGGACAAAACAAAACCACTGATCTCAATAGGAGTTCAGTGGTTTTGTTTTTACTGCGGGGATTTCTCAACCATGAGTACCACGGTCGAGAAAATATAGGACATATCTTATCTTCCCTGCACTTAGTGGACACATGGTGTGGGTAAGATCGGGCAGCTGCTATCTTCTCACCTCTTTTTTCAAACTCCTGCACTCTGGTGCAGAATTTGAACTGCCGGCGAGACAGAGAAAATTTTTCTTGTTCAGGCACAGCTACGCCTCGTACTGCCGAGAGTAGTTTTGCCCATAGCAGTGTGTTTTCAGTTTAAGTCTATTTTGTGGGGCAGATTCTGCCACGAATGTGAATTTGAAATCTGCTTTAGAATCCGCACAATTTTAGCTTTCTATTGACTACAATGAAATTCCAACCCGTAGTTCATATGATGCAATTTTTTCTGCATGTGAATTTTTAAATCTGCATTGCAAAGAAGACAACTGCATACATGAGAGTGCAATATCAGGAAAACTCGGCATGATATCACGCTCGGCAACGTGTGTTTTACCGGCGGACGCTGTGAAGTTCCGAACCTCTCATGCGAGTTTCACACGCAATAGACAATGGGAAACCTCACATTGCACTTACATGCACATCACATGGCATGCGCGAACCCTGCAATGTATTTAAGATCCCATTGAAATCAATGGGCGATGCATTCCGAGGAATTGATTTTAATAGGTTCATTCTCATGAGTGTGTTTCTCGCACGCAATTCCTGCATGCAAGAAAATATAGGACTTGCTCTATCTTTCTGAGTTTTACTCAGCAACTGCCATAGAATTCTATGGTAGGTTTAAAAAAAGCAAAAGAAAAGGTGTGACCCTATGTAAAAGAAGACAGTTGGCTCCCGGAAAAGGAGTAACACACGTGTATGTAAACAGGCATTGCGAGTACAAAACATATAGTACTATTCGCTGATACACACGTATCAGCCTGATTATTGTCATCTCCAAACCTTGTCCAAATATGCTCCGTTGCGGTGAGTGTATTCCCGCATACTCTGGTTTGTCGAAGCCCTAAGTGCTAGTGTCCTTCAAGAAGAGAAGGTCATTTTTTCTGATGTGTGTTATTTATAATGTTGTACATTAAGGCTTTATAAAAGTTGTTGATTGCACAGTTGTTCCTGGATTTGCGGTACCATGATGTGCAATCCTTTGTACGAGCATTAATTTAGTAATATTCAACCTAACATTATGTTTCCAAATTAATAGGCAGATGTATACTCTGCAAATAGTCATTGTACTTAAGGGAAATAGTTTTTTGTATTTGAGGATTATAATGTATCCTTGCAGCTGTCTGTCCTTGTGAGGAAAGTTATTTAATATATGATTGTAAATCCCATCAGCCACTGAACACCGAAGGATAAAAAGGTCATTGTTGGAAAGAAGGATGCCAACCGGGGATGTGCCGCTTACAGACGCACCTTTGAAAGTTATTTTTGCACGGTATCAACAATGAACACAACATGATTTAGAGAGTACTGTGAGAGCGGTGGACCAGTTCAGAGAATTCTTCATTATCACTTCAACAGGGCCTGAAGTCTTTTGAAGTATGTAGTGGCTAAGTACAAAGAGAAGGACATGCACAACATCAGCAACACATTTCTATGTTCAGTACTGCATTACATGAAGCTCAGATAGACTTACATGGACTTCAGGACCTTGCTTGCCTAACTATAAAACCATAGATTATTACAATGGTAATAAAACATTTGCAGATACATATTTGTCTTGGTTTATTAGAAGTTTTTAAATGCTCTGTTCCTATAGAAGAATGTAATAAAGCCAGCTATACTCCAGTCGACATTGGAAATTCATTTTTAACCCTTTCCAATCCACTGTCTGACGTCTGAAGACATTATGATTTAAGGCTGTACAGCTCCGATGTTGGAAGACGTCCGTCGGGGTTCTCTTACTGCATATTGCCAGTCTCTCTGCTGTCAGAGCCTATCCAACATGTCACCTCATGCAGTACTGGCTTTAGCAAGCATGTAGCGCCGTTGTATAACGGCAGAAAAAGAGTAAGCCCCCTAGGAAAACCAGGATACAAATTGTATTGGAAAGGGTTAAAGCCGCAACAGAGTGTATAGCATGCCACAAAAAAATGCACACTAGGATGTGTTCTATCATAAGCTTCTTCATAAGGAAGAAGGCCCCAACCTTGTGAACCACAAGGCCACATGATGATCAAGACCTACAGCTTTTCCTCAACAAACCTTTGGTAAAGCTCATTAGTGCTTCAGCATCTGCCTAGACTGCCACTCAAGCATTCACCTTACCTCCAAGTAGTAGGTTTGATGGCTTCTGAATTCTGCAGGACAGTTCCAATTTTCAAATACTGTCCTGCAGTCCTGGGTGGCTGGAGGCATGTCTCGTACCCTCCCTCCTCAATGCAGTTACCGAGGTAGAATGGATGGACAACCTGTGATATCCGTTACCTGCAGATTTTGATGTGTAATTGAAAATGGCTTGAAACCTGCCAGCAATTCTACATCAAAATCTGCAGTTAGATCTGTGGATTTGGTGTGAATTTCCGCTGCTGCGGATTTCCAACCCTGTGTAAAAAAGGTCCCTTATGGGATACAAAGCGTGAAGCTTTGCATAAAGGGGCTTGTCCTAAAAATATGTCACTATGCATGCCACTGTACCTGTCCCTCTTTTCATTGTTGAAAAGTTGGGAGGTATAGGTTTGCTTTCCCCAGAATGTGGAGCAAGGTTGCATGTGTGTGAGGAAACTGAGGGCCAACCCCCCGGAGACCTCCATGAGGGGCAGTCATAAGGGCCAAAACAAATATGCGTAGTTAGCACACTATAGAAGTGCTATGCAGGTTGGCCAAGACTTATTGCTGTCACTATAAAATTCCTCATATTATGGTGTTGCTAGCCGTTAAGTCATTCACGACCTTCGGTGACTCTAAAGGCGAGCTCCCTCCATGTTTTTTAGTTTTGCACTGCTTCTTTCATTTGTGTGATATCCATGCCAGTATCAGCTCTGACAGTATCGGCCATCATGTTTTTTGGTGGCCCGATCTTCTTTTGCAACTGATCTGTCCAAGCATTATAGAATTTTCTAGCAACTCTGCTTGCATTATAGTTTTGCGAAAAGGCTACGCCAAAATAGAGTGGAGTGTGCACAATTAGAGTAAAAGAAGAAGGGCATGTGTAAGTGCACGACACTCAGCTAGGCGGTTTACCTCCAAGTTAAGCTTGGGTGTCCACTAGATATGGGGCACTTTGCACCTCGGGTTTTCAAACCATCCGTGGTATTAATCAAGTGGTCTCAGGTCACTTACAGGTAGAAATTAAGCCAGCTTTCATATACCATGGTCTGAACCACCTTGTGCATGATGTATTTGACTATTACTAATGGCCACAGATAACCACTGATAACAACAGATGCAGACTATTTTCAATGACAATAACTGTAAATGTACCTCTGATCTGTTAAATGATTTACAAAGGTGGACATACCATTTGAATTTAAGCTTTATGTACAGGTCTGGTGTGAATGTACAAGCAGTATAAGCTCCACATTGAGTGATCAGCACTGAAATAAGTTATAGAATCACAATAAGTGTATTGTACAAATTGTAGGCCATTCTGCATTCTTCCGCACTGTCTTGCTGTTTGCACAGGCACTCAGTGTATGGTTTTTGTTACTATGAATAAACCATGAACATTCTTCTATGTGGTCAGTTGTAGCTAAGAGAAAGAATTTGGTTTTGGAGAATTGCATGTCGATTGTATGATTTATTACAAAAACAACAATGAAAAACCAAGGCATCATTTGATACCACATAATCATCAAGTGACAATGGAAGTGATGAATGTGTGCTTTGTAGTTCTATGAAGGGATTATCCTGAGTCGCAAACTCCAGCCTGATTGCCTATAAATAGGTTACACCAGGGGAGAATTTATCAGCATTTCAACACAGACGTCAGCATGACGAGGAGTGTTCTTGTTATTAACACCTTTCTTAGCTGAAGTAGTTGAAGTGGTTGTAGGCTGATGCCTCATATCACAAGTGACAATTCTAGGTATAGCCATTTAACCTGACAATGACCATAATCTTTGGATTGCTGTGGGAACTCTTGTAAAAGGGTTACATTCATGCATGGCAGATTTGTAACAAAAATTTCTGCAACTGAAAACCCTTTCTTGTACACACATCACAGATTTGCTGCAGAAATCTGGCTGCGGATTTCAATGTATAGTAGAATGTAAATAAATGTGGTTTGAACAAACTCAGTTTACTTAGGCCATTTTCACACGGCCGAGAAAATCGCTCGAGATTTGTGTGTTAGGAGACACACAAATATGAATCCCATTCTTTTGAATGGGGTCCTACACGTGAGCGCTTGTTGCCCACATTGCATCGCACCGCGATGCAGGAAACAAATCGCGGTATATCCTATCTTTGGGCATGCCCTTGCATGGCCATTGTTTTCAATGGGACCAACGGCAGCATTGTGCAACACCCCAGAGGGGTGACGCTGGGCACCTGGCTAACGGCAGCACTTACCAGGCTCTGGTCCCAGAGGGATGACATGCAGACAAGGTCAGAGTATCGCAGGTCAGCTTCAAAACCTCTAGGATAGGGAATGCCAATAAATGGGTTAATGGGAGTAGTAGTACTTATCACCCGTGGCACCACCGTTCCCACACACCGGTATGCTATGCGGCGGAGAAATGAACACTGAGACTTTTGTATAGTACCTCGGGTCCCCAGGAACGGTTAGGGTCCGGTATAACTTTTACTTGATAATAAACTTTTACAACAGGTAATGCAGGTACAATTCACGGTAGAATATTAGCAGGCTATAGCTCAGAGTTAGGGAGAATACACAGGATGAATACGGCCCTACAGTCCACGTTATCTGTATGTCACCGGTCCTGGATTGGGAGCACTCCAGAAGAGGAAGGGGGGTAGGGGTCACTCTGCAGTCTCTCTGGCAGACAACTATTGACAGGAAGGCTTAGACAAGAAACACCCTACATGGCAGGCGCGCGTGTGTGACACAGTAAAGTACCTCTGTGCGGTGATCCTAATTATGGACGGCCGCACAGGAAAAGCCTGTAGTGTGAAATGGTACCTGTTTATAAATTTTTGTAGGGCTCTCTCTCTCTCTCTGATGGTGGGACTCACTCCATTCACATCCACACTCCAAACGCTCCTCTTCTTCCATCTTCACCTACATGGAAGCTGAATGTGCTTCCATGTGGCTCTGTGTTAGCACTCTCTCAGGTAGACAAGATGGAAGACCTCCTCCTGCTTTCAAACATTCACATTTATAACTTCACTTGTACCACATGACAAGACAGACTGATACATTTATATGCAGGCAATGATTTTATTACTGTTAGCCTCTCAAGCGCCGCAGCTGTGCAAAACACACGCTGGATATGACAGGACAAGCTTTGCACAGTGCATCTACATAGGATAAAACATGTATGACATTAATGGAGGGGACCAGGATGGTGTTCTGGGCCACTACAATCGCACCATGTGCTAGGTGCATACAGTGCGATGCAATGTTTCCCCATTGAAAACAATTGAATGTGATATCGCAATGTTTTATAAAGGACTCTCTCACACGGCCGTAGGCATGTTGACGTGCGCCAGCCAACACTGTAAGAATGCGTAAACGGGCACACAAATCTAACATTAGACAGCCCAGGCCCGGCGCATATACACTGAGGCTACAATGCCATTGGGCGGGAAGAGACAGCTTAGCTCTGCTAAGCTGTCTTCCCCTTCTCTTCCCCTCACTGGCTCCCCTCCTCTCTGACTGTTTAAATAGGGAGGGGGCGGGACGGAGGAAGAGATAAGCTCCCGCCCCCTCCTGACTCCTTGTCCGCAGCCGGCAATGGGAGGGAGTGAACGGGGCTGAGCTTAGCTCAGCCTCTGTCCCACCTCCTACCATTGCAAACAGCCGGAGGGGAGGAGAGAGGACGAGAGAAGGGGGAGGGAGTTTAGCAGTTATGCTGCTAAACTCCCTCCCACCTCCCTTTCCCTGCCATTGGCTCCCATAGGAGTTTATGCAGCGGCTGAACTATCCTTCTTCCAGGCAGAAGGATAGTTCCAGGACTATTTTAGCTGCCCAGCATAAAAGAAGCCCGGCGCTATATTGGTCAGCCAGGCGCTTTTACGCCGCGGGAATACGCCTATGTGATCTAATGCATTGGAATTCAATGCATTAGATGGTAGCATATATCGTCCGACCCTGAAAATGGCAGCTGATATACGCTCCTGTGAATAAGCACTTAGGTATAGCGTCTAGGCTAACTAGTCATATACTGACATACAATAGTATAAAAAACAATAAACACAAACATTAACAATGGCGCTAATGTTAATGTTTGTGTGTAAATGCTTGTGTTGTATTTGCGTGGAAACACCACTGTGACCAATCGACTACCAGGATTAGGGGGTGTTCTCATTGGAAACCCCCCTGTGAGGTAAGTGACTTATCTTTACTATCGGTTTATGGTATGCCCCTGGAGTGCTGGGATCTTTTTAAACTTATTGTCTACTTATTGTCTCCTTGCTTCTTCTTTATCCAAAATCTACATTCGGGGTCCCCATTGTCGCTCTGCCCTCTCTTCAGATGTCCATGTGCCCAGGGTCGGCTCATCCAACCAATCCATTATTCTATTTGCCTACCGGGAAATCAGGAGGGACGGACTGCCCTGTATTTGAGCAGCCCAATCGCGCCAGGTAAGTCACCTCCTATCCATTTTTGTGCATACTACTTTTTTGAGCCCCTGTCTTCTAATTTCACACAGAAGTTCGATTGAGTTTAGACAAGGCGACTGTGGAGGTCATTTCATCAGAGTACCTTCTAATTATTTCTTTACCAGGTAGTTCTTGCAAAATTTGAAGTGTCCTTTGGGTTATTTTCCTGCATAATCAATCTCCTGCTGATCAGTCTTTTAACTTGCAGAGACTGTGTTGCGAACAAAGATTTTGTGAAACCCTCTGTGTTTGACAATTCCACTATTATAGACCCTTCACCATGTTTGACAGTTGGTGTAATGCAGTTGGGCATCATCTTTTTGTTTGCCGAGCACTGTACGAATATTTATCTTTTGCTCTCAAACACCTCAAATTTGGACTAAACAATCCACAACATTTTTTTTTCTTTTAAATCTTCTAAAGTCCAATTCTTGTGTTTCGGTGCCCATTGCAGTCTTTTTTTAAATTTATTGCCATAAGAAGTGGTTCCCAGACAGCAACCCTACTGAAAAGGCCAGCTGTTCTAAGTGCCCTCTTGATAGTTTCCACAAATACTTGCTGACATAAGTTCAGATGTGCTTTACTTTCAGGAGCAGTTAGCTTTCTTTCTCATTTTGGCAGCAGCAGGATGGACTTATCTTCTGCTTTAGTAGTCACCCCTGGCCTTCCACTTGATGGTTCTTCTTTGTTAGTCCCAGTTTCACAAATACGTTTGTAACAGTGGACCTGGGGATCCTCAGTTTTGAGGCAATATCACAAATATAGTATGCTTTGATTACGGTCTTCGTTTCTTGGTCCACATTTGCTTGCAGCGGGGAAGCCAACTCTTATAATTTACTAACTGCAAATCCATATGACCACATTGGTTCCTAATGACCATGTGATATGAATATTAATGTAATTACCTTGACTCCTTGTTATTAAATCCCTGTCCTTACGTTTCTACAGTTGATTTCAAGTTGCTAAGGTTTGAATAACATACTAGAAACCCAACTGAAATATTTGGAAACACGGACAAGAACACAGCTCCAAGAAGGATGTAAACAAATCACTGTCGTCAACTGTATGCTTACCTTTAGGCCGCCTGCAGACTAGGCTGTGTACTAACATACTGTAATGTTATCTTTTAGTGAGGCAATGTCCTCGTGTTTTAGATGTTAGCATTTGCCTTGAAACTCTGAATGCTCATGGTGTTCAAAGACTTATGACCGGCAGTGCATGAGTGCATGTCAGATATTTTCAGTGCGGAAAATCTATAACTTACGGAACAATATATATAGACAGGGTTTTACTACAGAACCGCACTTTTTTTTTTCTGGACACTTGATAATACTGTTGAAGAAGACATGAAAGGTAGCTAAATTATATGATATATTTGGTACGTTATGTACTCCATTATTTGGCACAGTTTTGCCTGAATTCTGTTTATATTGACTTCCAGGTGTTATCTATATATCCCACATATTGCTAGAAATATCAACTAGAAATCTGTGATTTTTTACATATCATATACCGTGTTTCCCCGAAAATAGGTCCTACCCCGATAGTAAGAACTATTGGGTTTTCGGGGGAGGCTTGAATTATAAGGCCTTCCCCGGAAAATAAGACACTGTGCCCTTTTGGGGGGCAAAAATTAATATAAGACAGCGTCTTATTTTCGGGAACACATGGTACCATGTTAAGCTCAGCATACTTTTACAGCTAAAATATGCTCTATAAATACCATTATGAATAAACAGACTAATAAAAGTCGAGTGAAAAGCACCAAAGATATGAGGCACCTTTTATAGTTAGGTACTCTAAATAACTTAATATGATCTTCTAAAATCACTGATAAACATGACATGAATGAAATAAGCCACTGTGCAACAATATAATGAGGTCAGAGTGTATTTGGATAGTTTGTGGCAATTAATTTCTCATCCAGGCAACATAGCCAGTCTGACAACAAAACATAGTTACAAATACTGTATATTGCTTATTGGTGCACTGTTGGGTAAGTACATTTATATTAATTTACACCAAATATTCTGTAGCATATATCTTTCCAACATGTTCACATTTAGGCCTCCCTCACACAGGGCGTTTTGTACAGCGTTTAACGCTGCCTTTTCAGCCCAGCGCTAAACGCTGTACCACACTCCCATTCATTTTAATGGGGCTGCTCACACAGGGCTGAAAACGCAGCGCCTTCCAACGCTGCGCTTTGACAGCGATGCATGTTCTATTTTGGGGCGTTTTCACCCCTGCGTCGCCCATTAAAATGAATGGGCAGCGGTTTCAGCACTGCTAAAAATGCGGCAACACTTGGCAAGCTCTGATTGGCTGAGACAGTCAATGAAGGGCTGTGATTGGGCATCGAGCCCGCGCCAACAACCAATCACAGCACTCTATTGCTGGAGGCGGGGTTCTCAAACAGAGGAAGCCCGGATCAGCGGCAGAGTCCAGCAGCCGCGACCCGGACTGCAGCGGCTAGGTGAGTATTACTTTTTTTTTTCTTTTCAGCCGAGCTGAAAACGCAGCCAGAACGCTGGCAGAGCGCTGCTGAAATGGGGAGGAATCTGCAGTAAACGCGGCGTTGAAAAACGCTGCGTTTCTGCAAACGCCCTGTGTGAGAGAGGCCTTAGTTCTTGTTACTTTCCTTTTTATCAGGTTGTGGCATTGTACAGTTCCGTTTCCGTCACTCACCAACTAGCTATCAAAGTACAGCTGAAAAACTTTGTTATTTGGGTAAGTTTTGTCACAATCTCTACTCCTAAACCCATGTTCTTTCATCATATGTGCAACAGTCTTTCTCTGGAGCATGAAACAGCAAAAACTGAGTTGTAAAAGATTCTAAAGATACAATACAGCCAATTTTATTGGAAATCATAAAATGTCAGGGTCCAACCAACCACTTCCTCAGATACATTAACCTGACAACCATAAATTGCAGATTGCATATTAAAAGTCTAATCATAGAATATACTTGCTATTGTCTGGCTCTACATACCTAAGAGCAGTGTTTCCCAACTCCAGTCCTCAAGGCACCCCAACAGGTCATGTTTTCAGGATATTCTATAGTAAGAACACCTGTGGCAATGTCTGAAGCACCGACAATATTTACATCACCTGTAATACTAAGGAAATCCAGAAAACATGACTTGCTGGGGGCCTGGAGTTGAATCTGACCTTCATGGGGATTTGAACCTGGGGCCTCAGCATTACAAGGCAGCAGTGCTAACAACTGGGTTGCCACCTCTATTGTTATTCAAGAAACATTTTGGAGGCCAAATTGGAGAATCCGATTTTTACTTCTATAGATTTCAATGGAAGTCAGAATCGGCAGCCCCGATTCACAATTATTTTTTTTAAATCAGGTCTATCACTCCTGACCTAATTATTTTAATCATCACTCAACATTACTCAATAGCTCCAAGTGGAATTATCCCTCAGCAACTGTATAGTTTAGGGGCACCCTACTGGAAGAAAAATAGCAAAAGGGATACCAGTAATTTCCCCATTGAGATGAATATATTATTGAATGAGTGTCACTTACTTCATATGGCATTTTATTTTTTGTCTGTAAATCTAACTAAATTATGGTATATGTTTCGATTTCTCCTTATAATGTGGAGTATTACTCACTAAAAATGAATCAGAACTCAGTAACAGCAAACTATCATCTTTCTATGTCAAGTGGATCATAGCGTGCCCAAAAAAAACCCATTGATGTTGTGTAGGCTTAGACAGCAATGCAATGTGGCAATAAAATATCCACTGAACATTTTTACAGCATCCATTCCTTACACATTCAAAAAGTATTTTTATTTGCAAATGTATAATATATTTTGTCAAAAAAATCAGGCAACTAAGTTGTTGTTTGCTGTAAAACTCAGCATACAGTTACATCTCAGGCAAATATGCAAATGATTAGAGTTGTGGTGGGATTAGATGAATAGTCTTGCCACCTGAGACCCTATAGGTGGTTCTACACTTCACCTATAAAAAGGCACTCAGAGGCTGCTTGTGTGCAGTGGACCTCTTTTTCCACTTGTGTAGAGCCTGTTGACTGCTAGATGCCTCTACGATGCAATCAAGGAGATTTCACCCAGGTAACAGAGTTTGAGAGGGGGCGGATAATTGGAATGCGAAAAGCTGGATGGTTGTATCTATGAATTACCCACCACCTGGAACGTTCTGACTAGACTGTTAGGATGTATTGGGGACAGTGGATGCACGAGGGCATGCAAACAAAGCAAACGGGCTCGACAGACCACCAGTAGAGAGGATCATCTGATGGTTTGACATGCATTAGCAGCTCCAACTGTTTCGTTGCCCACTGTCCAGAGATAGTTGGCTCCATCGTTGCAGGCCCCTGTTTCTATCCAAACCATTTCCAGGCACTTGGCTGAAGGACATTTGGTCTCACGGCACCCATTACATTTACTGCCTTGGACACCCACCCACCATCATCTCTGTTTGCAAGAACGTCAAAACTGAACTGCTACAAAGTGGAAGTGTGTTGTCTTCAGCAACAAATCCAAATCTAGTTTGGGCACTGATAGCAGCCATGTTTGTGTCTGGAGACCTTGGGGTGAGTGCCTCAATCTGCGAATACTGTGGGACTTGGCTAATGGGGAAAAGGGGGCGGTAAATCCCTCCTGGTCTTGATCTAAATTTATTAGCCACCCAAGGGTGGCTTGTGGTGCCCCCAAGACCGTCAGTACAGTTGGGGGCAAGGCTCTTTTTTTTATTATGTTACGCACCAGATTTTTATGGCTCCAAAGACTTCCCCTCCGTCTTTCATTTTATATTGCTGGATATTTTATGTTAAGTATGTTAATAAAATGGCTGCTGTAGCCAGTGTATCCAAAGATAATTCTGAGTCTGTCGTTATTGGGTTGATGTGGATGTTTTGGCTGCAGCAGAGGCTACTCTAACCTTCCCAGGTCATTAAAAGCACTTACTTATATCAGCGTTACAATCACACTTAGAAAGTCGATTCGAGTATGACAACTTCTAGGGGGCTTGAATTCTTTTTGACAATTAATGTATTTTTCACATATAACTTACACTTAATCGTCTAGGCCCCTAGCCAGGTTTGAAATCACTCTCACGGCAAGACATAAAAGAAACTCTTCAAATTATATCATAATGTACAAATACCAATCCAAATCTTGTATGGATGTTTGCAATTAATGTTCTGTGTCATTACATTTTAAGAGACAAACTTTGGATTTTCAAATTCTATTCCTCAGTGTCTTGTGCAGCTGAAGAATGTGGCTTAGATTCAGTCAAGGTACACACATAAAGTCTAGTCATTTTATTACTATCATTTGTCATCATTTACAGATTATGGGGGTTCACATGCTGAGACCCCCACCAATCCTCAGAAGAAGGGAGCCACAGAGCTGGGTACAGTTGGGGTGCATTTACACTAGTGAGAAATTCAGACTGATATGACACTTGCAAACCTGTGATTTTTCCTGTGAGTGTAATGCTTTTTTTTACACATGTGAAAAACATATGTTCTTCAAATGGCATAGAAAAATAGAAAATCACATTGGACTCATTAACCTCGCATTTACCTGCATGTGCAAAGCTGTTTATTTTTTATCCCATGGAGAGTAAAGGGCGATTTGTGAACAGAGTCACCCAAAAATAGGACACACAACGATTTTTCGATTTTGCACAATTGATGCGATTGAAAAAATTTGCTTCTGTAAATTAACCCATTAAAATCAATTGGTAATTTTTCCATGCAAGTTCCGTCCATATAGCAGTCGGATGGAACTTGCACAGGAAAACTGTTCAGGTGAATGCACACTTAGGGCTTTGACAGACGAGCGTGTTATGCAGTATGCTCACTCCTGCGCAATTTTTTTGCGTAGTGAACGAGTGTATTTTGCACTTGTGACTGTGCAAAAACTGAGCATATTTGCACAGGCACAGTTTCTTCACATGGACAAGGGAATCATCCTGCCCTGATTTAAATGGCTAAATAGCCTAATGTGGGCAGATGTGCGTGTTTGCGCACCTCCTATAGAGCTCTATTGGGATCTTTGGTGCGCAAACATGCACAAGATAGACCAGGTGCTATTTTATTTGTGCCCAGGCTTAAAAAAAAGAAGTGAGAATTGACCCATTGAACTCAATTGGATCTATTTTCCTGTTATGCAAAAAAAAAAACCAAAACTCTCCCATGTGTTTAAGCCCCGACCCAACACCCCTTAGGGCTGCTTCACATGGGCGTGACTTTGATAATAATGGCCACATAACAGGGCGAAACTAAAACATTGATTTCAATTGTTTTGCTTTCATTATTGGTATTCTCGCCTGTTAACAGTTCAGGCGAGAAAAGATAGGACTTGCCCTATCTTTCCCAGGTGTACTAAATACTACGCGCAGGAAAGATAGGGCAGGACCTAATTTCCCGCAGTTTTTTTCAAACTTGCACGCTATAGAGTAGAGTTTGAATGGCCTGAAAAAACCCCGAAAAACCCGGGTTCATGCGCAACTATGCTCTGTAGCACCTAGCATAGCTGCGCATACGCCCTTGTGTTTTTGCCTTTCGTGAAATATCATGCAGACTCTTGTGCGTATTGTGTTTGCAGTTTATTGCAAACTACCATGTTTGTTAGGAATGTGCTGTGAGCGTTTTGATGAAACTTTTATATTCTTTTTACTAATAGTCCCGTTCAGTTTTTGCCCACATTAGTTGCAAAAGTAAAATATTAATGGGTTAGTAAGCCTGTTAAAAATATTAAAATATTAATTAATCAATCAATTAATTTTAGAACATTGATCCATATGTGTTTATTAAAAAAATATTAAAATAAGACGCTAAAATAAGAATGCTGGCTATACAGGGTGTAGTCAAAAAGACTGATACAGTGCTATATCTCCATATTGGTGTCCTATATTGAAAGAACAATAGTGCTGGATCGGTCTTCCTGACTACACCCTGTGTATTGCAAGAATGCTCTGAGCATGTCCTATGACCTTACCATGCTTATACATGGATATACAGTATACAATTAGTTTAAAGATATCTCCACTGTATAGAACTAAGGTTTTCTCCATTAGTGACTCGCATCCTTTCAGAGGTCCAACACTTGTGTGACTTTGATGCCTTAAAAGGATACTGAATCAGAGTTGTTGCAGTCATTATCTTTAGACAGAAGATATCATATTAATAGCTCAATAGGCAGGAACATTTCATCTTAGTAACCAATGCCATTGTCTGGCTAATCCAAGCTCTAGGGTAGCCACCTCTCTTCTTCACTCCTTACTTTCTCGGGGGAACAGACACAACACATAGGTAAGTGTCTTCAGGTGTTCTTTCAGCATCTTCTTACTTAAAATACTTGGGGGATATCTATTATGCAACATGTGACAGAGATATGCTGCAAATTGTGGCAAATAAATGTTATATGTGACGTGCACCAAATTTATGATGCGCTTTAGACAAGTTTTACGCTCACCTTGATATTTTTGAAAAGCCGCTAGGAAAACAAATGTTACTGCTAGTGTGCGTAAAATTCACCAAGATATTGGAGTACTTGTTCACCACCCATAAGGTTTCATTAAGAGAAGTGTGTCTAAGGGCTCCTTCACACAAGCATATGTGTTTTAACCATCACCCGTACACACCGTTTAAATTGCGTGAATGAAGAAATGTTGCACTTGAGTGCCGAGCTTAATTAGCGTTTTCTCGTCCATTGACACAGCCGGGTGCAATGTATTAGCGAAAAAATACGTCACAGTCCGGAAATCCCTCACTCAGCATAAATCCTCGGAATAACTTCAAATCCCTAAATAGAGGCACCTGTAAGCTTTTCACAGCATTGGATGCTGCTAAACTGCCTCCACCTCCTTATTTTTCCAGCTCCCATAGGAGTCTATGGGAGCCGCCGGCGTATGCTGTCCGCAAGATAGAACTAGAACTATCTTTTCGGGCTGCACGTAAAAGTAAGTGCTTTTTCCCCGCTGGGCAATTATTCGCTGTGCAAATTTGCCCCTTTTGTGAACGAATGAACTGGAATCCAATGCCTCAGATGGGGCGTGAAAACGCAGCTTAATAGATGCATAAAAATGCTGCCAAACGCTGTGGCACGTGTTCAAAAATGCAGCTCAAAATCGTGGTAAAAATTTCTGAACACGTGTGAGAGTGGCCTAAGGCTTGTGTCACACAAAAGAATTTGCACAACCTTTTTGTGTGTGCAATACCCAGTGAATGGGTTCGTTCACATAAGCGTATTTTGCATGTGTGTGTGCATTTTGTTCGCACAAAAACCACGCAGTATGCTGTATTTTCCTGTGCATTCGTGGACGAAAATAGCACATATTGAACTCATTAACTTAATTGCCCATTTCAAGGAATGGGAGTATAGTTGTCTGTTTTTTTTTTTTGCATAAGCAAACAAGTTCAGTAGAATATACACATGCACATGCAAATACACAGTGCCCACTGCGCAAATATGCAGCTCAAAAGCACATGTAAATGTGCCTATGCCCGTGTGACATGGCAAGCGCATGACTAGTTCTAAACCAGCCGTATTCCTCTCCTTATTTTTTGTGTTGAGAACAAAGAATGGCTCCTATGAGGAGGTTTTAGGAAAGGAGACTTTATGTACACAGAGGCGCTGAGAATCCCTTACTTGTTTACTACATACGGACCGCATACTACAGTTCTGAGTCATTATCCATCCTCTGAAACAGATGCTTTTCCACAAAGTGAAGTCATGAATGTGGTAGCCGGCAGGTTTATGTATTTATGTCTGGTATACTCCGGCCTATGAGCTATGCGATGTATACAATGTTTCCATATCTTTACGTAGTAAATCATATCCGTGTATGAAATGTGTATTTAATTACACTTAGAAGGGTATTGTGCAAGGAAAGCCCATGTGCATTGCCTACGGGGCTGGGACACATGCATTAACAGACTTGTGTTCAACTTCTATCAATTCTACTGTTAATCTTCTATATATTTGTCAATGTCTGTTTGTTTGTTGGAGCATCACGCACAAACGGTACGACCGATTGACATGAAATTTTGCACACAGTATAATCCCGACCTGGAGAAGGCTATAGGCTGAAAAAAATTCTGAAATTTTGTAGCCTCAGCAACCTTATTTGCATATTTTTGCCTTTCCTTGAATTTTAATGCAGCAACCCCCAAATTTGGATTAAAAGCTGTTGCCTATAGCAACCAATCACAGCGGAGCTTTCATTTTACCTCAGCGGAATAACAAATGAAAGCTGACCTCTGATTGGTTGTTATTGGCAACAAAAAATGCACAATTTTACTCAAATTGGACCAGAACTGGGGATTTGTATACGACACAAACAAACAAATTTTATGTTTTAGATATAAGTGGCTTTCATTTTATCTCAGCGCTGAGGATTAAAAGCTGTTGCTTACAGCAACCAATCACAACACAGCTTTCATTTTACCTCAGCACTATAATATATGGCAACCAATCACAGCATAGCTTTCATTTTACCTCAGCAGTATAAGATATGGCTAATAGAGTCACATAGCATTAATCAGCATCAGTGTGCTTCCACGTATTTCCGCGTACGTTCTAATATCCTCTTTTCTTACATAAAATGTCCCGTTTTGTATTGCCCGCGTTCTGTATCGGGTACCCAGGCTATATAAATATACATACATATATATATAAAATGCATAATCTGTTTGTTTGTGTGGTATACAAATCCACAGTTCTGTCTGATTTGAGTAAATTTAGCATGAGTGTTCTTCAGCACCAGGCGAGAAATACTGGCGGAATTAAAAATCAAAAACTCACCAACTTCATCTGTAATTTATATTGCCAACAGCAACTAATCACAGTTCAGTTTTCTTTTCTTATACCTCTGATATTAAATAAATGCTGTAATTGGTTGCTATGGGCAACAAGCCTTTTATTTTGGACGACTTCTATAAGAGTGCAGTGCTGGGCTCATTGTTGTGGCTCACTTTGTATATTCCAGGACTGCTAGTCATAAAATCGCCGTACAACGAGCAGGTATATCTTCTAGTTTCTACTAATGTATGATTGTTCTAATATTGCATTATAACGTGGTTTGCTGTTTACTCTTGCTGCATTTTGGGGCTAAGAAATTTCTGTAGAGCTAGGTTGTTCTTTGTCACACAGCCAAAACAGTCGCTAATAGAGATGAGCGAGTATACTCGCTAAGGCACATTACTCGAGCGAGTAGTGCCTTAGCCGAGTATCTCCCTGCTCGTCTCTAAAGATTCGGGGGTCGGCGCGGGTGATTGGTGAGTTGCGGCGGGGAGCGGGGGGGAGAGAGGGAGATAGAGATCTCCCCTCCGTTCCTCCCCGCTCCCCGCCCCCCGCTGGCCGCCGAATTGTTAGAGACGAGCGGGGAGATACTCGGCTAAGGCACTACTCGCTCGAGTAATGTGCCTTAGCGAGTATACTCGCTCATCTCTAGTCGCTAACGATCCGATTCTTGTGCTTTGTTTCCCCAGGTTTTCCCACTAACAGCATTACAGGTATGACATCTGCATATTGTGCAAACGTAACATTTAGAGCAGTTGATTGTAGAATCAGTTCTCAGAAACTTAGAAAGGTCCCATCGCCAACACAGTAAGTGATTTAGGCCGATTGCACACGACTGGATCAGATTATCAGTTATCTTCAACCACTCCTTAGGTGTGGGTGATTTTTCTTTACCAGTATTAAATAAAACTCATTTCCCTACTACCCATGATATAATGCTGGGTCAGAGTGACATTAGACAGGAATGGAGTGTTTCTGAGAAAGCTCTCCAGATGTTTGTTCAGTAATTACCTCTGGCTTCGTCCTACCTACAGCAATGGAGCTCATGTATCAATAGAGCCTTTGTACTACACATTCTTTATCATGATGACATTGGCCAAACTTGTTTGGCCCGTGACACACTTTAAATAATGTCAGATTCGAAGTGTGACTTTAAAAGTGTGTCAATAATTAAGTTGCAGAAACTAGACAGGTATCCTATCTACAAGATTACTTTGTTTCTCTTGCTGAGAACAATCACACTTTGGTTCAATAGAATTACATATAAATTGATACATTATTTTGTATCCTTGATGATATGGTGACAGTAGTAGAATGATTAGCATATTAAAACTTTGTTTTATCTTTTTGCTATGGTTGAATTAAAAAATATATTATTCAGATGGTCTTAATCCTGCTTGCAGATACTTTTCCTCGTTCGTACTTTATGTGTTTAATGTAATAGTATTATTATTACAGTCATATGACTGACAGGTACTTTTGCTGCTGACCTGGTGGCTAATGTGGATCCTGGATGAACGAATGATCCGTTCTGAGCCTGATGGGATATTTCAGCTATTTGATGAAGTAGGTTAGAAGAAAAAAAAAACACCGTATGATTACAGGAAACATTCCAAGAAAGACATTTATCTGTAAAATGAAAAAAAAAGCCACAACCTCTGGAAAGGAGAAAGTGTTGGATGCCAGCTGCAGAGAAAAAGAGTGCGAGAGTAGGATGTTCGTCTCCTTATATGGTAAAATGATATGAGGGGTTTCACCGTGAAGGGAGACTGTTTCCACACAATGTGCATGTAGAGCTGTGATCCTGCAGTGTCACTGCTCTCTGCCACTGGATGTGTGACTTCCTCTCCTCTCAGCCCCTACCCCTGGAGGAAGAAAGAGCACTCACTGTAAGTATAGGCTACTCTCCATTGTTACAGAGCCGGGGGCTACCATGCTGGCTGATGCTGTGCTGGGACGCAGGAGGTGAGAGGGGCAGGGTGCATCTGCACTGCTATCACTTGTGCTGGCTGTGAATGATAATGCCTTGCAAAATATGACATTGAACCTCTGCATTTTGCTGAAATGACTTTGGCTATAATCACACTGGTTTTGGTAAACTGAATGATTAAGTGTTTAATGGATCCTTATTTAATCTATTTTAAAATAACAGTGGTAGAGGAAACAATAGCTTAAATATGGCAATATATGATGTGTTTTATTACATGACTGCAATGGTAACAAATGTACTCTTTTTACAGGGATGAATAATGCAGCATAAGGACACTAATTCTTGTGTCACACAAACATATTTGCACAGTGTTTTGCGCATGCAATACACAGTGAATAGAACTCATACGCTTAGTTCATGGAAGCGTATTTCCTGCGTGCATTTCATTTGCGAAAAGAAAAACTGCAGCATCCTGTGCATTTGCGTATTGACATAGCACATATTAAAATAATTAACTTAATTGCCCATTCAATGAATGGGAGCATGTTTTTTTTGCACACGGAAATGCGTGCGATTTGCACACAAAAAAATATAGTAAGGCCTCTTTTACACGGGCAACAGCGATATTGCCGCGAGAAAATTGCAGCAATATTGCAGTTTTGTCCCTGCAACTACTGTGCAATATTGCTGTGTTTACTCACAGCGATATCAGGACTTTGTAGAGTTCTTTTGCCTGAATTTTCGGGGGGCTTGAAATATGAGCCCTACCCCGAAAAAAATAACCCCTAGCTGCATTAAAAAAAACCAAAACATTACCTAACAGGCCTTGTCCGCTCCCCCGCACATCTCCTTCCGAAGCTCCGGCACAGTTGTTTGTTGTCTTCAGCCGACACTTCCTGGTTAGGGGGTTCATAAATCCCGCCTCCAGGAAGCGCTGGCTCTAATTGGTTCTTGAGCTCCGCGGCTCAGCCAATCAATGCAGCACTCGATAAACCAATCACAGCCATCACATTGAAGACTACAAACAAGGTTGCCAGAGCTTTGGGAGGAGAACTGCGGCAGAGTGGACAGTGCCTATAAGGTAATGTAGCTAGGGCTTATTTTAGGGATAAACAGCAGGACTTCCTACTGTAAAAGTTGCATCGCACTGCATGAAAACCGCAATTTCGTGTGATGTGATGAAACCCGAAGTAAGGCTCATAGGGAAACATGGTTACAAAACCTTGCAAATCACGGCAATATTAAGCATGTCGCGATTTTTTTTTCTTGCAATGCTGCAGCCTACAAAACATCACTAATGTAAAGGAACACATTGGAAAGCATGGCCTTCACATACATGTGATTTGTAGTACTGTCACATCGTGAGAAAATCGCACGATTTTGACATCCGCTTAAAAAGCTGCTTAAAACTCGCAAATTCACACACAAATATGCAATGCCCATTATGCAAATACAAGGTTCAAATGCACGTGTAAATACGCTTACGTTTGTGTGACACGAGTGTAAGCGTATTAAATACTCGCATTTTGCTCAATGGGTGATACATTTTTGTGCTTGCCTTTGAGCATTTTTACCTTATTTTTTGCACATGTAGGCCCTGTGCATTTGTATGCGCAAAAAAAACCACACAAGCACACTCCCTTTGATTTCAATGACTAATTAAGTTTAATATGGGCTAATTAGTGCATAATACTCACCAAAACAGGACATGTTCCATTTTAGTTTTTTTTTACGTTTTTTATTTTTCTTTCAATCAATCAGTAAGAAACGAGATTTGCATCATTTTACATATTGATCATGCAGGAGCATTTGCAGGTAAAATAAGATAGAACTTGAGTAAACGTCAATGATAATAGTAACTCTTACAGTATTTTCCTGCCATCAACTTTTTGTTTCTTTACTTAGTTTCAACATTCTTTTTTGGAAATCGGGATCGTAGCCTCTTGTCCTCTTTATCATGAGGTCGTTTCAGAGCAGTCTTAGCTCATAGTGCCCTTCATCCCTTCCTGGGGGTCAGGCGAAAGGGGGGTGGTATGGATAAGGGAAGTTTGGGGAGAGGGTAAGTGAAGGGAAAACGTCTACTACAAGAGACAGACCAGGGTTCATTTTGCCTTATGGTTGGGGTTCCCTGTCGCTTGCATGCTGTCCGCTCACCGCTAGCCTGCCCATTGTTTCCCTCAGTTACTGCATTAAGTACCATTCTATATATCTGATGGCAGTTACTATAACAGATATTTCTGCCTCTGAGAAGTGGGAAGTGAGAAATCCTTTCCATTTTTGAAGTGTTTTTTGCACCCCTATCCTTGTGCCTCTCTACTTCTATTCTTTCCATGGTCATTATGTGAGTGAGTTGGGCCACTACTTCTGCTATCTTGGGGAGCGTCCGTGATAGCCTGTGTTTCAGGATTGTACGTTTGGCAACTAGGAGGAATACATGCACAAAGGGTGAGATAGATTGTTGTTCAGTCATGTCTTTTGTCTGTTGTGGCTAAACATGCAAAGGTAGTGGGAGCCTGTTTACACCGATTTTTATCTTCCACTTAGGCCCAGTGTCAATGGGCAAATTTAAATCCGCGCAGGGCACCTGTGCGGGCGATCCGCAATTCAAGACGCTCATAGGGAGACATGGGTGTCCGCAGCTTAATTAAAGCATGTGTAATTAATTTGTGGCTCTTCTGGTCCGGAAAGCAGATCACACCATGCTCCATTTTGCTGCGGTTCCCGCACAGACGGCTTTTGTTGAAGTCAATAGAAGCCGTCCGACCCGCAGCCTGTCCACAATTGAATTGCAGACAGGCCACGGATTCTGTGGGAAATCAGGAGATTAAAAGAAAAATCACTACTACGCATGTGCGACGACGCGGCAGCCGGCGTTTCTGCACACATCCACAATGAAGACCCAGACAGGTAAGCACGGTCCTCGGTTGCGGGCAGAGTCAGATTCCACTACAGGCTCCTGCATGTGGAATCTGACCCATCCTTGGACATGAGGCCTAAGTTTGGATTTATTGTGCTATTGCTTCCCAGAATAGTTTTGTTTGTGTGCATGACCATATGCCATGCTCAAAGTCTGTTGCAGGAAGGCCACATTTCGGGCACTTTACCAGTCGGTCATGATTAGTTGCCATGGCTGGAATATTAAAACCATAAATTGCACAGTGCATACTTTTGAAAAAGGACTCTCTCCACACCTCGCTATGCACGTGTTTGCGTACTGCGTTCTAGCTTTCAGTGAGCTTCGTCTCTAAGTCATCATCTTGTATGACTTTTTTCCATTGTGTAAAGAGTTTATGTGTACCTGACTTGTTAAATTTGCTTCTAATGGTTTTCTGTATTTTTGATAGCACTGGTATCATATGTGACTGTTCAATGAAGGAGTCGAAGTCTGTAACTCTGCTTCTCTTGCTAGATTTGTCAACCTGCTTTTACAGAAGGAAAGGCCTGTTTAATTTGTAAGAATTGTGAGGACGGTAGATGGAATTTGTGTTGTAGCTCTAGTTGGTGAGCCATCTTCGCCCTGTGCCATGCATGAAGTGGGCTGCTAGGTTTGGTCCATTTACGGGCCATGTTTTGTAAACCTTGTCGTCTTGTGCCCTGCTAAAGTTGGGGTCACCTATCAGGGGCACATTCTTAGATATGAGGAAGAGGAGGCTGTATGCCTTTCTTAGTTTCTTCCAAGTGATTATGGTGTCTCTTAGTGGCTGGGATTTCTTTATGTTTGCTGGGTGGATTGCATAAGCTGTATGTAGGCAAGCAACTAAGTCCCAGGGTGCAGCTAAGTTGGATTCAATTTCTCAGGAATTCTTTATCCAATCAGTCTTCTTTATCCAATCTACTATGTGGCGAGTCAGGCAAGTTATGTTGTAACTTCTTATATTTGGAAAGTTTATTCCTCTCTCCCCTTTGTCCAGCATTAGCTTTTTGAATGAGTTGCAGGGTTTTCTGCCTGCCAAAATATATTTAGTGAATTTCAAGTGTATGCGGGTCACATCACGGTGTTTGAGCAGTAGGGGGATCGTCTGTATTGGGTATAATAGTTTTGAGAAGCTAATCATTTTTATGAGGTGGCATTGTCCCAATAGGGATAGCGGCAAATGTTGCCATTGCTTTAGTTCTTTATTAATTCTATCAACTAGCGGTAGGTAGTTTAGTGTGTAAATGGAGCTTGGTGTTTTTCCTATTTTGATGCCTAGATATGTGATAAAGGGTTTTGCTATGGTGGTCGGCCAACCAATTGACGTCCATAGCATAGTAGGGCAGGGTGCATCTAGTTCTAGTATCTTACTTCTCAGGGGTTTATTTTATAGCCCAAGAAGGCCCCATACTCATTTTTAATAGAGGCTTCAGATGTATTTATTGGTGTTCTAGGAACAGTAGAATGTCGTCTGTGAATAGGGTAAGCTTTAATTCATGGGAGCCTATACCTATGCCCTTATACACATCTGGCTCATTCAATCTTTTGACTAACAGCTCTAGCACTAGATCGAATAGTAGGGGTGATAGCAGACACCCCTGTCTTGTACCCTTGTGTAGTTCAAACAGGGTTGACAAAAAGCCTGGTGTATATATTTTTGCTCTGGGGTTGCGGAATAGGCTGTTAATGTAAATTCTAAAGATTGCTTCAATGTTCATTATGTTTAGCACCAGGTTTAGCCAGTCCCAGTTGGCATTATCGAATACTTTTTCTGAATCCAATGCCAATAGAATTGGGCTGTACTTCTTAGATTGGGGCCAATGATTTAGGTACACTTGCTGTATGGTAATGAGTGTTGCCAGATCTTTGCGGATGTTTGTGACTGCCGAGTGGCCTTTCACAAACCCCACTTGTGTCGGGCCTACTAGCAAGGTCATGTGTTTGCTGAGTCTGTCGGCCATGATTTTAGACAATAGTTTGGTATCCTGGTTGATGAGTGATGTTGGGTGTCATGATTCTGTGAGTTGCATGTCCTTATTTGGTTTTGGGATTAGTTTTATGTGTGCTAGGTTGGCTTGACCGGGCTGCTTTCCGGTTTGCAGGTTATGGTTGAAGAGATTTGTTAACATGGGAGATATAATGTTTTTGGGGGCTTATAAAACTCCCTGGAATATCCATCCGGGCCTGGTGCTTTGCTGTTGGATAGTTGTGTTATTGCCTTTTAGACCTTGTCCTCTGTTATTTTTTTCATTTAGTGATGCCAGGGTCTTGATCCATTTTGGTGTAGTGTCTGGTGTCTGTCAGCTACAAGAAAGAAGCAGACAGATACTGATGGACACCAGATACTACACCAAAGTGGATCAAAACCCAACTCAATAATATGTGAGGGAATTGAGAAGGGTCATCAGAAGTCTGTCTGTGGGCTCCCCAAAACTTTTGGACTTGATATCAGAGAACCCCAGGGTTGGAACATTCTACATGCTTCCAAAACTACACAAAGCTGGCAAATAAGGGGTGCCAATTATCTCAGGTGTGGGAACTCTCACTGAAACAATCTCAGGATGGGTAGAAGGTGTCCTCAAATCACTGGTGAGAAACACAACCAGCTATTTTCAGGACACCACTGACCTACTGAACAAACTATCAACCGTAGGTCCCCTCCTTGATGGCATCATCCTGGCCACCATGGATGTGAAATCTTTTTATTCCAACATCCCACACAAAGATCAACTGATCGCCTGCCAGACACACCTTGAGGCCAATGGGTTTGCCTCTGAATCTGTGTTACAACTCACGACATTTATCCTCGCACACAATTCTTTCTGCTTTGGCAAAAAGATATTCCTGCAACTCATCGAAATTGCCATAGGCAATAAAATGACACCACAATATGCCAACCTTTTTATGGCAAAACTAGAGAGTGACTTTCTGGCCTTCTGCCCCAGCAAACTACTGGCCTACTTTCGCTATATTGCTGACATCATAATCATCTGTACCAACACAGAACAAAAACTAATAAAATTCCATGAGATTTCAATGCATTCCACCCCACCATAAACCTGACATTGAGCTACTCATATACTTAAATCAACTTTTTGGACACCATCATTAAAATTTCAAACAAACTCAATACGGACATCCCTATACCAAAAAACGATTGATCGGCCCACATAACTTAGATGGGATAGTTTCTATCCCAAACACATCAAATAGTCAATTGTCTACAGCCAGGCAATCAGATACAAGCAGATCTGCTCCAACCCAACAGATAGAGAGGAACATCTATACCAGTGATGGCAAACCTTTTAGAGACCGAGTGCCCAAACTGCAACCCAAGACCCATTTATTTACTGCAAAGTCCCAACACGTCAGGGGGCGGGGCTTATCACAACGTATGATTTTACCCCCGTTCTAAAAAGGAAAAGGCCGCTTCAAAATAGACAGTGTGCAGATTTTGACTGCTTTTTGGAAGCGGAAATACTGCAGAATGTCCTCAGTGGAAATTTCTGTTGAAAATTATGCAGCATTTCCGCATCCCAAAAGCAGGCAGAATCTGCACGCTGTCTATTTTGAAACAGCCCTGCCCATTTCCGCCACATGTAAACATACCCCAGCGGTAATAGCGACACACCACAGCAGCCCTCAGTGTAATAGCGACACCCCACAGCAGCCCACAGTGTAATAGTGACACCCCACAGTGGCCCTCAGTGTAATAATGACACCCGACAGTGGCCCCCAGTGTAATAGCGACACCCCATAGCGGCCCCCAGTGTAATAGCGACACCCCACAGCTGCCCCCAGTGTAATAGCGACACCCCATAATGGCCCCCAGTGTAATAATGACACCCCACAGCGGCCCCCAGTGTAATAGTGACACCCCACAGTGGCCTCCAGTGTAATAGCGACACCCCACAGCGGCCCCCAGTAATAGTTACAACACCCCACAGCGGCCCCCAGTAATAATTACGACACCCCACAACGGCACCCAGTATAATAATGACATCCCATAGCGGCCCTCAGTGTAATAGTGACAACCCATAGTGGCCCCCAGTGTAATAGTGACATCCCATAGTGGCCTCTCCTGCCCTCCCTCCCTCCATCACTCACAGTTGTGGTGCGCTCCCCTCCTACGTCTCAGCCTCTGCTGCCACAGCTCCCAGGGTCGGCGCTGTCCTCTGTCCCGGCGCTCCCTGCCTCACCGCTGTCCTCTATGCCTGGGCTGCTGGCTGGGCCCTGTGCTGCCTGTGCCGGCGTTTCCAGCCTCAGGCCAACCGAGCTCAGCCTCGCCAGAGTCCTCCGCCCCCAGCTAATCAGAAGCTGGGGGTGTGAATCAATTGTTTGACAGGTGTATTATGTTGCCACCCCTTACTTCCGGTGGGGACATAATACACCAGTACCAAGGGGACGTCGGGGGAGGAGGATCCCGGCTGCACATTGGCGTCACAGTGTGCAGCCACCACTGATCTATACCATCTTAAAAGGACATTTTAAAATCAGGGCTACCCTCCCACATCAATTGATGACCAAATCGCCAGAGCCACCAGGATACCCAGAAATCAACTACTCCAATACACAGAGAAGGAAGGAAATGATCATGTACCTCTAGTAATGACCTACAATTCACAGCTAGAGGTACTAAGGAAAACAGCAAGGAAGATTCATCGTACCCTACACAAGGATGACCATCTGAAAACAATATTCCCAGACCCCCCTCTTCTGTGTTACAGGCAACCTCCAAATTTGAGGAACTTTATAATCAGGAGTGCATTGCCCTCTGACCCACAAAAAGGAACTTATCCCTGTAAGACCTGCTGACATTTTCTCACCGTGCACAAGATACATAACCCCAACACACAGCAGGACTATAAGATCCCTGGGACATTCACATGTTCCACACCTGATGTTGTGTACCTGATCCTGTGAAGTAAATGTCCTGTTATGGCCCTTTATGTTGGGGAAACAGGACTAAAACTGAAAATGAGAATGAGATCGCATTCCCACACAATTAAAGAGAGATAGGTTTACCTGTGGCCAAGCACTTCTCTAGTCACGGACACAACATACAACATATGAAAGTTATTATACTTAAAGGCAATTTCAAATCACAAAGCCATAGAAAAAATTGGAAGCACAAACTTTTAACAACTTCTGACACTTTAAACAGAGGGTTAAATTCTTCAATAGGATTCATGCGTGAATGGGAATGAGAAATCTATAGCATAGATAACACTCCAGTTTGGTGACCCCCTAATACTAATTCAAAGACCATAAAACTGTCACATCCTTATCAGTGGACTATTTAAGTATTTATTTATTTCTCTACTCATCCTGTTGTGGTATTCTTTTAAGTGCAAATTAATTACATTCATGTCTGTTCCTTGTCAGAAGTATGTGTATATATATTCATGCATCTTCGAAACTATTTCATTATGCCTGAGAAAAAACCTTAAGAGGTTCAAAAGCTCGCTATAACAGCGTGTATTTTTGTTAGCCATTAAAATGTATTATATCTACAAGATTACTTGGTTTCTCTTGCTGGGAACAATCACAGCAAGTATTAGTCATGATTCTAATATTTGTGCATAATCAGCAAGGCAGGATATTGTTTCTCTTAGATCGATTTTGTCTATTGTATTACATAAACTTACACTACATTGAGACTGATCTTTTTAATTCATTGCTATTCTAATATATTTTATTACATATCAATAAAAGTTACTTTTTAATGGCGCTTAACTGACGGTTTCAGCTTATGGCAAAGATTGTGGTGGGATTGGTTACAATTTAACCCTAGTGGGCCCTTGACCCATCAAAATTTTTGTTCGCAATAAGAGGCCTTCGAACCCATCGTTCAGCAGCTATAATAGGTTACCATCCCATGCCTTAACAAAATAAGGCAATGATGAGCAGGAAGGATGGATGTAGGGGGGTAGGGGTGGCTGTATCTGCAGAACTGTCTGTCTGCCCTTTAGAGATGCCTTGACACCCTAATTTTCACCCTGAGCCCCCATGCGGTCAGTGTGCACCTGTGCCTAGGCAGCCGGGTGCTCTCCATCAGGTTTGCTGAAGCTAAATATGTAACAATTAATGGATAAATGTATTATCTCTACCAGATTACATAATGCAGACCAAAAATAACCTTATGTGATTAGGTTTAACTAGATTACTGGCTGCTGAGTAAATGTTGTTTTGATTTAATTCGATCTTTTTATGCTCTATAAGTACACATAGTGCAAGTATGAAGGTCATGAATAATGCCATGTGCCAGACAATGTTTACATGGCAGATGAATGTATGAATATAACAAGCAACAGGATCTCTGCTTGCTGTTAGCGGCATACAGTATTTGCCAACTTTTGAAAAGTGACATCAGCAAAAACTCCCTACGAACTATACTGTAAAAAGTACTGAAGTTGTGTAATCATCACATAAACAAGACAAAAGCTCATAACTTTGAAGTAAGCAGTTAGGCATTACATTCACTGACCGCAAGGAAGGAAAGAGTATGTTAGAAAATAGCTGGAAAAAGGAGACCAGCGTTTGTTTAAGGGTCCTTTCACACGGTGTTGCTGAATGTGCCCTCCCATGGAACAGTTAGCCCCAAAATCTGCTTACGTGAAAATAGCAGAATTCTGCTGGCAATTCTGTACCAAAATCCACACTGCTAGCTGCAGATTTTGATGCAGAATTGCCAGCAGGATTCTGTTAATCAGCGACAGCATATTCTGCAATACTGTTGCGGAATATTCAGTACAATGTGGAAGTTCCCTAAACTGAAAAATCCAATTCAACATTTATTTGGCAACTACATGAGATCTTAGATACTTCAGGCGTCTTTTATGCCCTTAGTCGTTAGAAAGTTGCATCACTTTGAATTTTACAGTGATTATGTTTTGTTTCCAAAACCGGGAATGGCCCTTTTCATAATACTATACACAATGCTTTCTTATTATTACTGTATAACAGTTGCAGAAGTGTAGTACACAGAAGGGTCTGTAGAGGGCTGCAGACAGGCCTTCTGGTACTAAAAGAGAGGGTTAATACCACGGGTGTGGCAGGATGTGAGGACATAGAACTGATCCTCTTAAAAGGGTCAGTTCTTACCACACGCAGGGGGAATGCTGGCTGCCAGCCAGAGTGAGAGGCTGTAGGAGAAGCCATCAGGACTGTGAGCCTGAGGTCCATCACGGACCACTTCTGGGACTGTCACACTAGTCTAAAGAGGAGGATGACCTCTAGATACCCAGAGCGGGGATAGTGGCAGTGAACTTGCAGGTTATGAACCCTGAACTTTATGATATACTGGAGTGCTGATTAGGTTTGCTGTGCTGTGTGCATTCAGGTGAAACTACACTCTGTGCTGGTGAGCGTAGTTGTGCTTACACTCGTCTGAATCTGCCATAAGGCGTTTTCAGACAAGTGTTGACACAAGTACACTCACCTCAGCGCAACGTATATGAACGAGGTTGAATTGCGTGTGTGTCTGTGCATAGTCATGTAGTTTTTTGCACGCGCAGAGCATGTTCATATGCACATACAATACACTCCCTCCCTGATTTAAAAGGCTAATTAGCCTAATAAGCTCCAAATATGTTCTCTTCCCCGTGGTTTTGGCAGTGTTTCATGCATCCATTTGTGTATGGCGCGTGTATTTGGCATCTCCCATAGACGTTTATGGAGCCATTTGGTGTGCAAATATAGCATGTACTCTCTGTTTTGTGTGTAACCAAAATCTGTGCAAAAAAAATCGTTAATGTGAACAGACCCACTGGCATCTATGGGTTCTATTCTGTGTATTGCAAACCCTAATTCCACACGTGCAATGCAAACACGTTCGCGTGGGGCTGCCCTTATGCACGCTCATTGATTTATGCCCTTATGCAGCATCTTGTAGGGTAACTCCGGACACAGGCCATATGTTGAGGAGCTGAGAGGGTAGAGTGGTCACTTGTCACGGTGGCACTTACCAGGCAGCCTCGGCCAAAGCAGTGCTGGGCCTCTTCTGGACACCCCTAGGAGAGGGATGGCCAATAAACATTGAAACAGGATATAAGGTTGTCACGGGTGATGTCACCATTCCGTTACCCACCGGAATGACCCTCGGCAGTAAATAAATAAAGTAGCTGCAGGCAGTATTAAAGTACCTTAAGTCCCTGGGAACAGTCAGGGCCTGTCAATACTTTACTTGTAGAAAACTTGGTACAGGGCACAAATTGCAAAAGACAGCTGTGCAAACAAAACAGCAGATTTGAGGTCAGTGAGGAAACACAGGATGACACCTGTCCTGCAGTCTCAGTTATCTGACAGGAACCGCTCCTGGCAGGGGACTTCTCCAGAGGATAAGGGTAGGGTCACTCCACAGACACTCATGTAGGTCACTACCTCTGCACGGTGATCTTGGCCTTTTCCGGACATGCTCACTCTCAATCTCTCCCTCTCTTACTTCTCTTGCTGTTTCTCCTCCACGGTTACTGGCATAGGGACACTCAGGATCCTCTCCTCTTCCTCCATTACTTCACCACATGAAGGTTGAAGGTACCCCCATGTGGCTGGCATTCTGAATACTCTAAACTCCCAACTCCAGACTAGACTGACTACCAGACCCAAATCACTCATACTTATAATCTCACACATACCGCATGAAAGGACATAAATTGATACTTTGCAATCATCTCCCAGTCTCATGCTAACACTAACCTGTCACTTGCTGCAGCTGTGCAATACACATAACAAGATGACCAGACAACTTTGCACAGCACATCTACAATAGACATGACATGTCTGAAATTTATGGAGGGGCCAGCAACATAGACTTCTGGCCACTACACTTACATACGCTGTGAGCCTGCTTCTATACCGGGAAAGATCTTTGAACAAATTATTAAACAGCATGTATGCAAGTACTTGGATGAGAATGCAGTAATTAACCAGAACCAGCATGGGTTTGTAACAAACAAGTCATGCCAGACAAATCTAATTTCCTTTTATGACAGAATCACATACTGGGTTGATAAGGGAAATGCGGTAGATATTATAGGAGGAAATTGAGGGAAAACTGATCAAATTTGCAGATGATACAAAGGATAACTAATACTATAGAAGAAAGAGAGAGGATTCAAAAAGATCTAGACAAGCTTGAACAGTGGGCAGCGACTAGCAGACTGGTATTTAATTGTATTTAACAAGAAAAATGAAAAAAGTACATACAGAATGGGGGGAATTGAACTATGCAGCAGAACATGTGAAAAAGACTTGGGTATACTAATATATCACAGACTGAACATGAGTCAACAGTGTGATGCAGCAGCAAAAAAAGGCAAAAATCTATTCTGGGGTGTATTAGGAGAAGCATAAAGTCTAGATCATGTGGGATAATTATTCTCCTCTACCTTTCCTTAGTCAGACCTCATCTGGAATACCGTGTCCAGTTCTCGGCACCCCAATTAAATAAAAAAAACATAAACAAACTAGAGTAGGTTCACAGAACAGTAACCAGGATGGTCAGAGGTCTGCAAACTGAGGAACGGTTAAAGGATCTGGGAATGTTTAACTAGCAAAAAAGAAGGCTGAGAGCAGACTTAAAGGGGTTTTGTCATTTAGAAAAAAAAATCAATACTGACCTATTCCTCCCCAGCCAGTCTTCTTACCGCATCTTCTCCAGTCCCCCGGGACACCTCACCACAAGTCGACCGGATCCTCTTCTTTTTGTTATGGAGCGTCCAATCTTGGCATTCTATCTCGCTGCGAGCATTCATATACTATTGCAGAGAGACAGCACGCATGCACAGTCTTGGCAATAGCTTTGCACTCCCTGCTAGTGATGTACCTTACATTGCCCTGCAGGAAGTCGAATGCCAGCAATGGACACTTTGTCACCGGAAGAAGAAGAATCGGCCGGTTGGAGGTGAGGTGACCTGGGGGGACTGCAGGAGCCAGGAGAAGATCGGTGGGGAGAGAATGTGATAAGAAGACTGATGGCGGAGGAATATGAGTATAGAATTTTTGTTTTCTAATGACAGAACCCCTTTAATAGCTGTCTACAAATATACAAAGGGCTGTCACAGTGCAGAGGGATCACCCCTATTCTCATTTGCACAAGGGAAGGCTAAAAGCAATGAGATTAAACTGAAAAGGAGGAGACCCAGATTAGATATTAGGAAAAACTTTCTGACAGTGAGGGTAATGAATTAGTGGAACAGGTTACCACGGGAGGTGGTGAGTTCTCCGTCAATGTGTTCAAACAGAGGTTGGGCAGACATCTTTCTGGGATGATTTAGTGAATCCTGCACTGAGCATGGGGTTGGACCAGATGACCGTGGAGGTCCCTTCCAACTCTAACATTCTAGGATTTCAATGGGCAATTTTGTAGTGCATTGTTTCACAGTTGCATGAAACATACACAGCTGTGAATGAACCCATTGAAATCAATGGAGACATTCACTGAAAAAGCCAAAAAATGCAATACCTGATAGGCACAATCGCCATAGGGCAGGCGCCATCACCATAAACCCTCATAGAATGCAGTCTGTCAGATTATGATAAAGAGGAGATACTTGTTCAGTGCAGACTATTATTCAGTCATCCACTCAACCCAGCCCAGATTGAGGAGGCTTTTTCCGTGAATGTCTTTGTTGTTTTTCTCTCACCTCTGTGATTTTCATTAAAATCAATGGGCACTATCCACTGTGTTTTACATGTGTAAAAAATATGTACATAATACGCTATTTATGTTTGTGTGAATAAGCCCTGAGGCTGTGGAATGCAGCACAGTCATTTGACAGTCCATAAAATGATTGCGTAGTAACTTCTATAGTGTATGTCAGTGAGGAAAGTTAAATCATGGATTGAAATATTTCCCCATTCTTAGATTCTCCACATTCTTTCATTAACTACATTCTGCTTGTCAAGAATCCAGTTTCAGCAAGTTTAGCACTTTTTCCTACTTTGCCCCTAGTAGTGTTTCCAAAGCAAACAGTGCAGTTGCTCAGTTACCTCACAGGATATGCAGGTATTGTTACCTCTAGCAACACATTACTCAGCTTGTCCTTCAAATAGTTGAAAGAGGTTGTTTTGGTTTCCAGTCAAACTTTTCCTTAGGCCATTCTCACACAGGCGTTAGTAAAACAGCTGCTTTGTAAATTCTGTGGTTTTCCTATGACAGAGCTGTCTTGTATAGCGTTTAATGTGAACGTTTGCCTGTGTAGTAACTGCGCTTTCAGCGCAGTACCAATGTAGGCAAAGAAAGCTGATGACGTCCCGGTGGCATAGAATGCTGCGTTCAGAAACACAGTAAAATGCTGTGCAAACGTTCTACCATGTTTTTGATAGCGTTGAAAACGCTCCCCATTGATATCAATTAGGGGCGCATCGCGTTAAAAAATTCTTAAACGCTGAAAATAGAACAGACAGTGAACGAAAAACAAGGCATTAGAAACAGCGTGTTCAATCACCAGTGAAATCAATGGAGGCATTTTACAGCGTTTAGCGCATCGTTTTAAACGCCACGGTAAATGCTGTAAAAGGCATTGTGTGTGAGAGTGGCTTTAAGTTTAATGCGTGTTCCTTAATTTTTACACTGTGCAATGTTTAGTCATTCTTTGTGATCACAGTCACATTTTTGTAGTACTCTGTGCTCGATCGCTGAGCTCTGGTATTGGCTGCAGTGCCTGTGACCTTGCGTAAACCGGGATGGCCTGCAGCCTGTAAACAAACAAAGCAGCAGCGCAGGACGCAGTGAAACCTTTAGACTGGGTTCACACAGGGTGCTTTTGCCGCGAAAATTCTGCCCGGAATTTCGCTTCGGCAAATCCGCCTGCAGCTGCTAATCCCAGGGTTAGCTAGCCATGTGGACGAGATTCGTCAAAAATCTTGTCCACACGGAACGGCCAATCCCTCGCGGCAAAGCCGGCAGAAGCCAGCGCTGCAACGCAAATTCCCCGGCTGCAGCATGTCTATGGGAGCGCCGGCCACAATGGAAAAGCATGCGGCCAAGCTGCTCCAAAACCCATGGCTAAGTGCCGCAGGTTTTGAAGCAGCGCTTTCCCGGCGGAAATCTCACGTTTTTTTGGCTACGGCCAAACCGCAATATTTCCGGCGGGATTCTGCCCTGTGGGAACCCAGGCTCAAGGTCTCTCAATTTTACAAAAAAATATTGGTCTAGCTGACCAATGACAAGACTGACCTCACATGGAAAGAAGTTCACCAAGTTCGAAATTTTTGCCTGATAGCCAGACGGAAGATCTTTTGTGTGTCATTGGACTCCTTCAGACGAGTAAGTACGCTCGCCTTACATTGTTATGTGGACAGTCTATCATGTGAGCTACCTGGACATTAATAGTTTCTATTCTCTGCATATTGCACGCGCTAATTCCACACGCACAATGCACTGCGCAAATATGTCTGTGGGAAGCCGTCCTAATATGGACTAAAATGGTTGCATCTGCAGAGTGAACATTCAGCAGACTGTTGTTCGTTCAATGCTTGTTCAATTAACAACCTACTTCTATCTAATAACCAGCTTTACATTCATCCAAGCTCCAGCATTTCTTTAGAGCAAAGGTTACTAAGACCTTATTTACACAGCGTATTTTACATCAGTATTTTGGGAGCCAAAACCAGAAACGGATCCAAAATACAGAAGACATGCAAATCTTCCCATTATACTTTCTCTCTGCAGCTTCCTCTTCTGGTTTTGGCTCACAAAAATACTGATGTAAAATACGCCATGTGAATTCAGCCTAAGGGTGGCTTCAGACGACTGGATATCGGCCAGGTTTTCACGCCGGCTGATATACAGTCGTGACCGAAGTGGACATCACGCTGAAAAAAAACCACACTGAGTTGCGTTTAAAATGTGCACATATCCAGGGGTTTCACCTTGTGGTAAATGGCAGTGGCAGCAGTGGCAGCCCCATTGACAACATACAGAAAAGATCGCGATCCTCTGCTATAGCTGTGACAACTGTGGCAGAGGATTTCTTCATCTCCGCGAGGAGAATGAAACCATTCAAAATCATTGGTTTCATTATCATGTGTTTTCACTCACTCTCGCATCGCAGGGAAGTCGTATCGCCAATGGGTGTGAGCTCTAAATTGACGTTCTTCGGAGGTAAAATTTCTTAAACTCCCTTCCACAAATACTTGTATTGTAAATGCTGCAGATTCTGTAACTAATTTCACTGTGGAAAATTAGCAAAATTTGCAATTTGTATAAACATACCCTTAAAGTTGTATTCCCATTTTGCAAAGTAATGGCATATTACTAGTTTATGCCATAACATTGGTGGGAATCAGATCACTGGGGCACATGTAGATTTGAAGAACAAAGGGTCAGAGGTCCTTTTGGCACTTCCGGAGTGTCAGCCTGCTGTGCAGGAAACTGCAACACAGCTGACATTCAAGAGAATGTGTTGTAATTCCCTGCCCGATAGGTGGCCAAGAATGCCATGGTAAAGGAACCACAGCACTTAAGTCGACGAATGTAGCCATTTCAGGTCTTAAAATGCTTTCACTTTATGTACAGAATACACTTTTTACATTCAATATAAATCAGTCATAACATTTAAACCACTGACAAGTAATAACATACCTTTATTTATATAGTGCATACATCATGGGTTCTGTCCCCATTGGGACTCACAATTTTTGAGTTCACCTATTAGCATGTTTTTTGGAGTGTGCCTATGACCTAGGAACCTAGGACCCCATCACTGCAAGGCAACAGTGCTAATCACTGGACCACCATGTTTTCCAGGTGAAGTGAATAACATTGATGATCTTGAGACAAAAGCAACTATGAAGGAGTAGTTTTTTTTATATGATGTATTAGCTATGAGAAAGATGGGCAAGTGTAAACATCTGAACAACTCTGACAAAGGCCAAATTGTGATGGCTAGGACCAGTGTTTCTCAACTCCAGTCCTCATTTTTTCTTTTCTATCATGTGGATAGCCTATTATGGGAGCTACCTGAAAGGAGATGGCACCAGGATACACTATGGGAAAGGGTCGAGCAGCGGAGGCCATGTGATGTTTGGGGCAATGTTCTGCTGGGACACCTTGGGTCATCTCACTCATGTAAGCAATGTTGCAGACTAAGTGCACCCCTTCATAGCAAATGCATTCCCCACATTGTAAAACATTTCAGGACTGCTTGAAGAACATGTGTTGACTTGGCCATAAATCTTTTCAGATTTCAATAAAATTGCTGCGGAATATATTGGCGCTATACAAATAAAGATTATTATTATTATTACAATCGAGTATCCATCTGATATGCTGAAAAAAGTCCAATCTATGGAAGCCCCATCTCACAATTTACTGGACTTACAGGGAGTCTGTCAGCAGTTTTGCCAAACTGCTAGAAGCTTCATGGAGGGGGGCACAGATACACCTGTGCGTCTGATGTAATTTTGCACAGTGCTGATAAAATCAACTTTTATTTCTAGCTTCTTGCAGTCACAAGTGCTCTGAGGGGGAGACTTCTGACTCTGATACTTTCCTGCTACATCCAATGAGATGGGAATCAGCTCTGATTGATAGTTGCGGCACCTAACCGGTAGATGGCTGCTGCTGTCAAAGTACTCTGCAGCTCATTGGACAAAGGAGAGAACTGGAGGATAAAGCCCCACCCCCAGAGCGCTTGCAGAAGGGAGATGCTGGGAATAACAGTAGATATTATTAGCGCTGCACCCTGCTCTTGGGCCACTACATAGAGTTGTCAGCAAACTGTTGACAGATTCTCTCTAAAGGATATGCGGCTAATATCTTGGTGTTAGATACTACAGGACACCTTCAGAAGTCTTATGGAGTTCAAGCCTAGATGGGTCAAAGCTGTTCTGGCAGCAAGAGGAGGACATACACAATATTAGGCACGTGGTTATAATATGGCTAATTGGGATTTACATTATACAGTAACTTCTATAAGATCATGATGGTCAAGAAAGAAGCTTCTTAAATGAATGCATGTCCCTACTTTTGCTAAAGGGGTTATCTCAGCTAATCCCCACTATATGCCCTCTTAGGTAAATATCATAGAGAGAAGTCCCACACATGAGGCTTCTGTCAATGAGCCAGAGCAGAGAATTGCTATAGTACATGGATGGTCATTCATTTGAATGGCTGAATGTAATATTACAATTACGTGTAACGGCTGCTGTGGCAGAAATAAGCAGCTGGCTAACTTTCTCTAGCAAAGGCAGTTGCTTGCCCGAGGTCTTGGCAGCTCTCATATTAGTGGGTTATCTGTGATGGTATAGTGTCTTTAATTTAAAACTCAATTTAAGTAAGATATTGTTATGTTGATGCGGGCAAGTGAACACCGGGCCGACATGCAGGTTACTGAGATGGATTGGGAACACCAGGTGAATTCCCATAGATTAGTACCTCTCCCTATTTTCTACTAGGGTTAATGACAGACCTACCTGAGCGGGGACATCACGAGATGAGCGAGCACCAAAATGCTCGGGTGCTCGTTACTCGGAACGAAATTTTCGCGATGCTCAAGGGTTCGTTTCGAGTAACGAACCCCATTGAAGTCAATGGGCGACCCAAGCATTTTTGTATATCGCCGATGCTCGCTAAGGTTTCCATTTGTGAAAATCTGGGCAATTCAAGAAAGTGATGGGAACGACACAGCAACGGATAGGGCAGGCGAGGGGCTACATGTTGGGCTGCATCTCAAGTTCCCAGGTCCCACTATTAAGCCACAATAGCGGCAAGAGTGCCCCCCCCCTCCCAACAATTTTTACTTCTGAAAAGCCCTCATTAGCAATGCATACCTTAGCTAAGCACCACACTACCTCCAACAAAGCACAATCACTGCCTGCATGACACTCCGCTGCCACTTCTCCTGGGTTACATGCTGCCCAACCCCCCACACGACCCAGTGTCCACAGCGCACACCAAAGTGTCCCTGTGCAGCCTTCAGCTGCCCTCATGCCACACCACCCTCATGTCTATTTATAAGTGCGTCTGCCATGAGGAGGAACCGCAGGCACACACTGCAGAGGGTTGGCACGGCTAGGCAGCGCCCCTCTTTAAAAGGGGCGGGGCGATAGCCCACAATGCTGTACAGAAGCAATGAGAAATATAATCCTGTGCCACTGCCATCAGGAGCTGCACACGTGGGCATAGCAATGGGGAACCTATGTGCCACACACTATTCATTCTGTCAAGGTGTCTGCATGCCCCAGTGAGACCGCGGTTTTTTATAAATAGTCACAGGCAGGTACAACTCCGCAATGGGAATTCCGTGTGCACCCACAGCATGGGTGGCTCCCTGGAACCCATCGGCTGTACATAAATGTATCCCATTGCAGTGCCCTGGACAGCAGAGCTAACGTCAGATTAAATGCAGGTGGGCTTCGGCCCACACTGCATGCCCCAACCTGACTGGGGTTTTTAATTCATAGACACAGGCAGGTACAACTCCCTATTGTGAAGTCCCTGTGGACCGACAGCATGGGTGGGTGCCAGGAAGCCACCGGCGGTACATAAATATATCCCATTGCATTGCCCATCACAGCTGAGGTAATGTCATGTTTAATGCAGGTGGGCTTCGGCCCACACTGCATGCCCCAGTCAGACTGGGGTTCTTTATTAGTGGACACATGCAGTTACAACTCCGTGTGGACCGACAGCATGGGTGGCTCCCTGGAACCCACCGACGGTACATAAATATATCCCATTGCAGTGCCCATCACAGCTGAGGTAATGTCATGTTTAATGCAGGTGGGCTTCGGCCCACACTGCATGCCCCAGTCAGACTGGGGTTCTTTAGAAGTGGACACATGCAGTTACAACTCCGTGTGGACAGACAGCATGGGTGGGTGCCAGGAAGCCACCGGCGGTACATAAATATATCCCATTGCAGTGCCCAGCACAGCTGAGGTAACGTCAGTTTTAATGCAGGTGGGCAAAAAATTAATTGGATTACACTGTAGGTGAGGGCCCCAAAAAATTGGTGTACCAACAGTACTAATGTATGTCAGAAAAATTGCCCATGCCCAACCAAGAGGGCAGGTGAAACTCATTAATCGCTTTGGTTAATGTGGCTTAATTTGTAACTAGGCCTGGAGGCAGCCCAGTTAAAATAAAAATTGGTTCAGGTGCAAGTTTCAACGCTTTAATGAGCATTGAAACGTATAAAAATTGTTTACAAAAATTATATGACTGAGCCTTGTGGGCCTAAGAAAAATTGCCCGTTTGGCATGATTACGTCAGGTTTCAGGAGGAGGAGCAGGAGGAGGAGGATGAATATTATACACAGATTGATGAAGCTAAAAGGTCCACGTTTTTGATGGTGATAGAGAACAATGCTTCCATCCGCGGGTGCAGCCTACGTATTGTTTAGGTATCGCTGCTGTCCGCTGGTGGAGAAGAGAAGTCTGGGGAAATCCAGGCTTTGTTCATCTTGATGAGTGTAAGCCTGTCGGCACTGTCGGTTGACAGGCGGGTACGCTTATCTGTGATGATTCCCCCAGCCGCACTAAACACCCTCTCTGACAAGACGCTAGCCGCAGGACAAGCAAGCACCTCCAGGGCATACAGCGCGAGTTCAGGCCACGTGTCCAGCTTCGACACCCAGTAGTTGTAGGGAGCAGGGGCGTCACGGAGGACGGTCATGCGATCGGCTACGTACTCCCTCACCATCCTTTTACAGTGCTCCCGCCGACTCAGCCTTGACTGGGGAGCGGTGACACAGTCTTGCTGGGGAGCCAGAAAGCTGTCAAAGGCCTTAGAGAGTGTTCCCCTGCCTGTGCTGTACATGCTGCCTGATCTCTGCGCCTCCCCTGCTACCTGGCCCTCGGAACTGCGCCTTCGGCCACTAGCGCTGTCGGATGGGAATTTTACCATCAGTTTGTCCGCCAGGGTCCTGTGGTATAGCATCACTCTCGAACCCCTTTCCTCTTCGGGTATGAGAGTGGAAAGGTTCTCCTTATACCGTGGGTCGAGCAGTGTGTACACCCAGTAATCCATAGTGGCCAGAATGCGTGTAACGCGAGGGTCACGAGAAAGGCATCCTAACATGAAGTCAGCCATGTGTGCCAGGGTACCTGTACGCAACACATGGCTGTCCTCACTAGGAAGATTACTTTCAGGATCCTCCTCCTCAGGCCGAAAGGATGACAGGCAAGCAGCATGGGTACCCTCAGCAGTGGGCCAAGCTGTCTCTTCCCCCTCCTCCTCATCCTCCTCCCCCTCCTACTCCTCCTCCTCAACGCGCTGAGATATAGACAGGAGGGTGCTCTGACTATCCAGCGACATACTGTCTTCCCCCGCCTCTGTTTCCGAGCGCAAAGCGTCTGCCTTTATGCTTTGCAGGGAACTTCTCAAGAGGCATAGCAGAGGTATGGTGACGTTAATGATTGCAGCATCGCCGCTCACCATCTGGGTAGACTCCTCAAAGTTTCCAAGGACCTGGCAGATGTCTGCCAACCAGGCCCACTCTTCTGTAAAGAATTGAGGAGGCTGACTCCCACTGCGCCGCCCATGTTGGAGTTGGTATTCCACTATAGCTCTATGCTGCTCATAGAGCCTGGCCAACATGTGGAGCGTAGAGTTCCACCGTGTGGGCACGTCGCACAGCAGTCGGTGCACTGGCAGATGAAACCGATGTTGCAGGGTGCGCAGGGTGGCAGCGTCCGTGTGGGACTTGCGGAAATGTGCGCAGAGTCGGCGCACCTTTCCGAGCAGGTCTGACAAGCGTGGGTAGCTTTTCAGAAAGCGCTGAACCACCAAATTAAAGACGTGGGCCAGGCATGGCACGTGCGTGAGGCTGCCGAGCTGCAGAGCCGCCACCAGGTTACGGCCGTTGTCACACACAACCATGCCCGGTTGGAGGCTCAGCGGCGCAAGCCAGCGGTCGGTCTGCTCTGTCAGACCCTGCAGCAGTTCGTGGGCTGTGTGCCTCTTCTCTCCTAAGCTGAGTAGTTTCAGCACGGCCTGCTGACGCTTGCCCACCACTGTGCTGCCGTGCCGCGCGACACCGACTGCTGGCGACGTGCTGCTGCTGACACATCTTGATTGCGAGACAGAGGTTGCGTAGAAGGAGGAGGAGGGTGGTTTAGTGGAGGAAGCATACACCGCCACAGATACCACCACCGAGCTGGGGCCCGCAATTCTGGGGGTGGGTAGGACGTGAGCGGTCCCAGGCTCTGACTCTGTCCCAGTCTCCACTAAATTCACCCAATGTGCCGTCAGGGAGATATAGTGGCCCTGCCCGCCTGTGCTTGTCCACGTGTCCGTTGTTAAGTGGACCTTGGCAGTAACCGCGTTGGTGAGGGCGCGTACAATGTTGCGGGAGACGTGGTCGTGCAGGGCTGGGACGGCACATCGGGAAAAGTAGTGGCGACTGGAAACTGAGTAGCGCGGGGCCGCGGCCGCCATCATACCTTTGAAAGCCTCCGTTTCCACAACCCTATACGGTAGCATCTCCAGGCTGGTAAATTTGGCTATGTGCACGTTTAACACTTGAGCGTGCGGGTGCGTGGCGGCGTACTTGCGCTTGTGCTCCAACACTTGCGCTAGCGACGGCTGGATGGTGCGCTGAGAGACATTGCTGGATGGGGCCGAGGACAGCGGAGGTGAGGGTGTGGGTGCAGGCCAGGAGACGGTAGTGCCTGTGTCCTGAGAGGGGGGTTGGATCTCAGTGGCAGGTTGGGGCACAGGGGGAGAGGCAGCGGTGCAAACCAGAGGCGGTGAACGGCCTTCGTCCCACCTTGTGGGGTGCTTGGCCATCATATGTCTGCGCATGCTGGTGGTGGTGAGGCTGGTGGTGGTGGCTCCCTGGCTGATCTTGGCGCGACAAAGGTTGCACACCACTGTTCGTCGGTCGTCTGCACTCTCAGTGAAAAACTGCCAGACCTTTGAGCACCTCGGCCTCCTCGACAAACTCCTCCGGTGGGAGAGGAACCATTGCTGCCCATTCTGGGCAGGGGCCCGGGAACAGTTCCTGGGAGTCTGCCTGCTCCTCAGAATGTGTCATTGTAATGGAGTGAGGAGGCTGGGAGGAAGGAGGAGCAGCAGCCAGAGGATTCAGAGTTGCAGCAGTGGACGGCGCAGAATTCTGGGTGGTCGATAGATTTCTGGATGCACTTTCTGCCATCCACGACAGGACCTGCTCACACTGCTCATTTTCTAATAAAGGTCTACCGCGTGGACCCATTAATTGTGAGATGAATGTGGGGACTCCAGAAACGTGCCTCTCTCCTAATCCCGCAGCAGTCGGCTGCGATACACCTGGATCAGGAGCTCGGCCTGTGCCCACACCCTGACTTGGGCCTCCGCGTCCTCGCCCGCGTCCACGTCCTCTAGGCCTACCCCTACCCCTCAGCATGCTGTATTACCAGTAGTGCAGAAACAGAACGCTGTAATTAAATGTGCCGCTTATTGGCCTGTGGTTGGAGGCTGACTTCCCTTACGGAACGCACAGCAGAGCCAGGAAACAATTTTGCGCACGCCTGTAGTGAGACGTAGGTGCGTATGACTGAGCTAGTGGAATTCACAGCGCAGAAGCAGTGGCCAAAGGCCAGTAGTAGGCCTTAAGTATTTTGCTTCTATTTTTTTAAAATGCTGAGCTGATACAGCAGACAGATACTGTAGGCAGCGCATAATATTATGTATACTGTTTCCCTCTGGCGGGATGACGGCGGTGATGTAACGGAGACAGCAGAGCCAGGAAACAATTTTGTGCAAGCCTGCTGTAACGCTTAGCTGCGTATTAATTAGGACTACTACCCCAGCAGATAGATACTGTAGGCAGCGTATAATATTATGTATACTGTTTCCCTCTGGCGAGATGACGGCGGTGATGTAACAGAGACAGCAGAGCCAGGAAACAATTTTGCACAAGCCTGCTGTAACGCTTAGCTGCGTATTAATTAGGACTACTACCCCCAGCAGACAGATACTGTAGGCAGCGTATAATATTATGTACACTGTTTCCCTCTGGCAGGATGACTGCGGTGATGTAACGGAGACAGCAGAGCCAGGAAACAATTTTGTGCAAGCCTGCTGTAACGCTTAGCTGCGTATTAATTAGGACTACTACCCCCAGCAGATAGATACAGTAGGCAGCATATAATATTATGTATACTGTTTCCCTCTGGCGGTATGATGGCGGTGATGTAACGGAGACAGCAGAGCCAGGAAACAATTTTGTGCAAGCCTGCTGTAACGCTTAGCTGCGTATTAATTAGGACTACTACCCCCAGCAGATAGATACAGTAGGCAGCGTATAATATTATGTATACTGTTTCCCTCTGGCGGGATGATGGCGGTGATGTAACGGAGACAGCAGAGCCAGGAAACAATTTTGCGCAAGCCTGCTGTAACGCTTAGCTGCATATTAATTAGGACTACTACCCCCAGCAGACAGATACTGTAGGCAGCGTATAATATTATGTATACTGTTTCCCTCTGGCGGGATGACGGCAGTGATGTAACGGAGACAGCAGAGCCAGGAAACAATTTTGCGCAAGCCTGCTGTAACGCTTAGCTGCGTATTAATTAGGACTACTACCCCCAGCAAACATGCAGTAAACTGAAGACGGTCACAGGCAGCCCAAATATAGTATTTTTCCCCAATTTTTTTGAAAAAGCCCACTGCCTATATAGCCTGTATATCTCTTTCCCTGCCTCACCAGTACTGGCCCTATACTCTGTACAATGACTGCAGACTGAGGACGCAATGCTCTGCATGCCCGATATACAAAAAAAAAATTGTGCAACACTGCTAAAAACAGCCTCAACAGTACTGCACACAGTCAGATGTGGCCCTAAGAAGGACCGTTGGGGTTCTTGAAGCCTAAAATCACTCCTAACGCTCTCCCTATAGCAGCTACGGTATCAGCAGCATTTTCTCTGATCTCTGTCAGAATGCATCTGTGGTGAGCCGCGGGAGGGGCCGATTTATATACTCAGGTGACACCTGATCTCGCCAGCCACTCACTGCAGGGGGGTGGTATAGGGCTTGAACGTCGCAGGGGGAGGTTGTAATGCCTTCCCTGTCTTTCTATTGGCCAGAAAAGCGCGCTAACGTCTCAGAGATGAAAGTGAAAGTAACTCGAACATCGCGTGGTGCTCGCCTCTAGTAACAAGCATCTCAAACACGCTAATACTCGAACGAGTATCAAGCTCGGACGAGTACGTTCGCTCATCTCTAGACATCACCCCAATAAAGGGCGGCCCAGCAGTCTTCAGATCTGGGCCCTAGCTGCTCCTAGGAACTTAGGCACCCTAGATAGGACACAGACATGCCACCACCAACAGGGAAATCTGGACAGGGTAAAAAGGCACACTGAGCCAGAATCACACCATACAGCAGCCAAAATGCAAACACAAGTAGCAGATGTTAATGCTGTAACTACCAGGTATAAGTTGACATTTTGATCAAAATATGGAAACTAGCGGGCCACGTCACAGCTCCTGGCTATACCGCTAGTCCCTACATTAACCAGGAGTCCAGCGACACAACCAAACAAACACAAAACATAAACCTTTCTTGCAGCCACCACACACAGAGAGAGAATGAGAACAGAGAACACTGACCACGCCCACACCTGGGAAGACAGCTTTATGTGTACTGACTCAAAGTGATTGGCTGGCTGGCTGACTCACACACGCCCAGCCAGCACAATCCCCCACACCTGAGCAAGAAAGCTGCAGATCATCTGTAGTACCACAGATCCCAGGAGACAGATGTAACAGATATTTAAATATTTTCATATCCATATTGAATAATATGGTGTGATCTTAGAGGTGCAAATAATGGAGATTGAAGACAATGATGTTCCTTGCTGGACTAGACACATTACTTATTCTTTAAATAACTATTGCAGAGTGGTTGAAGGGATTCCTGTGGATTTGATTATTTAAAGGAGTTGTATCAGAGTAGAAAAAAGTACTTGATATTTTTAATTGCAGAAACAGCACCACTCTTGTCCATTGGTTGTGCCTGGTATTGCAGCTCGGTCTCATTCAAATGGTTCTGAAGCACAGTTGTTTAATTCTCACATAACTCCTTAGGGACCTTACATGAAAGAGGCTGTATGACACACCGCAAGCCATAATAAATTTCACACCAGAATCCGCAGGTTACATGCGGATTTTGATGCAGAACCGAAAATGGCTTAAAACTTGCCTCCAGCTTCAGATTTGGCTGCATCCTGTAGTAATTCCATCTTGTGTGAAAAGTCCCTTATAGGTCTGTTTTTTTTCTCTGTTTCATCTTAAACAACTGTTTTAATTTTTCTTTCCACCATTTTCCTGAGTAAGAGCTTATGTCCACGGCCATATCCACGGCCAGGTCTCCTGCACCGTTTTACACATACACAGCCCTTTCGATCTGCTGGCAGAGACTGCTATTGGCTGAGTATGACACTCCGCATGTCTGGAAATCTGGCGTCATGGACATTTGCATGGTGTGATTTTTTTTTCAAATATTCCGCTCTGTTCAGGGTGAGCATGCGTATCAAAACGCTGCCCTGTCGCAATGTCTGCATAGCCCATTTATTTCTCTTGCGTATGTAAAAGCTGTGTACACATGTTGGTGTGCATAGAAGAATAAAAGCCCATTGACTTTCATTGCCTTCATTTACAGCGTATCATGTGTGCATAGAGCGCATGTGTAATACACGGTGAAAAAATGTCTGTGGACATTAGCCCTAACTATCTACAGCGGATATAAAAAGTCTACACACCCCAGTTAAAGTGCCAGGTTTTTGTCGTGTTAAAAAATGAAACAAAGATGGATCATTTCAGTGTAACCCATTAGCTGTACAATTCCCTTGCAAAATAAATAAATCCTTTTAGGGCAAAAAATAAAACTAAAATAACGTGGTTGCATAAGTGTGAACACCCTCTTGTATTTGGGAATGTGTTCAGAATTAGCCAATCACATTTAAACTCATGTTAAATAGAAGTCAGTACTCCGCTGCCACTATTTACAGTGATTCTGATTTACCCTGTATAAAGTTCAAGTCTTCTATTAGCATTTTCCTGACATTTTCTTAGTTGCAAAAACCTGGTATTTTAAGGTTCTATTGTATCTTGTCTCCACCACAGGTATGGGTGGAGACCTATTGATTGGCTGCCTAGTGTATGCCCACAAGCTGCTGATTGGCTGGCTGGAGCAAAGTCCTAGCAGCGTGGGGAGTGAGTTTTGCCTTGGATGGAGGGTTAGGTTTCTTTTTAGTGTTAGGCTTACATTATTAGCTGTAAATGCTTCTTTTTGAGAGTGGGGCGGCAGTAACATGGAAGCATTTACAGCTAATAATGTAAGCCTTACACTGAAAGTAACCCTAACACTCCATCCCAGGTAAAACTGATTCCCTACACTGCTAAGAGCTTGCCTCCTGTCTAACATCATCTTCCCTCCAGCCTCCCCCCAACCCTGCCGCCAAGCTGTTACCAGGGTCGTGCCCCTTCAGCCATGGAGAGAGCGTCCCCTGCTTCATGGGCGCAGTAGGAGGACAGGAGCAGCTATCAGCAGTGCAGGACGAGCGAGCCGTGAGTGGAGAAGAGAGACCGGGGGGAGGGGGGGGGGGGGTGGCAGGACCCAAGAGGCTGACGATGGGAGCAAGCTGTGAGCAGAGAAGAGAGACCGGGGTGGTGAGTGACAGAACCCAAGAGGGCGAGGACAGGAGTGAGCCGTGTAGCCAATCAGGGACTGGCGTCGTCACCTAGCTGTCAAGCAGCCTTAACCCTTGTCTCCACCCATACTTGTGGTGGAGACAAGATACAATAGTACCATATTTTAACAGAGTGTGTAGATTTTTTATATCCACTGTATATATTTCTCGAGGTCAGTAGAGCAAATTGTATTTGCAAATCCTTTCCAAAAACATTTTTGAGTAATAGGAAAATCCTTTGCTAATAAGTTAGGAGTGTACAAGCATCTTCTGACAGATGATAGTGATTGCCTCATCTATCTAGTGTCAGAAGGAGGTGGGCCTGTCTGTACCCCATCATCCCTTTCATAATGTGATTACAGGGTGCTGATTGGTTGCCATGGAAGTTGGGAGCCTAACAATGGTTTCCTAGTCTGTCACATACAGTAGCTCAAAAGGCTATCAGTCAGTGTAGTAAAATGCAAAATGCAGTGCACTACATAAGTAGTGCAATATATTATGTAAAAGATCAAAGAATCATGTCTTCAAGTCCTCTTTTTAGAGTTAAAAATTTTGTAAAAAGTAATATTAATAGTGTTACTTTTAAAAAGACCCCACATTTGTAGCAACCCGAACTATAAAACTATTATATTCATCAAACACAGTGAATATTGTAAAGATAAAAAAAATTTTAAAAGGCGAAATTGCTCTTTTTTATTCAGCCTGCTTCTCAATAAAACAATAATCAATACTACAACTCATCCTGCAAAAAAAACCAAAAACAATTGCCCTAAAAAATTTGTCAATTTAAAAATAAAAATCTTATCAGAATTATAATGCGATAACAGAAAAACTAATAGTCTTTAAAATTGTTTTATTGTGTAAAAATTGTAAGATAGAGGGAAAAAAAATAAAATAAATAAATATATATATATAAATTTGGTATCACTGTAATTTTGTTGACCCATAAAATAAATGAATCATGTTATTTACACCATGGTGAATACTGTAAAAGCAAAACCCAATAAACAACCGTAGGAATTATAAGGCAAAGGTTCAGCCCCGCTAGAAAAAAAATTATAGGTACCTCAAAGTGGTGCCTCAGAAAAAGACTCTTTGCCTCACAAAAACAGATTGCAATGTTGACAGAAAAATGAAAATTGTATACATCTTGGAATACAGCAATAAAAAAAATGCTTCTTAACTTGGGCCCAAAATAGGCTGGTCATAAGGAATACATGCATGTTGTTCCATTAAATATCATATTCATGATAGCCTGATGAATACACAAATAGATTTAGGTCTGAAACAGAAATGAGTAGATGCTATTTTTAAACCTTCCTCAAGACTGAGGGTGCATTCACATGAACGTATATCGGCTCGGTTTTCACACCGAGCCGATATACGTCCTCCTCATCTGCAGGGGGGGGGGGGGAGGATGGAAGAGCCAGGAGCAGGAACTGAGCTCCCGCCCCCTCTCTGCCTCCTCTCCGCCCCTCTGCACTATTTGCAATGGGGAGAGGCAGGACAGGGCGGGGCTAATTCACGGGAACTTAGCACCGCCTCCGCCCCGCCTCCTTTCATTGCAAATAGTGCAGAGGGGTGGAGAGGAGGCAGAGAGGGGGCGGGAGCTCAGTTCCTGCTCCTGGCTCTTCCATCCCCCCCCCCCCTGCAGATGAGGACGATGTATATCGGCTCGGCGTGAAAACCGAGCCGATATACGTTCGTGGGAATGCAGCCTAAAGCTGACGAGCATGAGATTTTTACAGATCTTTGTTCAACTCTTTGGCCGTGTCATGACAAGCAGGAGTTCTCTGCTAGATTGTCATGCCCTGCCTGTTATTTAACTGCTCCTACAGTTGATACTTTGGAGCAGATCAGCTGACCTCATTGCTCAGCCAACCTCATTCAGGGTGGAGTTCCTTATTGGTTAGCCTCTCTTAAAGTATCCCAAGCTTCTGCAGTGTGGTTGCTGGTAACAGTGTGTTTAATACAGTATTCCTTATTTATGTTGTAGTACCTTAGTATTCTCTTGTTTGTTCCATTCAGTATGGTCTTGTTCCTATGGTTATGAATAGCTCATTTTTTCCTAGCCGCTTGGTTTTTACTATTCATTCTTTGTTTGCATTTGCTAGCCTTGGTTCATTGTTCAGCTTGCTTGTTTGGTTGAGTCCGAGTGCCCTCTTGTTCCCAGGAACAGTATTTCAAATAAAGGTCACCATTAGGGGTAACTGAGGACTATTTAGGGATGTGGTGTGGGATGTTGGGGTCAATGTCAGGGAAAGATTGGTGAAGGCATAGGAGAGCTAGCATTACGGATAGATTTTTTTTCTGGTTGTTATTTCTGTTTCATTACATCTAATTCACTCTCCACTTTCAGTTTCATAGTCATCATCTACATCCTTCTGCCTGTCATCTAATGGCAAGTCTCTAGTTTTGAGTTAGTGATTTTTATTGCGTTCATACGTGCTTCATATACATACGTATATTACTTTTGAAACAGTTCAGTTATTACACTATTTCACTCTACTGTAAGTCCTGGCGGTATCGGAGTACTGGAAGACACAGTTAGGCCGGCTTCACATGAGCGTGACGGGCTCCGCCGCGTAATATTCCGCAGTGAAGCCCGTCACGGCGCCCCCCAGAGACCCCATACTTACCAGCGGAAGATAGCGTGAAGACGCTTCCCCGCCCACCGCCGTCGCGTCATGTGACATGCCCACCGCGTCACATGACGCGGCCGGCCGTGTCACGTGACGCGCCGGCCGCGTCATACGACGCGGCGGCGGTAGGCGGGAAAGCGTTTTTTTACGCTATCTTCCGCTGGTTACAGCAGGAGATAGCGTGAACGGACGGCTTCCATTGACTGCAATGGAAGCCGTCAGCGCGTACACCCGCGGCAAATAGAATATGCTGCGGGTGAGGACGGGAGATTTCACGGTGCGAAATTCCGTGGTGGAATTCCGCATCTTGAGCATTGAGCTATTAGGTTCAATAGAACCTAATAGCAGGGGGCAACGCAGCGGATTTTTGCCGCGAATTTACGCGGCGTAAATCCGTTCGTGGGAAGGAGGCCTTAGTACCCAGGAAATGTGACTGCGAAAAGTTCTTCCATTTAGTGTCCAGCTGGTGTCCTTTGTCCTGGTGCTTTGCCAACTGTCCAACTACTAGCCAAAAAATATATTTGCATACATGCAACTGCAAAGATTTGTATATATTTATAATAATTTTGTTCTTAAAAGTGATCTTTTGTATATAACGTAACATGAGGTGTCATGATGTAGACTATGTTGGAGAATCAATCAACAGTTCAGTAACAGTGCCTGAATTTGCATAGGTTTGTTCTGTTGTAGTATCTGGGGAATGGGATAAATCTGAGTTGCTCAGGAATGGTATGTACAGTATATTTCACGTCAAGACTGAACACAGTATGAAGCAGACACGGCATTTGCTAATCTCTGTATCTTGTCACACTGTAGGAATCCTGTCCACCATTGCTTAGTAATGCCCCTTTTGGCAGAAATCACAGATATATTCCTTGGCCAACTTGTATTCACATATTCAAAGTTGATTTTGAAGTTCTGCGTGTTTTGGATCATTGTCTTAGTGTAATAGCCAACCATTTTCAGCTTCAGTTTCTTCATTTACTGTGGGAAATTGGCTGTCAGTGGAATCTATTCTTCCCTCCATCTGCACAACATTCCACTGCTACACAACCCCAAAGCACTTACCAGTTGGCAAGTTGTTCTTTGCTTCTCCCTTTTTTTCTCCAAATGTACCTTTGGAGACTGGAGCCAAAGACTTGAGTCCATAATCAAAAATGCCTCTGGCGTATGTACATGTAGTTATTGTGTGTCATTTGAAAGATTCACTATTTCTTCTGATGATTCTTGCATCCTGACTTTGCTTGTGCAAACAATGCTGCCCAACAGACAGCATAACTTCCATAATAGCCAAATGTCCCGACTAGCTTTTGACCAGATGTGGGACCTTCCTTGAATACCAGACTAAATACCAACTCATTCTATTTGATATTTACCAGATCTTGTATTGACGTCAACAGTTTTCCTTAATTTCCATTTTAAATAACTTGTGGACATTGGAAATTGCATGCAGGAATCATTTATATATTTTTAGAACCTTTTGTTTTGATAAAACAATCTGAGAGTCTTCAAGGGTCACAGAATTTATTGGATTTTGCAATTGTCAATGTTGGATATGGAAAAGTTAATTAAAAGGGAGATAAAGGAATGGAAAACGATGGCTCATTTTTTTCAAAAAGCACCATCACATCATTACTCAAGTTATATCTGGAATTAACTCTATTCATTCTATTGAGTTGCGTTGCGTTACTAAACACACCCTGTAGGCAAATATGGAGCTGTTTTTTGGAAGAAAACAGGCAGATCTTTTTATTCTAGTGCAGCTCATTTAAAGGGGTTTTCCAGTAAAAAAAAAACAAAACATCGGTGACCTATCTTTTGGATAGTTCACCTATAATTTACTTATAGCAGATCAACAGGGGTCCACCACCTGGGACCCCTGCCAATCAGCTGATGAGAAGCTGCTACACTGAACTGAAATTAATGGCAGATACCTGTCATACTAAACAGGGCAAATGGCCCCCCGCAGATCTGCTATTAGTGACCTATCCTGCATGATAGGTCACCAATACTTTTTCTCCTGAAAAACAGCAAATCAGTTCTGTATAGTAGAATAGAAACTTGTTATTTCCTGTTTTTTGCTCCAGGGTTTTGTTTAGCATGAATACTTACATCTCGTTATATTCTTTGGTAACAAAATGGACCAGTAATAAACACTATAGATCATTTTGCCAAACATGAACCATACAGTACATTATAGATTTTATATTACTCTATACTCATTAAAGGGGTAAACGCTTTTTTTTTCAGCCCTGTCCCCCTCACCTGATTGCCTGTAACACTGTGGATGTTTCCTATATATTTTGCAATCACTTTCATGGAGTGCAGCCTCCTGTCTCATGCTTATCAGGGGTATTATTGTATCTTGACGCCACTGGAGGCTAGGGGTGTGACAGCCCTTCAATGGAGGGACGCCCCTGTCACACCCCTAGCTCCCGATTGGCTGCCAGTAACTCTCCTGTGCCCCCTCCTTCATCTGTGTCCCACTTCTCCTTTGCCTCCTCTTGTGCCCCTGTGTAACACTATGGCTGTTCCCCCCTGTCTGCAGTCTGTATCCCTCCTCTTGTGTTTCCGGGTCGGGGGGCAGTCTTCACCCCGCTTAGCTGATTCGGAGTGTCAGCCATGGTTTCCGGCCCCTCCCCCGGCTCAGTTGTGTGGTTCGGCGGGACTCCGTCAGGTGTGTAGTGCTGGATGGGGTGAATGTAACCCCTCAGTTGCGTGCTCCCAGCAGCACCATAGCCTCTGATTGTTGTCCCCGTGTGTTGGCCAGCACTGCAGGGAACTTTTGAGTGACAGCGGACACACGTTTCTGTCAAGCGGGAGCTCGGAGGATGGGGTAGAGGGGGGAGCTGCATGATCGTTGTTTGCTCCATGGTCGCCGGCGCAGCTATGTAGACACCTGGCCGCCCTACTCTGTGCTGCAGTCCCCATTGTAGCCTGTGCTGGAGGGTTAGGCTTAGGAGTGGTTTTAGCAGTTAGGCTTACATTATTTCCTCTAAATGGTGCCATATTATTGGTGTACCATTTAGAGGAACCATTTCAAGGACCTTTGGCAATCTGCCAATCAAGAGGTAGGGGTGTGACAGGGGCATTCCTCCATTGAAGGGCTGTCACACCCCTAGCTTCCAGTGGCGTCAAGATACAATAATACCCCTGATAAGCATGAGACAGGAGGCTGCACTCAGGTGATACATTTTCTTTAGGAAAAAAAATCCACTATACCCTGAAAGATGTCAGTAGTAATGCTGATTTCCATTCTAGCAAGGACCTAATTATAAACTATAAGCAACTAAATAAGTGAGAGAATTATCATGTCAATTACCACACATATACTATGGCAAATAACCTGACTAACGGCCTATCCTGGATGAGTGTGAACCCCAATTGAGTACATAGACTGATAATAATCTCTGAACAATGCTGCACATATGTTAAGACCATAAATATACAGTCAGAAGGCTGAATTATCATCACCTTCATTATAACTGTGTGACAGGCGCCTCTAATCATTAGCAGTAACTATGCTAGGAGTTCATGTGTTCCCCTCTAAAGAGTTTGTGTGGTAGGTTCCATCACAGGAATTGGGTCCATGATGCTGAGATCGCCCTAGTCTCACTGCCTTTTGGAAAGCTGAGGACTTTTGAAGATTCTTCCTCAATGCAGACAGAACATCTCTTCCTGGTAACGGGGCTTAAGTACCCCGCCTCGAGCAAGCAATTGCTCTGATTGGTTCAGGAGCACTGACTCAGCCAATCAGAGCCGGCGCTTGATGAACCAAGCGCAGCCATTCATTGAATGACATAATTGAATGGCTGTGATTAGTTCATCAAGCGCCGGCTTTGATTGGCCGAAGCGGCACTCGTGAACCAATCAGAGCAATTGTTTGATGTAGGCGGGGTATTCAGGCCCTGTTACCAGGAAGAGATGTTCTGTCTGCATTAGGGAAGAATCCTCAAAAGCCCTCCAGCTTTCCAAAAGGCAGTGAGACTAGGGTGATCTCAGCATCATGGACCCAATTAAATTGTAATCATTCAACAGGACCTTGACCACATTTGTGCAAGCTGTGCACCTGGTGAATCAGATTTCACACAGTTAAGACACAGTAAAGTCTGGTGCCCCCACCCTCGATGATGATATTGTGCCACATATATGCAGAAAAGCGGATAAGGCAGCCAATATCAGTCTCCATACCCTACTCCTGCACCCAATGCATGTGGGTTAAGTCTCTCACTGCTATCTCTGTGAAGCAGCAGCAACAAGGAGCCCTGAGATTGGATATGGTGCAGATGATCATCAATAGTTGATCAGCAGTGTTCCACTGTCTGGGACCCCTACCAAAGAAATGTTTGCCAGGTCGCTGTCAAAGTGTACAGAGGCAGAAACAGATACCTCCGTACACTTTTCAGTGACCCAAATTGGTATTGCAAGCACAGTTCCCATTGGCCCTAATCGGAACAGTGCCTGCAATATCAATCCAGACCGCTGCAAAGTGTGTGAAGTTGTCTTCTTCTGGTTCTGTAAACCATGTTAATAGCCCGGCAAACAGCTGATTGGTGGGGGTCCAAGGCAGTGTAACACTGCTGATCAACTACTATCCTGAAGGTTAGGTCATCAATAGTTCAAAGCTGGACAACCCCTTTAATGGACATATGTCTTTAACTGTGCTATATAAGTACATACTGAAACCGTAGTTATACCTAACCTGAATTGTTCTAGCTTGTAGATGGAGGGTTTTAATACTAAATATGTATTCGCAATAGTTAATAAGGCAACCTACTAATACATACTTGGTGGCTCTAAGGTGCATCTTCATTTTACGAACCACTATTGGCATAACTGACCATTTTAACATAAACAATATAATCAAATACATTCGCTCATACTAATACTCAAGTGTTAAAATAAATAGTAGTTAAGTGGAGAAGAAACAACAAGCTGCATTTATACAGCAATGACAGCGTTGGTCTCGATCTGTATGCGTCTCCTCTAAATATTTATGAGAAGTCTATGGCTTAACGTCACCTCCGGCTATTCATATTCCATTAGTACGTGTGTAAAATGACAGAATCCAGAATGAACATTTTGATAAGGAGTTGTTTTTAAATACTAAAATAATAAACACATTCCATTATAGATGTAATGGTAATAAGTACTGGCGGGACTTCAGCATATCCCCAAATACATGAACCTGGACAGAAGGCAGCAAAATGTGGTAAGCTAACCTTGCAATTTTGTGAACTAAGGAACCAGATCTCCTCTTCCTGTAACAGCATGTCTTAGATATTTTCTTTTCAGCTTACACTTTCATCTCTTCTCTGGGAAAAATGTGAAATATTCCAAATTGTTGATGGTCCTAACAAAAAAGAGAGGTGCAGTGTAACCATGTGGAACAATTGGCTCAGTGTTACATACAAGAGAATTAGTTTGATTAAATATACAAGCATGCACAGAAAATATACAAGCTCAAGATGGAAGCTATTTATTTGTACAGGAGGTCAGGACAGAAGAGAGCTGAGGTGGCATCATTTGGACATAGTGGTGAAAATTCTGAAATGGAAAAAAAAGTTTGTAGATTAATTGTGTGATTCAGGACTTTATTTCTGGTAATAGGGAGGTCTTTAGATATTGCAGATGACAGGACTGAGTTAAAGCAAAATGTATAAAGTGATTCTACATGAAGGACTGAAGTCCTAAACTTAGATAAAGGGGATATGTCACTTTGTTATGGAAAAATAATTTTTAGGTAGGTCTTTGTACCTCAAGAGGTTCAAGTTATAATATGCTGCTGGCTAAATTTCCAAGTTTTAATACTTGCTTTCTTGGACATGGCTATGAGATGTAAAGGAAGCTGCAAGCTCTGAGCATAGTGGGCATTTCCTGTGTAGCATGCTGTCTTTCTATCCCTCCCTTCTTTTAATGCTTTAGATTACATACTTGTGGCTTTTGCCTTCTCATACATAAATAATATGCTGTGTGTGCATAGATCTCCAGAAGAGCTTTGTGCACTGAATGTTATAACATACTGTGTGAATAACACTGACCTGCATTGACCACAGATGCCTGCCCAACGTAGGTTTACAAGAGGCCGAAGGAGGGCAGGGACACATAACTGCAGGCTCCGACTACACACAGGGTTTGCTGCCTATAGTCCAGCATGTATGGGGTTTAGCCATCACATTCCCTTCTTATGTAAAAATGTGTGTGTTCCCCTTTAAAATTTATTTTTGACATGTTATGTGCCATGGTGTGCTGTGTCCAACATTTTTTGCACCCATAGCCCTTGTAAAAAAAAGCTTGTGGGCCGATGTACTCAGCAGCACCAGCACACTCTACCAGCATCGCCGAGCACCTGGTTACACTGTTGTGGCACTTAGCAATGCAATAGAGCACTGTTCAAGAGGGGCCATAAGAGGTGGTAAATAGGTGAGTTGGACATCAATAGGACAGTGCGTGCATGAAGTGCCTGCGGACCCTGCGGAGAGTGCATGAGCAAAGCTAAGCACTGCCACTGTAGAGAGTGCCAGTAGGTTGTAGGCAAAGTCAGAGATAGGCTGAGAGGAGACTGTCAGTAGGTGGCATCCAGAGTGCTTGGTGGTGTTGCACAGGTAGGCCTGATTGTTGCTGCTGGGAAAGAGATCAGTGAGTGGTGACAGACAGAAACTGTTGGGAGTTTAGGAGCCATAGTGTAAGGGACGTCAATGTAGGGCAGGCATGGAGCAATAAGGCAGAGACATGGCAAACCTCAGCCTTGTGCAAAAAAATCAAGCTTGCTGTACGCGCTGACTTCGCCAGGGAACATCACAGGAAGAGGGGACCACGAGACTATGAAAAGAGCTTCTCCAGACTCCACATCACCTAACCTTAATTTCTTTTTAAGATACACCAAGTGATAAAGAGTAACCACTCTTTCTTTTTACAAGTGAAGCTTGAAGTCTTAAGGTATCCTTACATGGATTGTAGACCGAATAGTCACCAGAAACAGAAAATTTGGCCAATAGTCATGCCACCGGCAGAGCACTGAGTGACAAATTCCTTATTTGAGGGAGTCGCTTGGTTTATAGCTCATCTAAAAACCAGGCAATTATCAGTCCATGTAAACAGGTAGTCATTCATCTCCACAACACGACCCCTCTTAGGCCGGTGACACACCCTCATACTTTAGCCTGCATTTTGCGTCCATAATACAAAAGTGCATCTTGGCCTGACTGCTGGTCTCCTGACCTGAATTCTGAGCATTATAGTAGTGTATGATGTTTGGAGTTCAGGTCAGAAGACCCGTGGTCAGGCCAGGACACACTTCCTTATTACAGACGCAGCCGGAAATATGCTAGTGGGTTACCAGTTTTAGGCCCCTTTCACACAGATGGGGCAAATTTTGCATGTGGGAGCCCGTAGCAGAATCCGGTTCCAAATATGGGTGGTGGCCGCAAAGAAATGTTTAATTCTGTATTGTGGATGGTCCGGACGGCTCGCCTTCAAACATGCGCAGTACAGCCTTTTTAAAAAAAATCTTTTTTCCCCGCGCCGTCATTACGGGTACCCGTGGTCTATCCGCAATGTCAATTGGGTGACAATCACGGATTTCGCAATCCAAATCAGGTCATGTGAGACCAGCCTTAGTTTCACCCAGAAACTTGACTAGGAAAGGTTCCTGTGTGAACCAAAACTTTTCATTTGATAAAGCACTACTGAAAGTACTACTTGCTTCATTTAATCCTGTTACCTCCTGTTTGTACGAAACTGCCTTGTGGCAATTTACTTATTATAAAGTCAAATGGCAAAAGATTTCTAAAAAAGTGATTGTGGCATCATTATACTTGCTTATAAAATAATGTTATACCTCACTCTGACTACTAGCAATATAGCAAGACTTTTTTTGTGAGTTGTCTATGTTATTTTCTCATAGATTGGTGGCTTCACACATAGACTTTTTTTTTCTTGCAAAAACACTGCTTTTTGGAGTTTTGATGCTGCTGTTTCTTGTCTGAAAAGATGGCGTGTCCAGATGTTAGCTGTAGCAAACTTAATAACAAATTATGAAGCTACTATAGACATTGTGTGGTTTTTTTGTACTAGCATTTTCTCTCAGATTTGGTTTGGTGTTTGGGGCTATGTCATTTTTTGAAAATCGCAGCATGATCTGAGTATGGCATTTTATTCCGGACTTACTTATAGGAAATGAAATGCCAAAAACAGAATTGTGTGATCAAAAAACAATACCAAAAAAGCTTGTAAAAATTCATGAATTTAATGGTGCTTTTTTCAACCCCCTAAAAAAATTCAATAAAAAGACTATGGGTGAAGGAAGCCTTACACATACAGCTGAAATAATGAAAAGGCTGGAAAACATGTTTTTCAGTAGTGCTAAGGGTTAGCCAATCATATGCCTAAAGAAATTCTGATTAGTACAAGCAAACTTTATATTCACTAGCAGATAAGGAACAAGAAGCTACACTAGTTGTAATAGTTTGTGATAAATCTGATAGTCAAGTTACTTTTTATTCTAGGCATTACACTATTAAAGGGGTTGTACATCCATAGAATAGGTGATAAAAGTCTGCTTGGTGGGGATCTCACCACTTAGACTCCTAACAATCTTGATAACGGTGGTGCTATGTCCCTCTCTTCCTCACTTCGAGCTAATTGCACCTCCATTAGTGAGGAGGAGATTAAATAGCACAGTGGTCAGGGATTTGTGGTACCGCTTCATTAATTTTCAACAAGACTGCCGGAGATAGCCTTGCCCTTGTACTCAGCTATTTCTGTCTGCTGCACTGAAATGAACTGAACTGTGCTGTACATAAGTGACCACTACTCTATTCAATCTGCACATCACTGCGGGTGGATGCAGTAACCCCGCACTGATAAGAAGGGGACAAAGGACTCCCATTCTCAGAATCATTGGGGGTTTCAGTGGTGAGACCCCCACTGAGCAGACTGCATAGGTAATAAAAGTTATTTTTGGTACAATCCCTTTAAGTCTTTGTCCAGGACCAGCGAGAATCTTTAAGGGTACATTTACAAAGAGTGGAATTTGTGTTGTTTTTTTGGGAATTCTGCACCAAAAACCAGTTGAAAATCCATACAATTGGTCCACATTTTGACATGGACTTTGATGTGGATGTGCAGCAGACATGACCCCTTCAATTGAAAGGGTGAAATCTGCTGCAGATCAATGTCAAAATCTGCACCATGTAATGCAGATTTTGGTGCAGATGCACACCAAATCTGCAGTGCAAGATATGCTGTCGATTTTTAGCACGGTTTCCGCACCAAAATATAAAGTGTCAACACACCCCAATATTTTTGCTGGTATCAACTGATCTAAATACCACAGTCATCTAGCTTTAAAGCTTGTCCACTTTTACAGGTGATAAGTGTAAATTATTTGATATCTTACAGGTTTGAACAGTATAGAAAATGACTGAGCGATTTGATTGCCATTACTGCAAAGAATCTCTTTTTGGCAAAAAGTACCTTCTGAGAGAGGAAAACCCATATTGTGTAAAATGCTATGAGAATTTGTACTCTAACACCTGTGAAGAATGCAAGAAGCCCATAGGCTGCGATGGCAAGGTATGCTGGAATTTCTGCTTACTAGACTGACTGATGCTGTTACATTTGACATTTTTTAAATTATAGTCACATCTAAGTGACCGATTCTAAAATAACCTAATTTTTCCACAGAATATGCTATTAATGTATAACAGATTAAAGTCACCTATAGAGGTGAATGAAGAGAGCCACGCACATGCACGACCACCTGTCAATTTATTTTCTGCATGGATGCAGTGGTTATTTTACTAGGTTTAGAGGAACTGGTGTCAGAGAAGCCCTATTCTCAAAATAGGTGTGGGTCCTAGTGATGGGACCTCCATTTGTCAAACTTGTATGCATATAGTGTGGCTGCATCCTTTGCTGAATTTATATAGCTATCCTAGTTATAGCTTTGTTTTCCTAGCCACCTTCTGTTACCTACCTATTTGCAGTCTTAATGATAGAAAATAGAAATATATATCAACCAACTTCACCAAAATGAGACCAGTTAATGCAATAGATGGCAAAGAAATTGTTTCGGACAGTGAGTGTGGACCCACAGTGCCAAGCAATCGGTTTGGCTTTGGACTAAACCTAAGGGAGTTATCCTGATGGTTCCCTGGTATTCAACTTTTAACCCCTATACAGGGATCTGGATTTCGTCGCGGGAAACCGAGCAGACCGCTACCTCTTGTAGTAGTCCCGGTTTGGTTGGCAATGAGAGTCAAAGGCATTGGTGCCAGGCACCATAAAACAGGCCGAACTATAAATAGAATTCAGTGTAAACTTAGGGCAGGCAGAGAACAAACGTATCCAGGTAAAAGTCCAGGAATCAGAGCAGACACAAAAGTCAGAGACAGGAGGCCTATGCTGGGTTACTGAGGCAAACACTCACCATCACTCAGGCAAAGGAGGAGGCTCCCTGGCTCAACTAAATAGGAGGGCAATAGCCCATTATCCTGCAGCTGGGCTGAAAGCCCTGGGGAGGATTAACTCCTGCAGTGCTGATGGAAAGTCACCCCTCTGCCAATCTGGGCTGGGTTAAGTTGGGTGACTGCTCATTAGTTTGCACTTATATCTTGCTCATATTGCAATCTGGCCGTCTGCATACTACCAGGGTTTATGGTGATTGAGCCTACCCTGCAGTTTATCAGATGGTACATTTTTGGCTTCTTTTTCTGTTAGTTATATTTATAATATGCAATCAAATGTCATAGTCAAGAAAGCCATAACCAGTCCAGGTATTTGATGTGTTTTATCTCAAGCACACCTGATGCAAGTAATGAAGCTCTTGACTAGTTGTATCACGTGTGCTTGAGACAAAACCTAATTTTCAAATGTGTGCTCTTGTGAGAGATTCTATTCAGAGGATTGGATAATTCTGAGTGCACTAATTATTACAAGTAGCATTTTGTGTTGCATTTGGAGAAACCACTTGTTATATTAGTTGTGTTGAGCTATTTAAATTATAAATATTTAAATATTCTTGTGTGAGGACAGATCCTAGCAGAGGATGTAGTAGATTGTGTGTGGCCAGAGCTCTAATCAACTATCCTGCTTTTAACATCCTGACAGTGGGATAACAAACCTTATAAGTGCTATAACAGCTACTGAGGTGTCTGGTAGTAAAGCAGTGCATACCTGGAGGGGGAGAGCATGTGGAGTTGTTGGGCGGGAGGCTCAAGATGGTGCCGACACACATGGAGAAGAGGAGAGGAGACATAAACTGGAGCACAGCAGGAAGACAGCAGACAGGTTGGCAAAATTTGCAAGGGCTGAAGGGCAGGAACAAAAACTCTGATAGAGGACACAACGGGACAAAGCAGAGCAAAGCAGATATTCATCCCCAACAACAGCAGAAGGAGGAGGGAGAGTGGGGAAGCAGAAACCTGCACATAACAGAGGACAGTGGGTCACAACATGAAAGTGCATCTAGCAGAGCTGACATAGCCAGTGACCTTTCACTGAAGGACATACTGGGAGCAATTAACAAATTCAACTATTCTCCAAACACACTGCAGCACCAAATAGGATCCCTGCAAGAGAACATGTGAATCATAAGACATGTCCTGCAAAGGGTTACTGAGCGCCTGACAGCAGTGAAGGAGAGAGTCAGTGAGGTGGAAGACTGTGTAAAACCTCTGAAAGGATGAGCGCAGAAACTCACAAAATATCACTGCGCTACTGAATAAAGTGGACGATCTTGAAAACAGATCAAGACATAATAATGTCCGCATAGTGGGACTACGAGAAAAGGCAGAAGGTAACAACGCAGTAACCTATCTGGAGGTCTGGCTACGAGAAATATGTGGTGGTGAGTCGCTGACCCCCATGTTTGCACTGGAACGCACACATCGAGTGCCGTCTAGGTCACCCTTACCAGCTGCTCCCCCTAGATCCATTGCTGATGAAGCTACTTCATTTCCAGGATAGAGACAATATACTTCGCAAAGCCCGCGAGCAAGGCAACATAACTTTGCATGGCGCCAGAGTGTCATTCTTCCCTGATTTCTCTATGGAAATACAGAAACGACGCAGCACATTCCTGGACATTAAAAGACGCCTACGCAATTTACAAATGCCCTATGCCATGATGTTCCCTGCCAGACTGTGAGTGGTCGCCCTTGGATCCACGCACTTCTTCGAGCACCCAAAAGATGCAGCAGCCTGAGTTAAGTGAAATGAAGCTAGCATCCGAAATGGGAGAAATTCCCCCGCGGCATGCAGCGCCCAGACAATGGCAGAGAAGGAGATGTTTAAAGCCTGAATCCTCATCCCCAAAATGTTCTTAAGGAACAGAAGAGGCAGTTTGAAAACGTTACCGTTTTACCTCAGGAATTTATGAGCTTTTCAGCTGTGATGTGCCTTTTTATCCATTTATCTTTATATACTATACTGGCTAGCACACAGCTACTCCTCAGCAAAAGGAGAACTGGTGCCCCGGCCTGTGAGGGGTTAACACAGGTACAGAGAAGAATGTTGTTGGCGGGAGGGGGGGATGTTGGTTGTACATGTTTAATGTTTTGTCTGGTTGGTGTGGCTCTGTCCTATCTCTTAAAGGGGTTGTCCCGCGGCAGCAAGTGGGTCTATACACTTCTGTATGGCCATATTAATGCACTTTGTAATGTACATTGTGCATTAATTATGAGCCATACAGAAGTTATCAAAAGTTATTCACTTACCTGCTCCGTTGCTGGCGTCCTCGTCTCCATGGTGCCATCTAATTTTCGCCGTCTAATGGCCAAATTAGACGCGCTTGCGCAGTCCGGGTCTTCTGCTCTTCTCAATGGGGCTCCGTGTAGCTCCGCCCCGTCACGTGCCGATTCCAGCCAATCAGGAGGCTGGAATCGGCAATGAACCGCACAGAAGCCCTGCGGTCCAGCGAGGGAGAAGATGCCGGCGGCCATCTTCACCGGGTAAGTAAGAAGTCACCGGAGCGCGGGGATTCTGGTAAGCGCTGTCCGGTGTTCTTTTTTAACGCCTGCATCGGGGTTGTCTCGCGCCGAACGGGGGGGGGGGGGTTGAAAAAAAAAAAAAACCCGTTTCGGCGCGGGACAACCCCTTTAAGTGTCATAGATGCAAGCTGCAGAATATCTGTTAGTAGGGAAAAGATGTGTGAAGCAGAAAATAATGTGCTGCTGAGCCTATCATCCTTTCCAGATATACCAAGGAAAGGGTTTGGCTGATGGGTTCACAGTAATATCATGGAATGTGCGGGGCATGGGAGAGACAGTTAAGCACTTGGTGGTAATTCAGACAGTCCAGAAACACAGCCCTCTAATATTATGTTTACAGGAGACCCACCTCTCCAAAAAAGCGGCCAATGCACTGCGGGTAAGCGGGGCAGGACACTGCTTTCACTCTGTATATACAAGTTACTCAAGGGGGGTCAGCATGCTGATCCACCGCTCAATCCCCTTTCAATGTTATTCCTACAAGGTAGATGCAGAGGGGAGATACATATACTTACATTGTAAAGTTTATGGCTTTGTGTGTGTAATGGTGGCATGGTACATCTCTCCTCCATATAATGAGGCAGTTATGCGGCAGATATTAGACTTTGTGAGCACAACGTCGGAGGCCCCAATTCTCCTGGTAGGTGATTTTAACTACGTTATTGAGCCAAAGACAGACAGATTGATGAGGAAGGGGCAATCAGAGGTGGGGGGAGGTCTTACCCCACTGGAGCGACTACTACAGGAAACGTCTCTCTTGGATATATAGCGAGTGAAGCAGCCAGAGACAAAGGGCTACTCCTGTTATTCGAGAGCACATGGCTCCCTGTCAATGATAGATCTAGCGGTTGGTAATGACTTGTTATATGCTAATGTAATAGCAGTTGAATATCTGCCTAGAATGAATCAGATCATTCGCCAGTGAAGCTAGTTATCTGTCATACCAGAGATAGTGGCCCCAAAAGAACACACTGGAAACTTAATGGATATTGGATAGGAATTATAGGTGACCGAGGTGTGAAGGAGGCCCTAGAGGAATACTTTGAGAGAAACTGCGGTACATCCACTATATTTATGCACTGGGATGCTATGAAGGCCTACTTGCGGGGTGAATATTTTCAAAAAATAGTAGAAGCTAAACGCCAACGAAGTGAGGCAGGCTGGTATTTACAGGAGCGAGTAAAGGATGCGGAAAGATTATATGTGGAGAATAACTTGGTAGAAAATATTGAAAAATGGCAGGAAGCACAGGAAACGCTTAACTCCTATACCCTTGAATTAACGGCCCACAAGTTAGGTTTTAACAGACAGACTTATTTTGAAGAAGGAGAGAAGACGGGTCACATGCTGGCTTTCATGGCCCAGGCACAGAGAGGATCAACGTTAATAACCGGGATAAAAGACAGTGGAGACGCACTTAAAACGGACACCCCTTCAATTGTGCAAATAATACGATCGTTCTACTGCTCCCTGTACTCCTCAAAGATCCAAACCTCCAGAAAGCAAATTGCAAACTATCTATCGGGAATATCTCTTCCCAGGCTTCTGGGGGATCTTAAAGATTTCCTGAATGCATTAATGACATTGGAGGAGTTGCAGGAAGCGGTGACCTCACTGCAGTACAATAAGGCACCAGGAGATGATGGGTTACCCGTAGAGGTGCATAAAAAGTACGCTGGCATTCTCCTCCCGCACCTCCCTGAGGTGTTTAGAGAGACGGAAGTGCAAAACGAACTCCCCCCTCCATGAAGGAAGCTGTAATAACCATCATCCCGAAGCCAGGCAAGGAACTATTACTTGTGGACTCCTATAGGCCCATATCATTGCTGAATGTAGATGTAAAAATCTTTGCGAAAGTCCTAGCTAACAGACTATCCCAGGTTCTATCAACCTTGATACATTCAGATCAGAGTGGATTCATCCCATCACGCTCCACGGCTGTCAACATCCGTAGGCTGTTTCTTAATTTACAACTACCAGCAGACAATGAAGGGCAGAGGATTATATGCTCGCTAGATGCAGCCAAGGCTTTTGACAGCGTGGAATGGCCCTTCACATGGGAGTTGTTGGGGAGGATGGCATTCGGGGACACCTTTATAAAATGGGTGCAAATCCTGTACAAAGATGTCAGAGCCTGCGTGACTGTGAATGGAGGTAATACAGATACCTTTTCCTTGCATAGAGGCACGAGGCAGGGGTGTCCTTTATCCCCTCTGTTGTTTAAAATAGTGGTGGAACCATTAGCGAGTGTCATAAGAAAGCATACAGAAATAATAGAATTTAGAAGAAGAGGTTTCGAAGAGAAAATAGCATTGCATGCAGATGACATTTTACTGTTTCTAGGTGATGCTGAGTCCTCCCTGGATAATGCAATAACGACGGTAGAAGAGTTTGGCAAATACTCCGGTGTAAAAATTAATTGGGACAAGTCGACAATACTACTGTTACGGTATACTACCCTTGATACGCCAGCCCGGGTGCCCTAGATCTCACCCACAACCCCTGTCCCTGCCTATTTGCTTCCACTCCTGGCTAACCCCAGGTGGGCAACTGGGCGGCGATCCCTACACTCACTAGGGACCGAAAAGGGACGTTCGCATACCTGGATGGAAAGGGTAGAATACTGACAGAAAAGGCAGATGTAAATAACTAACACGACTAATACTAAGCAGAACTGAGGCAGATGGAAAGACCTGGCAGGTAATAGCAAAGTATAGCAGACAAGATAACAGAGGCAGGAGACCAACCGAGGCAGACTAGCTAGCACACTGAGGGAAACCAATAACTGGCAGTGATTGCCAGTCTCTGCCCGACCTTTAAACAAAAGCCTCCGCCCAGGGGCGGAGAGAGGGAGACAGCCAACTCCCAACAGAACATAACAAGAGGGAGCTCGTGCACGGCAGCTGCACTCACAGGTGTGAGCGCCACCAGCACTACGCTGCACACCGCCGCCCTGAGAGGACCAGCAACCGCCACACGGCAACAACTACCAGTGAATAAGCCAGAGCTGACAATTGACAAGGAAGGGGCCCCCTCCTTTGCACCCCGGTCTTCAAAAACGTAGGTATTAATATCTCAACATAGGAGACTATGTTAAACTTAATTTAGACCCTTTGCTCCTTAAATTTAAGCAAAAAATTGAGGTATGGAACAAACTCCCACTGTCGGTAGGAGGATGAGTAAACTTGATAAAAATGATATGGATGCCGCAGTTAGTACACGTGCTGCATAATCCGCCATGTTGGATTGTGCAGCGGTTCTTTTACAGGGCCCAAAAATTGTTCAGAGAGCTGATATGGTGCAAAAAGGGAGCACATATCAAGCTAGAAACACTCTGCAGACCTAAAGAAGAGGGAGGGTTAGCACTGCCCAATCCATTTTTGTACTTTTTGGCCTCCCAGAGGCAGCATCTCGGAGGGTGGGAGCTGGAGGAGGTAGAGGGCCTGAATCACAGACTGCTGACAGCATATTTTGAGAAACTAAAGTTATTTGAGGCCTTAGAGGCAAGAAAATTTGCAGTAGGTACTAAGAGACTTCCAACAATACTCATGATACACAAGGTGTGGTGGAAGGTAAAAGGGCTCCAGGAAATAGAGGGCTGTACTCAATATACTCCTATTTGGGATAATCCTGGGCTGACAAGTGACTTTGAACAATGGATAGATAAGGGTATTAGCCGCATGCCCCAAATCATAGATGAGACCATGATTAAAACATTTGCGCAATTGAGGGCGGAATGCAATCTACCACACTCACAATTCTTAAGGGACTTACAGCTTAGGCACGCTTACCAAGCTGAATGTGGTACCAGGGAGATTAAAATCACCAATTTTTCAGTGGCGGACATAATAGGTGGATCCTCCACTGCAAAAGGAAAGATCTCACAGATGTACTACCACCTACAGAGTAGCTTGATGAGACACATCTGACATCACTTAAAAATTAATGGGAGGCTTTGCCTTGCCCGAACGTGGGAATTCCGGTTCTATTGCAGGAGTTTTGCAGGTTTAGCGCAGTGAGCAACTTCAAAATCAAAATGCAGAAAACGGAAATATTGAATGCCTCCCTTCCGCGGCCCAAGATGCTGTCTCTGCAGGGACAGTTTCCATTCAAATGGCAAGTCAACTCCATTAAGTACTTAGGGGTCCAGCTACCGGCAGATCCCTCCGACATGTTCAAACTAAACTTTAAACCCTTTTTAGCTAATCTAGAAAGAGACCTAAATAACAGGAACCCACTTTTCCTGTCCTGTGGGGGGGGGGGGGGGGTAGAATTAATTCGGTTAGGATGGACTCCCTCCCAAGGTTTTTATATGTATTCCAGGCTTTCCCCAAGCTATGCAGGCCCTTTCTGATGCATATCCGCTCCCTAATCACAAAATTTGTCTGGCGCGGCCGTAGACCCAGAGTAAAGTATAGCTTGCTTACTAGAACCAACGAGAGGGGAGGCCTGGGCCTCCCGGACTTCTCCCTATATTACAAGGCTAACATAGCTAACATACCTTACTGCGTGCTGAACCTCCACAAATAACGGGAGTCTAAGCTGTGGGTCGAAATCGAGCACGACCTGGAGCCCAGGTTGACCCATGGCATGTTTTGGATCCCGGGTGGCCTGCTCAGAGGCTCCCCTAGGCTATCACCCCTGCTGGGCCAACTGATGGAGGCTTGGTCGGGCCTTATGAGAGGGTTTCCATTGGTCTCGATCCCTGGCCCACTCACCCCATTGCTGGCAAACCCCCAATTCAAAGCTTTCGAGCAGCGAAAATCCCTGTTGATTGTCCCCACAAACTCTGTGCCGTGCCTGAGGGATGTGATGGGGCACTCGGGGTTGAGGACCCTGATGGAGCTCTTTGTAAAGGGGCATGTCCCGTCAGGGGCTTGGATGGAATACGTTCAGCTAAGGGGCTCGTTGGACTCCCTGACTCCTGGACCGAATCTAACAAGAGTTCTCACCACCTTTGAAGAGATCAGCATGTCTACTGACTCTCCCAGACATTTGATTTCATTACTCTATAGGATGATGCTTGAGTGGGAGATGGGGGACACCTTGCCGGGTTATGTGAGAGCCTGGGAGGAGGAACTGGGCAAATGTTTCTCGCCGGTGGTTTGGGAGAAGGCCTTTGCTTTGACACATAAAGGTACAATCTTTTCCAGACTCCAGGAATTAAACTTCAAGATTGTGTCTCGCTGGTACAGAACCCCAGAGCGACTGCACAAAATGTCCCCTCAGGCCCCCCTGCGTGTTGGAGATGCCTGGACATAAGGGGAAATATGTCACACATCTGGTGGGAATGTCCGCCTATAGCCGCTTTGTGGGAAGATGTGTCAGGGTTACACAACAGCCTATGTGGAAGGGAAGCGTGACTCACATTTAAGATAGCGGTGTTATCTATGTTTCTGGGATTTATCTCAACGACCAAGAAAGGCTTACTTCGCTTTTTTTGTCCAGGCAGTCAGACAAGTTATCCCAAGGTTCTGGTGATCCACTGCCCACCCTTCAAGGAGACACTGGGTGGAGGCAGTTAATGAGCTGGCAAGGTACGAGGAGATGAGGGCGGACGAGGACATGTCCACTGAAAGGTTCTACGCGATTTGGCGACCCTGGCTGGAATTTAGGTCATCCCCCAGGGCTGCGGAGTGGGTAGCCCGCGGGCAGGTCTTATCATAGGCGGGCCGCCCGCCCTCTCCTGCTCAGGAAAGGGAGAAACATGGGGTCATCGCACCAGTAAATGTTTTGGTACCAATCTCTGGCCTGGCCGGCTCATCCCTTGAAATCTTCAACCTATGAGAACGCAAGTACATCCATGGAGGTATACTGATGACTCATCCCTCACCCCTACCTAGCCCCTTTCCTTCTTACCCCCCCTTTTTTGCTTCCTACAACCTTTACCCCTTTTGTCTCTTTCTCTCTTCCTTTCGTTATGTTCTTATTATTTTACATCAGTTCTCGTATGATTTCAATTCTGCTTTATGGTTAGATAGTTAGGTTTATTTCAGTAAAATTCTAGGACAGCGGAAATTTGGATGCAGGGCGCCCGAGAGCGCCTAACATAGGAGACTCTCCGCACTGATATGAATGTACTGATGCCTGCTGTAACATAGAATATGATACATATATGCTGTATTTTCTGTCCTAATAAAAACTTTTTGAACAAAAAATAAATGGGAGGCTGACAAAGGACCCATTGAGGATTCGCAATGGGAGGAAATAGTACAAATGACCCCGAAGCTTTCACTAAGCAAAACCCATAGGCTCTCCCAAATCTATATGATACATAAAGTGTACCATACCCCTGTCTTCCTATATGATATAGGGGCTAGAGATAATCCACTGTGTACTAGGTGCAAGATACAACCTACAGGTCTCATTCACATGATGTGGAGAGGTCCTAAACTAAGCAGATATTGGGAAGAGGTGTGCGACCAAATAGAAAAAGTGTATGGAGTGCAATTGAAATGATCCCCGATAGTATGTGTACTAGGATATGTGGAAGATCTGCGGTGGACGGGCAGGAACGGCTGACATTGGCCAGACTATTGTACATAGCCAGGAAACTTATAGCGCAACATTGGCTAGATGAGAATCCTCCCACACTGAGGGAATTTCAGAAAAAAGTAAACCAGATACTGCCATGGGAAAAAGGTATATATTTCAAGCGCAAAGCTAGTAAGAAATACTATGAAATATGGCTTAAAAGTGGCTTCATGCATTTGGCCTGACAGTCTTATATCTCTGCCATGCAAGATAGAGGGGAGTTGGTTTGCTGACGGCCGTCCTGCTAGTCGACCGAAAATACAAAAAGGAATATCTGTGTGCAATATATGGTTCAATAGCAAGGAGTAGAAGGGGTAGAAGGTACGATGTCTAAATGGGGGATGCAGAAGGGAAGTCATAGAGGCTACGGACTGCTACAGAGATATAAATGAGAAGCTGTTACAAATGAACACTGACTGAGAACTGCAGCAACAGAAATGGAATCCGAAAGGACATTCTTTGCGGGGGACAGAGCCATACTTTGCTAGGTTGACTCTTTGTATGTTATGTAAATGTATGTTTTGTGATGGTGGAAAAGAACAGAAAATGGAGATAAAGTTCAATAAAAAGATTTAATTTAAAAAAAATTCTTCTCGTGTGATTGCCTTTTTGCAAATGGTTGAAAGTTTTCAAAATTGGCAGATAAACTTAACTGTATAATACAGGGAAAACCCTTAATTCTGTGTTATCATGCTCATTAATATTCACCTCTCCCTCCCATACTGAGATGTGAGAAGCTTGTGATTATTTGCTATACCCTTCCCTAGTAGGAATTGGAAAGTAATACTTTGCAACTCTCTGGCTTGTTGGTAGATGGTGTGGTACCTGTGCAGATGGTGTAAGTGTTAGCAGTGTTATGCACCCCTCTTCATTGGTTACATAACAGTTACAGGGCAACCCTATGATATTATATAACTATATGACAACTTTTGTTCCCAAGAACAAAATTGTTGCTGAATGTCATACTACCTGCCTTACACAACATGGAAAAGTATTGAGAAGCATAATGTTCTGCGCAATATATTTAAAGGGATTGTCTCGCGCCAAAACGTTTTTTTTTTTTTCAATAGGCCCCCCGTTCGGCGCGAGACAAACCCAAAGGATGGGTTAAAAAAAAAATCTGTATTACTTACCCGAATCCCCGCTCTGCGACGACTTCTTTCTTCCTTCTCCAAGATGGCCGCCGGGATCTTCACCCACGATGCACCGCGGGTCTTCTCCCATGGTGCACCGTGGGCTCTGTGCAGTCCATTGCCGATTCCAGCCTCCTGATTGGCTGGAATCGGCACACGTGACGGGGCGGAGCTACGATGACGACGCGGGACCAGCTCTCCAGCACGAGCGGCCCCATTCACCAGGCAGAAGACCGGACTGCGCAAGCGCGTCTAAAAACGCCAGAAGACAGCGAATTTAGACGGATCCATGGCGACGGGGACGCTAGCAACGGAGCAGGTAAGTGAATAACTTCTGTATGGCTCATAATTAATGCACGATGTATATTACAAAATGCATTAATATGGTCATACAGAAGTGTACAACCCCTTTAATGCTATATGTAGTAATGTACCTGCTTTTAGTGCAGGATTAGTATTTTTCCCCTTATGTGTATCCACACGTTAAATGTGCTCATATCTTCTAAGCCTGTTTGTTTAAACACGTGGAAAGAAAGAACATTGTGCTCTCTTTTCTTTGACATGACCCAGTCATCGCAGCATCAGGCAGCCAGAAGAAATCCATAAAATTGTGTCCGTTTTTTTCCTCTGAAATCACAGTTGTAATTAATAAAGTAGCAGCTTTCTGTTCTAACTTTACTTCCATTACCTCTTTTACTTTAAACCCTATTCATGGGATCATTGAAGGATATTTTATAATATCCAAATTGTTTAAAAAAAGCAAGAAAATAGTGAACAGCTCTTATTTCTCCATCTCCCTGTGAAAACAAGCAGATTATTCTCTGGAGTTGTGTCCCATTTTCTTCTGCAGGGGACATGAGGAATTTCAAAAGTTGGAAGGAAATCAGGACATTGGACTCAGAAAAATATTTAGGAATTAATCAGCCCGAACTCTTAAAGTCATATTTATGATTTGCTATTAAATATCATTCCCCAAGAACTGTTTAAGGAGGGAAATAAATCCTCATTGGCAGACAAAACTTCTAATAAGTCTGTAAAGTGAAAATCTAGAGAAGCTGTACAAAAAAAAAAAAAATAGAAGTCTGGTAGGAGTTCATCTTTTCATTCAATCAAAGAGGGTTTATGTGTATCTTTAAAGAGTATTATAGGGAAACTTCGCAATCTGAGTAGATTAAACCACATACACCTACAGAACTTAAAGTAGAGCTCCTTCCGATAAATTTTTTTGTTATGGTTTATGAAGCCAGCATACCTTGAGAAACAGAGTTTTAAAATGTCATGCGCTGAATGCTAATAAAAGCTGAATAGTCCGATGGGCTTGCTGGACTATCTCTGCCTTCCTCAGTTTGTTCCATAACACAGCCCTCTCTGACTTGGATGACGTCTTCTACGTCATCCACAGGATGATCCAAGACTTGGTTCATCCTGTGGATGACTTAGGAGACTTCATTCATGTCAGTAAGCCAAGGAGGGGCCAGGTTATGGAGTGAAGTGTGGGCTGCAGAGATGGCCTGGCCTGCCCACTGGACCGTCTGTCATGATTAGCATGCAGCACGGAAAGTTTTAAAAGTTTATTTCATAAGGTATGCTGGCTTCATGAACTATACCAAAAAAAAATTGGAAAGAGCTCTACTTTAGTGTTTTGTAGATGTAAAGCTACTTTCTGATGTAAAAATATGCTGTATTTCTACATCAGAAATCCAAAAATATTAAAAACTCTATTAAATATTTCTTAAGAACTATTTAATAAAGCTAGTTTTTAATATTTTCTCTTTTTCAGTGACTAGGTTTGACAAATTAAAAGAAATATACTGCCTCTGTGAATTTTAGAAATCCAAACCAAAATCGGCAATGAAATTCGCACTTTATTTTGTTGTGGATTTAGCCAAGGGATTTCACGTTTTACACTGAAATTAATTAAATTCATTGTGAATTGCAACCTCACTTGAATCTACAATAGATTTCCATTTCTAGTGAACAAGTTTATTAAAACCCAATTCACTAACATTGTAGTGTACACAGTTGCAGAATTTTGGTGCAATTCTGCAACTAATGTGGGATATGTGAAAAGGCCTCAATGGTTTAATCTGCTCACAACTGTTGTCAGGTTAGCTTTAAAAGGAATCAGTCAACTTGAACATTCTGTCCATTCTGGAAGGCAGAATGATATACAGCAGGAGGAGCTGAGCAGATTGATATATAGTTTTATGGGGAAAGATTCAGTATAACTTGTATTTTATTCATTTATATCTCTGCTCATTCTGACCTGAAGAGTTCAATGGGCGGAGCTATCAGTGATTGACAGTTACCTGACAGTTACCTGTATGCACAATGCAAGAAAATTCCAGCACACACGTCTTTCTGCCTAAATAAAAATGAAATAAATAAAAATATACAGCTCTTGGTCCTGGGCTTCAATCCTGGCCGATAGTAAATATATGCCGTTGGATTAAAGCTCCTGCTCCTGCAATCAAGCAGGAACAGGACTGATTTTCCACTGTGAGACACAGCCGAGGACCCAAAGACAGAAGGGGTTTTTAACTGCTTCTGCCTTCTCCTTTACAAGCTCAATGAGTGCTATGCAGAGAATGCAGGAAGTGGCAATGTCGCTTCATGCATGAGACTCGGCAGTCATTTCCCGGTCTTAGCAGACCCCTGACCAGCTATTACAGTGACTACTGTCACACTAGGGGGATGTTTTGCCCTGTTACTGCGGCTTCAATGGATGCTACAGTTACAATGAAAAAGTGTGAACTAAAAAAAACAATACAGTAAATATGTGCCGTATAGCTCTTTTATGATGTCATGGGGGACATAGATGTTAAAAAGGTACAAAAATATGTTTAAAAAGTTACAGAATAAAATAAAAATATATTTAAAAAGAGAAAATGACCCACCACCGATGACAATCTAAACTGACGCCATATCCACCCTACTATCTGCGATTATACAAATTGTATATTAAAAGATAACATAACAAAATGGTAAATCCATTTCTCTACTTAATTTTAAAGTAAATATAATAATTTTAAAAATAAAGAACTATAAATTTAAAAAATTCTGACTTTTTGTACACATTATGCCTTATAAAAGTAAAAAAAAGTCTGTGAAAAAAGGTACAAAAATAGCCCTATATGTGACAAAAAAAAGCTGCATAAATAATCAGTCCAGGAGAAAAATATAAGGCCATAAAACCACCACATGGATAAAATCACTAAACAATGTCTGGTCCTTTAAGACCAAAACACTCTGGCCTTTAAACGGTTAAAGTTAAGGAAAATCTAGCAGGATGCATAGCACAGCATTCAGGTGATGCATATGAGCTGTCATACACATTTACCTATCTCTCTTTTCCCTTTGTACTATTCCACAGAAGGCATGACTGTGGTACTAACGGTAGAAATAAGGACACATGCAAACTGTAGAGCTACACATTAGCTGTGTGATGCTGTAAGTCTGCAAAAGATGTGGTATATATTGGAGAATGCATGTGGACTCTAACTGACCATGCCATCATTTTTTTTTAATGTTGGAAATGTCTGAGATCTAACAAAAAAAATCTCCAGTAGAGGTACGATAGATGCATCATTGCACCTCTGTAGCAGTCATATCACATCTCCATAAAACAGAACTGACAAGCATGGAGTGTTTATTGAGAGAACAGAACAGGAAGTATCTGAGTATATTTGTATGCAGCTAGGTGAAAGGTTGAATAAATTAGCTCCATAACTCAGATTGCAGCATAAAGTGCAGTTTTGGAGCACAAATTGTGAAGTATTGCACTGAACAAGCATAAAATTTAAGACAGTGCATAAAATTTGGGTAGATGTGCACTGCCCCATCATACCATGTATTCAACATAAAAAGGTTGCCATATTTGTGTAGAGCATTAGAGTACTTTCATGTGTTGTAAAAAAATCCACTATAAACAAATCTACACCAAAATCCTCATGACTTAGGGCTTATTCATAGGAGCTTATATCGGCTGCCGTTTTCACTACCATCTGAGCTATCTTCCCCCTTCCCTCCTCTTCGCCGACTCTCTGCCTTCCTCCTTTCCTCTGGCTGTTTGCAATGGGAGACGGTGGGGCAGGGGTAGAGCTGAGCTCCCAGTCCCTTGTCCACAGCCAGCAATGGGAGGGTCGGAGTTCGTGAAAATGGCAGCCGATATACGCTCCTGTAAATAAGCCCTTAGGGTGGTTTCACAATTGCGTCTGTCCCTCAGTCTTTCTTTTCTTTTTTTAAAAATAAAAAAACTTAAGCAAACTGGTCCAATACATTTTTTTACACTTAGTTTGGGTTTAGTTTGACTCTGTTCCATTCACTTTCAGTTTTTTTAAAGGAAAAAAAGTGCAGCTTGCAGTGTTTTTGTTCCTGTAAAAAAAGGAAAGGAAAGTGAACACAACACACCTATTTTGTTTTTTGCATTAAAGTCCGTGACAGAGGAAAGCAAACTGTAGGGTTTATCAGTACACTGCAAAGCAAAACAATAGGTGATCTCAGAGGGAGAGGGAAGGGAAGGGAAAAGAAGAGAAGTCCAGGGAAGAGGAGGGGTGGGAGAAGTCCAGCCACCACCCACCAGCCAGGAGTGTGTATTGTGTGCATTGTCCTGGCTTGGAGGAAGAACTCTGGCAGACCTCCCAGAGTGAAACTTGTGGAATGTGCAATGACCTGCATATCCAATCAGCTACTCTACCCAAAAAAAGTTATTTGCACACATGCATCAGTTCTGCTTCAGTTTGTAATTAGTCCACATTCAGTTAAAAACTGATAAGTTTTAAAAGGACTCCAAATACAGATGTGAAACCATCTTTAATGGCTTAAGCAGACGAACGTGTTTGTGCACGTTTTTGCTCACGTGTAACTCACACCCACAAAACGTGATGGATTAAACCCACTGATTTCAATGGGTCCATTCTCATAAGGTCCTACCCTATCTTTCTGCGTTTTACGCAGAAAGCGACCATAGAAGTCTATGTCAGGTTAAATAAAGCAAGGGGAAGGTTGTGACACTGCAGACAACGCAGGGAAAAAAAGACAGTTAGCCTCTATTTGGCTTTAAATAGCCATTCTATTCCATGAAAGGGAGTAACACATGCGTGCAAAAAATACAGTACTACGTGCTGACATGCGCATATCAGCCTGATAACACTGGCCTACAAAAAAAATATTTTGGAATGTTTCCTTAACTTCATGAGTCAAATCTTACTAATTTTGGGGTGAGAAAAATATGACAAAGTGCCTTTATTAGCTTTAGTTTCTGTGATATACAAAAGGTGGAAGTATATTATTTTAACAGATTAAGAGATAATGACACATTTTAATTACATATGCCAACAACATTAAAAGTGCATTTTAAATGTATTTTTATGACAGTTAGGGTGGACACCCACTGGCGATTTTTTCTCCACAGCGATGCGAGACTAAAGTTAAAATCTTGCATCGCAGTGCGAGAAAAAAATCGGCATGACGCCGGGATATCAGCATCACGTCGACATATCGCCAGTCTTTACAATGGGGCCAGCGGCAGCAGCGCTAGCCCCATTTAAAAGAGAATGCCGGAGACTTCTGCCACAGCTGTGACAGCTGTGGCAGGAGTATCCTTCATCTATTCCATTGCTTTCAATGGGATCGGCACTGCTGCCGATCCCATTGAAAGCAATGGTTTCAGCCAAGCCCCGCACACTTATTGATGATTATCGGGGAAGGGCTTATATTTCAAGCCCTTCCCCGATAATCATCAATAAGTGTGTAAAAAAATTTTAAAAACTATTACTCACCTCTCCTGTGCTCAGCCGCGTCCTCCTGCTGGCTCTCCGGCACTGCTATTAAGCTCTTTCAGCAGTCGGGGATTTAAAAATCCCCGCCTCCTGAAAGGGCTGTGCAGATTGGCTGAGGGCTCAGCCAATAGCAGCTACTGCTAAGCTATTGGCTGAGTGCTCAGCCAATCACACATAGCCCTTAGCTATGAATAAATGGCCCCATTGACACCACTTGCGATATGCTGGTTCTATACCGGCCTCTTTCTTGCGCTGCGAGGTGAGAGTTTTCTCGTGCTCTCGCAGCGCAAGAGAGAAAATATTGCAAGTGTGCGTCCACCCTAACATTCTAAGAGTTCTAAATTGATGGGCAAATTTCTGGCAGGTGGTTCGGTGTGAAGAGAATCATGTGGTGACTTCATGAGATTGTTTGCTTTTGGCTTGCCTCTTGTAAGTGAGTTCTGGAGCAACCCTACACACAGACCAGCATTAATCAGCAAGCATTGCTTCAGTCCAACGGCCTGATATCTTTGTTCCATTACAGAAATATTTTGGTGGAATCTTTCTCTGTGTTCATCACTGACAGCTCCACAATTAGGAGGAAAAAAGTCTAGGTGGGAGTGAAGAAAATGGATTTTAAAGGACATGTTGCATCCAAGTTGATGGTATTTTTCCTGAAGTACTGTCACTAACTGAGTGTAGTTATCATCTCTTTTGTTGCCTAAGAATCCATAAATAACTCCCTTCAAAGCTTGCCAAGCTTTTCTTTTCCCTCCAAAACTCGGTCAAACGCAGGATCCTTTACAAGTTGTCAAATTTGTGGCCTAACAAAACACCTTCCTTAACCTTTGCATCACTCAATCTAGGAAATTCGTGTCTTAAGTACTTAAATGCCTGTCCTTCCTGGTTCATAACTTTGACAAAATTTTTCATTAAACACAGCTTTATATGTAGGGGTGGAAGAAGAACACCTTTTGGGTCCACGAGAGGCTCGGCAACAACGTTTTTCTCGTTAGAGTCAAGATTTCTTGCAGGCCAGTCCACTTGAGTGTAATATGATTTCCTATCCCTACTGTTCCACATACATGAAAAGCAACAGTATTTAGTGTACCCCAGTTGCATTTGATTGAGTCGAGGAGGGCTGTCATGTTTGCATAAGTCTCTTTCATGTGAACTGCATGACCAACAGGAATAGAAGGAAGACGGTTGCTGTTGTGAAGTAATACAGCTTTCAAACTAAGCTTGGAGTAGTCTATGAATAGCCTCCAGCCAGTTGGATCATGGTTCAGATTCAAACATTTCATCAAGCCATTAACTTCGTAGCAAACAACCGGATTGTTTTTCTTCTCAAAAAAATGAAGCAGATCCCTCTGACGTTCTCTGTACTGTGAGACCCTGACATCAGGTTGGAGAAGATTCCATTTCTGTAGTCTTGACCCTAGACGTTCCATCTTTTCCTTTGACAAGTAAAGGTCTCAAATGAGATCACTCAATTCTGCTTGACTGTGCAGTGTATCATCTGTTACCTCAAAGTCAGGGTCATGGGATGTGGAAGGTTTGTTGGGTGGTTCTTTTTCCACACTTTCTTCATTTTCTACTTCAAGCTCATAATATTGGGGTGGAGTAGGAACTGGTAAACTATCTGAAAGTGGAATAGATCGAATAGCAGATGGAAGATTCCGGTATTGAACTATTCCTGTTTTCTTCATTGACAATCCTGCCTTTATAGGCGGAGTCAAGCAGAAACAGTAGTCATCTGTATGGTTTGTAGGCACAAACCATAAGCACAGCAAAAGCCATAGATCGTTTTTTCTTTTTCAGCCATTCTCGTAGTTTACCTGAACAAGAGTTGCAACATATATGTGGAGCCCATGACTTATCCTGGGCCCCTACCTTCATACCAAAATAATGATGATAGGCAGTCTTCACAAGAGGCATCAGATTACGTTTCTGTGACAAAAATGCTATTTCACCACAAATGTAACAAAAATTAATCACTAAATTTACACATTTTCGTGGCATTTTGATATAGCAAATTAAACCTTCAAAAGGACTCCAAAACCAGAAATTCTGAAAATAAGAAAAACAGAAACAATAGGAAACTCAGTCATGGCAACACCTATTATGTTTATAACCTACAAACATATGGAGAACGTTGTGTTAAGTCAGTTGAGAGGTGTGACAACTCCCCAGAAAAATTCCCACAAAATAAAAATGTAAACTCTAAAAAATGACATGTCACTGTATCTGCAAAGCAAGAGCTAATCGGTCATTTTTATGGTGATTTTTGTATTCAGCAGATGAAAAAAACATAAGAATATGCTAATTTTGAGCCTGAAACAAAATCATCATTGGGCAGTGTAATTTCCATCTTCAAACCTTTTGGCGAGTGTATTTGTGCATACGTTTGTCTGTTAAAACCCTTACATGTAGGTTTTGACACTTATTTGCTGTAGAATTGTTGTGTCTTTCACCCTTTGCAAATCTGCAGAAATTCCATTGCAAATGCATGTAAATATCCAAATTTTAGTGTGGTTTTGTTTGTGGTGTATTTTTCCACTATGTGTGAAAGTACCCTTAAACTCATTCGATGTATCCATGCTACAATCCATTGCATTTTATATCTATCCTTCTTATTACTTGTCTCTCATAATTTACCATCACTCTTCATTTTCTCCCAACTTTCAATGTCAAATCAGAGTTTGACAGGTAGATATTAGATAGGTAGCTAGATACCAGTGAGATAGATAAAAATATGAGATTGATAGATATGTATTGTGATGTGGAGGTTAGAGTCTGCCAGTCATTTTGTATAGTTTGTATAGAGAAGAGTTAGATGCCTTTCCGTGTATAGGAAAGCTGAATGTTGTGGAAGCTTTGAGCAGCAGGCTTCAAAAAGCCTGTCACATCCCCGAAGGGGTCTTTGGTGTCTTACAGCCCCTCTGAAGCCAGAGCCAGCAAATATTTATAATAATAGATAAGGACAGGAATTGGCCCTTCACGAGCCAATAGTTCTCCGCCCATTTCCTGAAGGCCATAACCAGCTGATGTGATAACTTTTGGAGGCAAAGTTAACAAAAGGACGTTCACTCAAGATAAAGAAAAAAAATGTAATTTAGTAATTATGAAAGATCTGTACGTCGCAGCCCGAGGAAAAGAATATTTTGTGAAAAGTCACATAACCACGAATAAGATGCTGGGACTGCCATATTTGCACGATGCTGAGGAACCAAGAATTGCGTATCTTGGACCACATGCGTCTGAACCTACTCATGTGTGGGCTCAAAATGCACGTAAAATCATGAGAGGAAACGTCGTCATCATATTTTCATGGTGGGTCACACCCACATGGAGTTATGAAGAAAATATATATTCATGGGATTTTGTGTTCCAAGGTAAGCCAGCCCCCAAAGGGGGCTAGAAGGAACTAAGTAGGAGTTACCCCAGTGAGAGTTTAAAAATCGCACATGGATGTGTGCTCAGGGTCAGCCCCCTTGGATGTCACTTTATATGATGACTGCCCCATAGTAACCCAGTGAGACTCCACGCATAAGAATGGTAACACTCTTATATCAATCCCTGTTATTTTACTGTCTGTAGTATCATATGTAAGTCTCTTGCCGATTATCTTGTAACATCATTTTTGTATTTTTCTGTAAATAAGCACTGCTTTTTTCTTTGAAAATTAAACTTTAAATTAATTAGTGAGCCTTGTCTGTGTTAACACCTAACTATATTCTCCGAACATTATATTAATAATTCATAAATCGGGTCCCAATTTACCGTTACGAAATTGTTTGTGGCAGCGTTTTTGTATGCATATTGTAGAGCTCTGGAGTGCGTTGGAACGGATCAGGTGGGTGATTTGAACTTTGATTTTGCATGCATGCAGAAGCCTGAGAAAGCTGGGTACTAATCAGCCTGTATTCTATTCTAAATACTGCAGAGTGTTTGAGGACAGAGGTGGGATCGATAGGTATTGTCCCTTCCCCTCTCACCTCTTGTCCAGTGAAGGACAAAATGGTTTACAGTGCAGGGCCAGGCGCATTGCTGTAGAGTTGTGGCTGTGGCTCATGGTCGCTTGTCCGGTGTCGCGAAAAGTTGAGTACCAGACAATCTAAGAGCCTTCCTTTCCTTGTCTCGCCTTGCTAGGCAGACTGCCTACCCCAGGGATGGGTCCCAGTGTTTACCTGGTGAACTGTCAACTGGGCCCTCCCTGGTTTCCCAGTGAAAGCAGATATGAAGGGGAGTAAGCCTTCCTGCACTGGGACCGCTAATTCCCAGAGGCTGCAATCCGTGTCCTTGTTGGACCTGTCCACCTGCAGGGTGGCTAGCAGATCCGCGCAAATCTTTTCTTCATTGGGCGCAGAGGGAGGATCCCTCGCAAGGTCCCTCAACACCCCCAGGCTGGCATCAGAAAGCCTAGTGGCCTGGAACTTCTGGCTGGGGGCAGCCAGGGGGATGTCAAGTACAGGACCCCACGGGGCCCCTCTGGAAACGGCTCCAAGTGGGTGCCAGACAGTATGTCAGCTGGATTCTGTGGGAATACCAACTCTCTCAATCCAGCTAAGCATACTTCTGGGTCAGCTCTTTATACTACACATGTCATTGTGTACTTGCTGCGTGCTCGCGCGAGAGATTTATATGTAGCACACTGGCACACACTGTCATGTGAGCCTTTCTCTACTCTAGTTTATTTCCATTATTTTGCAATCTAGTGACTAACAACTACATGTGGTACCAATAAGATAGTTGGACTAAAGCCAATACATTACATATAATCATTTCATGTTATTGTTTGTAAAACCGTTGAGTAGACTTCAAACTTTTGCATATTTTATGGTAAAATTATCTGGCTAAAATTAGTGAGAAATGTAGTCAGTCTTGGAATGTGCGTACGATGCATGATTTAAAGAGTTACACAATGTGCAAAGGGTCACATTTTGTAAAGAAATTTCTTTTTAACAGCTATTCCCTATAACTTACTCCAGTGGGGCTGTGTCCTATATATACAATAGTCTAGCCTATGGATTCTCAGAAATGCAAATCTTTATTACCAGAATGTGCACTGCAAAAATAGTATGGTACCATGTTAGCTAGAAAAATCTATATGATATTACCGTATTTTTCCCTTTATAGGATGCATCGGATGATAGGACGCACCTCTGTTTTAGAGGGGGGAAAATAGGGATAAAATATTTTTAACTCACCCAGGGACAGTGCAGGGAATAGTGCCAGGCAACAGAGCAGAAGGAGCAGCAGAGGTCTGAAACAGCGGAGCTCCATGTCATAGCGGCGCTTGTTCGGCAGGAGAAAGTCAAAAAGCCGATTGGTGGAGGCGGGGAAGCAGCAGCAGTTCTTGCCGGCGCTTACCACCAATCAGCGGCACGTATGGGTGGCAGTTGGGAGGAGAGAAAACTGGTAAGAGATCCACATTTTTTGCGTGATCGCGAGTTTGTGCTACCGCGATTTAGTTAGCGTGATTACGCATTTAAACGCACGATTGCACAAACAAATGCCGGTGTGACAAATTTCGTCACGTCACTTTATAAGATGCAGCGACTTTTTTCCCCCGCTTTGGAAGGAAGAAAAATGCGTCTTATAAAGCGAAAAATACGGTAAATACTGTTGTATAAAGAAGACTTAGGTATTATAGAGGTGATACCTTTATTGGTTAACTAGAAAAAAAAATATTTGCTAGCTTTTACAGCCAAAAAATGAAAACCTGACCATAGTCATGTAATTTACCTTACTAACATCACAGTAACTAAAGCAAATATTTAACTGATCATTTATGTCATATTACAGTAGTGTGCAAACGTTTGAGGCAGCTGTGGAAAAATGCTGCAAAGTAAGAATGCTTTCAAAAATAGAAGTGTTAGTAGTTTATTTTTGTCAATTAACAAAATGCTAAATGAACAAAAGAGAAATCTAGATCAAATCAGAATTTGGTGTGACAACCCTTTGTCTTCAAAAATGCATCAGTTCTTCTAGGTTCAAGTGTATACAGTCAGGCATTTTGTAAGATTATAGTCGGGTGTATGATTAACCAGTTATACCAAACAGATGACAAATATGTCATATGTAGGTTAAAACATAGTCATTAACAGACACAGCTTGTAGGAGACTTAAAACTGGGTGAGGAACAGCCAAACTCTATTACAAATGTGAGGTTGTGGAAGACAGTTTAATGTCACAGATTATATCATGACATCAGCCGCATTGTGCTTACTTCCCTTCGAAATCCGAAGATGCCCAGCAGTGTCGTCGGCTCAGACCTGGCAGAAACTAGTTGCACCCAGGTATAATCATCTATTATTCGGAGACATCTGGCCAAAAGTATAAATAAGGTCAACCTTCAACATAGAAATGAGGTCAAATGATTCAACTATGCAAAAAAACATAGGAACTGGGGTATAGAAAATGGCAGCAGTTCTAGACTGAGGAGTCAAAATGTGAACTATTTGGCTGTAAAAGAGGACAGTTTGTTTACAAAAGGGCTGACGAGTGGTACAATAATGAGTGTCTGCAGGCAACAGTGAAGCATGATGGAGGTACAATAATTAGTGTCTGCAGGCAGCAGTGAAGCATGGCGGAGGTTCCTTGCAAGTGTAGGGCTGCATTTCAGCAAATGAAGTTGGGGATTTGGTCAGGATTAATGGTGTCCTCTATGCTGAGAAATACTGGCAGATACTTATCCATCACACAATACCATCAGGGAGGCGTCTGACTGGCTCCAAATTTATTCTGCAGCAGCTGTTGTCAACATCATCAAGTCTTTATGGGATTACATGAAGAGACAGAAGGATCTAAGCAAGGTTACATCCACAGATAGGTGGTTAGTTTGGAAGCTCCTCCCTGCCAAATTCCTTCAAAAACTGTGTGCAAGTGTCCCTTTAAGAATTAATGCTGTTTCAAATGCAATGGTTGCTCACATCTAATATTGATTTGATTTCTCTTTTGTTCATGCACTTTGCATTTTGTTAATTGAAAAAAAAATACCAACACTTCTTTTTTTTAAAGCATTCTTACTTTGCAGCATTTTTCCACGCCTGATTTAAACGTCTGCACAGTACAATGGATAACAATAAAGGACCACTTAACACAACAACTACCATTTTGAATCATATAGTGATTTCTGATATCTGCAGGAGGAGTATTACACAACAGCCATTTCGATGTAATACAAGAACATTACAAGTATGCCAGGAGAAAAGCCACTCAAATAGTGCAGCTCTCTGTTCTAGCTCATAGTGCATGGAAATCCCCCTCCCTCCATTATGTACATATACCCTTAGGCCTCATGTCCACTAGCAAAATTGAATTATGGATTCCGCAGGTGAAATCCACATTCAATTTTGCCCATAGGGAATCATTGGCCATCCGAGGTCAATTAAATTAAATTTTGCACCCGCGGATGGCATTTTAATCAATTAGCGTTTTTCACGCGCAAGAGAAAAAACGCGACATGCTCCATTTTACCGCGGATTCTGCACGGATCGGCCACATTGCTATCTATAGGTGTGGATATCCGCATGAAAAAAAATACAATTTAAAGCAAATCCGCGCAGAATCTGTATTGTATTTTTCTAGTGGACTTGAGACCTAATAGGACCTATGGACTGGGGTTGTTTTCATGAGCCATCCTCTTTCAAATCAGAATTTACTAATGTGATCATTGAAAAAATAACCTGACAACCCACATCTTCAGAAAAGCCTGAAATCTACAGTAACCCTGCTGGCACCACAACATGAGCACCTTCTAAGCTCACCTGTTTCCTTCCCTTTCCCCCATAGTCTTTAGGCCCTTGTGGTAGGGTGCTTTCTCCCACTGTATCAATTTGATAGTCATTTAGCAAATGTTTAATATCCCTGTATATAAATGTTTAATATGTACAGTATTTAAACCCCTATTCTATCCACTGAGGTACCAAACCTTTTTCATTATATCTACTGAGGTTGAAACTGGCAATGTTGAGGAAAAACATTAGGTATTCTCCCAAGCCTTAGTGCTTTCTACCATCTATCGAAAGATCCCTAATAAGTAATTGTTGGGTTTCATTACACCAAAACTGAATTATTGGACTTGGTGAGTGTCTTTAACCACATTCCTTGTTGAATCATCTCCGCTTCAAACACAAATCCTGAAATAAAGTATTCAGCCCAAGTGGTTATTATGGCATTTGCTGTGTGAGGTCCATCATACAATTTAGAGCTATATACGTACAAAAGGGGATCATCACTCCATAAAAAAACAACATATTCTTACTGTTTTGACATTGCTGGCAGCAGTATACTACTAATCCTATTAGTTGTTGTTTGTTCATATTTGCAGATGGTAGCCATATAAACTATGACTTGAGCTAGATTATAAGTGGTAAAAGTGGATGTAAAAAGTTTAGGACAAAACAAATTTCAGCTGAAGTAGTCTTAAATTCCTCTTTATTTATTTGAGTTGAAGGATAAATATTATTCTGGACAGTGGTTTCAATAAAAACTGAAGTAGAATAGTGTGTGCATGAGCATATTCTTCTTGAAATGTTCTTGGCTGGACATATTCGTTCTCGGAATTTTATGGATTAGGCAGGACAATATTTCTTCAGTTTAAATAAATTAATGTGCTAAGTGAGACTGTGCAGCTGACCATCATAGTGTACTGAGCCAGTATATGCCAGGACTTATGAATACAAGGGTTTTTAAAAAACAAAGCTAGTCAAAGTTCCTAATGTACATAGCTACAGATCCAGAGATCTTGGCTTGGAAAGTACATGCACATATTGGAGGCAATCTGCTAAGGCTGCAGTATAACATGGCCTATATTCTGATACACCACCCATGCCCGTTGGAACAAAACTATGCCAGTCTGTACCTGGTATTAACCACTTTTCTAATGGAAAGAAAGTTTTGCAGAATCTTAGTAAATAATTTGCATTCCATATGACTGCAAAATAAATTCAACTAAGAAGCGACATACCTGAAGGAAAAAGGAGCACAGGTGTTTTAAAATATAGAGTCTGGCTTAAAAGCTATAGTTTTCCACCATATTATATATTTTAAATGTTAAAGTGAAACTGTAGTTTCAATTTTATTCATTACCCAATACCACAAGCAAAAATATATTTTATTATAGAAAAGGGGCATCTTCTCTTCTTAACAAGCTCCTTTCTTTCTTCGCCCTGCCTTCTGTACTGATCACTCGCCAGCTGTACACCAAACACCACAACTTGACTTCACCTTTAGCAGTCACCTTTCTTCAAGGTGTCTCCTAGTACTCAGATACCCCAGGACTTACAGTGGAGCTGAATAATGTAAAAACCAGACAGTTGAAAGAATATATATGAAGCATGTATCAACACAATACAAAACTATGGATTTACCATTAGATGACAAGGGCAGAAGGTAATGGTATAACTGAATGATGATGAGGAAGATAATTTTGATGAAACTCACAAAGGATACTGGAACAGATGGTAGGCAAAAGAAGAAGCAAGCAGAGAAATCCTATACTTAAACAGGTTTTCCAGGCACAAATACTGATTGGCTGAGGACGCCACTCGGAAACTCAGCTGAGTGGGTGCTTGCTGTCAGTGCTATACACAGGGATCAGAGGCGTACCATGGTCGATCAACTATTGATGACATACCCTGGGGATAGGTCATCAATAATAAAAATAGTGCTTAGAAAACCCCTCTAACACTAGCTCTCCCTATCATTTCCCCTAGTCTCTCCTGACACAACTGTCCCTACATAACCCTTAGTTGTGCTTACTGGTGACAAAAATAATATCTCTAAGCAAGAGAGGGCACTAGGACACAGATAAAAAGCCAAACAAGCAAGCTGAATAATGAATCAAGGCTAGACAGCGAAAAACAATGAATGAGCAGACAAAACCAGAGGTTAGAAAACAAAGCCAGAACTAGTCGTGACTAATGGAAGAAGACCAAATTGATTGGAACTAAGTTGATGATAACAAGGTACTAGAACTAAATATAGAATTCTGGATTTAAATGCACCCAATAGCTGCTATTACAAACACCACACTGTGCAAGTCAAGGTTACTTAAAGATAGGCTAGCCAATGAAGAACCTCATCTTAAACAAAGTTGGCTGAGCAGTGAGGTCAGATCCACTGCAATGCGTCACCTGTATAAATAGTTGCATAGCAAGTGTCCCAAAGACTAATTTGAAAGTAGAATTCCTGCTAGTCGTAATATACTTTCAATTCACTGCTAAAATCTTTCTTCAGTAAAGACAGGCTGGATGTTCAGTGAGGGATCAGAATACAGGTTCAGCTGATAGAAGTTTATGGAAAGGGGAAGGGGTTGAGGTAGAGGGAACAGCTAGAGGCAGTCAATGGATATAGAGTTGTGATCGCAGCTTATATTTTGCCGCAATGTTGTATTCACATCTACTGCTCAGTACTACTGTATAATGTCCTCCATCCTGCTGCTTCTGAGGGTGTCATGATTGCAGTTTATATTTTGCCTCAATGTTTTATTCACATCTATACTGCTCAGTACAGTTTTATAATGTCCTCCATGCTGCTGCTTCTGAGGGTGTGCTACAGCGAGATGAGGGTGCAGAATCTCCCTTCTCTGTATGTTCTGTATGGGAGCCACCATAACAGCTAGCCTGGTATGGGTAAGACTCGTAATACATGCAAAATACAGGTCAATGGCCAGAAACAGCTTAATATGAAAAATTTCCTAAAGCGACAGATACTGTACAGTGCTCATAGCAAAAGGACACAGCAAAAGGACAGAAGTATATTGTGATTATAAGCAAAGGTCAACCAAATGATTCAATACCATTTTATGAATGTGAATAAAATATAATTCCTTCTCTATGTAACAGCTAATCCAGTTGTTATAGTTGGTCAGCATATAGTCAATATTGTGAGTCATGTTTTCAGCGGTAAATGGCATCGATCTGCTGCTCTTCCTTCCATTGATACCCCACACTTCATTTTAGGACTATGTACACACAGGTTTATTTTGTTCTAGTTTACTCTATGCTGCTTGACTCCATAGTACTGTGGGTGGTACTGATTATTATCTCTGCTTGCACTCTTTCTTAAACATTATATAATAATATTCTTTGGCTGCTAGCTTTTCTGGTCATTTTAATCCAAATATCATTTGAAAAATGTAATAGTACGGTAATACAACTTTGTTTGCCTAATGTCTTGTATATATCACATTTTATTAATGCTTACTATCTACTGGAATTAGGAATATTCTTTACTGGGCTGTTAGAGATCACTCAAAATTGAGAAATATCCTGTGTGAAGTCACAGTGTTATTTATGGAGAGTATTATAGCTCAAGCTTGCCTTGCCAAGTATTCTGCAGAATCTGCACTATGTAATGTGACAGCTTCATTTTGATCATGTGATCTGGCAGTTCTTGGTAAAATATAAGAAGATAGATCTGAGGACTTGCAAATTTATTTAATGTGATGATTGTTTTTCAAATATGGTTGCTAACTTTTTGAAGTGGATGAAAGATATAATGAAGTAACTGAGCACAGGTGAAAAGGGCTGTCCCCATTGGTCGTACAAGAAAAACTCCAATGCCTTTCTCATCTCCATAAAATCTGTACTTTTAGAGGGAAGTCCGTGCTCTGGAACTTGGGAGTCAGGACTGGTAGGCATTTTTTACTCTCTGCTTTTTGGTCCAGAAAAGCTGGTAAAGCCAACTACCCTATATGAAATAGCAGGTAACACTGGAGATCAGGTGTTGACAGCAGCATACTGCAGCAGCTGTAATTAAACAATTGTTCAATGATATATGTGCCATTTCTTACAGTTTTAATAGGAAAATATATATTAAATGCTGTCCTGGAACAATGCTTGTTAGGGCATGGTTAGCTATGCTCTAATAACTACTTGTGCAAAACATTATACTTAGGTGTAATCTACTGACCATATACTTAACTGGCGGAACAGGCCCCAGATCTAATCATCTTGCAGGCCAATGATAGCTCTGATATTCATTGCACAATGTATTGGACTTTTTGGAAAAATACTTATTATCCTCCAGTGCTAAATTATACTTACTGTATGTTGGAGTTATGGCAATTTCAATTGTGATCATCCTCAAATAATTCAGTGGTCTCAACTCTGATCAGTTAGGTATATCCACTTTAGTAACTTACAATAATCTAATACAGTATTTGAAAGTGTTATTTTAAACCTTTTATTACAAATCTATACTGTTAGAGTGCTTCGCACATCCACCATAAAATCTGCTGTTTGCAAATCCTCAGCAATTCCACGGCGAATCCACATTTAAGACATGTGGTTTCTGTGGCCAATTTATCAGTGATGGATTTTTTTTGCCATGAGTAAAAGCACCCTTAAAGGGATGACCTGTAATGTTGGTAATTGCTCTTTCAGGATCTTTCATACAAGGATCGCCACTGGCATGAAGCCTGTTTCCACTGCTTCCAGTGTCAGCGCTCACTGGTGGACAAACCATTTGCTGCAAAGGACGAACATCTCATCTGTACTGAATGTTATTCTAATGAATATTCTTCTAGGTGCAACGAATGCAAGAAAACGATCATGCCAGGTTAGTGCATGGGGCAGATTGTAGGAGGAAACAGAAAGCTAAGGAAATTCATTCTGTTGATTCTGACTTGGAAAAGAAGTGCAGTAAATATTTGCCACCAATACTTTTCAAACCCCTTGTTCTTAACCCTTTCCAATCCAGTTTGTATCCTGGTTTTCCTAGGGGACTAACTCTTTTTCTGCTGTTATACAACGGCACTATCTGCTGGCTAAAGCCAGTACTGCATGAGGTGACACGTTGGATAGGCTCCGACAGCAGAGAGGCTGGCAATATACAGTAAGACAACCCTGACAGACGTCTTCCAACGTCGGAGTTGTACAGCCTTAAATCATAATGTCTTAAGACGTCAGACAGTGGATTGGACAGGGTTAATATCATTTTTGGAAATGTCTTTACATGAATTGAATCTAAAGGATAACCATAAATATTAGTCTTGATTGTGGCTTTGTATACTAACTGGGGGAGACTTAGGGCCCATTTACATGCAAAGATAATCTTTCAAAGGATTGAAAGATTGAAAGTTTTAGCAATCTTTTTGCATAATGTGTTAATGGACACTAATGTCCATTAATACTTTATCATCTTTATTTGCATGTAAATGGGCCTCCAGAAGCTGTTTGCAGAGTCCAGCATGTGACTAATCACACACCCAGCTGTGCAAACAGCTGCATTGTATACAATGAATACAGTGTAATCTCCCGCCCCACATGGACAACACAGCATGCTGTCTATTGAGAGATACTTTATCTCTCTGCGGCTGAATGATGGATTTTAAGTACACCTTAAAATCATCGTTCAGACAAAAAGTGCACGATGGCACAGTTTACATGTAATGATTATCACTCATTTTCGGTGGTTTGAACAAATTTTGAGCGATAATCGTTACGTATAAATGGGCCTTTACTAAAAGTAGTGCAACAGAAAGAGGTTGCCTGTACAAACTAGCCAGATTCCAGCTCTCATTTTCTAGAGACTGGATGGATAACAAAAAAGCAATCAGATCTGTTGCTGTAGACAGCATCTCTAACTACGTGATCACAGCCAGAGGAAATAATTCATACAATCTCTAAGGCCTCATGTCCACGGGCAAAAGAAGAATTAAAATCCACAGCGGATTTTAACTCTTCTCCTGCCCGCGGATCCGCATCCCATAGGGATGCATTGACCACCCGCAGGTAGATAAATACCCGCGAATGGTCAATAAAAGGGATTTAAAAAAAAATGGAGCATGAAAAAATCTGGAGCATGCTCCATTTTCGTGCGGGTCTCTTCTATTGAAGCCTATGGAAGCCGTCCGGATCCACGGGAGACCAAAATCGGAATTTACTCACCTGCTCCGGATCTTCCCTTCGACGCGGCTTTATCTTCTCTCCGTCGCGGCCGGATCTTTTTTCTTTGGGCCGGCGCATGCACAGGGCATGCAACCGACGTGCCCTGCGCATCTGCCGGGCCGAAGAAATAAGATCCGACCGCGACGGAGAGAAGATGAAGCCGCTCTATGGAGAATCCGTAGCGGGCCTGATTTTCCCCGTGGACATGAGGCCTAAGGGTTAGGTCCTCTGCACACTGCAGAGCCGAATTCCGCATGTGGAATCCTGCAGTGGAATCCGGCTCTGCAGGTTTGTTGCTGGGTAATCTATACTGTGGGTGGACCCAGCGGCTCACACTCGGGCATGCGTAGTACAGACTTTTTTTCAATTTCTTTTTTCTGCACCATAGCTGGGTGACGACGTGGTATCCATCACCTTCTTGCAATGTCAATGGAAGTCATCCATGGGGAATCAGCGAAAAAATGGAGCATGCTGTGATTTTTCCTCCGCTTGCAGAAATCGCAAATGGTTTCCGCAAGTGTGCAGGAAGAATCGATTTCCCATAGCATGCTATGGGTGCTATTTGCTGCGGATCCGTAGTGCGCATGCCTGCTGCGGATGAGGATCAATGGTTATAAACACTCTTTATTTCCACGTAGGAACACGCAAGATGGAATACAAGGGAAGCAGCTGGCATGAGACTTGCTTTATCTGTTCCCGATGCCAGCAGCCGATTGGAACAAAGAGCTTCATCCCCAAAGAAAACCAGAACTTTTGTGTGGCATGTTATGAAAAGCAATTTGCAATGCAATGCATACAGTGCAAAAAAGTAAGTCACCAATATAACGGTACAGCAAGACTTCATTATACTGATCTGCTTCCTGGCCTTACAGAGAAATTAGCAGCATACACCTTTTTAAAAAATAGATGTACCCAGATGAGATATTAGACATTGTTTATTTTTATCACCTTCAGTGATAGGTATATCTGCCACTTAGGCCGGCTGCACATTCCGCGGCGGAGCCCGTCAGAGACCCCATACTTACCTGCGGATCCGGCATCTTCCGTCCTGCATGACGCTTTGGTGCGCATGCGCCGCAGCGTCATGTGACGTGCCGGCCGCGTCATATGACATGCCCACAGCGTCACATGATGCGCCGGCCGCGTCATATGACGTGGCTGGCGGCGGGTGGGGAAGCGGTTTCACTCTATCTTCTGCTGTGCTACAGATAGCGTGACGGACGGGCTTCCATTGACTGCGTACACCCGCAAATAGAGCATGCCGTGGGTGAGGACGGGTGATTTAATGGTGCGGAATTCCGCAATGGAATTCCGCACCGTGAGCATTGAGCTATTACGTTCAATAGAACCTAATAGCTGCGGGCAACGCGGCGGAAATCCGTCCGTGGGAAGGAGCTCTTAAAGGCATTGTTTGAGAAATACAAAAAAACAAATAGTGAAAAACTCAATATACATTACTGTAAATAGATCCCTAAATGAAAGAGAAAAAGGACAGTAGTATGTATGTACAGATAAAGCAGCACCGATGAAATCAGGCTTGCTATGTAACTAGTGTAGGCACAGTATGCGCTGCTATGCTATTTGTGTAGTGTGACTGTTGCCATTCACTTTTGTGTAGCTGCAGCACTGGGACTCAGTAGCATGCTTATGCGAGATACTACATCGGTATATCACTGCTGAGATAACATCTCACCTGTGTCTGTGAACTGGAGGAACAGAGCTTCTCCACTGACAGCTTGCTTACTAGCACTGCTGCTGCTCCCCGCACACTGTTAGGCCCTTTTACACGGAACGATTATCGTTCAAAAAATTGTTGAAGCAAGAGAAAGTGAATGATAATCGTTATTCTAAATACAGTCAACAACCGAATGACCAACGATCACTTTTTGTTAAAAATCATCCTTGGCTTGTTTCCTAATTGTTCAGTTTTAATATCTATTGTTCAGCTGCTCTCATTCTCTTATACATCAAATTTGAACAACTGAACGATTTCTCATTAGAAGGAGCCAACGATGTATCCGCTTGTATAAACAGAATGCACGAGCGAACTCTGACAACGTTCACTTGTACAAACAATAAATCTTTTGCTGTAAATGGACCCCTAGGGCAAAAACACATGGGGAATGCGCTACTATGCTAGTCGGTACAGAGCGCATTAGAGCATGAAATGGGTATTTTTTTTCCAGACTATTCAAAGTCTACGCAATTGTGCAGAAGTTTAAAAATAAAAAACAGGAAGAAAGGTCCTGCCCTATCAACCACGTGCGAGAAAGTTAGGGGAAGTCCTATTTTTTCTCGCACGTACAATTAACGCACGAGAATTCCATTATGCGGCCATAATTTTTACGGCCGCACAAAGGGACTAAAACTCACTCATCCGTTTAACCCTTTGCAATCCAATTTTGGATTCAGGATTTCCTAGGGGGCTTTCTCTTTCTCCCATTATAAAATGGCGCCATCTGCTGGCTAGAGCCATTACTGTGGTATGGGACATGCTGGAGAGGCCCCTGACAACAGAGCTGCCAGTAATCTACAGTAAGAATACCCTGCCGGACGTCTTCCAACATCAGAGCTGTACAGCCTTCAATCAGAATGTCTTCAGACGTCAGACAGTGGATTGTAAAGGGTTAAGCCCTCAGACACATTATCGCAGCAGTGATAGCCAGCTTTTTCTCTTTCGGAGGGGTTACTACTGGGGGGAATCGTTACTGATGGGCTGAGCAGGAATGAGAGCTTAGATAGGTGCTCAGCTCTCTGGCCTGATGCAACCCAGTGATTGTCCCCTAGAGAAAACGAGCATTTAAACAGGACTAAAGCCTCCTGCACACAGGTGGGTCAGACCCCGCATGCGGGATTCCCACAGCAGAGTTCGACCCGGTGTCCGCCTGGTGACCACAGCTTACCTGTCCGGCGACTTCTGCACACGCTGCGGATGTGTTGGCCGGCACTCCGCTGCACATGCGCAGTAGCCACCGGCGCTGGGGGGTGGGGGGGGGGGGGGGGGTGACATGTATCCCGCAATACTTTGCAGTGGTATTTAGCGATCTAGTTATATTACTGTATATACTGACATTTTTCACTACCGTGTTTCCCCGAAAATAAGACAGTGTCTTATATTAATTTTTGTTCAAAAAGGTTTAACTTTTTTACATGTATAGCTGCCTGGACACTATTTAAATTGACTATTTTAATTAACTATTAGCAGAGCTTAATTTTGGAGAAGGGCTTATATTTCAAGCATCCTCAAAAAGCCTGAAAAATCATTTTGCATCCTCAAAAATTCTGGAAAATCATGCTATGTCTTATTTTCAGGGTATGTCTTATTTTCAGGGAAACGGGGTATTTATTTTTTTTCTATTCTCAGGTAACGCCTTTAATGACACAGTTGAGAAATTGTAACAGTTTAACAGCTCTACCTTTTTTCTGTTGCAGATTCCTGACTCCATTAGTGTCATACATGACAACATGCAGTACAATGCATATGAACTTTTTCTCTTATAGAGCCCGCTGTGGGAAAAATTCTCATGACTATAGCAACATGTTGCACTCATATATAATGTTTCTTTTCTCTGTGTTACACTTTTGAGCTGTCAGGTCAGAGCTGTAATTTGGATGTTGTGTTTTTCATAACATTATAAGAGACCTTTGAAAGATATTGACCCACTTATATGAAAAACAAAATAATTTTAGACAAAAGTAAATGCTAATTTCTTGATATATGTTGCGACAAGCTGTTGAACGCACATGTCCTATTTGATAGTTTGTCTCTACATACAAGTCGCTTGCAATGGCTAATATAACTGTACTTTTTTAGGCCAGGGTCTGTGAGGAATAGAGATGTATCTTTTGCTTCCTTTTGTAATTAGTGATTTTTTTGCAACATTTTAGAAAACCAAATTTTACATTTCTAAATCTTAGACAAGTAACACTTACTGAATCACCATGTATTAAAGCAACCTTCTGGTCCTGGACAAACAAAGATGGCTGCACCGCTTCATTGACTACCATCTTCCTTATTTGCATATATCTTCTCTGACGACCATCTTCCTTATTTGCATATATTTTCCAGAGGAGCATGCATAGCCTTATAAGTCTCCTCACTCACCTCCTAGGTGCTTCCACAGAACACCTAGTTGCTCTCCTTAAGGAGAGGTGATACCGCTTCTGACTACCTGATACACACTGTGAACAGTGCTGACACTTCCCACATGAACAGTGCTGACTAGTTAAAGCAGCATGTAGTGTCTTAAGGCACATTTACACGCAACGATTATCGCTCAAAATTCATTCAAAAGTTCACAAACGAGCGATAATTGTTGCTTGTAAACGTGGTCATCGAGCACATTTCATCTGAACGGTGACTTTAAGGTGAGTTTGAAATCCAACGTTCAGCCGCAGAGAGATAATCTCAGAAATATCTCTCAACAGACCGCATGCTGTGTTCTCAGCGGAAGTCGGGAGATTACATTGTATTCTGCTGACAGCCCCGACTAGAACAATGCAGCTGTGCGCAGAGCCCAGCCCACCTAGGCTCTGCAAACAGCTACTGGAGGCCCTTTTACATGCAAATAAAGATGATAAAGTGTTAATGGACATCAGCTTTTTAAAAATTCCATCTGTTCAGCAGTTTCTCCTTAAAACCATTAGTATAAAACATTATTCTAAGACACTACAACATGTTTGATTGATCAGTGCTGTGCACATGAGTAGCACTGACCAGTCAGACCAACATGCAGTGTCTTAACCCCCATTTATACGGGACAAATGTCGGGCAAACAATGTCCGACACTCATCCCCACATATACTCGCTTCCGTGCTGTTGCACAGAAGCAAGTATTGTTGGCTCGCAGTGGGGCGTCTGGAGCAGATTTTACTCCTTGCTCACCCCCGCCCCTCTCTATTCACTTAACACAGCGGCCATTCAGTACTAAAACGGCTGCTGTTTACACTGAACGATCATCGTTCAGGATTTTATGCAGCCTAAACAATGAGCGATGATCCTGAACGATGATTGTTCAGTGTAAGCAGGGTAATGATCGCGGATTCCACAACTGAAATCCGGTCATATACAACCGGCCTCAGGTTTCCTGCATAAATTTCAATGTTCGGCTCCTTTATAGGAGCCAAACAAAGAAAATACCAGAAACTCTGCATTCAGCATATCTTGGACCCAAACGGCACCAAACAGAACCTGTTATCATTAAGGGGTTCGTCTTGCTTCTGGCATGCCGCCAGAAATTTCCCTGACGATGGAGTGTAGTTTGCTGAGCTCTTTCACCCTGAATTTTGTGTTGGAGGCTCTAGTGCAGATGTGAATGTAGGAGCAACATCTGTGGGAGCTGTAGCAGTTGTCAACCAACTTTTAAAGAGATATAGATGACTAATAGTTGAACGGAACTTTTGCCAACTTTATAGAAGTGAAAAACTGAAGTTCTTATATTTACAGCCGGTCATATCACTATATTCTGTTCTTTTCAAGGCCATCACTACAGGCGGTGTTACCTATCGGGATCAGCCCTGGCATAAAGAGTGCTTTATTTGTACTGGCTGCAAGAAACCATTGTCTGGGCAAAGATTTACTTCCAGGGACGAGTTTGCCTATTGTCTGAACTGCTTCTGCAACTTGTATGCCAAGAAATGTGCTGGATGCACCAGTCCTATAAGCGGTACACATATATGTTGATTTTTTTTTTATTGTAGTTTTTTTTGGCTTGAAAAACATAGTATTAACCAAGAGGGATACATAAATGTAGGAGAAAATAATAAACAATGTTAAAAGCAGTTTTCCCCATAAACACTTTTATGGCTTATCTGTTAGGTATGCTATAAAACTTTAATTGGTGCTGGCTGACTGTTGAGAAAGACAATTCACAATCCTGCTCAGACGTTTGTATCTTCTCTGAGAATGGTGATCCATAATACTTATCTCGTAATAACCCGTGGCTTCAGCACCACCGCTTTGCCGTTTTTTGTTTAAACTGGCTGCAGCAATAACGTGTTTGTATACTCACGTGCAGATAAACTTCGGCCCTCTGCCTGCCAAAACAGATAGTCACTAGTGATGTCCCGTATACAGGGCTAAGACTATCTGCTTTTTTGCACGTTATCTACGTGCTGGACGTCACTGGGCCAGGGTGCATCGGTGATGTCACAGGTCATGAGATGTGCCACTGTGTAGAGAAGTGATTTTTAACAAACTTTCTGTGAGCAGAATAGAGAGATTATCAGACTAATAGAAAAAAACACAAGTCAGACAACCCCTTTAAGAGCTCTACACATCACTAATATTTGTTAAAGGGAACTCATCACCAGTTTTTAGCAGCAGCCCTACAGTTGTTTAGTATCAATTATTCCTATGCTGATTTTATCATCAATGTTGAATCAGGTATACCTGAATAAACAAGTTTGAAAATTTCTAGCACCGCATATAAATGAAGCAGAGCAGTCTAGCTGCTTGTTTTTCACCCTAGTCCACCCCTTTAGTCCCCTATGACGTGTATGATGTAGCACATCAAACACACTATGCGCTGAAGTCCTGCACTGTGTGGTCTGCTTCCGATGCATATGCAAATTGAGGAGCACATGTGCTGGGAGCAGACCGCACGATACAGGCACAGGACTTCAGAGTGCAGCATGAATGACGCCTGCTAGGTCATCCATGTTAGAGAGTACAGTGGACCTAGGTGAAAAACAAGCAACTTGCACGGCCCGTCTGGTCAACCAATCGGACCGCTTTGTTGCAAATTGTCAATATGACCATCCAGAGTCTCGCATTACAATAATGTGCTCCCTCTCAAACTCTTAACTGGGTGAAATTTCTTTGATAGTGGCATAGAGGCATCTAGTGGTCAAAAAGCTATACACAAGCGGAGAAAGAGGTCCACTACACACAAGGAGCCTCTGAGAGCCTTTTATAGGCCAAGGGTGGAACCACTTTTAGGGCCTCAGGTGGCAAGACAGTTCATCTAATCACCACAACTGTAATCATTGACACATCTGTCTGAGATGTAACTGCATGCCGAGTTTTGCAGCAAAACGACAACTACTTCTAGATGCCTTATTTTTTTCTGACAAAGAGTGTATATACAGTATATTCCTAATATGTCATTTATGGGATTAATGAGATTACTAGTCTTCTATATGAACAATATTATGTTCTTATAATTATATAATTTATGTATTTAATTTTTGTAATCACTTTTTATATGTATGATTTATTTAATTTACCAGGGCTTGGAGGAACAAAATACATATCTTTTGAGGAACGTCAATGGCATAGTGATTGCTTTAACTGTAAGAAGTGTGCAATTTCATTGGTGGGCCGTGGCTTTCTTACAGAAAGAGATGACATCCTGTGTCCTGAATGTGGAAAGGATATATAAAGGAAATGTGGAAGAGATAGACAGAAAGTATAAACAAACGATTTAACAATATATACTGTATGTTTCAATAAATACGTGCAAATCGTGTGCTGTTCTCTATTAAACAAAAAAAGGCATTTTTCTCCTTGATATCTCTGAACAGATTGTATATGATAATGACAAATGTTAGAGCTTCATAGCACTATAAACTGAATGTTTTTTAGCATCATATTTTATTATAGTATGCACAAATAGTAGGGAGCTAATGAAAAACTATTTCTTTTTAGTTAATCATATATATATTTATCTATTTTTCATTCATTGTGACGTTCAGAAAAGCTTAGCTGGAATAGAGATATTGTATGGGATTGGAAACAACCAATGATATATTTTTGAAACTCCTTTTCTGGTGGCATCATGCTGTCCTTGTACTACGACAAAAATGCCTCCAGAACATTGCTGTAGTAATAATTATTTACATAAATACATTACTCAAAAATAAAAATCCTGCCAAGAGGGATTTTTTACATCTGCAATGTGTGCTATATGCCTAGTATTTTTATAGCGAGAGTAGCATAGTCTGTAGCTCTTGAGGTCTAAAATACTAGAAAATTCGCTGACTGAAATCTGACAAAGCACATTATAGGACTATGGGATCTATCAGTATTTATCAAGATCCATTTCACAACAGACCCGCCATAAGTATCAAGACTCTATTATCAATTGAAGCAATGATGCTAATGTGAGCACAGACTTAAGGCGCATTTAGATACTATGATTATCGCTCAAAATTCGGTGTTTGTACATGTGCCCATCTTTCACTTTTCTGCTGAACGATGGACTTCAGTTCGGCTTGAAATCCCTCATGCAGCAGAGCAACTGATAAGTCGGACCGCATGCTGTGTTCTGCCCGGGGACCACTGATAACAGCTGATTACATGGTCTAAGCTGTAATCAGCACGGCAGATCAAAGAGAATTAAGTCAGAGAACAGCGGAGGGTCCTCTGAACAAATTCAGCTCCCGGCGGCTCACATGCTACCAATTAGTACTAATAAGCATTAGTACCAATTAGTAGATTGTGCAAAATGATCGCTCAAAAGCCATCTTTTGAGCGATCATCTTTGTGTCTAAATGCACCTTTACACACAACTGCACTTGATGTTTTTACTTTTCCTGGCAGAGCACATGTATGTAATCTAATCTTTGGCTTTCTTTTTTAGAATTGGAATTTCTAGCAAAAAGCTTTTTCTGCTAGTCAGACCCTTTGTTACTGACCAATGCCACTTCAAAATTAAAGACAGCCCAAAATCACACTCCTTAGCTTGGCCATACACATCAGATTTATATATGAATACACCATTATCGACAGAAATGGCTGACCAACTAATGTGTTTGCATTTCTCCTTAATCTCCCTCAACTACAGAGAGATAAGGATCAGGCAGCTGAATTTCATTTGCCTGATCCTTTTGTTCTTGGAGAGATAAGTTGCTGCCAGAGTTATCTGGTGCCAAGAAAGTATATGGGGTGTTGGGCAAGATAGCTGTCAGTCAGTCGAGCGTTTGGCAGACAACTATCTAGCATGTATGTAAAGTCTTTTTCTGACAGCCAAGACAGAAAGTGTCGCCAGAGTTTTATAACAGAACTATGACAACCCCTTTTGCAAGTGATGCTCATGTGTGAATGAATTCAGAACCAGATCAGTCAACTTGCCAAACATTTGCCCTGCAGGGAAATAAAGCATTATATGGGAGCCATTCAGATGAATAGTTTTCCATTCAGTACATGGACAGGGCAGGTCTCAAGCAGATGTAGGCGACCTCTCTTTGACGTCTGTATGCCCTAAGAGGACACATGAAAAGGGGTAGTCTTAGTAAAACAACTCTTCTAACACTATTTCCTCCTGCAATTGAAGGTTTCCTTTCAACATGACTTATCTGTATGCCGGGTTAGGTATTAGAGGTAATGGAAGAGGATCTTTCTATAAACTTAAGCTGAGATGAGTGATAATAGTAAATGCTGCAAGATTAAAGGAATCATAAGTATTTTGGGATAGTTCAGCTATAACGTAATAACTATTAGCAGGCCTCAAGACTAAAACAAAATACCAACAGCTATTGGGTCCTAAACTGAAAATTTTAGGGGCCAAATGAAATTTTGGGTCGGAAAGTTAATACATGTATAATTAATTTTATAACACATAAGACTCACTGTGTACAGTGCCCATATCTATTTCCTCCTTCTGATGCCTTCCTTTTACAGCTGAAGTTTAAAACTCTGAACTTCAAAACTTTCTACTTGTAACTTGACATTTACAAAAAAGTTCTTCACTATGCATGGCGACAAACAGCAGGCTCAGGAACATATTCAATAGTAATGGCAGGAGAGTAGTAAGGAATGTCTACAGTTCATCATTGGGGTCCATAGTGCAGAACTGTGGCCCACTCATCCCAACTCCTCTGCCATTCTTAGTGATTAAATGAGCCTGCTCCTCCACCCTTCCTTCCTACTATTCATAGAGCAGAACTAAAAAAAAGGGGGTGTTTGGTACTGTGTTGGCATATTGCGGTGCCATTTTACTGCCCATGGAGGTTCCGGTGAGTTGCAGGAATATTTCTTTGCCAAAGGAGAAATAATTGTGTGTGAGGATTATATCCACATGGCCAAGAGTTCTCACGCATGAGTTCTGCTCTACCACAGCATTTATGGCTTGTGTGCTGTCTGAACTAAAAGGACATTGCACATTGCATGTTTTATTCTCGTCCGTGAAAATGGACAAGAATAGGAGGAAATGCAATAATGTTTTTTCCACAGACCACTGGTCCATATGAAAAATTGCTCAAGTGTATGGCCTCATGGGATATTATGGGGCCGTGTGCTGTCCATGTAATACATAGACAGCACATGAGCTGAAAATGTGGCTGAGTGAATTGGCCTCTAAGGTGGCTTCATACACAGGTTTTTGTTGGTGTTTTTTGTGCAGTTTTTTTTAACCAAAGCCAGGATAAAGCAGAAAGGAGAAGTATAAGACCTTTCTATATATTTTCCATACCCTTTGAATCTATTTCTGGCTTTGGTTCAAAAAGCTGCAAGAAATAATTCCATAAGAAAACTGTTCATTGTTAAGAAATGTTTAATGCTAATGTTCTATTTCTTAGTAAAACAGATGAAAATAAAGCTATCTATTGTAGTAGTAGCAGGATGAGAGTTTATATAGACATATTTTAAATAGATGTTAACAGAATTTTATAGAACAGTGTTGCATTTCACACTTGGCATTTTGCTCCATGTATACTGCAACAATGGAATAAACACAATGTCAATATTATATCTGTTGGTATAATATCTGTTGGTACTGATATCTGTTGGAATTAAATTGCACTACATTACATATTTCTGTAGGAAAATAAAAAAAATTCTTAAAAGAAATATCTTGTATGCTAATTTTTAGTTGTTATCCCTGTAGCAAGACATAAGGGTCAGTGCATGATACGGGTGTGCGTATGGGGGGAAGAGAGCTGGGCAATGAACACCATTGAAAGAATCTCCATATCACATTCCTACTCTTCAGACCCAGGATTAGGTTATGACATGGTGGGGCATATTTACTATTGAAAATTCACAATCCTTTGGTGCAAAAAGTGCACCAAATTTACACCAAAATTTTGACACAAGATTTGGAGTAAACTACGCCAACTAATAGGTGATATAACTTTAGACTAGCCAGTCTAAAGATATGCCAAATTTATTATCCAGCATGAGCCATTGGGACAGCACAATCCAAAGTAAAGAGAAAGTTGCAGCACACCAGAAAAAATAGGAGAAAATACTCACTAGAGCCCAGTATAGACTTGTTAATGCAACGCTGAAATTAGACGCAGACCCTTCGTCCAAATAGTATCCGAATCACCAAATTATTGGGACAAATATGAGCCATTGGGACAAATATGGCACATTTTTGGATAATCTAGTCTAAAGGTCCATTTACACACACAGATAATCTTTCAAAACATTGAAAGATCAGCAATCAATCTGCATAAAGTACTAATAGGCAATTATTAGTACTTTATCAGCTTTATTGGCATACAAATGAGCTTCTGGGAGCTGTTGCAGAACTCAGCAGGAGGTCTGATCTCAGTAATTGGCTGCATTGTTCAGCCTTGGGCTGCTAAGAGAAAACAATGTAATCTCTAGCATCCCAAGGAAAATTCAGCACCTTAGACAGCAGACACAGTGTGCGGTCCTGCTTATCAGCCATTCTGCCAGTGGGGCTGATAGCTGAGAACAGCTGATACAATGTTATCACCTGTAGTCAGCTCTCCCCGGGCAGTACACAGCGTGCGGTCCTGCTTATCAGCTGTTCTGCCAAATGTTGGTTTTCAAGCTGAACTGAAAACCGTTGTTTGTCAGAAAACTGAAAGATGGGCACATTTAGACGCAACGATTATCGCTCAAAAGATGGATTTTGAGCGATAATCATTGTGTCTAAATGGACCTTAACTTTGCACTGTCAATATTGGGTAGATTTATTAATCCTGCCTGTGTGTATCAATTTTGGTAGCAGATGTTGGAAAAAATCAGCACACTAATGAATACATTGGTTTAAAAACATGCACAATGTGATGCATTTTCTACAGATAAGAAATGCAAATTAGAAATCCAGCAAAAAATAGAAGTAATGGAAGATGTGCTTTGTCGTAAAATACAATGAGATGGCTGCAAAAATTCCAAAAAGGATATCATCCTATGTGATTTTAACCCATTAGTGAACAAGCCTGTTTGTGCCTTAATGACCAAGCCAAATTTTGGAAATCTGACGTGTCACTTTAACATAGAATAACTCCATAAAGGTTTTCATATCCAAGTGATTCTGACATTGTTTTTTCACCACATATTGTACTTCATTTAGGAAATAAAAATAGACAGAATTTGTGTATATTTATTAAAAGTGCCAAAATTGGAAAAATGTTGAAAAAAGTGTCACTTTTTCACATTTTCAATTGCAATATCTCAAATATGTGCAAACATACTGTACAAATTTTTGCCAAGATATATATTTCCATCTGTTTACTTTTTTCTGGATGCACATTTTAAAAACTTTAGGTTTTTCTAACTATTTAGGAGATGTAAAAAATGTAACATTACTTATTAACATTTTGAGGAACACTTTGTGTTCCTACACCAAACCAAGATTGCAAAGACTTAGCGGATATTTTTCCGCTCGGAAAGAAAACCGCACTGCATGCAGAAAACGTCTATTGCCACCCATATGTTCTTTGTAGGTGCGAATTTTCTTCTGCGCACACAGTGTGTCTTTTTTTTCGTGCAGAAAAACGAGTGAATATTCACTCATCTGACCGAGCCCTTAAAGGTGTATATGTGTAGATAGCAGTACAAACTATATATACAGTTATACTAGCATATGGAGCAGGTGCACGATCCCAAGCTGATCCTGGACTCAAGGATCCATAAACAAGACTGTATAAGTTACCAATAGATAGATCAGCACAAGGAGGATTCTTCATGAAATATGAATCTTTATTCCTCAACACAAAGCTGCAACGTTTCGACCCTTTCTGGGTCTTTTTCAAGCATGCAGCAAGTAATAACAAACATATATATATATATATATATATATATATATATATATATATATAACATAGACCACAGAGACCAATAGAACAGACAAAAAACAGACACCCCCCCATCTGTCGCACTGTGAATGGTCAGGTAACAAAGCCGGCCGTCATTATAATTAACAATGTAATTCACACCCTCCTTGTGCACTGGTTGATGGACTCATCCATATTAGCGTCTCGCCCGTAAGGCTGCGCATGAGCAAACCATATCCAATCAGCAAAGTGCCCTTACTAGTAGTGGTTACTTGCAACACACTGTGCATGCTTGAATATTACAGACGGGAAACCACATCATCCATCCCGCCGTGCTGCCCGGCAAATTGCGCATGGGCAGAGCACCTCCAATCAGAGCTGTGCCTGTACCAGTAATGGTCAATCATGGCACAATGCGCATGCCTGAGCCATAACATCCACGGGAGTCCTTAACATCACAGCGGACCAATGTAATATGTTTCCAAAACAGATAAACCTATCTATACCTGTAAACCGGGCAACTGAGAGGAGATGTAAAGCGTTATTATGTACATAATTAAACCAGATTACCGTTACCCTAAGGCCCACCAAGGTGCGCAAGCGCAGAATTAATAGTATCGCGATATTTATAGCAACCTCAATAGAGATGCTAACCAAATATTATATATAAGAGCGCATGTGCCTATAACCTCTGCTGCTGCCAATGTGCCCACTGATGTATCTAAAGAGAAGTATCAAAAACTGCTAAAATGGTAAAAACGCAGTATATTAAAAGGAGCATGTAACCAATAGATCACCTATCCTATTAAATAGCATATTGTATAATGCAAGGCCAAACAAAAAATCTATAGCCTATATCATCCCGCTCAATATATATCACTAGATGACATAGTTATGGACAAGGACAAAGCTCCAGATGGATTAAATGCTCAACCAGATTATTTTATCATTACACAGTTAGCACAAAATTAGCATAATCCATAGGAAAATGCTAATAAATAAATAATTAATGTCAAAACATCTCTATATTGAATCATGGAATGTATCATGCTGCACATTCCAGATCCCAGACACGTGCCTAAAAAAACAAAAACAATACGAAAAAATAAATTAAAATCAATAATAAAATCGATGTGTATCAATATGTATCAACCATTGCAAGATTACAAAAGAAAGACATATAGATACAGATATCAATCCCTAACCTTATAACAAATAGATAAATCCTCTATCAAGGAGCCCACTACATATTACGATATACATTAGATGTGTGGTGCTGTATTATACTCAAGATTTAAACCTTCTGGCATCAAGGTATTCAGCTCATGTATCCACCTGAGCTCCAATAGCTTGAGACGACCTTCACGATCGCTACCTCTATAGAGCTTCGGCACAACTTAACAATAACCCTAAAACGCAATTGACTAATAGAGTGCCCAGCTTCTAAAATATGCCTAGCAACTGGCACTTCTCTATTGTTTGTACGAGCAGTACTTTTATGTTTGAAAATGCGTTGGCGGACTTCCAAGGTGGTTTCCCCTATGTACAAAAGTCCACAGGGACAAACCACCATGTATATAACAAATGATGATTGACAAGTGAATCTACCCTTGATCTTATAACGACGCCCACTCCTGGGATGGGTGAAACTATTACTCTTAACGAGATTTCCACACGACGCACAACCCATGCAAGGAAAACAGCCATATTTGGATGGAGGAAGAGCGGATTTGTTACCAACACGAACCAATCCTCCAGTGTGTACCACTCTGTCACGAATATTAGTTCCCCTATGATATGACATTAGCGGGGGCTATTAAAACTTCTGAATCTGTGGGTGGCATGTAGATAGGATATGCCAATGTTTTCTCAAAATGTTTGAAATATCAGTACTAACATTACAGTGTGTGGTGACAAACGGTACTCTAGTATTTAACTTCTTCTTTTGTTTGAGACAGAGTAGTTGTTTTCCAGTTTTTTCAAAAGCTAAACATTTAGATTGTTGTACAATTCTGTTAGGATAACCCCTGTCAAGAAATTTCCCGGCCATTCCCCCCAGTCTTTCTACAACCAGGTCATCCTTTACTATCCTCCTCACATAGAGCATCTGGCTCCACGGAAGGGATTTTAGAATTCCTGGAGGATGGAAACTAAAGAAGTTGAGGACATTGTTCTTATCTGTAGGTTTTCGATAAATATCAGTTTTCAATGCACGATTGCTTTTGGTTACCTTAACATATAGAAATTGGACTTCTTCCTGGGAATACGTAACCGTGAATTTCAATTCGAGCAGAATGTTATTATCAGAATGATAACTACTAGAGATGAGCGAGCACCAAAATGCTTGAGTGCTCGTTACTCGAGTCAAACTTTCAGTGATGCTCGAGAGTTCGTTTCGAGTAACGAACCCCATTGAAGTCAATGGGCGACTCGAGCATTTTTGTATATGACTGGTGCTCCGCTAAGGTTTTCATTTGTGAAAATCTTAGCAAATCACCAAAGTCATGTAAAAAACACAGAAATGGATAGGGCAGACGAGGAGCAACATGCAGGGCTGCATTTCGGGCTCCGAGGTCTCACTATTAAGCCACAATAGTGGCAAGAGTGAGACCCCCCCCCCGCACTGTCAGCATAAAGATCGTTCTCCTCTGCCACAGCTGTAAGAGCTGTGGCAGAGAAGAACGATGTTAGCCCATTAAATTCAATGGAGCCGGCAATACAGCCGGCTCCATTGAAAGCAATGGGCTGCCCGCGAGCGCGGGATGAATTTTCGGGAAGGGCTGAAAAATATAAGCCCTTACCTGAAAATCATCCTAAAATGTGTAAAAATAAAAAAAAAATGTATACTCACCTTTCCGCTGCAGCCGGAGTTCAGCCGCGTCTGGCCGGCAAATCTCCTGAACTGCTTTCTGTAGTATTCAGCAGGTGGAGATTTAAAATCCCCGCCTGCTGAATGAGCTGCCTCTGATTGGTCACAGCTAGAGATGAGCGAGCACCAAAATGCTCGGGTCTCGGGTGCTCGTTACTCGAGACGAAATTTTCGCGATGCTCGAGGGTTCGTTTCGAGTAACGAACCCCATTGAAGTCAATGGGCGACCCGAGCATTTTTGTATATCGCCGATGCTCGCTGAGGTTTCCATTTGTGAAAATCTGGGCAATTCAAGAAAGTGATGGGAACGACACAGCAACGGATAGGGCAGGCAAGGGGCTACATGTTGGGCTGCATCTCAAGTTCCCAGGTCCCACTATTAAGCCACAATAGCGGCAAGAGTGGGCCCCCCCCCAACAATTTTTACTTCTGAAAAGCCCTCATTAGCAATGCATACCTTAGCTAAGCACCACACTACCTCCAACAAAGCACAATCACTGCCTGCATGACACTCCGCTGCCACTTCTCCTGGGTTACATGCTGCCCAACCCCCCCCCCCCCCCCGCACGACCCAGTGTCCACAGCACACACCAAAGTGTCCATGCGCAGCCTTCAGTTGCCCTCATGCCATGCCACACTCATGTCTATTTGTAAGTGCGTCTGCCATGAGGAGGAACCGCAGGCACACACTGCAGAGGGTTGGCATGGCTAGGCAGCGACCTCTTTAAAAGGGGCAGGACGATAGCCCACAATGCTGTACAGAAGCAATGAGAAATATAATCCTGTGCCACCGCCATCAGGAGCTGCACACGTGGGCATAGCAATGGGGAACCTATGTGCCACACACTATTCATTCTGTCAAGGTGTCTGCATGCCCCAGTCAGACTGCGTTTTTTTATAAATAGTCACAGGCAGGTACAACTCCGCAATGGGAATTCCGTGTGCACCCACAGCATGGGTGGCTCCCTGGAACCCACCGGCTGTACATAAATGTATCCCATTGCAGTGCCCTGGACAGCAGAGCTAACGTCAGATTAAATGCAGGTGGGCTTCGGCCCAAACTGCATGCCCCAGTCAGGCTTGAGTTTTTTATAAGTATACACAGGCACGTACATCTCCCTAATGGGAAGTCCATGTGGACCGACAGCATAGGTGGGTCCCAGGAAGCCACTGGCGGTACATAAATATATCCCATTGCAGTGCCCAGCACAGCTGATGTAACGTCAGCTTTAATGCAGGTGGGCAAAAAATTAATTGGATTACACTGTAGGCGAGGGCCCAAAAAAATTGGTGTACCAACAGTACTAATGTACCTCAGAAAAATTGCCCATGCCCAACCAAGAGGGCAGGTGAAACCCATTAATTGCTTTGGTTAATGTGGCTTAATTGGTAACTAGGCCTGGAGGCAGCCCAGTTAAAATAAAAATTGGTTCAGGTGCAAGTTTCAACGCTTTAATGAGCATTGAAACGTATAAAAATTGTTTACAAAAATTATATGACTGAGCCTTGTGGGCCTAAGAAAAATTGCCCGTTCGGCGTGATTACGTCAGGTTTCAGGAGGAGGAGCAGGAGGAGGAGGATGAATAGAATACACAGATTGATGAAGCAAAAAGGTCCCCGTTTTTGATGGTGATGGAGAACGATGCTTCCATCCGTGGGTGCAGCCTACGTATTGCTTAGGTAACGCTGCTGTCCGCTGGTGGAGAAGAGAAGTCTGGGGAAATCCAGGCTTTGTTCATCTTGATGAGTGTAAGCCTGTCGGCACTGTCGGTTGACAGGCGGGTACGCTTATCCGTGATGATTCCCCCAGCCGCACTAAACACCCTCTCTGACAAGACGCTAGCCGCAGGACAAGCAAGCACCTCCAGGGCATACAGCGCGAGTTCAGGCCACATGTCCAGCTTCGACACCCAGTAGTTGTAGGGGGCAGAGGCGTCACCGAGGACGGTCGTGCGATCGGCTACGTACTCCCTCACCATCCTTTTACAGTGCTCCCGCCAACTCAGCCTTGACTGGGGAGCGGTGACACAGTCTTGCTGGGGAGCCATAAAGCTGGCAAAGGCCTTGGAGAATGTTCCCCTGCCTGCGCTGTACATGCTGCCTGATCTCTGCGCCTCCCCTGCTACCTGGCCCTCGGAACTGCACCTTCTGCCACTAGCGCTGTCAGATGGGAATGTTACCATCAGTTTGTCCGCCAGGGTCCTGTGGTATAGCATCACTCTCGAACCCCTTTCCTCTTCGGGTATGAGAGTGGAAAGGTTCTCCTTATAGCGTGGGTCAAGCACTGTGTACACCCAGTAATCCGTAGTGGCCAGAATGTGTGTAACGCGAGGGTCTCGAGAAAGGCATCCTAACATGAAGTCAGCCATGTGTGCCAGGGTACCTGTACGCAACACATGGCTGTCCTCACTAGGAAGATCACTTTCAGGATCCTCCTACTCCTCCTCCTCCTCCTCCTCCTCCTCAGGCCATACACGCTGAAAGGATGACAGGCAAGCAGCATGGGTACCCTCAGCAGTGGGCCAAGCTGTCTCTTCCCCCTCCTCCTCATGCTCCTCCCCCTCCTCCTCAACGCGCTGAGATATAGACATGAGGGTGCTCTGACTATCCAGCGACATACTGTCTTCCCCCGCCTCCGTTTCCGAGTGAAAAGCGCCTGCCTTTATGCTTTGCAGGGAACTTCTCAAGAGGCATAGCAGAGGAATGGTGACGCTAATGATTGCAGCATCCCCGCTCACCATCTGGGTAGACTCCTCAAAGTTTCCAAGGACCTGGCAGATGGCTGCCAACCAGGCCCACTCTTCTGTAAAGAATTGAGGAGGCTGACTCCCACTACGCCGCCCATGTTGGAGTTGGTATTCCACTATAGCTCTACGCTGCTCTTAGAGTCTGGCCAACATGTGGAGCGTAGAGTTCCACCGTGTGGGCACGTCGCACAGCAGTCGGTGCACTGGCAGATTAAACCGATGTTGCAGGGTCCGAAGGGTGGCAGCGGTCGTCTTGGACTTGCGGAAATGTGCGCTGACCCGGCGTACCTTTCCGAGCAGGTATGACAAGTGTGGGTAGCTTTTTAGAAAGCGCTGAACCACCAAATTAAAGACATGGGCCAGGCATGGCACGTGCGTGAGGCTGCCGAGCTGCAGAGCCGCCACCAGGTTACGGCCGTTGTCACACACGACCATGCCCGGTTGGAGGCTCAGCGGCGAAAGCCAGCGGTCGGTCTGCTCTGTCAGACCCAGCAGTAGTTCGTGGGCCGTGTGCCTCTTCTCTCCTAAGCTGAGTAGTTTCAGCACGGCCTGCTGACGCTTGCCCACCGCTGTGCTGCCAAGCCGCGCGACACCGACTGCTGGCGACGTGCTGCTGCTGCTGACACATCTTGATTGCGAGACAGAGGTTGCGGAGGAGGAGGGTGCTTTAGTGGAGGAAGCATACACCGCCGCAGATACCAGCACCGAGCTGGGGCCCGCAATTCTGGGGGTGGGTAGGACGTGAGCGGTCCCAGGCTCTGACTCTGTCCCAGCCTCCACTAAATTCACCCAATGTGCCGTCAGGGAGATTTAGTGGCCCTGCCCGCCTGTGCTTGTCCACGTGTCCGTTTTTAAGTGGACCTTGGCAGTAACCGCGTTGGTGAGGGCGCGTACAATGTTGCGGGAGACGTGGTCGTGCAGGGCTGGGACGGCACATCGGGAAAAGTAGTGGCGACTGGGAACCGAGTAGCGCGGGGCCGCCATCATGCTTTTGAAAGCCTCCGTTTCCACAAGCCTATACGGCAGCATCTCCAGGCTGATCAATTTGGCTATGTGCACGTTTAACGCTTGAGCGTGCGGGTGCGCGGCGGCGTACTTGCGCTTGCGCTCAAACAGTTGCGCTAGCGACGTCTGGACGCTGCGCTGAGAGACATTGCTGGATGGGGCCGAGGACAGCGGAGGTGAGGGTGTGGGTGCAGGCCGGTAGGCACTCGTGCCTGTGTCCTCAGAGGGGGGTTGGATCTCAGTGGCAGGTTGGGGCACAGGGGGAGAGGCAGTGGTGCAAACCGGAGGCGGTGAACGGCCTTCGTCCCACCTTGTCGGGTGCTTGGCCATCATATGCCTGCGCATGCTGGTGGTGGTGGCTCCCCAGCTGATCTTGGCGCGACAAAGGTTGCACACCACTGTTCGTCGGTAGTCAGGCGTCTCTGTGAAAAACTGCCACACCTTAGAGCACCTTGGCCTCTGCAGGGTGGCATGGCGCGAGGGGGCGCTTTGGGAAACAGTTGGTGGATTATTCGGTCTGGCCCTGCCTCTACCCCTGGCCACCGCACTGGCTCGGCCTGTGCCCACACCCTGACTTGGGCCTCCGCGTCCTCGCCCGTGTCCACGTCCTCTAGGCCTACCCCTACCCCTCAGCATGCTGTATTACCAGTAGTGCAGAAACAGAACGCTGTAATTAAATGTGCCGCTTATTGGCCTGTGGTTGGAGGCTGACTTCGCTTACGGAACGCACAGCAGAGCCAGGAAAGAATTTTGCACAAGCCTGCTGTAACACTTAGCTGGCTGCGTATGAATTGGGACAACTACCCCCAGCAGAGACCCAGTACACTGAGGACGGTCACAGGCAGCCCAAATAGATTTTTTTTCCCAAATGTTTTTGGAAAGGCCCACTGCCTATATACACTAAATATGTCTTCTGTCCCTGCCTCACCACTACTGGCTCTGCACTATGTAAAATTACTGCAGACTGTTTCATTGTGGACAGGAATACAGCAGTGATGTAACAGGCAACACAGAGCCAGGAAAGAATTTTGCGCAAGCCTGCTGTAACACTTAGCTGGCTGCGTATGAATTAGGACAACTACCCCCAGCAGAGACCCAGTACACTGAGGACGGTCACAGGCAGCCCAAATAGATTTTTTTTCCCAAATGTTTTTGGAAAGGCCCACTGCCTATATACACTAAATATGTCTTCTGTCCCTGCCTCACCACTACTGGCTCTGCACTATGTAAAATTACTGCAGACTGTTTCACTGTGGACAGGAATACGGCGGTGATGTAACAGGCAACACAGAGCCAGGAAAGAATTTTGCGCAAACCTGCTGTAACACTTAGCTGGCTGCGTATGAATTAGGACAACTACCCCCAGCAGAGACCCAGTACACTGAGGACGGTCACAGGCAGCCCAAATAGATTTTTTTTTACAAATGTTTTTGGAAAGGCCCACTGCCTATATACACTAAATATGTCTTCTGTCCCTGCCTCACCACTACTGGCCCTGCTCTATGTAAAATTGCTGCAGACTGTTTCACTGTGGACAGGAATACAGCAGTGATGTAACAGGCAACACAGAGCCAGGAAAGAATTTTGCGCAAGCCTGCTGTAACACTTAGCTGGCTGCGTATGAATTAGGACAACTACCCCCAGCAGAGACCCAATACACTGAGGACGGTCACAGGCAGCCCAAATAGATTTTTTTTCCCAAATGTTTTTGGAAAGGCCCACTGCCTATATACACTAAATATGTCTTCTGTCCCTGCCTCACCATTACTGGCCTTGCACTATATAGAATTACTGCAGGACGCAATGCTCTGCACGTAAAAAAAAAAAAAAGTGCAACACTGCAAAAAGCAGCCTCCACACTACTGCACACGGTTAGATGTGGCCCTAAGAAGGACCGTTGGGGTTCTTGAAGCCTAAAATAACTCCTAACACTCTCCCTATAGCAACTCCAGCAAGACAGCACTTTCCCTGAACTATGTCAGAACAAATCTGTGGCGAGCCGCGGGAGGGGCCGATTTATATACTCGGGTGACACCTGATCTCGCCAGCCACTCACTGCAGGGGGGTGGTATAGGGCTTGAACGTCGCAGGGGGAAGTTGTAATGCCTTCCCTGTCTTTCTATTGGCCAGAAATGAAAGACTCAGAGATGAAAGTGAAAGTAACTCGAACATCGCGTGGTACTCGTCTCGAGTAACGAGCATCTCGAACACGCTAATACTCGAACGAGTATCAAGCTCAGACGAGTACGTTCGCTCATCTCTAGTCACAGCCTCACCAATCAGGGGCAGCTCTCAGCTGAATGACAGCTGAGAGCTGCCCCTGATTGGTCCCTGCGCTGAGCCAGTCAGAGGCAGCACTCACTCCCCCATTCATGAATTCATGAATGGGTGAGTGAGAGGTGCCTCTGATTGGTGAGGCTGTGACCAATCAGAGGCAGCTCATTCAGCAGGTGGGGGTTTTAAATCCCCGGCTGCTGAATACTACTCACAGCAGTTCAGGAGAACTGCTAGCCGGCCGCGGCTGAACTCCGTCTGCCGGGACAAGGTGAGTATATAGTTTTTTTACATTTTTACACCGTTTTGGATGATTTTCAGGGAAGGGCTTATATTTTTAAGCCCTTCCCGAAAATTCATCCTGAGATCGCCGGCAGCCCATTGCTTTCAATGGAGCCGGCTGTATTGCCGGCTCCATTGAATTCAATGGTCAGTGCTCGTTTAATCGAGACGAGTACCGCGTGGTGCTAATCTCGAGTAACGAGCATCTCGAGCACCCTAATACTCAAACGAGCATCAAGCTCGGACGAGTATGCTCGCTCATCTCTAGTAACGTCCATTCCACAGAAACGTGCAAATCTGCTTTCGCTCGTGTGAATCTGTCCTAAGGCGACTTTCACATCTTCGACGGGAATCCCGTGGCTGAACGGATCGTCTAATGACAGAACCAAACAATGCTGAACGGACCCCGTTGACTATAATGGGGTACGTTTGTTCTCTGCTCAGCTGGTCTGCATTTGACCGGATGAAAAAGTTCTGCATGTAGCGCTATTTCTTCTGCTGACCGAACAGAGGTCCTAGCAGTGATGGGAAAGCAGCCGGATCGCCCCCGCTCGTTGTAAAAGCACCCATATAGCGACGGCATCAGGAAAATAAAAGCTTGGATTTTTTGAATGTGAGGAAGAAAAAAAAAATGAAAATGAGAAAACAAAAGAGCCGCAGCAGGAAGGGGTTAAAGTGAAGCTTTTGTCATTCAGAGTTGTCAGAAGAGACTGGGGACTTTACAGTACTGAGAGGTCCTCAGTGTAGGATATAGCTGAACCAGGCCTTATTAACAATCAGGGATGTCTCAGTTGCTAATTCTGTATTACAAGGTGACAAGGTGGGACATTCGCTGATTAACGCTATAATTTCCCATAATTCTCTGTTCCTTGTTAAGACTTTATGATCTTTGATCACTTTCTGCGTCATAAACCTGTCAGTATGCAATTTTACGTGTTACATTAAAGCGACCCTTCATTCCCGGACAAACTAAGATGGCTGCGCCACTTCCCTGACTATCTGATGGACCCTACATGCTGCTCTGATTTACCAATGCTGCTCACAGTGAACATCAGGCAGTTATAATAATAATTGTTATTTGTATAGCGCAAACTTATTTTGCAACGCTTGGTTACAGCGGTGTGCTAGGGGCAGAACGGCAGATTCTAATCTGGGGCGCAAGCACACAGCAGTGGCCCATTAGTACTAGCTCATCCTTAGGCCCCCTGTCCACGGCAGTGATTTTGTCGGTGGTAAACCGCCGGCGACTCACGCCGGCCAACGCTTCCCATAGCATTGCTATGGAAAGCGCCGGCACCTGTCCACGAGCGGAGAATCACTGCGATTCTCCGCTCGCGGCGGGCAATTTGCATCATGCTGCAAATTGCCCCGATTTTCCACGGTCAGCCTATCTATTAGATAGGGCTGACCGGCAGAGATTGGGCGGCAGCTCCTGCGGCGGAGCTTCGCCGCAAAATACCGCATCGCCCATGGCCAGCCAGCCTTAACCTGTCAACCTACAGCTGTCATAATATAAACTCAGCCCAAGGAGCTTATAACATAAATAGAGCACCAGAACCAGGATTATAACATAAATACCACACCAGAACTCCGCTCACCATATAAATACCGCACCAGAACTAAGCTTATAACATAAATACAGCACCAGAACCAGGATTATAACATAAAGCATCAGAATCAAACTCAGTGCATAGATACAGCACAAGAACCAAGGTCATAACATAAATACAGCACCAGAACTCAGCTCATAATATAAATTCCACACCAGAACCAAGTTTATAATATAAATAAAGCACCAGAATCAAGCAGATTGCTATTTTGCTTTAAAGAGCAAGATTTGGATACGGCTTTAGGCTACATTCAGACCAACGTATATCGGCTCGGTTTTTTTACGCCGAGCCGATATACGTTGTCCTCGTGTGCAGGGGGGAAGGGGGGATTTGCAATGGGGAGAGGCGGGCCAGGGGTGGGGCTAAGTGGCGAGAATTAGCCCTGCCCACCTCTCCCCATTGCAAATAGTGCAGAGGGGCGGAGAGAAGGCAGAGAGGGTTGCTCTTCCATCCTCCCCCCCCCTGCACACGAGGACAACGTATATCGGCTCGGCGTGAAAACCAAGCCGATATACGTTTGTGTTAATGCACATTTAGAGAGAGTAAGACAATATGGAAGGTTTAACAATAATAATAATCTATACAAATTAAGTGATAATTGACCGCCATGCACATGTAATACGCGGTGAAAGAACACCTATGCACATTAGCCCTATGTCATATTTGTGTATGGATGTGTTTATAGCTATATGTATATACAGCTGTATATTATACAAATAATGACACCAGAATAATATTATACATCAGATGTCAGATGGGAAAAATGGCCCATTTCATCTACATTGCATTGGATTGGCTGTGTGGCCTCGTACTGTCCCTTTAAATAACAGCTTATGCTTTCACTAATGGCCACGGAATGTTGGGATTATGACATTGCAGCTGGTATATAGGGAGCCGCAGCGGTAATATTCTGTAGAGTGTTGTAGTTGTTGTGGAGGTAAGTCTGCTCTCTGGGGATCTTCTTGTGTCCGCCATTATTTTTGGCCATTTCTTCACCTCCTCCCATATGTCTCCTCTGTGTGAGTCCAGCTGTCCGCTCTTCTCCGCTCTCACCTCTCTCCATCTTATAAGTGTATCAGCAGATACTTCTCAGGAACATACTCTGATCTTTTCTTCTTTTTCCCCTCTAGTAGTGTTGGTGAGCGGTTGTGAGAGTTTATTGAGCAATTAGAGAGCGATTGAGCGTTTTTAGGTAAGTTCATCTCTATTGTAAATGTACAATTTCACTGATTACGCCCTGAAACCTCTCCTACCCTGAGCTTATTCTCACTGTTCTGACTATAAAGGCTATATATATTGGGGAATGATGGGTTGGTGCTCGGGCTTTGGGTTCAGGTCTAGAGGTGCAGAAACAGGTTGGGTATAAATACATACAGGTAAAGGCCTTAGCTTCAGGTTGGGTCTGATAAATTAGAAACACAAATCTGTCTATTATAAATGTTCGTCTATATCTTAAGAAGTCCAAGGAGTCATTGATGTTTATTTCTCATTGTCTTCCTTATTCTCTATTAGGATCAAGAAAGATTCAGAGAAGGAGGATTTCCCAGACAAAAAGTATGTGTATCATTTTTGGTGATGAGCAAACTTTCGAAAAGCTCAGTTGGTTTGCAAAACTTTTGTAAAAAGTTTGGTTCGGCCTTAATTACTTTGAACCAAACCAGAAGTTCAGTGAAACCCCTAAAACTGATGTATAACATTGTCTACGAGCCATAAAGTCCTACTAAAACACTGGGTGTGTTATGCAGGGCTTTTATGGCTCTTATACAATGTTATACACCAAGGTCCAGGAGTAATTTTGAATGGACTGAACTAGTAGAGGCCTGTTTTTCGTAGAACTTTGCTAAAGGCTTGCTTTGGGTTTATGACAAACCAAACTTTTAGCAAAGTGTGACCCAAAACATAGTTCTACTGGTTTGATTCACTCAATGCTAATTATTAAAAGGAGTCTTGGAATTTGTTTGGCCCCTGGACCTTTTACCTCCAACATCTAGCTTACATCACCTAATAGATATAACACTATCTCCTATGGGTGGTAGCTACGGTATTTGTCTGTACTGGATGTTATATGTGATGCCAATAGTATAATGTATATTCCTGGTACTTTCTATAACCTGTATATATAATATTTGTCACGTTTCTTCTTATAACAGATGGATCCAGAAGGTGAAAAAGACCAAGCCTAGATTCCGGTATATACCATATAGAATAATGCTTGTATTCCTCTAGTGTTACCCTACAGAGTCATGTAGGAGGACACCAATGTTTAGATCGAATACAATCTTCTTGTGTTATGTATCATGAAATATAGAGAAGATCATACAGTGTATTCCTATGTGTTTCCCTGCGAGAGATGAGTTATATATAGATGTATTCTCTGTAGTGTCACATAACTATTGGTTATTCTAACCAGAGTTGTGTTTTCTATTATAGGAGATTCAAATTTTATGAAGTCTCTTTACCACCAAATCTGCAGACAATTCCGTAAGTCTATAGGAGAAGCAGGGTTATATTTATAAGAAGGTTGGGCATAGCTGGTGAATGTCACTTCTCTACTACTGCCATGGTCATAGATCAGGACACCCCGCTCATAATGAGAGGGAGATCAGTTCTAGCAGTGTATGAGGGAATTGCTGTATAAGTTATTGTCTACTATATAGGTATAGTTTAGGCTTTTTTGGTCTTGGTTTCTTATTGGCTTTCAAAATTATGTACCAATGTTTTATTTTATTTATTCAAGGGAAGAAGATGAGGAGGATATCGAGGAGGATTTCCCTGATGAGACGTATGCACATCATTTTTAGTGATAAGCGAACTTTTGAGAAGTTCAATTGGTTTTCAAAACTTTTGTAAAAAATTTGGTTCAGTCTGAATTAGTTTGAACCAAACCAGAAGTTCAGCAAAACCCCTAAAACCAATGTATAATATTCTCTAGGAGCCATAAAAGCCCTATAAAGGGCTCTGAGAGTTTTACACAGGGCTTTTATGGCCCTTAGACAATGTTATACACCAGTGTCCAGGTCTAAGTTTGAAGGAACTGAACCAATAGAACCCTGTTTTGGGTAGAAATTTACTAAAAGCTCAGTTCGGGTTTATGCCAAACCAAACTTTTAGCAAAGTGTGACCTGAAACAGGGTTCTACTGGTTTGATTTGCTCCAAAGTAATCATTGTAAAGAATCTTATAGAATTTGTGTGGTCCCTGTTACTGGGCCTTTTACCCCTAACATCTAGTTTACATAACCCAATAGATATAACACTATCACCTATGGGCGGGAGCTCCAGTGTTTGACTTGACTGCATGTTATATCTGATGCCAATATTATACTGTATATTCCTGGTACTTTCTATAACCTGTATAGATATAATATTTGTCATGTTTCTTCTTATAACAGATGGATCCAGAAGGTGGAGGAGGCGAGGGCATTATTCCGGTACTTATCATTAGGAATAAAAAAATTTTATGTAGCTTTACCATACAGAGTCATATAGGATGAAGCCTGTTGTAGACACCAATGTTTAGATAAAGTACAATATTCTTGTATCATCTATCATGATATGTAGAGGAGGATATCATACAATGTATTCCTATGTATTTCCCTGATAGAGATGAGTTATGTATAGATGTATTCTGTGTAGCGTCACATAATTATTGATTATTCTAACCAGAGTTGTGTTTTCTATTATAGGAGATTCAAATATAATGAAGTATCTTTGTGGCCCGGTCTGCAGACAATTCCGTAAGTCTATAGGAGAAGCAGGGTTATAGTTATAAGAAGGTTGGGCATAGCTGGTAAATGTGACTTCTCTACCACTGCCATGGTCATAGATCAGGACACCCTGCTCATAACGAGAGGGAGATCAGTTTTAGCAGCGTATGAGGAAATTCCTGTATAAGTCATTGTCTACTATATAGTTGTAGTTTAGGCTGTTTAGATCTTAGTTTTTTTAATGACTTTCAAAAAATGGGCCAATGTGTTATCTTATTTATACAAAAGGGAGGAAGATGAGGAGGAATTTGAGGAGGAGGAGGGAGAGGAAGGAGGCACCATCAGCAGGTTTGTGGAAGGCTTATTGTTTCCTATTATGAGGTGACTATATGAATTTTATAACATTGTAGATTTGAGGTGACCCGACTGATCATTGGGTCTACATTTTATGATGCTTGACTTTGGTACGAACAGATTCAATAGATGAGATTTGTTTCTGTATGTTCATACTTGACAAATTATCAATGATGATAACTGGACCTGCGTTCTCCATTATAGGCCTATGAAACATCATGTGAAGGAGGCCTGGCCAAGCGTGGAATCACTAGATAGTTGTAGTTTAGGTTTTTGTTCTTGTTTTCGTATTGGCTTTCAGAATTATGTACCTATGTTTTACCTTTTTTATTCTAAAGGGAGGAAGATGAGATCAAGGAAGGAGAGATTGAGACCATAGACGTCGGAGAAGAGACCATCTGCAGGTTGGTGGAAAGCTTATTATTTCCTATTATATGTTGACTATATGAATTATATAACATTGTAGATTAGGGTTGTCCAGACGGTTTCACTATAGGGTCTACATTTTATGGTGCTTGAGTTTGGTAGGAACAGATTCTATAGATGAGATTTATTTTGCAAGTTTTCACTTGACCAATTATTAATGATTATACCTGGACCTGTGTTCTCCATTATAGGCCTATTCAACATAATGTAAAGAAAGCTTGGACAAGTGTAGAATCCCTCCAGGAAGTCTCTAGAAGGTGCAGAGGTGGATTTATACTGCTGGATATTGTTGAGCAAACCGAAGCAGTAAAACCATTTTTTGGGTCAAACTTTGGTAAAAGTTTGGTCGGCAACAGACCGGAATTGGGTATTTTTGCAAAGTTCTACCCAAACACTAGTAGATGAACACTGGTATATAACTAGGGTTGCCACCTTTGTAATGAAAAAATACCGACCAAGACAAAAGTGGATGGGACTTAATACAATACATGTTTTTAACTCCATAGGGTCACAAAATTTGTACTTTGAGTGTTGTCTCATTTATGGTAGTGGCTAAAGAACATTACACAGAAGAATATCCCTATGTAGAATCTTATGGACTGATAATGTCATCTGTTCTCCTCTCATCAATTGTATCTGATTATGTCTTGTTTTCAGGACCAGAAAGTGGTGGATACCAAAATGTCTACAGAGAAACATGTAAGTCATTTAGTAGCATCATCTCTGTAGCTCCTGTATCTTTTTGATATAGTTTTTTTTTAGTATATAGTACTGTAGAGGCTCAATAGGAAATATATCTGCTAATGGCATCCTGAATCGGCCATAGCTAAGTGATTCCAGTTGGCCAATCGGGATGGCAAGCACTTAAAGGGGCTTTCTGGTTACCAGACAACATGCCCCGTTGAGCACCCACTGTGATAAAATAAGAATAGGAAGTGTACTTACCCATCCTCTGCCACTGTGATCCAGTGCTGTGGTCCCCACGTTTGTTGTGACACAATATATATCACTGAAAGTCTGGTGACCGATGCAGCCAATCAGAGGCTGCAGTGCCACCATCATGGGTGTCCAGTATCAGAGTGCTGATGCCAGGAGAACAAGTTGAGGTGACGGTGTAGATTCTGATTGGTTGCAGTGGTCACCTGACTTCCGGTGACATCATCTGCCACAACAAACACAGAGACCACAGCCAGGCTACAGTTACTTATACAGTTATTTATACTTATTTTAGTATAAGCACACTGGGTACTAAAGAGGGCATGTTGTCCGGTAACCAGACAACCCCTTTAAAGCGGTGGTCTCGCGAAACCAAGTGGGGTTATACACTTCCGTATGGCCATATTAATGCACTTTGTAATGTACATTGTGCATTAAATATGAGCCATACAGAAGTTATTCCACTTACCTGCTCCGTTGCTAGCGTCCTCGTCTCCATGGTTCCGTCTAAATTCGCTGGCAGCTTGCTTTTTTAGACGCGCTTGCGCAGTCCGGTCTTCTCCATTCAGCACGAGCCGCTTCAGTGTGCTCCCCGCTACAGCTCTTCTGCGCATGCGCAGACGAGCTGTCACTGCTCGGGAGCGCGCTACAGCGGCCATTCTGTACCTTCCTCTGTTAGAGGAAGGTGCAGAAACTGGAGCTGCCCAGCGGAGAAGCCCAGCCCAGCCCAGCAGCCCCGAGAAGCCTCCCAGGTAAGTGATTTGTCGGGGGGGGGGGGGGGGCTGCCGCTGCGCCGGGGGGGGCTGTCGCTGCGCCGGGGGGGGGCTGCCGCTGCGCCGGGCTGCCGCTGCGCCGGGGGGGCTGTCGCTGCGCCGGGGGGGGCTGCTGCTGTGATGGGGGAACTAGCGCTAGGCCGGGGGGGCTGTCGCTGCGATGGGGGGGCTGTCGCTAGGCCGGGGGGGGGCTGCCGCTGCGATGGGGGGGCTGTCGCTAGGCCGGGGGGGGCTGTCGCTGCGATGGGGGGGCTGTCGCTAGGCCGGGGGGGGCTGCCGCTGCGATGGGGGGGCTGTCGCTAGGCCGGGGGGGGGCTGCCGCTGCGATGGGGGGGCTGTCGCTAGGCCGGGGGGGGGGCTGCCGCTGCGATGGGGGGGCTGTCGCTAGGCCGGGGGGGGGCTGTCGCTGCGATGGGGGGGCTGTCGCTAGGCCGGGGGGGGGCTGTCGCTGCGATGGGGGGGCTGCCGCTAGGCCGGGGGGGCTGCCGCTAGGCCGGGGGAACTAGCGCTGGGCTCCGGAACCTAGCGCTGGGCTCCGGGGCCTTCACCTGGGCTGAGGGTCTAGCGCTGGGGAGCCGGGGGCTAGCGCCGGTTACCTGCTGCCTGGCGGTGGGCGTCTGGTCGGCGGCTGCGGGGCGTCTGGTCGGCGGCTGCGATGCGTCCGGTTGCCATGGAGACACAGCTGGCGGCGTCTCGGGAGCGCGCACGTCGGGCTGCAGCGAGCGACGGGGAAAGAGCCGGCGGCCATCTTGAGGAAACTTTTATAAGTTGCTGAAACGCTGGAACGGTAAGTACGAACCAGCTAGAAATGTCATTTACAGGGGGGCTTAGTAATGTGTACTTAATGGGGGGGACTGGGCAAAAAAAAAATTTAACTGCTTCCTCGAGACATCTCCTTTAACTTATAGATACTATATAACACAATTTACACCACTGCCTCAAACTATTATATAACTGGATATTTACAGTATTTGTGTTCCATCGATATTTCTCTCCACAGCGGGAGCAGCGAGAGCCGCCGTACCAGCAGCCGCCTTCCATCTCGGTAAATTCTAATTTCAATATTGCTTACTTTGCTTTTCTTTCATTGAGATTTATTAAAGCAGGAAGGACAAATTTTGTTTCTCCACTGCATTTCCCTATGTAAAAGCGATAAATGTGAAAGCTTCCATCAGCCAGATGCAAACCTATGCCAGCTATGAGTTTGAGTAGGTTTTGGCTATAATCTATGCTAGTTTCGACCGAAGATTATAGCAAATGTGACGAGCTGGACGCAGCCATACCCCTAAATCCGAGCCTTGCCCAATTTTGAAAAAGTGGCAGGGTGCGATGTAAGTGCTCCAAAAGTTTCAGTTTTGGCACATGTACTAAAATTGCTACTTTTGGATACCAAAATCCCGGCATCCAAAGCTTTATAAATAGGCCCCATTGAGCTGCTTTATGTCACCAGCCTCCACTGTCATCTTTGATGAAACTCCCCACTATTGCTCTTTTCTATAGTATAAACCCTATTCACTGATCTCTGCTGTCGTCACAAGACTTGTCTGTTCTCTGTGAAGTTTCACCTCTTTTTCTCTATATTTAGGCTCTTCAGATCCATCTTATGCTGCTGCAGCGTAAAGACCCTGGAGTGACTGGTGAGTATGAGACCCCCAGACTGGAACACTAGGTGGTCGGATTTGAGGGATCACAGCAACAAGTGACCAATATCTCTGCAGTGCAGCGCTGCCACAGGCAAAAAAAGTATTACACTGTCCTGATTGACAGCAATGAATATCCTATCTAATGCTGTACATGGGCATGCTACATCCTTCAGGACATGAGACGCTTCTGCTCCACCCCATAGATGAGGCATATTCCCCACACAGTATTAATGCTGGGTCATCCTAATAGGTAATGTGAGAATGGGTTTTCTATATGAGACACGTTCATTAATCCCAACTTCATTTGCTTTCAGATTTTCAACATGAACATTAACGTGTCATCAACAGAAAAAACAAGCAATGCCACAACCCTGTCCCCCTTAGACAACTCCTCCTCCGTCTCCCTCAACCACGGCAATTACTGGCTCCATGCCGCTTCATATGCCGTCTACGTACTCTGTACCAGCAAAGCCTCAGTTCCGCTGCACGTTGACCACGGTCCATAATTCCGACAGACAAGGCAGGCTGTCCTTCTCTGCCTTCTCCCTATCAGGGTACCTATTTAGAAAGGGGGCCAACTCGTGCACCCTCAACGGCGTCATCCCTTTTTCCATTAGGATCCACCCCCTTTCCCTTTCCTTTTCTAAAACACTTGGACAACCTGTGGCTTGATCCGCTACAGATAGAGCAATTGTGTTTAAATTGACAACTTGCCCCGAATTTACACTGGCCTTCATTGAACTGCCAGCCTCCTGTGCCGGAACTACCACCTCTGCTGGTGCTGGAAGACTGGACACCCCCTGGAAAAGACTGCCCATACTGCATCAGCGCCATTGCCTTCAACCAAAGCCCAATGTCCTTATGATTCCAGTGTATACTGGGCCACACTGCTTTGCGCTGATAAAATTGCTCGTCATAGAGCAACCACGCCTGACCATCGTATGTCTGGTACGCCTCCCCTATTGAATCCAAATAACAAAAAAGCGCTGAGCAATCCTCTGGCGTCCTTTTACCCACAACTCCCGCTAAGATTGCAAAAGCCTGCAACCAACTGGCGAAAGTCTGAGGTATCAACAGTCACCCCTTTTTCTCCCCCTCCTTCCTCTTTGTCTCGGTCCGCTTACCCTTATCGAGATTAAACTTCTCTAAGGGCAACAGGGAGAGAATCTCCATATACTGGGATGGACACGCTGCACCGAGGGTCCCCAGAGGGACTCCAGAGCTGCTTGCGGGATGAATGTGCTTCCTCCTCTGCGATGAGCTGCTCCTGCTGACCTGCACCTCTCGATGTCCCTGCCGCATCTCCAATTGCTCCAGCCACCTTTTCCTGGAGTCAAGCAGCGCCACGCACATTGGCTGCTGCCCAAAGGTCCTTTAGAAGCTGCTCCACATCCATCATGTAAGTCCACAGCAGCTAACATTCCCTACTCTCTTCTCACTTTCTTTTCCCCTAAGGAATGCCTACACTCCTTCCCTCTTTCCTTTTATAACCCCTCCACCTACGTCTCTCTCCACCAATCCCAGCTATGCTACTCCCACTTTCTAGAACTATCCTAACCCTTCCAACTTCATTAACGCTTTTCTCACTTCTCCCGTCTACCCAGCCCTCCCCGTCCCACCTGCGTCATGCAGGGCTTCCTCTTAAAGGGGTCTCATAGCCCCTTCACTTCAGCCTCATCCTTAAAAAAGTGAGTACCTGAGACCCTTCTAGACATGGACTTGTAGTCACTTGTTCCAGCCCCATTATCAAAAAAATCAATATTGTAAAATGTGGATTATGTGGAAGGAATGAAGTCACTTCAATATTTTTTAATTATTCTCCATTTTTTCAGACTTTAACATGAACATTTCCAACATAATATCTTTGATTTACATCAGACCATGAGATAAGTTACCATCAGATTACATAGTGAGTATATGAGACCCTCCCGAAATGTTTAATATTATAGGTGCTATCCCAAAGTCCAAAGTTAATCCCTATTCACCACTGAGACCCCCACCGATCCCGAGAACAGGCATCCTGTGTTCCTCTATTCTCATTACTCACTGCAGACTTACTGCATACCCCGTAGATGGGGATAAGGGACCTCCGTTCTCTAGTTTGGTGGGGATCTCAGTGGTGATAGGGGGAGCTGCAGATATGAAAAAACCTTACATTTTGGGAATAGCCCTTTAAACTAGTCAATAGCTGGATAGATGGGGGATCGGTGGATAGTATGATTCTTCGTTTTGATGTTCTTCTTATGCTGCTTTTCATTTTTTACTTATACTATGTGTATTTTTTATGCAGAACTCCCCATTGTCAGGGAAAAGATTGACATCATTTTATCGCATTCAAGAAGCTATCCACTGCAAAGAATGCAGTGATGTCACCATCCATCTTAGTGAACGCTTGCAGTGATATCCCCATTCATCTTCATGAATGTTGTGTCGCTCCACAGCTACCTGGCATGACGATTGTCACAGTGTGATGTTCAGCATCAAATCAAGATTCTGTCTAAGCAATGATAATTGCTGAGCGAGGGTCCGGAGGCATCCTGGCAATCGGGCTGATCGTTCCATCACCTTGGAGCACCACATCGCTCATCAACATGGAGTCATGGTTTGTGATGTCATCAGTATCAACAGCTGATCACCCCGGGGCACACTTATGTTGATGGGGTGTCGTCACATTGTCATATCTTTACAACGTGCCTAACACCATTTCCCAGCAGGATAACGAGTGGCGCCACACAACGAACATCAGCAGCCATGATCTGCAAGGTGTCCAGGTGACTCCCTGCCCATCACAATCCACAGATCTCTCTCCACTTGAGAAGTCATAGAACATGATTGGACTTCGACTGAACGCTCACCGACAGCCTCATAAAGAAGATGAACTGTGGACTTACCACATGGTCGGCACCACTCAGGACAGGATTCAGGCACTTATTGAGTCAATGCCATATTGTGTTATTAAAGGGGTTGTCTCGCGGCAAACATCAAAATTTTACATTAGCCCATTCCCCCTGTCACCCCCCTGGCATAAAATAGCATTTTAAAGCGATTTTTAAACCGCTTGCTACTCACCGATGTGATGAAAGATGAATTTATAAAATTCTTCTCCCAAGATGGCCGCTGGTCCTTTCCCAGGGATGCACTGCGGTTTTCTCCCATGGTGCACCATGGGTTCTGTGCATTCCATTGCCGATTCCAGCCTCCTGATTGGCTGGAATCGGCACACGTGACGGGGCAGAGGTACACGATGATGCGTAGAAGGGGGTGGAGCCAGAACGCCGCTCGTGCCCGGACCGTCCAGAAGAGAGAAGACCCTTCTGCACAAGCGCGTCTAAAAAAGCAAGAAGACCCCGAAATTAGACGGAGCCATGGAGACGGGGACGCCAGCAACGGAGCAGGTAAGTGAATAGCTTCTGTATGGCTCATATTTAATGCACGATGTATATTACAAAGTGCATTATTATGGCCATACAGAAGTGTATAACCCCACTTGCTTTCGTGAGACAACCCCTTTAACTATATTGCCCAACATGGTGGCCCACTACTGGCCCACTACTTACCAAATGTCCTGTTTATTGGCCTCAAGAAATGTGTAATCTTTTAAAATTAAAATCAATTGTTTTGAACTAAATTCTCTATCTGTGTTGAGTTTTATCTCATTTTGAGCATTTTTTTTTTTATTGTACTGGACCGGAAAGTTGCTTTAAAACTTTCATGTAGGATTTGGTTAAAAAAAAAAAAAAAAGCAGCTTTCTTGCATATCCATCCCTAAAAGCTATGGACACCCTTGGGAGTTTTTTTTAAACTTCAATGCATGTATTTTGGGTTGACAATCATTTTTGCATTAGGCCCAATGTCCACGGACGGATTTATTTGTAGACTTTTGGTGCTGAAAACAAATCGAAGAATGCTCCATTTCTGTGCGTTTCCTGCATGGATGGCTTCCATTGAAGTCAATGGAAGCCATCCGATCCGCGGTCCGTTGCAGTTACTGCAGGAAAAGCAGATTTAAAAAAAAAAACAAAACTGTACTGCGCATGTCCGACGGCGAGCCGTGAGGACCATGCACAGTACAGAGAACCTGGAAGTAGCGAGGTACGTGCGGATGCCGCAGCCTGCAAAACACAGGTATGCAGGAGTCACCAGGCCGCAGGCAGGGGCAGATTCCATGTGGGATTTCCCACACAGAATCCGACCCGACATGAAGCCTTAGGGTTTAATTCAAAATGTTGCAGTGGCCTCAGCGTGTGAACCCGGCCTAACGCTAAAGTCATACTCTGCCCCGTTCTTAAGTATTTAAGTGCAGGAAAAAAAACATATAGTAAAAACTAGATATAAAACACATATGTATTGTATCGTTCTGATCAAAGATAATGATTATGTGCGCTTTTAGAGCACTGATGCAACCACCTTGCTTTAATCTATTCAGCTGATATATCCATCTTCTTCCTGTAGTAGCTTCTGGTCCAAATTTTTACAACAGGGTTCTTACTTTCATTTGGCATATTTCCAAAATTGCAAAACCTCATCCTTACCTTCATGAAAAAATCTAATCTCTCCAGACAAAGGTCTGTATCTATTTTTGTCTTAGTCAAACTCAAGTGATTTGAAATTCATCTCCTCAGTTCTTGTATACTGGTAGTTTTGCCAACATAGCTCACATGCATTGGCTTGTATCGGCAGTGACATTTAGGTGTTTAACCCCTTAATGACACGGCCTATTTTGGCGTTGAGGACCAAGCGATTTTTTGGTATTTTTCCATCTCCATTTTTCAAAAGCCATAACTTTTTTAATTTTTCCGTCGACGCGGCCGTATAAGGGCTTGTTTTTTGCGTGGCGATCTGTAGTTTTTATCGGTGCCACTTTTGGGTATATAGACAATATCGTAAAATTTTTTTATTTTTTTTTTATGATAACAGGGAGAGAAAACGCATCAATTCTGCTATAGATTTTTTTTTTTTTTTTTACAGCGTTAATCATGCAGCATAAATGACACACTAAATTTTTTCTGTGGGTCGGTATGGTAACAACGATACCAAAATTGTTATATTGTTTTTAGGTTTTTACACTTTTTTGCAATAAAACCCCCTTTTTTTTGGAAATCTTTTTTTTTTCTCTATAGCTGCATTCAAAGTCATGTAACTTTTTTATTTTTCTATGTACGGAGCTCTTTAAGGGCTTATTTTTTGCGAGACGAGCTGTAGTTTTTATTGGTACCATTTTGGGAAATGTACGGCTTTTTTGATCACTTTTTTTGCATTTTTTGTGAGGCAAAATGCTAAAAATTAGCATTTTGCCTCTGTTTTTTAGCGTTTTTTTTTACGCTTTTTGTCGTACAAAATAAAAAGCGTGTTCAACTTTTTGTACATGTCGTTACGGACGCGTCAATATTCAATATGTGGGGTTTTAGTTTTTTTTCCCTTTTTTTATGCTAATATTAGAAAAAGCATTTTACATTTTTTTTTTTTTACACTTTTCTTTTCTTTTTTTTATACTATTTGAGTCCCTCTGAGGGACTTACATCACTGTGCCTATGATCGCTGTCATAAGGCATGGCAGAGCTACTGCTCTGCCATGCCTTATCGCTTGTACAGCGATTATAGGCACAGGCAATACAGGACGCCAGTGTCTGGCGATAACATCGCGAGTTCCGGCCGGAGACACACAGGGATCGCGATCCCTCTGTGAACTCTTTCCCTGCCGCGATCTACTTAGATCGCGGCAGGGAAGGGGTTAACAGCGGCGGGCACATCTCCGATGTCCCCCCGCTGTTGGAGCGGGACGCCGGCTGTGACTGACAGCCGGCTCCCGCTGCGGGATAGCGCGGGATCTTATGTGATCCCGTGCTATCTCCAGGACGTACCGGTACGTCCTTTTGCGGGAAGTACCAGGCTGCCAGGACGTAACGGTACGTCCTGGAGCGGGAAGGGGTTAAATAGCTACATAAACACAAAAGCGGAAGCCACCATTTAAAAAGTGGGTTGATATTTAGAGCCCGCCTCATACCCCCCTCTGGTGACCTGTGCATCATTATTCTTTAAGTGGTTACTAGAGAGGAGCGAGCACCAAAATGCTCGAGTGCTCGTTACTCTAGTCAAACTTTCAGTGATGCTCGAGAGTTCGTTTCGGGTAACGAACCCCATTGAAGTCAATGGGCGACTCGAGCATTTTTGTATATGACTGGTGCTCCGCTAAGGTTTTCATTTGTGAAAATCTTAGCAAATCACCAAAGTCGTGTAAAAAACACAGAAATGGATAGGGAAGGCGAGGAGCAACGTGCAGGGCTGCATTTCAGGCTCCGAGGTCTCACTATTAAGCCACAATAGTGGCAAGAGTGAGACCCCCCCCCCCTGCACTGTCAGCATAAAGATCGTTCTCCTCTGCCACAGCTGTAACAGCTGTGGCAGAGAAGAATGGTGTTAGCCCATTGAATTCGATGAAGCCGGCAATACAGCTTAAATATATAAGCCCTTACCTGAAAATCAAAAAAATGTATACTCACCTTTCCGCTGCAGCCGGAGTTCAGCCGTGTCTGGCCGGCAGTTCTCCTGAACTGCTTTCTGTAGTATTCAGCAGGTGGGGATTTAAAATCCCTGCCTGCTGAATGAGCTGCCTCTGATTAGTCACAGCCTCACCAATCAGAGGCAGCACTCACTCACCCATTCATGAATTCATGAATGGGTGAGTGAGAGCTGCCTCTGATTGGTGAGGCTGTGACCAATCAGAGGCAGCTCATTCAGCAGGCGGGGATTTTAAATCCCCGGCTGCTGAATACTACTCACAGCAGTTCAGGAGAACTGCCGGCCGGCCGTGGCTGAAATCCGTCTGCCGGGACAAGGTGAGTATATATATTTTTTAATTTTTACACCGTTTTGGATGATTTTCAGGGAAGGGCTTATATTTTTAAGCCCTTCCCGAAAATTCATCCTGAGATTGCCGGCAGCCCATTGCTTTCAATGGAGCTGGCTGTATTGCCGGCTCCATTGAATTCAATGGTCAGTGCTCATTTAATCGAGACGAGTACCGCGTGGTGCTCGTCTCAAGTAACGAGCATCTCGAGCACTTTAATACTCGAACGAGCATCAAGCTCGGATGAGTATGCTCGCTCATCTCTAATAACTACCCCCACAAATGACCCCATTTTAAAAACTACACCCCTTAATTTATTCACTGCGGTTCATGAGTATTTTGACCCCACAGTGTTATTTCAAGAGTTTTTGCAAATATGTCATTTTAAAGACATATTTTTTTCTATATTGCACATGGAAATAAGGATTTACACCTTAAGGGCCTCAGTCACACGGGCGCATCGGCACCTATACACAGGCGCCGATGCGCCCGTGTGACTGAGCCCTCACTGCAGGAGGAAGACGGCCGTACCTCAAGACGGACGTCTTTCTGCAGCGCTAAAGAAAAAGCACATGACCGGCAATGAAGCTGGTCACATGTTCTTTCTCCCGGCGCTGCAGAGAGACGTCCGTCTTGAGGTACGGCCGTCATCCTCCTGCAGTAACACTGGCGCCGATACGCCCGTGTGACTGAGCCCTAAAATGGATACCCCTGTTTGTCCTGTTTTCAGAAACATACCCATTGTGGCCCTGATCTTGTGTCTTTATGTAAAACAGGGCCCAAACTGAAAGGAGCAGCTGGTGGCTTTCAGAACAGAAATTTTGCTTGAAGGTGATTTTGGCTCCATTGCACTCTTGTAGAGCCCTTGAGTGGCCAAAACAATGGTGAAATCCCACAAATGACCCCATTTTGAAAACTAGCCTCCTTAACAAATTCATCTAGGGGTATACTGCATATTTTGACACAGTTTTTGAATGAATCTAAGCAAAGCAGAAGGAAAAAAATTGCGATTTTCATTTTTTGGCAATTGTGTCATTTTAAAAACTGTTTTTTTTTGTACAGCACACACATATGAATGAAGACTTTCAACCCTAAATGGATACCTGTTTATCTTGTGTTCAGAAACACACCCATTGTACCCCAATTTGCTTACAGAAAACATGGCTGGGCTTATAATTGAGGGAACACCCATTGGATTTCAGGGCACAACTGAAAAAATTCCATTGTCCACTTGTAGAGCCATTGAGTGTCCAAAACGATAAAGAACCCCCACAAATGCCCCTATTTTGAAAACTAGACCCATTAATGAATTCCTCTAGGGGTATACTGCATATTTTGACCCCACAGTTTTTGAATGAATCTAAGCAAAGCAGAAGGAAAAAATTACGATTTAATTTTTTTGTCAATTGTGTCATTTTAAAAACTGTTTTTTTTTGTACAGCACACATATGAATGAAAACTTACACCCCAGAATGGATAGCCCTGTTTGTCCCGTGTTCGGAAACATACCCATTGTAACCCCAATCTGATTATAGGACACATGGCTAGGCTTGTAATGGAGGGAACACCCATTGGATTTCAGAGCACAACTGAATACATCCCAGGCCCCATTGCTCACTTGTGCAGAAAAAAAATTGACTCCCTAAAATTTTTCCAACCCACTGACCCTCTTTGTGGCACTTCCTAAATCTATATATATATAAAATTGAATGTATGTCTGTCTGTCTGTTTGTCTGTGTGTCTGTTTGTCCTTTATGCGCTACTACACCATTCATCCGATTGCCATGAAACTTTGGGAAGTTGTTGATTACACTCCTGGGAAGATTATAGGCATAGTACAACTATCCTACGATAAATGGCGCACGCGCGAGCGTCGTCGAAAGTTACGACCCCCCCCCCACGTAGATCGAATAAGTAAGCCACCTGCTATTGGGATGTCATCACTGCCATTGTGATGTCATCACTGCCATTGTGATGTCATCAACATCGGACGCCCTTGAACATGCCGCAAGTCATAACTGCCTTTGTGATGTCATAACTGCCATTGTGATGTCATCAACATCGGACGCCCTTGAACATGCCCCAACATGTTCTATAAAGCTGCATTGTGTCTGCGTGGCTATGATAAATGGCGCGCGTGCGAGCGTCGTCGACAGTTACGCCCCCCCCCCACGTAGATCGTTTGATTTCCATCACTGCCACTAATTCTCTCACTTCGCGATGTCGTAGAAACATGAAATTTGGCAAGAGCACTGATTATGTGATAAATAGGAAAAGTTAATGGGTCCCAACTCGATTATTCGATTCTAAGCGCAAAAGAATTAGCGTCCAAATTTTACATACGGAATCTAATTTTCTCATTCCCAATGTCATAGAAACTTGAAATTTGGCACGAGCATTGATTATGTCATAATTAGGAAAAGCTAATAGGTCCCAACTCGATTATTCAATTCTAAGCGCCAAAGAATTAGCGTCCAAATTTTACGTACGGAATCTAATTTTCTCCCTTTCCGGTGTCATAGAAACTTGAAATTTGGAACGAGCATTGATTATGTCATAATTAGGAAAAGCTAATAGGTCCCAACTCGATTATTCGATTCTAAGCGCCAAAGAATTAGCGTCCAAATTTTACATACGGAATCTAATTTTCTCGCTTCCCAATGTCATAGAAACTTGAAATTTGGCACAAGCATTGATTATGTCATAAATAGGAAAAGTTAATGGGTCCCAACTCGATTATTCAATTCTAAGCGCCAAAGAATTAGCGTCCAAATTTTACGTACGGAATCTAATTCTCTCATTTCCTGATGTCATAGATAGATAGATAGATAGATAGATAGATAGACTGTATGCAATAACCCAGATAGATAGATAGATAGATAGATAGATAGATAGATAGATAGATAGATAGATAGATAGATAGATAGATAGATAGATAGATAGACTGTATGCAATGACACGTACAGCTTGGAACCATAAATACTAGAGCACGCCAGCCATTTACAGTCAGTCTCCATTGGAGTTGGAAGTGGGCAAACATGTACTAGGCTATCTTCCCAAGAAGCCACAGCAGCCGGATAAATTGGATGTTCCACACAACGGCTATTTTATTCAGCCTGCAAGAGGGAAGCAGCGGCCTCCAAAGCTTATTGGTCGCTGCTGCCGTCATTTTTAAAAAAGGTACGCTCAGTTCTTTCATGGAGAACAATGTTTAGTGGAGAACTCGCTTATTGGATACAATGTTGCGAGCTGGGGAAAACCCCTAGAATAATCCACGGCACGCAGGCAGACAAGCAAAGTGTAAATAACTGGATTGGATAGCTGCGCTAAAATTCTTGCTTGGTTGCTATTTCTTATACTGCTGAGGTAACATAAAAGCTGTGCTGTGATTGGTTGTTATTTCCTATACCCCTGAGGTAAAATAAAAGCTGCACTGTGATTGGTTGCTATTTCTTATACTGCTGAGGTAACATGAAAGCTGCTGTGCTGTGATTGGTTGTTGTATATTATACCGCTGAGGTAACTTGAAAGCTGCGCTGTGATTGGTTTTTATCTAGATATATAAAAACGAATGTATGTATGTATGTCTGTCTTCGCGGCAACGCGCGACGGGTACGCTAGTCTTATATAAAAGTAATAATATAAACTGTGGTATGTCCAAAGACAGGGTAATTACGGAGGCCCAATTGGGATGGGCACATGGGGCAAAAAAAAAAACACGTATCCCTCCTCCTCCCATGCTTTTTTGGGGGGTATTTCTTGACCTCAGCAGCAGGTATAAGGTGTAAAAAGTGGTGCACTGCGAGGCTTTGTAAGCTTGTTGAGGTGCGGAGGTCTAACACAGAAGGCAACACAAGCTGCTCCTGGAACTGCAGTAAGTTGATTATTCCCGGGGCTTCTTGTAAATTACGTATTACAGGTAGTGATCTGTATAATGCCGGGCTTACACAGCTCTATGTGGAATCTGCTTGCCGAGGCCCGCAGAGGATATCAGTTGTGAGCCTGACCTGGCGATGTGTACTGCGCATAACTGCATACTCACACAGGTGGTCATGCGCAGTACACCTTTTATTGTTTGTATTTCCCACACCATCGCTTAGCGATGACGCGTGTACCCGCAGCTCGTATACAATGTAGTTTCATATGGACTGTGGGTATATCTATGACCATGGAGCACAATGGGCTCACGGATATCCGCTGTAAAATAGAACCTGCTGCGTTCTGTTTTATGCGAGTGAATTACTTAATTCCAACCCGCTGATTTGAGTGGAATTGTGTAATCCAGTGCATTTGATTGATCCGCATATCACCGCAGATCAATGGCATGTGGAATCCATAATTCCTATCCGGTCGTGTGAGACTGACCTAATGGAAGATTGTTACCTTTATATCACGTAACCGGGGACTGCTCAATGAGGCAACTGGTCACTGCTCCGGGCTCTTGGTGACCTTTGGTAGCCAGGAGTAAGGAGATTTTAAATTTCCCGTGCCCTCCCCGACTCCTGCGCATGTGTCTAGCATTTTGCCGGCAGGCGCATGCGCAGAGGCCGGGAGTGTCCACGGAGGAGGATCGTGTCATAGTTCAAATGCGAAGGCCTCCAGTAAGAAGTTTCATCTCCTCTCATCGATCGCATCGGTGAGGGGAGATGAAACTACAACTATTTTAACTTCCATTCGATTACAGCGATCATGTGACTGGGGACTGCATACCGCGTCACCCCGTGACATCTCCAGGCTCTCAGCTACCTTTGGTGGCCAGGAGCAGGGAGATTTTAAATTTACTGGACAATTCTTTACTTATGCGCATGCGGCCGCCATTTTGCTGATGGGCGCATACGCCAAAGCTGAGAAAGATCCTCGGATTGAGATCTGATCAGGGGACAAATCTGGGACCTTGGGTATGTAATTTCATCTTCTCTCACGGATACGATCTGTAAGGAGAGATGAAACTTCAACTATTTAAACTTTTTTTTTCACACTTTTTTTTAATTCAATGGATAACAGTGATCATGTGACTGGGAAACACATACAGTGGTGACTGGGTAACACATACAGCGGTCTGCAGTCCCATCTCCCTGCACTTGGCTATCTTTAACAGCTAGGTGCAGGGAGATTTTGAATTTGCCATGCTCTCAAGCCGCGCAGAATCCCGCTGCAGGTCCAGAATGCCATGGGACATCTCACAGGAGGGGGTTGAGTATTTTTTAGCTTCCCTCATGGATTCGATACATTAGGGCAGATAAAATTTTAACTTTTTAATTTACCTTAATTTACTTTAATGTGATCGCCGGTTACCGGGAAGGGGGGGCTCCCCGCGGCCCAGGATGACAGCTTCAGGTTATTGGCTACCTCTAGGAACTAGCAGCATGAAGCTGTCACATCCACAGCCTGCAGGGCTTTAATCCCTAGAGGATGCATGTTCTTATGTCCTTGGGGATTAAAGCCCACTTAGACAGGACGTAAAAACACTATGGGGTAGTCACTAAGGGGTTAATGGGAAACCCAGGATTTTTTTGCCACCTATTAGAGCCATTCTCAAGCAAAAAGAAATCTGCTTACCCTTGCCGCCCTTATTATACTTTCTTTTATTTCCCCAATAGCACAGGGAAGACCAGCTGATGTTACAACAACTGCCTGGGAGAAAAGATACAAAATGGGAACTTGAAAGTTTAGGCTTCTCAACATTATTTTTAACTAATTCACCATTTTCATCCTGTAAACATGCTACAGCATCTTTGACTTTTCTCTTTCTTTTGACATACCTCCGAAATCCTTTTTTAATGCTTATGTCCTTTCTTGCAAGCCCTTCATTCATAGCTTTAGCTTTTCTGACACTTGCTTTACAGTTCCTGCTGGTTGCATTGTATTCTTTTTTAGGGCTAATGCCCACGGCCGGAAATCTGCGACGTTGTCCCACAGCTATTAGGTTCTATTGAACCTTATAGCTCAATGTTCACATTGCAGAATTCCGCAGCGTGAAAAAAAACGTGGCATGCTCTGTTTGTTGCAGGAATACGCATTGTAGTCAAGGGAAGCCGGCCATCATGCTATACTTCGCGTGAATACGCGTCTCCGCCCACCGCATCATTGGCCACTGCCGACACGTCGTGCGCTGTACTGTGCATGCGCGCTGGCCCGGCAGACAGAATTCACACAGCGGATCCGGGAGATGAGTATTGGGGTTTTGGGGGGCGCCATGGTGGACTCCGCTGCGATATTCTGCTAGTGGAGTCCGTCACGGCCGTGGGCATGAGGCCTTAGATATTCTCTTTCCATTTGATAAACATATTTTTCTTCCTTTTTAGCATGTGTGTAAATTCTGTGTTAATCCGTCCTTGTCTCTTTAAATTCTTCCTTCTGTTAGCAATTGCTAACAATTGTGCTTTAATTTCACAAAATTTCCTATCCTACTTGGACATTTCTGTCTTTAAGAACATTCAGGCATTGGATCCTTCCTACCCTCTTTCTGAGTTTATTAAAATCTGCTTTTCTGAAATCCAACCTTGAAGTCTGAGTCTACTTGTTACCCAGAATTCAAGGATAGCCTGATCACAGCCACCTTTACTTCCTCAACCACTTTCTCCCTGTTGGTAAGAATTAGGTCCAAGATAGCAGATCCCCTTGTTTTCTCTTTTACCTTTTAAAAAATAAAGTTGTCAGCAAGAGCAGTTAAGAATTTGTTGGACCCATTACTTTTGTATGAGAGAGATTCCCAACAAATGTCTGGATAGTTAAAATCTCCCATAATCACTATGTTGTACTTTTTTGAGAACTTGGCTATCTGATGTAGAAAGAATTCATCAATATCTTCTGCTTGTCCAGGCGGCCTATAGTGAATGCCTATATTAGTGTCCTTTCTGTTCTCTCATTATATTCTTACCCAAACATTTTCTACAGAACTACTATTCTCTGAAGCCTAAATCTCTGTGGCGATGATTTTTTTCATAATAACGCAACACCTCCGCCTATTATTAAATCTATTTCTTATAAATAAGTTGTATCCTTCAAGCCTTGTATTCCAATCACATGTATCATTCCACCAAGTTCCATGATGCCTTTGAGATCATGTTTCTCTTCCTGTGTTAGGAGCTCCAATTCTCCTTGTTTGTTTCGCATGCTCTGTGCATTTGTGTAAAAACATTTTAGTTTGTCATCGGTGTCTCTTGCTCCTCCACTTTCCTTTTGAATTTTTTCTCTTTGTTCATTTTTTCCACTTCTAATACCAAGGTTCTCAATTGTTTCCTGCTTTGTTTCCAAAATGTGTAACATTTGTCAGGATGTCAGTGTTATGTTTTAGTTTTAATATACCCTCGGACATCTTTTCAGTTTGTAAGGTGATGGAGGAGCTTGCTCACTCCTCCATTGAAGACTAGAACAGCTGTGGCCACCCCACAGATAAAAGTCTGCAGCAGCGGAAGAAGCCCCACCTCCTCAATGACACAGTCATGATAAAGAAAGGCCAGCTCCGCATTGGTGATGTGACTGTCACATCAACAGTGTCAGATCTAATAGGTGAAGGCACTATAAAAATGCCAAACCGGAGAAACTGTAGGAGTTGGTGAAGCAGTCCAAGAAGTGGCTTAGACCACATTCCCTGCTGGTGATCCAACAGATCAACAGCCCAGCAGACCAGGGCCACAAGAAAAACAGCAGAATAAGAAGCCTTAACACAATTTACGAACATCCCTGCCTTCTGCTAGCTGTGGAAAGCAAGCATCCTTATCTGCCAGCTATAGAGCCCAAGGGTCCCTGTCCTCCAGGTGAAGAGGAACAGTGCTCCCTCTGCCTGCTATCACTTGGTTTTTCTTTGCTAAACCACCACCACCAAATTATTCAGCTTGTTAATTGCTTTAGCCACATGCCTTTATACAAATTGTCCGATTCTGAATAATGTGAAGAACAAAGTTACAAACATGCGCACACTGTATAAATCCTACTAGTCACGTAGGCAGTGCCAATCAGCATGATTACACTCTGGACTATATTCATGCTCATTGTGGCGTGACGGACTTCTAAAAGAGGCTTCAAGAATCACCAGAATCTGTGTTGAAATTTTTTTTCATTCTTTCTCCGGGATTGATGGTGCGCAAGTGAAGCCAAAGCTATTGCACCTTGCTTCACCAATCAAGGCAGAAGACAGAGTGAACAAAGTTTTAGCAGAGATTTTGGTAACATCAGAGCCTCTTTAGGATGTCTGTCACTGTGTTTTTGGATTAGAACCTGCAACCTCCTGCACTCTGAGCGGCAGCCCTTCATACTGAGCTCGTCCTTGTCTCCTGCTCCATGTTCCTGGTTCTGTGTCTTCCCTGTCTAGTCCACCCCATGTCTTGTTCCTTCCCCAATTAACCCTCTATATAAACCTGGCCCTGCCACTCCCTACTTGCATGATTATTCTGCTTCACAGCACTATTTGATCAAGCTCCACATTACCTGCTCCACCACTATTTCTGCAAGACTACCTGATAACAACTTCTGGCTTCCATTTGACTATGCTTTCCTCCTCATCCATTGTACTGCAACTGTGACTACCTACCAACGACCTCCATGAGCGATTAGTGGAATAATCGGTTTGTGTTGGTATCTACATTGTCTGTGGAAAGGCAGATGCTTCTGTCAGTTATCATACCCCCAGCTAAGCTGAACAACCTTTCTGGTAGCACACTTGAAGACACATATCTCTGAAGCATGTTGTGTAAGCTCTGGCCACTTGTACAACTTACACAAACAGAAATCAAGGGAGCAAACGCCATGTTTGAGTGCATCCACGTGGGAGCTAACATACTCTTGGACTATCATGGATAAGTGCTGTCTGTGACTGTCAGTCCGGCACTGTGGTTTTGCTGCAGACTGCGATGGGCTGAAAAAACTATGCCACACCTCTGTTAGACCTCCCCTACCAACAATGGTGATGCTACTGTGGCAGCTTTCTACTACTCCACCATGAGCAGCAGAGCTGTGATCTATGGCAGATGCATCCCTGTTACCATGGGGAAATGCTGTGCTCAAGCTGCTTAACAGTCTGTGCTTATAGTACTACATTTTAAGGGTTCTTCTCCACTGCCAGAATGAGATTTGTTATTTCGGCCTTGGAGTGGGGATCAAGGAGGGTGGCCACCAAGCAATGATCTGATGTTTTGATGTGGGCTATTACAAGCAATGAACCATAAAAACACTCATATGATTTAAAGTGCCTAAGGGTGAAGGCCCACATTCCTTGGGGTCAGGGTAAGAGTGTTCTCTGCCTAGTCCCACCCTCCACTTAGAATAGCTGGGTTTAGTCATGGATGGAAGGAATTTTGCATAGCCCCCATCCATGACTCTGGTTCTATATTATTCCCTTTTTCTTCTTCCTCTGCTATACTTCTCCCACGAGTGGAGAAATGTGTTGGAGAAGATGCCGCCTTTTCTTGCCCAAAGTCACCCTCCCTGCGGTGTTGAGTAATGGTGCACTGGCCAGACAGTTGTGAGATTGGTGACCCTTCTCCTCCTGTTTCAACCATTTTAGATGCTTCCTCAAAGCAGGCTAAAATGGCACACACGTCTTTAATCTGCAACCACTCCACAAGCATCAAGTGACCGACCTCCATACAGTGTCTACGAATGGCATACACCATCTTGTACTTCATGATCACTTGCTGTTCTTGGCTTAGCCTCTAGAACAGTTGGGTGCAGTAATCGGAATGTTTGCAGAATTCGGAATGCTGGCAGTATTCTGAATTTAGGAATGTTTGCAGTATTCGGAATGTTGGCAGTGTTTGGAATGTTTGCAGTATTCGGAATGTTGGCAGTGTTTGGAATGTTGGAATATTGCAGTATATGGAAAGCTGAAATGTTGGCAGCATTGGAATATTAGAAAATTTACAGTATTTGGAATGTTAGAATGCTTGCACTGTTTGGAATGTTTGTAATAATCGAAATGTTGCCAGTATTCGGAATGTTAGAATTTTTACAGTAGAGCAGCAACTGAGCTGCAAGTAAAAGAGGATGACGCTACTCACATCCAATCCTTCATGATACAAACTTTATTCTAGACATAAGTCCTTTGCATCACCTGCAATATTTCGACTGGGTACTCCAGTCTTTGTCAAGAATATGCAGGCATATCAAACACATACATTTATATCCACCCTCCACCAATCATGTGACACCACAATTAAAAAACACATCTACTTGTTAAACACACCTGTCCCCAGGAGCCATGAGCTGGTCGGCACCTGAAAAGCCACTCTAGCTATGTGCAACATATGTCAGGTTAATGCAGTCCCAAGTGTGGTCCTCATCTAAAAAGCCTTGGGTGGCACAGAGTACTAAGGCAGCAGCATGCATTCAAAGCTCTCTCTCACAACTTGAAGGCTGCAGGTTTAATCCCCGCATGGCTCAAGCAAGTCAGCTCAAGGTTAGTCTGAATTTCTACTATATATTTACACACAATATCTATGTCTCCCAACTGATCTAACAGAAATCATATCTCACCATCTGCAAAGCAGCTCCCAGCTTTTGTTTCCTATATCATATTATGATGATGTTGTTATATTCTATCTAGTCTGATGGAAACTGTATTACATAATCATGGGTAGTAAACCCCAACCTATGTATAAAAACTAAACTATTTGTACTAATGGCAGTGTACCATATGTGAAACAACAGGAAGAATATCTGGAAGTTGAAATATCTGCACTGGCTGCATGATGTGGTGAACCCTGTAGTAGTCAAGCTCCCATTTGTACAAGGATGCAAATGGCGAATGCCATCCCCATGCCTTACTACCACCAATATGGAATACTCAAATTGTACATAATAAGAGCCATTCAGAGAAGCATGCAGCACAAAATATCTTTATTGAAATATAACAACTGACAAAAATAGGCACAATGCGCCCGAACACAAAAAGCATGTCTAGACCAAGCACGTCCGCAGCTAACATTCGGAATACTGCCAACATTCTGAACACGTCCAGTATTCTGAATATTGCACACAGCTTCCAGGTATTCTTCCTGTTGTTTTACATATAGTACACTGCCAATAGTACAAATAGTTTGATTTACTACCCATGATTATGTAATACAGTTTCCATCAGTCTAGATAGAATGTAACAATGTCAGCATAAAATGATATAGGAAACAAAAGTGGGGAGCTGGTTTGCCATAGGTCAGTTGAGAGATATAGATATTGTCTGTGTATATACATATAGTAGAAATTCAGGCTGACCTTGAGCTGACTTGGCTCAGCCATGCAGGAATTGAGCCTGCAGCCTTTGGGTTGTGAGAGAAAGCTTTAGACTGCATGCCTTGGCACTCTGCGCCACACAAGGCTCTTTCGATGAGAATCACGCGGGGCTGTATTAACCTGACATATGTTGCACATAGCTAGAGTGGATTTTCAGGTGCCGACGAGCTCATGGCCCCTGGGGACAGGTGTGTTTAACAAGTAGGTGTGCTTATAATTGTTGTGTCACATGATTGGTGGAGAGTGAATAAAAATGAATGTGTTTGCATATGTCTGTATATGCTTAACAAAGACTGGAGTACCCAATTGAAACATTGCAGGTGATGCAGTGGACTGATGTCTAGAATAAATTTGGTACACTGCCATTAGTGCAAATAGTTTAGTTTTTACACATGGGTTGTGGTTAACTACCCATGATTATGTAATACAGTTTCCATCAGTCTAGATAGAATGTAGTGTCAGCATAATATGATATAGGAAACAAAAGTGGGGAGCTGGTTTGCAGATGGTGAGATGTGATTTCTGATAGGTTGGTTAATTTAGCTATTGTGTGTGTATATATATATATAAGAAATTCAGGCTGACCTTGAGCCATGGAGGGATGGAACATGTAGCCTTTGGGTTGTGGGTGAAAACTTTGCACTGCATGCTGCTGTGTTAGCACTCAGCACCACACAAGGCTCTTTTGAAGAGAATCCCACTTGGGACTGTATTAACTTGACATATGTTGCACATAGCTATAATGGATTTTCAGGTACCAACCAGCTCATGGCCCCTGGGGACAGGTGTGTTTAACAAGTAGGTGTGTTTTTTAATTGTGGTGTCACATGATTGGTGGAGGGTGGATATAAGTGTATGTGTTTGCATATGCTTGATATAGACTGGAGTATCCAGTTGACATGGTGCAGGTGATACAGTGGACTGATGTCTAGAATATAGTTTGCATCCTGAAGGATTGGATGTGAGTATCGTCGTACTCTTTTACTTGCACCTCAGTTGCTGCTCAACACTATGCATGTATTTGGGACCGTATGTTTTGGATCTTGAAGTCTGGATCCTGCTTTAGAGTGTGCAGCATTGCTTTTCTTTGCTCTCCTGGGAGGGATTGGCCTATGGTGCCGCTTTTATAACTGTGTTTTTTGTGGGTGGCATTTTTACAGTATTTGGAATGTTTGCAGTGGTCAGTGTGTCGGAATGTTTGCAGTAGTCTTAATATTGGGTGTGTTTGGAAAGTTGGTATTATTGCAGTATTCAGAATGTTTGCAGTACTTGGAATCTTGGCAGTATTTGGAATGTCAGAATGTGTGCAATATCCGGAATACTGGACATATTTGGAATGTTTTCAGTATCTGGACTGTTGGAATGTTTGCAATATTTGGAATGTTGGCAGTATTTGGAATGTCACAATGTGTGCAGTATTTGGGGTGTTTCCAGAATGTGTGCACCATTTGGAATGTCTCTGGAATGTTGGCAGTTAGAGATGAGCGAGTACCAAAATGCTCGGGTGCTCGTTACTTGAGGCAAACTTTTCGTAATGCTCGAGAGCTCGTTTTGAGTAATGAACCCCATTGAAGTCAACGGGGGACTCGAGCATTTTTCAAGCTGACTGATGCTTTGCATGGGGGAGGTTGTGTGAAACACCTGAAAACATCGGAAAATCATGGAAACGCCACAGAAACGGATAGGGAACGGCATGGGCAGCATGCCTGGGTGCATCTGAGGCTCCTAGGTCCCACTATTAAACCAAATTGGGGGCAAGAGCCTGGTGGTCACCCCCCCTAACAAGTTACTTGGGACAGATCATAAGCAGCAAGGCAGATGCACTGGCACATCTTAGCTAAGCACCAGACTAGCTGCAACCAAGGACAATCACCACCTGCAGGTGACACCACTGCCTCTTCTCCTGAGTTACATGACCACAATGCTGTCCAAAGCCCCCCCACCCCCACGCACAAGCCTGCGTCCACAGCGCACACAAACTTTCCCTGTGCAGCGTTCAGCTGCCCTCATGCCACACGCTCGCTCGATAGCCACACTACCCTCATGTCTATTTATAAGTGTGTATTGGATGAGGAGGAACCGGAGACACACTGCAGAGGGTTAGCAGGGCCAGGCAGTGACCCTCTTTGAAATTGAGGGCGATAGCCCACAATGCTCATGAGAATTGCTGATAAATTAACTTACACGGTCATAATTCCAATCCCATGCCACCTCCATCACAAAATTGTCAGGAACTGCAAACATGGGCATAAAGATGCCAGTACTTCTACACATCCACACAATGCAGCAGTGCATACTAACACCAAAGATTGGCTTGAAGCAGGAGGTGTCGCAAAAGTAGCCACCACAGGTATACAGTGACCCTGTGAAAGTCTCATTAAATCAGTTAAGCTTCCTGTGAATGCTCCAATCTAGTATCTCGGATAACTGTGGTAAAATGAGAGATAATACATGGTGACCAGCGTTGTTCCCCAGACCCCAAGGAGTAGGTGGCATAATAAGCCCGAGAAACCGTGACCGAGGTAGGACTTGCAGTCCTCTGTGTGGGAACCACATGAGCGGGCCCAGGGTCAGACTCGGTCCCAGCCTCCACCTGGTTGACCCAATGTGCTGTCAGTTACGGTTCCTCTCATTGCTCCAAAGACTTGATGAACCACGAAGTTACACAGGCCAAACCTGGCACAGTAGCAATAGTATAGGTAGACCCCAGAAAACTTTCTGTAGCAATAGTATAGGTGAACCCCTGAAACATTGGTGTACCAACAGTATAGGCGAACGCCTGAAAAAAATATGTTTACCCGGACGGCAGGTGAAACCCATAAACATTTTTTAAAGATAGAGGTTGTTGTTGCTTAATTTGTAACAGAGCCTGGAGGCAGCCCTCTGAAAAAAAATCTTTTTTTTTTTGGTCCGCAGAGAAATTGGCAGTTCAGCGTGACTACTTGCTGTTTTAGGAGGAGGAGTAAGATCTGAAAGGGATAGACCAAACTACTTCTCCCCTTTATTTGGGGTGGTAGAGAATGCATATTTCTCCTGTTGCAGCTAAAAGAATTTTTAGGATTCGCTGCTTTCCACCGGTGGGGAAATCCAGCCTTTGTTCATCTTAATCAGTTGACAGGCGGATACGCTTATCCATGATGATTTCTCCTCAGCAGCACTAAACACCTTCCCTGATAAGATGCTAGCGGCAGGCAGGCCAGCACCTTCAGGGGGTACAGCGCAAGGTCGTGCCACATGTCCAGCTTTGACACCAAATAGGTGTATGGAGCAGAGGCCTCACGGAGGATGGTGGTATGGTCGGCTATGTACTCACCATCTTTTTACAGAGCTCCCTCTGACTCGGCCTTGACTGGGGAGTGGTGACAGTCAGGCTGGGGAGCCATAAAACTGGCAAAGGCCTTGGTGAGTGTTCCCCTGCCTGCGCTGGTTATGCTGCCTGATCCCCACACCTCCCCTGCTACTTGGCCCTCTGAACTACATCTTCTACTGCTAGTGCTGTCAGATGGGAACTTTTGCGTCACTTTTTCCACCAGGGCTCTGTCGCATTGCATCACTCTTGTACCCCTTTCCTCTTCAGGAATGAGACTGGAAAGGTTCTCCTTATACTGTAGATCTAGAAGGGTGTACACCCAGTAATCCGTGTTGGCCAGAATGTGTCTAATGCGAGGTTCACGGGAAAGGCAGCCATGTGTGCCAGGATCCCAGTACGCAACACATCGCTGTCCTCACTAGGAGGATGACTCCTCCTCCCTCCGGCCATCATTAGCATTACCATCCCGCTGCTTTGCCTGCTGAGAAGTTTGCTGCTAAGCATAAAGGCCAACAATTTGCAGTTAGAACAGGAGATGGGGGGGATTATAGTATGTCGCTTGATAGCCAGACCACCCTCACATCTATATCTCAGCACGTGGAGGAGGAGTAAAATTCCAGCTTGTGAGACTGACTACCACTCCACTGCCCATGTTGCAGCTGGTATTCCACGATTGCTCTACGCTGTTTGTACAGCCTGGCCAACATGTGCAGCGTAGAATTCCAGCATGTAGGTACGTCGCACAGCAGTCGGTGGTCTGGCAGCTGAAACCGACGTTGCAGGGTCCTCAGGGTGGCAGCATCCGTGATGGACTTGCAAAAATGTGTGCAGACGTGGTGCACCTTGCCGAGCAGATCAGACAAGTGTGGCTAGCTTTTCAGAAACCGCTGAACCACCAGATTGAAGACATGGACCACACATGGCACGTGTGTGAGGCTGTGAGCCACCACCAGGTTACGGCCATTGTCACACACGACCATGCCCTGTTGAAGGCTCAGCAGCGAAAGCCAGAGGTGCTCTGTCAGACCCTGTAACAGCTCGGGGGGCCGTGTGCCTCTTGTCACCTAAGCTGATTAGTTTCAGCATGGCTTGCTGCCGCTTGCCCACCACTGTGCTGCCGCGTGCTTCCGACCGCTGGCGACGTGTTCCCACTTCTTAATTGAGAAGTTGAAGTGGCGGAGGGTGGGGTTTTGGAGGAGGTGGCATAATACGATGCAGAAACCATCACTGACGTAAGACCCGCTATCCTCGGCGTGGTTAGCGCGTGAGCGGTCCCAGGCTCTGACTCGGTCCCAGCCTCCACCAAGTTCACCCAATGTGCCGTCAGGGAGATGTAGTGTCCCTGCCCACCAGTACTTGTCAACATGTCCGTGGTTAAGTAACCGCGTTGGTGAGAGCATGGTTTATGTTGCGGGAGACGTGCTGGTGTAGGGCGGGGATGGCACATTGGGGAAAAAATAGTGGCGACTGGGGACCAAGTAGTGCGGGGCCGCAGCCGCCATCATGGTTTTGAAAGCCTCCGTTTCAACAAGCCTGTATGGCAGCATCTCCAGGCTGATTAATTTGGCAATGTGCACGTTTAAAGCTTGTGCATGTGGGTGGGTGGTGGTGTATTTCTGCTTTCGCTCCAATGCTGTGCTGGGAGACATTGCTAGAGGCCGTGGAGGAACGTGGAGGTGAGGGTGTGAGTGCAGGCCGGGAGGCGCTCGTGCCTGCATCCTAGGAGGGGGATTGGATCTGTGTGGCAGGTTGTGGCACAGGGGAAGAGGTAGTGGTGTGACCTGGAGATGGTGAATGGCCTTCGTTCTAAATCGTGGGGTGCCTGAATATGCCTGCGAACGCTGGGGGTGGTGAGGCTGGTAGTAGTGGCTCCCCGGCTGATCTTGGTGCGGCACAGGTTGCACACCACTGGTCGTCCACACTTTCACTAGAAAAACATCCACACCTTTGAACACCTAGCTCTCTGCACGGAGGCTTGCCACGAGGGGGTGCTTAGGGAAACAGTTGGGGGATTCTTTGCTCTGGCCCTGCCGCTCCCCCTGGCCACCCCACTGCCTCTTCCAAGCTATCCTGCTGCTGCACTTGCCTCCCCCCTCTGACACCCTGTCTTCCGTAGGCTTAGCAAGCCAGGTGGGGTCAGTCACCTCATCGTCCAGCAGCTCTACCTCCGAATCCTTTGTGCGCTCCTCCCTCGGACTTACTGCCCTTAGAACGACCTCACTGAGAGATAACTCTGTCTCATCATTTTCATCCACAAAAAGCACTTGAGACAGTTACCGGAAGTCCCCAGCCTCATCACCCGGACTCTGGGAACTTTCCAAATGTTGGGCATCGGTCACGACAAACTCAGGTGAGAGAGGAATCGTTTTTTCCCACTCAGGGCAGGGACCCAAGGACAGTTCCTGGGAGTCTGCCTGCTCAGAATGTCACTTTCATGGAGGAAGGAGGAGCAGCCAGAGGAATTAAGAATGCAGTCCCTAGGCCGGGAGTAGTGGACTGCGTAGAAGACTGGCAGTTTGATACACTGCTGGACACGTTATCTGCAGAACACAACAGGACTTGCTCGCACTGCTCTGCTTGTAATAAAAGTCTACCACGTGAACCCGCAAACTATGATATGAAGCTGGGGAGTGTAGAGACTTGGCGCTCTCCTAATCCCTCAGCAGCCAGCTGTAATTCACCCTACCCAGGACCTCGGCTTGTGTCCACACCCTCACTTGGATGTCCACGCCCTCGACCCTTACCCCTACTCCTCATCATGTCGGATTAAGGATCAAGCAGGGCCCAAATAAATTACCCCACTGTATAGCGCTAAGAACTGGGGCTAATTCACCGCACACAGAGACTTGTAGATACCAGAGGCTCTATGCTGTGACTGGAAAAAATTAAACCGCTGTCTTGCATTGATACCTAGGGGTCACTTACCGCTCAGACTTGTAGATAATAGAGGCTCTATGGAGTGGCAGAAAACTATTACCCAGTGGATAGTGCTGATAACTGCGACTATTTCACCACACCCAAGGAAAGGGTATTGTGAGGTGCTCTGCACAGGGGCAGAAAACTATAAAGCCAATGAATAGTGCAGATAACTGTGGCAACTTCACCCAACACGGAGAATGGTATCTGTGAAATGCACTGCAGGGGCCCAGGAAATATTAGCATACTGTTTAGCGATGTAACTCTGCCTAATGCACTGCACACAGAGAATGGTATAGGTGAAATGCTCTGCACAGGCCTAGATGCTTAAAAAAAAAAAGGTGCACTACTGCTCCCAGCCAGCCACAAAAGTAATGCACACACAATGAGAAGTAGCCCTAAGAAGAACCATTGGGGTTCTTGAAGAGAGGATCCTTAATCTAATACTTTCCCTATATCAGCAGCAGCTCTTTCCCTAACCTCTGCCACCATGCGTCTGAGACAAGCCATGGGCGGCACCAGTTTAAGTACTCGGCGGTCACCTGATCGGCCAAGCCACTCACTGCTGTAGACGTGCACAAGGCTGGCACATCACAGCAGGAAGTGGTAAAGCCTTGCCGCATGTTTATTGGCTAAATGGTGCTATACATGCGTGGAAGGGAAATGAAAGTGACTCAAGTATCGCGTGTAGTCTAATGCTCAAAAGTGTGTGTGCTCGCTTATTTCTATTTGCAGTATTTGGAATGTCGGCAGCATTTGGAGTGTCTCTGGAATGTCGGCAGCATTTGGAGTGTCTCTGGAATGTCGGCAGCATTTGGAATATTGGCAGTATTTGGAATGTCTCTGGAATGTTTGCGGTATTGGGAGTGTCTCTGGAATGCTGGTAGTATATGGAATGTTTGCAGTATTTGGAATGCTTCCAGTATTTGGAATGTTTCTGGAATGTTTGCAGTATTTGGAATGTTTCTGGAATGTTTGCAGTATTTGGTAGGTCTCTGGAATGTTGGCAGTATTTGGAATGTCTTTGGAATGTTGGCAGTATTTGGAATGCTTGCAGTATTTGGAATGTTTCTGGAATGTTGGCAGTATTTGGAATGTATTTGGAATGTTGGCAGTATTTGGAATGTTTCTGGAGTGTTGGCTGTATTTGGAATGCTTGCAGTATTTGGAATGTTGGCAGTATTTGGAATGTCTCTGGGATGTTGGCAGTATTTGGAATGTTTGCAGTATTTAAAATGTATTGGGAGTGTTTGGCGGTATTGGGAGTGTTTGGCGGTATTGGGAGTGTTTGGCGGTATTGGGATTGTCTCTGGAATGTCGGCAGTATTTGGAATGTCGGCAGTATTTGGAATGTCGGCAGTATTTGGAATGTTGGCAGTATTTGGAATGTTTGCAGTATTTGGAATGTTGGCAGTACTTGGTGTCTCTGGAATGTTTGCAGTATTTGGAATGTCTGCAGTATTTGGAATGTCTACAGTATTTGGAATGTCTGCAGTATTTGGAATGTTGTAGTATTTGGAATGTTGTAGTATTTGGAATGTTGCAGTATTTGGAATGTTGCAGTATTTGGAATGTCTGCAGTATTTGGAATGTTTGCAGTATTTGGAAGTCTCTGGAATGTGGGCAGTATTTTGAATGTTGGCAGTATTTGGAATGTCTCTGGAACGTGGGCAGTATTTGGAACGTGGGCAGTATTTGGAACGTGGGCAGTATTTGGAATGTCTCTGGAATGTTTGCAGTATTTGGAATGTTTGCAGTATTTGGAATGTCTCTGGAATGTGGGCAGTGTTTGGCAGTATTTGGAACGTTGGCAGTATTTGGAAAGTCTCTGGAATGTTGGCAGTATTTGGAATGTTGGCAGTATTTGGAATGTCTCTGGAATGTTGGCAGTATTTGGAATGTTGGCAGTATTTGGAATGTTGGCAGTATTTGGAATGTCTCTGGAATGTTGGCAGTATTTGGAATGTTGGCAGTATTTGGAATGTTGGCAGTATTTGGAATGTCTTTGGAATGTCTGCAGTATGTGGAATGTTGCAGTATGTGGAATGTTGCAGTATTTGGAATGTTGCAGTATTTGGAATGTCTGCAGTATTTGGAATGTTTGCAGTATTTGGAAGTCTCTGGAATGTGGCAGTATTTTGAATGTTGGCAGTATTTGGAATGTCTCTGGAACGTTGGCAGTATTTGGAACGTGGGCAGTATTTGGAATGTCTCTGGAATGTTTGCAGTATTTGGAATGTTTGCAGTATTTGGAATGTCTCTGGAATGTGGGCAGTATTTGGCAGTATTTGGAACGTTGGCAGTATTTGGAACGTCTCTGGAATTTTGGCAGTATTTTGAATGTTGGCAGTATTTGGAATGTCTCTGGAATGTTGGCAGTCTCTGGAATGTTGGCAGTATTTGGAATGTCTCTGGAATGTTGGCAGTATTTGGAATGTCTCTGGAATGTTGGCAGTATTTGGAATGTTGGCAGTATTTGGAATGTTGGCAGTATTTGGAATGTCTCTGGAATGTGGGCAGTATTTGGAATGTCTGCAGTATTTGGAATGTCGGCAGTATTTGGAATGTCGGCAGTATTTGGAATGTCGGCAGTATTTGGAATGTTGGCAGTATTTGGAATGTCTCTGGAATGTCTGCAGTATGTGGAATGTCTGCAGTATGTGGAATGTCTGCAGTATGTGGAATGTCTGCAGTATGTGGAATGTCTGCAGTATGTGGAATGTTTGCAGTATTTGGAATGTTTGCAGTATTTGGAATGTTTGCAGTATTTGGAATGTTTGCAGTATTTGGAATGTTTGCAGTATTTGGAAGTCTCTGGAATGTGGCAGTATTTTGAATGTTGGCAGTATTTGGAATGTCTCTGGAACGTGGGCAGTATTTGGAACGTGGGCAGTATTTGGAACTTGGGCAGTATTTGGAATGTCTCTGGAATGTTTGCAGTATTTGGAATGTTTGCAGTATTTGGAATGTCTCTGGAATGTGGGCAGTATTTGGCAGTATTTGGAACGTTGGCAGTATTTTGAACGTCTCTGGAATGTTGGCAGTATTTGAAATGTTGACAGTATTTGGAATGTTGGCAGTATTTGGAATGTCTCTGGAATGTTGGCAGTCTCTGGAACGTTGGCAGTATTTGGAACGTCTCTGGAATGTTGGCAGTATTTGGAATGTTGGCAGTAATTGGAATGTTTGCAGTATTTGGAATGTCTCTGGAATGTGGGCAGTATTTGGAATGTTGGCCGTATTTGGAATGTCTCTGGAACATTGGCAGTATTTGGAACGTTGGCAGTATTTCGAATGTCTCTGAAACGTTGGCAGTATTGGGATTGTCTCTGGAATGTTTGCAGTATTTGGAATGTTGGCAGTATTTGGAATGTCTCTGAAACGTTGGCAGTATTGGGATTGTCTCTGGAATGTTTGCAGTATTTGGAATGTTTGCAGTATTTGGAATGTCTCTGGAAAGTCTGCAGTATTTGGAATGTTGGCAGTATTTGGAATGTTGGCAGTATTTGGAATGTTGGCAGTATTTGGAATGTTGGCAGTATTTGGAATGTCTCTGGAATGTTGGCAGCATTTGGAATGTTGGCAGTATTTGGAATGTTGGCAGTATTTGGAATGTTGGCAGTATTTGGAATGTTGGCAGTATTTGGAATGTTGGCAGTATTCGCAATGTTGGCAGTATTCGCAATGTTGGCAGTATTCGCAATGTTGGCAGTATTCGCAATGTTGGCAGTATTTGGAATGTCTCTGGAATGTCTGCAGTATTTGGAATGTCTGCAGTATTTGGAATGTCTGCAGTATTTGGAATGTCTGCAGTATTTGGAATGTTGGCAGTATTTGGAATGTCTCTGGAATGTTTGCAGTATTTGGAATGTCTACAGTATTTGGAATGTCTGCAGTATTTGGAATGTCTGCAGTATTTGGAAGTCTCTGGAATGTGGGCAGTATTTTGAATGTTGGCAGTATTTGGAATGTCTCTGGAACGTTGGCAGTATTTGGAACGTGGGCAGTATTTGGAACGTGGGCAGTATTTGGAATGTCTCTGGAATGTGGGCAGTATTTGGCTGTATTTGGAACGTTGGCAGTATTTGGAACGTCTCTGGAATGTTAGCAGTATTTGGAATGTTGACAGTATTTGGAATGTTGGCAGTATTTGGAATGTCTCTGGAATGTTGGCAGTATTTGGAATGTCTCTGGAATGTTGGCAGTATTTGGAATGTCTCTGGAATGTTGGCAGTATTTGGAATGTTGGCAGTATTTGGAATGTTGGCAGTATTTGGAATGTGGCAGTATTTGGAATGTGGCAATATTTGGAATGTGGCAGTATTTGGAATGTTGGCAGTAATTGGAATGTTTGCAGTATTTGTTATGTCTCTGGAATGTGGGCAGTATTTGGCAGTATTTGGAACGTTGGCAGTGTTTGGAATGTCTCTGGAATGTTTGCAGTATTTGGAATGTTGGCAGTATTTGGAATGTCTCTGAAACGTTGGCAGTATTGGGATTGTCTCTGGAAGGTCGGCAGTATTTGGAAGGTCGGCAGTATTTGGAAGGTCGGCAGTATTTGGAAGGTCGGCAGTATTTGGAAGGTCGGCAGTATTTGGAAGGTCGGCAGTATTTGGAAGGTCGGCAGTATTTGGAAGGTCGGCAGTATTTGGAATGTTGGCAGTATTCGGAATGTTGGCAGTATTTGGAATGTCTCTGGAATGTCTGCAGTATTTGGAATGTCTGCAGTATTTGGAATGTCTGCAGTATTTGGAATGTCGGCAGTATTTGGAATGTTGGCAGTATTTGGAATGTCTCTGGAATGTTTGCAGTATATGGAATGTTTGCAGTATTTGGAATGTCTCTGGAATGTGGGCAGTGTTTGGCAGTATTTGGAACGTTGGCAGTATTTGGAACGTCTCTGGAATGTCTGCAGTATTTGGAATGTCGGCAGTATTTGGAATGTTGGCCGTATTTGGAATGTCTCTGGAACATTGGCAGTATTTGGAACGTTGGCAGTATTTCGAATGTCTCTGGAATGTTTGCAGTATTTGGAATGTTGGCAGTATTTGGAATGTCTCTGAAACGTTGGCAGTATTGTAATTGTCTCTGGAATGTTTGCAGTATTTGGAATGTTTGCAGTATTTGGAATGTCTCTGGAAAGTCTGCAGTATTTGGAAAGTCTGCAGTATTTGGAATGTTGGCAGTATTTGGAATGTTGGCAGTATTTGGAATGTTGGCAGTATTTGGAATGTCTCTGGAATGTTGGCAGCATTTGGAATGTTGGCAGTATTCGCAGTGTTGGCAGTATTCGCAGTGTTGGCAGTATTCGCAATGTTGGCAGTATTTGGAATGTCTCTGGAATGTCTGCAGTATTTGGAATGTCTGCAGTATTTGGAATGTCTGCAGTATTTGGAATGTCTGCAGTATTTGGAATGCCTGCAGTATTTGGAATGTCGGCAGTATTTGGAATGTTGGCAGTATTTGGAATGTTGGCAGTATTTGGAATGTCTCTGGAATGTCTACAGTATTTGGAATGTCTACAGTATTTGGAATGTCTGCAGTATTTGGAATGTCTGCAGTATTTGGAATGTTTGCAGTATTTGGAAGTCTCTGGAATGTGGGCAGTATTTTGAATGTTGGCAGTATTTGGAATGTCTATGGAACGTTGGCAGAATTTGGAACGTGGGCAGTATTTGGAACGTGGGCAGTATTTGGAATGTCTCTGGAATGTTTGCAGTATTTGGAATGTTTGCAGTATTTGGAATGTCTCTGGAATGTGGGCAGTGTTTGGAATGTTGGCAGTATTTGGAATGTTGGCAGTATTTGGAATGTCTCTGGAATGTCGGCAGTATTTGGAATGTCGGCAGTATTTGGAATGTTGGCAGTATTTGGAATGTCTCTGGAATGTTTGCAGTATTTGGAATGTCTGCAGTATTTGGAATGTTGCAGTATTTGGAATGTTGCAGTATTTGGAATGTCTGCAGTATTTGGAATGTCTGCAGTATTTGGAATGTTTGCAGTATTTGGAAGTCTCTGGAATGTGGGCAGTATTTTGAATGTTGGCAGTATTTGGAATGTCTCTGGAACGTTGGCAGTATTTGGAACGTGGGCAGTATTTGGAATGTCTCTGGAATGTGGGCAGTATTTGGCTGTATTTGGAACGTTGGCAGTATTTGGAACGTCTCTGGAATGTTAGCAGTATTTGGAATGTTGGCAGTATTTGGAATGTCTCTGGAATGTTGGCAGTATTTGGAATGTTGGCAGTATTTGGAATGTTGGCAGTATTTGGAATGTTGGCAGTATTTGGAATGTTGGCAGTATTTGGAATGTTGGCAGTATTTGGAATGTTGGCAGTATTTGGAATGTGGCAGTATTTGGAATGTGGCAGTATTTGGAATGTTGGCAGTAATTGGAATGTTTGCAGTATTTGGAATGTCTCTGGAATGTGGGCAGTATTTGGCAGTATTTGGAATGTCTCTGGAATGTTTGCAGTATTTGGAATGTTGGCAGTATTTGGAATGTCTCTGAAACGTTGGCAGCATTGGGATTGTCTCTGGAATGTCTGCAGTATTTGGAATGTTGGCAGTATTTGAAATGTTGGCAGTATTTAGAATGTCCCTGGAATGTTGGCAGTATTTGGAATGTTGGCAATATTCGCAATGTTGGCAGTATTTGGAATGTCTCTGGAATGTCTGCAGTATTTGGAATGTCTGCAGTATTTGGAAGGTCGGCAGTATTTGGAAGGTCGGCAGTATTTGGAATATCTCTGGAATGTTGGCAGTATTTGGAACGTTGGCAGTATTTGGAACGTTGGCAGTATTTGGAACGTTGGCAGTATTTGGAACGTTGGCAGTATTTGGAACGTTGGCAGTATTTGGAATGTTGGCAGTATTTGGAATGTTGGCAGTATTTGGAATGTTGGCAGTATTTGGAATGTCTCTGGAATGTTTGCAGTATTTGGAATGTCGGCAGTATTTGGAATGTCGGCAGTATTTGGAATGTCGGCAGTATTTGGAATGTTGGCAGTATTTGGAATGTCTCTGGAATGTTTGCAGTATTTGGAATGTTTGCAGTATTTGGAATGTCTTTGGAATGTGGGCAGTAATTGGCAGTATTTGGAACGTTGGCAGTATTTGGAACGTCTCTGGAATGTTGGCAGTCTCTGGAATGTTGGCAGCATTTGGAATGTCTCTGGAATGTTGGCAGTATTTGGAATGTTGGCAAAATTTGGAATGTTGGCAGTATTTGGAATGTCTCTGGAATGTGGGCAGTATTTGGAATGTTGACAGTATTTGGAATGTTGGCAGTATTTGGAACGTCTCTGGAATGTTGGCAGTATTTGGAATGTTGACAGTATTTGGAATGTTGGCAGTATTTGGAATGTTGGCAGTATTTGGAATGTTGGCAGTATTTGGAATGTTGGCAGTATTCGCAGTGTTGGCAGTATTCGCAGTGTTGGCAGTATTCGCAGTGTTGGCAGTATTCGCAGTGTTGGCAGTATTCGCAGTGTTGGCAGTATTCGCAGTGTTGGCAGTATTCGCAGTGTTGGCAGTATTCGCAATGTTGGCAGTATTTGGAATGTCTCTGGAATGCCTGCAGTATTTGGAATGCCTGCAGTATTTGGAATGTTGGCAGTATTTGGAATGTTGGCAGTATTTGGAATGTTGGCAGTATTTGGAATGTCTCTGGAATGTTTGCAGTATTTGGAATGTCTACAGTATTTGGAATGTCTGCAGTATTTGGAATGTCTGCAGTATTTGGAATGTCTGCAGTATTTGGAATGTCTGCAGTATTTGGAATGTTTGCAGTATTTGGAAGTCTCTGGAATGTGGGCAGTATTTTGAATGTTGGCAGTATTTGGAATGTCTATGGAACGTTGGCAGAATTTGGAACGTGGGCAGTATTTGGAACGTGGGCAGTATTTGGAATGTCTCTGGAATGTTTGCAGTATTTGGAATGTTTGCAGTATTTGGAATGTCTCTGGAATGTGGGCAGTGTTTGGAATGTTGGCAGTATTTGGAATGTTGGCAGTATTTGGAATGTCTCTGGAATGTCGGCAGTATTTGGAATGTCGGCAGTATTTGGAATGTTCGCAGTATTTGGAATGTCTCTGGAATGTCTGCAGTATTTGGAATGTCGGCAGTATTTGGAATGTCGGCAGTATTTGGAATATTGGCAGTATTTGGAATGTCTCTGGAATGTTGCAGTATTTGGAATGTTGCAGTATTTGGAATGTTGCAGTATTTGGAATGTTGCAGTATTTGGAATGTTGCAGTATTTGGAATGTCTCTGGAACGTTGGCAGTATTTGGAACGTGGGCAGTATTTGGAACGTGGGCAGTATTTGGAATGTCTCTGGAATGTGGGCAGTATTTGGCTGTATTTGGAACGTTGGCAGTATTTGGAACGTCTCTGGAATGTTAGCAGTATTTGGAATGTTGGCAGTATTTGGAATGTCTCTGGAATGTTGGCAGTATTTGGAATGTTGGCAGTATTTGGAATGTGGCAGTATTTGGAATGTGGCAGTATTTGGAATGTGGCAGTATTTGGAATGTGGCAGTATTTGGAATGTTGGCAGTAATTGGAATGTTTGCAGTATTTGGAATGTCTCTGGAATGTGGGCAGTATTTGGCAGCATTTGGAATGTTGGCAGTATTCGCAGTGTTGGCAGTATTCGCAGTGTTGGCAGTATTCGCAGTGTTGGCAGTATTCGCAGTGTTGGCAGTATTCGCAATGTTGGCAGTATTCGCAATGTTGGCAGTATTCGCAATGTTGGCAGTATTCGCAATGTTGGCAGTATTTGGAATGTCTCTGGAATGTCTGCAGTATTTGGAATGTCTGCAGTATTTGGAATGTCTGCAGTATTTGGAATGCCTGCAGTATTTGGAATGTCGGCAGTATTTGGAATGTTGGCAGTATTTGGAATGTTGGCAGTATTTGGAATGTTGGCAGTATTTGGAATGTCTCTGGAATGTCTACAGTATTTGGAATGTCTACAGTATTTGGAATGTCTACAGTATTTGGAATGTCTGCAGTATTTGGAATGTCTGCAGTATTTGGAATGTTTGCAGTATTTGGAAGTCTCTGGAATGTGGGCAATATTTTGAATGTTGGCAGTATTTGGAATGTCTATGGAACGTTGGCAGAATTTGGAACGGGGGCAGTATTTGGAACGTGGGCAGTATTTGGAATGTCTCTGGAATGTTTGCAGTATTTGGAATGTTTGCAGTATTTGGAATGTCTCTGGAATGTGGGCAGTGTTTGGAATGTTGGCAGTATTTGGAATGTTGGCAGTATTTGGAATGTCTCTGGAATGTCGGCAGTATTTGGAATGTCGGCAGTATTTGGAATGTCGGCAGTATTTGGAATGTTGGCAGTATTTGGAATGTCTGCAGTATTTGGAATGTTGCAGTATTTGGAATGTCTGCAGTATTTGGAATGTTTGCAGTATTTGGAAGTCTCTGGAATGTGGGCAGTATTTTGAATGTTGGCAGTATTTGGAATGTCTCTGGAACGTGGGCAGTATTTGGAACGTGGGCAGTATTTGGAACGTGGGCAGTATTTGGAATGTCTCTGGAATGTGGGCAGTATTTGGCTGTATTTGGAACGTTGGCAGTATTTGGAACGTCTCTGGAATGTTAGCAGTATTTGGAATGTTGGCAGTATTTGGAATGTCTCTGGAATGTTGGCAGTATTTGGAATGTTGGCAGTATTTGGAATGTTGGCAGTATTTGGAATGTTGGCAGTATTTGGAATGTGGCAGTATTTGGAATGTGGCAGTATTTGGAATGTGGCAGTATTTGGAATGTTGGCAGTAATTGGAATGTTTGCAGTATTTGGAATGTCTCTGGAATGTGGGCAGTATTTGGCAGTATTTGGAACGTTGGCAGTATTTGGAATGTCTCTGGAATGTTTGCAGTATTTGGAATGTTGGCAGTATTTGGAATGTCTCTGAAACGTTGGCAGTATTGGGATTGTCTCTGGAATGTCTGCAGTATTTGGAATGTTGGCAGTATTTGAAATGTTGGCAGTATTTAGAATGTCCCTGGAATGTTGGCAGTATTTGGAATGTTGGCAATATTCGCAATGTTGGCAGTATTTGGAATGTCTCTGGAATGTCTGCAGTATTTGGAATGTCTGCAGTATTTGGAAGGTCGGCAGTATTTGGAAGGTCGGCAGTATTTGGAATATCTCTGGAATGTCGGCAGTATTTGGAATGTCGGCAGTATTTGGAATGTCGGCAGTATTTGGAATGTTGGCAGTATTTGGAATGTCTGCAGTATTTGGAATGTTGCAGTATTTGGAATGTCTGCAGTATTTGGAAGGTCGGCAGTATTTGGAAGGTCGGCAGTATTTGGAAGGTCGGCAGTATTTGGAAGGTCGGCAGTATTTGGAATATCTCTGGAATGTTGGCAGTATTTGGAACGTTGGCAGTATTTGGAACGTTGGCAGTATTTGGAACGTTGGCAGTATTTGGAATGTTGGCAGTATTTGGAACGTTGGCAGTATTTGGAACGTTGGCAGTATTTGGAATGTTGGCAGTATTTGGAATGTTGGCAGTATTTGGAATGTTGGCAGTATTTGGAATGTTGGCAGTATTTGGAATGTTGGCAGTATTTGGAATGTCTCTGGAATGTCGGCAGTATTTGGAATGTCGGCAGTATTTGGAATGTCGGCAGTATTTGGAATGTTGGCAGTATTTGGAATGTCTCTGGAATGTTTGCAGTATTTGGAATGTTTGCAGTATTTGGAATGTCTTTGGAATGTGGGCAGTGTTTGGCAGTATTTGGAACGTTGGCAGTATTTGGAACGTCTCTGGAATGTTGGCAGTCTCTGGAATGTTGGCAGCATTTGGAATGTCTCTGGAATGTTGGCAGTATTTGGAATGTTGGCAAAATTTGGAATGTTGGCAGTATTTGGAATGTTTCTGGAATGTGGGCAGTATTTGGAATGTTGACAGTATTTGGAATGTTGGCAGTATTTGGAACGTCTCTGGAATGTTGGCAGTATTTGGAATGTTGACAGTATTTGGAATGTTGGCAGTATTTGGAATGTTGGCAGTATTTGGAATGTTGGCAGTATTTGGAATGTCTCTGGAATGTTGGCAGTATTCGCAGTGTTGGCAGTATTCGCAGTGTTGGCAGTATTCGCAGTGTTGGCAGTATTCGCAATGTTGGCAGTATTTGGAATGTCTCTGGAATGCCTGCAGTATTTGGAATGCCTGCAGTATTTGGAATGCCTGCAGTATTTGGAATGTTGGCAGTATTTGGAATGTTGGCAGTATTTGGAATGTTGGCAGTATTTGGAATGTCTCTGGAATGTTTGCAGTATTTGGAATGTCTACAGTATTTGGAATGTCTGCAGTATTTGGAATGTCTGCAGTATTTGGAATGTCTGCAGTATTTGGAATGTTTGCAGTGTTTGGAAGTCTCTGGAATGTGGGCAGTATTTTGAATGTTGGCAGTATTTGGAATGTCTATGGAACGTTGGCAGAATTTGGAACGTGGGCAGTATTTGGAACGTGGGCAGTATTTGGAATGTCTCTGGAATGTTTGCAGTATTTGGAATGTTTGCAGTATTTGGAATGTCTCTGGAATGTGGGCAGTGTTTGGAATGTTGGCAGTATTTGGAATGTTGGCAGTTTTTGGAATGTCTCTGGAATGTCTGTAGTATTTGGAATGTCGGCAGTATTTGTAATGTTCGCAGTATTTGGAATGTCTCTGGAATGTCTGCAGTATTTGGAATGTCGGCAGTATTTGGAATGTCGGCAGTATTTGGAATGTTGGCAGTATTTGGAATGTCTCTGGAATGTTGCAGTATTTGGAATGTTGCAGTATTTGGAATGTTGCAGTATTTGGAATGTTGCAGTATTTGGAATGTTGCAGTATTTGGAATGTCTCTGGAACGTTGGCAGTATTTGGAACGTGGGCAGTATTTGGAACGTGGGCAGTATTTGGAATGTCTCTGGAATGTGGGCAGTATTTGGCTGTATTTGGAACGTTGGCAGTATTTGGAACGTCTCTGGAATGTTAGCAGTATTTGGAATGTTGGCAGTATTTGGAATGTCTCTGGAATGTTGGCAGTATTTGGAATGTTGGCAGTATTTGGAATGTGGCAGTATTTGGAATGTGGCAGTATTTGGAATGTGGCAGTATTTGGAATGTTTGCAGTATTTGGAATGTCTCTGGAATGTGGGCAGTATTTGGCAGTATTTGGAACGTTGGCAGTATTTGGAATGTCTCTGGAATGTTTGCAGTATTTGGAATGTTGGCAGTATTTGGAATGTCTCTGAAACGTTGGCAGTATTGGGATTGTCTCTGGAATGTCTGCAGTATTTGGAATGTTGGCAGTATTTGAAATGTTGGCAGTATTTAGAATGTCCCTGGAATGTTGGCAGTATTTGGAATGTTGGCAGTATTCGCAATGTTGGCAGTATTTGGAATGTCTCTGGAATGTCTGCAGTATTTGGAATGTCTGCAGTATTTGGAATGTCTGCAGTATTTGGAATGTCTGCAGTATTTGGAATGTCTGCAGTATTTGGAAGGTCGGCAGTATTTGGAAGGTCGGCAGTATTTGGAAGGTCGGCAGTATTTGGAAGGTCGGCAGTATTTGGAATATCTCTGGAATGTTGGCAGTATTTGGAACGTTGGCAGTATTTGGAACGTTGGCAGTATTTGGAACGTTGGCAGTATTTGGAATGTTGGCAGTATTTGGAATGTTGGCAGTATTCGGAATGTTGGCAGTATTCGGAATGTTGGCAGTATTCGGAATGTTGGCAGTATTCGGAATGTTGGCAGTATTTGGAATGTTGGCAGTATTTGGAATGTCTCTGGAATGTCTGCAGTATTTGGAATGTCGGCAGTATTTGGAATGTCGGCAGTATTTGGAATGTCGGCAGTATTTGGAATGTCGGCAGTATTTGGAATGTCGGCAGTATTTGGAATGTTGGCAGTATTTGGAATGTCTCTGGAATGTTTGCAGTATTTGGAATGTTTGCAGTATTTGGAATGTCTCTGGAATGTGGGCAGTGTTTGGCAGTATTTGGAACATCTCTGGAATGTTGGCAGTATTTGGAATGTCTCTGGAATGTTGGCAGTATTTGGAATGTTGGCAGAATTTAGAATGTTGGCAGTATTTGGAATGTCTCTGGAATGTGGGCAGTATTTGGCAGTATTTGGAACGTTGGCAGTATTTGGAACGTCTCTGGAATGTTGGCAGTATTTGGAATGTTGACAGTATTTGGAATGTTGGCAGTATTTGGAATGTTGGCAGTATTTGGAATGTCTCTGGAATGTTGGCAGCATTTGGAATGTTGGCAGTATTCGCAGTGTTGGCAGTATTCGCAGTGTTGGCAGTATTCGCAGTGTTGGCAGTATTCGCAATGTTGGCAGTATTCGCAATGTTGGCAGTATTCGCAATGTTGGCAGTATTTGGAATGTCTCTGGAATGTCTGCAGTATTTGGAATGTCTGCAGTATTTGGAATGCCTGAAGTATTTGGAATGCCTGCAGTATTTGGAATGTTGGCAGTATTTGGAATGTTGGCAGTATTTGGAATGTTGGCAGTATTTGGAATGTCTCTGGAATGTTTGCAGTATTTGGAATGTCTGCAGTATTTGGAATGTCTGCAGTATTTGGAATGTCTGCAGTATTTGGAATGTCTGCAGTATTTGGAATGTCTGCAGTATTTGGAATGTCTGCAGTATTTGGAATGTCTGCAGTATTTGGAATGTTTGCAGTATTTGGAAGTCTCTGGAATGTGGGCAGTATTTTGAATGTTGGCAGTATTTGGAATGTCTATGGAACGTTGGCAGAATTTTGAACGTGGGCAGTATTTGGAACGTGGGCAGTATTTGGAATGTCTCTGGAATGTTTGCAGTATTTGGAATGTTTGCAGTATTTGGAATGTCTCTGGAATGTGGGCAGTGTTTGGAATGTTGGCAGTATTTGGAATGTTGGCAGTATTTGGAATGTCTCTGGAATGTCGGCAGTATTTGGAATGTCGGCAGTATTTGGAATGTTGGCAGTATTTGGAATGTCTCTGGAATGTTTGCAGTATTTGGAATGTCTGCAGTATTTGGAATGTTTGCAGTATTTGGAAGTCTCTGGAATGTGGGCAGTATTTTGAATGTTGGCAGTATTTGGAATGTCTCTGGAACGTGGGCAGTATTTGGAACGTGGGCAGTATTTGGAACGTGGGCAGTATTTGGAACGTGGGCAGTATTTGGAACGTGGGCAGTATTTGGAATGTCTCTGGAATGTGGGCAGTATTTGGCTGTATTTGGAACGTTGGCAGTATTTGGAACGTCTCTGGAATGTTAGCAGTATTTGGAATGTTGGCAGTATTTGGAATGTTTGCAGTATTTGGAATGTCTCTGGAATGTGGGCAGTGTTTGGCAGTATTTGGAATGTTGGCAGTATTTGGAATGTCTGCAGTATTTGGAATGCCTGCAGTATTTGGAATGTTGGCAGTATTTGGAATGTTGGCAGTATTTGGAATGTTGGCAGTATTTGGAATGTTGGCAGTATTTGGAATGTTGGCAGTATTTGGAATGTCTCTGGAATGTCTACAGTATTTGGAATGTCTACAGTATTTGGAATGTCTACAGTATTTGGAATGTCTACAGTATTTGGAATGTCTGCAGTATTTGGAATGTTTGCAGTATTTGGAAGTCTCTGGAATGTGGGCAGTATTTTGAATGTTGGCAGTATTTGGAATGTCTATGGAACGTTGGCAGAATTTGGAACGTGGGCAGTATTTGGAACGTGGGCAGTATTTGGAATGTCTCTGGAATGTTTGCAGTATTTGGAATGTTTGCAGTATTTGGAATGTCTCTGGAATGTGGGCAGTGTTTGGAATGTTGGCAGTATTTGGAATGTTGGCAGTATTTGGAATGTCTCTGGAATGTCTGCAGTATTTGGAATGTCGGCAGTATTTGGAATGTTGGCAGTATTTGGAATGTCTCTGGAATGTTTGCAGTATTTGGAATGTTTGCAGTATTTGGAATGTCTGCAGTATTTGGAATGTCTGCAGTATTTGGAATGTTGCAGTATTTGGAATGTTGCAGTATTTGGAATGTCTGCAGTATTTGGAATGTTTGCAGTATTTGGAAGTCTCTGGAATGTGGGCAGTATTTTGAATGTTGGCAGTATTTGGAATGTCTCTGGAACGTTGGCAGTATTTGGAACGTGGGCAGTATTTGGAACGTGGGCAGTATTTGGAATGTCTCTGGAATGTGGGCAGTATTTGGCTGTATTTGGAACGTTGGCAGTATTTGGAACGTCTCTGGAATGTTAGCAGTATTTGGAATGTTGGCAGTATTTGGAATGTCTCTGGAATGTTGGCAGTATTTGGAATGTTGGCAGTATTTGGAATGTTGGCAGTATTTGGAATGTTGGCTGTATTTGGAATGTGGCAGTATTTGGAATGTGGCAGTATTTGGAATGTGGCAGTATTTGGAATGTGGCAGTATTTGGAATGTTGGCAGTAATTGGAATGTTTGCAGTATTTGGAATGTCTCTGGAATGTGGGCAGTATTTGGCAGTATTTGGAACGTTGGCAGTATTTGGAATGTCTCTGGAATGTTTGCAGTATTTGGAATGTTGGCAGTATTTGGAATGTCTCTGAAACGTTGGCAGTATTGGGATTGTCTCTGGAATGTCTGCAGTATTTGGAATGTTGGCAGTATTTGAAATGTTGGCAGTATTTAGAATGTCCCTGGAATGTTGGCAGTATTTGGAATGTTGGCAGTATTCGCAATGTTGGCAGTATTTGGAATGTCTCTGGAATGTCTGCAGTATTTGGAATGTCTGCAGTATTTGGAATGTCGGCAGTATTTGGAAGGTCGGCAGTATTTGGAAGGTCGGCAGTATTTGGAAGGTCGGCAGTATTTGGAATATCTCTGGAACGTTGGCAGTATTTGGAACGTTGGCAGTATTTGGAACGTTGGCAGTATTTGGAACGTTGGCAGTATTTGGAACGTTGGCAGTATTTGGAATGTTGGCAGTATTTGGAATGTTGGCAGTATTTGGAATGTTGGCAGTATTCAGAATGTTGGCAGTATTCAGAATGTTGGCAGTATTCAGAATGTTGGCAGTATTCAGAATGTTGGCAGTATTTGGAATGTTGGCAGTATTTGGAATGTTGGCAGTATTTGGAATGTCTCTGGAATGTCGGCAGTATTTGGAATGTCGGCAGTATTTGGAATGTCGGCAGTATTTGGAATGTCGGCAGTATTTGGAATGTTGGCAGTATTTGGAATGTTGGCAGTATTTGGAATGTTGGCAGTATTTGGAATGTTGGCAGTATTTGGAATGTCTCTGGAATGTTGGCAGCATTTGGAATGTTGGCAGTATTCGCAGTGTTGGCAGTATTCGCAGTGTTGGCAGTATTCGCAATGGTTGCAGTATTCGCAGTGTTGGCAGTATTCGCAATGTTGGCAGTATTTGGAATGTCTCTGGAATGTCTGCAGTATTTGGAATGTCTGCAGTATTTGGAATGCCTGCAGTATTTGGAATGCCTGCAGTATTTGGAATGTTGGCAGTATTTGGAATGTCTCTGGAATGTTGGCAGTATTTGGAATGTCTCTGGAATGTTTGCAGTATTTGGAATGTTTGCAGTATTTGGAATGTCTACAGTATTTGGAATGTCTGCAGTATTTGGAATGTCTGCAGTATTTGGAATGTCTGCAGTATTTGGAAGTCTCTGGAATGTGGGCAGTATTTTGAATGTTGGCAGTATTTGGAATGTCTATGGAACGTTGGCAGAATTTGGAACGTGGGCAGTATTTGGAACGTGGGCAGTATTTGGAATGTCTCTGGAATGTTTGCAGTATTTGGAATGTTTGCAGTATTTGGAATGTTGGCAGTATTTGGAATGTCTCTGGAATGTCGGCAGTATTTGGAATGTCGGCAGTATTTGGAATGTCGGCAGTATTTGGAATGTTGGCAGTATTTGGAATGTCTCTGGAATGTTTGCAGTATTTGGAATGTTGCAGTATTTGGAATGTTGCAGTATTTGGAATGTTGCAGTATTTGGAATGTCTCTGGAACGTTGGCAGTATTTGGAACGTGGGCAGTATTTGGAACGTGGGCAGTATTTGGAACGTGGGCAGTATTTGGAACGTGGGCAGTATTTGGAATGTCTCTGGAATGTGGGCAGTATTTGGCTGTATTTGGAACGTTGGCAGTATTTGGAACGTCTCTGGAATGTTAGCAGTATTTGGAATGTTGGCAGTATTTGGAATGTCTCTGGAATGTTGGCAGTATTTGGAATGTTGGCAGTATTTGGAATGTTGGCAGTATTTGGAATGTGGCAGTATTTGGAATGTGGCAGTATTTGGAATGTGGCAGTATTTGGAATGTTGGCAGTAATTGGAATGTTTGCAGTATTTGGAATGTCTCTGGAATGTGGGCAGTATTTGGCAGTATTTGGAACGTTGACAGTATTTGGAATGTCTCTGGAATGTTTGCACTATTTGGAATGTTGGCAGTATTTGGAATGTCTCTGAAACGTTGGCAGTATTGGGATTGTCTCTGGAATGTCTGCAGTATTTGGAATGTTGGCAGTATTTGAAATGTTGGCAGTATTTAGAATGTCCCTGGAATGTTGGCAGTATTTGGAATGTTGGCAGTATTCGCAATGTTGGCAGTACTTGGAATGTCTCTGGAATGTCTGCAGTATTTGGAATGTCTGCAGTATTTGGAATGTCTGCAGTATTTGGAATGTCTGCAGTATTTGGAATGTCTGCAGTATTTGGAATGTCTGCAGTATTTGGAAGGTCGGCAGTATTTGGAAGGTCGGCAGTATTTGGAAGGTCGGCAGTATTTGGAAGGTCGGCAGTATTTGGAATATCTCTGGAACGTTGGCAGTATTTGGAACGTTGGCAGTATTTGGAATGTTGGCAGTATTTGGAATGTTGGCAGTATTCGGAATGTTGGCAGTATTCGGAATGTTGGCAGTATTTGGAATGTCGGCAGTATTTGGAATGTCTCTGGAATGTTTGCAGTATTTGGAATGTTTGCAGTATTTGGAATGTCTCTGGAATGTGGGCAGTGTTTGGCAGTATTTGGAACGTCTCTGGAATGTTGGCAGTCTCTGGAATGTTGGCAGTATTTGGAATGTCTCTGGAATGTTGGCAGTATTTGGAATGTTGGCAGAATTTGGAATGTTGGCAGTATTTGGAATGTCTCTGGAATGTGGGCAGTATTTGGCAGTATTTGGAACGTTGGCAGTATTTGGAACGTCTCTGGAATGTTGGCAGTATTTGGAATGTTGACAGTATTTGGAATGTTGGCAGTATTTGGAATGTTGGCAGTATTTGGAATGTCTCTGGAATGTTGGCAGTATTCGCAGTGTTGGCAGTATTCGCAGTGTTGGCAGTATTCGCAGTGTTGGCAGTATTCGCAGTGTTGGCAGTATTCGCAGTGTTGGCAGTATTCGCAATGTTGGCAGTATTCGCAATGTTGGCAGTATTCGCAATGTTGGCAGTATTTGGAATGTCTCTGGAATGTCTGCAGTATTTGGAATGCCTGCAGTATTTGGAATGCCTGCAGTATTTGGAATGCCTGCAGTATTTGGAATGTCGGCAGTATTTGGAATGTTGGCAGTATTTGGAATGTCTCTGGAATGTTTGCAGTATTTGGAATGTCTACAGTATTTGGAATGTCTGCAGTATTTGGAATGTCTGCAGTATTTGGAATGTTTGCAGTATTTGGAAGTCTCTGGAATGTGGGCAGTATTTTGAATGTTGGCAGTATTTGGAATGTCTATGGAACGTTGGCAGAATTTGGAACGTGGGCAGTATTTGGAACGTGGGCAGTATTTGGAATGTCTCTGGAATGTTTGCAGTATTTGGAATGTTTGCAGTATTTGGAATGTCTCTGGAATGTGGGCAGTGTTTGGAATGTTGGCAGTATTTGGAATGTTGGCAGTATTTGGAATGTCTCTGGAATGTCTGCAGTATTTGGAATGTCGGCAGTATTTGGAATGTTGGCAGTATTTGGAATGTCTCTGGAATGTTTGCAGTATTTGGAATGTTGCAGTATTTGGAATGTTGCAGTATTTGGAATGTCTGCAGTATTTGGAATGTCTGCAGTATTTGGAATGTCTGCAGTATTTGGAATGTCTGCAGTATTTGGAAGTCTCTGGAATGTGGGCAGTATTTTGAATGTTGGCAGTATTTGGAATGTCTCTGGAACGTTGGCAGTATTTGGAACGTGGGCAGTATTTGGAACGTGGGCAGTATTTGGAACGTGGGCAGTATTTGGAATGTCTCTGGAATGTGGGCAGTATTTGGCTGTATTTGGAACGTTGGCAGTATTTGGAACGTCTCTGGAATGTTAGCAGTATTTGGAATGTTGGCAGTATTTGGAATGTCTCTGGAATGTTGGCAGTATTTGGAATGTTGGCAGTATTTGGAATGTTGGCAGTATTTGGAATGTGGCAGTATTTGGAATGTGGCAGTATTTGGAATGTGGCAGTATTTGGAATGTGGCAGTATTTGGAATGTGGCAGTAATTGGAATGTTGGCAGTAATTGGAATGTTTGCAGTATTTGGAATGTCTCTGGAATGTGGGCAGTATTTGGCAGTATTTGGAACGTTGGCAGTATTTGGAACGTGGGCAGTATTTGGAACGTGGGCAGTATTTGGAACGTGGGCAGTATTTGGAATGTCTCTGGAATGTGGGCAGTATTTGGCTGTATTTGGAACGTTGGCAGTATTTGGAACGTCTCTGGAATGTTAGCAGTATTTGGAATGTTGGCAGTATTTGGAATGTCTCTGGAATGTTGGCAGTATTTGGAATGTTGGCAGTATTTGGAATGTTGGCAGTATTTGGAATGTTGGCAGTATTTGGAATGTGGCAGTATTTGGAATGTGGCATTATTTGGAATGTGGCAGTATTTGGAATGTGGCAGTATTTGGAATGTTGGCAGTAATTGGAATGTTTGCAGTATTTGGAATGTCTCTGGAATGTGGGCAGTATTTGGCAGTATTTGGAACGTTGGCAGTATTTGGAATGTCTCTGGAATGTTTGCAGTATTTGGAATGTTGGCAGTATTTGGAATGTCTCTGAAACGTTGGCAGTATTGGGATTGTCTCTGGAATGTCTGCAGTATTTGGAATGTTGGCAGTATTTGAAATGTTGGCAGTATTTAGAATGTCCCTGGAATGTTGGCAGTATTTGGAATGTTGGCAGTATTCGCAATGTTGGCAGTATTTGGAATGTCTCTGGAATGTCTGCAGTATTTGGAATGTCTGCAGTATTTGGAATGTCTGCAGTATTTGGAATGTCTGCAGTATTTGGAAGGTCGGCAGTATTTGGAAGGTCAGCAGTATTTGGAAGGTCGGCAGTATTTGGAAGGTCGGCAGTATTTGGAAGGTCGGCAGTATTTGGAAGGTCGGCAGTATTTGGAAGGTCGGCAGTATTCGGAATGTTGGCAGTATTCGGAATGTTGGCAGTATTTGGAATGTCGGCAGTATTTGGAATGTTGGCAGTATTTGGAATGTCTCTGGAATGTTTGCAGTATTTGGAATGTTTGCAGTATTTGGAATGTCTCTGGAATGTGGGCAGTGTTTGGCAGTATTTGGAACGTCTCTGGAATGTTGGCAGTCTCTGGAATGTTGGCAGTATTTGGAATGTCTCTGGAATGTTGGCAGTATTTGGAATGTTGGCAGAATTTGGAATGTTGGCAGTATTTGGAATGTCTCTGGAATGTGGGCAGTATTTGGCAGTATTTGGAACGTTGGCAGTATTTGGAACGTCTCTGGAATGTTGGCAGTATTTGGAATGTTGACAGTATTTGGAATGTTGGCAGTATTTGGAATGTTGGCAGTATTTGGAATGTTGGCAGTATTTGGAATGTCTCTGGAATGTTGGCAGCATTTGGAATGTTGGCAGTATTCGCAGTGTTGGCAGTATTCGCAGTGTTGGCAGTATTCGCAATGTTGGCAGTATTCGCAATGTTGGCAGTATTCGCAATGTTGGCAGTATTCGCAATGCTGGCAGTATTCGCAATGTTGGCAGTATTCGCAATGTTGGCAGTATTTGGAATGTCTCTGGAATGTCTGCAGTATTTGGAATGTCTGCAGTATTTGGAATGCCTGCAGTATTTGGAATGCCTGCAGTATTTGGAATGCCTGCAGTATTTGGAATGCCTGCAGTATTTGGAATGTTGGCAGTATTTGGAATGTTGGCAGTATTTGGAATGTTGGCAGTATTTGGAATGTTGGCAGTATTTGGAATGTCTCTGGAATGTTTGCAGTATTTGGAATGTCTACAGTATTTGGAATGTCTGCAGTATTTGGAATGTCTGCAGTATTTGGAATGTTTGCAGTATTTGGAAGTCTCTGGAATGTGGGCAGTATTTTGAATGTTGGCAGTATTTGGAATGTCTATGGAACGTTGGCTGAATTTGGAACGTGGGCAGTATTTGGAACGTGGGCAGTATTTGGAATGTCTCTGGAATGTTTGCAGTATTTGGAATGTTTGCAGTATTTGGAATGTCTCTGGAATGTGGGCAGTGTTTGGAATGTTGGCAGTATTTGGAATGTTGGCAGTATTTGGAATGTCTCTGGAATGTCTGCAGTATTTGGAATGTCGGCAGTATTTGGAATGTTGGCAGTATTTGGAATGTCTGCAGTATTTGGAAGTCTCTGGAATGTGGGCAGTATTTTGAATGTTGGCAGTATTTGGAATGTCTCTGGAACGTGGGCAGTATTTGGAACGTGGGCAGTATTTGGAACGTGGGCAGTATTTGGAACGTGGGCAGTATTTGGAACGTGGGCAGTATTTGGAATGTCTCTGGAATGTGGGCAGTATTTGGCTGTATTTGGAACGTTGGCAGTATTTGGAACGTCTCTGGAATGTTAGCAGTATTTGGAATGTTGGCAGTATTTGGAATGTCTCTGGAATGTTGGCAGTATTTGGAATGTTGGCAGTATTTGGAATGTTGGCAGTATTTGGAATGTTGGCAGTATTTGGAATGTGGCAGTATTTGGAATGTGGCAGTATTTGGAATGTGGCAGTATTTGGAATGTGGCAGTATTTGGAATGTGGCAGTAATTGGAATGTTGGCAGTAATTGGAATGTTGGCAGTAATTGGAATGTTGGCAGTAATTGGAATGTTTGCAGTATTTGGAATGTCTCTGGAATGTGGGCAGTATTTGGCAGTATTTGGAACGTTGGCAGTATTTGGAATGTCTCTGGAATGTTTGCAGTATTTGGAATGTTGGCAGTATTTGGAATGTCTCTGAAACGTTGGCAGTATTGGGATTGTCTCTGGAATGTTGGCAGTATTTGGAATGTCTGCAGTATTTGGAATGTTGGCAGTATTTGAAATGTTGGCAGTATTTAGAATGTCCCTGGAATGTTGGCAGTATTTGGAATGTTGGCAGTATTCGCAATGTTGGCAGTATTTGGAATGTCTCTGGAATGTCTGCAGTATTTGGAAGGTCGGCAGTATTTGGAAGGTCGGCAGTATTTGGAAGGTCGGCAGTATTTGGAAGGTCGGCAGTATTTGGAAGGTCGGCAGTATTTGGAAGGTCGGCAGTATTTGGAATATCTCTGGAATGTTGGCAGTATTTGGAATGTTGGCAGTATTTGGAATGTTGGCAGTATTTGGAATGTTGGCAGTATTTGGAATGTTGGCAGTATTTGGAATGTTGGCAGTATTCGGAATGTTGGCAGTATTCGGAATGTTGGCAGTATTTGGAATGTTGGCAGTATTTGGAATGTCTCTGGAATGTCGGCAGTATTTGGAATGTCGGCAGTATTTGGAATGTCGGCAGTATTTGGAATGTCGGCAGTATTTGGAATGTTGGCAGTATTTGGAATGTCTCTGGAATGTTTGCAGTATTTGGAATGTCTCTGGAATGTGGGCAGTGTTTGGCAGTATTTGGAACGTCTCTGGAATGTTGGCAGTCTCTGGAATGTTGGCAGTATTTGGAATGTCTCTGGAATGTTGGCAGTATTTGGAATGTTGGCAGTATTTGGAATGTTGGCAGTATTTGGAATGTTGGCAGAATTTGGAATGTTGGCAGTATTTGGAATGTCTCTGGAATGTGGGCAGTATTTGGCAGTATTTGGAATGTTGGCAGTATTTGGAACGTCTCTGGAATGTCTGCAGTATTTGGAATGTTGACAGTATTTGGAATGTTGGCAGTATTTGGAATGTCTCTGGAATGTTGGCAGTCTCTGGAATGTTGGCAGTATTTGGAATGTTGGCAGTATTTGGAATTTTGGCAGTATTTGGAATGTGGCAGTATTTGGAATGTGGCAGTATTTGGAATGTAGCAGTATTTGGAATGTGGCAGTATTTGGAATGTTGGCAGTAATTGGAATGTTTGCAGTATTTGGAATGTCTCTGGAATGTGGGCAGTATTTGGCAGTATTTGGAATGTTGGCAGTATTTGGAATGTCTCTGGAACGTTGGCAGTATTTGGAATGTTGGCAGTATTTGGAATGTTTGCAGTATTTGGAATGTCTCTGGAAAGTCTGCAGTATTTGGAAAGTCTGCAGTATTTGGAAAGTCTGCAGTATTTGGAAAGTCTGCAGTATTTGGAATGTTGGCAGTATTTGGAATGTTGGCAGTATTTAGAATGTCTCTGGAATGTTGGCAGTATTTGGAATGTTGGCAGTATTTGGAATGTCTCCGGAATGTTGGCAGTCTCTGGAATGTTGGCAGTATTTGGAATGTCTCTGGAATGTTGGCAGTATTTGGAATGTGGCAGTATTTGGAATGTGGCAGTATTTGGAATGTTGGCAGTATTCGCAATGTTGGCAGTATTTGGAATGTCTCTGGAAGGTCGGCAGTATTTGGAAGGTCGGCAGTATTTGGAAGGTCGGCAGTATTTGGAAGGTCGGCAGTATTTGGAATGTCTCTGGAATGTTGGCAGTATTTGGAATGTTGGCAGTATTTGGAATGTTGGCAGTATTTGGAATGTTGGCAGTATTTGGAATGTTGGCAGTATTTGGAATGTTGGCAGTATTTGGAATGTTGGCAGTATTCGCAATGTTGGCAGTATTTGGAATGTCTCTGGAATGTCTGCAGTATTTGGAATGTCTGCAGTATTTGGAATGTCTGCAGTATTTGGAATGTCTGCAGTATTTGGAATGTCGGCAGTATTTGGAAGGTCGGCAGTATTTGGAATGTCTCTGGAATGTTGGCAGTATTTGGAATGTTGGCAGTATTTGGAATGTTGGCAGTATTTGGAATGTTGGCAGTATTCGCGATGTTGGCAGTATTTGGAATGTCTCTGGAATGTCTGCAGTATTTGGAAGGTCGGCAGTATTTGGAAGGTCGGCAGTATTTGGAAGGTCGGCAGTATTTGGAAGGTCGGCAGTATTTGGAAGGTCGGCAGTATTTGGAAGGTCGGCAGTATTTGGAAGGTCTCTGGAATGTTGGCAGTATTTGGAATGTTGGCAGTATTTGGAATGTTGGCAGTATTTGGAATGTTGGCAGTATTTGGAATGTTGGCAGTATTTGGAATGTTGGCAGTATTTGGAATGTTGGCAGTATTTGGAATGTTGGCAGTATTTGGAATGTTGGCAGTATTCGGAATGTTTGCAGTATTTGGAATGTTTGCAGTATTTGGAATGTTTCTGGAATGTCGGCAGTATTTGGAAGGTCGGCAGTATTTGGAAGGTCGGCAGTATTTGGAAGGTCGGCAGTATTTGGAAGGTCGGCAGTATTTGGAATATCTCTGGAACGTTGGCAGTATTTGGAACGTTGGCAGTATTTGGAATGTTGGCAGTATTCGGAATGTTGGCAGTATTCGGAATGTTGGCAGTATTCGGAATGTTGGCAGTATTTGGAATGTCGGCAGTATTTGGAATGTCGGCAGTATTTGGAATGTCGGCAGTATTTGGAATGTCGGCAGTATTTGGAATGTTGGCAGTATTTGGAATGTCTCTGGAATGTTTGCAGTATTTGGAATGTTTGCAGTATTTGGAATGTCTCTGGAATGTGGGCAGTGTTTGGCAGTATTTGGAACGTCTCTGGAATGTTGGCAGTCTCTGGAATGTTGGCAGTATTTGGAATGTCTCTGGAATGTTGGCAGTATTTGGAATGTTGGCAGAATTTGGAATGTTGGCAGTATTTGGAATGTCTCTGGAATGTGGGCAGTATTTGGCAGTATTTGGAACGTTGGCAGTATTTGGAACGTCTCTGGAATGTTGGCAGTATTTGGAATGTTGACAGTATTTGGAATGTTGGCAGTATTTGGAATGTTGGCAGTATTTGGAATGTCTCTGGAATGTTGGCAGCATTTGGAATGTTGGCAGTATTCGCAGTGTTGGCAGTATTCGCAGTGTTGGCAGTATTCGCAATGTTGGCAGTATTCGCAATGTTGGCAGTATTCGCAATGTTGGCAGTATTCGCAATGCTGGCAGTATTCGCAATGTTGGCAGTATTCGCAATGTTGGCAGTATTTGGAATGTCTCTGGAATGTCTGCAGTATTTGGAATGTCTGCAGTATTTGGAATGCCTGCAGTATTTGGAATGCCTGCAGTATTTGGAATGCCTGCAGTATTTGGAATGTCGGCAGTATTTGGAATGTTGGCAGTATTTGGAATGTTGGCAGTATTTGGAATGTTGGCAGTATTTGGAATGTCTCTGGAATGTTTGCAGTATTTGGAATGTCTACAGTATTTGGAATGTCTGCAGTATTTGGAATGTCTGCAGTATTTGGAATGTTTGCAGTATTTGGAAGTCTCTGGAATGTGGGCAGTATTTTGAATGTTGGCAGTATTTGGAATGTCTATGGAACGTTGGCTGAATTTGGAACGTGGGCAGTATTTGGAACGTGGGCAGTATTTGGAATGTCTCTGGAATGTTTGCAGTATTTGGAATGTTTGCAGTATTTGGAATGTCTCTGGAATGTGGGCAGTGTTTGGAATGTTGGCAGTATTTGGAATGTCTCTGGAATGTCTGCAGTATTTGGAATGTCGCCAGTATTTGGAATGTTGGCAGTATTTGGAATGTCTGCAGTATTTGGAAGTCTCTGGAATGTGGGCAGTATTTTGAATGTTGGCAGTATTTGGAATGTCTCTGGAACGTGGGCAGTATTTGGAACGTGGGCAGTATTTGGAACGTGGGCAGTATTTGGAACGTGGGCAGTATTTGGAATGTCTCTGGAATGTGGGCAGTATTTGGCTGTATTTGGAACGTTGGCAGTATTTGGAACGTCTCTGGAATGTTAGCAGTATTTGGAATGTTGGCAGTATTTGGAACGTCTCTGGAATGTTGGCAGTATTTGGAATGTTGGCAGTATTTGGAATGTTGGCAGTATTTGGAATGTTGGCAGTATTTGGAATGTGGCAGTATTTGGAATGTGGCAGTATTTGGAATGTGGCAGTATTTGGAATGTGGCAGTAATTGGAATGTTGGCAGTAATTGGAATGTTGGCAGTAATTGGAATGTTGGCAGTATTTGGAATGTCTCTGGAATGTGGGCAGTATTTGGCAGTATTTGGAACGTTGGCAGTATTTGGAATGTCTCTGGAATGTTTGCAGTATTTGGAATGTTGGCAGTATTTGGAATGTCTCTGAAACGTTGGCAGTATTGGGATTGTCTCTGGAATGTTGGCAGTATTTGGAATGTCTGCAGTATTTGGAATGTTGGCAGTATTTGAAATGTTGGCAGTATTTAGAATGTCCCTGGAATGTTGGCAGTATTCGCAATGTTGGCAGTATTTGGAATGTCTCTGGAATGTCTGCAGTATTTGGAAGGTCGGCAGTATTTGGAAGGTCGGCAGTATTTGGAAGGTCGGCAGTATTTGGAAGGTCGGCAGTATTTGGAATATCTCTGGAATGTTGGCAGTATTTGGAATGTTGGCAGTATTTGGAATGTTGGCAGTATTTGGAATGTTGGCAGTATTTGGAATGTTGGCAGTATTTGGAATGTTGGCAGTATTCGGAATGTTGGCAGTATTCGGAATGTTGGCAGTATTTGGAATGTTGGCAGTATTTGGAATGTCTCTGGAATGTCGGCAGTATTTGGAATGTCGGCAGTATTTGGAATGTCGGCAGTATTTGGAATGTCGGCAGTATTTGGAATGTTGGCAGTATTTGGAATGTCTCTGGAATGTTTGCAGTATTTGGAATGTTTGCAGTATTTGGAATGTCTCTGGAATGTGGGCAGTGTTTGGCAGTATTTGGAACGTCTCTGGAATGTTGGCAGTCTCTGGAATGTTGGCAGTATTTGGAATGTCTCTGGAATGTTGGCAGTATTTGGAATGTTGGCAGAATTTGGAATGTTGGCAGTATTTGGAATGTCTCTGGAATGTGGGCAGTATTTGGCTGTATTTGGAATGTTGGCAGTATTTGGAACGTCTCTGGAATGTCTGCAGTATTTGGAATGTTGACAGTATTTGGAATGTTGGCAGTATTTGGAATGTCTCTGGAATGTTGGCAGTCTCTGGAATGTTGGCAGTATTTGGAATGTTGGCAGTATTTGGAATTTTGGCAGTATTTGGAATGTGGCAGTATTTGGAATGTGGCAGTATTTGGAATGTAGCAGTATTTGGAATGTGGCAGTATTTGGAATGTTGGCAGTAATTGGAATGTTTGCAGTATTTGGAATGTCTCTGGAATGTGGGCAGTATTTGGCAGTATTTGGAATGTTGGCAGTATTTGGAATGTCTCTGGAACGTTGGCAGTATTTGGAATGTTGGCAGTATTTGGAATGTTTGCAGTATTTGGAATGTCTCTGGAAAGTCTGCAGTATTTGGAAAGTCTGCAGTATTTGGAAAGTCTGCAGTATTTGGAAAGTCTGCAGTATTTGGAATGTTGGCAGTATTTGGAATGTTGGCAGTATTTAGAATGTCTCTGGAATGTTGGCAGTATTTGGAATGTTGGCAGTATTTGGAATGTCTCCGGAATGTTGGCAGTCTCTGGAATGTTGGCAGTATTTGGAATGTCTCTGGAATGTTGGCAGTATTTGGAATGTGGCAGTATTTGGAATGTGGCAGTATTTGGAATGTTGGCAGTATTCGCAATGTTGGCAGTATTTGGAATGTCTCTGGAAGGTCGGCAGTATTTGGAAGGTCGGCAGTATTTGGAAGGTCGGCAGTATTTGGAAGGTCGGCAGTATTTGGAAGGTCGGCAGTATTTGGAAGGTCGGCAGTATTTGGAAGGTCGGCAGTATTTGGAATGTCTCTGGAATGTTGGCAGTATTTGGAATGTTGGCAGTATTTGGAATGTTGGCAGTATTTGGAATGTTGGCAGTATTTGGAATGTTGGCAGTATTCGCAATGTTGGCAGTATTTGGAATGTCTCTGGAATGTCTGCAGTATTTGGAATGTCTGCAGTATTTGGAATGTCTGCAGTATTTGGAATGTCTGCAGTATTTGGAAGGTCGGCAGTATTTGGAATGTCTCTGGAATGTTGGCAGTATTTGGAATGTTGGCAGTATTTGGAATGTTGGCAGTATTTGGAATGTTGGCAGTATTTGGAATGTTGGCAGTATTTGGAATGTTGGCAGTATTCGCAATGTTGGCAGTATTTGGAATGTCTCTGGAATGTCTGCAGTATTTGGAAGGTCGGCAGTATTTGGAAGGTCGGCAGTATTTGGAAGGTCGGCAGTATTTGGAAGGTCGGCAGTATTTGGAAGGTCGGCAGTATTTGGAATGTCTCTGGAATGTTGGCAGTATTTGGAATGTTGGCAGTATTTGGAATGTTGGCAGTATTTGGAATGTTGGCAGTATTTGGAATGTTGGCAGTATTTGGAATGTTGGCAGTATTTGGAATGTTGGCAGTATTTGGAATGTTGGCAGTATTTGGAATGTTGGCAGTATTTGGAATGTTGGCAGTATTCGGAATGTTTGCAGTATTTGGAATGTTGGCAGTATTTGGAATGTTTCTGGAATGTCGGCAGTATTTGGAATGTCGGCAGTATTTGGAATGTCGGCAGTATTTGGAATGTTGGCAATATTTGGAATGTCTCTGGAATGTTTGCAGTATTTGGAATGTTTGCAGTATTTGGAATGTCTCTGGAATGTGGGCAGTGTCTGGCAGTATTTGGAACGTTGGCAGCATTTGGAACGTCTCTGGAATGTTGGCAGTCTCTGGAATGTTGGCAGTATTTGGAATGTCTCTGGAATGTTGGCAGTATTTGGAATGTTGGCAGTATTTGGAATGTTGGCAGTACTTGGAATGTCTCTGGAATGTCTGCAGTATTTGGAATGTCTGCAGTATTTGGAATGTTGGCAATATTTGGAATGTCTCTGGAATGTTTGCAGTATTTGGAATGTTTGCAGTATTTGGAATGTCTCTGGAATGTGGGCAGTATTTGGCAGTATTTGGAACGTTGGCAGTATTTGGAACGTCTCTGGAATGTTGGCAGTATTTAGAATGTTGACAGTATTTGGAATGTTGGCAGTATTTGGAATGTCTCTGGAATGTTGGCAGTCTCTGGAATGTTGGCAGTATTTGGAATGTCTCTGGAATGTTTGCAGTATTTGGAATGTTGGCAGTATTTGGAATGTTGGCAGTAATTGGAATGTTTGCAGTATTTGGCAGTATTTGGAATGTTGGCAGTATTTGGAATGTCTCTGGAACGTTGGCAGTATTTGGAATGTTGGCAGTATTTGGAATGTCTCTGAAACGTTGACAGTATTGGGAATGTCTCGTGAATGTTTGCAGTATTTGGAATGTTTGCAGTATTTGGAATGTTTGCAGTATTTGGAATGTCTCTGGAATGTCTGCAGTATTTGGAAAGTTTGCAGTATTTGGAAAGTCTGAAGTATTTGGAATGTTGGCAGTATTTGGAATGTTGGCAGTATTCGCAATGTTGGCAGTATTTGGAATGTCTCTGGAATGTCTGCAGTATTTGGAATGTCGGCAGTATTTGGAATGTCGGCAGTATTTGGAATGTCGGCAGTATTTGGAATGTCGGCAGTATTTGGAATGTCTCTGGAATGTTGGCAGTATTTGGAATGTTGGCAGTATTTGGAATGTTGGCAGTATTTGGAATGTTGGCAGTATTTGGAATGTTGGCAGTATTTGTAATGTCCCTGGAATGTTTGCAGTATTTGGAATGTTGGCAGTATTTGGAATGTCTCTGGAATGTTTGCAGTATTTGGAATGTTGGCAGTATTTGGATTGTTCCTGGAATATTTGTAGTATTTGGAATGTCTCTGGAATGTTTGCAGTATTTGGAATGTTTGCAGTATTTGGAATGTCTCTGGAATGTTGGCAGTCTCTGGAATGTTGGCAGTATTTAGAATGTCTCTGGAATGTTTGCAGTATTTGGAATGTTTGCAGTATTTGGAATGTCTCTGGAATGTGGCAGTATTTGGAATGTGGCAGTATTTGGAATGTTGGCAGTATTTGGAATGTTGGCAGTATTTGGAATGTTGGCAGTATTTGGAATGTCCCTGGAATGTGGGCAGTATTTGGCAGTATTTGGAATGTTGGCAGTATTTTGAATGTTGGCAGTATTTTGAATGTTGCAGTATTTGGAATGTTTGCAGTATTTGGAATGTTTGCAGTATTTGGAATGTTTGCAGTATTTGGAATGTTTGCAGTATTTGGAATGTTGGCAGTATTTGGAATGTCTCTGGAATGTTTGCAGTATTTGGAATGTTGGCAGTATTTGGAATGTTTGCAGTATTTGGAATGTTTGCAGTATTTGGAATGTTTGCAGTATTTGGAATGTTTGCAGTATTTGGAATGTCTCTGGAATGTTGGCAGTATTTGGCAGTATTTGGAATGTTGGCAGTATTTGGAATGTCTCTTGAACGTTGGCAGTATTTGGAACGTTGGCAGTATTTGGAACGTTGGCAGTATTTGGAACGTTGGCAGTATTTGGAACGTTGGCAGTATTTGGAACGTTTGCAGTATTTGGAACGTTTGCAGTATTTGGAATGTTTGCAGTATTTGGAATGTCTCTGGAATGTGGGCAGTATTTGGCAGTATTTGGAATGTCTCTGGAACGTTGGCAGTATTTGGAACGTTGGCAGTATTTGGAATGTCACTGGAATGTTTGCAGTATTTGGAATGTTGGCAGTGTTTGGAATGTCTCTGAAACGTTGGCAGTATTTGGAACGTTGGCAGTATTTGGAATGTTGGCAGTATTTGGAATGTTGGCAGTATTTGGAATGTCTCTGGAATGTTTGCAGTATTTGGAATGTTTGCAGTATTTGGAATGTTTGCAGTATTTGGAATGTTGGCAGTATTTGGAATGTTGGCAGTATTTGGTGCCTCTGGAATGTTTGCAGTATTTGGAATGTCTCTGGAATGTTGGCAGTCTCTGGAAGGTTGGCAGTATTTGGAATGTCTCTGGAATGTTTGCAGTATTTGGAATGTTTGCAGTATTTGGAATGTTTGCAGTATTTGGAATGTTTGCAGTATTTGGAATATTTGCAGTATTTGGAATGTTTGCAGTATTTGGAATGTTTGCAGTATTTGGAATGTTTGCAGTATTTGGAATGTTTGCAGTATTTGGAATGTTGGCAGTAATTGGAATGTTGGCAGTATTTGGAATGTCTCTGGAATATGGGCAGTATTTGGAATGTTTGCAGTATTTGGAATGTTTGCAGTATTTGGAATGTTTGCAGTATTTGGAATGTTTGCAGTATTTGGAATGTTTGCAGTATTTGGAATGTTGACAGTATTTGGAATGTTGACAGTATTTGGAATGCTGGCAGTAATTGGAATGTTGGCAGTATTTGGAATGTCTCTGGAATGTGGGCAGTATTTGGCAGTATTTGGAATGTCTCTTGAACGTTGGCAGTATTTGGAACGTTGGCAGTATTTGGAATGTCACTGGAATGTTTGCAGTATTTGGAATGTTGGCAGTGTTTGGAATGTCTCTGAAACGTTGGCAGTATTTGGAATGTTGGCAGTATTTGGAACGTTGGCAGTATTTGGAATGTTGGCAGTATTTGGAATGTCTCTGGAATGTTTGCAGTATTTGGAATGTTGGCAGTATTTGGAATGTTTGCAGTATTTGGAATGTTTGCAGCATTAGGAATGTCTCTGGAATGTCTGCAGTATTTGGAAAGTCTGCAGTATTTGGAAAGTCTGCAGTATTTGGAAAGTCTGCAGTATTTGGAAAGTCTGCAGTATTTGGAAAGTCTGCAGTATTTGGAAAGTCTGCAGTATTTGGAATGTTGGCAGTATTTGGAATGTTGGCAGTATTTGGAATGTTGGCAGTATTCGCAATGTTGGCAGTATTTGGAATGTCTCTGGAATGTCTGCAGTATTTGGAATGTCAGCAGTATTTGGAATGTCGGCAGTATTTGGAATGTCGGCAGTATTTGGAATGTCAGCAGTATTTGGAATGTCGGCAGTATTTGTAATGTTGGCAGTATTTGTAATGTTGGCAGTATTTGTAATGTTGGCAGTATTTGGAATGTTGGCAGTATTTGGAATGTTGGCAGTATTTGGAATGTTGGCAGTATTTGGAATGTTGGCAGTATTCGGAATGTCTGCAGTATTTGGAATGTCTGCAGTATTTGGAATGTCGGCAGTATTTGGAATGTCTGCAGTATTTGGAATGTCGGCAGTATTTGGAATGTCGGCAGTATTTGGAATGTCGGCAGTATTTGGAATGTCGGCAGTATTTGGAATGTTTGCAGTATTTGGAATGTTGGCAGTATTTGGAATGTCTCTGGAATGTTTGCAGTATTTGGAATGTTGGCAGTATTTGGAATGTCTCTGGAATGTTTGCAGTATTTGAATGTTGGCAGTATTTGGAATGTCTCTGGAATGTTGGCAGTATTTGGAATGTTGGCAGTATTTGGAATATTTGCAGTATTTGGAATGTTTGCAGTATTTGGAATGTTTGCAGTGTTTGGAATATTTGCAGTATTTGGAATGTTGGCAGTATTTGGAATGTTGGCAGTATTTAGAATGTTGGCAGTATTTAGAATGTTGGCAGTATTTGGAATGTTGGCAGTATTTGGAATGTTGGCAGTAATTGGAACGTTGGCAGTATTTGGAACGTTGGCAGTATTTAGAATGTTGGCAGTATTTGGAATGTCTCTGGAATGTTTGCAGTATTTGGAACGTTGGCAGTATTTAGAATGTTGGCAGTATTTGGAATGTCTCTGGAATATTTGCAGCATTTGGAATGTTGGCAGTATTTGGAATGTTTGCAGTATTTGGAATGTTGGCAGTATTTGGAATGTCTCTGGAATGTTTGCAGTATTTGGAATGTTGGCAGTATTTGGAATGTCTCTGGAATGTTTGCAGTATTTGGAATGTTGGCAGTATTTGGAATGTCTCTGGAATGTTTGCAGTATTTGGAATGTTGGCAGTATTTGGAATGTCTCTGGAATTTTTGCAGTATTTGGAATGTTGGCAGTATTTGGAATGTTGGCAGTATTTGGAATGTTGGCAGTATTTGGAATGTTTGCAGTGTTTGGAATATTTGCAGTATTTGGAATGTTGGCAGTATTTGGAATGTTGGCAGTATTTGGAATGTTGGCAGTATTTGGAATGTTGGCAGTATTTGGAATGTTGGCAGTATTTGGAACGTTGGCAGTATATGGAACGTTGGCAGTATTTAGAATGTTGGCAGTATTTGGAATGTCTCTGGAATGTTTGCAGTATTTGGAATGTCTCTGGAATGTTTGCAGTATTTGGAATGTTGGCAGTATTTGGAATGTCTCTGGAATGTTTGCAGTATTTGGAATGTTGGCAGTATTTGGATTGTTCCTGGAATATTTGTAGTATTTGGAATGTCTCTGGAATGTTTGCAGTATTTGGAATGTTTGCAGTATTTGGAATGTCTCTGGAATGTTGGCAGTCTCTGGAATGTTGGCAGTCTCTGGAATGTTGGCAGTATTTGGAATGTTGGCAGTATTTGGAATGTTGGCAGTATTCGCAATGTTGGCAGTATTTGGAATGTCTCTGGAATGTCTGCAGTATTTGGAATGTCTGCAGTATTTGGAATGTCTGCAGTATTTGGAAGGTCGGCACTATTTGGAAGGTCGGCAGTATTTGGAAGGTCGGCAGTATTTGGAATGTCTCTGGAATGTTGGCAGTATTTGGAATGTTGGCAGTATTTGGAATGTTGGCAGTATTTGGAATGTTGGCAGTATTCGCAATGTTGGCAGTATTTGGAATGTCTCTGGAATGTCTGCAGTATTTGGAAGGTCGGCAGTATTTGGAAGGTCGGCAGTATTTGGAAGGTCGGCAGTATTTGGAAGGTCGGCAGTATTTGGAAGGTCGGCAGTATTTGGAAGGTCGGCAGTATTTGGAAGGTCTCTGGAATTTTGGCAGTATTTGGAATGTTGGCAGTATTTGGAATGTTGGCAGTATTTGGAATGTTGGCAGTATTTGGAATGTTGGCAGTATTTGGAATGTTGGCAGTATTTGGAATGTTGGCAGTATTTGGAATGTTGGCAGTATTTGGAATGTTGGCAGTATTCGGAATGTTTGCAGTATTTGGAATGTTGGCAGTATTTGGAATGTTTCTGGAATGTCGGCAGTATTTGGAATGTCGGCAGTGTTTGGAATGTCGGCAGTATTTGGAATGTTGGCAATATTTGGAATGTCTCTGGAATGTTTGCAGTATTTGGAATGTCTCTGGAATGTGGGCAGTGTCTGGCAGTATTTGGAACGTTGGCAGCATTTGGAACGTCTCTGGAATGTTGGCAGTCTCTGGAATGTTGGCAGTATTTGGAATGTTGGCAGTATTTGGAATGTTGGCAGTATTTGGAATGTCTCTGGAATGTCTGCAGTATTTGGAATGTCTGCAGTATTTGGAATGTTGGCAATATTTGGAATGTCTCTGGAATGTTTGCAGTATTTGGAATGTTTGCAGTATTTGGAATGTCTCTGGAATGTGGGCAGTATTTGGCAGTATTTGGAACGTTGGCAGTATTTGGAACGTCTCTGGAATGTTGGCAGTATTTAGAATGTTGACAGTATTTGGAATGTTGGCAGTATTTGGAATGTCTCTGGAATGTTGGCAGTCTCTGGAATGTTGGCAGTATTTGGAATGTCTCTGGAATGTTGGCAGTATTTGGAATGTTGGCAGTATTTGGAATGTTGGCAGTATTTGGAATGTTGGCAGTAATTGGAATGTTTGCAGTATTTGGCAGTATTTGGAATGTTGGCAGTATTTGGAATGTCTCTGGAACGTTGGCAGTATTTGGAATGTTGGCAGTATTTGGAATGTCTCTGAAACGTTGACAGTATTGGGAATGTCTCGTGAATGTTTGCAGTATTTGGAATGTTTGCAGTATTTGGAATGTTTGCAGTATTTGGAATGTCTCTGGAATGTCTGCAGTATTTGGAAAGTCTGCAGTATTTGGAAAGTCTGCAGTATTTGGAATGTTGGCAGTATTTGGAATGTTGGCAGTATTTGGAATGTTGGCAGTATTCGCAATGTTGGCAGTAATTGGAATGTCTCTGGAATGTCTGCAGTATTTGGAATGTCAGCAGTATTTGGAATGTCAGCAGTATTTGGAATGTCGGCAGTATTTGGAATGTCGGCAGTATTTGGAATGTCGGCAGTATTTGGAATGTCTCTGGAATGTTGGCAGTATTTGGAATGTTGGCAGTATTTGGAATGTTGGCAGTATTTGGAATGTTGGCAGTATTTGGAATGTTGGCAGTATTTGGAATGTTGGCAGTATTCGCAATGTTGGCAGTATTTGGAATGTCTCTGGAATGTCTGCAGTATTTGGAATGTTGGCAGTATTTGGAATGTCGGCAGTATTTGGAATGTCGGCAGTATTTGGAATGTCAGCAGTATTTGGAATGTCGGCAGTATTTGTAATGTTGGCAGTATTTGGAATGTTGGCAGTATTTGGAATGTTGGCAGTATTTGGAATGTTGGCAGTATTCGGAATGTCTGCAGTATTTGGAATGTCTGCAGTATTTGGAATGTCTGCAGTATTTGGAATGTCTGCAGTATTTGGAATGTCGGCAGTATTTGGAATGTCGGCAGTATTTGGAATGTCGGCAGTATTTGGAATGTTTGCAGTATTTGGAATGTTGGCAGTATTTGGAATGTCTCTGGAATGTTTGCAGTATTTGGAATGTTGGCAGTATTTGGAATGTCTCTGGAATGTTTGCAGTATTTGAATGTTGGCAGTATTTGGAATGTCTCTGGAATGTTGGCAGTATTTGGAATGTTGGCAGTATTTGGAATATTTGCAGTATTTGGAATGTTTGCAGTATTTGGAATGTTTGCAGTGTTTGGAATGTTTGCAGTATTTGGAATGTTGGCAGTATTTGGAATGTTGGCAGTATTTGGAATGTTGGCAGTATTTAGAATGTTGGCAGTATTTGGAATGTTGGCAGTATTTGGAATGTTGGCAGTATTTGGAACGTTGGCAGTATTTGGAACGTTGGCAGTATTTAGAATGTTGGCAGTATTTGGAATGTCTCTGGAATGTTTGCAGTATTTGGAACGTTGGCAGTATTTAGAATGTTGGCAGTATTTGGAATGTCTCTGGAATATTTGCAGTATTTGGAATGTTGGCAGTATTTGGAATGTTTGCAGTATTTGGAATATTGGCAGTATTTGGAATGTCTCTGGAATGTTTGCAGTATTTGGAATGTTGGCAGTATTTGGAATGTCTCTGGAATGTTTGCAGTATTTGGAATGTTGGCAGTATTTGGAATGCCTCTGGAATGTTTGCAGTATTTGGAATGTTGGCAGTATTTGGAATGTCTCTGGAATTTTTGCAGTATTTGGAATGTTGGCAGTATTTGGAATGTTGGCAGTATTTGGAATGTTGGCAGTATTTGGAATGTTGGCAGTATTTGGAATGTTGGCAGTATATGGAACGTTGGCAGTATTTAGAATGTTGGCAGTATTTGGAATGTCTCTGGAATGTTTGCAGTATTTGGAATGTTGGCAGTATTTGGAATGTCTCTGGAATGTTTGCAGTATTTGGAATGTTGGCAGTATTTGGAATGTCTCTGGAATGTTTGCAGTATTTGGAATGTTGGCAGTATTTGGATTGTTACTGGAATATTTGTAGTATTTGGAATGTCTCTGGAATGTTTGCAGTATTTGGAATGTTTGCAGTATTTGGAATGTCTCTGGAATGTTGGCAGTCTCTGGAATGTTGGCAGTCTCTGGAATGTTGGCAGTCTCTGGAATGTTGGCAGTCTCTGGAATGTTGGCAGTATTTGGAATGTTGCAGTATTTGGAATGTTGGCAGTATTTGGAATGTTGGCAGTATTCGCAATGTTGGCAGTATTTGGAATGTCTCTGGAATGTCTGCAGTATTTGGAATGTCTGCAGTATTTGGAATGTCTGCAGTATTTGGAAGGTCGGCACTATTTGGAAGGTCGGCAGTATTTGGAATGTCTCTGGAATGTTGGCAGTATTTGGAATGTTGGCAGTATTTGGAATGTCTCTGGAATGTCTGCTGTATTTGGAAGGTCGGCAGTATTTGGAAGGTCGGCAGTATTTGGAAGGTCGGCAGTATTTGGAAGGTCGGCAGTATTTGGAAGGTCGGCAGTATTTGGAAGGTCGGCAGTATTTGGAAGGTCGGCAGTATTTGGAAGGTCGGCAGTATTTGGAAGGTCGGCAGTATTTGGAAGGTCGGCAGTATTTGGAAGGTCTCTGGAATGTTGGCAGTATTTGGAATGTTGGCAGTATTTGGAATGTTGGCAGTATTTGGAATGTTGGCAGTATTTGGAATGTTGGCAGTATTTGGAATGTTGGCAGTATTCGGAATGTTTGCAGTATTTGGAATGTTGGCAGTATTTGGAATGTTTCTGGAATGTCGGCAGTATTTGGAATGTCGGCAGTATTTGGAATGTCGGCAGTATTTGGAATGTCGGCAGTATTTGGAATGTCGGCAGTATTTGGAATGTCGGCAGTATTTGGAATGTTGGCAATATTTGGAATGTCTCTGGAATGTTTGCAGTATTTGGAATGTCTCTGGAATGTGGGCAGTGTCAGGCAGTATTTGGAACGTTGGCAGCATTTGGAACGTCTCTGGAATGTTGGCAGTCTCTGGAATGTTGGCAGTATTTGGAATGTCTCTGGAATGTTGGCAGTATTTGGAATGTTGGCAGTATTTGGAATGTTGGCAGTATTTGGAATGTCTCTGGAATGTCTGCAGTATTTGGAATGTCTGCAGTATTTGGAATGTTGGCAATATTTGGAATGTCTCTGGAATGTTTGCAGTATTTGGAATGTTTGCAGTATTTGGAATGTCTCTGGAATGTGGGCAGTATTTGGCAGTATTTGGAACGTTGGCAGTATTTGGAACGTCTCTGGAATGTTGGCAGTATTTAGAATGTTGACAGTATTTGGAATGTTGGCAGTATTTGGAATGTCTCTGGAATGTTGGCAGTCTCTGGAATGTTGGCAGTATTTGGAATGTCTCTGGAATGTTTGCAGTATTTGGAATGTTGGCAGTATTTGGAATGTTGGCAGTATTTGGAATGTTGGCAGTAATTGGAATGTTTGCAGTATTTGGCAGTATTTGGAATGTTGGCAGTATTTGGAATGTCTCTGGAACGTTGGCAGTATTTGGAATGTTGGCAGTATTTGGAATGTCTCTGAAACGTTGACAGTATTGGGAATGTCTCGTGAATGTTTGCAGTATTTGGAATGTTTGCAGTATTTGGAATGTTTGCAGTATTTGGAATGTTTGCAGTATTTGGAATGTTTGCAGTATTTGGAATGTCTCTGGAATGTCTGCAGTATTTGGAAAGTCTGCAGTATTTGGAAAGTCTGCAGTATTTGGAAAATCTGCAGTATTTGGAATGTTGGCAGTATTTGGAATGTTGGCAGTATTTGGAATGTTGGCAGTATTTGGAATGTTGGCAGTATTCGCAATGTTGGCAGTATTTGGAATGTCTCTGGAATGTCTGCAGTATTTGGAATGTCTGCAGTATTTGGAATGTCTGCAGTATTTGGAATGTCTGCAGTATTTGGAATGTCTGCAGTATTTGGAATGTCTGCAGTATTTGGAATGTCGGCAGTATTTGGAATGTCGGCAGTATTTGGAATGTTGGCAGTATTTGGAATGTCTCTGGAATGTCTGCAGTATTTGGAATGTCTACAGTATTTGGAATGTCTGCAGTATTTGGAATGTTGCAGTATTTGGAATGTTGCAGTATTTGGAATGTCTGCAGTATTTGGAAGTCTCTGGAATGTGGGCAGTATTTTGAATGTTGGCAGTATTTGGAATGTCTCTGGAACGTTGGCAGTATTTGGAACTTTGGCAGTATTTGGAATGTAGGCAGTATTTGGAATGTTGGCAGTATTTGGAATGTTGGCAGTATTTGGAATGTCTCTGGAATGTGGGCAGTGTTTGGCAGTATTTGGAACGTTGGCAGTATTTGGAACGTCTCTGGAATGTTGGCAGTATTTGGAATGTTGGCAGTATTTGGAATGTCTCCGGAATGTTGGCAGTCTCTGGAATGTTGGCAGTATTTGGAATGTCTCTGGAATGTTGGCAGTATTTGGAATGTTGGCAGTATTTGGAATGTTGGCAGTATTTGGAATGTTGGCAGTATTTGGAATGTGGCAGTATTTGGAATGTGACCGTATTTGGAATAAGGCAGTATTTGGAATGTTGGCAGTAATTGGAATGTTTGCAGTATTTGGAATGCCTCTGGAATGTGGGCAGTATTTGCCAGTATTTGGAATGTTGGCAGTATTTGGAATGTCTCTGGAACGTTGTCCGTATTTGTAACGTTGGCAGTATTTGGAATGTCTCTGGAATGTTTGCAGTATTTGGAATGTTGGCAGTATTTGGAATGTCTGCAGTATTTGGAATGTCTGCAGTATTTGGAATGTCTGCAGTATTTGGAATGTCGGCAGTATTTGGAATGTCGGCAGTATTTGGAATGTTGGCAGTATTTGGAATGTCTCTGGAATGTCTGCAGTATTTGGAATGTCTACAGTATTTGGAATGTCTGCAGTATTTGGAATGTTGCAGTATTTGGAATGTCTGCAGTATTTGGAAGTCTCTGGAATGTGGGCAGTATTTTGAATGTTGGCAGTATTTGGAATGTCTCTGGAACGTTGGCAGTATTTGGAACTTTGGCAGTATTTGGAACTTTGGCAGTATTTGGAACGTGGGCAGTATTTGGAATGTCTCTGGAATGTTTGCAGTATTTGGAATGTTTGCAGTATTTGGAATGTCTCTGGAATGTGGGCAGTGTTTGGCAGTATTTGGAACGTTGGCAGTATTTGGAACGTCTCTGGAATGTTGGCAGTATTTGGAATGTTGGCAGTATTTGGAATGTCTCCGGAATGTTGGCAGTCTCTGGAATGTTGGCAGTATTTGGAATGTCTCTGGAATGTTTGCAGTATTTGGAATGTTGGCAGTATTTGGAATGTTGGCAGTATTTGGAATGTGGCAGTATTTGGAATGTGACCGTATTTGGAATAAGGCAGTATTTGGAATGTTGGCAGTAATTGGAATGTTTGCAGTATTTGGAATGCCTCTGGAATGTGGGCAGTATTTGCCAGTATTTGGAATGTTGGCAGTATTTGGAATGTCTCTGGAACGTTGTCCGTATTTGTAACGTTGGCAGTATTTGGAATGTCTCTGGAATGTTTGCAGTATTTGGAATGTTGGCAGTATTTGGAATCTCTGAAACGTTGGCAGTATTTGGAACGTTGGCAGTATTTGGAACGTTGGCAGTATTTGGAACGTTGGCAGTATTTAGAATGTTGGCAGTATTTGGAATGTCTCTGGAATGTTTGCAGTATTTGGAATGTTGGCAGTATTTGGAATGCTCTGGAATGTTTGCAGTATTTGGAATGTTGGCAGTATTTGGAATGTCTCTGGAATGTTTGCAGTATTTGGAATGTTTGCAGTATTTGGAATGTCTCTGGAATGTTGGCAGTCTCTGGAATGTTGGCAGTCTCTGGAATGTTGGCAGTATTTGGAATGTCTGTGGAATGTTTGCAGTATTTGGAATGTTTGCAGTATTTGGAATGTCTCTGGAATGTTGGCAGTATTTGGAATGTGGCAGTAGTTGGAATGTGGCAGTATTTGGAATGCTGGCAGTATTTGGAATGTCTCTGGAATGTGGGCAGTATTTGGCAGTATTTGGAATGTTGCAGTATTTGGAATGTTGCAGTAATTGGAATGTGGCAGTAATTGGAATGTGGCAGTATTTGGAATGTGGCAGTATTTGGAATGTGGCAGTATTTGGAATGTGGCAGTATTTGGAATGTGGCAGTATTTGGAATGTGGCAGTATTTGGAATGTGGCAGTATTTGGAATGTTGCAGTATTTGGATTGTCTCTGGAATGTTGGCAGTATTTGGAATGTTTGCAGTATTTGGAATGTCTCTGGAATGTTGGCAGTATTTGGAATGTTGGCAGTATTTGGAATGTTGGCAGTATTTGGAACGTTGGCAGTATTTGGAACATGGGCAGTATTTGGAATGTCTCTGAAACGTTGGCAGTATTTGAAACGTTGGCAGTATTTGGAATGTCTCTGGAATGTTTGCAGTATTTGGAATGTTGGCAGTATTTGGCATGTCTCTGGAATGTTTGCAGTATTTGGAATGTTGGCAGTATTTGGAATGTCTCTGGAATTTTTGCAGTATTTGGAATGTTTGCAGTATTTGGAATGTTTGCAGTATTTGGAATGTTTGCAGTGTTTGGAATATTTGCAGTATTTGGAATGTTGGCAGTATTTGGAATGTTTGCAGTATTTGGAATGTTGGTAGTATTTGGAATGTCTCTGGAATGTTTGCAGTATTTGGAATGTTGGCAGTATTTGGAATGTCTCTGGAATGTTTGCAGTATTTGGAATGTTGGCAGTATTTGGAATGTCTCTGGAATTTTTGCAGTATTTGGAATGTTGGCAGTATTTGGAATGTTTGCAGTGTTTGGAATGTTTGCAGTGTTTGGAATGTTTGCAGTATTTGGAATGTTGGCAGTATTTGGAATGTTTGCAGTATTTGGAATGTTGGCAGTATTTGGAATGTTGGCAGTATTTGGAATGTTGGCAGTATTTGGAATGTTGGCAGTATTTGGAATGTTGGCAGTATTTGGAATGTTGGCAGTATTTGGAACGTTGGCAGTATTTGGAACGTTGGCAGTATTTGGAACGTTGGCAGTATTTAGAATGTTGGCAGTATTTGGAATGTGGCAGTATTTGGAATGTGGCAGTATTTGGAATGTTGCAGTATTTGGATTGTCTCTGGAATGTTGGCAGTATTTGGAATGTCTCTGGAATGTTGGCAGTATTTGGAACGTTGGCAGTATTTGGAACGTTGGCAGTATTTTGAATGTTGCAGTATTTGGAATGTGGCAGTATTTGGAATGTGGCAGTATTTGGAATGTTGCAGTATTTGGATTGTCTCTGGAATGTTGGCAGTATTTGGAATGTCTCTGGAATGTTTGCAGTATTTGGAATGTTTGCAGTATTTGGAATGTTTGCAGTATTTGGAATGTTGGCAGTATTTGGAATGTCTCTGGAATGTTTGCAGTATTTGGAATGTTGGCAGTATTTGGAATGTTGGCAGTATTTGGAATGTTGGCAGTATTTGGAATGTTTGCAGTATTTGGAATGTTTGCAGTATTTGGAATGTTGGCAGTATTTGGAATGTTGGCAGTATTTGGAATGTTGGCAGTATTTGGAATGTTGGCAGTATTTGGAATGTTGGCAGTATTTGGAATGTCTCTGGAACGTTGTCCGTATTTGTAACGTTGGCAGTATTTGGAATGTCTCTGGAATGTTTGCAGTATTTGGAATGTTGGCAGTATTTGGAATTTCTGAAACGTTGGCAGTATTTGGAACGTTGGCAGTATTTGGAACGTTGGCAGTATTTAGAATGTTGGCAGTATTTGGAATGTCTCTGGAATGTTTGCAGTATTTGGAATGTTGGCAGTATTTGGAATGCTCTGGAATGTTTGCAGTATTTGGAATGTTTGCAGTATTTGGAATGTCTCTGGAATGTTGGCAGTCTCTGGAATGTTGGCAGTATTTGGAATGTCTGTGGAATGTTTGCAGTATTTGGAATGTTTGCAGTATTTGGAATGTCTCTGGAATGTTGGCAGTATTTGGAATGTGGCAGTAGTTGGAATGTGGCAGTATTTGGAATGCTGGCAGTATTTGGAATGTCTCTGGAATGTGGGCAGTATTTGGCAGTATTTGGAATGTTGCAGTATTTGGAATGTTGCAGTAATTGGAATGTGGCAGTAATTGGAATGTGGCAGTATTTGGAATGTGGCAGTATTTGGAATGTGGCAGTATTTGGAATGTGGCAGTATTTGGAATGTTGCAGTATTTGGATTGTCTCTGGAATGTTTGCAGTATTTGGAATGTTTGCAGTATTTGGAATGTCTCTGGAATGTTGGCAGTATTTGGAATGTTGGCAGTATTTGGAACGTTGGCAGTATTTGGAACATGGGCAGTATTTGGAATGTCTCTGAAACGTTGGCAGTATTTGAAACGTTGGCAGTATTTGGAATGTCTCTGGAATGTTTGCAGTATTTGGAATGTTGGCAGTATTTGGCATGTCTCTGGAATGTTTGCAGTATTTGGAATGTTGGCAGTATTTGGAATGTCTCTGGAATTTTTGCAGTATTTGGAATGTTGGCAGTATTTGGAATGTTTGCAGTATTTGGAATGTTTGCAGTATTTGGAATGTTTGCAGTGTTTGGAATATTTGCAGTATTTGGAATGTTGGCAGTATTTGGAATGTTTGCAGTATTTGGAATGTTGGTAGTATTTGGAATGTCTCTGGAATGTTTGCAGTATTTGGAATGTTGGCAGTATTTGGAATGTCTCTGGAATGTTTGCAGTATTTGGAATGTTGGCAGTATTTGGAATGTTTGCAGTGTTTGGAATGTTTGCAGTGTTTGGAATGTTTGCAGTATTTGGAATGTTGGCAGTATTTGGAATGTTGGCAGTATTTGGAATGTTTGCAGTATTTGGAATGTTGGCAGTATTTGGAATGTTGGCAGTATTTGGAATGTTGGCAGTATTTGGAACGTTGGCAGTATTTAGAATGTTGGCAGTATTTGGAATGTGGCAGTATTTGGAATGTGGCAGTATTTGGAATGTTGCAGTATTTGGATTGTCTCTGGAATGTTGGCAGTATTTGGAATGTCTCTGGAATGTTGGCAGTATTTGGAACGTTGGCAGTATTTGGAACGTTGGCAGTATTTTGAATGTTGCAGTATTTGGAATGTGGCAGTATTTGGAATGTGGCAGTATTTGGAATGTTGCAGTATTTGGATTGTCTCTGGAATGTTGGCAGTATTTGGAATGTCTCTGGAATGTTTGCAGTATTTGGAATGTTTGCAGTATTTGGAATGTTGGCAGTATTTGGAATGTCTCTGGAATGTTTGCAGTATTTGGAATGTTGGCAGTATTTGGAATGTTGGCAGTATTTGGAATGTTGGCAGTATTTGGAATGTTGGCAGTGTTTGGAATGTTGGCAGTATTTGGAATGTTGGCAGTATTTGGAATGTTGGCAGTATTTGGAATGTTGGCAGTATTTGGAATGTTGGCAGTATTTGGAATGTCTCTGGAATGTTTGCAGTATTTGGAATGTTGGCAGTATTTGGAATGTCTCTGGAATGTTTGCAGTATTTGGAATGTTGGCAGTATTTGGAATGTCTCTGGAATGTTTGCAGTATTTGGAATGTTGGCAGTATTTGGATTGTTCCTGGAATATTTGTAGTATTTGGAATGTCTCTGGAATGTTTGCAGTATTTGGAATGTTTGCAGTATTTGGAATGTCTCTGGAATGTTGGCAGTCTCTGGAATGTTGGCAGTCTCTGGAATGTTGGCAGTATTTAGAATGTCTCTGGAATGTTTGCAGTATTTGGAATGTTTGCAGTATTTGGAATGTCTCTGGAATGTTGGCAGTATTTGGAATGTTGGCAGTATTTGGAATGTTGGCAGTATTTGGAATGTCCCTGGAATGTGGGCAGTATTTGGCAGTATTTGGAATGTTGGCAGTATTTGGAATGTTGGCAGTATTTTGAATGTTGCAGTATTTGGAATGTGGCAGTATTTGGAATGTGGCAGTATTTGGAATGTGGCAGTATTTGGAATGTGGCAGTATTTGGATTGTCTCTGGAATGTTTGCAGTATTTGGAATGTCTCTGGAATGTTTGCAGTATTTGGAATGTCTCTGGAATGTTTGCAGTATTTGGAATGTTTGCAGTATTTGGAATGTTGGCAGTATTTGGAATGTCTCTGGAATGTTTGCAGTATTTGGAATGTTGGCAGTATTTGGAATGTTGGCAGTATTTGGAATGTTGGCAGTATTTGGAATGTTTGCAGTATTTGGAATGTTTGCAGTATTTGGAATGTTTGCAGTATTTGGAATGTTGGCAGTATTTGGAATGTTGGCAGTATTTGGAATGTCTCTGGAATGTTTGCAGTATTTGGAATGTTGGCAGTATTTGGAATGTTTGCAGTATTTGGAATGTTTGCAGTATTTGGAATGTTTGCAGTATTTGGAATGTTTGCAGTATTTGGAATGTTTGCAGTATTTGGAATGTTGGCAGTATTTGGAATGTCTCTGGAATGTGGGCAGTATTTGGCAGTATTTGGAATGTTGGCAGTATTTGGAATGTCTCTTGAACGTTGGCAGTATTTGGAACGTTGGCAGTATTTGGAACGTTGGCAGTATTTGGAACGTTGGCAGTATTTGGAACGTTGGCAGTATTTGGAACGTTTGCAGTATTTGGAATGTTTGCAGTATTTGGAATGTTTGCAGTATTTGGAATGTCTCTGGAATGTGGGCAGTATTTGGCAGTATTTGGAATGTCTCTGGAACGTTGGCAGTATTTGGAACGTTGGCAGTATTTGGAATGTCACTGGAATGTTTGCAGTATTTGGAATGTTGGCAGTGTTTGGAATGTCTCTGAAACGTTGGCAGTATTTGGAACGTTGGCAGTATTTGGAATGTTGGCAGTATTTGGAATGTTGGCAGTATTTGGAATGTTGGCAGTATTTGGAATGTTGGCAGTATTTGGAATGTTGGCAGTATTTGGAATGTTGGCAGTATTTGGAATGTTTGCAGTATTTGGAATGTTTGCAGTATTTGGAATGTTTGCAGTATTTGGAATGTTTGCAGTATTTGGAATGTTTGCAGTATTTGGAATGTTGGCAGTATTTGGTGCCTCTGGAATGTTTGCAGTATTTGGAATGTCTCTGGAATGTTGGCAGTCTCTGGAAGGTTGGCAGTATTTGGAATGTCTCTGGAATGTTTGCAGTATTTGGAATGTTTGCAGTATTTGGAATGTTTGCAGTATTTGGAATGTTTGCAGTATTTGGAATGTTTGCAGTATTTGGAATGTTGGCAGTAATTGGAATGTTGGCAGTATTTGGAATGTCTCTGGAATATGGGCAGTATTTGGAATGTTTGCAGTATTTGGAATGTTTGCAGTATTTGGAATGTTTGCAGTATTTGGAATGTTTGCAGTATTTGGAATGTTTGCAGTATTTGGAATGTTGACAGTATTTGGAATGCTGGCAGTAATTGGAATGTTGGCAGTATTTGGAATGTCTCTGGAATGTGGGCAGTATTTGGCAGTATTTGGAATGTCTCTGGAACGTTGGCAGTATTTGGAACATTGGCAGTATTTGGAATGTCACTGGAATGTTTGCAGTATTTGGAATGTTGGCAGTGTTTGGAATGTCTCTGGAATGTTTGCAGTATTTGGAATGTTGGCAGTATTTGGAATGTTTGCAGTATTTGGAATGTTTGCAGTATTAGGAATGTCTCTGGAATGTCTGCAGTATTTGGAAAGTCTGCAGTATTTGGAAAGTCTGCAGTATTTGGAAAGTCTGCAGTATTTGGAAAGTCTGCAGTATTTGGAACGTCTGCAGTATTTGGAACGTCTGCAGTATTTGGAACGTCTGCAGTATTTGGAACGTCTGCAGTATTTGGAAAGTCTGCAGTATTTGGAATGTTGGCAGTATTTGGAATGTTGGCAGTATTTGGAATGTTGGCAGTATTCGCAATGTTGGCAGTATTTGGAATGTCTCTGGAATGTCTGCAGTATTTGGAATGTCAGCAGTATTTGGAATGTCGGCAGTATTTGGAATGTCGACAGTATTTGGAATGTCGGCAGTATTTGTAATGTTGGCAGTATTTGGAATGTTGGCAGTATTTGGAATGTTGGCAGTATTTGGAATGTTGGCAGTATTTGGAATGTTGGCAGTATTTGGAATGTTGGCAGTATTTGGAATGTTGGCAGTATTTGGAATGTTGGCAGTATTCGGAATGTCGGCAGTATTCGGAATGTCGGCAGTATTTGGAATGTCTGCAGTATTTGGAATGTCGGCAGTATTTGGAATGTCGGCAGTATTTGGAATGTCGGCAGTATTTGGAATGTCGGCAGTATTTGGAATGTTTGCAGTATTTGGAATGTTGGCAGTATTTGGAATGTCTCTGGAATGTTTGCAGTATTTGGAATGTTGGCAGTATTTGGAATGTCTCTGGAATGTTTGCAGTATTTGAATGTTGGCAGTATTTGGAATGTCTCTGGAATGTTGGCAGTATTTGGAATGTTGGCAGTATTTGGAATATTTGCAGTATTTGGAATGTTTGCAGTATTTGGAATGTTTGCAGTGTTTGGAATATTTGCAGTATTTGGAATGTTGGCAGTATTTGGAATGTTGGCAGTATTTAGAATGTTGGCAGTATTTGGAATGTTGGCAGTATTTGGAATGTTGGCAGTATTTGGAATGTTGGCAGTATTTGGAACGTTGGCAGTATTTGGAACGTTGGCAGTATTTGGAACGTTGGCAGTATTTGGAACGTTGGCAGTATTTAGAATGTTGGCAGTATTTGGAATGTCTCTGGAATATTTGCAGTATTTGGAATGTTGGCAGTATTTGGAATGTTGGCAGTATTTGGAATGTTGGCAGTATTTGGAATGTTGGCAGTATTTGGAATGTTGGCAGTATTTGGAATGTTGGCAGTATTTGGAATGTTGGCAGTATTTGGAATGTTTGCAGTATTTGGAATGTTGGCAGTATTTGGAATGTCTCTGGAATGTTTGCAGTATTTGGAATGTTGGCAGTATTTGGAATGTCTCTGGAATGTTTGCAGTATTTGGAATGTTGGCAGTATTTGGAATGTCTCTGGAATGTTTGCAGTATTTGGAATGTTGGCAGTATTTGGAATGTCTCTGGAATTTTTGCAGTATTTGGAATGTTGGCAGTATTTGGAATGTTGGCAGTATTTGGAATGTTGGCAGTATTTGGAATGTTTGCAGTGTTTGGAATATTTGCAGTATTTGGAATGTTGGCAGTATTTGGAATGTTGGCAGTATTTGGAATGTTGGCAGTATTTGGAATGTTGGCAGTATTTGGAATGTTGGCAGTATTTGGAATGTTGGCAGTATTTGGAACGTTGGCAGTATATGGAACGTTGGCAGTATTTAGAATGTTGGCAGTATTTGGAATGTCTCTGGAATGTTTGCAGTATTTGGAATGTTGGCAGTATTTGGAATGTCTCTGGAATGTTTGCAGTATTTGGAATGTTGGCAGTATTTGGAATGTCTCTGGAATGTTTGCAGTATTTGGAATGTTGGCAGTATTTGGATTGTTCCTGGAATATTTGTAGTATTTGGAATGTCTCTGGAATGTTTGCAGTATTTGGAATGTTTGCAGTATTTGGAATGTCTCTGGAATGTTGGCAGTCTCTGGAATGTTGGCAGTCTCTGGAATGTTGGCAGTATTTAGAATGTCTCTGGAATGTTTGCAGTATTTGGAATGTTTGCAGTATTTGGAATGTCTCTGGAATGTTGGCAGTATTTGGAATGTTGGCAGTATTTGGAATGTTGGCAGTATTTGGAATGTCCCTGGAATGTGGGCAGTATTTGGCAGTATTTGGAATGTTGGCAGTATTTGGAATGTGGCAGTATTTGGAATGTTGCAGTATTTGGATTGTCTCTGGAATGTTGGCAGTATTTGGAATGTCTCTGGAATGTTTGCAGTATTTGGAATGTTTGCAGTATTTGGAATGTTGGCAGTATTTGGAATGTCTCTGGAATGTTTGCAGTATTTGGAATGTTGGCAGTATTTGGAATGTTGGCAGTATTTGGAATGTTGGCAGTATTTGGAATGTTGGCAGTATTTGGAATGTTTGCAGTATTTGGAATGTTTGCAGTATTTGGAATGTTTGCAGTATTTGGAATGTTGGCTGTATTTGGAATGTTGGCAGTATTTGGAATGTTGGCAGTATTTGGAATGTTGGCAGTATTTGGAATGTTGGCAGTATTTGGAATGTTGGCAGTATTTGGAATGTCTCTGGAATGTTTGCAGTATTTGGAATGTTGGCAGTATTTGGAATGTCTCTGGAATGTTTGCAGTATTTGGAATGTTGGCAGTATTTGGAATGTCTCTGGAATGTTTGCAGTATTTGGAATGTTGGCAGTATTTGGATTGTTCCTGGAATATTTGTAGTATTTGGAATGTCTCTGGAATGTTTGCAGTATTTGGAATGTTTGCAGTATTTGGAATGTCTCTGGAATGTTGGCAGTCTCTGGAATGTTGGCAGTCTCTGGAATGTTGGCAGTATTTAGAATGTCTTTGGAATGTGGCAGTATTTGGAATGTTGGCAGTATTTGGAATGTTGGCAGTATTTGGAATGTTGGCAGTATTTGGAATGTCCCTGGAATGTGGGCAGTATTTGGCAGTATTTGGAATGTTGACAGTATTTGGAATGTGGCAGTATTTGGAATGTTGCAGTATTTGGATTGTCTCTGGAATGTTTGCAGTATTTGGAATGTCTCTGGAATGTTGGCAGTATTTGGAATGTCTCTGGAATGTTTGCAGTATTTGGAATGTTGGCAGTATTTGGAATGTCTCTGGAATGTTTGCAGTATTTGGAATGTTGGCAGTATTTGGAATGTTGGCAGTATTTGGAATGTTGGCAGTATTTGGAATGTTTGCAGTATTTGGAATGTTTGCAGTATTTGGAATGTTTGCAGTATTTGGAATGTTTGCAGTATTTGCAATGTTTGCAGTATTTGCAATGTTTGCAGTATTTGCAATGTTTGCAGTATTTGCAATGTTTGCAGTATTTGCAATGTTTGCAGTATTTGGAATGTTGGCAGTATTTGGAATGTCTCTGGAATGTGGGCAGTATTTGGCAGTATTTGGAATGTTGGCAGTATTTGGAATGTCTCTTGATGGTTGGCAGTATTTGAAACGTTGGCAGTATTTGGAACGTTGGCAGTATTTGGAACGTTGGCAGTATTTGGAATGTTTGCAGTATTTGGAATGTTTGCAGTATTTGGAATGTTTGCAGTATTTGGAATGTCTCTGGAATGTGGGCAGTATTTGGCAGTATTTGGAATGTCTCTGGAACGTTGGCAGTATTTGGAACGTTGGCAGTATTTGGAATGTCACTGGAATGTTTGCAGTATTTGGAATGTTGGCAGTGTTTGGAATGTCTCTGAAACGTTGGCAGTATTTGGAATGTTGGCAGTATTTGGAATGTTGGCAGTATTTGGAACGTTGGCAGTATTTGGAACGTTGGCAGTATTTGGAATGTCTCTGGAATGTTTGCAGTATTTGGAATGTTTGCAGTATTTGGAATGTTTGCAGTATTTGGAATGTTTGCAGTATTTGGAATGTTGGCAGTATTTGGAATGTTGGCAGTATTTGGTGCCTCTGGAATGTTTGCAGTATTTGGAATGTCTCTGGAATGTTGGCAGTCTCTGGAAGGTTGGCAGTATTTGGAATGTCTCTGGAATGTTTGCAGTATTTGGAACGTTTGCAGTATTTGGAACGTTTGCAGTATTTGGAATGTTTGCAGTATTTGGAATGTTTGCAGTATTTGGAAGGTTTGCAGTATTTGGAATGTTTGCAGTATTTGGAATGTTTGCAGTATTTGGAATGTTGACAGTATTTGGAATGCTGGCAGTAACTGGAATGTTGGCAGTATTTAGAATGTCTCTGGAATGTGGGCAGTATTTGGCAGTATTTGGAATGTCTCTGGAACGTTGGCAGTATTTGGAACGTTGGCAGTATTTGGAATGTCACTGGAATGTTTGCAGTATTTGGAATGTTGGCAGTGTTTGGAATGTCTCTGAAACGTTGGCAGTATTTGGAATGTTGGCAGTATTTGGAATGTTGGCAGTATTTGGAACGTTGGCAGTATTTGGAATGTTGGCAGTATTTGGAATGTCTCTGGAATGTTTGCAGTATTTGGAATGTTGGCAGTATTTGGAATGTTGGCAGTATTTGGAATGTTGGCAGTATTTGGAATGTTGGCAGTATTTGGAATGTTGGCAGTATTTGGAATGTTTGCAGTATTTGGAATGTTTGCAGTATTTGGAATGTTTGCAGTATTAGGAATGTCTCTGGAAAGTCTGCAGTATTTGGAAAGTCTGCAGTATTTGGAAAGTCTGCAGTATTTGGAAAGTCTGCAGTATTTGGAAAGTCTGCAGTATTTGGAAAGTCTGCAGTATTTGGAAAGTCTGCAGTATTTGGAAAGTCTGCAGTATTTGGAAAGTCTGCAGTATTTGGAAAGTCTGCAGTATTTGGAAAGTCTGCAGTATTTGGAATGTTGGCAGTATTTGGAATGTTGGCAGTATTTGGAATGTTGGCAGTATTTGGAATGTTGGCAGTATTTGGAATGTTGGCAGTATTTGGAATGTTGGCAGTATTCGCAATGTTGGCAGTATTTGGAATGTCTCTGGAATGTCTGCAGTATTTGGAATGTCGGCAGTATTTGGAATGTCGGCAGTATTTGGAATGTCGGCAGTATTTGGAATGTCGGCAGTATTTGGAATGTCGGCAGTATTTGGAATGTTGGCAGTATTTGGAATGTTGGCAGTATTTGGAATGTTGGCAGTATTTGGAATGTCTGCAGTATTTGGAATGTCTGCAGTATTTGGAATGTCTGCAGTATTTGGAATGTCGGCAGTATTTGGAATGTCGGCAGTATTTGGAATGTCGGCAGTATTTGGAATGTCGGCAGTATTTGGAATGTCTCTGGAATGTCTGCAGTATTTAGAATGTCTACAGTATTTGGAATGTCTGCAGTATATGGAATGTTGCAGTATTTGGAATGTTGCAGTATTTGGAATGTTGCAGTATTTGGAATCTCTGCAGTATTTGGAATGTTTGCAGTATTTGGAAGTCTCTGGAATGTGGGCAGTATTTTGAATGTTGGCAGTATTTGGAATGTCTCTGGAACGTTGGCAGTATTTGGAACTTTGGCAGTATTTGGAATGTCTCTGGAACGTGGGCAGTATTTGGAACGTGGGCAGTATTTGGAATGTCTCTGGAATGTTTGCAGTATTTGGAATGTCTCTGGAATGTGGGCAGTGTTTGGCAGTATTTGGAACGTTGGCAGTATTTGGAACGTCTCTGGAATGTTGGCAGTATTTGGAATGTTGGCAGTATTTGGAACGTCTCCGGAATGTTGGCAGTCTCTGGAATGTTGGCAGTATTTGGAATGTCTCTGGAATGTTGGCAGTATTTGGAATGTTGGCAGTATTTGGAATGTTGGCAGTATTTGGAATGTGGCAGTATTTGGAATGTGGCAGTATTTGGAATGTGACAGTATTTGGAATAAGGCAGTATTTGGAATGTTGGCAGTAATTGGAATGTTTGCAGTATTTGGAATGCCTCTGGAATGTGGGCAGTATTTGGCAGTATTTGGAATGTTGGCAGTATTTGGAATGTCTCTGGAACGTTGTCCGTATTTGGAACGCTGGCAGTATTTGGAATGTCTCTGGAATGTTTGCAGTATTTGGAATGTTGGCAGTATTTGGAATCTCTGAAACGTTGGCAGTATTTGGAACGTTGGCAGTATTTGGAACGTTGGCAGTATTTGGAACGTTGGCAGTATTTAGAATGTTGGCAGTATTTGGAACGTTGGCAGTATTTGGAACGTTGGCAGTATTTGGAACGTTGGCAGTATTTGGAACGTTGGCAGTATTTAGAATGTTGGCAGTATTTGGAATGTCTCTGGAATGTTTGCAGTATTTGGAATGTTGGCAGTATTTGGAATGCTCTGGAATGTTTGCAGTATTTGGAATGTTGGCAGTATTTGGAATGTCTCTGGAATGTTTGCAGTATTTGGAATGTTGGCAGTATTTGGAATGTCTCTGGAATGTTTGCAGTATTTGGAATGTTGGCAGTATTTGGAATGCTCTGGAATGTTTGCAGTATTTGGAATGTTTGCAGTATTTGGAATGTCTCTGGAATGTTGGCAGTCTCTGGAATGTTGGCAGTCTCTGGAATGTTGGCAGTATTTGGAATGTCTGTGGAATGTTTGCAGTATTTGGAATGTTTGCAGTATTTGGAATGTCTCTGGATGTTGGCTGTATTTGGAATGTGGCAGTATTTGGAATGTGGCAGTATTTGGAATGTTGGCAGTATTTGGAATGTCTCTGGAATGTGGGCAGTATTTGGCAGTATTTGGAATGTTGCAGTATTTGGAATGTGGCAGTATTTGGAATGTGGCAGTATTTGGAATGTGGCAGTATTTGGAATGTGGCAGTATTTGGAATGTGGCAGTATTTGGAATGTGGCAGTATTTGGAATGTGGCAGTATTTGGAATGTGGCAGTATTTGGAATGTGGCAGTATTTGGAATGTTGCAGTATTTGGAATGTCTCTGGAATGTTTGCAGTATTTGGAATGTTTGCAGTATTTGGAATGTCTCTGGAATGTTGGCAGTATTTGGAATGTTGGCAGTATTTGGAATGTTGGCAGTTTTTGGAACGTTGGCAGTATTTGGAACGTGGGCAGTATTTGGAATGTCTCTGGAATGTTTGCAGTATTTGGAATGTTGGCAGTATTTGGAATGTCTCTGGAATGTTTGCAGTATTTGGAATGTTGGCAGTATTTGGAATGTCTCTGGAATTTTTGCAGTATTTGGAATGTTGGCAGTATTTGGAATGTTGGCAGTATTTGGAATGTTGGCAGTATTTGGAATGTCTCTGGAATGTTGGCAGTCTCTGGAAGGTTGGCAGTATTTGGAATGTCTCTGGAATGTTTGCAGTATTTGGAATGTTTGCAGTATTTGGAATGTTTGCAGTATTTGGAATGTTTGCAGTATTTGGAATGTTTGCAGTATTTGGAATGTTGGCAGTAATTGGAATGTTGGCAGTATTTGGAATGTCTCTGGAATATGGGCAGTATTTGGAATGTTTGCAGTATTTGGAATGTTTGCAGTATTTGGAATGTTTGCAGTATTTGGAATGTTTGCAGAATTTGGAATGCTGGCAGTAATTGGAATGTTGGCAGTATTTGGAATGTCTCTGGAATGTGGGCAGTATTTGGCAGTATTTGGAATGTCTCTGGAACGTTGGCAGTATTTGGAACGTTGGCAGTATTTGGAATGTCACTGGAATGTTTGCAGTATTTGGAATGTTGGCAGTGTTTGGAATGTCTCTGAAACGTTGGCAGTATTTGGAACGTTGGCAGTATTTGGAACGTTGGCAGTATTTGGAACGTTGGCAGTATTTGGAATGTTGGCAGTATTTGGAATGTCTCTGGAATGTTTGCAGTATTTGGAATGTTGGCAGTATTTGGAATGTTGGCAGTATTTGGAATGTTGACAGTATTTGGAATGTTGGCAGTATTTGGAATGTTGGCAGTATTTGGAATGTTGGCAGTATTTGGAATGTTTGCAGTATTTGGAATGTTTGCAGTATTTGGAATGTCTCTGGAATGTTGGCAGTCTCTGGAATGTTGGCAGTCTCTGGAATGTTTGCAATATTTGGAATGTCTCTGGAATGCTGGCAGTCTCTGGAATGCTGGCAGTCTCTGGAATGTTGGCAGTATTTGGAATGTCTCTGGAATGTTTGCAGTATTTGGAATGTTTGCAGTATTTGGAATGTCTCTGGAATGTTGGCTGTGTTTGGAATGTTGTCAGTATTTGCAATGTTGCAGTATTTGCAATGTTGCAGTATTTGCAATGTTGCAGTATTTGGTATGTTGGCAGTATTTGGTATGTTGGCAGTATTTGGAATGTTGGCAGTATTTGGAATGTTGGCAGTATTTGGAATGTTTGCAGAATTTGGAATGCTGGCAGTAATTGGAATGTTGGCAGTATTTGGAATGTCTCTGGAATGTGGGCAGTATTTGGCAGTATTTGGAATGTCTCTGGAACGTTGGCAGTATTTGGAACGTTGGCAGTATTTGGAATGTCACTGGAATGTTTGCAGTATTTGGAATGTTGGCAGTGTTTGGAATGTCTCTGAAACGTTGGCAGTATTTGGAACGTTGGCAGTATTTGGAACGTTGGCAGTATTTGGAACGTTGGCAGTATTTGGAATGTTGGCAGTATTTGGAATGTCTCTGGAATGTTTGCAGTATTTGGAATGTTGGCAGTATTTGGAATGTTGGCAGTATTTGGAATGTTGACAGTATTTGGAATGTTGGCAGTATTTGGAATGTTGGCAGTATTTGGAATGTTGGCAGTATTTGGAATGTTGGCAGTATTTGGAATGTTTGCAGTATTTGGAATGTTTGCAGTATTTGGAATGTCTCTGGAATGTTGGCAGTCTCTGGAATGTTGGCAGTCTCTGGAATGTTTGCAATATTTGGAATGTCTCTGGAATGCTGGCAGTCTCTGGAATGCTGGCAGTCTCTGGAATGCTGGCAGTCTCTGGAATGTTGGCAGTATTTGGAATGTCTCTGGAATGTTTGCAGTATTTGGAATGTTTGCAGTATTTGGAATGTCTCTGGAATGTTGGCTGTGTTTGGAATGTTGTCAGTATTTGCAATGTTGCAGTATTTGCAATGTTGCAGTATTTGCAATGTTGCAGTATTTGGTATGTTGGCAGTATTTGGAATGTTGGCAGTATTTGGAATGTTGGCAGTATTTGGAATGTTGGCAGTATTTGGAATGTTGGCAGTATTTGGAATGTTGGCAGTATTTGGAATGTTGGCAGTATTTGGAATGTTGGCAGTATTTGGAATGTTGGCAGTATTTGGAATGTTGGCAGTATTTGGAATGTTGGCAGTATTTGGAATGTTGCAGTATTTGGAATGTTGGCAGTATTTGGAATGTTGGCAGTATTTGGAATGTTGCAGTATTTGGAATGTTGGCAGTATTTGGAATGTTTGCAGTATTTGGAATGTTTGCAGTATTTGGAATGTTGGCAGTATTTGGAATGTTGGCAGTATTTGGAATGTTGCAGTATTTGGAATGTTGGCAGTATTTGGAATGTTGGCAGTATTTGGAATGTTGGCAGTATTTGGAACGTTGGCAGTATTTGGAACGTTGGCAGTATTTGGAACGTTGGCAGTATTTGGAATGTCTCTGAAACGTTGGCAGTATTTGGAACGTTGGCAGTATTTGGAACGTTGGCAGTATTTGGAACGCTGGCAGTATTTGGAATGTTGGCAGTATTTGGTGTCTCTGGAATGTTTGCAGTATTTGGAAAGTCTCTGGAATGTTGGCAGTCTCTGGAAGGTTGGCAGTATTTGGAATGTCTCTGGAATGTTTGCAGTATTTGGAATGTTTGCAGTATTTGGAATGTTTGCAGTATTTGGAATGTTTGCAGTATTTGGAATGTTTGCAGTATTTGGAATGTTGGCAGTATTTGGAATGTTGGCAGTATTTGGAATGTTGGCAGTATTTGGAATGTTGGCAGTATTTGGTGTCTCTGGAATGTTTGCAGTATTTGGAATGTCTCTGGAATGTTTGCAGTCTCTGGAAGGTTGGCAGTATTTGGAATGTCTCTGGAATGTTTGCAGTATTTGGAATGTTGGCAGTATTTGGAATGTCTCTGGAATGTTTGCAGTATTTGGAATGTTGGCAGTATTTGGAATGTCTCTGGAATGTTTGCAGTATTTGGAACGTTGGCAGTATTTGGAACGTTGGCAGTATTTGAAACGTTGGCAGTATTTGGAATGTCTCTGGAATGTTTGCAGTATTTGGAATGTTGGCAGTATTTGGAATGTCTCTGGAATGTTTGCAGTATTTGGAACGTTGGCAGTATTTGGAACGTTGGCAGTATTTGGAACGTTTGCAGTATTTGGAATGTTTGCAGTATTTGGAATGTTTGCAGTATTTGGAATGTTTGCAGTATTTGGAATGTTTGCAGTATTTGGAATGTTTGCAGTATTTGGAATGTTGGCAGTATTTGGAATGTTGGCAGTATTTGGAATGTTGGCAGTATTTGGAATATTGGCCGTATTTGGATTGTCTCTGGAATGTTGGCAGTATTTAGAATGTCTCTGGAATGTTGGCAGTATTTGGAATGTCTCTGGAATGTTGGCAGTATTTGGATTGTCTCTGGAATGTTTGCAGTATTTGGAATGTTTGCAGTATTTGGAATGTTTGCAGTATTTGGAATGTTTGCAGTATTTGGAATGTTTGCAGTATTTGGAATGTTTGCAGTATTTGGAATGTTTGCAGTATTTGGAACGTTGGCAGTATTTGGAACGTTGGCAGTATTTGGAACGTTGGCAGTATTTGGAACGTTGGCAGTATTTGAAACGTTGGCAGTATTTGGAATGTCTCTGGAATGTTTGCAGTATTTGGAATGTTTGCAGTATTTGGAATGTTTGCAGTATTTGGAATGTTTGCAGTATTTGGAATGTTTGCAGTATTTGGAATGTTTGCAGTATTTGGAATGTTGGCAGTATTTGGAATGTTGGCAGTATTTGGAATGTTGGCAGTATTTGGAATGTCTCTGGAATGTTGGCAGTATTTGGCAGTATTAGGAATATTGGCAGTATTTGGAATGTTGGCAGTATTTGGAATGTTGGCAGTATTTGGAATGTTGGCAGTATTTGGAATGTGGCAGTATTTGGAATGTTGGCAGTATTTGGAATGTTGCAGCATTTGGAATGTTGCAGCATTTGGAATGTTGCAGTATTTGGAATGTTGCAGTATTTGGAATGTTGGCAGTATTTGGAATGTTGGCAGTATTTGGAATATCTCTGGAATGTTTGCAGTATTTGGAATGTTAGCAGTATTTGGAATGTCTCTAGAATGTTTGCAGTATTTGGAATGTTGGCAGTATTTGGAATGTCTCTGGAATGTTTGCAGTATTTGGAATGTTTGCAGTATTTGGAATGTTGGCAGTATTTGGAATGTTTGCAGTATTTGGAATGTTTGCAGTATTTGGAATGTTTGCAGTATTTGGAATGTTTGCAGTATTTGGAATGTTGGCAGTATTTGGAATGTTGGCAGTATTTGGAATGTTGGCAGTATTTGGAATGTTGGCAGTATTTGGAATGTCTCTGGAATGTTTGCAGTATTTGGAATGTCTCTGGAATGTGGGCAGTATTTGGCAGTATTTGGAATGTTGGCAGTATTTGGAATGTCTCTGGAACAATGGCAGTATTTGGAACGTTGGCAGTATTTGGAACGTTGGCAGTATTTGGAATGTCTCTGGAATGTTTGCAGTATTTTGAATATTGGCAGTATTTGGAATGTCTCTGGAATGTTTGCAGTATTTGGAATGTTTGCAGTATTTGGAATGTTTGCAGTATTTGGAATGTCTCTGGAATGTGGGCAGTATTTGGAATGTCTCTGGAATGTTGGCAGTATTTGGAATGTCTCTGGAACGTTGGCAGTATTTGGAACGTTGGCAGTATTTGGAACGTTGGCAGTATTTGGAATGTCTCTGGAATGTTTGCAGTATTTGGAATGTTGGCAGTATTTGGAATGTCTCTGGAATGTTTGCAGTATTTGGAATGTTTGCAGTATTTGGAATGTTTGCAGTATTTGGAATGTTTGCAGTATTTGGAATGTTTGCAGTATTTGGAATGTTTGCAGTATTTGGAATGTTGGCAGTATTTGGAATGTTGGCAGTATTTGGAATGTGGGCAGTATTTGGAATGTTGGCAGTATTTGGTGTCTCTGGAATGTTTGCAGTATTTGGAATGTCTCTGGAATGTTGGCAGTCTCTGGAATGTTTGCAGTATTTGGAATGTCTCTGGAATGTTTGCAGTATTTGGAATGTTTGCAGTATTTGGAATGTTTGCAGTATTTGGAATGTTTGCAGTATTTGGAATGTTTGCAGTATTTGGAATGTGGGCAGTATTTGGAATGTGGGCAGTATTTGGAATGTGGGCAGTATTTGGTGTCTCTGGAATGTTTGCAGTATTTGGAATGTCTCTGGAATGTTGGCAGTCTCTGGAAGGTTGGCAGTATTTGGAATGTCTCTGGAATGTTTGCAGTATTTGGAATGTTTGCAGTATTTGGAATGTTTGCAGTATTTGGAATGTTTGCAGTATTTGGAATGTTTGCAGTATTTGGAATGTTTGCAGTATTTGGAATGTTGGCAGTATTTGGAATGTTTGCAGTATTTGGAATGTTGGCAGTATTTGGAATGTTGGCAGTATTTGGAATGTTGGCAGTATTTGGTGTCTCTGGAATGTTTGCAGTATTTGGAATGTCTCTGGAATGTTGGCAGTCTCTGGAAGGTTGGCAGTATTTGGTATGTCTCTGGAATGTTTGCAGTATTTGGAATGTTGGCAGTATTTGGAATGTCTCTGGAATGTTTGCAGTATTTGGAACGTTGGCAGTATTTGAAACGTTGGCAGTATTTGGAATGTCTCTGGAATGTTTGCAGTATTTGGAATGTTGGCAGTATTTGGAATGTCTCTGGAATGTTTGCAGTATTTGGAATGTTGGCAGTATTTGGAATGTCTCTGGAATGTTGGCAGTATTTGGAATGTCTCTGGAATGTTTGCAGTATTTGGAATGTTTGCAGTATTTGGAATGTTGGCAGTATTTGGAATGTTGGCAATATTTGGAATATTGGCCGTATTTGGATTGTCTCTGGAATGTTGGCAGTATTTAGAATGTCTCTGGAATGTTGGCAGTATTTGGAATGTCTCTGGAATGTTGGCAGTATTTGGATTGTCTCTGGAATGTTGGCAGTATTTGGAATGTTTGCAGTATTTGGAATGTTTGCAGTATTTGGAATGTTGGCAGTATTTGGAATGTTTGCAGTATTTGGAATGTTTGCAGTATTTGGAATGTTTGCAGTATTTGGAACGTTTGCAGTATTTGGAACGTTAGCAGTATTTGGAACGTTGGCAGTATTTGAAACGTTGGCAGTATTTGGAATGTCTCTGGAATGTTTGCAGTATTTGGAATGTTGGCAGTATTTGGAATGTCTCTGGAATGTTTGCAGTATTTGGAATGTTGGCAGTATTTGGAATGTCTCTGGAATGTTTGCAGTATTTGGAATGTTTGCAGTATTTGGAATGTTTGCAGTATTTGGAATGTTTGCAGTATTTGGAATGTTGGCAGTATTTGGAATGTTGGCCGTATTTGGATTGTCTCTGGAATGTTGGCAGTATTTAGAATGTCTCTGGAATGTTGGCAGTATTTGGCAGTATTAGGAATATTGGCAGTATTTGGAATGTTGGCAGTATTTGGAATGTTGGCAGTATTTGGAATGTTGGCAGTATTTGGAATGTTGCAGTATTTGGAATGTTGCAGTATTTGGAATGTTGCAGCATTTGGAATGTTGCAGCATTTGGAATGTTGCAGCATTTGGAATGTTGGCAGTATTTGGAATGTTGGCAGTATTTGGAATGTTGGCAGTATTTGGAACTTTGGCAGTATTTGGAACGTTGGCAGTATTTGGAATGTCTCTGAAACTTTGGCAGTATTTGGAACGTTGGCAGTATTTGGAACGTTGGCAGTATTTGGAACGTTGGCAGTATTTGGAACGTTGGCAGTATTTGGAACGTTGGCAGTATTTGAAACGTTGGCAGTATTTGGAATGTCTCTGGAATGTTTGCAGTATTTGGAATGTTGGCAGTATTTGGAATGTCTCTGGAATGTTTGCAGTATTTGGAATGTTTGCAGTATTTGGAATGTTTGCAGTATTTGGAATGTTTGCAGTATTTGGAATGTTTGCAGTATTTGGAATGTTGGCAGTATTTGGAATGTTGGCAGTATTTGGAATGTTGGCAGTATTTGGAATGTTGGCAGTATTTGGAATATTGGCCGTATTTGGATTGTCTCTGGAATGTTGGCAGTATTTAGAATGTCTCTGGAATGTTGGCAGTATTTGGAATGTCTCTGGAATGTTGGCAGTATTTGGAATGTCTCTGGAATGTTGGCAGTATTTGGATTGTCTCTGGAATGTTGGCAGTATTTGGATTGTCTCTGGAATGTTGGCAGTATTTGGAATGTTTGCAGTATTTGGAATGTTTGCAGTATTTGGAATGTTTGCAGTATTTGGAATGTTTGCAGTACTTGGAATGTTTGCAGTACTTGGAATGTTTGCAGTACTTGGAATGTTTGCAGTACTTGGAATGTCTCTGGAATGTTTGCAGTATTTGGAATGTTTGCAGTATTTGGAATGTCTCTGGAATGTGGGCAGTATTTGGCAGTATTTGGAATGTTGGCAGTATTTGGAATGTCTCTGGAACGTTGGCAGTATTTGGAACGTTGGCAGTATTTGGAACGTTGGCAGTATTTGGAATGTCTCTGGAATGTTTGCAGTATTTGGAATATTGGCAGTATTTGGAATGTCTCTGGAATGTTTGCAGTATTTGGAATGTTTGCAGTATTTGGAATGTTTGCAGTATTTGGAATGTCTCTGGAATGTGGGCAGTATTTGGAATGTCTCTGGAATGTGGGGAGTATTTGGCAGTATTTGGAATGTTGGCAGTATTTGGAATGTCTCTGGAACGTTGGCAGTATTTGGAACGTTGGCAGTATTTGGAACGTTGGCAGTATTTGGAATGTCTCTGGAATGTTTGCAGTATTTGGAATGTTGGCAGTATTTGGAATGTCTCTGGAATGTTTGCAGTATTTGGAATGTTTGCAGTATTTGGAATGTTTGCAGTATTTGGAATGTTTGCAGTATTTGGAATGTTTGCAGTATTTGGAATGTTTGCAGTATTTGGAATGTTTGCAGTATTTGGAATGTTGGCAGTATTTGGAATGTTTGCAGTATTTGGAATGTTGGCAGTATTTGGAATGTTGGCAGTATTTGGAATGTTGGCAGTATTTGGAATGTTGGCAGTATTTGGAATATTGGCCGTATTTGGATTGTCTCTGGAATGTTGGCAGTATTTAGAATGTCTCTGGAATGTTGGCAGTATTTGGAATGTCTCTGGAATGTTGGCAGTATTTGGACTGTCTCTGGAATGTTTGCAGTATTTGGAATGTTTGCAGTATTTGGAATGTTTGCAGTATTTGGAATGTTTGCAGTATTTGGAATGTTGGCAGTATTTGGAATGTTGGCAGTATTTGGAATGTCTCTGGAATGTTTGCAGTATTTGGAACGTTGGCAGTATTTGGAACGTTGGCAGTATTTGAAACGTTGGCAGTATTTGGAATGTCTCTGGAATGTTTGCAGTATTTGGAATGTTGGCAGTATTTGGAATGTCTCTGGAATGTTTGCAGTATTTGGAATGTTGGCAGTATTTGGAATGTCTCTGGAATGTTTGCAGTATTTGGAATGTTTGCAGTATTTGGAATGTTTGCAGAATTTGGAATGTTTGCAGTATTTGGAATGTTGGCAGTATTTGGAATATTGGCCGTATTTGGATTGTCTCTGGAATGTTGGCAGTATTTAGAATGTCTCTGGAATGTTGGCAGTATTAGGAATATTGGCAGTATTTGGAATGTTGGCAGTATTTGGAATGTTGGCAGTATTTGGAATGTTGGCAGTATTTGGAATGTTGGCAGTATTTGGAATGTTGGCAGTATTTGGAATGTTGCAGTATTTGGAATGTTGGCATTATTTGGAACTTTGGCAGTATTCGGAACGTTGGCAGTATTTGGAATGTTGGCAGTATTTGGAATGTCTCTGGAATGTTTGCAGTATTTGGAATGTTTGCAGTATTTGGAATGTTTGCAGTATTTGGAATGTTGGCAGTATTTGGAATTATGGCAGTATTTGGAATGTTGGCAGTATTTGGAATGTTGGCAGTATTTGGAATATTGGCCGTATTTGGATTGTCTCTGGAATGTTGGCAGTATTTAGAATGTCTCTGGAATGTTGGCAGTATTTGGAATGTCTCTGGAATGTTGGCAGTATTTGGATTGTCTCTGGAACGTTGGCAGTATTTGGAATGTTTGCAGTATTTGGAATGTTTGCAGTATTTGGAATGTTTGCAGTATTTGGAATGTTGGCAGTATTTGGAATGTTTGCAGTATTTGGAATGTTGGCAGTATTTGGAATGTTGGCAGTATTTGGAATGTCTCTGGAATGTTTGCAGTATTTGGAACGTTGGCAGTATTTGGAACGTTGGCAGTATTTGAAACGTTGGCAGTATTTGGAATGTCTCTGGAATGTTTGCAGTATTTGGAATGTTGGCAGTATTTGGAATGTCTCTGGAATGTTGGCAGTATTTGGAATGTTGGCAGTATTTGGAATGTCTCTGGAATGTTTGCAGTATTTGGAATGTTTGCAGTATTTGGAATGTTTGCAGTATTTGGAATGTTTGCAGTATTTGGAATGTTGGCAGTATTTGGAACTTTGGCAGTATTTGGAACTTTGGCAGTATTTGGAATGTCTCTGAAACGTTGGCAGTATTTGGAACGTTGGCAGTATTTGGAACGTTGGCAGTATTTGGAACGTTGGTAGTATTTGAAACGTTGGCAGTATTTGGAATGTCTCTGGAATGTTTGCAGTATTTGGAATGTTGGCAGTATTTGGAATGTCTCTGGAATGTTTGCAGTATTTGGAATGTTGGCAGTATTTGGAATGTCTCTGGAATGTTTGCAGTATTTGGAATGTTTGCAGTATTTGGAATGTTTGCAGTATTTGGAATGTTTGCAGTATTTGGAATGTTGGCAGTATTTGGAATGTTGGCAGTATTTGGAATGTTGGCAGTATTTGGAATATTGGCCGTATTTGGATTGTCTCTGGAATGTTGGCAGTATTTAGAATGTCTCTGGAATGTTGGCAGTATTTGGAATGTCTCTGGAATGTTGGCAGTATTTGGATTGTCTCTGGAATGTTTGCAGTATTTGGAATGTTTGCAGTATTTGGAATGTTTGCAGTACTTGGAATGTTTGCAGTACTTGGAATGTTTGCAGTACTTGGAATGTTTGCAGTACTTGGAATGTCTCTGGAATGTTTGCAGTATTTGGAATGTTTGCAGTATTTGGAATGTCTCTGGAATGTGGGCAGTATTTGGCAGTATTTGGAATGTTGGCAGTATTTGGAATGTCTCTGGAACGTTGGCAGTATTTGGAACGTTGGCAGTATTTGGAACGTTGGCAGTATTTGGAATGTCTCTGGAATGTTTGCAGTATTTGGAATATTGGCAGTATTTGGAATGTCTCTGGAATGTTTGCAGTATTTGGAATGTTTGCAGTATTTGGAATGTTTGCAGTATTTGGAATGTCTCTGGAATGTGGGCAGTATTTGGAATGTCTCTGGAATGTGGGCAGTATTTGGCAGTATTTGGAATGTTGGCAGTATTTGGAATGTCTCTGGAACGTTGGCAGCATTTGGAACGTTTGCAGTATTTGGAACGTTGGCAGTATTTGGAACGTTGGCAGTATTTGGAATGTCTCTGGAATGTTTGCAGTATTTGGAATGTTGGCAGTATTTGGAATGTCTCTGGAATGTTTGCAGTATTTGGAATGTTTGCAGTATTTGGAATGTTTGCAGTATTTGGAATGTTTGCAGTATTTGGAATGTTGGCAGTATTTGGAATGTTGGCAGTATTTGGAATGTTGGCAGTATTTGGAATGTTTGCAGTATTTGGTGTCTCTGGAATGTTTGCAGTATTTGGAATGTCTCTGGAAGGTTGGCAGTCTCTGGAAGGTTGGCAGTATTTGGAATGTCTCTGGAATGTTTGCAGTATTTGGAATGTTTGCAGTATTTGGAATGTTTGCAGTATTTGGAATGTTTGCAGTATTTGGAATGTTGGCAGTATTTGGAATGTTGGCAGTATTTGGAATGTTGGCAGTATTTGGAATGTTGGCAGTATTTGGAATGTTGGCAGTATTTGGAATGTTGGCAGTATTTGGAATGTTGGCAGTATTTGGTGTCTCTGGAATGTTTGCAGTATTTGGAATGTCTCTGGAATGTTGGCAGTCTCTGGAAGGTTGGCAGAATTTGGAATGTCTCTGGAATGTTTGCAGTATTTGGAATGTTGGCAGTATTTGGAATGTCTCTGGAATGTTTGCAGTATTTGGAACGTTGGCAGTGTTTGGAACGTTGGCAGTATTTGAAACGTTGGCAGTATTTGGAATGTCTCTGGAATGTTTGCAGTATTTGGAATGCTGGCAGTATTTGGAATGTCTCTGGAATGTTTGCAGTATTTGTAATGTTGGCCGTATTTGGAATGTCTCTGGAATGTTTGCAGTATTTGGAATGTTTGCAGTATTTGGAATGTTTGCAGTATTTGGAATGTTTGCAGTATTTGGAATATTGGCAGTATTTGGAATGTTGGCAGTATTTGGAATGTTGGCAGTATTTGGAATATTGGCCGTATTTGGATTGTCTCTGGAATGTTGGCAGTATTTAGAATGTCTCTGGAATGTTGGCAGTATTTGGAATGTCTCTGGAATGTTGGCAGTATTTGGAATGTTTGCAGTATTTGGAATGTTTGCAGTATTTGGAATGTTTGCAGTATTTGGAATGTTTGCAGTATTTGGAATGTTGGCAGTATTTGGAATGTTGGCAGTATTTGGAAGGTTGGCAGTATTTGGAAGGTTGGCAGTATTTGGAAGGTTGGCAGTATTTGGAAGGTTGGCAGTATTTGGAATGTTGGCAGTATTTGGAATGTTGGCAGTATTTGGAATGTTGGCAGTATTTGGAATGTTAGCAGCATTTGGAATGTTGGCCGTATTTGGATTGTCTCTGGAATGTTGGCAGTATTGGGAATGTCTCTGGAATGTTGGCAGTATTTGGAATGTTGGCAGTATTTGGAATGTTGGCAATATTTGGATTGTCTCTGGAATGTTGGCAGTATTTGGAATGTTGGCAGTATTTGGAATGTCTGTGGAATGTTGGCAGTATTTGGAATGTTGGCAGTATTTGGAATATTGGCCGTATTTGGATTGTCTCTGGAATGTTGGCAGTATTTAGAATGTCTCTGGAATGTTGGCAGTATTTGGAACGTTGGCAGTATTTGGAATGTTGGCAGTATTTGGAATGTCTCTGGAACGTTGGCAGTATTTGGAACGTTGGCAGTATTTGGAACGTTGGCAGTATTTGGAACGTTGGCAGTATTTGGAATGTATCTGGAATGTTTGCAGTATTTGGAATGTTGGCAGTATTTGGAATGTCTCTGGAATGTTTGCAGTATTTGGAATGTTTGCAGTATTTGGAATGTCTCTGGAATGTGGGCAGCATTTGGCAGTATTTGGAATGTCTCTGGAATGTGGGCAGTATTTGGCAGTATTTGGAATGTTGGCAGTATTTGGAATGTTGGCAGTATTTGGAATGTTAGCAGCATTTGGAATGTTGGCCGTATTTGGATTGTCTCTGGAATGTTGGCAGTATTTGGAATGTCTCTGGAATGTTGGCAGTATTTGGAATGTTGGCAGTATTTGGATTGTCTCTGGAATGTTGGCAGTATTTGGAATGTTGGCAGTATTTGGAATGTTTGCAGTATTTACAATGTTTGCAGTATTTGGAATGTCTCTGGAATGTGGGCAGCATTTGGCAGTATTTGGAATGTCTCTGGAATGTGGGCAGTATTTGGCAGTATTTGGAATGTTGGCAGTATTTGGAATGTCTGTGGAATGTTGGCAGTATTTGGAATGTTGGCAGTATTTGGAATATTGGCCGTATTTGGATTGTCTCTGGAATGTTGGCAGTATTAAGAATGTCTCTGGAATGTTGGCAGTATTTGGAATGTCTCTGGAATGTTGGCAGTATTTGGAATGTCTCTGGAATGTTGGCAGTATTTGGATTGTCTCTGGAATGTTTGCAGTATTTGGAATGTTTGCAGTATTTGGAATGTTTGCAGTACTTGGAATGTCTCTGGAATGTTTGCAGTATTTGGAATGTTTGCAGTATTTGGAATGTCTCTGGAATGTGGGCAGTATTTGGCAGTATTTGGAATGTTGGCAGTATTTGGAATGTCTCTGGAACGTTGGCAGTATTTGGAACGTTGGCAGTATTTGGAATGTCTCTGGAATGTTTGCAGTATTTGAAATATTGGCAGTATTTGGAAGGTCTCTGGAATGTTTGCAGTATTTGGAATGTTTGCAGTATTTGGAATGTTTGCAGTATTTGGAATGTTTGCAGTATTTGGAATGTCTCTGGAATGTGGGCAGTATTTGGCAGTATTTGGAATGTCTCTGGAATGTGGGCAGTATTTGGCAGTATTTGGAATGTTGGCAGTATTTGGAATGTCTCTGGAACGTTGGCAGTATTTGGAACGTTGGCAGTATTTGGAACGTTGGCAGTATTTGGAATGTCTCTGGAATGTTTGCAGTATTTGGAATGTTGGCAGTATTTGCAATGTCTCTGGAATGTTTGCAGTATTTGGAATGTTTGCAGTATTTGGAATGTTTGCAGTATTTGGAATGTTTGCAGTATTTGGAATGTTTGCAGTATTTGGAATGTCTCTGGAATGTTTGCAGTATTTGGAATGTTGGCAGTATTTGGAATGTCTCTGGAATGTTTGCAGTATTTGGAATGTTGCAGTATTTGGAATGTTGGCAGTATTTGGAATGTTGGCAGTATTTGGAACGTTGGCAGTATTTGAAATGTCTCTGAAACGTTGGCAGTATTTGGAACGTTGGCAGTATTTGGAACGTTGGCAGTATTTGGAACGTTGGCAGTATTTGGAACGTTGGCAGTATTTGAAACGTTGGCAGTATTTGGAATGTCTCTGGAATGTTTGCAGTATTTGGAATGTTTGCAGTATTTGGAATGTTTGCAGTATTTGGAATGTTTGCAGTATTTGGAATGTTTGCAGTACTTGGAATGTTTGCAGTACTTGGAATGTCTCTGGAATGTTTGCAGTATTTGGAATGTTTGCAGTATTTGGAATGTCTCTGGAATGTGGGCAGTATTTGGCAGTATTTGGAATGTTGGCAGTATTTGGAATGTCTCTGGAACGTTGGCAGTATTTGGAACGTTGGCAGTATTTGGAACGTTGGCAGAATTTGGAATGTATCTGGAATGTTTGCAGTATTTGGAATATTGGCAGTATTTGGAATGTCTCTGGAATGTTTGCAGTATTTGGAATGTTTGCAGTATTTGGAATGTTTGCAGTATTTGGAATGTCTCTGGAATGTGGGCAGTATTTGGAATGTCTCTGGAATGTGGGCAGTATTTGGCAGTATTTGGAATGTTGGCAGTATTTGGAATGTCTCTGGAACGTTGGCAGTATTTGGAACGTTGGCAGCATTTGGAATGTTGGCAGTATTTGGAATGTCTCTGGAATGTTTGCAGTATTTGGAATGTTTGCAGTATTTGGAATGTTTGCAGTATTTGGAATGTTTGCAGTATTTGGAATGTTGGCAGTATTTGGTGTCTCTGGAATGTTTGCAGTATTTGGAATGTCTCTGGAATGTTGGCAGTCTCTGGAAGGTTGGCAGTATTTGGAATGTCTCTGGAATGTTTGCAGTATTTGGAATGTTTGCAGTATTTGGAATGTTGGCAGTATTTGGAATGTTGGCATTATTTGGAATGTTGGCAGTATTTGGAATGTTGGCAGTATTTGGAATGTTGGCAGTATTTGGTGTCTCTGGAATGTTTGCAGTATTTGGAATGTCTCTGGAATGTTGGCAGTCTCTGGAAGGTTGGCAGTATTTGGAATGTCTCTGGAATGTTTGCAGTATTTGGAACGTTGGCAGTATTTGGAACGTTGGCAGTATTTGAAACGTTGGCAGTATTTGGAATGTCTCTGGAATGTTTGCAGTATTTGGAATGTTGGCAGTATTTGGAATGTCTCTGGAATATTTGCAGTATTTGGAATGTTGGCAGTATTTGGAATGTCTCTGGAATGTTTGCAGTATTTGGAATGTTGGCAGTATTTGGAATGTTGGCAGTATTTGGAATGTTTGCAGTATTTGGAATGTTTGCAGTATTTGGAATGTTTGCAGTATTTGGAATGTTTGCAGTATTTGGAATGTTTGCAGTATTTGGAATGTTTGCAGTATTTGGAATGTTTGCAGTATTTGGAATGTTGGCAGTATTTGGAATGTTGGCAGTATTTGGAATGTTGGCAGTATTTGGAATATTGGCCGTATTTGGAATGTCTCTGGAATGTTGGCAGTATTTAAAATGTGTCTGGAATGTTGGCAGTATTTGGAATGTCTCTGGAATGTTGGCAGTATTTGGATTGTCTCTGGAATGTTGGCAGTATTTGGAATGTTTGCAGTATTTGGAATGTTTGCAGTATTTGGAATGTTTGCAGTATTTGGAATGTTTGCAGTATTTGGAATGTTTGCAGTATTTGGAATGTTTGCAGTATTTGGAATGTTTGCAGTATTTGGAATGTTGGCAGTATTTGGAATGTTGGCAGTATTTGGAATGTTGGCAGTATTTGGAATGTTGGCAGTATTTGGAATGTTTGCAGTATTTGGAATGTTGGCAGTATTTGGAATGTTTGCAGTATTTGGAATGTTGGCAGTATTTGGAATGTTGGCAGTATTTGGAATGTTGGCAGTATTTGGAATGTTTGCAGTATTTGGAATGTTTGCAGTATTTGGAATGTTGGCAGTATTTAGAATTTTTGCATTATTTGGAATGTTGGCAGTATTTGGAATGTTGGCAGTATTTGGAATGTTGGCAGTATTTGGAATGTTGGCAGTACTTGGTGTCTCTGGAGTGTTTGCAGTATTTGGAGTGTTTGCAGTATTTGGAATGTTGGCAGTATTTGGAATGTTGGCAGTATTTGAAATGTCTGCAGTATTTGGAATGTTTGCAGTATTTGGTATGTTTGCAGTATTTGGTGTCTCTGAAATGTTGGCAGTATTTGGAATGTTTGCAGTATTTGGAATGTTTGCAGTATTTGGAATGTTGGCAGTATTTGGAATGTTGGCAGTATTTGGAATGTTGGCAGTATTTGGAATGTTGACAGTATTTGGAATGTTGACAGTATTTGGAATGTTGGCAGTATTTGGAATGTTGGCAGTATTTGGAATGTTGGCAGTATTTGGAATGTTTGCAGTATTTGGAATGTTTGCAGTATTTGGAATGTTGGCAGTATTTGGTGTCTCTGGAATGTTTGCAGTATTTGGAATGTTTGCAGTATTTGGAATGTTTGCAGTATTTGGAATGTTTGCAGTATTTGGAATGTTTGCAGTATTTGGAATGTTTGCAGTATTTGGAATGTTGGCAGTATTTGGAATGTTGGCAGTATTTGGAATGTTGGCAGTATTTGGTGTCTCTGGAATGTTTGCAGTATTTGGAATGTTTGCAGTATTTGGAATGTTTGCAGTATTTGGAATGTTTGCAGTATTTGGAATGCTTGCAGTATTTGGAATGTTTGCAGTATTTGGAATGTTGGCAGTATTTAGAATTTTTGCAGTATTTGGAATGTTGGCAGTATTTGGAATGTTGGCAGTATTAGGAATGTTGGCAGTACTTGGTGTCTCTGGAATGTTTGCAGTATTTGGAATGTTTGCAGTATTTGGAGTGTTTGCAGTATTTGGAATGTTTGCAGTATTTGGAATGTTTGCAGTATTTGGAATGTTGGCAGTATTTGGAATGTTGGCAGTATTTGGAATGTTGGCTGTATTTGGAATGTTTGCAGTATTTGGAATGTTTGCAGTATTTGGAATGTTTGCAGTATTTGGAATGTTGGCAGTATTTGGAATGTTGGCATTATTTGGAATGTTGGCAGTATTTGGAATGTTGGCAGTATTTGGAATGTTGGCAGTATTTGGAATGTTGGCAGTATTTGGAATGTTGCAGTATTTGGAATGTTGGCAGAATTTGGAATGTCTCTGGAATGTTTGCAGTATTTGGAATGTTGCAGTATTTGGAATGTTGCAGTATTTGGAATGTTGCAGTATTTGGAATGTTGGCAGTATTTGGAATGTTGGCAGTATTTGGAACTTTGGCAGTATTTGGAACGTTGGCAGTATTTGGAATGTCTCTGAAACGTTGGCAGTATTTGGAACGTTGGCAGTATTTGGAACGTTGGCAGTATTTGGAACGTTGGCAGTATTTGGAACGTTGGCAGTATTTGGAACGTTGGCAGTATTTGAAACGTTGGCAGTATTTGGAATGTCTCTGGAATGTTTGCAGTATTTGGAATGTTTGCAGTATTTGGAATGTTTGCAGTATTTGGAATGTTTGCAGTATTTGGAATGTTTGCAGTATTTGGAATGTTTGCAGTATTTGGAATGTTTGCAGTATTTGGAATGTTTGCAGTATTTGGAATGTTGGCAGTATTTGGAATGTTGGCAGTATTTGGAATGTTGGCAGTATTTGGAATGTTGGCAGTATTTGGAATGTTGGCAGTATTTGGAATATTGGCCGTATTTGGATTGTCTCTGGAATGTTGGCAGTATTTAGAATGTCTCTGGAATGTTGGCAGTATTTGGAATGTCTCTGTAATGTTGGCAGTATTTGGATTGTCTCTGGAATGTTTGCAGTATTTGGAATGTTTGCAGTATTTGGAATGTTTGCAGTACTTGGAATGTTTGCAGTACTTGGAATGTTTGCAGTACTTGGAATGTTTGCAGTACTTGGAATGTCTCTGGAATGTTTGCAGTATTTGGAATGTTTGCAGTATTTGGAATGTCTCTGGAATGTGGGCAGTATTTGGCAGTATTTGGAATGTTGGCAGTATTTGGAATGTCTCTGGAACGTTGGCAGTATTTGGAACGTTGGCAGTATTTGGAATGTCTCTGGAATGTTTGCAGTATTTGGAATATTGGCAGTATTTGGAATGTCTCTGGAATGTTTGCAGTATTTGGAATGTTTGCAGTATTTGGAATGTTTGCAGTATTTGGAATGTCTCTGGAATGTGGGCAGTATTTGGAATGTCTCTGGAATGTGGGCAGTATTTGGCAGTATTTGGAATGTTGGCAGTATTTGGAATGTCTCTGGAACGTTGGCAGTATTTGGAACGTTGGCAGTATTTGGAACGTTGGCAGCATTTGGAACGTTTGCAGTATTTGGAACGTTGGCAGTATTTGGAACGTTGGCAGTATTTGGAATGTCTCTGGAATGTTTGCAGTATTTGGAATGTTGGCAGTATTTGGAATGTCTCTGGAATGTTTGCAGTATTTGGAATGTTTGCAGTATTTGGAATGTTTGCAGTATTTGGAATGTTTGCAGTATTTGGAATGTTTCTGGAACGTTGGCAGCATTTGGAACGTTTGCAGTATTTGGAACGTTGGCAGTATTTGGAACGTTGGCAGTATTTGGAATGTCTCTGGAATGTTTGCAGTATTTGGAATGTTGGCAGTATTTGGAATGTCTCTGGAATGTTTGCAGTATTTGGAATGTTTGCAGTATTTGGAATGTTTGCAGTATTTGGAATGTTTGCAGTATTTGGAATGTTTGCAGTATTTGGAATGTTGGCAGTATTTGGAATGTTGGCAGTATTTGGAATGTTGGCAGTATTTGGAATGTTTGCAGTATTTGGTGTCTCTGGAATGTTTGCAGTATTTGGAATGTCTCTGGAAGGTTGGCAGTCTCTGGAAGGTTGGCAGTATTTGGAATGTCTCTGGAATGTTTGCAGTATTTGGAATGTTTGCAGTATTTGGAATGTTTGCAGTATTTGGAATGTTTGCAGTATTTGGAATGTTGGCAGTATTTGGAATGTTGGCAGTATTTGGAATGTTGGCAGTATTTGGAATGTTGGCAGTATTTGGAATGTTGGCAGTATTTGGAATGTCTCTGGAACGTTGGCAGCATTTGGAACGTTTGCAGTATTTGGAACGTTGGCAGTATTTGGAACGTTGGCAGTATTTGGAATGTCTCTGGAATGTTTGCAGTATTTGGAATGTTGGCAGTATTTGGAATGTCTCTGGAATGTTTGCAGTATTTGGAATGTTTGCAGTATTTGGAATGTTTGCAGTATTTGGAATGTTTGCAGTATTTGGAATGTTTGCAGTATTTGGAATGTTGGCAGTATTTGGAATGTTGGCAGTATTTGGAATGTTGGCAGTATTTGGAATGTTTGCAGTATTTGGTGTCTCTGGAATGTTTGCAGTATTTGGAATGTCTCTGGAAGGTTGGCAGTCTCTGGAAGGTTGGCAGTATTTGGAATGTCTCTGGAATGTTTGCAGTATTTGGAATGTTTGCAGTATTTGGAATGTTTGCAGTATTTGGAATGTTTGCAGTATTTGGAATGTTGGCAGTATTTGGAATGTTGGCAGTATTTGGAATGTTGGCAGTATTTGGAATGTTGGCAGTATTTGGAATGTTGGCAGTATTTGGAATGTTGGCAGTATTTGGAATGTTGGCAGTATTTGGAATGTTGGCAGTATTTGGTGTCTCTGGAATGTTTGCAGTATTTGGAATGTCTCTGGAATGTTGGCAGTCTCTGGAAGGTTGGCAGAATTTGGAATGTCTCTGGAATGTTTGCAGTATTTGGAATGTTGGCAGTATTTGGAATGTCTCTGGAATGTTTGCAGTATTTGGAACGTTGGCAGTGTTTGGAACGTTGGCAGTATTTGAAACGTTGGCAGTATTTGGAATGTCTCTGGAATGTTTGCAGTATTTGGAATGCTGGCAGTATTTGGAATGTCTCTGGAATGTTTGCAGTATTTGTAATGTTGGCCGTATTTGGAATGTCTCTGGAATGTTTGCAGTATTTGGAATGTTTGCAGTATTTGGAATGTTTGCAGTATTTGGAATGTTTGCAGTATTTGGAATATTGGCAGTATTTGGAATGTTGGCAGTATTTGGAATGTTGGCAGTATTTGGAATATTGGCCGTATTTGGATTGTCTCTGGAATGTTGGCAGTATTTAGAATGTCTCTGGAATGTTGGCAGTATTTGGAATGTCTCTGGAATGTTGGCAGTATTTGGAATGTTTGCAGTATTTGGAATGTTTGCAGTATTTGGAATGTTTGCAGTATTTGGAATGTTTGCAGTATTTGGAATGTTGGCAGTATTTGGAATGTTGGCAGTATTTGGAAGGTTGGCAGTATTTGGAAGGTTGGCAGTATTTGGAAGGTTGGCAGTATTTGGAATGTTGGCAGTATTTGGAATGTTGGCAGTATTTGGAATGTTGGCAGTATTTGGAATGTTGGCAGTATTTGGAATGTTAGCAGCATTTGGAATGTTGGCCGTATTTGGATTGTCTCTGGAATGTTGGCAGTATTGGGAATGTCTCTGGAATGTTGGCAGTATTTGGAATGTTGGCAGTATTTGGAATGTTGGCAATATTTGGATTGTCTCTGGAATGTTGGCAGTATTTGGAATGTTGGCAGTATTTGGAATGTCTGTGGAATGTTGGCAGTATTTGGAATGTTGGCAGTATTTGGAATATTGGCCGTATTTGGATTGTCTCTGGAATGTTGGCAGTATTTAGAATGTCTCTGGAATGTTGGCAGTATTTGGAACGTTGGCAGTATTTGGAATGTTGGCAGTATTTGGAATGTCTCTGGAACGTTGGCAGTATTTGGAACGTTGGCAGTATTTGGAACGTTGGCAGTATTTGGAACGTTGGCAGTATTTGGAATGTATCTGGAATGTTTGCAGTATTTGGAATGTTGGCAGTATTTGGAATGTCTCTGGAATGTTTGCAGTATTTGGAATGTTTGCAGTATTTGGAATGTCTCTGGAATGTGGGCAGCATTTGGCAGTATTTGGAATGTCTCTGGAATGTGGGCAGTATTTGGCAGTATTTGGAATGTTGGCAGTATTTGGAATGTTGGCAGTATTTGGAATGTTAGCAGCATTTGGAATGTTGGCCGTATTTGGATTGTCTCTGGAATGTTGGCAGTATTTGGAATGTCTCTGGAATGTTGGCAGTATTTGGAATGTTGGCAGTATTTGGATTGTCTCTGGAATGTTGGCAGTATTTGGAATGTTGGCAGTATTTGGAATGTTTGCAGTATTTACAATGTTTGCAGTATTTGGAATGTCTCTGGAATGTGGGCAGCATTTGGCAGTATTTGGAATGTCTCTGGAATGTGGGCAGTATTTGGCAGTATTTGGAATGTTGGCAGTATTTGGAATGTCTGTGGAATGTTGGCAGTATTTGGAATGTTGGCAGTATTTGGAATATTGGCCGTATTTGGATTGTCTCTGGAATGTTGGCAGTATTAAGAATGTCTCTGGAATGTTGGCAGTATTTGGAATGTCTCTGGAATGTTGGCAGTATTTGGAATGTCTCTGGAATGTTGGCAGTATTTGGATTGTCTCTGGAATGTTTGCAGTATTTGGAATGTTTGCAGTATTTGGAATGTTTGCAGTACTTGGAATGTCTCTGGAATGTTTGCAGTATTTGGAATGTTTGCAGTATTTGGAATGTCTCTGGAATGTGGGCAGTATTTGGCAGTATTTGGAATGTTGGCAGTATTTGGAATGTCTCTGGAACGTTGGCAGTATTTGGAACGTTGGCAGTATTTGGAATGTCTCTGGAATGTTTGCAGTATTTGAAATATTGGCAGTATTTGGAAGGTCTCTGGAATGTTTGCAGTATTTGGAATGTTTGCAGTATTTGGAATGTTTGCAGTATTTGGAATGTCTCTGGAATGTGGGCAGTATTTGGCAGTATTTGGAATGTCTCTGGAATGTGGGCAGTATTTGGCAGTATTTGGAATGTTGGCAGTATTTGGAATGTCTCTGGAACGTTGGCAGTATTTGGAACGTTGGCAGTATTTGGAACGTTGGCAGTATTTGGAATGTCTCTGGAATGTTTGCAGTATTTGGAATGTTGGCAGTATTTGCAATGTCTCTGGAATGTTTGCAGTATTTGGAATGTTTGCAGTATTTGGAATGTTTGCAGTATTTGGAATGTTTGCAGTATTTGGAATGTTTGCAGTATTTGGAATGTCTCTGGAATGTTTGCAGTATTTGGAATGTTGGCAGTATTTGGAATGTCTCTGGAATGTTTGCAGTATTTGGAATGTTGCAGTATTTGGAATGTTGGCAGTATTTGGAATGTTGGCAGTATTTGGAACGTTGGCAGTATTTGAAATGTCTCTGAAACGTTGGCAGTATTTGGAACGTTGGCAGTATTTGGAACGTTGGCAGTATTTGGAACGTTGGCAGTATTTGGAACGTTGGCAGTATTTGAAACGTTGGCAGTATTTGGAATGTCTCTGGAATGTTTGCAGTATTTGGAATGTTTGCAGTATTTGGAATGTTTGCAGTATTTGGAATGTTTGCAGTATTTGGAATGTTTGCAGTACTTGGAATGTTTGCAGTACTTGGAATGTCTCTGGAATGTTTGCAGTATTTGGAATGTTTGCAGTACTTGGAATGTCTCTGGAATGTGGGCAGTATTTGGCAGTATTTGGAATGTTGGCAGTATTTGGAATGTCTCTGGAACGTTGGCAGTATTTGGAACGTTGGCAGTATTTGGAACGTTGGCAGAATTTGGAATGTATCTGGAATGTTTGCAGTATTTGGAATATTGGCAGTATTTGGAATGTCTCTGGAATGTTTGCAGTATTTGGAATGTTTGCAGTATTTGGAATGTTTGCAGTATTTGGAATGTCTCTGGAATGTGGGCAGTATTTGGAATGTCTCTGGAATGTGGGCAGTATTTGGCAGTATTTGGAATGTTGGCAGTATTTGGAATGTCTCTGGAACGTTGGCAGTATTTGGAACGTTGGCAGCATTTGGAATGTTGGCAGTATTTGGAATGTCTCTGGAATGTTTGCAGTATTTGGAATGTTTGCAGTATTTGGAATGTTTGCAGTATTTGGAATGTTTGCAGTATTTGGAATGTTGGCAGTATTTGGTGTCTCTGGAATGTTTGCAGTATTTGGAATGTCTCTGGAATGTTGGCAGTCTCTGGAAGGTTGGCAGTATTTGGAATGTCTCTGGAATGTTTGCAGTATTTGGAATGTTTGCAGTATTTGGAATGTTGGCAGTATTTGGAATGTTGGCATTATTTGGAATGTTGGCAGTATTTGGAATGTTGGCAGTATTTGGAATGTTGGCAGTATTTGGTGTCTCTGGAATGTTTGCAGTATTTGGAATGTCTCTGGAATGTTGGCAGTCTCTGGAAGGTTGGCAGTATTTGGAATGTCTCTGGAATGTTTGCAGTATTTGGAACGTTGGCAGTATTTGGAACGTTGGCAGTATTTGAAACGTTGGCAGTATTTGGAATGTCTCTGGAATGTTTGCAGTATTTGGAATGTTGGCAGTATTTGGAATGTCTCTGGAATATTTGCAGTATTTGGAATGTTGGCAGTATTTGGAATGTCTCTGGAATGTTTGCAGTATTTGGAATGTTGGCAGTATTTGGAATGTTGGCAGTATTTGGAATGTTTGCAGTATTTGGAATGTTTGCAGTATTTGGAATGTTGGCAGTATTTGGAATGTTTGCAGTATTTGGAATGTTTGCAGTATTTGGAATGTTTGCAGTATTTGGAATGTTGGCAGTATTTGGAATGTTGGCAGTATTTGGAATGTTGGCAGTATTTGGAATATTGGCCGTATTTGGAATGTCTCTGGAATGTTGGCAGTATTTAAAATGTGTCTGGAATGTTGGCAGTATTTGGAATGTCTCTGGAATGTTGGCAGTATTTGGATTGTCTCTGGAATGTTGGCAGTATTTGGAATGTTTGCAGTATTTGGAATGTTTGCAGTATTTGGAATGTTTGCAGTATTTGGAATGTTTGCAGTATTTGGAATGTTTGCAGTATTTGGAATGTTTGCAGTATTTGGAATGTTTGCAGTATTTGGAATGTTGGCAGTATTTGGAATGTTGGCAGTATTTGGAATGTTGGCAGTATTTGGAATGTTGGCAGTATTTGGAATGTTTGCAGTATTTGGAATGTTGGCAGTATTTGGAATGTTTGCAGTATTTGGAATGTTGGCAGTATTTGGAATGTTGGCAGTATTTGGAATGTTGGCAGTATTTGGAATGTTTGCAGTATTTGGAATGTTTGCAGTATTTGGAATGTTGGCAGTATTTAGAATTTTTGCATTATTTGGAATGTTGGCAGTATTTGGAATGTTGGCAGTATTTGGAATGTTGGCAGTATTTGGAATGTTGGCAGTACTTGGTGTCTCTGGAGTGTTTGCAGTATTTGGAGTGTTTGCAGTATTTGGAATGTTGGCAGTATTTGGAATGTTGGCAGTATTTGAAATGTCTGCAGTATTTGGAATGTTTGCAGTATTTGGTATGTTTGCAGTATTTGGTGTCTCTGAAATGTTGGCAGTATTTGGAATGTTTGCAGTATTTGGAATGTTTGCAGTATTTGGAATGTTGGCAGTATTTGGAATGTTGGCAGTATTTGGAATGTTGGCAGTATTTGGAATGTTGACAGTATTTGGAATGTTGGCAGTATTTGGAATGTTGGCAGTATTTGGAATGTTGGCAGTATTTGGAATGTTGGCAGTATTTGGAATGTTTGCAGTATTTGGAATGTTTGCAGTATTTGGAATGTTGGCAGTATTTGGTGTCTCTGGAATGTTTGCAGTATTTGGAATGTTTGCAGTATTTGGAATGTTTGCAGTATTTGGAATGTTTGCAGTATTTGGAATGTTTGCAGTATTTGGAATGTTTGCAGTATTTGGAATGTTGGCAGTATTTGGAATGTTGGCAGTATTTGGAATGTTGGCAGTATTTGGTGTCTCTGGAATGTTTGCAGTATTTGGAATGTTTGCAGTATTTGGAATGTTTGCAGTATTTGGAATGTTTGCAGTATTTGGAATGCTTGCAGTATTTGGAATGTTTGCAGTATTTGGAATGTTGGCAGTATTTAGAATTTTTGCAGTATTTGGAATGTTGGCAGTATTTGGAATGTTGGCAGTATTAGGAATGTTGGCAGTACTTGGTGTCTCTGGAATGTTTGCAGTATTTGGAATGTTTGCAGTATTTGGAGTGTTTGCAGTATTTGGAATGTTTGCAGTATTTGGAATGTTTGCAGTATTTGGAATGTTGGCAGTATTTGGAATGTTGGCAGTATTTGGAATGTTGGCTGTATTTGGAATGTTTGCAGTATTTGGAATGTTTGCAGTATTTGGAATGTTTGCAGTATTTGGAATGTTGGCAGTATTTGGAATGTTGGCATTATTTGGAATGTTGGCAGTATTTGGAATGTTGGCAGTATTTGGAATGTTGGCAGTATTTGGAATGTTGGCAGTATTTGGAATGTTGCAGTATTTGGAATGTTGGCAGAATTTGGAATGTCTCTGGAATGTTTGCAGTATTTGGAATGTTGCAGTATTTGGAATGTTGCAGTATTTGGAATGTTGCAGTATTTGGAATGTTGCAGTATTTGGAATGTTGGCAGTATTTGGAATGTTGGCAGTATTTGGAACTTTGGCAGTATTTGGAACGTTGGCAGTATTTGGAATGTCTCTGAAACGTTGGCAGTATTTGGAACGTTGGCAGTATTTGGAACGTTGGCAGTATTTGGAACGTTGGCAGTATTTGGAACGTTGGCAGTATTTGGAACGTTGGCAGTATTTGAAACGTTGGCAGTATTTGGAATGTCTCTGGAATGTTTGCAGTATTTGGAATGTTTGCAGTATTTGGAATGTTTGCAGTATTTGGAATGTTTGCAGTATTTGGAATGTTTGCAGTATTTGGAATGTTTGCAGTATTTGGAATGTTGGCAGTATTTGGAATGTTGGCAGTATTTGGAATGTTGGCAGTATTTGGAATGTTGGCAGTATTTGGAATATTGGCCGTATTTGGATTGTCTCTGGAATGTTGGCAGTATTTAGAATGTCTCTGGAATGTTGGCAGTATTTGGAATGTCTCTGTAATGTTGGCAGTATTTGGATTGTCTCTGGAATGTTTGCAGTATTTGGAATGTTTGCAGTATTTGGAATGTTTGCAGTACTTGGAATGTTTGCAGTACTTGGAATGTTTGCAGTACTTGGAATGTTTGCAGTACTTGGAATGTCTCTGGAATGTTTGCAGTATTTGGAATGTTGGCAGTATTTGGAATGTTGGCAGTATTTGGAATGTTGGCAGTATTTGGAATGTTGGCAGTATTTGGAATGTTTGCAGTATTTGGAATGTTGGCAGTATTTGGAATGTTTGCAGTATTTGGAATGTTGGCAGTATTTGGAATGTTGGCAGTATTTGGAATGTTGGCAGTATTTGGAATGTTTGCAGTATTTGGAATGTTTGCAGTATTTGGAATGTTGGCAGTATTTAGAATTTTTGCATTATTTGGAATGTTGGCAGTATTTGGAATGTTGGCAGTATTTGGAATGTTGGCAGTATTTGGAATGTTGGCAGTACTTGGTGTCTCTGGAGTGTTTGCAGTATTTGGAGTGTTTGCAGTATTTGGAATGTTGGCAGTATTTGGAATGTTGGCAGTATTTGAAATGTCTGCAGTATTTGGAATGTTTGCAGTATTTGGTATGTTTGCAGTATTTGGTGTCTCTGAAATGTTGGCAGTATTTGGAATGTTTGCAGTATTTGGAATGTTTGCAGTATTTGGAATGTTGGCAGTATTTGGAATGTTGGCAGTATTTGGAATGTTGGCAGTATTTGGAATGTTGACAGTATTTGGAATGTTGGCAGTATTTGGAATGTTGGCAGTATTTGGAATGTTGGCAGTATTTGGAATGTTGGCAGTATTTGGAATGTTTGCAGTATTTGGAATGTTTGCAGTATTTGGAATGTTGGCAGTATTTGGTGTCTCTGGAATGTTTGCAGTATTTGGAATGTTTGCAGTATTTGGAATGTTTGCAGTATTTGGAATGTTTGCAGTATTTGGAATGTTTGCAGTATTTGGAATGTTTGCAGTATTTGGAATGTTGGCAGTATTTGGAATGTTGGCAGTATTTGGAATGTTGGCAGTATTTGGTGTCTCTGGAATGTTTGCAGTATTTGGAATGTTTGCAGTATTTGGAATGTTTGCAGTATTTGGAATGTTTGCAGTATTTGGAATGCTTGCAGTATTTGGAATGTTTGCAGTATTTGGAATGTTGGCAGTATTTAGAATTTTTGCAGTATTTGGAATGTTGGCAGTATTTGGAATGTTGGCAGTATTAGGAATGTTGGCAGTACTTGGTGTCTCTGGAATGTTTGCAGTATTTGGAATGTTTGCAGTATTTGGAGTGTTTGCAGTATTTGGAATGTTTGCAGTATTTGGAATGTTTGCAGTATTTGGAATGTTGGCAGTATTTGGAATGTTGGCAGTATTTGGAATGTTGGCTGTATTTGGAATGTTTGCAGTATTTGGAATGTTTGCAGTATTTGGAATGTTTGCAGTATTTGGAATGTTGGCAGTATTTGGAATGTTGGCATTATTTGGAATGTTGGCAGTATTTGGAATGTTGGCAGTATTTGGAATGTTGGCAGTATTTGGAATGTTGGCAGTATTTGGAATGTTGCAGTATTTGGAATGTTGGCAGAATTTGGAATGTCTCTGGAATGTTTGCAGTATTTGGAATGTTGCAGTATTTGGAATGTTGCAGTATTTGGAATGTTGCAGTATTTGGAATGTTGGCAGTATTTGGAATGTTGGCAGTATTTGGAACTTTGGCAGTATTTGGAACGTTGGCAGTATTTGGAATGTCTCTGAAACGTTGGCAGTATTTGGAACGTTGGCAGTATTTGGAACGTTGGCAGTATTTGGAACGTTGGCAGTATTTGGAACGTTGGCAGTATTTGGAACGTTGGCAGTATTTGGAACGTTGGCAGTATTTGAAACGTTGGCAGTATTTGGAATGTCTCTGGAATGTTTGCAGTATTTGGAATGTTTGCAGTATTTGGAATGTTTGCAGTATTTGGAATGTTTGCAGTATTTGGAATGTTTGCAGTATTTGGAATGTTTGCAGTATTTGGAATGTTTGCAGTATTTGGAATGTTTGCAGTATTTGGAATGTTGGCAGTATTTGGAATGTTGGCAGTATTTGGAATGTTGGCAGTATTTGGAATGTTGGCAGTATTTGGAATATTGGCCGTATTTGGATTGTCTCTGGAATGTTGGCAGTATTTAGAATGTCTCTGGAATGTTGGCAGTATTTGGAATGTCTCTGTAATGTTGGCAGTATTTGGATTGTCTCTGGAATGTTTGCAGTATTTGGAATGTTTGCAGTATTTGGAATGTTTGCAGTACTTGGAATGTTTGCAGTACTTGGAATGTTTGCAGTACTTGGAATGTTTGCAGTACTTGGAATGTCTCTGGAATGTTTGCAGTATTTGGAATGTTTGCAGTATTTGGAATGTCTCTGGAATGTGGGCAGTATTTGGCAGTATTTGGAATGTTGGCAGTATTTGGAATGTCTCTGGAACGTTGGCAGTATTTGGAACGTTGGCAGTATTTGGAATGTCTCTGGAATGTTTGCAGTATTTGGAATATTGGCAGTATTTGGAATGTCTCTGGAATGTTTGCAGTATTTGGAATGTTTGCAGTATTTGGAATGTTTGCAGTATTTGGAATGTCTCTGGAATGTGGGCAGTATTTGGAATGTCTCTGGAATGTGGGCAGTATTTGGCAGTATTTGGAATGTTGGCAGTATTTGGAATGTCTCTGGAACGTTGGCAGTATTTGGAACGTTGGCAGTATTTGGAACGTTGGCAGCATTTGGAATGTTTGCAGTATTTGGAACGTTGGCAGTATTTGGAACGTTGGCAGTATTTGGAATGTCTCTGGAATGTTTGCAGTATTTGGAATGTTGGCAGTATTTGGAATGTCTCTGGAATGTTTGCAGTATTTGGAATGTTTGCAGTATTTGGAATGTTTGCAGTATTTGGAATGTTTGCAGTATTTGGAATGTTTGCAGTATTTGGAATGTTGGCAGTATTTGGAATGTTGGCAGTATTTGGAATGTTTGCAGTATTTGGTGTCTCTGGAATGTTTGCAGTATTTGGAATGTCTCTGGAATGTTGGCAGTCTCTGGAAGGTTGGCAGTATTTGGAATGTCTCTGGAATGTTTGCAGTATTTGGAATGTTTGCAGTATTTGGAATGTTTGCAGTATTTGGAATGTTTGCAGTATTTGGAATGTTGGCAGTATTTGGAATGTTGGCAGTATTTGGAATGTTGGCAGTATTTGGTGTCTCTGGAATGTTTGCAGTATTTGGAATGTCTCTGGAATGTTGGCAGTCTCTGGAAGGTTGGCAGAATTTGGAATGTCTCTGGAATGTTTGCAGTATTTGGAATGTTGGCAGTATTTGGAATGTCTCTGGAATGTTTGCAGTATTTGGAACGTTGGCAGTGTTTGGAACGTTGGCAGTGTTTGGAACGTTGGCAGTATTTGAAACGTTGGCAGTATTTGGAATGTCTCTGGAATGTTTGCAGCATTTGGAATGTTGGCAGTATTTGGAATGTCTCTGGAATGTTTGCAGTATTTGTAATGTTGGCCGTATTTGGAATGTCTCTGGAATGTTTGCAGTATTTGGAATGTTTGCAGTATTTGGAATGTTTGCAGTATTTGGAATGTTTGTTGGCAGTATTTGGAATGTTGGCAGTATTTGGAATGTTGGCAGTATTTGGAATGTTGGCAGTATTTGGAATGTTGGCAGTATTTGGAATGTTGGCAGTATTTGGAATATTGGCCGTATTTGGATTGTCTCTGGAATGTTGGCAGTATTTAGAATGTCTCTGGAATGTTGGCAGTATTTGGAATGTCTCTGGAATGTTGGCAGTATTTGGAATGTTTGCAGTATTTGGAATGTTTGCAGTATTTGGAATGTTTGCAGTATTTGGAATGTTTGCAGTATTTGGAATGTTTGCAGTATTTGGAATGTTGGCAGTATTTGGAATGTTGGCAGTATTTGGAATGTTGGCAGTATTTGGAAGGTTGGCAGTATTTGGAAGGTTGGCAGTATTTGGAAGGTTGGCAGTATTTGGAAGGTTGGCAGTATTTGGAATGTTGGCAGTATTTGGAATGTTAGCAGCATTTGGAATGTTGGCCGTATTTGGATTGTCTCTGGAATGTTGGCAGTATTGGGAATGTCTCTGGAATGTTGGCAGTATTTGGAATGTTGGCAGTATTTGGAATGTTGGCAATATTTGGATTGTCTCTGGAATGTTGGCAGTATTTGGAATGTTGGCAGTATTTGGAATGTCTGTGGAATGTTGGCAGTATTTGGAATGTTGGCAGTATTTGGAATATTGGCCGTATTTGGATTGTCTCTGGAATGTTGGCAGTATTTAGAATGTCTCTGGAATGTTGGCAGTATTTGGAACGTTGGCAGTATTTGGAATGTTGGCAGTATTTGGAATGTCTCTGGAACGTTGGCAGTATTTGGAACGTTGGCAGTATTTGGAACGTTGGCAGTATTTGGAACGTTGGCAGTATTTGGAACGTTGGCAGTATTTGGAACGTTGGCAGTATTTGGAATGTTGGCAGTATTTGGAATGTATCTGGAATGTTTGCAGTATTTGGAATGTTGGCAGTATTTGGAATGTCTCTGGAATGTTTGCAGTATTTGGAATGTTTGCAGTATTTGGAATGTTTGCAGTATTTGGAATGTCTCTGGAATGTGGGCAGCATTTGGCAGTATTTGGAATGTCTCTGGAATGTGGGCAGTATTTGGCAGTATTTGGAATGTTGGCAGTATTTGGAATGTTGGCAGTATTTGGAATGTTAGCAGCATTTGGAATGTTGGCCGTATTTGGATTGTCTCTGGAATGTTGGCAGTATTTGGAATGTCTCTGGAATGTTGGCAGTATTTGGAATGTTGGCAGTATTTGGATTGTCTCTGGAATGTTGGCAGTATTTGGAATGTTGGCAGTATTTGGAATGTTTGCAGTATTTACAATGTTTGCAGTATTTGGAATGTCTCTGGAATGTGGGCAGCATTTGGCAGTATTTGGAATGTCTCTGGAATGTGGGCAGTATTTGGCAGTATTTGGAATGTTGGCAGTATTTGGAATGTCTGTGGAATGTTGGCAGTATTTGGAATGTTGGCAGTATTTGGAATATTGGCCGTATTTGGATTGTCTCTGGAATGTTGGCAGTATTAAGAATGTCTCTGGAATGTTGGCAGTATTTGGAATGTCTCTGGAATGTTGGCAGTATTTGGAATGTCTCTGGAATGTTGGCAGTATTTGGATTGTCTCTGGAATGTTTGCAGTATTTGGAATGTATGCAGTATTTGGAATGTTTGCAGTACTTGGAATGTCTCTGGAATGTTTGCAGTATTTGGAATGTTTGCAGTATTTGGAATGTCTCTGGAATGTGGGCAGTATTTGGCAGTATTTGGAATGTTGGCAGTATTTGGAATGTCTCTGGAACGTTGGCAGTATTTGGAACGTTGGCAATATTTGGAATGTCTCTGGAATGTTTGCAGTATTTGAAATATTGGCAGTATTTGGAAGGTCTCTGGAATTTTTGCAGTATTTGGAATGTTTGCAGTATTTGGAATGTTTGCAGTATTTGGAATGTCTCTGGAATGTGGGCAGTATTTGGCAGTATTTGGAATGTCTCTGGAATGTGGGCAGTATTTGGCAGTATTTGGAATGTTGGCAGTATTTGGAATGTCTCTGGAACGTTGGCAGTATTTGGAACGTTGGCAGTATTTGGAACGTTGGCAGTATTTGGAATGTCTCTGGAATGTTTGCAGTATTTGGAATGTTTGCAGTATTTGGAATGTTTGCAGTATTTGGAATGTTTGCAGTATTTGGAATGTTTGCAGTATTTGGAATGTCTCTGGAATGTTTGCAGTATTTGGAATGTTGGCAGTATTTGGAATGTCTCTGGAATGTTTGCAGTATTTGGAATGTTTGCAGTATTTGGAATGTCTCTGGAATGTGGGCAGTATTTGGCAGTATTTGGAATGTTGGCAGTATTTGGAATGTCTCTGGAACGTTGGCAGTATTTGGAACGTTGGCAGTATTTGGAATGTCTCTGGAATGTTTGCAGTATTTGGAATATTGGCAGTATTTGGAATGTCTCTGGAATGTTTGCAGTATTTGGAATGTTTGCAGTATTTGGAATGTTTGCAGTATTTGGAATGTCTCTGGAATGTGGGCAGTATTTGGAATGTCTCTGGAATGTGGGCAGTATTTGGCACTATTTGGAATGTTGGCAGTATTTGGAATGTCTCTGGAACGTTGGCAGTATTTGGAACGTTGGCAGCATTTGGAACGTTTGCAGTATTTGGAACGTTGGCAGTATTTGGAACGTTGGCAGTATTTGGAATGTCTCTGGAATGTTTGCAGTATTTGGAATGTTGGCAGTATTTGGAATGTCTCTGGAATGTTTGCAGTATTTGGAATGTTTGCAGTATTTGGAATGTTTGCAGTATTTGGAATGTTTGCAGTATTTGGAATGTTTGCAGTATTTGGAATGTTGGCAGTATTTGGAATGTTGGCAGTATTTGGAATGTTTGCAGTATTTGGTGTCTCTGGAATGTTTGCAGTATTTGGAATGTCTCTGGAATGTTGGCAGTCTCTGGAAGGTTGGCAGTATTTGGAATGTCTCTGGAATGTTTGCAGTATTTGGAATGTTTGCAGTATTTGGAATGTTTGCAGTATTTGGAATGTTTGCAGTATTTGGAATGTTTGCAGTATTTGGAATGTTTGCAGTATTTGGAATGTTGGCAGTATTTGGAATGTTGGCAGTATTTGGAATGTTGGCAGTATTTGGTGTCTCTGGAATGTTTGCAGTATTTGGAATGTCTCTGGAATGTTGGCAGTCTCTGGAAGGTTGGCAGAATTTGGAATGTCTCTGGAATGTTTGCAGTATTTGGAATGTTGGCAGTATTTGGAATGTCTCTGGAATGTTTGCAGTATTTGGAACGTTGGCAGTGTTTGGAACGTTGGCAGTATTTGAAACGTTGGCAGTATTTGGAATGTCTCTGGAATGTTTGCAGTATTTGGAATGTTGGCAGTATTTGGAATGTCTCTGGAATGTTTGCAGTATTTGTAATGTTGGCCGTATTTGGAATGTCTCTGGAATGTTTGCAGTATTTGGAATGTTTGCAGTATTTGGAATGTTTGCAGTATTTGGAATGTTTGCAGTATTTGGAATGTTTGCAGTATTTGGAATATTGGCAGTATTTGGAATGTTGGCAGTATTTGGAATGTTGGCAGTATTTGGAATATTGGCCGTATTTGGATTGTCTCTGGAATGTTGGCAGTATTTAGAATGTCTCTGGAATGTTGGCAGTATTTGGAATGTCTCTGGAATGTTGGCAGTATTTGGAATGTTTGCAGTATTTGGAATGTTTGCAGTATTTGGAATGTTTGCAGTATTTGGAATGTTTGCAGTATTTGGAATGTTTGCAGTATTTGGAATGTTGGCAGTATTTGGAATGTTGGCAGTATTTGGAATGTTGGCAGTATTTGGAAGGTTGGCAGTATTTGGAAGGTTGGCAGTATTTGGAAGGTTGGCAGTATTTGGAAGGTTGGCAGTATTTGGAATGTTGGCAGTATTTGGAATGTTGGCAGTATTTGGAATGTTGGCAGTATTTGGAATGTTAGCAGCATTTGGAATGTTGGCCGTATTTGGATTGTCTCTGGAATGTTGGCAGTATTGGGAATGTCTCTGGAATGTTGGCAGTATTTGGAATGTTGGCAGTATTTGGAATGTTGGCAATATTTGGATTGTCTCTGGAATGTTGGCAGTATTTGGAATGTTGGCAGTATTTGGAATGTCTGTGGAATGTTGGCAGTATTTGGAATGTTGGCAGTATTTGGAATATTGGCCGTATTTGGATTGTCTCTGGAATGTTGGCAGTATTTAGAATGTCTCTGGAATGTTGGCAGTATTTGGAACGTTGGCAGTATTTGGAATGTTGGCAGTATTTGGAATGTCTCTGGAACGTTGGCAGTATTTGGAACGTTGGCAGTATTTGGAACGTTGGCAGTATTTGGAACGTTGGCAGTATTTGGAACGTTGGCAGTATTTGGAACGTTGGCAGTATTTGGAATGTATCTGGAATGTTTGCAGTATTTGGAATGTTGGCAGTATTTGGAATGTCTCTGGAATGTTTGCAGTATTTGGAATGTTTGCAGTATTTGGAATGTTTGCAGTATTTGGAATGTCTCTGGAATGTGGGCAGCATTTGGCAGTATTTGGAATGTCTCTGGAATGTGGGCAGTATTTGGCAGTATTTGGAATGTTGGCAGTATTTGGAATGTTGGCAGTATTTGGAATGTTAGCAGCATTTGGAATGTTGGCCGTATTTGGATTGTCTCTGGAATGTTGGCAGTATTTGGAATGTCTCTGGAATGTTGGCAGTATTTGGAATGTTGGCAGTATTTGGATTGTCTCTGGAATGTTGGCAGTATTTGGAATGTTGGCAGTATTTGGAATGTTTGCAGTATTTACAATGTTTGCAGTATTTGGAATGTCTCTGGAATGTGGGCAGCATTTGGCAGTATTTGGAATGTCTCTGGAATGTGGGCAGTATTTGGCAGTATTTGGAATGTTGGCAGTATTTGGAATGTCTGTGGAATGTTGGCAGTATTTGGAATGTTGGCAGTATTTGGAATATTGGCCGTATTTGGATTGTCTCTGGAATGTTGGCAGTATTAAGAATGTCTCTGGAATGTTGGCAGTATTTGGAATGTCTCTGGAATGTTGGCAGTATTTGGAATGTCTCTGGAATGTTGGCAGTATTTGGATTGTCTCTGGAATGTTTGCAGTATTTGGAATGTTTGCAGTATTTGGAATGTTTGCAGTACTTGGAATGTCTCTGGAATGTTTGCAGTATTTGGAATGTTTGCAGTATTTGGAATGTCTCTGGAATGTGGGCAGTATTTGGCAGTATTTGGAATGTTGGCAGTATTTGGAATGTCTCTGGAACGTTGGCAGTATTTGGAACGTTGGCAGTATTTGGAATGTCTCTGGAATGTTTGCAGTATTTGAAATATTGGCAGTATTTGGAAGGTCTCTGGAATGTTTGCAGTATTTGGAATGTTTGCAGTATTTGGAATGTTTGCAGTATTTGGAATGTCTCTGGAATGTGGGCAGTATTTGGCAGTATTTGGAATGTCTCTGGAATGTGGGCAGTATTTGGCAGTATTTGGAATGTTGGCAGTATTTGGAATGTCTCTGGAACGTTGGCAGTATTTGGAACGTTGGCAGTATTTGGAATGTCTCTGGAATGTTTGCAGTATTTGGAATGTTGGCAGTATTTGGAATGTCTCTGGAATGTTTGCAGTATTTGGAATGTTTGCAGTATTTGGAATGTTTGCAGTATTTGGAATGTTTGCAGTATTTGGAATGTTGGCAGTATTTGGAATGTTGGCAGTATTTGGAATGTTTGCAGTATTTGGTGTCTCTGGAATGTTTGCAGTATTTGGAATGTCTCTGGAATGTTGGCAGTCTCTGGAAGGTTGGCAGTATTTGGAATGTCTCTGGAATGTTTGCAGTATTTGGAATGTTTGCAGTATTTGGAATGTTTGCAGTATTTGGAATGTTTGCAGTATTTGGAATGTTGGCAGTATTTGGAATGTTGGCAGTATTTGGAATGTTGGCAGTATTTGGTGTCTCTGGAATGTTTGCAGTATTTGGAATGTCTCTGGAATGTTGGCAGTCTCTGGAAGGTTGGCAGAATTTGGAATGTCTCTGGAATGTTTGCAGTATTTGGAATGTTGGCAGTATTTGGAATGTCTCTGGAATGTTTGCAGTATTTGGAACGTTGGCAGTGTTTGGAACGTTGGCAGTGTTTGGAACGTTGGCAGTGTTTGGAACGTTGGCAGTATTTGAAACGTTGGCAGTATTTGGAATGTCTCTGGAATGTTTGCAGTATTTGGAATGTTGGCAGTATTTGGAATGTCTCTGGAATGTTTGCAGTATTTGTAATGTTGGCCGTATTTGGAATGTCTCTGGAATGTTTGCAGTATTTGGAATGTTTGCAGTATTTGGAATGTTTGCAGTATTTGGAATGTTTGCAGTATTTGGAATGTTTGCAGTATTTGGAATATTGGCAGTATTTGGAATGTTGGCAGTATTTGGAATGTTGGCAGTATTTGGAATATTGGCCGTATTTGGATTGTCTCTGGAATGTTGGCAGTATTTAGAATGTCTCTGGAATGTTGGCAGTATTTGGAATGTCTCTGGAATGTTGGCAGTATTTGGAATGTTTGCAGTATTTGGAATGTTTGCAGTATTTGGAATGTTTGCAGTATTTGGAATGTTTGCAGTATTTGGAATGTTTGCAGTATTTGGAATGTTTGCAGTATTTGGAATGTTGGCAGTATTTGGAATGTTGGCAGTATTTGGAAGGTTGGCAGTATTTGGAAGGTTGGCAGTATTTGGAAGGTTGGCAGTATTTGGAAGGTTGGCAGTATTTGGAATGTTGGCAGTATTTGGAATGTTGGCAGCATTTGGAATGTTGGCCGTATTTGGATTGTCTCTGGAAAGTTGGCAGTATTGGGAATGTCTCTGGAATGTTGGCAGTATTTGGAATGTTGGCAGTATTTGGAATGTTGGCAATATTTGGATTGTCTCTGGAATGTTGGCAGTATTTGGAATGTTGGCAGTATTTGGAATGTCTGTGGAATGTTGGCAGTATTTGGAATGTTGGCAGTATTTGGAATATTGGCCGTATTTGGATTGTCTCTGGAATGTTGGCAGTATTTAGAATGTCTCTGGAATGTTGGCAGTATTTGAAACGTTGGCAGTATTTGGAATGTTGGCAGTATTTGGAATGTCTCTGGAACGTTGGCAGTATTTGGAACGTTGGCAGTATTTGGAACGTTGGCAGTATTTGGAACGTTGGCAGTATTTGGAACGTTGGCAGTATTTGGAACGTTGGCAGTATTTGGAATGTATCTGGAATGTTTGCAGTATTTGGAATGTTGGCAGTATTTGGAATGTCTCTGGAATGTTTGCAGTATTTGGAATGTTTGCAGTATTTGGAATGTCTCTGGAATGTGGGCAGCATTTGGCAGTATTTGGAATGTCTCTGGAATGTGGGCAGTATTTGGCAGTATTTGGAATGTTGGCAGTATTTGGAATGTTAGCAGCATTTGGAATGTTGGCCGTATTTGGATTGTCTCTGGAATGTTGGCAGTATTTGGAATGTCTCTGGAATGTTGGCAGTATTTGGAATGTTGGCAGTATTTGGATTGTCTCTGGAATGTTGGCAGTATTTGGAATGTTGGCAGTATTTGGAATGTTTGCAGTATTTACAATGTTTGCAGTATTTGGAATGTCTCTGGAATGTGGGCAGCATTTGGCAGTATTTGGAATGTCTCTGGAATGTGGGCAGTATTTGGCAGTATTTGGAATGTTGGCAGTATTTGGAATGTCTGTGGAATGTTGGCAGTATTTGGAATGTTGGCAGTATTTGGAATATTGGCCGTATTTGGATTGTCTCTGGAATGTTGGCAGTATTAAGAATGTCTCTGGAATGTTGGCAGTATTTGGAATGTCTCTGGAATGTTGGCAGTATTTGGAATGTTTCTGGAATGTTGGCAGTATTTGGATTGTCTCTGGAATGTTTGCAGTATTTGGAATGTTTGCAGTATTTGGAATGTTTGCAGTACTTGGAATGTCTCTGGAATGTTTGCAGTATTTGGAATGTTTGCAGTATTTGGAATGTCTCTGGAATGTGGGCAGTATTTGGCAGTATTTGGAATGTTGGCAGTATTTGGAATGTCTCTGGAACGTTGGCAGTATTTGGAACGTTGGCAGTATTTGGAATGTCTCTGGAATGTTTGCAGTATTTGAAATATTGGCAGTATTTGGAAGGTCTCTGGAATGTTTGCAGTATTTGGAATGTTTGCAGTATTTGGAATGTTTGCAGTATTTGGAATGTCTCTGGAATGTGGGCAGTATTTGGCAGTATTTGGAATGTCTCTGGAATGTGGGCAGTATTTGGCAGTATTTGGAATGTTGGCAGTATTTGGAATGTCTCTGGAACGTTGGCAGTATTTGGAACGTTGGCAGTATTTGGAACGTTGGCAGTATTTGGAATGTCTCTGGAATGTTTGCAGTATTTGGAATGTTGGCAGTATTTGCAATGTCTCTGGAATGTTTGCAGTATTTGGAATGTTTGCAGTATTTGGAATGTTTGCAGTATTTGGAATGTTTGCAGTATTTGGAATGTTTGCAGTATTTGGAATGTTTGCAGTATTTGGAATGTTTGCAGTATTTGGAATGTCTCTGGAATGTTTGCAGTATTTGGAATGTTGGCAGTATTTGGAATAACTCTGGAATGTTTGCAGTATTTGGAATGTTTGCAGTATTTGGAATGTCTCTGGAATGTGGGCAGTATTTGGCAGTATTTGGAATGTTGGCAGTATTTGGAATGTCTCTGGAACGTTGGCAGTATTTGGAACGTTGGCAGTATTTGGAACGTTGGCAGTATTTGGAATGTCTCTGGAATGTTTGCAGTATTTGGAATATTGGCAGTATTTGGAATGTCTCTGGAATGTTTGCAGTATTTGGAATGTTTGCAGTATTTGGAATGTTTGCAGTATTTGGAATGTCTCTGGAATGTGGGCAGTATTTGGAATGTCTCTGGAATGTGGGCAGTATTTGGCAGTATTTGGAATGTTGGCAGTATTTGGAATGTCTCTGGAACGTTGGCAGTATTTGGAACGTTGGCAGCATTTGGAACGTTTGCAGTATTTGGAACGTTGGCAGTATTTGGAACGTTGGCAGTATTTGGAATGTTTGCAGTATTTGGAATGTTGGCAGTATTTGGAATGTTGGCAGTATTTGGAATGTTTGCAGTATTTGGTGTCTCTGGAATGTTTGCAGTATTTGGAATGTCTCTGGAATGTTGGCAGTCTCTGGAAGGTTGGCAGTATTTGGAATGTCTCTGGAATGTTTGCAGTATTTGGAATGTTTGCAGTATTTGGAATGTTTGCAGTATTTGGAATGTTTGCAGTATTTGGAATGTTTGCAGTATTTGGAATGTTGGCAGTATTTGGAATGTTGGCAGTATTTGGAATGTTGGCAGTATTTGGTGTCTCTGGAATGTTTGCAGTATTTGGAATGTCTCTGGAATGTTGGCAGTCTCTGGAAGGTTGGCAGAATTTGGAATGTCTCTGGAATGTTTGCAGTATTTGGAATGTTGGCAGTATTTGGAATGTCTCTGGAATGTTTGCAGTATTTGGAACGTTGGCAGTGTTTGGAACGTTGGCAGTATTTGAAACGTTGGCAGTATTTGGAATGTCTCTGGAATGTTTGCAGTATTTGGAATGTTGGCAGTATTTGGAATGTCTCTGGAATGTTTGCAGTATTTGTAATGTTGGCCGTACTTGGAATGTCTCTGGAATGTTTGCAGTATTTGGAATGTTTGCAGTATTTGGAATGTTTGCAGTATTTGGAATGTTTGCAGTATTTGGAATGTTGGCAGTATTTGGAATGTTGGCAGTATTTGGAATGTTGGCAGTATTTGGAATATTGGCCGTATTTGGATTGTCTCTGGAATGTTGGCAGTATTTAGAATGTCTCTGGAATGTTGGCAGTATTTGGAATGTCTCTGGAATGTTAGCAGTATTTGGAATGTTTGCAGTATTTGGAATGTTTGCAGTATTTGGAATGTTTGCAGTATTTGGAATGTTTGCAGTATTTGGAATGTTTGCAGTATTTGGAATGTTTGCAGTATTTGGAATGTTGGCAGTATTTGGAATGTTGGCAGTATTTGGAATGTTGGCAGTATTTGGAATGTTGGCAGTATTTGGAAGGTTGGCAGTATTTGGAAGGTTGGCAGTATTTGGAAGGTCGGCAGTATTTGGAAGGTTGGCAGTATTTGGAATGTTGGCAGTATTTGGAATGTTGGCAGTATTTGGAATGTTAGCAGCATTTGGAATGTTGGCCGTATTTGGATTGTCTCTGGAATGTTGGCAGTATTGGGAATGTCTCTGGAATGTTGGCAGTATTTGGAATGTTGGCAGTATTTGGAATGTTGGCAATATTTGGATTGTCTCTGGAATGTTGGCAGTATTTGGAATGTTGGCAGTATTTGGAATGTCTGTGGAATGTTGGCAGTATTTGGAATGTTGGCAGTATTTGGAATATTGGCCGTATTTGGATTGTCTCTGGAATGTTGGCAGTATTTAGAATGTCTCTGGAATGTTGGCAGTATTTGAAACGTTGGCAGTATTTGGAATGTTGGCAGTAGTTGGAATGTCTCTGGAACGTTGGCAGTATTTGGAACGTTGGCAGTATTTGGAACGTTGGCAGTATTTGGAACGTTGGCAGTATTTGGAACGTTGGCAGTATTTGGAATGTCTCTGGAATGTTTGCAGTATTTGGAATGTTTGCAGTATTTGGAATGTTTGCAGTATTTGGAATGTCTCTGGAATGTGGGCAGCATTTGGCAGTATTTGGAATGTCTCTGGAATGTGGGCAGTATTTGGCTGTATTTGGAATGTTGGCAGTATTTGGAATGTTGGCAGTATTTGGAATGTTAGCAGCATTTGGAATGTTGGCCGTATTTGGATTGTCTCTGGAATGTTGGCAGTATTTGGAATGTCTCTGGAATGTTGGCAGTATTTGGAATGTTGGCAGTATTTGGATTGTCTCTGGAATGTTGGCAGTATTTGGAATGTTGGCAGTATTTGGAATGTTTGCAGTATTTACAATGTTTGCAGTATTTGGAATGTCTCTGGAATGTGGGCAGCATTTGGCAGTATTTGGAATGTTGGCAGTATTTGGAATGTCTGTGGAATGTTGGCAGTATTTGGAATGTTGGCAGTATTTGGAATATTGGCCGTATTTGGATTGTCTCTGGAATGTTGGCAGTATTAAGAATGTCTCTGGAATGTTGGCAGTATTTGGAATGTCTCTGGAATGTTGGCAGTATTTGGAATGTCTCTGGAATGTTGGCAGTATTTGGATTGTCTCTGGAATGTTTGCAGTATTTGGAATGTTTGCAGTATTTGGAATGTTTGCAGTACTTGGAATGTCTCTGGAATGTTTGCAGTATTTGGAATGTTTGCAGTATTTGGAATGTCTCTGGAATGTGGGCAGTATTTGGCAGTATTTGGAATGTTGGCAGTATTTGGAATGTCTCTGGAACGTTGGCAGTATTTGGAACGTTGGCAGTATTTGGAATGTCTCTGGAATGTTTGCAGTATTTGAAATATTGGCAGTATTTGGAAGGTCTCTGGAATGTTTGCAGTATTTGGAATGTTTGCAGTATTTGGAATGTTTGCAGTATTTGGAATGTCTCTGGAATGTGGGCAGTATTTGGCAGTATTTGGAATGTCTCTGGAATGTGGGCAGTATTTGGCAGTATTTGGAATGTTGGCAGTATTTGGAATGTCTCTGGAACGTTGGCAGTATTTGGAACGTTGGCAGTATTTGGAACGTTGGCAGTATTTGGAATGTCTCTGGAATGTTTGCAGTATTTGGAATGTTGGCAGTATTTGCAATGTCTCTGGAATGTTTGCAGTATTTGGAATGTTTGCAGTATTTGGAATGTTTGCAGTATTTGGAATGTTTGCAGTATTTGGAATGTTTGCAGTATTTGGAATGTCTCTGGAATGTTTGCAGTATTTGGAATGTTGGCAATATTTGGAATGTCTCTGGAATGTTTGCAGTATTTGGAATGTTGGCAGTATTTGGAATGTTGCAGTATTTGGAATGTTGGCAGTATTTGGAATGTCTCTGGAATGTTTGCAGTATTTGGAATGTTGCAGTATTTGGAATGTTGCAGTATTTGGAATGTTGCAGTATTTGGAATGTTGGCAGTATTTGGAATGTTGGCAGTATTTGGAACTTTGGCAGTATTTGGAACGTTGGCAGTATTTGGAATGTCTCTGAAACGTTGGCAGTATTTGGAACGTTGGCAGTATTTGGAACGTTGGCAGTATTTGGAACGTTGGCAGTATTTGGAACGTTGGCAGTATTTGAAACGTTGGCAGTATTTGGAATGTCTCTGGAATGTTTGCAGTATTTGGAATGTTTTCAGTATTTGGAATGTTTGCAGTATTTGGAATGTTTGCAGTATTTGGAATGTTTGCAGTACTTGGAATGTTTGCAGTACTTGGAATGTCTCTGGAATGTTTGCAGTATTTGGAATGTTTGCAGTATTTGGAATGTCTCTGGAATGTGGGCAGTATTTGGAATGTTGGCAGTATTTGGAATGTCTCTGGAACGTTGGCAGTATTTGGAACGTTGGCAGTATTTGGAACGTTGGCAGAATTTGGAATGTATCTGGAATGTTTGCAGTATTTGGAATATTGGCAGTATTTGGAATGTCTCTGGAATGTTTGCAGTATTTGGAATGTTTGCAGTATTTGGAATGTTTGCAGTATTTGGAATGTCTCTGGAATGTGGGCAGTATTTGGAACGTTGGCAGCATTTGGAATGTTTGCAGTATTTGGAATGTCTCTGGAATGTGGGCAGTATTTGGCAGTATTTGGAATGTTGGCAGTATTTGGAATGTCTCTGGAACGTTGGCAGTATTTGGAACGTTGGCAGCATTTGGAATGTTGGCAGTATTTGGAATGTCTCTGGAATGTTGGCAGTCTCTGGAAGGTTGGCAGTATTTGGAATGTCTCTGGAATGTTTGCAGTATTTGGAATGTTTGCAGTATTTGGAATGTTTGCAGTATTTGGAATGTTGGCATTATTTGGAATGTTTGCAGTATTTGGAATGTTTGCAGTATTTGGAATGTTGGCAGTATTTGGAATGTCTCTGGAATGTTTGCAGTATTTGGAATGTTGGCAGTATTTGGAATGTCTCTGGAATATTTGCAGTATTTGGAATGTTGGCAGTATTTGGAATGTCTCTGGAATGTTTGCAGTATTTGGAATGTTTGCAGTATTTGGAATGTTTGCAGTATTTGGAATGTTGGCAGTATTTGGAATGTTTGCAGTATTTGGAATGTTTGCAGTATTTGGAATGTTGGCAGTATTTGGAATGTTGGCAGTATTTGGAATGTTGGCAGTATTTGGAATGTTGGCAGTATTTGGAATGTCTCTGGAATGTTGGCAGTATTTAAAATGTCTCTGGAATGTTGGCAGTATTTGGAATGTCTCTGGAATGTTGGCAGTATTTGGATTGTCTCTGGAATGTTGGCAGTATTTGGAATGTTTGCAGTATTTGGAATGTTTGCAGTATTTGGAATGTTTGCAGTATTTGGAATGTTTGCAGTATTTGGAATGTTTGCAGTATTTGGAATGTTGGCAGTATTTGGAATGTTGGCAGTATTTGGAATGTTGGCAGTATTTGGAATGTTGGCAGTATTTGGAATGTTTGCAGTATTTGGAATGTTGGCAGTATTTGGAATGTTGGCAGTATTTGGAATGTTTGCAGTATTTGGAATGTTGGCAGTATTTGGAATGTTGGCAGTATTTAGAATTTTTGCATTATTTGGAATGTTGGCAGTATTTGGAATGTTGGCAGTATTTGGAATGTTGGCAGTACTTGGTGTCTCTGGAGTGTTTGCAGTATTTGGAGTGTTTGCAGTATTTGGAGTGTTTGCAGTATTTGGAATGTTGGCAGTATTTGGAATGTTGGCAGTATTTGAAATGTTTGCAGTATTTGGAATGTTTGCAGTATTTGGAATGTTTGCAGTATTTGGTGTCTCTGAAATGTTGGCAGTATTTGGAATGTTTGCAGTATTTGGAATGTTTGCAGTATTTGGAATGTTGGCAGTATTTGGAATGTTGGCAGTATTTGGAATGTTGGCAGTATTTGGAATGTTGACAGTATTTGGAATGTTGGCAGTATTTGGAATGTTGGCAGTATTTGGAATGTTGGCAGTATTTGGAATGTTGGCAGTATTTGGAATGTTGGCAGTATTTGGAATGTTCTCAGTATTTGGAATGTTTGCAGTATTTGGAATGTTGGCAGTATTTGGTGTCTCTGGAATGTTTGCAGTATTTGGAATGTTTGCAGTATTTGGAATGTTTGCAGTATTTGGAATGTTTGCAGTATTTGGAATGTTTGCAGTATTTGGAATGTTGGCAGTATTTGGAATGTTGGCAGTATTTGGAATGTTGGCAGTATTTGGAATGTTGGCAGTATTTGGAATGTTGACAGTATTTGGAATGTTGGCAGTATTTGGAATGTTGGCAGTATTTGGAATGTTGGCAGTATTTGGAATGTTGGCAGTATTTGGAATGTTGGCAGTATTTGGAATGTTCTCAGTATTTGGAATGTTTGCAGTATTTGGAATGTTGGCAGTATTTGGTGTCTCTGGAATGTTTGCAGTATTTGGAATGTTTGCAGTATTTGGAATGTTTGCAGTATTTGGAATGTTTGCAGTATTTGGAATGTTTGCAGTATTTGGAATGTTTGCAGTATTTGGAATGTTTGCAGTATTTGGAATGTTGGCAGTATTTGGAATGTTGGCAGTATTTGGAATGTTGGCAGTATTTGGAATGTTGGCAGTATTTGGTGTCTCTGGAATATTTGCAGTATTTGGAATGTTTGCAGTATTTGGAATGTTTGCAGTATTTGGAATGTTTGCAGTATTTGGAATGTTTGCAGTATTTGGAATGTTTGCAGTATTTGGAATGTTTGCAGTATTTGGAATGTTGGCAGTATTTAGAATTTTTGCAGTATTTGGAATGTTGGCAGTATTTGGAATGTTGGCAGTATTAGGAATGTTGGCAGTACTTGGTGTCTCTGGAATGTTTGCAGTATTTGGAATGTTTGCAGTATTTGGAGTGTTTGCAGTATTTGGAATGTTTGCAGTATTTGGAATGTTTGCAGTATTTGGAATGTTGGCAGTATTTGGAATGTTGGCAGTATTTGGAATGTTGGCTGTATTTGGAATGTTTGCAGTATTTGGAATGTTTGCAGTATTTGGAATGTTGGCAGTATTTGGAATGTTGGCAGTATTTGCAATGTTGGCAGTATTTGGAATGTTGGCAGTATTTGGAATGTTTGCAGTATTTGGAATGTTGTCAGTATTTGGAATGTTGTCAGTATTTGGAATGTTTGCAGTATTTGGAATGTTGGCAGTATTTGGAATGTTGGCAGTATTTGGAATGTTTGCAGTCTTTTGGAATGTTGGCAGTATTTGGAATGTTGGCAGTATTTGGTGTCTCTGGAATGTTTGCAGTATTTGGAATGTTTGCAGTATTTGGAATGTTTGCAGTATTTGGAATGTTTGCAGTATTTGGAATGTTGGCAGTATTTGGAGTGTTGGCAGTATTTGGAATGTTGGCAGTATTTGGAATGTTGGCAGTATTTGGAATGTTGGCAGTATTTGGAATGTTGGCAGTATTTGGTGTCTCTGGAATGTTTGCAGTATTTGGAATGTCTCTGAAATGTTGGCAGTCTCTGGAAGGTTGGCAGTATTTGGAATGTCTCTGGAATGTTTGCAGTATTTGGAATGTTTGCAGTATTTGGAATGTTTGCAGTATTTGGAATGTTGGCAGTATTTGGAATGTTGGCAGTATTTGGAATGTTGGCAGTATTTGGAATGTTGGCAGTATTTGGTGTCTCTGGAATGTTTGCAGTATTTGGAATGTCTCTGGAATGTTGGCAGTCTCTGGAAGGTTGGCAGTATTTGGAATGTCTCTGGAATGTTTGCAGTATTTGGAACGTTGGCAGTATTTGGAACGTTGGCAGTATTTGAAACGTTGGCAGTATTTGGAATGTCTCTGGAATGTTTGCAGTATTTGGAATGTTTGCAGTATTTGGAATGTTTGCACTATTTGTATTGTTTGCAGTATTTGGAATGTTGGCAGTATTTGGAATGTTGGCAGTATTTGTAATATTGGCCGTATTTGGATTGTCTCTGGAATGTTGGCAGTATTTAGAATGTCTCTGGAATGTTGGCAGTATTTGGAATGTCTCTGGAATGTTGGCAGTATTTGGATTGTCTCTGGAATGTTGGCAGTATTTGGAATGTTTGCAGTATTTGGAATGTTTGCAGTATTTGGAATGTTGGCAGTATTTGGAATGTTTGCAGTATTTGGAATGTTGGCAGTATTTGGAATGTTTGCAGTATTTGGAATGTTTGCAGTATTTGGAAAGTTTGCAGTATTTGGAAAGTTTGCAGTATTTGGAATGTTGGCAGTATTTGGAATGTTGGCAGTATTTGGAATGTTTGCAGTATTTGGAATGTTGGCAGTATTTGGAATGTTTGTAGTATTTGGAATGTTTGCAGTATTTGGAATGTTTGCAGTATTTGGAATGTTTGCAGTATTTGGAATGTTGGCAGTATTTGGAATGTTGACAGTATTTGGAATGTTGGCAGTATTTGGAATGTTGGCAGTATTTGGAATATTGGCAGTATTTGGAATGTTGGCAGTACTTGGTGTCTCTGGAATGTTTGCAGTATTTGGAATGTTGGCAGTATTTGGAATGTTGGCAGTATTTGGAATGTTGGCAGTATTTGGAATGTTGGCAGTATTTGGAATGTTTGCAGTATTTGGAATGTTTGCAGTATTTGGAATGTTTGCAGTATTTGGTGTCTCTGGTATGTTTGCAGTATTTGGAATGTTTGCAGTATTTGGAATGTTGGCAGTATTTGGAATGTTGGCAGTATTTGGAATGTTGGCAGTATTTGGAATGTTTGCAGTATTTGGAATGTTGGCAGTATTTGGAATGTTTGCAGTATTTGGAATGTTTGCAGTATTTGGAATGTTTGCAGTATTTGGAATGTTGGCAGTATTTGGAATGTTGGCAGTATTTGGAATGTTGGCAGTATTTGGAATGTTTGCAGTATTTGGTGTCTCTGGTATGTTTGCAGTATTTGGAATGTTTGCAGTATTTGGAATGTTTGCAGTATTTGGAATGTTGGCAGTATTTGGAATGTTGGCTGTATTTGGATTGTTTGCAGTATTTGAAATGTTGGCAGTATTTGGAATGTTGGCAGTATTTGGAATGTTGGCAGTATTTGGAATGTTGGCAGTATTTGGAATGTTTGCAGTATTTGGTGTCTCTAGTATGTTTGCAGTATTTGGAATGTTGGCAGTATTTGGAATGTTGGCAGTATTTGGAATGTTGGCAGTATTTGGAATATTTGCAGTATTTGGAATGTTGGCAGTATTTGGAATGTTGGCAGTATTTGGAATGTTGGCAGTATTTGGAATGTTGGCAGTATTTGGAATGTTGGCAGAATTTGGAATGTTGGCAGTACTTGGTGTCTCTGGAATCTTTGCAGTATTTGGAATGTTTGAAGTATTTGGAATGTTTGCAGTATTTGGAATGTTTGCAGTATTTGGAATGTTTGCAGTATTTGGAATGTTTGCAGTATTTGGAATGTTTGCAGTATTTGGAATGTTTGCAGTATTTGCAATGTTTGCAGTATTTGGAATGTTTGCAGTATTTGGAATGTTTGCAGTATTTGGAATGTTTGCAGTATTTGGAATGTTGGCAGTATTTGGAATGTTGGCAGTATTTGGAATGTTGGCAGTATTTGGAATGTTGGCAGTATTTGGTGTCTCTGGAATCTTTGCAGTATTTGGAATGTTTGAAGTATTTGGAATGTTTGCAGTATTTGGAATGTTTGCAGTATTTGGAATGTTTGCAGTATTTGGAATGTTTGCAGTATTTGGAATGTTGGCAGTATTTGTAATGTTGGCATTATTTGGAATGTTTGCAGTATTTGGAATGTTGGCAGTATTTGGAATGTTGGCAGTATTTGGAATGTTGGCAGTATTTGGAATGTTGGCAGTATTTGGAATGTTGGCAGTATTTGGAATGTTTGCAGTATTTGGAATGTTGGCATTATTTGGTGTCTCTGGAATGTTTGCAGTATTTGGAATGTTTGCAGTATTTGGAATGTTTGCAGTATTTGGAATGTTGGCAGTATTTGGAATGTTGGCAGTATTTGGAATGTTGGCAGTATTTGGAATGCTGGCAGTGTTTGGAATTTTGGCAGTATTTGGAATGTTTGCAGTATTTGGAATGTTTGCAGTATTTGGAATGTTGGCATTATTTGGTGTCTCTGGAATGTTTGCAGTATTTGGAATGTTTGCAGTATTTGGAATGTTGGCAGTATTTGGAATGTTGGCAGTATTTGGAATGTTGGCAGTATTTGGAATGTTGGCAGTATTTGGAATGTTGGCAGTATTTGGAATGTTTGCAGTATTTGGAATGTTGGCATTATTTGGTGTCTCTGGAATGTTTGCAGTATTTGGAATGTTTGCAGTATTTGGAATGTTTGCAGTATTTGGAATGTTTGCAGTATTTGGAATGTTTGCAGTATTTGGAATGTTGGCAGTATTTGGAATGTTGGCAGTATTTGGAATGTTGGCAGTATTTGGAATGCTGGCAGTGTTTGGAATTTTGGCAGTATTTGGAATGTTTGCAGTATTTGGAATGTTTGCAGTATTTGGAATGTTGGCAGTATTTGGTGTCTCTGGAATCTTTGCAGTATTTGGAATGTTTGCAGTATTTGGAATGTTGGCAGTATTTGGAATGTTGGCAGTATTTGGAATGTTGGCAGTATTTGGTGTCTCTGGAATGTTTGCAGTATTTGGAATGTTTGCAGTATTTGGAATGTTGGCATTATTTGGAATGTTTGCAGTATTTGGAATGTTTGCAGTATTTGGAATGTTTGCAGTATTTGGAATGTTTGCAGTATTTGGAATGTTGGCAGTATTTGGAATGTTGGCAGTATTTGGAATGTTGGCAGTATTTGGTGTCTCTGGAATCTTTGCAGTATTTGGAATGTTTGAAGTATTTGGAATGTTTGCAGTATTTGGAATGTTTGCAGTATTTGGAATGTTTGCAGTATTTGGAATGTTTGCAGTATTTGGAATGTTTGCAGTATTTGGAATGTTGGCAATATTTGGAATGTTGGCAGTGTTTGGAATTTTGGCAGTATTTGGAATGTTTGCAGTATTTGGAATGTTGGCAGTATTTGGTGTCTCTGGAATGTTTGCAGTATTTGGAATGTTTGCAGTATTTGGAATGTTTGCAGTATTTGGAATGTTGGCAGTATTTGGAATGTTGGCAGTATTTGGAATGTTGGCAGTATTTGGAATGTTTGCAGTATTTGGAATGTTTGCAGTATTTGGAATGTTTGCAGTATTTGGAATGTTGGCAGTATTTGGAATGTTTGCAGTATTTGGAATGTTTGCAGTATTTGAAATGTTTGCAGTATTTGGCATGTTTAAGGTATTTGGAATGTTGGCAGTATTTGGAATGTTGGCAGTATTTGGAATGTTGGCAGTATTTGGAATGTTGGCAGTATTTGGAATGTTGGCAGTATTTGGAATGTTGGCAGTATTTGGAATGTTTGCAGTATTTGGAATGTTGGCAGTATTTGGAATGTTTGCAGTATTTGGAATGTTTGCAGTATTTGGAATGTTGGCAGTATTTGGAATGTTGGCAGTATTTGGAATGTTGGCAATATTTGGAATGTTTGCAATATTTGGAATGTTTGCAGTATTTGGAATGTTGGCAGTATTTGGAATGTTGGCAGTATTTGGAATGTTGGCAGTATTTGGTGACTCTGGAATGTTTGCAGTATTTGGAATGTTTGCAGTATTTGGAATGTTTGCAGTATTTGGAATGTTTGCAGTATTTGGAATGTTTGCAGTATTTGGAATGTTTGCAGTATTTGGAATGTTTGCAGTATTTGGAATGTTGGCAGTATTTAGAATTTTTGCAGTATTTGGAATGTTGGCAGTATTTGGAATGTTGGCAGTATTTGGAATGTTGGCAGTATTTGGAATGTTGGCAGTATTTGGAATGTTTGCAGTATTTGGAATGTTGGCAGTATTTGGTGTCTCTGGAATGTTTGCAGTATGTGGAATGTTTGCAGTATTTGGAATGTTTGCAGTATTTGGAATGTTTGCAGTATTTGGAATGTTTGCAGTATTTGGAATGTTTGCAGTATTTGGAATGTTTGCAGTATTTGGAATGTTTGCAGTATTTGGAATGTTTGCAGTATTTGGAATGTTTGCAGTATTTAGAATTTTTGCAGTATTTGGAATGTTGGCAGTATTTGGAATGTTGGCAGTATTTGGAATGTTGGCAGTATTTGGAATGTTTGCAGTATTTGGAATGTTGGCAGTATTTGGTGTCTCTGGAATGTTTGCAGTATGTGGAATGTTTGCAGTATTTGGAATGTTTGCAGTATTTGGAATGTTGGCAGTATTTGGAATGTTGGCAGTATTTGGAATGTTGGCAGTGTTTGGAATTTGGCAGTATTTGGAATGTTTGCAGTATTTGGAATGTTTGCAGTATTTGGAATGTTGGCAGTATTTGGTGTCTCTGGAATGTTTGCAGTATTTGGAATGTTTGCAGTATTTGGAATGTTTGCAGTATTTGGAATGTTTGCAGTATTTGGAATGTTTGCAGTATTTGGAATGTTGGAAGTATTTGGAATGTTGGCAGTATTTGGAATGTTGGCAGTATTTGGTGACTCTGGAATGTTTGCAGTATTTGGAATGTTTGCAGTATTTGGAATGTTTGCAGTATTTGGAATGCTTGCAGTATTTGGAATGTTGGCAGTATTTAGAATTTTTGCAGTATTTGGAATGTTGGCAGTATTTGGAATGTTGGCAGTATTAGGAATGTTGGCAGTACTTGGTGTCTCTGGAATGTTTGCAGTATTTGGAATGTTTGCAGTATTTGGAGTGTTTGCAGTATTTGGAGTGTTTGCAGTATTTGGAGTGTTTGCAGTATTTGGAATGTTTGCAGTATTTGGAATGTTTGCAGTATTTGGAATGTTTGCAGTATTTGGAATGTTGGCAGTATTTGGAATGTTGGCAGTATTTGGAATGTTGGCTGTATTTGGAATGTTTGCAGTATTTGGAATGTTTGCACTATTTGGAATGTTTGCACTATTTGGAATGTTTGCACTATTTGGAATGTTGGCAGTATTTGGAATGTTGGCAGTATTTGGAATGTTGGCAGTATTTGGTGTCTTTGGAATGTTTGCAGTATTTGGAATGTTTGCAGTATTTGGAATGTTGGCAGTATTTAGAATGTTGGCAGTATTTGGAATGTTGGCAGTATTTGGTGTCTCTGGAATGTTTGCAGTATTTGGAATGTTTGAAGTATTTGGAATCTTTGCAGTGTTTGGAATGTTTGCAGTATTTGGAATCTTTGCAGTATTTGGAATGTTTGCAGTATTTGGAATGTTGGCAGTATTTGGAATGTTGGCAGTATTTGGAATGTTGGCAGTATTTGGAATGTTGGCAGTATTTGGAATGTTTGCAGTATTTGGAATGTTGGCAGTATTTGGAATGTTGGCATTATTTGGAATGTTTGCAGTATTTGGAATGTTTGCAGTATTTGGAATGTTGGCAGTATTTGGAATGTTTGCAGTATTTGGAATGTTGGCAGTATTTGGTGACTCTGGAATGTTTGCAGTATTTGGAATGTTTGCAGTATTTGGAATGTTTGCAGTATTTGGAATGTTTGCAGTATTTGGAATGTTGGCAGTATTTGGAATGTTGGCAGTATTTGGAATGTTGGCAGTATTTGGAATGTTTGCAGTATTTGGAATGTTTGCAGTATTTGGAATGTTTGCAGTATTTGGAATGTTGGCAGTATTTGGAATGTTGGCAGTATTTGGAATGTTTGCAGTATTTGGAATGTTTGCAGTATTTGGAATGTTTGCAGTATTTGGAATGTTTGCAGTATTTGGAATATTGGCAGTATTTGGAATGTTGGCAGTATTTGGAATGTTGGCAGTATTTGGAATGTTGGCAGTATTTGGAATGTTGGCAGTATTTGGAATGTTGGCAGTATTTGGTGACTCTGGAATGTTGGCAGTATTTGGAATGTTTGCAGTATTTGGAATGTTGTTAGTATTTGGAATGTTGGCAGTATTTGGAATGTTGGCAGTATTTGGAATGTTTGCAGTATTTGGAATGTTTGCAGTATTTGGAATGTTTGCAGTATTTGGAATGTTGGCAGTCTTTGGTGTCTCTGGAATGTTTGCAGTATTTGGAATGTTTGCAGTATTTGGAATGTTGGCAGTATTTGGAATGTTGGCAGTATTTGGAATGTTGGCAGTATTTGGAATGTTTGCAGTATTTGGAATGTTGGCAGTATTTGGTGTCTCTGGAATGTTTGCAGTATTTGGAATGTTGGCAGTATTTGGAATGTTGGCAGTATTTGGAATGTTGGCAGTATTTAGAATTTTTGCAGTATTTGGAATGTTGGCAGTATTTGGAATGTTGGCAGTATTTGGAATGTTGGCAGTATTTGGAATGTTGGCAGTATTTGGAATGTTTGCAGTATTTGGAATGTTGGCAGTATTTGGTGTCTCTGGAATGTTTGCAGTATTTGGAATGTTTGCAGTATTTGGAATGTTTGCAGTATTTGGAATGTTGGCAGTATTTGGAATGTTGGCAGTATTTGGAATGTTGGCAGTGTTTGGAATTTTGGCAGTATTTGGAATGTTTGCAGTATTTGGAATGTTTGCAGTATTTGGAATGTTGGCAGTATTTGGTGTCTCTGGAATGTTTGCAGTATTTGGAATGTTTGCAGTATTTGGAATGTTTGCAGTATTTGGAATGTTTGCAGTATTTGGAATGTTTGCAATATTTGGAATGTTGGCAGTATTTGGAATGTTGGCAGTATTTGGAATGTTGGCAGTATTTGGTGACTCTGGAATGTTTGCAGTATTTGGAATGTTTGCAGTATTTGGAATGTTTGCAGTATTTGGAATGCTTGCAGTATTTGGAATGTTGGCAGTATTTAGAATTTTTGCAGTATTTGGAATGTTGGCAGTATTAGGAATGTTGGCAGTACTTGGTGTCTCTGGAATGTTTGCAGTATTTGGAATGTTTGCAGTATTTGGAGTGTTTGCAGTATTTGGAATGTTTGCAGTATTTGGAATGTTTGCAGTATTTGGAATGTTTGCAGTATTTGGAATGTTGGCAGTATTTGGAATGTTGGCAGTATTTGGAATGTTGGCAGTATTTGGAATGTTGGCAGTATTTGGAATGTTGGCAGTATTTGGAATGTTGGCTGTATTTGGAATGTTTGCAGTATTTGGAATGTTTGCAGTATTTGGAATGTTTGCAGTATTTGGAATGTTTGCACTATTTGGAATGTTGGCAGTATTTGGAATGTTGGCAGTATTTGGAATGTTGGCAGTATTTGGAATGTTGGCAGTATTTGGAATGTTGGCAGTATTTGGTGTCTTTGGAATGTTTGCAGTATTTGGAATGTTTGCAGTATTTGGAATGTTGGCAGTATTTGGAATGTTGGCAGTATTTGGAATGTTGGCAGTATTTAGTGTCTCTGGAATGTTTGCAGTATTTGGAATGTTTGAAGTATTTGGAATCTTTGCAGTGTTTGGAATGTTTGCAGTATTTGGAATCTTTGCAGTATTTGGAATGTTTGCAGTATTTGGAATGTTGGCAGTATTTGGAATGTTTGCAGTATTTGGAATGTTGGCAGTATTTGGAATGTTGGCAGTATTTGGAATGTTTGCAGTATTTGGAATGTTGGCAGTATTTGGAATGTTGGCAGTATTTGGAATGTTTGCAGTATTTGGAATGTTTGCAGTATTTGGAATGTTTGCAGTATTTGGAATGATTGCAGTATTTGGAATGTTGGCAGTATTTGGAATGTTGGCAGTATTTGGAATGTTGGCAGTATTTGGAATGTTGGCAGTATTTGGAATGTTGGCAGTATTTGGAATGTTTGCAGTATTTGGAATGTTTGCAGTATTTGGAATATTGGCAGTATTTGGAATGTTGGCAGTATTTGGAATGTTGGCAGTATTTGGAATGTTGGCAGTATTTGGAATGTTGGCAGTATTTGGAATGTTGGCAGTATTTGGTGACTCTGGAATGTTGGCAGTATTTGGAATGTTTGCAGTATTTGGAATGTTGGCAGTATTTGGAATGTTGGCAGTATTTGGAATGTTGGCAGTATTTGGAATGTTTGCAGTATTTGGAATGTTGGCAGTCTTTGGTGTCTCTGGAATGTTTGCAGTATTTGGAATGTTTGCAGTATTTGGAATGTTTGCAGTATTTGGAATGTTGGCAGTATTTGGAATGTTGGCAGTATTTGGAATGTTGGCAGTGTTTGGAATTTTGGCAGTATTTGGAATGTTTGCAGTATTTGGAATGTTTGCAGTATTTGGAATGTTGGCAGTATTTGCTGTCTCTGGAATGTTTGCAGTATTTGGAATGTTTGCAGTATTTGGAATGTTTGCAGTATTTGGAATGTTGGCAGTATTTGGAATGTTGGCAGTATTTGGAATGTTGGCAGTATTTGGTGTCTCTGGAATGTTTGCAGTATTTGGAATGTTTGCAGTATTTGGAATGTTTGCAGTATTTGGAATGCTTGCAGTATTTGGAATGTTTGCAGTATTTGGAATGTTTGCAGTATTTGGAATGCTGGCAGTATTTGGAATGTTGGCAGTATTTAGAATTATTGCAGTATTTGGAATGTTGGCAGTATTTGGAATGTTGGCAGTATTTGGAATGTTGGCAGTATTTGGAATGTTGGCAGTACTTGGTGTCTCTGGAATGCTTGCAGTATTTGGAATGTTTGCAGTATTTGGAGTGTTTGCAGTATTTGGAATGTTTGCAGTATTTGGAATGTTTGCAGTATTTGGAATGTTTGCAGTATTTGGAATGTTTGCAGTATTTGGAATGTTGGCAGTATTTGGAATGTTGGCAGTATTTGGAATGTTTGCAGTATTTGGAATGTTGGCAGTGTTTGGAATGTTGGCAGTGTTTGGAATGTTGGCTGTATTTGGAATGTTTGCAATATTTGGAATGTTTGCAGTATTTGGAATGTTTGCAGTATTTGGAATGTTGGCAGTATTTGGAATGTTGGCAGTATTTGGAATGTTGGCAGTATTTGGAATGTTGGCTGTATTTGGAATGTTTGCAGTATTTGGAATGTTTGCAGTATTTGGAATGTTTGCAGTATTTGGAATGTTGGCAGTATTTGGAATGTTGGCAGTATTTGGAATGTTGGCAGTATTTGGAATGTTGGCTGTATTTGGAATGTTTGCAGTATTTGGAATGTTTGCAGTATTTGGAATGTTGGCAGTATTTGGAATGTTGGCAGTATTTGGAATGTTGGCAGTATTTGGAATGTTGGCAGTATTTGGAATGTTGGCAGTATTTGGAATGTTTGCAGTATTTGGAATGTTGGCAGTATTTGGAATGTTGGCAGTATTTGGAATGTTGGCAGTATTTGGAATGTTGGCAGTATTTGGAATGTTGGCTGTATTTGGAATGTTGCCAGCATTTGGAATGTTGGCAGTATTTGGAATGTTTGCAGTATTTGGAATGTTGGCAGTATTTGGAATGTTGGCAGTATTTGGTATCTCTGGAATGTTTGCAGTATTTGGAATGTTTGCAGTATTTGGAATGTTTGCAGTATTTGGAATGTTTGCAGTATTTGGAATGTTGGCAGTATTTGGAATGTTGGCAGTATTTGGAATGTTGGCAGTATTTGGTGTCTCTGGAATGTTGGCAGTATTTGGAATGTTTGCAGTATTTGGAATGTTTGCAGTATTTGGAGTGTTGGCAGTATTTGGAATGTTGGCAGTATTTGGAATGTTGGCAGTATTTGGAATGTTGGCAGTATTTGGAATGTTGGCAGTATTTGGAATGTTGGCAGTATTTGGAATGTTTGGAGTTTTTGGAATGTTTGCAGTATTTGGAATGTTGGCAGTATTTGGAATGTTGGCAGTATTTGGAATGTTGGCAGTAATTGGAATGTTGGCAGTACTAGGTGTCTCTGGAATGTTTGCAGTATTTGGAATGTTTGCAGTATTTGGAATGTTTGCAGTATTTGGAATGTTTGCAGTATTTGGAATGTTGGCAGTATTTGGAATGTCGGCAGTATTTGGTGTCTTTGGAATGTTTGCAGTATTTGGAATGTTTGCATTATTTGGAATGTTTGCAGTATTTGGAATGTTGGCAGTATTTGGAATGTTGGCAGTATTTGGAATGTTGGCAGTATTTGGTGTCTTTGGAATGTTTGCAGTATTTGGAATGTTTGCAGTATTTGGAATGTTGGCAGTATTTGGAATGTTGGCAGTATTTGGAATGTTGGCAGTATTTGGAATGTTGGCAGTATTTGGAATGTTGGCAGTATTTGGTGTCTCTGGAATGTTGGCAGTATTTGAAATGTTGGCTGTATTTGGAATGTTTGCATTATTTGGAATGTTTGCATTATTTGGAATGTTTGCAGTATTTGGAATGTTTGCAGTATTTGGAATGTTTGCAGTATTTGGAATGTTGGCAGTATTTGGAATGTTGGCAGTATTTGGAATGTTTGCAGTATTTGGAATGTTTGCAGTATTTGGAATGTTGGCAGTATTTGGTGACTCTGGAATGTTTGCAGTATTTGGAATGTTTGCAGTATTTGGAATGTTTGCAGTATTTGGAATGTTTGCAGTATTTGGAATGTTGGCAGTATTTGGAATGTTGGCAGTGTTTGGAATTTTGGCAGTATTTGGAATGTTTGCAGAATTTGGAATGTTTGCAGTATTTGGAATTTTGGCAGTATTTGGTGTCTCTGGAATGTTTGCAGTATTTGGAATGTTTGCAGTATTTGGAATGTTTGCAGTTTTTGGAATGTTTGCAGTATTTGGAATGTTTGCAGTATTTGGAATGTTTGCAGTATTTGGAATGTTTGCAGTATTTGGAATGTTTGCAGTATTTGGAATGTTGGCAGTATTTGGAATGTTGGCAGTATTTGGTGTCTCTGGAATGTTTGCAGTATTTGGAATGTTTGCAGTATTTGGAATGCTTGCAGTATTTGGAATGTTGGCAGTATTTGGAATGTTGGCAGCATTTAGAATTTTTGCAGTATTTGGAATGTTGGTAGTATTTGGAATGTTGGCAGTATTAGGAATGTTGGCAGTACTTGGTGTCTCTGGAATGTTTGCAGTATTTGGAGTGTTTGCAGTATTTGGAGTGTTTGCAGTATTTGGAGTGTTTGCAGTATTTGGAGTGTTTGCAGTATTTGGAGTGTTTGCAGTATTTGGAGTGTTTGCAGTATTTGGAATGTTGGCAGTATTTGAAATGTTGGCAGTATTTGGAATGTTTGCAGTATTTGGAATGTTTGCAGTATTTGGAATGTTTGCAGTATTTGGTGTCTCTGGAATGTTGGCAGTATTTGGAATGTTTGCAGTATTTGGAATGTTTGCAGTATTTGGAATGTTTGCAGTATTTGGAATGTTGACAGTATTTGGAATGTTGGCAGTATTTGAAATGTTGGCAGTATTTGGAATGTTGGCAGTATTTGGAATGTTTGCAGTATTTGGAATGTTTGCAGTATTTGGAATGTTGGCAGTATTTGGAATGTTGGCAGTATTTGGAATGTTGGCAGTATTTGGAATGTTGGCAGTATTTGGAATGTTGGCTGTATTTGGAATGTTGCCAGCATTTGGAATGTTGGCAGTATTTGGAATGTTTGCAGTATTTGGAATGTTGGCAGTATTTGGAATGTTGGCAGTATTTGGTATCTCTGGAATGTTTGCAGTATTTGGAATGTTTGCAGTATTTGGAATGTTTGCAGTATTTGGAATGTTTGCAGTATTTGGAATGTTGGCAGTATTTGGAATGTCGGCAGTATTTGGTGTCTTTGGAATGTTTGCAGTATTTGGAATGTTTGCATTATTTGGAATGTTTGCAGTATTTGGAATGTTGGCAGTATTTGGAATGTTGGCAGTATTTGGAATGTTGGCAGTATTTGGTGTCTTTGGAATGTTTGCAGTATTTGGAATGTTTGCAGTATTTGGAATGTTGGCAGTATTTGGAATGTTGGCAGTATTTGGAATGTTGGCAGTATTTGGAATGTTGGCAGTATTTGGAATGTTGGCAGTATTTGGTGTCTCTGGAATGTTGGCAGTATTTGGAATGTTGGCTGTATTTGGAATGTTTGCAGTATTTGGAATGTTTGCAGTATTTGGAATGTTTGCAGTATTTGGAATGTTTGCAGTATTTGGAATGTTGGCAGTATTTGGAATGTTGGCAGTATTTGGAATGTTTGCAGTATTTGGAATGTTTGCAGTATTTGGAATGTTGGCAGTATTTGGTGACTCTGGAATGTTTGCAGTATTTGGAATGTTTGCAGTATTTGGAATGTTTGCAGTATTTGGAATGTTGGCAGTATTTGGAATGTTGGCAGTGTTTGGAATTTTGGCAGTATTTGGAATGTTTGCAGAATTTGGAATGTTTGCAGTATTTGGAATTTTGGCAGTATTTGGTGTCTCTGGAATGTTTGCAGTATTTGGAATGTTTGCAGTTTTTGGAATGTTTGCAGTATTTGGAATGTTTGCAGTATTTGGAATGTTTGCAGTATTTGGAATGTTTGCAGTATTTGGAATGTTTGCAGTATTTGGAATGTTGGCAGTATTTGGAATGTTGGCAGTATTTGGTGTCTCTGGAATGTTTGCAGTATTTGGAATGTTTGCAGTATTTGGAATGTTTGCAGTATTTGGAATGTTTGCAGTATTTGGAATGTTTGCAGTATTTGGAATGTTGGCAGTATTTGGAATGTCGGCAGTATTTGGTGTCTTTGGAATGTTTGCAGTATTTGGAATGTTTGCATTATTTGGAATGTTTGCAGTATTTGGAATGTTGGCAGTATTTGGAATGTTGGCAGTATTTGGAATGTTGGCAGTATTTGGTGTCTTTGGAATGTTTGCAGTATTTGGAATGTTTGCAGTATTTGGAATGTTGGCAGTATTTGGAATGTTGGCAGTATTTGGAATGTTGGCAGTATTTGGAATGTTGGCAGTATTTGGAATGTTGGCAGTATTTGGTGTCTCTGGAATGTTGGCAGTATTTGGAATGTTGGCTGTATTTGGAATGTTTGCATTATTTGGAATGTTTGCAGTATTTGGAATGTTTGCAGTATTTGGAATGTTTGCAGTATTTGGAATGTTGGCAGTATTTGGAATGTTGGCAGTATTTGGAATGTTTGCAGTATTTGGAATGTTTGCAGTATTTGGAATGTTGGCAGTATTTGGTGACTCTGGAATGTTTGCAGTATTTGGAATGTTTGCAGTATTTGGAATGTTTGCAGTATTTGGAATGTTGGCAGTATTTGGAATGTTGGCAGTGTTTGGAATTTTGGCAGTATTTGGAATGTTTGCAGAATTTGGAATGTTTGCAGTATTTGGAATTTTGGCAGTATTTGGTGTCTCTGGAATGTTTGCAGTATTTGGAATGTTTGCAGTTTTTGGAATGTTTGCAGTATTTGGAATGTTTGCAGTATTTGGAATGTTTGCAGTATTTGGAATGTTTGCAGTATTTGGAATGTTTGCAGTATTTGGAATGTTGGCAGTATTTGGAATGTTGGCAGTATTTGGTGTCTCTGGAATGTTTGCAGTATTTGGAATGTTTGCAGTATTTGGAATGCTTGCAGTATTTGGAATGTTGGCAGTATTTGGAATGTTGGCAGCATTTAGAATTTTTGCAGTATTTGGAATGTTGGTAGTATTTGGAATGTTGGCAGTATTAGGAATGTTGGCAGTACTTGGTGTCTCTGGAATGTTTGCAGTATTTGGAGTGTTTGCAGTATTTGGAGTGTTTGCAGTATTTGGAGTGTTTGCAGTATTTGGAGTGTTTGCAGTATTTGGAGTGTTTGCAGTATTTGGAATGTTGGCAGTATTTGAAATGTTGGCAGTATTTGGAATGTTTGCAGTATTTGGAATGTTTGCAGTATTTGGAATGTTTGCAGTATTTGGTGTCTCTGGAATGTTGGCAGTATTTGGAATGTTTGCAGTATTTGGAATGTTTGCAGTATTTGGAATGTTTGCAGTATTTGGAATGTTGACAGTATTTGGAATGTTGGCAGTATTTGAAATGTTGGCAGTATTTGGAATGTTTGCAGTATTTGGAATGTTTGCAGTATTTGGAATGTTTGCAGTATTTGGAATGTTTGCAGTATTTGGAATGTTTGCAGTATTTGGTGTCTCTGGAATGTTGGCAGTATTTGGAATGTTTGCAGTATTTGGAATGTTTGCAGTATTTGGAATGTTTGCAGTATTTGGAATGTTTGCAGTATTTGGTGTCTCTGGAATGTTGGCAGTATTTGGAATGTTTGCAGTATTTGGAATGTTTGCAGTATTTGGAATGTTTGCAATATTTGGAATGTTGGCAGTATTTGGAATGTTGGCAGTATTTGGAATGTTGGCAGTATTTGGAATGTTGGCAGTATTTGGAATGTTTGGAGTTTTTGGAATGTTGGCAGTATTTGGAATGTTGGCAGTATTTGGAATGTTGGCAGTATTTGGAATGTTGGCAGTATTTGGAATATTTGCAGTATTTGGAATGTTAGCAGTATTTGGAATGTTTGCAGTATTTGGAATGTTGGCAGTATTTGGTGTCTTTGGAATGTTTGCAGTATTTGGAATGTTTGCAGTATTTGGAGTCTCTGGAATGTTTGCAGTATTTGGAATGTTTGCAGTATTTGGAATGTTGGCAGTATTTGGAATGTTGGCAGTATTTGGAATGTTGGCAGTATTTGGAATATTTGCAGTATTTGGAATGTTAGCAGTATTTGGAATGTTGGCAGTATTTGGTGTCTTTGGAATGTTTGCAGTATTTGGAATGTTTGCAGTATTTGGAATGTTTGCAGTATTTGGAATGTTGGCAGTATTTGGAATGTTGGCAGTATTTGGTGTCTCTGGAATGTTTGCAGTATTTGGAATGTTTGAAGTATTTGGAATGTTTGCAGTATTTGGAATGTTTGCAGTATTTGGAATATTTGCAGTATTTGGAATGTTGGCAGTATTTGGAATGTTTGCAGTATTTGGAATGTTTGCAGTATTTGGAATGTTTGCAGTATTTGGAATGTTTGCAGTATTTGGAATGTTTGCAGTATTTGGAATGTCTGCAGTATTTGGAATGTTGGCAGTATTTGGAATGTTTGCAGTATTTGGAATGTTGGCAGTATTTGGAATGTTTGCAGTATTTGGAATGTTGGCAGTATTTGGAATGTTGGCAGTATTTGCAATGTTGGCAGTATTTGCAATGTTGGCAGTATTTGCAATGTTTGCAGTATTTGGAATGTTTGCAGTATTTGGTGACTCTGGAATGTTGGCAGTATTTGGAATGTTGGCAGTATTTGGAATGTTGGCAGTATTTGGAATGTTGGCAGTATTTGGAATGTTGGCAGTATTTGGAATGTTGGCAGTATTTGGTGACTCTGGAATGTTTGCAGTATTTGGAATGTTTGCAGTATTTGGAATGTTTGCAGTATTTGGAATGTTTGCAGTATTTGGAATGTTTGCAGTATTTGGAATGTTTGCAGTATTTGGAATGTTGGCAGTATTTGGAATGTTGGCAGTATTTGGAATGTTGGCAGTATTTGGAATGTTTGCAGTATTTGGAATGTTTGCAGTATTTGGAATGTTGGCAGTATTTGGTGTCTCTGGAATGTTTGCAGTATTTGGAATGTTTGCAGTTTTTGGAATGTTTGCAGTTTTTGGAATGTTTGCAGTTTTTGGAATGTTTGCAGTATTTGGAATGTTTGCAGTATTTGGAATGTTGGCAGTATTTGGAATGTTGGCAGTATTTGGTGTCTCTGGAATGTTTGCAGTATTTGGAATGTTTGCAGTATTTGGAATGTTTGCAGTATTTGGAATGCTTGCAGTATTTGGAATGTTTGCAGTATTTGGAATGTTGGCAGTATTTGGAATGTTTGCAGTATTTGGAATGTTTGCAGTATTTGGAATGTTGGCAGTATTTGGAATGTTGGCAGTATTTGGTGTCTCTGGAATGTTGGCAGTATTTGGAATGTTGGCTGTATTTGGAATGTTGGCTGTATTTGGAATGTTTGCAGTATTTGGAATGTTTGCAGTATTTGGAATGTTGGCAGTATTTGGTGTCTCTGGAATGTTTGCAGTATTTGGAATGTATGCAGTATTTGGAATGTTTGCAGTATTTGGAATGTTTGCAGTATTTGGAATGTTTGCAGTATTTGGAATGTTTGCAGTATTTGGAATGTTGGCAGTATTTGGAATGTTTGGAGTTTTTGGAATGTTGGCAGTATTTGGAATGTTGGCAGTATTTGGAATGTTGGCAGTATTTGGTGTCTCTGGAATGTTTGCAGTATTTGGAATGTTTGCAGTATTTGGAATGTTTGCAGTATTTGGAATGTTGGCAGTATTTGAAATGTTGGCAGTATTTGGAATGTTTGCAGTATTTGGAATGTTTGCAGTATTTGGAATGTTTGCAGTATTTGGAATGTTTGCAGTATTTGGAATGTTTGCAGTATTTGGTGTCTCTGGAATGTTGGCAGTATTTGGAATGTTTGCAGTATTTGGAATGTTTGCAGTATTTGGAATGTTTGCCGTATTTGGAATGTTGGCAGTATTTGGAATGTTTGCAGTATTTGGAATGTTTGCAGTATTTGGAATGTTGGCAGTATTTGCTGTCTCTGGAATGTTTGCAGTATTTGGAATGTTTGCAGTATTTGGAATGTTTGCAGTATTTGGAATGTTTGCAGTATTTGGAATGTTTGCAGTATTTGGAATGTTTGCAGTATTTGGAATGTTTGCAGTATTTGGAATGTTTGCAGTATTAGGAATGTTTGCAGTATTTGGAATGTTGGCAGTATTTGGAATGTTGGCAGTATTTGGTGTCTCTGGAATGTTTGCAGTATTTGGAATGTTTGCAGTATTTGGAATGTTTGCAGTATTTGGAATGTTTGCAGTATTTGGAATGCTTGCAGTATTTGGAATGTTTGCAGTATTTGGAATGTTTGCAGTATTTGGAATGTTGGCAGTATTTGGAATGTTGGCAGTATTTGGAATGTTGGCAGTATTTGGAATGTTGGCAGTACTTGGTGTCTCTGGAATGCTTGCAGTATTTGGAATGTTTGCAGTATTTGGAATGTTGGCAGTATTTGAAATGTTGGCAGTATTTGGAATGTTTGCAGTATTTGGAATGTTTGCAGTATTTGGAATGTTTGCAGTATTTGGTGTCTCTGAAATGTTGGCAGTATTTGAAATGTTTGCAGTATTTGGAATGTTTGCAGTATTTGGAATGTTGGCAGTATTTGGAATGTTGGCAGTATTTGGAATGTTGGCAGTATTTGGAATGTTGGCAGTATTTGGAATGTTGGCAGTATTTGGAATGTTGGCAGTACTTGGTGTCTCTGGAATGTTTGCAGTATTTGGAATGTTGGCAGTATTTGGAATGTTGGCAGTATTTGGAATGTTGGCAGTATTTGGAATGTTGGCAGTATTTGGAATGTTTGCAGTATTTGGAATGTTTGCAGTATTTGGTGTCTCTGGTATGTTTGCAGTATTTGGAATGTTTGCAGTATTTGGAATGTTGGCAGTATTTGGAATGTTGGCAGTATTTGGAATGTTTGCAGTATTTGGAATGTTGGCAGTATTTGGAATGTTGGCAGTGTTTGGAATGTTGGCTGTATTTGGAATGTTTGCAGTATTTGGAATGTTTGCAGTATTTGGAATGTTTGCAGTATTTGGAATGTTTGCAGTATTTGGAATGTTTGCAGTATTTGGAATGTTTGCAGTATTTGGAATGTTTGCAGTATTTGGAATGTTGGCAGTATTTGGAATGTTTGCAGTATTTGGAATGTTGGCAGTATTTGGAATGTTGGCAGTATTTGGAATGTTGGCAGTATTTGGAATGTTGGCAGTATTTGGAATGTTGGCAGTATTTGGTGACTCTGGAATGTTTGCAGTATTTGGAATGTTTGCAGTATTTGGAATGTTTGCAGTATTTGGAATGTTTGCAGTATTTGGAATGTTGGCAGTATTTGGAATGTTGGCAGTATTTGGAATGTTGGCAGTATTTGGTGACTCTGGAATGTTTGCAGTATTTGGAATGTTTGCAGTATTTGGAATGTTTGCAGTATTTGGAATGTTTGCAGTATTTGGAATGTTTGCAGTATTTGGAATGTTTGCAGTATTTGGAATGTTGGCAGTATTTGGAATGTTGGCAGTATTTGGAATGTTTGCAGTATTTGGAATGTTTGCAGTATTTGGAATGTTGGCAGTATTTGGTGTCTCTGGAATGTTTGCAGTATTTGGAATGTTTGCAGTTTTTGGAATGTTTGCAGTTTTTGGAATGTTTGCAGTTTTTGGAATGTTTGCAGTATTTGGAATGTTTGCAGTATTTGGAATGTTTGCAGTATTTGGAATGTTTGCAGTATTTGGAATGTTGGCAGTATTTGGAATGTTGGCAGTATTTGGAATGTTGGCAGTATTTGGTGTCTCTGGAATGTTTGCAGTATTTGGAATGTTTGCAGTATTTGGAATGTTTGCAGTATTTGGAATGCTTGCAGTATTTGGAATGTTTGCAGTATTTGGAATGTTGGCAGTATTTGGAATGTTGACAGTATTTGGAATGTTTGCAGTATTTGGAATGTTTGCAGTATTTGGAATGTTTGCAGTATTTGGAATGTTGGCAGTATTTGGAATGTTGGCAGTATTTCGTGTCTCTGGAATGTTGGCAGTATTTGGAATGTTGGCAGTATTTGGAATGTTGGCTGTATTTGGAATGTTTGCAGTATTTGGAATGTTGGCAGTATTTGGAATGTTGGCAGTATTTGGTGTCTCTGGAATGTTTGCAGTATTTGGAATGTTTGCAGTATTTGGAATGTTTGCAGTATTTGGAATGTTTGCAGTATTTGGAATGTTGGCAGTATTTGGAATGTTGGCAGTATTTGGAATGTTGGCAGTATTTGGAATGTTGGCAGTATTTGGTGTCTCTGGAATGTTGGCAGTATTTGGAATGTTTGCAGTATTTGGAATGTTTGCAGTATTTGGAATGTTGGCAGTATTTGAAATGTTGGCAGTATTTGGAATGTTTGCAGTATTTGGAATGTTTGCAGTATTTGGAATGTTTGCAGTATTTGGTGTCTCTGGAATGTTGGCAGTATTTGGAATGTTTGCAGTATTTGGAATGTTTGCAGTATTTGGAATGTTTGCAGTATTTGGAGTGTTGGCAGTATTTGGAATGTTGGCAGTATTTGGAATGTTGGCAGTATTTGGAATGTTGGCAGTATTTGGAATGTTGGCAGTATTTGGAATGTTTGCAGTATTTGGAATGTTTGCAGTATTTGGAATGTTTGCAGTATTTGGAATGTTGGCAGTATTTGGTGTCTCTGGAATGTTTGCAGTATTTGGAATGTTTGCAGTATTTGGAATGTTTGCAGTATTTGGAATGTTGGCAGTATTTGGAATGTTGGCAGTATTTGGAATGTTGGCAGTATTTGGAATGTTTGCAGTATTTGGAATGTTTGCAGTATTTGGAATGTTTGCAGTATTTGGAATGTTGGCAGTATTTGCTGTCTCTGGAATGTTTGCAGTATTTGGAATGTTTGCAGTATTTGGAATGTTTGCAGTATTTGGAATGTTGGCAGTATTTGGAATGTTGGCAGTATTTGGTGTCTCTGGAATGTTTGCAGTATTTGGAATGTTTGCAGTATTTGGAATGCTTGCAGTATTTGGAATGCTTGCAGTATTTGGAATGCTTGCAGTATTTGGAATGCTTGCAGTATTTGGAATGCTTGCAGTATTTGGAATGTTTGCAGTATTTGGAATGTTTGCAGTATTTGGAATGTTTGCAGTATTTGGAATGTTTGCAGTATTTGGAATGTTTGCAGTATTTGGAATGTTTGCAGTATTTGGTGTCTCTGAAATGTTGGCAGTATTTGGAATGTTTGCAGTATTTGGAATGTTGGCAGTATTTGGAATGTTTGCAGTATTTGGAATGTTGGCAGTATTTGGAATGTTTGCAGTATTTGGAATGTTGGCAGTATTTGGAATGTTGGCAGTAATTGGAATGTTGGCAGTACTTGGTGTCTCTGGAATGTTTGCAGTATTTGGAATGTTGGCAGTATTTGGAATGTTGGCAGTATTTGGAATGTTGGCAGTATTTGGAATGTTGGCAGTATTTGGAATGTTGGCAGTATTTGGAATGTTGGCAGTATTTGGAATGTTTGCAGTATTTGGAATGTTTGCAGTATTTGGAATGTTGGCAGTATTTGGTGTCTCTGGAATGTTTGCAGTATTTGGAATGTTTGCAGTTTTTGGAATGTTTGCAGTTTTTGGAATGTTTGCAGTTTTTGGAATGTTTGCAGTATTTGGAATGTTTGCAGTATTTGGAATGTTGGCAGTATTTGGAATGTTGGCAGTATTTGGAATGTTGGCAGTGTTTGGTGTCTCTGGAATGTTTGCAGTATTTGGAATGTTTGCAGTATTTGGAATGTTTGCAGTATTTGGAATGCTTGCAGTATTTGGAATGTTTGCAGTATTTGGAATGTTGGCAGTATTTGGAATGTTGACAGTATTTGGAATGTTTGCAGTATTTGGAATGTTTGCAGTATTTGGAATGTTGGCAGTATTTGGAATGTTGGCAGTATTTGGAATGTTGGCAGTATTTGGAATGTTTGCAGTATTTGGAATGTTTGCAGTATTTGGAATGTTGGCAGTATTTGGTGTCTCTGGAATGTTTGCAGTATTTGGAATGTTTGCAGTTTTTGGAATGTTTGCAGTTTTTGGAATGTTTGCAGTTTTTGGAATGTTTGCAGTTTTTGAAATGTTTGCAGTATTTGGAATGTTGGCAGTATTTGGAATGTTGGCAGTGCTTGGAATGTTGGCAGTATTTGGAATGTTGGCAGTATTTGGAATGTTGGCAGTATTTGGAATGTTGGCAGTATTTGGAATGTTGGCAGTATTTGGAATGTTTGCAGTATTTGGAATGTTGGCAGTATTTGGAATGTTTGCAGTATTTGGAATGTTGGCAGTATTTGGAATGTTGGCAGTATTTGGAATGTTGGCAGTACTTGGTGTCTCTGGAATGTTTGCAGTATTTGGAATGTTGGCAGTATTTGGAATGTTGGCAGTATTTGGAATGTTGGCAGTATTTGGAATGTTGGCAGTATTTGGAATGTTGGCAGTATTTGGAATGTTTGCAGTATTTGGAATGTTTGCAGTATTTGGTGTCTCTGGTATGTTTGCAGTATTTGTAATGTTGGCAGTATTTGGAATGTTTGCAGTATTTGGAATGTTGGCAGTATTTGGAATGTTGGCAGTATTTGGAATGTTGGCAGTATTTGGAATGTTTGCAGTATTTGGAATGTTTGCAGTATTTGGAATGTTGGCAGTATTTGGTGTCTCTGGAATGTTTGCAGTATTTGGAATGTTTGCAGTTTTTGGAATGTTTGCAGTTTTTGGAATGTTTGCAGTTTTTGGAATGTTTGCAGTATTTGGAATGTTTGCAGTATTTGGAATGTTGGCAGTATTTGGAATGTTGGCAGTATTTGGAATGTTGGCAGTGTTTGGTGTCTCTGGAATGTTTGCAGTATTTGGAATGTTTGCAGTATTTGGAATGTTTGCAGTATTTGGAATGCTTGCAGTATTTGGAATGTTTGCAGTATTTGGAATGTTTGCAGTATTTGGAATGTTTGCAGTATTTGGAATGTTGACAGTATTTGGAATGTTGACAGTATTTGGAATGTTTGCAGTATTTGGAATGTTTGCAGTATTTGGAATGTTGACAGTATTTGGTGTCTCTGGAATGTTTGCATTATTTGGAATGTTTGCACTATTTGGAATGTTTGCAGTATTTGGAATGTTTGCAGTATTTGGAATGTTGGCAGTATTTGGAATGTTGACAGTATTTGGAATGTTTGCAGTATTTGGAATGTTTGCAGTATTTGGAATGTTGGCAGTATTTGGAATGTTGGCAGTATTTGGAATGTTGGCAGTATTTGGTGTCTCTGGAATGTTGGCAGTATTTGGAATGTTGGCAGTATTTGGAATGTTGGCTGTATTTGGAATGTTTGCAGTATTTGGAATGTTTGCAGTATTTGGAATGTTGGCAGTATTTGGTGTCTCTGGAATGTTTGCAGTATTTGGAATGTTTGCAGTATTTGGAATGTTGGCAGTATTTGGAATGTTGGCAGTATTTGGAATGTTGGCAGTATTTGGAATGTTGGCAGTATTTGGTGTCTCTGGAATGTTGGCAGTATTTGGAATGTTTGCAGTATTTGGAATGTTTGCAGTATTTGGAATGTTTGCAGTATTTGAAATGTTGGCAGTATTTGGAATGTTTGCAGTATTTGGAATGTTTGCAGTATTTGGAATGTTTGCAGTATTTGGTGTCTCTGGAATGTTGGCAGTATTTGGAATGTTTGCAGTATTTGGAATGTTTGCAGTATTTGGAATGTTTGCAGTATTTGGAATGTTTGCAGTATTTGGAGTGTTGGCAGTATTTGGAATGTTGGCAGTATTTGGAATGTTGGCAGTATTTGGAATGTTGGCAGTATTTGGAATGTTTGCAGTATTTGGAATGTTTGCAGTATTTGGAATGTTTGCAGTATTTGGAATGTTGGCAGTATTTGGTGTCTCTGGAATGTTTGCAGTATTTGGAATGTTTGCAGTATTTGGAATGTTTGCAGTATTTGGAATGTTTGCAGTATTTGGAATGTTGGCAGTATTTGGAATGTTGGCAGTGTTTGGAATTTTGGCAGTATTTGGAATGTTTGCAGTATTTGGAATGTTTGCAGTATTTGGAATGTTGGCAGTATTTGCTGTATCTGGAATGTTTGCAGTATTTGGAATGTTTGCAGTATTTGGAATGTTGGCAGTATTTGGAATGTTGGCAGGATTTGGAATGTTGGCAGTATTTGGTGTCTCTGGAATGTTTGCATTATTTGGAATGTTTGCACTATTTGGAATGTTTGCAGTATTTGGAATGCTTGCAGTATTTGGAATGCTTGCAGTATTTGGAATGTTGGCAGTATTTGGAATGTTGGCAGTATTTGGAATGTTGGCAGTATTTGGAATGTTGGCAGTACTTGGTGTCTCTGGAATGCTTGCAGTATTTGGAATGTTTGCAGTATTTGGAGTGTTTGCAGTATTTGGAATGTTGGCAGTATTTGAAATGTTGGCAGTATTTGGAATGTTCGCAGTATTTGGAATGTTTGCAGTATTTGGAATGTTTGCAGTATTTGGTGTCTCTGAAATGTTGGCAGTATTTGGAATGTTTGCAGTATTTGGAATGTTTGCAGTATTTGGAATGTTTGCAGTATTTGGAATGTTGGCAGTATTTGGAATGTTGGCAGTATTTGGAATGTTGGCAGTATTTGGAATGTTTGCAGTATTTGGAATGTTGGCAGTATTTGGAATGTTTGCAGTATTTGGAATGTTGGCAGTATTTGGTGTCTCTGGAATGTTGGCAGTATTTGGAATGTTTGCAGTATTTGGAATGTTTGCAGTATTTGGAATGTTTGCAGTATTTGGAATGTTTGCAGTATTTGGAATGTTTGCAGTATTTGGAATGTTGGCAGTATTTGGAATGTTTGCAGTATTTGGAATGTTTGCAGTATTTGGAATGTTGGCAGTATTTGCTGTCTCTGGAATGTTTGCAGTATTTGGAATGTTTGCAGTATTTGGAATGTTTGCAGTATTTGGAATGTTTGCAGTATTTGGAATGTTTGCAGTATTTGGAATGTTTGCAGTATTTGGAATGTTGGCAGTATTTGGAATGTTGGCAGTATTTGGTGTCTCTGGAATGTTTGCAGTATTTGGAATGTTTGCAGTATTTGGAATGTTTGCAGTATTTGGAATGTTTGCAGTATTTGGAATGCTTGCAGTATTTGGAATGTTTGCAGTATTTGGAATGTTTGCAGTATTTGGAATGTTTGCAGTATTTGGAATGTTGGCAGTATTTGGAATGTTGGCAGTATTTGGAATGTTGGCAGTACTTGGTGTCTCTGGAATGCTTGCAGTATTTGGAATGTTGGCAGTATTTGGAATGTTGGCAGTATTTGAAATGTTGGCAGTATTTGGAATGTTTGCAGTATTTGGAATGTTTGCAGTATTTGGAATGTTTGCAGTATTTGGTGTCTCTGAAATGTTGGCAGTATTTGAAATGTTTGCAGTATTTGGAATGTTGGCAGTATTTGGAATGTTGGCAGTATTTGGAATGTTGGCAGTATTTGGAATGTTGGCAGTATTTGGAATGTTGGCAGTATTTGGAATGTTGGCAGTATTTGGAATGTTGGCAGTACTTGGTGTCTCTGGAATGTTTGCAGTATTTGGAATGTTGGCAGTATTTGGAATGTTGGCAGTATTTGGAATGTTGGCAGTATTTGGAATGTTGGCAGTATTTGGAATGTTTGCAGTATTTGGAATGTTTGCAGTATTTGGTGTCTCTGGTATGTTTGCAGTATTTGGAATGTTTGCAGTATTTGGAATGTTGGCAGTATTTGGAATGTTGGCAGTATTTGGAATGTTGGCAGTATTTGGAATGTTGGCAGTATTTGGAATGTTGGCAGTATTTGGAATGTTGGCAGTGTTTGGAATGTTGGCTGTATTTGGAATGTTTGCAGTATTTGGAATGTTTGCAGTATTTGGAATGTTTGCAGTATTTGGAATGTTTGCAGTATTTGGAATATTTGCAGTATTTGGAATGTTTGCAGTATTTGGAATGTTTGCAGTATTTGGAATGTTGGCAGTATTTGGAATGTTGGCAGTATTTGGAATGTTGGCAGTATTTGGAATGTTTGCAGTATTTGGAATGTTTGCAGTATTTGGTGTCTCTGGTATGTTTGCAGTATTTGGAATGTTTGCAGTATTTGGAATGTTGGCAGTATTTGGAATGTTGGCAGTATTTGGAATGTTTGCAGTATTTGGAATGTTTGCAGTATTTGGTGTCTCTGGTATGTTTGCAGTATTTGGAATGTTTGCAGTATTTGGAATGTTGGCAGTATTTGGAATGTTGGCAGTATTTGGAATGTTGGCAGTATTTGGTGTCTCTGGAATGTTTGCAGTATTTGGAATGTTTGCAGTATTTGGAATGTTTGCAGTATTTGGAATGTTTGCAGTATTTGGAATGTTTGCAGTATTTGGAATGTTTGCAGTATTTGGAATGTTGGCAGTATTTGGAATGTTTGCAGTATTTGGAATGTTGGCATTATTTGGAATGTTTGCAGTATTTGGAATGTTTGCAGTATTTGGAATGTTGGCAGTATTTGGAATGTTTGCAGTATTTGGAATGTTTGCAGTATTTGGAATGTTGGCAGTATTTGGAATGTTGGCAGTATTTGGAATGTTGGCAGTATTTGGAATGTTGGCAGTATTTGGAATGTTGGCAGTATTTGGAATGTTGGCAGTATTTGGAATGTTGGCAGTATTTGGTGACTCTGGAATGTTTGCAGTATTTGGAATGTTTGCAGTATTTGGAATGTTGGCAGTATTTGGAATGTTGGCAGTATTTGGAATGTTGGCAGTATTTGGAATGTTGGCAGTATTTGGTGACTCTGGAATGTTTGCAGTATTTGGAATGTTTGCAGTATTTGGAATGTTTGCAGTATTTGGAATGTTTGCAGTATTTGGAATGTTTGCAGTATTTGGAATGTTGGCAGTATTTGGAATGTTGGCAGTATTTGGAATGTTTGCAGTATTTGGAATGTTTGCAGTATTTGGAATGTTGGCAGTATTTGGTGTCTCTGGAATGTTTGCAGTATTTGGAATGTTTGCAGTTTTTGGAATGTTTGCAGTTTTTGGAATGTTTGCAGTTTTTGGAATGTTTGCAGTATTTGGAATGTTTGCAGTATTTGGAATGTTTGCAGTATTTGGAATGTTGGCAGTATTTGGAATGTTGGCAGTATTTGGAATGTTGGCAGTATTTGGTGTCTCTGGAATGTTTGCAGTATTTGGAATGTTTGCAGTATTTGGAATGTTTGCAGTATTTGGAATGTTTGCAGTATTTGGAATGCTTGCAGTATTTGGAATGTTTGCAGTATTTGGAATGTTTGCAGTATTTGGAATGTTTGCAGTATTTGGAATGTTGGCAGTATTTGGAATGTTGACAGTATTTGGAATGTTTGCAGTATTTGGAATGTTTGCAGTATTTGGAATGTTTGCAGTATTTGGAATGTTGGCAGTATTTGGAATGTTGGCAGTATTTCGTGTCTCTGGAATGTTGGCAGTATTTGGAATGTTGGCAGTATTTGGAATGTTGGCAGTATTTGGAATGTTGGCTGTATTTGGAATGTTTGCAGTATTTGGAATGTTGGCAGTATTTGGAATGTTGGCAGTATTTGGTGTCTCTGGAATGTTTGCAGTATTTGGAATGTTTGCAGTATTTGGAATGTTTGCAGTATTTGGAATGTTGGCAGTATTTGGAATGTTGGCAGTATTTGGAATGTTGGCAGTATTTGGAATGTTGGCAGTATTTGGAATGTTGGCAGTATTTGGTGTCTCTGGAATGTTGGCAGTATTTGGAATGTTTGCAGTATTTGGAATGTTTGCAGTATTTGGAATGTTGGCAGTATTTGAAATGTTGGCAGTATTTGGAATGTTTGCAGTATTTGGAATGTTTGCAGTATTTGGTGTCTCTGGAATGTTGGCAGTATTTGGAATGTTTGCAGTATTTGGAATGTTTGCAGTATTTGGAATGTTTGCAGTATTTGGAGTGTTGGCAGTATTTGGAATGTTGGCAGTATTTGGAATGTTGGCAGTATTTGGAATGTTGGCAGTATTTGGAATGTTGGCAGTATTTGGAATGTTTGCAGTATTTGGAATGTTTGCAGTATTTGGAATGTTTGCAGTATTTGGAATGTTGGCAGTATTTGGTGTCTCTGGAATGTTTGCAGTATTTGGAATGTTTGCAGTATTTGGAATGTTTGCAGTATTTGGAATGTTGGCAGTATTTGGAATGTTGGCAGTATTTGGAATGTTGGCAGTATTTGGAATGTTTGCAGTATTTGGAATGTTTGCAGTATTTGGAATGTTTGCAGTATTTGGAATGTTTGCAGTATTTGGAATGTTGGCAGTATTTGCTGTCTCTGGAATGTTTGCAGTATTTGGAATGTTTGCAGTATTTGGAATGTTTGCAGTATTTGGAATGTTGGCAGTATTTGGAATGTTGGCAGTATTTGGTGTCTCTGGAATGTTTGCAGTATTTGGAATGTTTGCAGTATTTGGAATGTTTGCAGTATTTGGAATGCTTGCAGTATTTGGAATGTTTGCAGTATTTGGAATGTTTGCAGTATTTGGAATGTTTGCAGTATTTGGAATGTTTGCAGTATTTGAAATTTTTGCAGTATTTGGAATGTTTGCAGTATTTGGTGTCTCTGAAATGTTGGCAGTATTTGGAATGTTTGCAGTATTTGGAATGTTTGCAGTATTTGGAATGTTGGCAGTATTTGGAATGTTGGCAGTATTTGGAATGTTGGCAGTATTTGGAATGTTTGCAGTATTTGGAATGTTGGCAGTATTTGGAATGTTGGCAGTAATTGGAATGTTGGCAGTACTTGGTGTCTGTGGAATGTTTGCAGTATTTGGAATGTTGGCAGTATTTGGAATGTTGGCAGTATTTGGAATGTTGGCAGTATTTGGAATGTTGGCAGTATTTGGAATGTTGGCAGTATTTGGAATGTTTGCAGTATTTGGAATGTTTGCAGTATTTGGAATGTTGGCAGTATTTGGTGTCTCTGGAATGTTTGCAGTATTTGGAATGTTTGCAGTTTTTGGAATGTTTGCAGTTTTTGGAATGTTTGCAGTTTTTGGAATGTTTGCAGTATTTGGAATGTTTGCAGTATTTGGAATGTTGGCAGTATTTGGAATGTTGGCAGTATTTGGAATGTTGGCAGTGTTTGGTGTCTCTGGAATGTTTGCAGTATTTGGAATGTTTGCAGTATTTGGAATGTTTGCAGTATTTGGAATGCTTGCAGTATTTGGAATGTTTGCAGTATTTGGAATGTTGGCAGTATTTGGAATGTTGACAGTATTTGGAATGTTTGCAGTATTTGGAATGTTTGCAGTATTTGGAATGTTGGCAGTATTTGGAATGTTGGCAGTATTTGGAATGTTGGCAGTATTTGGAATGTTTGCAGTATTTGGAATGTTTGCAGTATTTGGAATGTTGGCAGTATTTGGTGTCTCTGGAATGTTTGCAGTATTTGGAATGTTTGCAGTTTTTGGAATGTTTGCAGTTTTTGGAATGTTTGCAGTTTTTGGAATGTTTGCAGTTTTTGGAATGTTTGCAGTATTTGGAATGTTGGCAGTATTTGGAATGTTGGCAGTGCTTGGAATGTTGGCAGTATTTGGAATGTTGGCAGTATTTGGAATGTTGGCAGTATTTGGAATGTTGGCAGTATTTGGAATGTTGGCAGTATTTGGAATGTTTGCAGTATTTGGAATGTTGGCAGTATTTGGAATGTTTGCAGTATTTGGAATGTTGGCAGTATTTGGAATGTTGGCAGTATTTGGAATGTTGGCAGTACTTGGTGTCTCTGGAATGTTTGCAGTATTTGGAATGTTGGCAGTATTTGGAATGTTGGCAGTATTTGGAATGTTGGCAGTATTTGGAATGTTGGCAGTATTTGGAATGTTGGCAGTATTTGGAATGTTGGCAGTATTTGGAATGTTTGCAGTATTTGGAATGTTTGCAGTATTTGGTGTCTCTGGTATGTTTGCAGTATTTGTAATGTTGGCAGTATTTGGAATGTTTGCAGTATTTGGAATGTTGGCAGTATTTGGAATGTTGGCAGTATTTGGAATGTTGGCAGTATTTGGAATGTTTGCAGTATTTGGAATGTTTGCAGTATTTGGAATGTTGGCAGTATTTGGTGTCTCTGGAATGTTTGCAGTATTTGGAATGTTTGCAGTTTTTGGAATGTTTGCAGTTTTTGGAATGTTTGCAGTTTTTGGAATGTTTGCAGTATTTGGAATGTTTGCAGTATTTGGAATGTTTGCAGTATTTGGAATGTTGGCAGTATTTGGAATGTTGGCAGTATTTGGAATGTTGGCAGTGTTTGGTGTCTCTGGAATGTTTGCAGTATTTGGAATGTTTGCAGTATTTGGAATGTTTGCAGTATTTGGAATGCTTGCAGTATTTGTAATGTTTGCAGTATTTGGAATGTTGGCAGTATTTGGAATGTTGGCAGTATTTGGAATGTTGACAGTATTTGGAATGTTTGCAGTATTTGGAATGTTTGCAGTATTTGGAATGTTGGCAGTATTTGGTGTCTCTGGAATGTTTGCATTATTTGGAATGTTTGCACTATTTGGAATGTTTGCAGTATTTGGAATGTTTGCAGTATTTGGAATGTTGGCAGTATTTGGAATGTTGACAGTATTTGGAATGTTTGCAGTATTTGGAATGTTTGCAGTATTTGGAATGTTGGCAGTATTTGGAATGTTGGCAGTATTTGGTGTCTCTGGAATGTTGGCAGTATTTGGAATGTTGGCAGTATTTGGAATGTTGGCTGTATTTGGAATGTTTGCAGTATTTGGAATGTTTGCAGTATTTGGAATGTTGGCAGTATTTGGTGTCTCTGGAATGTTTGCAGTATTTGGAATGTTTGCAGTATTTGGAATGTTTGCAGTATTTGGAATGTTTGCAGTATTTGGAATGTTTGCAGTATTTGGAATGTTTGCAGTATTTGAAATGTTGGCAGTATTTGGAATGTTTGCAGTATTTGGAATGTTTGCAGTATTTGGAATGTTTGCAGTATTTGGTGTCTCTGGAATGTTGGCAGTATTTGGAATGTTTGCAGTATTTGGAATGTTTGCAGTATTTGGAATGTTTGCAGTATTTGGAATGTTTGCAGTATTTGGAGTGTTGGCAGTATTTGGAATGTTGGCAGTATTTGGAATGTTGGCAGTATTTGGAATGTTGGCAGTATTTGGAATGTTGGCAGTATTTGGAATGTTTGCAGTATTTGGAATGTTTGCAGTATTTGGAATGTTGGCAGTATTTGGTGTCTCTGGAATGTTTGCAGTATTTGGAATGTTTGCAGTATTTGGAATGTTTGCAGTATTTGGAATGTTTGCAGTATTTGGAATGTTGGCAGTATTTGGAATGTTGGCAGTGTTTGGAATTTTGGCAGTATTTGGAATGTTTGCAGTATTTGGAATGTTTGCAGTATTTGGAATGTTGGCAGTATTTGCTGTATCTGGAATGTTTGCAGTATTTGGAATGTTTGCAGTATTTGGAATGTTGGCAGTATTTGGAATGTTGGCAGGATTTGGAATGTTGGCAGTATTTGGTGTCTCTGGAATGTTTGCATTATTTGGAATGTTTGCACTATTTGGAATGTTTGCAGTATTTGGAATGCTTGCAGTATTTGGAATGCTTGCAGTATTTGGAATGTTGGCAGTATTTGGAATGTTGGCAGTATTTGGAATGTTGGCAGTATTTGGAATGTTGGCAGTACTTGGTGTCTCTGGAATGCTTGCAGTATTTGGAATGTTTGCAGTATTTGGAGTGTTTGCAGTATTTGGAATGTTGGCAGTATTTGAAATGTTGGCAGTATTTGGAATGTTCGCAGTATTTGGAATGTTTGCAGTATTTGGAATGTTTGCAGTATTTGGAATGTTTGCAGTATTTGGAATGTTGGCAGTATTTGGAATGTTGGCAGTATTTGGAATGTTGGCAGTATTTGGAATGTTTGCAGTATTTGGAATGTTGGCAGTATTTGGAATGTTTGCAGTATTTGGAATGTTGGCAGTACTTGGTGTCTCTGGAATGTTTGCAGTATTTGGAATGTTGGCAGTATTTGGAATGTTGGCAGTATTTGGAATGTTGGCAGTATTTGGAATGTTGGCAGTATTTGGAATGTTGGCAGTATTTGGAATGTTGGCAGTATTTGGAATGTTGGCAGTGTTTGGAATGTTGGCAGTATTTGGAATGTTGGCAGTATTTGGAATGTTTGCAGTATTTGGAATGTTTGCAGTATTTGGAATGTTGGCAGTATTTGGAATGTTGGCAGTATTTGGAATGTTGGCAGTATTTGGAATGTTTGCAGTATTTGGAATGTTGGCAGTATTTGGAATGTTGGCAGTATTTGGAATGTTGGCAGTATTTGGAATGTTGGCAGTGTTTGGAATGTTGGCAGTATTTGGAATGTTTGCAGTATTTGGAATGTTTGCAGTATTTGGAATGTTTGCAGTATTTGGAATGTTGGCAGTATTTGGAATGTTGGCAGTATTTGGAATGTTGGCAGTGTTTGGAATGTTTGCAGTATTTGGAATGTTGGCAGTATTTGGAATGTTGGCAGTATTTGGAATGTTGGCAGTATTTGGAATGTTTGCAGTATTTGGAATGTTTGCAGTATTTGGAATGTTTGCAGTATTTGGTGTCTCTGGTATGTTTGCAGTATTTGGAATGTTTGCAGTATTTGGAATGTTTGCAGTATTTGGAATGTTGGCAGTATTTGGAATGTTGGCAGTGTTTGGAATGTTGGCTGTATTTGGAATGTTTGCAGTATTTGGAATGTTTGCAGTATTTGGAATGTTTGCAGTATTTGGAATGTTGGCAGTATTTGGAATGTTGGCAGTATTTGGAATGTTGGCTGTATTTGGAATGTTGGCAGTATTTGGAATTTGGCAGTATTTGGAATGTTGGCAGTGTTTGGAATGTTGGCTGTATTTGGAATGTTTGCTGTATTTGGAATGTTTGCTGTATTTGGAATGTTTGCAGTATTTGGAATGTTTGCAGTATTTGGAATGTTTGCAGTATTTGGAATGTTGGCAGTATTTGGAATGTTGGCAGTATTTGTAATGTTGGCAGTGTTTGGAATGTTGGCAGTGTTTGGAATGTTGGCAGTGTTTGGAATGTTGGCAGTGTTTGGAATGTTGGCAGTATTTGGAATGTTTGCAGTATTTGGAATGTTTGCAGTATTTGGAATGTTGGCAGTATTTGGAATGTTGGCAGTATTTGGAATGTTGGCTGTATTTGGAATGTTGGCAGTATTTGGAATGTTTGCAGTATTTGGAATGTTTGCAGTATTTGGAATGTTGGCAGTATTTGGAATGTTGGCAGTATTTGGTGTCTTTGGAATGTTTGCAGTATTTGGAATGTTGGCAGTATTTGGAATGTTGGCAGTATTTGGAATGTTGGCAGTATTTGGTGTCTCTGGAATGTTGGCAGTATTTGGAATGTTGGCTGTATTTGGAATGTTTGCAGTATTTGGAATGTTTGCAGTATTTGGAATGTTGGCAGTATTTGGTGTCTCTGGAATGTTGGCAGTATTTGGAATGTTTGCAGCATTTTGAATGTTGGCAGCATTTTGAATGTTGGCAGTATTTGGAATGTTGGCAGTATTTGGAATGTTGGCAGTATTTGGAATGTTGGCAGTATTTGGAATGTTGGCAGTATTTGGAATGTTGGCAGTATTTGGAATGTTGGCAGTATTTGGTGTCTCTGGAATGTTGGCAGTATTTGGAATGTTGGCTGTATTTGGAATGTTTGCAGTATTTGGAATGTTTGCAGTATTTGGAATGTTTGCAGTATTTGGAATGTTTGCAGTATTTGGAATGTTGGCAGTATTTGGTGTCTCTGGAATGTTTGCAGTATTTGGAATGTTTGCAGTATTTGGAATGTTTGCAGTATTTGGAATGTTGGCAGTATTTGGAATGTTGGCAGTGTTTGGAATTTTGGCAGTATTTGGAATGTTTGCAGTATTTGGAATGTTTGCAGTATTTGGAATGTTGGCAGTATTTGCTGTCTCTGGAATGTTTGCAGTATTTGGAATGTTTGCAGTATTTGGAATGTTGGCAGTATTTGGAATGTTGGCAGTATTTGGAATGTTGGCAGTATTTGGAATGTTGGCAGTATTTGGTGTCTCTGGAATGTTTGCATTATTTGGAATGTTTGCACTATTTGGAATGTTTGCAGTATTTGGAATGCTTGCAGTATTTGGAATGCTTGCAGTATTTGGAATGTTGGCAGTATTTGGAATGTTGGCAGTATTTGGAATGTTGGCAGTATTTGGAATGTTGGCAGTATTTGGAGTGTTGGCAGTACTTGGTGTCTCTGGAATGCTTGCAGTATTTGGAATGTTTGCAGTATTTGGAGTGTTTGCAGTATTTGGAATGTTGGCAGTATTTGAAATGTTGGCAGTATTTGGAATGTTCGCAGTATTTGGAATGTTTGCAGTATTTGGAATGTTTGCAGTATTTGGTGTCTCTGAAATGTTGGCAGTATTTGGAATGTTTGCAGTATTTGGAATGTTTGCAGTATTTGGAATGTTTGCAGTATTTGGAATGTTGGCAGTATTTGGAATGTTGGCAGTATTTGGAATGTTGGCAGTATTTGGAATGTTGGCAGTATTTGGAATGTTGGCAGTATTTGGAATGTTGGCAGTATTTGGAATGTTTGCAGTATTTGGAATGTTGGCAGTATTTGGAATGTTTGCAGTATTTGGAATGTTGGCAGTATTTGGAATGTTGGCAGTATTTGGAATGTTGGCAGTATTTGGAATGTTGGCAGTACTTGGTGTCTCTGGAATGTTTGCAGTATTTGGAATGTTGGCAGTATTTGGAATGTTGGCAGTATTTGGAATGTTGGCAGTATTTGGAATGTTGGCAGTATTTGGAATGTTTGCAGTATTTGGAATGTTTGCAGTATTTGGTGTCTCTGGTATGTTTGCAGTATTTGTAATGTTTGCAGTATTTGGAATGTTGGCAGTATTTGGAATGTTGGCAGTATTTGGAATGTTGGCAGTATTTGGAATGTTGGCAGTATTTGGAATGTTGGCAGTATTTGGAATGTTGGCAGTGTTTGGAATGTTGGCAGTATTTGGAATGTTTGCAGTATTTGGAATGTTGGCAGTATTTGGAATGTTGGCAGTATTTGGAATGTTTGCAGTATTTGGAATGTTGGCAGTATTTGGAATGTTGGCAGTATTTGGAATGTTGGCAGTATTTGGAATGTTGGCAGTGTTTGGAATGTTGGCAGTATTTGGAATGTTTGCAGTATTTGGAATGTTTGCAGTATTTGGAATGTTTGCAGTATTTGGAATGTTGGCAGTATTTGGAATGTTGGCAGTATTTGGAATGTTGGCAGTATTTGGAATGTTGGCAGTGTTTGGAATGTTTGCAGTATTTGGAATGTTGGCAGTATTTGGAATGTTGGCAGTATTTGGAATGTTTGCAGTATTTGGAATGTTTGCAGTATTTGGAATGTTTACAGTATTTGGTGTCTCTGGTATGTTTGCAGTATTTGGAATGTTTGCAGTATTTGGAATGTTGGCAGTATTTGGAATGTTGGCAGTGTTTGGAATGTTGGCTGTATTTGGAATGTTTGCAGTATTTGGAATGTTTGCAGTATTTGGAATGTTTGCAGTATTTGGAATGTTGGCAGTATTTGGAATGTTGGCAGTATTTGGAATGTTGGCTGTATTTGGAATGTTTGCAGTATTTGGAATGTTTGCAGTATTTGGAATGTTTGCAGTATTTGGAATGTTTGCAGTATTTGGAATGTTGGCAGTATTTGGAATGTTGGCAGTATTTGGAATGTTGGCAGTATTTGGAATGTTGGCAGTGTTTGGAATGTTGGCTGTATTTGGAATGTTGGCTGTATTTGGAATGTTTGCTGTATTTGGAATGTTGGCTGTATTTGGAATGTTTGCAGTATTTGGAATGTTGGCAGTATTTGGAATGTTGGCAGTATTTGGAATGTTGGCAGTATTTGGAATGTTGGCAGTATTTGGAATGTTGGCAGTGTTTGGAATGTTGGCAGTATTTGGAATGTTTGCAGTATTTGGAATGTTTGCAGTATTTGGAATGTTGGCAGTATTTGGAATGTTGGCAGTGTTTGGAACGTTGGCAGTATTTGGAATGTTTGCAGTATTTGGAATGTTTGCAGTATTTGGAATGTTTGCAGTATTTGGAATGTTTGCAGTATTTGGAATGTTTGCAGTATTTGGAATGTTGGCAGTATTTGGAATGTTGGCAGTATTTGGAATGTTGGCAGTATTTGGTGTCTTTGGAATGTTTGCAGTATTTGGAATGTTGGCAGTATTTGGAATGTTGGCAGTATTTGGAATGTTGGCAGTATTTGGTGTCTCTGGAATGTTGGCAGTATTTGGAATGTTGGCTGTATTTGGAATGTTTGCAGTATTTGGAATGTTTGCAGTATTTGGAATGTTGGCAGTATTTGGTGTCTCTGGAATGTTGGCAGTATTTGGAATGTTTGCAGTATTTTGAATGTTGGCAGCATTTTGAATGTTGGCAGTATTTGGAATGTTGGCAGTATTTGGAATGTTGGCAGTATTTGGAATGTTGGCAGTATTTGGAATGTTGGCAGTATTTGGAATGTTGGCAGTATTTGGTGTCTCTGGAATGTTGGCAGTATTTGGAATGTTGGCTGTATTTGGAATGTTTGCAGTATTTGGAATGTTTGCAGTATTTGGAATGTTTGCAGTATTTGGAATGTTTGCAGTATTTGGAATGTTGGCAGTATTTGGTGTCTCTGGAATGTTGGCAGTATTTTGAATGTTGGCAGTATTTGGAATGTTGGCAGTATTTGGAATGTTGGCAGTATTTGGAATGTTGGCAGTATTTGGAATGTTGGCAGTATTTGGAATGTTTGCAGTATTTGGAATGTTGGCAGTATTTGGTGACTCTGGAATGTTGGCAGTATTTGGAGTGTTGGCAGTACTTGGTGTCTCTGGAATGCTTGCAGTATTTTGAATGTTTGCAGTATTTGGAGTGTTTGCAGTATTTGGAGTGTTTGCAGTATTTGGAATGTTGGCAGTATTTGAAATGTTTGCAGTATTTGGAATGTTTGCAGTATTTGGAATGTTTGCAGTATTTGGTGTCTCTGAAATGTTGGCAGTATTTGGAATGTTTGCAGTATTTGGAATGTTTGCAGTATTTGGAATGTTGGCAGTATTTGGAATGTTGGCAGTATTTGGAATGTTGGCAGTATTTGGAATGTTGGCAGTATTTGGAATGTTTGCAGTATTTGGAATGTTGGCAGTATTTGGAATGTTGGCAGTATTTGGAATGTTGGCAGTACTTGGTGTCTCTGGAATGTTTGCAGTATTTGGAATGTTGGCAGTATTTGGAATGTTGGCAGTATTTGGAATGTTGGCAGTATTTGGAATGTTGGCAGTATTTGGAATGTTGGCAGTATTTGGAATGTTTGCAGTATTTGGAATGTTTGCAGTATTTGGTGTCTCTGGTATGTTTGCAGTATTTGTAATGTTTGCAGTATTTGGAATGTTGGCAGTATTTGGAATGTTGGCAGTATTTGGAATGTTGGCAGTATTTGGAATGTTTGCAGTATTTGGAATGTTGGCAGTATTTGGAATGTTGGCAGTGTTTGGAATGTTGGCAGTATTTGGAATGTTGGCAGTATTTGGAATGTTTGCAGTATTTGGAATGTTTGCAGTATTTGGAATGTTGGCAGTATTTGGAATGTTGGCAGTATTTGGAATGTTGGCAGTATTTGGAATGTTTGCAGTATTTGGAATGTTGGCAGTATTTGGAATGTTGGCAGTATTTGGAATGTTGGCAGTGTTTGGAATGTTGGCAGTATTTGGAATGTTTGCAATATTTGGAATTTTTGCAGTATTTGGAATGTTTGCAGTATTTGGAATGTTTGCAGTATTTGGAATGTTGGCAGTATTTGGAATGTTGGCAGTATTTGGAATGTTGGCAGTGTTTGGAATGTTTGCAGTATTTGGAATGTTTGCAGTATTTGGAATGTTTGCAGTATTTGGAATGTTGGCAGTATTTGGAATGTTGGCAGTATTTGGAATGTTTGCAGTATTTGGAATGTTTGCAGTATTTGGTGTCTCTGGTATGTTTGCAGTATTTGGAATGTTTGCAGTATTTGGAATGTTGGCAGTATTTGGAATGTTGGCTGTATTTGGAATGTTTGCAGTATTTGGAATGTTTGCAGTATTTGGAATGTTTGCAGTATTTGGAATGTTTGCAGTATTTGGAATGTTTGCAGTATTTGGAATGTTGGCAGTATTTGGAATGTTGGCAGTATTTGGTGTCTCTGGAATGTTTGCAGTATTTGGAATGTTGGCAGTATTTGGAATGTTGGCAGTATTTGGAATGTTGGCAGTATTTGGAATGTTGGCAGTATTTGGTGTCTCTGGAATGTTGGCAGTATTTGGAATGTTGGCTGTATTTGGAATGTTTGCAGTATTTAGAATGTTTGCAGTATTTGGAATGTTGGCAGTATTTGGTGTCTCTGGAATGTTGGCAGTATTTGGAATGTTTGCAGTATTTTGAATGTTGGCAGCATTTTGAATGTTGGCAGCATTTTGAATGTTGGCAGTATTTGGAATGTTGGCAGTATTTGGAATGTTGGCAGTATTTGGAATGTTGGCAGTATTTGGAATGTTGGCAGTATTTGGTGTCTCTGGAATGTTGGCAGTATTTGGAATGTTGGCTGTATTTGGAATGTTTGCAGTATTTGGAATGTTTGCAGTATTTGGAATGTTTGCAGTATTTGGAATGTTTGCAGTATTTGGAATGTTGGCAGTATTTGGTGTCTCTGGAATGTTGGCAGTATTTTGAATGTTGGCAGTATTTTGAATGTTGGCAGTATTTTGAATGTTGGCAGTATTTGGAATGTTGGCAGTATTTGGAATGTTGGCAGTATTTGGAATGTTTGCAGTATTTGGAATGTTGGCAGTATTTGGTGACTCTGGAATGTTTGCAGTATTTGGAATGTTTGCAGTATTTGGAATGTTTGCAGTATTTGGAATGTTTGCAGTATTTGGAATGTTGGCAGTATTTGGAATGTTGCCAGCATTTGGAATGTTGGCAGTATTTGGAATGTTGCCAGCATTTGGAATGTTGGCAGTATTTGGAATGTTGGCAGTATTTGGTGTCTTTGGAATGTTTGCAGTATTTGGAATGTTTGCAGTATTTGGAGTGTTGGCAGTATTTGGAATGTTGGCAGTATTTGGAATGTTGGCAGTATTTGGAATGTTGACAGTATTTGGTGACTCTGGAATGTTTGCAGTATTTGGAATGTTGGCTGTATTTGGAATGTTTGCAGTATTTGGAATGTTTGCAGTATTTGGAATGTTTGCAGTATTTGGAATGTTTGCAGTATTTGGAATGTTTGCAGTATTTGGAATGTTGGCAGTATTTGGAATGTTGGCAGTATTTGGAATGTTTGCAGTATTTGGAATGTTTGCAGTATTTGGAATGTTTGCAGTATTTGGAATGTTTGCAGTATTTGGAATGTTGGCAGTATTTGGTATGTTGGCAGTATTTGGTGTCTCTGGAATGTTGGCAGTATTTGGAATGTTTGCAGTATTTGGAATGTTTGCAGTATTTGGAATGTTTGCAGTATTTGGAGTGTTGGCAGTATTTGGAATGTTGGCAGTATTTGGAATGTTGACAGTATTTGGAATGTTGGCAGTATTTGGAATGTTGGCAGTATTTGGAATGTTGGCAGTATTTGGAATGTTGGCAGTATTTGGAATGTTTGCAGTATTTGGAATGTTGGCAGTAATTGGAATGTTGGCAGTACTTGGTGTCTCTGGAATGTTTGCAGTATTTGGAATGTTTGCAGTATTTGGAATGTTTGCAGTATTTGGAATGTTTGCAGTATTTGGAATGTTTGCAGTATTTGGAATGTTTGCAGTATTTGGAATGTTGGCAGTATTTGGAATGTTGGCAGTATTTGGTGTCTTTGGAATGTTTGCAGTATTTGGAATGTTTGCAGTATTTGGAGTGTTGGCAGTATTTGGAATGTTGGCAGTATTTGGAATGTTGGCAGTATTTGGAATGTTGGCAGTATTTGGAATGTTGGCAGTATTTGGAATGTTGGCAGTATTTGGAATGTTTGCAGTATTTGGAATGTTTGCAGTATTTGGAATGTTGGCAATATTTGGAATGTTGGCAGTAATTGGAATGTTGGCAGTACTTGGTGTCTCTGGAATGTTTGCAGTATTTGGAATGTTTGCAGTATTTGGAATGTTGGCAGTATTTGGAATGTTTGCAGTATTTGGAATGTTTGCAGTATTTGGAATGTTGGCAGTATTTGGAATGTTGGCAGTATTTGGTGACTCTGGAATGTTTGCAGTATTTGGAATGTTTGCAGTATTTGGAATGTTGGCAGTATTTGGAATGTTTGCAGTATTTGGAATGTTGGCAGTATTTGGAATGTTGGCAGTATTTGGAATGTTGGCAGTATTTGGTGACTCTGGAATGTTTGCAGTATTTGGAATGTTTGCAGTATTTGGAATGTTTGCAGTATTTGGAATGTTTGCAGTATTTGGAATGTTTGCAGTATTTGGAATGTTTGCAGTATTTGGAATGTTGGCAGTATTTGGAATGTTTGCAGTATTTGGAATGTTTGCAGTATTTGAAATGTTTGCAGTATTTGGAATGTTTAAGGTATTTGGAATGTTTGCAGTATTTGGAATGTTGGCAGTATTTGGAATGTTGGCAGTATTTGGAATGTTGGCAGTATTTGGAATGTTGGCAGTATTTGGTGACTCTGGAATGTTTGCAGTATTTGGAATGTTGGCAGTATTTGGAATGTTGGCAGTATTTGGAATGTTGGCAGTATTTGGAATGTTGGCAGTATTTGGAATGTTTGCAGTATTTGGAATGTTTTCAGTATTTGGAATGTTGGCAGTATTTGGTGTCTCTGGAATGTTTGCAGTATTTGGAATGTTTGCAGTATTTGGAATGTTTGCAGTATTTGGAATGTTGGCAGTATTTAGAATTTTTGCAGTATTTGGAATGTTGGCAGTATTTGGAATGTTGGCAGTATTTGGAATGTTGGCAGTATTTTGAATGTTTGCAGTATTTGGAATGTTGGCAGTATTTGGTGTCTCTGGAATGTTTGCAGTATTTGGAATGTTTGCAGTATTTGGAATGTTTGCAGTATTTGGAATGTTGGCAGTATTTGGAATGTTGGCAGTATTTGGAATGTTGGCAGTGTTTGGAATTTTGGCAGTATTTGGAATTTTGGCAGTATTTGGAATGTTTGCAGTATTTGGAATGTTGGCAGTATTTGGTGTCTCTGGAATGTTTGCAGTATTTGGAATGTTTGCAGTATTTGGAATGTTGGCAGTATTTGGAATGTTGGCAGTATTTGGAATGTTGGCAGTATTTGGTGACTCTGGAATGTTGGCAGTATTTGGAATGTTTGCAGTATTTGGAATGTTTGCAGTATTTGGAATGCTTGCAGTATTTGGAATGTTGGCAGTATTTAGAATTTTTGCAGTATTTGGAATGTTGGCAGTATTTGGAATGTTGGCAGTATTAGGAATGTTGGCAGTACTTGGTGTCTCTGGAATGTTTGCAGTATTTGGAATGTTTGCAGTATTTGGAGTGTTTGCAGTATTTGGAATGTTTGCAGTATTTGGAATGTTGGCAGTATTTGGAATGTTTGCAGTATTTGGAATGTTGGCAGTATTTGGAATGTTGGCAGTATTTGGAATGTTGGCAGTATTTGGAATGTTGGCAGTATTTGGAATGTTGGCAGTATTTGGTGTCTTTGGAATGTTTGCAGTATTTGGAATGTTTGCAGTATTTGGAATGTTTGCAGTATTTGGAATGTTGGCAGTATTTGGAATGTTGGCAGTATTTGGAATGTTGGCAGTATTTGGTGTCTCTGGAATGTTTGCAGTATTTGGAATGTTTGAAGTATTTGGAATCTTTGCAGTGTTTGGAATGTTTGCAGTATTTGGAATCTTTGCAGTATTTGGAATGTTTGCAGTATTTGGAATGTTGGCAGTATTTGGAATGTTTGCAGTATTTGGAATGTTGGCAGTATTTGGAATGTTGGCAGTATTTGGAATGTTTGCAGTATTTGGAATGTTGGCAGTATTTGGAATGTTGGCATTATTTGGAATGTTTGCAGTATTTGGAATGTTTGCAGTATTTGGAATGTTTGCAGTATTTGGAATGATTGCAGTATTTGGAATGTTGGCAGTATTTGGAATGTTTGCAGTATTTGGAATGTTGGCAGTATTTGGTGACTCTGGAATGTTTGCAGTATTTGGAATGTTTGCAGTATTTGGAATGTTTGCAGTATTTGGAATGTTGGCAGTATTTGGAATGTTGGCAGTATTTGGAATGTTGGCAGTATTTGGAATGTTGGCAGTATTTGGAATGTTTGCAGTATTTGGAATGTTGGCAGTATTTGGAATGTTGGCAGTATTTGGAATGTTGGCAGTATTTGGAATGTTTGCAGTATTTGGAATGTTTGCAGTATTTGGAATGTTTGCAGTGTTTGGAATGTTGGCAGTATTTGGAATGTTGGCAGTATTTGGAATGTTGGCTGTATTTGGAATGTTTGCTGTATTTGGAATGTTTGCAGTATTTGGAATGTTTGCAGTATTTGGAATGTTGGCAGTATTTGGAATGTTGGCAGTATTTGGAATGTTTGCAGTATTTGGAATGTTTGCAGTATTTGGAATGTTTGCAGTATTTGGAATATTGGCAGTATTTGGAATGTTGGCAGTATTTGGAATGTTGGCAGTATTTGGAATGTTGGCAGTTTTTGGAATGTTGGCAGTATTTGGAATGTTGGCAGTATTTGGTGACTCTGGAATGTTGGCAGTATTTGGAATGTTTGCAGTATTTGGAATGTTGTTAGTATTTGGAATGTTGTTAGTATTTGGAATGTTGGCAGTATTTGGAATGTTTGCAGTATTTGGAATGTTTGCAGTATTTGGAATGTTTGCAGTATTTGGAATGTTTGCAGTATTTGGAATGTTGGCAGTCTTTGGTGTCTCTGGAATGTTTGCAGTATTTGGAATGTTTGCAGTATTTGGAATGTTGGCAGTATTTGGAATGTTGGCAGTATTTGGAATGTTGGCAGTATTTGGAATGTTTGCAGTATTTGGAATGTTTGCAGTATTTGAAATGTTGGCAGTATTTGGTGTCTCTGGAATGTTTGCAGTATTTGGAATGTTTGCAGTATTTGGAATGTTTGCAGTATTTGGAATGTTGGCAGTATTTAGAATTTTTGCAGTATTTGGAATGTTGGCAGTATTTGGAATGTTGGCAGTATTTGGAATGTTTGCAGTATTTGGAATGTTGGCAGTATTTGGTGTCTCTGGAATGTTTGCAGTATTTGGAATGTTTGCAGTATTTGGAATGTTTGCAGTATTTGGAATGTTTGCAGTATTTGGAATGTTTGCAGTATTTGGAATGTTTGCAGTATTTGGAATGTTTGCAGTATTTGGAATGTTGGCAGTATTTGGAATGTTTGCAGTATTTGGAATGTTTGCAGTATTTGAAATGTTTGCAGTATTTGGAATGTTTAAGGTATTTGGAATGTTTGCAGTATTTGGAATGTTGGCAGTATTTGGAATGTTGGCAGTATTTGGAATGTTGGCAGTATTTGGAATGTTGGCAGTATTTGGTGACTCTGGAATGTTTGCAGTATTTGGAATGTTGGCAGTATTTGGAATGTTGGCAGTATTTGGAATGTTGGCAGTATTTGGAATGTTGGCAGTATTTGGAATGTTGGCAGTATTTGGAATGTTGGCAGTATTTGGAATGTTTGCAGTATTTGGAATGTTTGCAGTATTTGGAATGTTGGCAGTATTTGGTGTCTCTGGAATGTTTGCAGTATTTGGAATGTTTGCAGTATTTGGAATGTTTGCAGTATTTGGAATGTTGGCAGTATTTAGAATTTTTGCAGTATTTGGAATGTTGGCAGTATTTGGAATGTTGGCAGTATTTGGAATGTTGGCAGTATTTGGAATGTTTGCAGTATTTGGAATGTTGGCAGTATTTGGTGTCTCTGGAATGTTTGCAGTATTTGGAATGTTTGCAGTATTTGGAATGTTTGCAGTATTTGGAATGTTGGCAGTATTTGGAATGTTGGCAGTATTTGGAATGTTGGCAGTATTTGGAATGTTGGCAGTGTTTGGAATTTTGGCAGTATTTGGAATGTTTGCAGTATTTGGAATGTTTGCAGTATTTGGAATGTTGGCAGTATTTGGTGTCTCTGGAATGTTTGCAGTATTTGGAATGTTTGCAGTATTTGGAATGTTTGCAGTATTTGGAATGTTGGCAGTATTTGGAATGTTGGCAGTATTTGGAATGTTGGCAGTATTTGGTGTCTCTGGAATGTTTGCAGTATTTGGAATGTTTGCAGTATTAGGAATGTTTGCAGTATTTGGAATGTTTGCAGTATTTGGAATGCTTGCAGTATTTGGAATGTTGGCAGTATTTAGAATTTTTGCAGTATTTGGAATGTTGGCAGTATTTGGAATGTTGGCAGTATTTGGAATGTTGGCAGTATTAGGAATGTTGGCAGTACTTGGTGTCTCTGGAATGTTTGCAGTATTTGGAATGTTTGCAGTATTTGGAGTGTTTGCAGTATTTGGAATGTTTGCAGTATTTGGAATGTTTGCAGTATTTGGAATGTTTGCAGTATTTGGAATGTTGGCAGTATTTGGAATGTTGGCAGTATTTGGAATGTTGGCAGTATTTGGAATGTTGGCAGTATTTGGAATGTTGGCAGTATTTGGAATGTTGGCTGTATTTGGAATGTTTGCAGTATTTGGAATGTTTGCAGTATTTGGAATGTTGGCAGTATTTGGTGTCTCTGGAATGTTTGCAGTATTTGGAATGTTTGCAGTATTTGGAATGTTTGCAGTATTTGGAATGTTGGCAGTATTTAGAATTTTTGCAGTATTTGGAATGTTGGCAGTATTTGGAATGTTGGCAGTATTTGGAATGTTGGCAGTATTTGGTGTCTCTGGAATGTTTGCAGTATTTGGAATGTTTGCAGTATTTGGAATGTTTGCAGTATTTGGAATGTTGGCAGTATTTGGAATGTTGGCAGTATTTGGAATGTTGGCAGTATTTGGAATGTTGGCAGTGTTTGGAATTTTGGCAGTATTTGGAATGTTTGCAGTATTTGGAATGTTTGCAGTATTTGGAATGTTGGCAGTGTTTGGAATGTTGGCAGTATTTGGAATGTTGGCAGTATTTGGAATGTTTGCAGTATTTGGAATGTTGGCAGTATTTGGTGTCTCTGGAATGTTTGCAGTATTTGGAATGTTTGCAGTATTTGGAATGTTTGCAGTATTTGGAATGTTTGCAGTATTTGGAATGTTGGCAGTATTTGGAATGTTGGCAGTATTTGGAATGTTGGCAGTATTTGGAATGTTGGCAGTGTTTGGAATTTTGGCAGTATTTGGAATGTTTGCAGTATTTGGAATGTTTGCAGTATTTGGAATGTTGGCAGTATTTGGTGTCTCTGGAATGTTTGCAGTATTTGGAATGTTTGCAGTATTTGGAATGTTTGCAGTATTTGGAATGTTTGCAGTATTTGGAATGTTTGCAGTATTTGGAATGTTGGCAGTATTTGGAATGTTGGCAGTATTTGGAATGTTGGCAGTATTTGGTGTCTCTGGAATGTTTGCAGTATTTGGAATGTTTGCAGTATTTGGAATGTTTGCAGTATTTGGAATGTTTGCAGTATTTGGAATGCTTGCAGTATTTGGAATGTTGGCAGTATTTAGAATTTTTGCAGTATTTCGAATGTTGGCAGTATTTGGAATGTTGGCAGTATTTGGAATGTTGGCAGTATTAGGAATGTTGGCAGTACTTGGTGTCTCTGGAATGTTTGCAGTATTTGGAATGTTTGCAGTATTTGGAGTGTTTGCAGTATTTGGAATGTTTGCAGTATTTGGAATGTTTGCAGTATTTGGAATGTTGGCAGTATTTGGAATGTTGGCAGTATTTGGAATGTTGGCAGTATTTGGAATGTTGGCAGTATTTGGAATGTTGGCTGTATTTGGAATGTTTGCAGTATTTGGAATGTTTGCAGTATTTGGAATGTTTGCAGTATTTGGTGTCTTTGGAATGTTTGCAGTATTTGGAATGTTTGCAGTATTTGGAATGTTGGCAGTATTTGGAATGTTGGCAGTATTTGGAATGTTGGCAGTATTTGGAATGTTGGCAGTATTTGGTGTCTCTGGAATGTTTGCAGTATTTGGAATGTTGGCAGTATTTGGAATCTTTGCAGTGTTTGGAATGTTTGCAGTATTTGGAATCTTTGCAGTATTTGGAATGTTTGCAGTATTTGGAATGTTGGCAGTATTTGGAATGTTGGCAGTATTTGGAATGTTTGCAGTATTTGGAATGTTGGCAGTATTTGGAATGTTGGCAGTATTTGGAATGTTTGCAGTATTTGGAATGTTGGCAGTATTTGGAATGTTGGCATTATTTGGAATGTTTGCAGTATTTGGAATGTTTGCAGTATTTGGAATGTTTGCAGTATTTGGAATGATTGCAGTATTTGGAATGTTGGCAGTATTTGGAATGTTGGCAGTATTTGGTGACTCTGGAATGTTTGCAGTATTTGGAATGTTTGCAGTATTTGGAATGTTTGCAGTATTTGGAATGTTTGCAGTATTTGGAATGTTGGCAGTATTTGGAATGTTGGCAGTATTTGGAATGTTTGCAGTATTTGGAATGTTGGCAGTATTTGGTGTCTCTGGAATGTTTGCAGTATTTGGAATGTTTGCAGTATTTGGAATGTTTGCAGTATTTGGAATGTTTGCAGTATTTGGAATGTTGGCAGTATTTGGAATGTGGGCAGCATTTGGAATGTTTGCAGTATCTGGAATGTTGGCAGTATTTGGAATGTTGGCAGTATTTGGAATGTTGGCAGTATTTGGAATGTTGGCAGTATTTGGAATGTTGGCAGTATTTGGAATGTTGGCAGTATTTGGAATGTTGGCAGTATTTGGAATGTTTGCAGTATTTGGAATGTTTGCAGTATTTGGAATGTTGGCAGTATTTGGAATGTTGGCAGTATTTGGAATGTTGGCAGTATTTGGTGTCTCTGGAATGTTTGCAGTATTTGGAATGTTTGCAGTATTTGGAATGTTTGCAGTATCTGGAATGTTGGCAGTATTTGGAATGTTGGCAGTATTTGGAATGTTGGCAGTATTTGGTGTCTCTGGAATGTTTGCAGTATTTGGAATGTTTGCAGTATTTGGAATGTTTGCAGTATTTGGAATGTTTGCAGTATTTGGAATGTTGGCAGTATTTGGAATGTTGGCAGTATTTGGAATGTTGGCAGTATTTGGAATGTTTGCAGTATTTGGAATGTTGGCAGTATTTGGAATGTTGGCAGTATTTGGAATGTTTGCAGTATTTGGAATGTTTGCAGTATATGGAATGTTTGCAGTATATGGAATGTTTGCAGTATTTGGAATGTTGGCAGTATTTGGAATGTTTGCAGTATTTGGAATGTTTGCAGTATTTGGAATGTTTGCAGTATTTGGAATGTTGGCAGTATTTGGAATGTTTGCAGTATTTGGAATGTTGGCAGTATTTGGAATGTTGGCAGTATTTGGAATGTTGGCAGTATTTGGAATGTTGGCAGTATTTGGAATGTTGGCAGTATTTGGAATGTTGGCAGTATTTGGTGTCTCTGGAATGTTTGCAGTATTTGGAATGTTGGCAGTATTTGGAATGTTGGCAGTATTTGAAATGTTTGCAGTATTTGAAATGTTTGCAGTATTTGAAATGTTTGCAGTATTTGGAATGTTTGCAGTATTTGGAATGTTTGCAGTATTTGGAATGTTTGCAGTATTTGGAATGTTTGCAGTATTTGAAATGTTTGCAGTATTTGGAATGTTTGCAGTATTTGAAATGTTTTCAGTATTTGAAATGTTTTCAGTATTTGGAATGTTTGCAGTATTTGGAATGTTGGCAGTATTTGGTGTCTCTGGAATGTTTGCAGTATTTGGAATGTTTGCAGTATTTGGAATGTTTGCAGTATTTGGAATGTTGGCAGTATTTGGAATGTTGGCAGTATTTGGAATGTTGGCAGTATTTGGAATGTTGGCAGTATTTGGAATGTTTGCAGTATTTGGAATGTTGGCAGTATTTGGAATGTTGGCAGTATTTGGAATGTTTGCAGTATTTGGTGTCTCTGGAATGTTTGCAGTATTTGGAATGTTTGCAGTATTTGGAATGTTTGGAGTATTTGGAAAGTTTGCAGTATTTGGAATATTGGCAGTATTTGGAATGTTGGCAGTATTTGGAATGTTGGCAGTATTTGGTGTCTCTGAAATGTTTGCAGTATTTGGAATGTTTGCAGTATTTGGAATGTTTGCAGTATTTGGAATGTTGGCAGTATTTGGAAAGTTTGCAGTATTTGGAAAGTTTGCAGTATTTGGAAAGTTTGCAGTATTTGGAAAGTTTGCAGTATTTGGAAAGTTTGCAGTATTTGGAATGTTGGCAGTATTTGGAATGTTGGCAGTATTTGGAATGTTGGCAGTATTTGGAATGTTTGCAGTATTTGGAATGTTGGCAGTATTTGGAATGTTGGCAGTATTTGGTGTCTCTGGAATGTTTGCAGTATTTGGAATGTTTGCAGTATTTGGAATGTTTGCAGTATTTGGAATGTTTGCAGTATTTAAAATGTTTGCAGTATTTGGAATGTTTGCAGTATTTGGAATGTTTGCAGTATTTGGAATGTTTGCAGTATTTGGAATGTTTGCAGTATTTGAAATGTTTGCAGTATTTGGAATGTTGGCAGTATTTGGTGTCTCTGGAATGTTTGCAGTATTTGGAATGTTTGCAGTATTTGGAATGTTTGCAGTATTTGGAATGTTTGCAGTATTTGGAATGTTGACAGTATTTGGAATATTGGCAGTATTTGGAATGTTTGCAGTATTTGGAATGTTTGCAGTATTTGGAATGTTGGCAGTATTTGGAATGTTGGCAGTATTTGGAATGTTGGCAGTATTTGGAATGTTGGCAGTGTTTGGAATTTTGGCAGTATTTGGAATGTTTGCAGTATTTGGAATGTTTGCAGTATTTGGAATGTTGGCAGTATTTGGTGTCTCTGGAATGTTTGCAGTATTTGGAATGTTTGCAGTATTTGGAATGTTTGCAGTATTTGGAATGTTTGCAGTATTTGGAATGTTTGCAGTATTTGGAATGTTGGCAGTATTTGGAATGTTGGCAGTATTTGGAATGTTGGCAGTATTTGGTGTCTCTGGAATGTTTGCAGTATTTGGAATGTTTGCAGTATTTGGAATGTTTGCAGTATTTGGAATGTTTGCAGTATTTGGAATGTTTGCAGTATTTGGAATGCTTGCAGTATTTGGAATGTTGGCAGTATTTAGAATTTTTGCAGTATTTCGAATGTTGGCAGTATTTGGAATGTTGGCAGTATTTGGAATGTTGGCAGTATTAGGAATGTTGGCAGTACTTGGTGTCTCTGGAATGTTTGCAGTATTTGGAATGTTTGCAGTATTTGGAGTGTTTGCAGTATTTGGAATGTTTGCAGTATTTGGAATGTTTGCAGTATTTGGAATGTTGGCAGTATTTGGAATGTTGGCAGTATTTGGAATGTTGGCAGTATTTGGAATGTTGGCAGTATTTGGAATGTTGGCTGTATTTGGAATGTTTGCAGTATTTGGAATGTTTGCAGTATTTGGAATGTTTGCAGTATTTGGTGTCTTTGGAATGTTTGCAGTATTTGGAATGTTTGCAGTATTTGGAATGTTGGCAGTATTTGGAATGTTGGCAGTATTTGGAATGTTGGCAGTATTTGGAATGTTGGCAGTATTTGGTGTCTCTGGAATGTTTGCAGTATTTGGAATGTTGGCAGTATTTGGAATCTTTGCAGTGTTTGGAATGTTTGCAGTATTTGGAATCTTTGCAGTATTTGGAATGTTTGCAGTATTTGGAATGTTGGCAGTATTTGGAATGTTTGCAGTATTTGGAATGTTGGCAGTATTTGGAATGTTGGCAGTATTTGGAATGTTTGCAGTATTTGGAATGTTGGCAGTATTTGGAATGTTGGCATTATTTGGAATGTTTGCAGTATTTGGAATGTTTGCAGTATTTGGAATGTTTGCAGTATTTGGAATGATTGCAGTATTTGGAATGTTGGCAGTATTTGGAATGTTGGCAGTATTTGGTGACTCTGGAATGTTTGCAGTATTTGGAATGTTTGCAGTATTTGGAATGTTTGCAGTATTTGGAATGTTGGCAGTATTTGGAATGTTGGCAGTATTTGGAATGTTTGCAGTATTTGGAATGTTGGCAGTATTTGGTGTCTCTGGAATGTTTGCAGTATTTGGAATGTTTGCAGTATTTGGAATGTTTGCAGTATTTGGAATGTTTGCAGTATTTGGAATGTTGGCAGTATTTGGAATGTGGGCAGCATTTGGAATGTTTGCAGTATCTGGAATGTTGGCAGTATTTGGAATGTTGGCAGTATTTGGAATGTTGGCAGTATTTGGAATGTTGGCAGTATTTGGAATGTTGGCAGTATTTGGAATGTTGGCAGTATTTGGAATGTTTGCAGTATTTGGAATGTTTGCAGTATTTGGAATGTTGGCAGTATTTGGAATGTTGGCAGTATTTGGAATGTTGGCAGTATTTGGTGTCTCTGGAATGTTTGCAGTATTTGGAATGTTTGCAGTATTTGGAATGTTTGCAGTATCTGGAATGTTGGCAGTATTTGGAATGTTGGCAGTATTTGGAATGTTGGCAGTATTTGGTGTCTCTGGAATGTTTGCAGTATTTGGAATGTTTGCAGTATTTGGAATGTTTGCAGTATTTGGAATGTTTGCAGTATTTGGAATGTTGGCAGTATTTGGAATGTTGGCAGTATTTGGAATGTTGGCAGTATTTGGAATGTTGGCAGTATTTGGAATGTTGGCAGTATTTGGAATGTTGGCAGTATTTGGAATGTTTGCAGTATTTGGAATGTTTGCAGTATATGGAATGTTTGCAGTATATGGAATGTTTGCAGTATTTGGAATGTTGGCAGTATTTGGAATGTTTGCAGTATTTGGAATGTTTGCAGTATTTGGAATGTTTGCAGTATTTGGAATGTTGGCAGTATTTGGAATGTTTGCAGTATTTGGAATGTTGGCAGTATTTGGAATGTTGGCAGTATTTGGAATGTTGGCAGTATTTGGAATGTTGGCAGTATTTGGAATGTTGGCAGTATTTGGAATGTTGGCAGTATTTGGTGTCTCTGGAATGTTTGCAGTATTTGGAATGTTGGCAGTATTTGGAATGTTGGCAGTATTTGAAATGTTTGCAGTATTTGAAATGTTTGCAGTATTTGAAATGTTTGCAGTATTTGGAATGTTTGCAGTATTTGGAATGTTTGCAGTATTTGGAATGTTTGCAGTATTTGGAATGTTTGCAGTATTTGAAATGTTTGCAGTATTTGGAATGTTTGCAGTATTTGAAATGTTTTCAGTATTTGAAATGTTTTCAGTATTTGGAATGTTTGCAGTATTTGGAATGTTGGCAGTATTTGGTGTCTCTGGAATGTTTGCAGTATTTGGAATGTTTGCAGTATTTGGAATGTTTGCAGTATTTGGAATGTTGGCAGTATTTGGAATGTTGGCAGTATTTGGAATGTTGGCAGTATTTGGAATGTTGGCAGTATTTGGAATGTTTGCAGTATTTGGAATGTTGGCAGTATTTGGAATGTTGGCAGTATTTGGAATGTTTGCAGTATTTGGTGTCTCTGGAATGTTTGCAGTATTTGGAATGTTTGCAGTATTTGGAATGTTTGGAGTATTTGGAAAGTTTGCAGTATTTGGAATATTGGCAGTATTTGGAATGTTGGCAGTATTTGGAATGTTGGCAGTATTTGGTGTCTCTGAAATGTTTGCAGTATTTGGAATGTTTGCAGTATTTGGAATGTTTGCAGTATTTGGAATGTTGGCAGTATTTGGAAAGTTTGCAGTATTTGGAAAGTTTGCAGTATTTGGAAAGTTTGCAGTATTTGGAAAGTTTGCAGTATTTGGAAAGTTTGCAGTATTTGGAATGTTGGCAGTATTTGGAATGTTGGCAGTATTTGGAATGTTGGCAGTATTTGGAATGTTTGCAGTATTTGGAATGTTGGCAGTATTTGGAATGTTGGCAGTATTTGGTGTCTCTGGAATGTTTGCAGTATTTGGAATGTTTGCAGTATTTGGAATGTTTGCAGTATTTGGAATGTTTGCAGTATTTGGAATGTTTGCAGTATTTAAAATGTTTGCAGTATTTGGAATGTTTGCAGTATTTGGAATGTTTGCAGTATTTGGAATGTTTGCAGTATTTGGAATGTTTGCAGTATTTGGAATGTTTGCAGTATTTGAAATGTTTGCAGTATTTGGAATGTTTGCAGTATTTGGAATGTTGGCAGTATTTGGTGTCTCTGGAATGTTTGCAGTATTTGGAATGTTTGCAGTATTTGGAATGTTTGCAGTATTTGGAATGTTTGCAGTATTTGGAATGTTGACAGTATTTGGAATATTGGCAGTATTTGGAATGTTTGCAGTATTTGGAATGTTTGCAGTATTTGGAATGTTTGCAGTATTTGGAATGTTGGCAGTATTTGGTGTCTCTGGAATGTTTGCAGTATTTGGAATGTTTGCAATATTTGGAATGTTTGCAGTATTTGGAATGTTTGCAGTATTTGGTGTCTCTGGAATGTTGGCAGTATTTGCAATGTTGGCAGTATTTGAAATGTTGGCAGTATTTGGAATGTTGGCAGTATTTGGAATGTTTGCAGTATTTGGAATGTTGGCAGTATTTGGTGTCACTGGAATGTTTGCAGTATTTCGAATGTTTTCAGTATTTGGAATGTTTGCAGTATTTGGAATGTTGGCAGTATTTGGAATGTTGGCAGTATTTGGAATGTTTGCAGTATTTGGTGTCTCTGGAATGTTTGCAGTATTTGGAATGTTTGCAGTATTTGGAATGTTTGCAGTATTTGGAATGTTTGCAGTATTTGGAATGTTGGCAGTATTTGAAATGTTTGCAGTATTTGAAATGTTTGCAGTATTTGAAATGTTTGAAGTATTTGGAATGTTTGCAGTATTTGGAATGTTTGCAGTATTTGGAATGTTTGCAGTATTTGGAATGTTTGCAGTATTTGGAATGTTGACAGTATTTGGAATGTTGGCAGTATTTGGAATGTTGGCAGTATTTGGAATGTTTGCAGTATTTGGAATGTTTGCAGTATTTGGAATGTTTGCAGTATTTGGAATGTTGGCAGTATTTGGTGTCTCTGGAATGTTTGCAGTATTTGGAATGTTTGCAATATTTGGAATGTTTGCAGTATTTGGAATGTTTGCAGTATTTGGTGTCTCTGGAATGTTGGCAGTATTTGCAATGTTGGCAGTATTTGAAATGTTGGCAGTATTTGGAATGTTGGCAGTATTTGGAATGTTTGCAGTATTTGGTGTCTCTGGAATGTTTGCAGTATTTGGAATGTTGGCAGTATTTGGAATGTTGGCAGTATTTGGAATGTTGGCAGTATTTGGAATGTTTGCAGTATTTGGAATGTTTGCAGTATTTTAAATGTTGGCAGTATTTGGAATGTTGGCAGTATTTGGAATGTTTGCAGTATTTGGTGTCTCTGGAATGTTTGCAGTATTTGGAATGTTTGCAGTATTTGGAATGTTTGCAGTATTTGGAATGTTTGGAGTATTTGGAAAGTTTGCAGTATTTGGAATATTGGCAGTATTTGGAATGTTGGCAGTATTTGGAATGTTGGCAGTATTTGGAATGTTGGCAGTATTTGGTGTCTCTGGAATGTTTGCAGTATTTGGAATGTTTGCAGTATTTGGAATGTTTGGAGTATTTGGAAAGTTTGCAGTATTTGGAATATTGGCAGTATTTGGAATGTTGGCAGTATTTGGAATGTTGGCAGTATTTGGAATGTTGGCAGTATTTGGTGTCTCTGAAATGTTTGCAGTATTTGGAATGTTTGCAGTATTTGGAATGTTTGCAGTATTTTAAATGTTGGCAGTATTTGGAATGTTGGCAGTATTTGGAATGTTTGCAGTATTTGGTGTCTCTGGAATGTTTGCAGTATTTGGAATGTTTGCAGTATTTGGAATGTTTGCAGTATTTGGAATGTTTGCAGTATTTGGAATGTTTGGAGTATTTGGAAAGTTTGCAGTATTTGGAATATTGGCAGTATTTGGAATGTTGGCAGTATTTGGAATGTTGGCAGTATTTGGAATGTTGGCAGTATTTGGTGTCTCTGAAATCTTTGCAGTATTTGGAATGTTGGCAGTATTTGGAATGTTGGCAGTATTTGGAATGTTTGCAGTATTTGGAATGTTGGCAGTATTTGGAATGTTGGCAGTATTTGAAATGTTTGCAGTATTTGAAATGTTTGCAGTATTTGGAATGTTTGCAGTATTTGGAATGTTGGCAGTATTTGGTGTCTCTGGAATGTTTGCAGTATTTGGAATGTTTGCAGTATTTGGAATGTTTGCAGTATTTGGAATGTTGGCAATATTTGGAATGTTGGCAGTATTTGGAATGTTTGCAGTATTTGGTGTCTCTGGAATGTTTGCAGTATTTGGAATGTTTGCAGTATTTGGAATGTTTGCAGTATTTGGAATGTTTGGAGTATTTGGAAAGTTTGCAGTATTTGGAATATTGGCAGTATTTGGAATGTTGGCAGTATTTGGAATGTTGGCAGTATTTGGAATGTTGGCAGTATTTGGTGTCTCTGAAATGTTTGCAGTATTAGGAATGTTTGCAGTATTTGGAATGTTTGCAGTATTTGGAATGTTGGCAGTATTTGGAAAGTTTGCAGTATTTGGAAAGTTTGCAGTATTTGGAAAGTTTGCAGTATTTGGAAAATTTGCAGTATTTGAAATATTTGCAGTATTTGGAATGTTGGCAGTACTTGGTGTCTCTGGAATGTTGGCAGTATTTGGAATGTTTGCAGTATTTGGAATGTTGGCAGTATTTGGAATGTTTGCAGTATTTGGAATGTTGGCAGTATTTGGAATGTTGGCAGTATTTGGTGTCTCTGCAATGTTTGCAGTATTTGGAATGTTTGCAGTATTTGGAATGTTTGCAATATTTGGAATGTTTGCAGTATTTGGTGTCTCTGGAATGTTTGCAGTATTTGGAATGTTTGCAGTATTTGGAATGTTGGCAGTATTTGGTGTCTCTGGAATGTTTGCAGTATTTGGAATGTTTGCAGTATTTGGAATGTTTGCAGTATTTGGAATGTTTGCAGTATTTGAAATGTTTGCAGTATTTGGAATGTTTGCAGTATTTGGAATGTTTGCAGTATTTGGAATTTTTGCAGTATTTGAAATGTTTGCAGTATTTGGAATGTTTGCAGTATTTGGAATGTTGGCAGTATTTGGTGTCTCTGGAATGTTTGCAGTATTTGGAATGTTTGCAGTATTTGGAATGTTGGCAGTATTTGGAATGTTGGCAGTATTTGGAATGTTGGCAGTATTTGGAATGTTTGCAGTATTTTAAATGTTGGCAGTATTTGGAATGTTGGCAGTATTTGGAATGTTGGCAGTATTTGGTGTCTCTGGAATGTTTGCAGTATTTGGAATGTTTGCAGTATTTGGAATGTTTGCAGTATTTGGTGTCTCTGGAATGTTTGCAGTATTTGGAATGTTTGCAGTATTTGGAATGTTTGCAGTATTTGGAATGTTGGCAGTATTTGGAATGTTGGCAGTATTTGAAATGTTGGCAGTATTTGGAATGTTTGCAGTATTTGGAATGTTGGCAGTATTTGGAATGTTTGCAGTATTTGGAATGTTTGCAGTATTTGGAATGTTGGCAGTATTTGGAATGTTGGCAGTATTTGGTGTCTCTGGAATGTTTGCAGTATTTGGAATGTTTGCAGTATTTGGAATGTTTGCAGTATTTGGAATGTTTGCAATATTTGGAATGTTTGCAGTATTTGGAATGTTTGCAGTATTTGGTGTCTCTGGAATGTTTGCAGTATTTGGAATGTTTGCAGTATTTGGAATGTTTGCAGTATTTGGAATGTTGGCAGTATTTGGAATGTTGGCAGTATTTGGAATGTTGGCAGTATTTGGAATGTTTGCAGTATTTGGAATGTTGGCAGTATTTGGTGTCTCTGGAATGTTTCCAGTATTTGGAATGTTTTCAGTATTTGGAATGTTTGCAGTATTTGGAATGTTTGGAGTATTTGGAAAGTTTGCAGTATTTGGAATGTTGGCAGTATTTGGAATGTTGGCAGTATTTGGAATGTTGGCAGTATTTGAAATGTTTGCAGAATTTGAAATGTTTGCAGTATTTGGAATGTTTGCAGTATTTGGAATGTTTGCAGTATTTGGAATGTTTGCAGTATTTGGAATGTTGGCAGTATTTGGTGTCTCTGGAATGTTGGCAGTATTTGGAATGTTGGCAGTATTTGGAATGTTGGCAGTATTTGGAATGTTGGCAGTATTTGGTGTCTCTGGAATGTTTGCAGTATTTGGAATGTTTGCAGTATTTGGAATGTTTGCAGTATTTGGAATGTTTGCAGTATTTGGAATGTTTGCAGTATTTGGAATGTTTGCAGTATTTGGAATGTTTGCAGTATTTGGTGTCTCTGGAATGTTTGCAGTATTTGGAATGTTTGCAGTATTTGGAATGTTTGCAGTATTTGAAATGTTTGCAGTATTTGGAATGTTTGCAGTATTTGAAATGTTTGCAGTATTTGGAATGTTTGCAGTATTTGGAATGTTGGCAGTATTTGGTGTCTCTGGAATGTTTGCAGTATTTGGAATGTTTGCAGTATTTGGAATGTTTGCAGTATCTGGAATGTTGGCAGTATTTGGAATGTTGGCAGTATTTGGAATGTTGGCAGTATTTGGAATGTTTGCAGTATTTGGAATGTTTGCAGTATTTGGAATGTTGGCAGTATTTGGAATGTTGGCAGTATTTGGAATGTTGGCAGTATTTGGAATGTTGGCAGTATTTGGAATGTTGGCAGTATTTGGTGTCTCTGGAATGTTGGCAGTATTTGGAATGTTTGCAGTATTTGGAATGTTTGCAGTATTTGGAATGTTTGCAGTATTTGGAATGTTTGCAGTATTTGGAATGTTGGCAGTATTTGGAATGTTGGCAGTATTTGGTGTCTCTGGAATGTTTGCAGTATTTGGAATGTTTGCAGTATTTGGAATGTTTGCAGTATTTGGAATGTTGGCAGTATTTGGAATGTTGGCAGTATTTGGAATGTTGGCAGTATTTGGAATGTTGGCAGAATTTGGAATGTTGGCAGAATTTGGAATGTTGGCAGAATTTGGAATGTTTGCAGTATTTGGAATGTTGGCAGTATTTGGAATGTTGGCAGTATTTGGAATGTTGGCAGTATTTGGAATGTTGGCAGTATTTGGAATGTTGGCAGTATTTGGAATGTTGGCAGTATTTGGTGTCTCTGGAATGTTGGCAGTATTTGGAATGTTTGCAGTATTTGGAATGTTTGCAGTATCTGGAATGTTGGCAGTATTTGGAATGTTGGCAGTATTTGGAATGTTTGCAGTATTTGGAATGTTGGCAGTATTTGGAATGTTGGCAGTATTTGGAATGTTGGCAGTATTTGGAATGTTGGCAGTATTTGGTGTCTCTGGAATGTTTGCAGTATTTGGAATGTTTGCAGTATTTGGAATGTTTGCAGTATTTGGAATGTTTGCAGTATTTGGAATGTTTGCAGTATTTGGTGTCTCTGGAATGTTTGCAGTATTTGGAATGTTTGCAGTATTTGGAATGTTTGCAGTATTTGAAATGTTTGCAGTATTTGGAATGTTTGCAGTATTTGAAATGTTTGCAGTATTTGGAATGTTTGCAGTATTTGGAATGTTGGCAGTATTTGGTGTCTCTGGAATGTTTGCAGTATTTGGAATGTTTGCAGTATTTGGAATGTTTGCAGTATCTGGAATGTTGGCAGTATTTGGAATGTTGGCAGTATTTGGAATGTTGGCAGTATTTGGAATGTTGGCAGTATTTGGAATGTTTGCAGTATTTGGAATGTTTGCAGTATTTGGAATGTTGGCAGTATTTGGAATGTTGGCAGTATTTGGAATGTTGGCAGTATTTGGAATGTTGGCAGTATTTGGTGTCTCTGGAATGTTGGCAGTATTTGGAATGTTTGCAGTATTTGGAATGTTTGCAGTATCTGGAATGTTGGCAGTATTTGGAATGTTGGCAGTATTTGGAATGTTTGCAGTATTTGGAATGTTGGCAGTATTTGGAATGTTGGCAGTATTTGGAATGTTGGCAGTATTTGGTGTCTCTGGAATGTTTGCAGTATTTGGAATGTTTGCAGTATTTGGAATGTTTGCAGTATTTGGAATGTTGGCAGTATTTGGAATGTTGGCAGTATTTGGAATGTTGGCAGTATTTGGAATGTTGGCAGTATTTGGAATGTTGGCAGTATTTGGAATGTTTGCAGTATTTGGAATGTTTGCAGTATTTGGAATGTTGGCAGTATTTGGAATGTTGGCAGTATTTGGAATGTTGGCAGTATTTGGTGTCTCTGGAATGTTGGCAGTATTTGGAATGTTTGCAGTATTTGGAATGTTTGCAGTATCTGGAATGTTGGCAGTATTTGGAATGTTGGCAGTATTTGGAATGTTTGCAGTATTTGGAATGTTGGCAGTATTTGGAATGTTGGCAGTATTTGGAATGTTGGCAGTATTTGGTGTCTCTGGAATGTTTGCAGTATTTGGAATGTTTGCAGTATTTGGAATGTTTGCAGTATTTGGAATGTTGGCAGTATTTGGAATGTTGGCAGTATTTGGAATGTTTGCAGTATTTGGAATGTTTGCAGTATTTGGAATGTTTTCAGTATTTGGAATGTTTGCAGTATTTGGAATGTTTGGAGTATTTGGAAAGTTTGCAGTATTTGGAATGTTGGCAGTATTTGGAATGTTGGCAGTATTTGGAATGTTGGCAGTATTTGAAATGTTTGCAGAATTTGAAATGTTTGCAGTATTTGGAATGTTTGCAGTATTTGGAATGTTTGCAGTATTTGGAATGTTGGCAGTATTTGGTGTCTCTGGAATGTTGGCAGTATTTGGAATGTTGGCAGTATTTGGAATGTTGGCAGTATTTGGAATGTTGGCAGTATTTGGTGTCTCTGGAATGTTTGCAGTATTTGGAATGTTTGCAGTATTTGGAATGTTTGCAGTATTTGGAATGTTTGCAGTATTTGGAATGTTTGCAGTATTTGGAATGTTTGCAGTATTTGGAATGTTTGCAGTATTTGGTGTCTCTGGAATGTTTGCAGTATTTGGAATGTTTGCAGTATTTGGAATGTTTGCAGTATTTGAAATGTTTGCAGTATTTGGAATGTTTGCAGTATTTGAAATGTTTGCAGTATTTGGAATGTTTGCAGTATTTGGAATGTTGGCAGTATTTGGTGTCTCTGGAATGTTTGCAGTATTTGGAATGTTTGCAGTATTTGGAATGTTTGCAGTATCTGGAATGTTGGCAGTATTTGGAATGTTGGCAGTATTTGGAATGTTGGCAGTATTTGGAATGTTTGCAGTATTTGGAATGTTTGCAGTATTTGGAATGTTGGCAGTATTTGGAATGTTGGCAGTATTTGGAATGTTGGCAGTATTTGGAATGTTGGCAGTATTTGGAATGTTGGCAGTATTTGGTGTCTCTGGAATGTTGGCAGTATTTGGAATGTTTGCAGTATTTGGAATGTTTGCAGTATTTGGAATGTTTGCAGTATTTGGAATGTTTGCAGTATTTGGAATGTTGGCAGTATTTGGAATGTTGGCAGTATTTGGTGTCTCTGGAATGTTTGCAGTATTTGGAATGTTTGCAGTATTTGGAATGTTTGCAGTATTTGGAATGTTGGCAGTATTTGGAATGTTGGCAGTATTTGGAATGTTGGCAGTATTTGGAATGTTGGCAGAATTTGGAATGTTGGCAGAATTTGGAATGTTGGCAGAATTTGGAATGTTTGCAGTATTTGGAATGTTGGCAGTATTTGGAATGTTGGCAGTATTTGGAATGTTGGCAGTATTTGGAATGTTGGCAGTATTTGGAATGTTGGCAGTATTTGGTGTCTCTGGAATGTTGGCAGTATTTGGAATGTTTGCAGTATTTGGAATGTTTGCAGTATCTGGAATGTTGGCAGTATTTGGAATGTTGGCAGTATTTGGAATGTTTGCAGTATTTGGAATGTTTGCAGTATTTGGAATGTTGGCAGTATTTGGAATGTTGGCAGTATTTGGAATGTTGGCAGTATTTGGAATGTTGGCAGTATTTGGTGTCTCTGGAATGTTTGCAGTATTTGGAATGTTTGCAGTATTTGGAATGTTTGCAGTATTTGGAATGTTTGCAGTATTTGGAATGTTTGCAGTATTTGGTGTCTCTGGAATGTTTGCAGTATTTGGAATGTTTGCAGTATTTGGAATGTTTGCAGTATTTGAAATGTTTGCAGTATTTGGAATGTTTGCAGTATTTGAAATGTTTGCAGTATTTGGAATGTTTGCAGTATTTGGAATGTTGGCAGTATTTGGTGTCTCTGGAATGTTTGCAGTATTTGGAATGTTTGCAGTATTTGGAATGTTTGCAGTATCTGGAATGTTGGCAGTATTTGGAATGTTGGCAGTATTTGGAATGTTGGCAGTATTTGGAATGTTGGCAGTATTTGGAATGTTTGCAGTATTTGGAATGTTTGCAGTATTTGGAATGTTGGCAGTATTTGGAATGTTGGCAGTATTTGGAATGTTGGCAGTATTTGGAATGTTGGCAGTATTTGGTGTCTCTGGAATGTTGGCAGTATTTGGAATGTTTGCAGTATTTGGAATGTTTGCAGTATCTGGAATGTTGGCAGTATTTGGAATGTTGGCAGTATTTGGAATGTTTGCAGTATTTGGAATGTTGGCAGTATTTGGAATGTTGGCAGTATTTGGAATGTTGGCAGTATTTGGTGTCTCTGGAATGTTTGCAGTATTTGGAATGTTTGCAGTATTTGGAATGTTTGCAGTATTTGGAATGTTGGCAGTATTTGGAATGTTGGCAGTATTTGGAATGTTGGCAGTATTTGGAATGTTGGCAGTATTTGGAATGTTGGCAGTATTTGGAATGTTTGCAGTATTTGGAATGTTTGCAGTATTTGGAATGTTGGCAGTATTTGGAATGTTGGCAGTATTTGGAATGTTGGCAGTATTTGGTGTCTCTGGAATGTTGGCAGTATTTGGAATGTTTGCAGTATTTGGAATGTTTGCAGTATCTGGAATGTTGGCAGTATTTGGAATGTTGGCAGTATTTGGAATGTTTGCAGTATTTGGAATGTTGGCAGTATTTGGAATGTTGGCAGTATTTGGAATGTTGGCAGTATTTGGTGTCTCTGGAATGTTTGCAGTATTTGGAATGTTTGCAGTATTTGGAATGTTTGCAGTATTTGGAATGTTGGCAGTATTTGGAATGTTGGCAGTATTTGGAATGTTGGCAGTATTTGGAATGTTTGCAGTATTTGGAATGTTTGCAGTATTTGGAATGTTTGCAGTATTTGGAATGTTTGCAGTATTTGGAATGTTGGCAGTATTTGGAATGTTGGCAGTATTTGGTGTCTCTGGAATGTTTGCAGTATTTGTAATGTTTGCAGTATTTGTAATGTTTGCAGTATTTGTAATGTTTGCAGTATTTGGAATGTTTGCAGTATTTGTAATGTTTGCAGTATTTGGAATATTTGCAGTATTTGGAATATTTTTACAGTATTTGGAATGTTTGCAGTATTTAAAAAGTTTGCAGTATTTGGAATGTTGGCAGTACTTGGTGTCTCTGGAATGTTTGCAGTATTTGGAATGTTTGCAGTATTTGGAATGTTTGCAGTATTTGGAATGTTGGCAGTATTTGGAATGTTGGCAGTATTTGGAATGTTTGCAGTATTTGGAATGTTGGCAGTATTTGGAATGTTGGCAGTATTTGTTGTCTCTGGAATGTTTGCAGTATTTGGAATGTTTGCAGTATTTGGAATGTTTGCAGTATTTGGAATGTTTGCAGTATTTGGAATGTTTGCAGTATTTGGAATGTTGGCAGTATTTGGAATGTTGGCAGTATTTGGTGTCTCTGGAATGTTTGCAGTATTTGGAATGTTTGCAGTATTTGGAATGTTTGCAGCATTTGGAATGTTTGCAGTATTTGGTGTCTCTGGAATGTTTGCAGTATTTGGAATGTTTGCAGTATTTGGAATGTTTGCAGTATTTGGAATGTTTGCAGTATTTGGAATGTTTGCAGTATTTGGAATGTTTGCAGTATTTGGAATGTTTGCAGTATTTGGAATGTTGGCAGTATTTGGAATGTTGGCAGTATTTGGAATGTTTGCAGTATTTGGAATGTTGGCAGTATTTGGTGTCTCTGGAATGTTTGCAGTATTTGGAATGCTTGCAGTATTTGGAATGTTGGCAGTATTTGGAATGTTGGCAGTATTTGGAATGTTTGCAGTATTTGGAATGTTTGCAGTATTTGAAATGTTTGCAGTATTTGGAATGTTTGCAGTATTTGGAATGTTGGCAGTATTTGGTGTCTCTGGAATGTTTGCAGTATTTGGAATTTTTGCAGTATCTGGAATGTTGGCAGTATTTGGAATGTTGGCAGTATTTGGAATGTTTGCAGTATTTGGAATGTTTGCAGTATTTGAAATGTTTGGAATGTTGGCAGTATTTGGAATGTTTGCAGTATTTGGAATGTTGGCAGTATTTGGTGTCTCTGGAATGTTTGCAGTATTTGGAATGTTTGCAGTATTTGGAATGTTTGCAGTTTTTGGAATGTTTGCAGTATTTGGAATGTTTGCAGTATTTGGAATGTTTGCAGTATTTGGAATGTTTGCAGTATTTGGAATTTTTGCAGTATTTGAAATGTTTGCAGTATTTGGAATGTTTGCAGTATTTGGAATGTTGGCAGTATTTGGTGTCTCTGGAATGTTTGCAGTATTTGGAATGTTTGCAGTATTTGGAATGTTTGCAGTATTTGGAATGTTGGCAGTATTTGGAATGTTGGCAGTATTTGGAATGTTGGCAGTATTTGGAATGTTGGCAGTATTTGGAATGTTTGCAGTATTTGGAATGTTTGCAGTATTTTAAATGTTGGCAGTATTTGGAATGTTGGCAGTATTTGGAAATTTGGCAGTATTTGGTGTCTCTGGAATGTTTGCAGTATTTGGAATGTTTGCAGTATTTGGAATGTTTGCAGTATTTGGTGTCTCTGGAATGTTTGCAGTATTTGGAATGTTTGCAGTATTTGGAATGTTGGCAGTATTTGGAATGTTGGCAGTATTTGAAATGTTGGCAGTATTTGGAATGTTGGCAGTATTTGGAATGTTGGCAGTATTTGGAATGTTGGCAGTATTTGGAATGTTGGCAGTATTTGGAATGTTGGCAGTATTTGGTGTCTCTGGAATGTTTGCAGTATTTGGAATGTTTGCAGTATTTGGAATGTTTGCAGTATTTGGTGTCTCTGGAATGTTTGCAGTATTTGGAATGTTTGCAGTATTTGGAATGTTTGCAGTATTTGGAATGTTTGCAGTATTTGGAATGTTTGCAGTATTTGGAATGTTGGCAGTATTTGGAATGTTGGCAGTATTTGGAATGTTGGCAGTATTTGGAATGTTTGCAGTATTTGGAATGTTGGCAGTATTTGGTGTCTCTGGAATGTTTGCAGTATTTGGAATGTTTGCAGTATTTGGAATGTTTGCAGTATTTGGAATGTTTGCAGTATTTGGAAAGTTTGCAGTATTTGGAAAGTTTGCAGTATTTAGAATGTTGGCAGTATTTGGAAAGTTGGCAGTATTTGAAATGTTTGCAGTATTTGAAATGTTTGCAGTATTTGAAATGTTTGCAGTATTTGGAATGTTTGCAGTATTTGGAATGTTTGCAGTATTTGGAATGTTTGCAGTATTTGGAATGTTGGCAGTATTTGGTGTCTCTGGAATGTTGGCAGTATTTGGAATGTTTGCAGTATTTGGAATGTTGGCAGTATTTGGAATGTTGGCAGTATTTGGTGTCTCTGGAATGTTTGCAGTATTTGGAATGTTTGCAGTATTTGGAATGTTTGCAGTATTTGGAATGTTTGCAGTATTTGGAATGTTTGCAGTATTTGGTGTCTCTGGAATGTTTGCAGTATTTGGAATGTTTGCAGTATTTGGAATGTTTGCAGTATTTGAAATGTTTGCAGTATTTGGAATGTTTGCAGTATTTGAAATGTTTGCAGTATTTGGAATGTTTGCAGTATTTGGAATGTTGGCAGTATTTGGTGTCTCTGGAATGTTTGCAGTATTTGGAATGTTTGCAGTATTTGGAATGTTTGCAGTATCTGGAATGTTGGCAGTATTTGGAATGTTGGCAGTATTTGGAATGTTTGCAGTATTTGGAATGTTTGCAGTATTTGGAATGTTGGCAGTATTTGGAATGTTGGCAGTATTTGGAATGTTGGCAGTATTTGGAATGTTGGCAGTATTTGGTGTCTCCGGAATGTTGGCAGTATTTGGAATGTTTGCAGTATTTGGAATGTTTGCAGTATCTGGAATGTTGGCAGTATTTGGAATGTTGGCAGTATTTGGAATGTTTGCAGTATTTGGAATGTTGGCAGTATTTGGAATGTTGGCAGTATTTGGAATGTTGGCAGTATTTGGAATGTTGGCAGTATTTGGTGTCTCTGGAATGTTTGCAGTATTTGGAATGTTTGCAGTATTTGGAATGTTTGCAGTATTTGGAATGTTTGCAGTATTTGGAATGTTTGCAGTATTTGGAATGTTTGCAGTATTTGGAATGTTGGCAGTATTTGGAATGTTGGCAGTATTTGGAATGTTGGCAGTATTTGGAATGTTGGCAGTATTTGGTGTCTCCGGAATGTTGGCAGTATTTGGAATGTTTGCAGTATTTGGAATGTTTGCAGTATCTGGAATGTTGGCAGTATTTGGAATGTTGGCAGTATTTGGAATGTTTGCAGTATTTGGAATGTTGGCAGTATTTGGAATGTTGGCAGTATTTGGAATGTTGGCAGTATTTGGAATGTTGGCAGTATTTGGTGTCTCTGGAATGTTTGCAGTATTTGGAATGTTTGCAGTATTTGGAATGTTTGCAGTATTTGGAATGTTTGCAGTATTTGGAATGTTTGCAGTATTTGGAATGTTGGCAGTATTTGGAATGTTTGCAGTATTTGGAATGTTTGCAGTATTTGGAATGTTGGCAGTATTTGGTGTCTCTAGAATGTTTGCAGTATTTGGAATGTTTTCAGTATTTGGAATGTTTGCAGTATTTGGAATGTTTGGAGTATTTGGAAAGTTTGCAGTATTTGGAAAGTTTGCAGTATTTGGAATGTTGGCAGTATTTGGAATGTTGGCAGTATTTGGAATGTTTGCAGTATTTGGAATGTTGGCAGTATTTGGTGTCTCTGGAATGTTTGCAGTATTTGGAATGTTTGCAGTATTTGGAATGTTTGCAGTATTTGAAATGTTTGCAGTATTTGGAATGTTGGCAGTATTTGGAATGTTGGCAGTATTTGGAATGTTGGCAGTATTTGAAATGTTTGCAGTATTTGGAATGTTTGCAGTATTTGGAATGTTTGCAGTATTTGGAATGTTTGCAGTATTTGGAATGTTTGCAGTATTTGGAATGTTTGCAGTATTTGGAATGTTTGCAGTATTTGGAATGTTTGCAGTATTTGGAATGTTGGCAGTATTTGGTGTCTCTGGAATGTTGGCAGTATTTGGAATGTTGGCAGTATTTGGTATGTTGGCAGTATTTGGAATGTTGGCAGTATTTGGTGTCTCTGGAATGTTTGCAGTATTTGGAATGTTTGCAGTATTTGGAATGTTTGCAGTATTTGGAATGTTTGCAGTATTTGGAATGTTTGCAGTATTTGGTGTCTCTGGAATGTTTGCAGTATTTGGAATGTTTGCAGTATTTGGAATGTTTGCAGTATTTGAAATGTTTGCAGTATTTGGAATGTTTGCAGTATTTGAAATGTTTGCAGTATTTGGAATGTTTGCAGTATTTCGAATGTTGGCAGTATTTGGTGTCTCTGGAATGTTTGCAGTATTTGGAATGTTTGCAGTATTTGGAATGTTTGCAGTATCTGGAATGTTGGCAGTATTTGGAATGTTTGCAGTATTTGGAATGTTTGCAGTATTTGGAATGTTGGCAGTATTTGGAATGTTGGCAGTATTTGGAATGTTGGCAGTATTTGGAATGTTGGCAGTATTTGGAATGTTGGCAGTATTTGGAATGTTGGCAGTATTTGGTGTCTCCGGAATGTTGGCAGTATTTGGAATGTTTGCAGTATTTGGAATGTTTGCAGTATCTGGAATGTTGGCAGTATTTGGAATGTTGGCAGTATTTGGAATGTTTGCAGTATTTGGAATGTTGGCAGTATTTGGAATGTTGGCAGTATTTGGAATGTTGGCAGTATTTGGAATGTTGGCAGTATTTGGTGTCTCCGGAATGTTGGCAGTATTTGGAATGTTTGCAGTATTTGGAATGTTTGCAGTATTTGGAATGTTTGCAGTATTTGGAATGTTTGCAGTATTTGGAATGTTTGCAGTATTTGGAATGTTTGCAGTATTTGGAATGTTGGCAGTATTTGGAATGTTTGCAGTATTTGGAATGTTTGCAGTATTTGGAATGTTGGCAGTATTTGGTGTCTCTAGAATGTTTGCAGTATTTGGAATGTTTTCAGTATTTGGTATGTTGGCAGTATTTGGAATGTTGGCAGTATTTGGTGTCTCTGGAATGTTTGCAGTATTTGGAATGTTTGCAGTATTTGGAATGTTTGCAGTATTTGGAATGTTTGCAGTATTTGGAATGTTTGCAGTATTTGGAATGTTTGCAGTATTTGGTGTCTCTGGAATGTTTGCAGTATTTGGAATGTTTGCAGTATTTGGAATGTTTGCAGTATTTGAAATGTTTGCAGTATTTGAAATGTTTGCAGTATTTGGAATGTTTGCAGTATTTGAAATGTTTGCAGTATTTGGAATGTTTGCAGTATTTCGAATGTTGGCAGTATTTGGTGTCTCTGGAATGTTTGCAGTATTTGGAATGTTTGCAGTATTTGGAATGTTTGCAGTATCTGGAATGTTGGCAGTATTTGGAATGTTTGCAGTATTTGGAATGTTGGCAGTATTTGGAATGTTGGCAGTATTTGGAATGTTGGCAGTATTTGGAATGTTGGCAGTATTTGGTGTCTCCGGAATGTTGGCAGTATTTGGAATGTTTGCAGTATTTGGAATGTTTGCAGTATCTGGAATGTTGGCAGTATTTGGAATGTTGGCAGTATTTGGAATGTTTGCAGTATTTGGAATGTTTGCAGTATTTGGAATGTTGGCAGTATTTGGAATGTTGGCAGTATTTGGAATGTTGGCAGTATTTGGAATGTTTGCAGTATTTGGTGTCTCTGGAATGTTTGCAGTATTTGGAATGTTTGCAGTATTTGGAATGTTTGCAGTATTTGGAATGTTAGCAGTATTTGGAATGTTGGCAGTATTTGGAATGTTGGCAGTATTTGGAATGTTTGCAGTATTTGGAATGTTTGCAGTATTTGGAATGTTGGCAGTATTTGGTGTCTCTAGAATGTTTGCAGTATTTGGAATGTTTTCAGTATTTGGAATGTTTGCAGTATTTGGAATGTTTGGAGTATTTGGAAAGTTTGCAGTATTTGGAAAGTTTGCAGTATTTGGAAAGTTTGCAGTATTTGGAATGTTGGCAGTATTTGGAATGTTTGCAGTATTTGGAATGTTGGCAGTATTTGGTGTCTCTGGAATGTTTGCAGTATTTGGAATGTTTGCAGTATTTGGAATGTTTGCAGTATTTGGAATGTTTGCAGTATTTGGAATGTTTGCAGTATTTGGAATGTTGGCAGTATTTGGAATGTTGGCAGTATTTGGAATGTTTGCAGTATTTGGAATGTTTGCAGTATTTGGAATGTTTGCAGTATTTGGAATGTTTGCAGTATTTGGAATGTTGGCAGTATTTAGAATGTTGGCAGTATTTGGAATGTTTGCAGTATTTGGAATGTTTGCAGTATTTGGAATGTTTGCAGTATTTGGAATGTTTGCAGTATTTGGAATGTTTGCAGTATTTAGAATGTTGGCAGTATTTGGTGTCTCTGGAATGTTGGCAGTATTTGTAATGTTGGCAGTATTTGTAATGGCAGTATTTGGAATGTTGGCAGTATTTGGAATGTTGGCAGTATTTGGTGTCTCTGGAATGTATGCAGTATTTGGAATGTTTGCAGTATTTGGTGTCCCTGGAATGTTTGCAGTATTTGGAATGTTTGCAGTATTTGGAATGTTTGCAGTATTTGAAATGTTTGCAGTATTTGGAATGTTTGCAGTATTTGAAATGTTTGCAGTATTTGGAAAGTTTGCAGTATTTGGAATGTTGGCAGTATTTGGTGTCTCTGGAATGTTTGCAGTATTTGGAATGTTTGCGGTATTTGGAATGTTTGCAGTATTTGGAATGTTTGCAGTATTTGGAATGTTGGCAGTATTTGGAATGTTGGCAGTATTTGGAATGTTGGCAGTATTTGGAATGTTGGCAGTATTTGGTGTCTCTGGAATGTTTGCAGTATTTGGAATGTTTGCAGTATTTGGAATGTTTGCAGTATTTGGAATGTTTGCAGTATTTGGAATGTTTGCAGTATTTGGTGTCTCTGGAATGTTTGCAGTATTTGGAATGTTTGCAGTATTTGGAATGTTTGCAGTATTTGGAATGTTTGCAGTATTTGGAATGTTTGCAGTATTTGGAATGTTTGCAGTATTTGGAATGTTTGCAGTATTTGGAATGTTTGCAGTATTTGGAATGTTTGCAGTATTTGGAATGTTGGCAGTATTTGGAATGTTTGCAGTATTTGGAATGTTGGCAGTATTTGGAATGTTGGCAGTATTTGGAATGTTGGCAGTATTTGGAATGTTGGCAGTATTTGGTGTCTCTGGAATGTTTGCAGTATTTGGAATGTTTGCAGTATTTGGAATGTTTGCAGTATTTGGAATGTTTGCAGTATTTGGAATGTTTGCAGTATTTGGTGTCTCTGGAATGTTTGCAGTATTTGGAATGTTTGCAGTATTTGGAATGTTTGCAGTATTTGGAATGTTTGCAGTATTTGGAATGTTTGCAGTATTTGGAATGTTTGCAGTATTTGGAATGTTTGCAGTATTTGGAATGTTTGCAGTATTTGGAATGTTTGCAGTATTTGGAATGTTGGCAGTATTTGGAATGTTGGCAGTATTTGGTGTCTCTGGAATGTTTGCAGTATTTGGAATGTTTGCAGTATTTGGAATGTTTGCAGTATTTGGAATGTTTGCAGTATTTGGAATGTTGGCAGTATTTGGAATGTTGGCAGTATATGGTGTCTCTGGAATGTTTGCAGTATTCGGAATGTTTGCAGTATTTGGAATGTTTGCAGTATTTGGAATGTTTGCAGTATTTGGAATGTTGGCAGTATTTGGAATGTTGGCAGTATTTGAAATGTTGGCAGTGTTTGGAATGTTGGCAGTATTTGGAATGTTGGCAGTATTTTGTGTCTCTGGAATGTTTGCAGTATTTGGAATGTTTGCAGTATTTGGAATGTTTGCAGTATTTGGAATGTTTGCAGTATTTGGAATGTTTGCAGTATTTGGAATGTTTGCAGTATTTGGTGTCTCTGGAATGTTTGCAGTATTCGGAATGTTTGCAGTATTTGGAATGTTTGCAGTATTTGGAATGTTGGCAGTATTTGGAATGTTGGCAGTATTTGAAATGTTGGCAGTATTTGGAATGTTTGCAGTATTTGGAATGTTGGCAGTATTTGGAATGTTTGCAGTATTTGGAATGTTGGCAGTATTTGGAATGTTGGCAGTATTTGGTGTCTCTGGAATGTTTGCAGTATTTGGAATGTTTGAAGTATTTGGTATGTTTGCAGTATTTGGAATGTTTGCAGTATTTGGTGTCTCTGGAATGTTTGCAGTATTTGGAATGTTTGCAGTATTTGGAATGTTGGCAGTATTTGGAATGTTTGCAGTATTTGGAATGTTGGCAGTATTTGGAATGTTGGCAGTATTTGGAATGTTGGCAGTATTTGGAATGTTGGCAGTATTTGGTGTCTCTGGAATGTTTGCAGTATTTGGTGTCTCTGGAATGTTTGCAGTATTTGGAATGTTTGCAGTATTTGGAATGTTTGCAGTATTTGGAATGTTTGCAGTATTTGGAATGTTTGCAGTATTTGGTGTCTCTGGAATGTTTGCAGTATTTGGAATGTTTGCAGTATTTGGAATGTTTGCAGTATTTGGAATGTTTGCAGTATTTGAAATGTTTGCAGTATTTGGAATGTTTGCAGTATTTGGAATGTTGGCAGTATTTGGTGTCTCTGGAATGTTTGCAGTATTTGGAATGTTTGCAGTATTTGGAATGTTTGCAGTATTTGGAATGTTGGCAGTATTTGGAATGTTGGCAGTATTTGGTGTCTCTGGAATGTTTGCAGTATTTGGAATGTTTGCAGTATTTGGAATGTTTGCAGTATTTTGAATGTTTGCAGTATTTGAAATGTTTGCAGTATTTGAAATGTTTGCAGTATTTGGAATGTTTGCAGTATTTGGAATGTTTGCAGTATTTTAAATGTTTGCAGTATTTTAAATGTTGGCAGTATTTGGAATGTTGGCAGTATTTGGAATGTTGGCAGTATTTGGTGTCTCTGGAATGTTTGCAGTATTTGGAATGTTTGCAGTATTTGGAATGTTTGCAGTATTTGGAATGTTTGCAGTATTTGGTGTCTCTGGAATGTTTGCAGTATTTGGAATGTTTGCAGTATTTGGAATGTTTGCAGTATTTGGAATGTTTGCAGTATTTGGAATGTTGGCAGTATTTGGAATGTTGGCAGTATTTGAAATGTTGGCAGTATTTGGAATGTTTGCAGTATTTGAAATGTTGGCAGTATTTGGAATGTTTGCAGTATTTGGAATGTTGGCAGTATTTGGAATGTTGGCAGTATTTGGTGTCTCTGGAATGTTTGCAGTATTTGGAATGTTTGCAGTATTTGGAATGTTTGCAGTATTTGGAATGTTTGCAGTATTTGGTGTCTCTGGAATGTTTGCAGTATTTGGAATGTTTGCAGTATTTGGAATGTTGGCAGTATTTGGAATGTTGGCAGTATTTGAAATGTTGGCAGTATTTGGAATGTTGGCAGTATTTGGAATGTTTGCAGTATTTGGAATGTTGGCAGTATTTGGTGTCTCTGGAATGTTTTCAGTATTTGGAATGTTTTCAGTATTTGGAATGTTTGCAGTATTTGGAATGTTTGGAGTATTTGGAAAGTTGGCAGTATTTGGAATGTTGGCAGTATTTGGAATGTTGGCAGTATTTGGAATGTTGGCAGTATTTGGTGTCTCTGGAATGTTTGCAGTATTTGGAATGTTTGCAGTATTTGGAATGTTTGCAGTATTTGGAATGTTTGCAGTATTTGGAATGTTGGCAGTATTTGGAATGTTGGCAGTATTTGGAATGTTTGCAGTATTTGGAATGTTTGCAGTATTTGAAATGTTTGCAGTATTTGGAATGCTTGCAGTATTTGGAATGTTTGCAGTATTTGGAATGTTTGCAGTATTTGGAATGTTTGCAGTATTTGGAATGTTTGCAGTATTTGGAATGTTTGCAGTATTTGGAATGTTTGCAGTATTTGAAATGTTGGCAGTATTTGGTGTCTCTGGAATGTTTGCAGTATTTGGAATGTTGGCAGTATTTGGTGTCTCTGGAATGTTTGCAGTATTTGGAATGTTTGCAGTATCTGGAATGTTGGCAGTATTTGGAATGTTGGCAGTATTTGGAATGTTTGCAGTATTTGGAATGTTGGCAGTATTTGGAATGTTGGCAGTATTTGGAATGTTGGCAGTATTTGGTGTCTCTGGAATGTTGGCAGTATTTGGAATGTTTGCAGTATTTGGAATGTTTGCAGTATCTGGAATGTTAGCAGTATTTGGAATGTTGGCAGTATTTGGAATGTTGGCAGTATTTGGAATGTTGGCAGTATTTGGTGTCTCTGGAATGTTTGCAGTATTTGGAATGTTTGCAGTATTTGGAATGTTTGCAGTATTTGGAATGTTGGCAGTATTTGGAATGTTTGCAGTATTTGGAATGTTGGCAGTATTTGGAATGTTGGCAGTATTTGGAATGTTGGCAGTATTTGGAATGTTTGCAGTATTTGGAATGTTTGCAGTATTTGGAATGTTTGCAGTATTTGGAATGTTTGCAGTATTTGGAATGTTGGCAGTATTTGGAATGTTGGCAGTATTTGGTGTCTCTGGAATGTTTGCAGTATTTGTAATGTTTGCAGTATTTGTAATGTTTGCAGTATTTGGAATGTTTGCAGTATTTGGAATGTTTGCAGTATTTGGAATATTTGCAGTATTTGGAATATTTTTACAGTATTTGGAATGTTTGCAGTATTTAAAAAGTTTGCAGTATTTGGAATGTTGGCAGTACTTGGTGTCTCTGGAATGTTTGCAGTATTTGGAATGTTTGCAGTATTTGGAATGTTTGCAGTATTTGGAATGTTGGCAGTATTTGGAATGTTTGCAGTATTTGGAATGTTGGCAGTATTTGGAATGTTGGCAGTATTTGGAATGTTGGCAGTATTTGGAATGTTTGCAGTATTTGGAATGTTGGCAGTATTTGGAATGTTGGCAGTATTTGGAATGTTGGCAGTATTTGTTGTCTCTGGAATGTTTGCAGTATTTGGAATGTTGGCAGTATTTGGAATGTTGGCAGTATTTGGAATGTTGGCAGTATTTGGTGTCTCTGGAATGTTTGCAGTATTTGGAATGTTTGCAGTATTTGGAATGTTTGCAGTATTTGGAATGTTTGCAATATTTGGAATGTTTGCAGTATTTGGTGTCTCTGGAATTTTTGCAGTATTTGGAATGTTTGCAGTATTTGGAATGTTGGCAGTATTTGGAATGTTGGCAGCATTTGAAATGTTGGCAGTATTTGGAATGTTGGCAGTATTTGGAATGTTTGCAGTATTTGGAATGTTGGCAGTATTTGGTGTCTCTGGAATGTTTGCAGTATTTGGAATGTTTTCAGTATTTGGAATGTTTGCAGTATTTGGAATGTTTGCAGTATTTGGAATGTTTGGAGTATTTGGAAAGTTTGGAGTATTTGGAAAGTTTGCAGTATTTGGAAAGTTTGCAGTATTTGGAATGTTGGCAGTATTTGGAATGTTGGCAGTATTTGGAATGTTGGCAGTATTTGGTGTCTCTGGAATGTTTGCAGTATTTGGAATGTTTGCAGTATTTGGAATGTTTCCAGTATTTGGAATGTTTCCAGTATTTGGAATCTTGGCAGTATTTGGAATGTTTGCAGTATTTGGAATGTTTGCAGTATTTGGAATGTTTGCAGTATTTGGAATGTTTGCAGTATTTGGAATGTTTGCAGTATTTGGAATGTTGGCAGTATTTGGTGTCTCTGGAATGTTGGCAGTATTTGGAATGTTGGCAGTATTTGGAATGTTGGCAGTATTTGGTGTCTCTGGAATGTTTGCAGTATTTGGAATGCTTGCAGTATTTGGAATGTTTGCAGTATTTGGTGTCCCTGGAATGTTTGCAGTATTTGGAATGTTTGCAGTATTTGAAATGTTTGCAGTATTTAAAAAATGTTTGCAGTATTTGGAATGTTTGCAGTATTTGGAATGTTGGCAGTATTTGGTGTCTCTGGAATGTTTGCAGTATTTGGAATGTTTGCAGTATTTGGAATGTTTGCAGTATCTGGAATGTTGGCAGTATCTGGAATGTTGGCAGTATTTGGAATGTTGGCAGTATTTGGAATGTTTGCAGTATTTGGAATGTTTGCAGTATTTGGAATGTTGGCAGTATTTGGAATGTTGGCAGTATTTGGAATGTTGGCAGTATTTGGAATGTTGGCAGTATTTGGTGTCTCTGGAATGTTTGCAGTATTTGGAATGTTTGCAGTATTTGGAATGTTTGCAGTATTTGGAATGTTTGCAGTATTTGGAATGTTTGCAGTATTTGGTGTCTCTGGAATGTTTGCAGTATTTGGAATGTTTGCAGTATTTGGAATGTTTGCAGTATTTGGAATGTTTGCAGTATTTGGAATGTTTGCAGTATTTGGAATGTTTGCAGTATTTGGAATGTTTGCAGTATTTGGAATGTTTGCAGTATTTGGAATGTTTGCAGTATTTGGAATGTTGGCAGTATTTGGAATGTTGGCAGTATTTGGAATGTTGGCAGTATTTGGAATGTTGGCAGTATTTGGTGTCTCTGGAATGTTTGCAGTATTTGGAATGTTTGCAGTATTTGGAATGTTTGCAGTATTTGGAATGTTTGCAGTATTTGGAATGTTTGCAGTATTTGGTGTCTCTGGAATGTTTGCAGTATTTGGAATGTTTGCAGTATTTGGAATGTTTGCAGTATTTGGAATGTTTGCAGTATTTGGAATGTTTGCAGTATTTGGAATGTTTGCAGTATTTGGAATGTTTGCAGTATTTGGAATGTTTGCAGTATTTGGAATGTTTGCAGTATTTGGAATGTTGGCAGTATTTGGAATGTTGGCAGTATTTGGTGTCTCTGGAATGTTTGCAGTATTTGGAATGTTTGCAGTATTTGGAATGTTGGCAGTATTTGGAATGTTGGCAGTATTTGGAATGTTGGCAGTATATGGTGTCTCTGGAATGTTTGCAGTATTCGGAATGTTTGCAGTATTTGGAATGTTTGCAGTATTTGGAATGTTTGCAGTATTTGGAATGTTGGCAGTATTTGGAATGTTGGCAGTATTTGAAATGTTGGCAGTGTTTGGAATGTTGGCAGTATTTGGAATGTTGGCAGTATTTTGTGTCTCTGGAATGTTTGCAGTATTTGGAATGTTTGCAGTATTTGGAATGTTTGCAGTATTTGGAATGTTTGCAGTATTTGGAATGTTTGCAGTATTTGGAATGTTTGCAGTATTTGGTGTCTCTGGAATGTTTGCAGTATTCGGAATGTTTGCAGTATTTGGAATGTTTGCAGTATTTGGAATGTTGGCAGTATTTGGAATGTTGGCAGTATTTGGAATGTTGGCAGTATTTGAAATGTTGGCAGTGTTTGGAATGTTGGCAGTATTTGGAATGTTGGCAGTATTTTGTGTCTCTGGAATGTTTGCAGTATTTGGAATGTTTGCAGTATTTGGAATGTTTGCAGTATTTGGAATGTTTGCAGTATTTGGAATGTTTGCAGTATTTGGAATGTTTGCAGTATTTGGTGTCTCTGGAATGTTTGCAGTATTCGGAATGTTTGCAGTATTTGGAATGTTTGCAGTATTTGGAATGTTGGCAGTATTTGGAATGTTGGCAGTATTTGAAATGTTGGCAGTATTTGGAATGTTTGCAGTATTTGGAATGTTGGCAGTATTTGGAATGTTTGCAGTATTTGGAATGTTGGCAGTATTTGGAATGTTGGCAGTATTTGGTGTCTCTGGAATGTTTGCAGTATTTGGAATGTTTGAAGTATTTGGTATGTTTGCAGTATTTGGAATGTTTGCAGTATTTGGTGTCTCTGGAATGTTTGCAGTATTTGGAATGTTTGCAGTATTTGGAATGTTGGCAGTATTTGGAATGTTTGCAGTATTTGGAATGTTGGCAGTATTTGGAATGTTGGCAGTATTTGGAATGTTGGCAGTATTTGGAATGTTGGCAGTATTTGGTGTCTCTGGAATGTTTGCAGTATTTGGTGTCTCTGGAATGTTTGCAGTATTTGGAATGTTTGCAGTATTTGGAATGTTTGCAGTATTTGGAATGTTTGCAGTATTTGGAATGTTTGCAGTATTTGGTGTCTCTGGAATGTTTGCAGTATTTGGAATGTTTGCAGTATTTGGAATGTTTGCAGTATTTGGAATGTTTGCAGTATTTGAAATGTTTGCAGTATTTGGAATGTTTGCAGTATTTGGAATGTTGGCAGTATTTGGTGTCTCTGGAATGTTTGCAGTATTTGGAATGTTTGCAGTATTTGGAATGTTTGCAGTATTTGGAATGTTGGCAGTATTTGGAATGTTGGCAGTATTTGGTGTCTCTGGAATGTTTGCAGTATTTGGAATGTTTGCAGTATTTGGAATGTTTGCAGTATTTTGAATGTTTGCAGTATTTGAAATGTTTGCAGTATTTGAAATGTTTGCAGTATTTGGAATGTTTGCAGTATTTGGAATGTTTGCAGTATTTTAAATGTTTGCAGTATTTTAAATGTTGGCAGTATTTGGAATGTTGGCAGTATTTGGAATGTTGGCAGTATTTGGTGTCTCTGGAATGTTTGCAGTATTTGGAATGTTTGCAGTATTTGGAATGTTTGCAGTATTTGGAATGTTTGCAGTATTTGGTGTCTCTGGAATGTTTGCAGTATTTGGAATGTTTGCAGTATTTGGAATGTTTGCAGTATTTGGAATGTTTGCAGTATTTGGAATGTTGGCAGTATTTGGAATGTTGGCAGTATTTGAAATGTTGGCAGTATTTGGAATGTTTGCAGTATTTGAAATGTTGGCAGTATTTGGAATGTTTGCAGTATTTGGAATGTTGGCAGTATTTGGAATGTTGGCAGTATTTGGTGTCTCTGGAATGTTTGCAGTATTTGGAATGTTTGCAGTATTTGGAATGTTTGCAGTATTTGGAATGTTTGCAGTATTTGGTGTCTCTGGAATGTTTGCAGTATTTGGAATGTTTGCAGTATTTGGAATGTTGGCAGTATTTGGAATGTTGGCAGTATTTGAAATGTTGGCAGTATTTGGAATGTTGGCAGTATTTGGAATGTTTGCAGTATTTGGAATGTTGGCAGTATTTGGTGTCTCTGGAATGTTTTCAGTATTTGGAATGTTTTCAGTATTTGGAATGTTTGCAGTATTTGGAATGTTTGGAGTATTTGGAAAGTTGGCAGTATTTGGAATGTTGGCAGTATTTGGAATGTTGGCAGTATTTGGAATGTTGGCAGTATTTGGTGTCTCTGGAATGTTTGCAGTATTTGGAATGTTTGCAGTATTTGGAATGTTTGCAGTATTTGGAATGTTTGCAGTATTTGGAATGTTGGCAGTATTTGGAATGTTGGCAGTATTTGGAATGTTTGCAGTATTTGGAATGTTTGCAGTATTTGAAATGTTTGCAGTATTTGGAATGCTTGCAGTATTTGGAATGTTTGCAGTATTTGGAATGTTTGCAGTATTTGGAATGTTTGCAGTATTTGGAATGTTTGCAGTATTTGGAATGTTTGCAGTATTTGGAATGTTTGCAGTATTTGAAATGTTGGCAGTATTTGGTGTCTCTGGAATGTTTGCAGTATTTGGAATGTTGGCAGTATTTGGTGTCTCTGGAATGTTTGCAGTATTTGGAATGTTTGCAGTATCTGGAATGTTGGCAGTATTTGGAATGTTGGCAGTATTTGGAATGTTTGCAGTATTTGGAATGTTGGCAGTATTTGGAATGTTGGCAGTATTTGGAATGTTGGCAGTATTTGGTGTCTCTGGAATGTTGGCAGTATTTGGAATGTTTGCAGTATTTGGAATGTTTGCAGTATCTGGAATGTTAGCAGTATTTGGAATGTTGGCAGTATTTGGAATGTTGGCAGTATTTGGAATGTTGGCAGTATTTGGTGTCTCTGGAATGTTTGCAGTATTTGGAATGTTTGCAGTATTTGGAATGTTTGCAGTATTTGGAATGTTGGCAGTATTTGGAATGTTTGCAGTATTTGGAATGTTGGCAGTATTTGGAATGTTGGCAGTATTTGGAATGTTGGCAGTATTTGGAATGTTTGCAGTATTTGGAATGTTTGCAGTATTTGGAATGTTTGCAGTATTTGGAATGTTTGCAGTATTTGGAATGTTGGCAGTATTTGGAATGTTGGCAGTATTTGGTGTCTCTGGAATGTTTGCAGTATTTGTAATGTTTGCAGTATTTGTAATGTTTGCAGTATTTGGAATGTTTGCAGTATTTGGAATGTTTGCAGTATTTGGAATATTTGCAGTATTTGGAATATTTTTACAGTATTTGGAATGTTTGCAGTATTTAAAAAGTTTGCAGTATTTGGAATGTTGGCAGTACTTGGTGTCTCTGGAATGTTTGCAGTATTTGGAATGTTTGCAGTATTTGGAATGTTTGCAGTATTTGGAATGTTGGCAGTATTTGGAATGTTTGCAGTATTTGGAATGTTGGCAGTATTTGGAATGTTGGCAGTATTTGGAATGTTGGCAGTATTTGGAATGTTTGCAGTATTTGGAATGTTGGCAGTATTTGGAATGTTGGCAGTATTTGGAATGTTGGCAGTATTTGTTGTCTCTGGAATGTTTGCAGTATTTGGAATGTTGGCAGTATTTGGAATGTTGGCAGTATTTGGAATGTTGGCAGTATTTGGTGTCTCTGGAATGTTTGCAGTATTTGGAATGTTTGCAGTATTTGGAATGTTTGCAGTATTTGGAATGTTTGCAATATTTGGAATGTTTGCAGTATTTGGTGTCTCTGGAATTTTTGCAGTATTTGGAATGTTTGCAGTATTTGGAATGTTGGCAGTATTTGGAATGTTGGCAGCATTTGAAATGTTGGCAGTATTTGGAATGTTGGCAGTATTTGGAATGTTTGCAGTATTTGGAATGTTGGCAGTATTTGGTGTCTCTGGAATGTTTGCAGTATTTGGAATGTTTTCAGTATTTGGAATGTTTGCAGTATTTGGAATGTTTGCAGTATTTGGAATGTTTGGAGTATTTGGAAAGTTTGGAGTATTTGGAAAGTTTGCAGTATTTGGAAAGTTTGCAGTATTTGGAATGTTGGCAGTATTTGGAATGTTGGCAGTATTTGGAATGTTGGCAGTATTTGGTGTCTCTGGAATGTTTGCAGTATTTGGAATGTTTGCAGTATTTGGAATGTTTCCAGTATTTGGAATGTTTCCAGTATTTGGAATCTTGGCAGTATTTGGAATGTTTGCAGTATTTGGAATGTTTGCAGTATTTGGAATGTTTGCAGTATTTGGAATGTTTGCAGTATTTGGAATGTTTGCAGTATTTGGAATGTTGGCAGTATTTGGTGTCTCTGGAATGTTGGCAGTATTTGGAATGTTGGCAGTATTTGGAATGTTGGCAGTATTTGGTGTCTCTGGAATGTTTGCAGTATTTGGAATGCTTGCAGTATTTGGAATGTTTGCAGTATTTGGTGTCCCTGGAATGTTTGCAGTATTTGGAATGTTTGCAGTATTTGAAATGTTTGCAGTATTTAAAAAATGTTTGCAGTATTTGGAATGTTTGCAGTATTTGGAATGTTGGCAGTATTTGGTGTCTCTGGAATGTTTGCAGTATTTGGAATGTTTGCAGTATTTGGAATGTTTGCAGTATCTGGAATGTTGGCAGTATCTGGAATGTTGGCAGTATTTGGAATGTTGGCAGTATTTGGAATGTTTGCAGTATTTGGAATGTTTGCAGTATTTGGAATGTTGGCAGTATTTGGAATGTTGGCAGTATTTGGAATGTTGGCAGTATTTGGAATGTTGGCAGTATTTGGTGTCTCTGGAATGTTGGCAGTATTTGGAATGTTTGCAGTATTTGGAATGTTTGCAGTATCTGGAATGTTGGCAGTATTTGGAATGTTGGCAGTATTTGGAATGTTTGCAGTATTTGGAATGTTGGCAGTATTTGGAATGTTGGCAGTATTTGGTGTCTCTGGAATGTTAGCAGTATTTGGAATGTTTGCAGTATTTGGAATGTTGGCAGTATTTGGAATGTTGGCAGTATTTGGAATGTTTGCAGTATTTGGAATGTTGGCAGTATTTGGAATGTTGGCAGTATTTGGAATGTTGGCAGTATTTGGTGTCTCTGGAATGTTTGCAGTATTTGTAATGTTTGCAGTATTTGTAATGTTTGCAGTATTTGGAATGTTGGCAGTATTTGGAATGTTGGCAGTATTTGGAATGTTTGCAGTATTTGGAATATTTTTACAGTATTTGGAATGTTTGCAGTATTTAAAAAGTTTGCAGTATTTGAAATGTTGGCAGTATTTGGAATGTTGGCAGTACTTGGTGTCTCTGGAATGTTTGCAGTATTTGGAATGTTTGCAGTATTTGGAATGTTTGCAGTATTTGGAATGTTGGCAGTATTTGGAATGTTGGCAGTATTTGGAATGTTGGCAGTATTTGGAATGTTGGCAGTATTTGGAATGTTGGCAGTTATTGGAATGTTTGCAGTATTTGGAATGTTTGCAGTATTTGGAATGTTAGCAGTATTTGGAATGTTAGCAGTATTTGGAATGTTGGCAGTATTTGGAATGTTGGCAGTATTTGGAATGTTGGCAGTATTTGGTGTCTATGGAATGTTTGCAGTATTTGGAATGTTTGCAGTATTTGGAATGTTTGCAGTATTTGGAATGTTTGCAGTATTTGGAATGTTTGCTGTATTTGGTGTCTCTGGAATGTTTGCAGTATTTGGAATGTTTGCAGTATTTGGAATGTTTGCAGTATTTGGAATGTTGGCAGTATTTGAAATGTATGCAGTATTTGGAATGTTTGCAGTATTTGGAATGTTGGCAGTATTTGGTGTCTCTGGAATGTTTGCAGTATTTGGAATGTTGGCAGTATTTGGAATGTTGGCAGTATTTGGAATGTTGGCAGTATTTGGAATGTTGGCAGTATTTGGAATGTTGGCAGTATTTGGAATGTTGGCAGTATTTTGTGTCTCTGGAATGTTTGCAGTATTTGGAATGTTTGCAGTATTTGGAATGTTTGCAGTATTTGGAATGTTTGCAGTATTTGAAATGTTTGCAGTATTTGGAATGTTTGCAGTATTTGGAATGTTTGCAGTATTTGGAATGTTTGCAGTATTTGAAATGTTTGCAGTATTTGGAATGTTTGCAGTATTTGGAATGTTTGCAGTATTTGGAATGTTTGCAGTATTTGGAATGTTGGCAGTATTTGGTGTCTCTGGAATGTTTGCAGTATTTGGAATGTTTGCAGTGTTTGGAATGTTGGCAGTATTTGGAATGTTGGCAGTATTTGGAATGTTGGCAGTATTTGGAATGTTGGCAGTATTTGGAATGTTTGCAGTATTTGGAATGTTGGCAGTATTTGGAATGTTGGCAGTATTTGGAATGTTGGCAGTATTTGGTGTCTCTGGAATGTTTGCAGTATTTGGAATGTTTGCAGTATTTGGAATGTTTGCAGTATTTGGAATGTTGGCAGTATTTGGAATGTTGGCAGTATTTGGTGTCTCTGGAATGTTTGCAGTATTTGGAATGCTTGCAGTATTTGGAATGTTTGCAGTATTTGGTGTCTCTGGAATGTTTGCAGTATTTGGAATGTTTGCAGTATTTGAAATGTTTGCAGTATTTAAAAAATGTTTGCAGTATTTGGAATGTTTGCAGTATTTGGAATGTTGGCAGTATTTGGTGTCTCTGGAATGTTTGCAGTATTTGGAATGTTTGCAGTATTTGGAATGTTTGCAGTATCTGGAATGTTGGCAGTATTTGGAATGTTGGCAGTATTTGGAATGTTTGCAGTATTTGGAATGTTGGCAGTATTTGGAATGTTGGCAGTATTTGGAATGTTGGCAGTATTTGGAATGTTGGCAGTATTTGGTGTCTCTGGAATGTTGGCAGTATTTGGAATGTTTGCAGTATTTGGAATGTTTGCAGTATCTGGAATGTTGGCAGTATTTGGAATGTTGGCAGTATTTGGAATGTTTGCAGTATTTGGAATGTTGGCAGTATTTGGAATGTTGGCAGTATTTGGTGTCTCTGGAATGTTAGCAGTATTTGGAATGTTTGCAGTATTTGGAATGTTGGCAGTATTTGGAATGTTGGCAGTATTTGGAATGTTTGCAGTATTTGGAATGTTGGCAGTATTTGGAATGTTGGCAGTATTTGGAATGTTGGCAGTATTTGGTGTCTCTGGAATGTTTGCAGTATTTGTAATGTTTGCAGTATTTGTAATGTTTGCAGTATTTGTAATGTTGGCAGTATTTGGAATGTTGGCAGTATTTGGAATGTTTGCAGTATTTGGAATATTTTTACAGTATTTGGAATGTTTGCAGTATTTAAAAAGTTTGCAGTATTTGAAATGTTGGCAGTATTTGGAATGTTGGCAGTACTTGGTGTCTCTGGAATGTTTGCAGTATTTGGAATGTTTGCAGTATTTGGAATGTTTGCAGTATTTGGAATGTTGGCAGTATTTGGAATGTTGGCAGTATTTGGAATGTTGGCAGTTATTGGAATGTTGGCAGTTATTGGAATGTTTGCAGTATTTGGAATGTTGGCAGTATTTGGAATGTTGGCAGTATTTGGTGTCTATGGAATGTTTGCAGTATTTGGAATGTTTGCAGTATTTGGAATGTTTGCAGTATTTGGAATGTTTGCTGTATTTGGTGTCTCTGCAATGTTTGCAGTATTTGGAATGTTTGCAGTATTTGGAATGTTTGCAGTATTTGGAATGTTGGCAGTATTTGGAATGTTGGCAGTATTTGGAATGTTGGCAGTATTTGGAATGTTTGCAGTATTTGGAATGTTGGCAGTATTTGGAATGTTGGCAGTATTTTGTGTCTCTGGAATGTTTGCAGTATTTGGAATGTTTGCAGTATTTGGAATGTTTGCAGTATTTGGAATGTTTGCAGTATTTGAAATGTTTGCAGTATTTGGAATGTTTGCGGTATTTGGAATGTTTGCAGTATTTGGAATGTTTGCAGTATTTGGAATGTTTGCAGTATTTGAAATGTTTGCAGTATTTGGAATGTTTGCAGTATTTGGAATGTTGGCAGTATTTGGTGTCTCTGGAATGTTTGCAGTATTTGGAATGTTTGCAGTGTTTGGAATGTTGGCAGTATTTGGAATGTTGGCAGTATTTGGAATGTTGGCAGTATTTGGAATGTTGGCAGTATTTGGTGTCTCTGGAATGTTTGCAGTATTTGGAATGTTGGCAGTATTTGGAATGTTTGCAGTATTTGGAATGTTTGCAGTATTTGGTGTCTCTGGAATGTTTGCAGTATTTGGAATGTTTGCAGTATTTGGAATGTTTGCAGTATTTGGAATGTTTGCAGTATTTGGAATGTTTGCAGTATTTGGAATGTTTGCAGTATTTGGAATGTTGGCAGTATTTGGAATGTTGGCAGTATTTGAAATGTTGGCAGTATTTGGAATGTTTGCAGTATTTGGAATGTTGGCAGTATTTGGAATGTTGGCAGTATTTGGTGTCTCTGGAATGTTTGCAGTATTTGGAATGTTTGCAGTATTTGGAATGTTTGCAGTATTTGGAATGTTTGCAATATTTGGAATGTTTGCAGTATTTGGAATGTTTGCAGTATTTGGTGTCTCTGGAATGTTTGCAGTATTTGGAATGTTTGCAGTATTTGGAATGTTGGCAGTATTTGGAATGTTGGCAGTATTTGAAATGTTGGCAGTATTTGGAATGTTGGCAGTATTTGGAATGTTTGCAGTATTTGGAATGTTGGCAGTATTTGGTGTCTCTGGAATGTTTGCAGTATTTGGAATGTTTTCAGTATTTGGAATGTTTGCAGTATTTGGAATGTTTGGAGTATTTGGAAAGTTGGCAGTATTTGGAATGTTGGCAGTATTTGGAATGTTGGCAGTATTTGGAATGTTGGCAGTATTTGGTGTCTCTGGAATGTTTGCAGTATTTGGAATGTTTGCAGTATTTGGAATGTTTGCAGTATTTGGAATGTTGGCAGTATTTGGAATGTTGGCAGTATTTGGAATGTTTGCAGTATTTGGAATGTTTGCAGTATTTGGAATGCTTGCAGTATTTGGAATGCTTGCAGTATTTGGAATGTTTGCAGTATTTGGAATTTTTGCAGTATTTGGAATGTTTGCAGTATTTGGAATGTTTGCAGTATTTGGAATGTTTGCAGTATTTGGAATGTTTGCAGTATTTGGAATGTTGGCAGTATTTGGAATGTTTGCAGTATTTGGTGTCTCTGGAATGTTTGCAGTATTTGGAATGTTTGCAGTATTTGGAATGTTTGCAGTATTTGAAATGTTGGCAGTATTTGGTGTCTCTGGAATGTTTGCAGTATTTGGAATGTTGGCAGTATTTGGTGTCTCTGGAATGTTGGCAGTATTTGGAATGTTTGCAGTATCTGGAATGTTGGCAGTATTTGGAATGTTGGCAGTATTTGGAATGTTTGCAGTATTTGGAATGTTGGCAATATTTGGAATGTTGGCAGTATTTGGAATGTTGGCAGTATTTGGAATGTTGGCAGTATTTGGAATGTTGGCAGTATTTGGTGTCTCTGGAATGTTGGCAGTATTTGGAATGTTTGCAGTATTTGGAATGTTTGCAGTATCTGGAATGTTGGCAGTATTTGGAATGTTGGCAGTATTTGGAATGTTGGCAGTATTTGGAATGTTGGCAGTATTTGGTGTCTCTGGAATGTTTGCAGTATTTGGAATGTTTGCAGTATTTGGAATGTTTGCAGTATTTGGAATGTTTGCAGTATTTGGAATGTTGGCAGTATTTGGAATGTTGGCAGTATTTGGAATGTTGGCAGTATTTGGAATGTTGGCAGTATTTGGAATGTTTGCAGTATTTGGAATGTTTGCAGTATTTGGAATGTTGGCAGTATTTGGAATGTTGGCAGTATTTGGTGTCTCTGGAATGTTTGCAGTATTTGTAATGTTTGCAGTATTTGTAATGTTTGCAGTATTTGTAATGTTTGCAGTATTTGGAATGTTTGCAGTATTTGGAATGTTTGCAGTATTTGGAATATTTGCAGTATTTGGAATATTTTTACAGTATTTGGAATGTTTGCAGTATTTAAAAAGTTTGCAGTATTTGGAATGTTGGCAGTACTTGGTGTCTCTGGAATGTTTGCAGTATTTGGAATGTTTGCAGTATTTGGAATGTTGGCAGTATTTGGAATGTTTGCAGTATTTGGAATGTTGGCAGTATTTGGAATGTTGGCAGTATTTGGAATGTTGGCAGTATTTGGAATGTTTGCAGTATTTGGAATGTTGGCAGTATTTGGAATGTTGGCAGTATTTGGAATGTTGGCAGTATTTGTTGTCTCTGGAATGTTTGCAGTATTTGGAATGTTTGCAGTATTTGGAATGTTGGCAGTATTTGGAATGTTGGCAGTATTTGGTGTCTCTGGAATGTTTGCAGTATTTGGAATGTTTGCAGTATTTGGAATGTTTGCAGTATTTGGAATGTTTGCAATATTTGGAATGTTTGCAGTATTTGGTGTCTCTGGAATGTTTGCAGTATTTGGAATGTTTGCAGTATTTGGAATGTTGGCAGTATTTGGAATGTTGGCAGCATTTGAAATGTTGGCAGTATTTGGAATGTTGGCAGTATTTGGAATGTTTGCAGTATTTGGAATGTTGGCAGTATTTGGTGTCTCTGGAATGTTTGCAGTATTTGGAATGTTTTCAGTATTTGGAATGTTTGCAGTATTTGGAATGTTTGCAGTATTTGGAATGTTTGGAGTATTTGGAAAGTTTGGAGTATTTGGAAAGTTTGGAGTATTTGGAAAGTTTGGAGTATTTGGAAAGTTTGCAGTATTTGGAAAGTTTGCAGTATTTGGAATGTTGGCAGTATTTGGAATGTTGGCAGTATTTGGAATGTTGGCAGTATTTGGTGTCTCTGGAATGTTTGCAGTATTTGGAATGTTTGCAGTATTTGGAATGTTTCCAGTATTTGGAATGTTTCCAGTATTTGGAATGTTTCCAGTATTTGGAATGTTGGCAGTATTTGGAATGTTTGCAGTATTTGGAATGTTTGCAGTATTTGGAATGTTTGCAGTATTTGGAATGTTTGCAGTATTTGGAATGTTTGCAGTATTTGGAATGTTGGCAGTATTTGGTGTCTCTGGAATGTTGGCAGTATTTGGAATGTTGGCAGTATTTGGAATGTTGGCAGTATTTGGTGTCTCTGGAATGTTTGCAGTATTTGGAATGCTTGCAGTATTTGGAATGTTTGCAGTATTTGGTGTCTCTGGAATGTTTGCAGTATTTGGAATGTTTGCAGTATTTGGAATGTTTGCAGTATCTGGAATGTTGGCAGTATTTGGAATGTTGGCAGTATTTGGAATGTTTGCAGTATTTGGAATGTTGGCAGTATTTGGAATGTTGGCAGTATTTGGAATGTTGGCAGTATTTGGAATGTTGGCAGTATTTTGTGTCTCTGGAATGTTGGCAGTATTTGGAATGTTTGCAGTATTTGGAATGTTTGCAGTATCTGGAATGTTGGCAGTATTTGGAATGTTGGCAGTATTTGGAATGTTTGCAGTATTTGGAATGTTGGCAGTATTTGGAATGTTGGCAGTATTTGGTGTCTCTGGAATGTTAGCAGTATTTGGAATGTTTGCAGTATTTGGAATGTTGGCAGTATTTGGAATGTTGGCAGTATTTGGAATGTTGGCAGTATTTGGAATGTTTGCAGTATTTGGAATGTTGGCAGTATTTGGAATGTTGGCAGTATTTGGAATGTTGGCAGTATTTGGTGTCTCTGGAATGTTTGCAGTATTTGTAATGTTTGCAGTATTTGTAATGTTTGCAGTATTTGGAATGTTGGCAGTATTTGGAATGTTGGCAGTATTTGGAATGTTTGCAGTATTTGGAATATTTTTACAGTATTTGGAATGTTTGCAGTATTTAAAAAGTTTGCAGTATTTGAAATGTTGGCAGTATTTGGAATGTTGGCAGTACTTGGTGTCTCTGGAATGTTTGCAGTATTTGGAATGTTTGCAGTATTTGGAATGTTTGCAGTATTTGGAATGTTGGCAGTATTTGGAATGTTGGCAGTATTTGGAATGTTGGCAGTATTTGGAATGTTGGCAGTTATTGGAATGTTAGCAGTATTTGGAATGTTAGCAGTATTTGGAATGTTGGCAGTATTTGGAATGTTGGCAGTATTTGGAATGTTGGCAGTATTTGGTGTCTATGGAATGTTTGCAGTATTTGGAATGTTTGCAGTATTTGGAATGTTTGCAGTATTTGGAATGTTTGCTGTATTTGGTGTCTCTGGAATGTTTGCAGTATTTGGAATGTTTGCAGTATTTGGAATGTTTGCAGTATTTGGAATGTTGGCAGTATTTGAAATGTTTGCAGTATTTGGAATGTTTGCAGTATTTGAAATGTATGCAGTATTTGGAATGTTTGCAGTATTTGGAATGTTGGCAGTATTTGGTGTCTCTGGAATGTTTGCAGTATTTGGAATGTTTGCAGTATTTGGAATGTTGGCAGTATTTGGAATGTTGGCAGTATTTGGAATGTTGGCAGTATTTGGAATGTTGGCAGTATTTGGAATGTTTGCAGTATTTGGAATGTTGGCAGTATTTGGAATGTTGGCAGTATTTTGTGTCTCTGGAATGTTTGCAGTATTTGGAATGTTTGCAGTATTTGGAATGTTTGCAGTATTTGAAATGTTTGCAGTATTTGGAATGTTTGCAGTATTTGGAATGTTTGCAGTATTTGGAATGTTGGCAGTATTTTGTGTCTCTGGAATGTTTGCAGTATTTGGAATGTTTGCAGTATTTGGAATGTTTGCAGTATTTGGAATGTTTGCAGTATTTGAAATGTTTGCAGTATTTGGAATGTTTGCGGTATTTGGAATGTTTGCAGTATTTGGAATGTTTGCAGTATTTGGAATGTTTGCAGTATTTGAAATGTTTGCAGTATTTGGAATGTTTGCAGTATTTGGAATGTTGGCAGTATTTGGTGTCTCTGGAATGTTTGCAGTATTTGGAATGTTTGCAGTGTTTGGAATGTTGGCAGTATTTGGAATGTTGGCAGTATTTGGAATGTTGGCAGTATTTGGAATGTTGGCAGTATTTGGTGTCTCTGGAATGTTTGCAGTATTTGGAATGTTTGCAGTATTTGGAATGTTTGCAGTATTTGGAATGTTTGCAGTATTTGGTGTCTCTGGAATGTTTGCAGTATTTGGAATGTTTGCAGTATTTGGAATGTTTGCAGTATTTGGAATGTTTGCAGTATTTGGAATGTTTGCAGTATTTGGAATGTTGGCAGTATTTGAAATGTTGGCAGTATTTGGAGTGTTTGCAGTATTTGGAATGTTGGCAGTATTTGGAATGTTTGCAGTATTTGGAATGTTGGCAGTATTTGGAATGTTGGCAGTATTTGGTGTCTCTGGAATGTTTGCAGTATTTGGAATGTTTGCAGTATTTGGAATGTTTGCAGTATTTGGAATGTTTGCAGTATTTGGAATGTTTGCAATATTTGGAATGTTTGCAGTATTTGGAATGTTTGCAGTATTTGGTGTCTCTGGAATGTTTGCAGTATTTGGAATGTTTGCAGTATTTGGAATGTTGGCAGTATTTGGAATGTTGGCAGTATTTGAAATGTTGGCAGTATTTGGAATGTTGGCAGTATTTGGAATGTTTGCAGTATTTGGAATGTTGGCAGTATTTGGTGTCTCTGGAATGTTTGCAGTATTTGGAATGTTTTCAGTATTTGGAATGTTTGCAGTATTTGGAATGTTTGGAGTATTTGGAAAGTTGGCAGTATTTGGAATGTTGGCAGTATTTGGAATGTTGGCAGTATTTGGTGTCTCTGGAATGTTTGCAGTATTTGGAATGTTTGCAGTATTTGGAATGTTTGCAGTATTTGGAATGTTTGCAGTATTTGGAATGTTGGCAGTATTTGGAATGTTGGCAGTATTTGGAATGTTTGCAGTATTTGGAATGTTTGCAGTATTTGGAATGCTTGCAGTATTTGGAATGCTTGCAGTATTTGGAATGTTTGCAGTATTTGGAATTTTTGCAGTATTTGGAATGTTTGCAGTATTTGGAATGTTTGCAGTATTTGGAATGTTTGCAGTATTTGGAATGTTTGCAGTATTTGGAATGTTGGCAGTATTTGGAATGTTTGCAGTATTTGGTGTCTCTGGAATGTTTGCAGTATTTGGAATGTTTGCAGTATTTGGAATGTTTGCAGTATTTGAAATGTTGGCAGTATTTGGTGTCTCTGGAATGTTTGCAGTATTTGGAATGTTGGCAGTATTTGGTGTCTCTGGAATGTTTGCAGTATTTGGAATGTTTGCAGTATCTGGAATGTTGGCAGTATTTGGAATGTTGGCAGTATTTGGAATGTTTGCAGTATTTGGAATGTTTGCAGTATCTGGAATGTTGGCAGTATTTGGAATGTTGGCAGTATTTGGAATGTTGGCAGTATTTGGAATGTTGGCAGTATTTGGAATGTTGGCAGTATTTGGTGTCTCTGGAATGTTTGCAGTATTTGGAATGTTTGCAGTATTTGGAATGTTTGCAGTATTTGGAATGTTTGCAGTATTTGGAATGTTGGCAGTATTTGGAATGTTGGCAGTATTTGGAATGTTGGCAGTATTTGGAATGTTTGCAGTATTTGGAATGTTTGCAGTATTTGGAATGTTTGCAGTATTTGGAATGTTGGCAGTATTTGGAATGTTGGCAGTATTTGGTGTCTCTGGAATGTTTGCAGTATTTGTAATGTTTGCAGTATTTGTAATGTTTGCAGTATTTGGAATGTTTGCAGTATTTGGAATGTTTGCAGTATTTGGAATATTTGCAGTATTTGGAATATTTTTACAGTATTTGGAATGTTTGCAGTATTTAAAAAGTTTGCAGTATTTGGAATGTTGGCAGTACTTGGTGTCTCTGGAATGTTTGCAGTATTTGGAATGTTTGCAGTATTTGGAATGTTGGCAGTATTTGGAATGTTTGCAGTATTTGGAATGTTGGCAGTATTTGGAATGTTGGCAGTATTTGGAATGTTGGCAGTATTTGGAATGTTTGCAGTATTTGGAATGTTGGCAGTATTTGGAATGTTGGCAGTATTTGGAATGTTGGCAGTATTTGTTGTCTCTGGAATGTTTGCAGTATTTGGAATGTTTGCAGTATTTGGAATGTTGGCAGTATTTGGAATGTTGGCAGTATTTGGTGTCTCTGGAATGTTTGCAGTATTTGGAATGTTTGCAGTATTTGGAATGTTTGCAGTATTTGGAATGTTTGCAATATTTGGAATGTTTGCAGTATTTGGTGTCTCTGGAATGTTTGCAGTATTTGGAATGTTTGCAGTATTTGGAATGTTGGCAGTATTTGGAATGTTGGCAGCATTTGAAATGTTGGCAGTATTTGGAATGTTGGCAGTATTTGGAATGTTTGCAGTATTTGGAATGTTGGCAGTATTTGGTGTCTCTGGAATGTTTGCAGTATTTGGAATGTTTTCAGTATTTGGAATGTTTGCAGTATTTGGAATGTTTGCAGTATTTGGAATGTTTGCAGTATTTGGAATGTTTGGAGTATTTGGAAAGTTTGCAGTATTTGGAAAGTTTGGAGTATTTGGAAAGTTTGGAGTATTTGGAAAGTTTGGAGTATTTGGAAAGTTTGGAGTATTTGGAAAGTTTGGAGTATTTGGAAAGTTTGGAGTATTTGGAAAGTTTGCAGTATTTGGAAAGTTTGCAGTATTTGGAAAGTTTGCAGTATTTGGAATGTTGGCAGTATTTGGAATGTTGGCAGTATTTGGAATGTTGGCAGTATTTGGTGTCTCTGGAATGTTTGCAGTATTTGGAATGTTTGCAGTATTTGGAATGTTTCCAGTATTTGGAATGTTTCCAGTATTTGGAATGTTTCCAGTATTTGGAATGTTGGCAGTATTTGGAATGTTTGCAGTATTTGGAATGTTTGCAGTATTTGGAATGTTTGCAGTATTTGGAATGTTTGCAGTATTTGGAATGTTGGCAGTATTTGGTGTCTCTGGAATGTTGGCAGTATTTGGAATGTTGGCAGTATTTGGAATGTTGGCAGTATTTGGAATGTTGGCAGTATTTGGTGTCTCTGGAATGTTTGCAGTATTTGGAATGCTTGCAGTATTTGGAATGTTTGCAGTATTTGGTGTCTCTGGAATGTTTGCAGTATTTGGAATGTTTGCAGTATTTGAAATGTTTGCAGTATTTAAAAAATGTTTGCAGTATTTGGAATGTTTGCAGTATTTGGAATGTTGGCAGTATTTGGTGTCTCTGGAATGTTTGCAGTATTTGGAATGTTTGCAGTATTTGGAATGTTTGCAGTATCTGGAATGTTGGCAGTATTTGGAATGTTGGCAGTATTTGGAATGTTTGCAGTATTTGGAATGTTGGCAGTATTTGGAATGTTGGCAGTATTTGGAATGTTGGCAGTATTTGGAATGTTGGCAGTATTTTGTGTCTCTGGAATGTTTGCAGTATTTGGAATGTTTGCAGTATTTGGAATGTTTGCAGTATCTGGAATGTTGGCAGTATTTGGAATGTTGGCAGTATTTGGAATGTTTGCAGTATTTGGAATGTTGGCAGTATTTGGAATGTTGGCAGTATTTGGTGTCTCTGGAATGTTAGCAGTATTTGGAATGTTTGCAGTATTTGGAATGTTGGCAGTATTTGGAATGTTGGCAGTATTTGGAATGTTGGCAGTATTTGGAATGTTTGCAGTATTTGGAATGTTGGCAGTATTTGGAATGTTGGCAGTATTTGGAATGTTGGCAGTATTTGGTGTCTCTGGAATGTTTGCAGTATTTGTAATGTTTGCAGTATTTGTAATGTTTGCAGTATTTGGAATGTTGGCAGTATTTGGAATGTTGGCAGTATTTGGAATGTTTGCAGTATTTGGAATATTTTTACAGTATTTGGAATGTTTGCAGTATTTAAAAAGTTTGCAGTATTTGAAATGTTGGCAGTATTTGGAATGTTGGCAGTACTTGGTGTCTCTGGAATGTTTGCAGTATTTGGAATGTTTGCAGTATTTGGAATGTTTGCAGTATTTGGAATGTTTGCAGTATTTGGAATGTTGGCAGTATTTGGAATGTTGGCAGTATTTGGAATGTTGGCAGTATTTGGAATGTTGGCAGTTATTGGAATGTTTGCAGTATTTGGAATGTTAGCAGTATTTGGAATGTCGGCAGTATTTGGAATGTTGGCAGTATTTGGAATGTTGGCAGTATTTGGTGTCTATGGAATGTTTGCAGTATTTGGAATGTTTGCAGTATTTGGAATGTTTGCAGTATTTGGAATGTTTGCTGTATTTGGTGTCTCTGGAATGTTTGCAGTATTTGGAATGTTTGCAGTATTTGGAATGTTTGCAGTATTTGGAATGTTTGCAGTATTTGGAATGTTGGCAGTATTTGAAATGTTTGCAGTATTTGGAATGTTTGCAGTATTTGAAATGTATGCAGTATTTGGAATGTTTGCAGTATTTGGAATGTTGGCAGTATTTGGTGTCTCTGGAATGTTTGCAGTATTTGGAATGTTTGCAGTATTTGGAATGTTGGCAGTATTTGGAATGTTGGCAGTATTTGGAATGTTGGCAGTATTTGGAATGTTGGCAGTATTTGGAATGTTGGCAGTATTTGGAATGTTTGCAGTATTTGGAATGTTGGCAGTATTTGGAATGTTGGCAGTATTTTGTGTCTCTGGAATGTTTGCAGTATTTGGAATGTTTGCAGTATTTGGAATGTTTGCAGTATTTGGAATGTTTGCAGTATTTGAAATGTTTGCAGTATTTGGAATGTTTGCAGTATTTGGAATGTTTGCAGTATTTGGAATGTTTGCAGTATTTGGAATGTTTGCAGTATTTGAAATGTTTGCAGTATTTGGAATGTTTGCAGTATTTGGAATGTTTGCAGTATTTGGAATGTTGGCAGTATTTGGTGTCTCTGGAATGTTTGCAGTATTTGGAATGTTTGCAGTGTTTGGAATGTTGGCAGTATTTGGAATGTTGGCAGTATTTGGAATGTTTGCAGTATTTGGAATGTTGGCAGTATTTGGAATGTTGGCAGTATTTGGAATGTTGGCAGTATTTGGTGTCTCTGGAATGTTTGCAGTATTTGGAATGTTTGCAGTATTTGGAATGTTGGCAGTATTTGGAATGTTGGCAGTATTTGGTGTCTCTGGAATGCTTGCAGTATTTGGAATGCTTGCAGTATTTGGAATGTTTGCATTATTTGGTGTCTCTGGAATGTTTGCAGTATTTGGAATGTTTGCAGTATTTGAAATGTTTGCAGTATTTAAAAAATGTTTGCAGTATTTGGAATGTTTGCAGTATTTGGAATGTTGGCAGTATTTGGTGTCTCTGGAATGTTTGCAGTATTTGGAATGTTTGCAGTATTTGGAATGTTGGCAGTATCTGGAATGTTGGCAGTATTTGGAATGTTGGCAGTATTTGGAATGTTTGCAGTATTTGGAATGTTGGCAGTATTTGGAATGTTGGCAGTATTTGGAATGTTGGCAGTATTTGGAATGTTGGCAGTATTTGGTGTCTCTGGAATGTTGGCAGTATTTGGAATGTTTGCAGTATTTGGAATGTTTGCAGTATCTGGAATGTTGGCAGTATTTGGAATGTTGGCAGTATTTGGAATGTTTGCAGTATTTGGAATGTTGGCAGTATTTGGAATGTTGGCAGTATTTGGTGTCTCTGGAATGTTAGCAGTATTTGGAATGTTTGCAGTATTTGGAATGTTGGCAGTATTTGGAATGTTGGCAGTATTTGGAATGTTGGCAGTATTTGGAATGTTGGCAGTATTTGGAATGTTTGCAGTATTTGGAATATTTTTACAGTATTTGGAATGTTTGCAGTATTTAAAAAGTTTGCAGTATTTGAAATGTTGGCAGTATTTGGAATGTTGGCAGTACTTGGTGTCTCTGGAATGTTTGCAGTATTTGGAATGTTTGCAGTATTTGGAATGTTTGCAGTATTTGGAATGTTGGCAGTATTTGGAATGTTGGCAGTATTTGGAATGTTGGCAGTTATTGGAATGTTTGCAGTATTTGGAATGTTAGCAGTATTTGGAATGTTGGCAGTATTTGGAATGTTGGCAGTATTTGGAATGTTGGCAGTATTTGGTGTCTATGGAATGTTTGCAGTATTTGGAATGTTTGCAGTATTTGGAATGTTTGCAGTATTTGGAATGTTTGCAGTATTTGGAATGTTTGCTGTATTTGGAATGTTTGCTGTATTTGGTGTCTCTGGAATGTTTGCAGTATTTGGAATGTTTGCAGTATTTGGAATGTTTGCAGTATTTGGAATGTTGCCAGTATTTGAAATGTTTGCAGTATTTGGAATGTTTGCAGTATTTGAAATGTATGCAGTATTTGGAATGTTTGCAGTATTTGGAATGTTGGCAGTATTTGGTGTCTCTGGAATGTTTGCAGTATTTGGAATGTTTGCAGTATTTGGAATGTTGGCAGTATTTGAAATGTTTGCAGTATTTGGAATGTTTGCAGTATTTGAAATGTTTGCAGTATTTGGAATGTTTGCAGTATTTGGAATGTTGGCAGTATTTGGTGTCTCTGGAATGTTTGCAGTATTTGGAATGTTTGCAGTATTTGGAATATTGGCAGTATTTGGAATGTTGGCAGTATTTGGAATGTTGGCAGTATTTGGAATGTTGGCAGTATTTGGAATGTTGGCAGTATTTGGAATGTTTGCAGTATTTGGAATGTTTGCAGTATTTGGAATGTTTGCTGTATTTGGTGTCTCTGGAATGTTTGCAGTATTTGGAATGTTTGCAGTATTTGGAATGTTGGCAGTATTTGAAATGTTTGCAGTATTTGGAATGTTTGCAGTATTTGAAATGTTTGCAGTATTTGGAATGTTTGCAGTATTTGGAATGTTGGCAGTATTTGGTGTCTCTGGAATGTTTGCAGTATTTGGAATGTTTGCAGTATTTGGAATGTTGGCAGTATTTGGAATGTTGGCAGTATTTGGAATGTTGGCAGTATTTGGAATGTTTGCAGTATTTGGAATGTTGGCAGTATTTGGAATGTTGGCAGTATTTTGTGTCTCTGGAATGTTTGCAGTATTTGGAATGTTTGCAGTATTTGGAATGTTTGCAGTATTTGGAATGTTTGCAGTATTTGGAATGTTTGCAGTATTTGAAATGTTTGCAGTATTTGGAATGTTTGCAGTATTTGGAATGTTGGCAGTATTTGGTGTCTCTGGAATGTTTGCAGTATTTGGAATGTTTGCAGTGTTTGGAATGTTGGCAGTATTTGGAATGTTGGCAGTATTTGGAATGTTGGCAGTATTTGGAATGTTGGCAGTATTTGGAATGTTGGCAGTATTTGGTGTCTCTGGAATGTTTGCAGTATTTGGAATGTTTGCAGTATTTGGAATGTTTGCAGTATTTGGAATGTTTGCAGTATTTGGTGTCTCTGGAATGTTTGCAGTATTTGGAATGTTTGCAGTATTTGGAATGTTTGCAGTATTTGGAATGTTTGCAGTATTTGGAATGTTGGCAGTATTTGGAATGTTGGCAGTATTTGAAATGTTGGCAGTATTTGAAATGTTGGCAGTATTTGGAATGTTGGCAGTATTTGGAATGTTGGCAGTATTTGGAATGTTTGCAGTATTTGGAATGTTGGCAGTATTTGGTGTCTCTGGAATGTTGGCAGTATTTGGAATGTTGGCAGTATTTGGAATGTTGGCAGTATTTGGAATGTTGGCAGTATTTGGTGTCTCTGGAATGTTTGCAGTATTTGGAATGTTTGCAGTATTTGGAATGTTTGCAGTATTTGGAATGTTTGCAGTATTTGGTGTCTCTGGAATGTTTGCAGTATTTGGAATGTTTGCAGTATTTGGAATGTTGGCAGTATTTGGAATGTTGGCAGTATTTGGAATGTTGGCAGTATTTGGAATGTTTGCAGTATTTGGAATGTTGGCAGTATTTGGTGTCTCTGGAATGTTGGCAGTATTTGGAATGTTGGCAGTATTTGGAATGTTGGCAGTATTTGGAATGTTGGCAGTATTTGGTGTCTCTGGAATGTTTGCAGTATTTGGAATGTTTGCAGTATTTGGAATGTTTGCAGTATTTGGAATGTTTGCAGTATTTGGTGTCTCTGGAATGTTTGCAGTATTTGGAATGTTTGCAGTATTTGGAATGTTTGCAGTATTTGGAATGTTTGCAGTATTTGGAATGTTTGCAGTATTTGGAATGTTGGCAGTATTTGGAATGTAGGCAGTATTTGAAATGTTGGCAGTATTTGGAATGTTGGCAGTATTTGGAATGTTGGCAGTATTTGGAATGTTGGCAGTATTTGGAATGTTTGCAGTATTTGGAATGTTGGCAGTATTTGGTGTCTCTGGAATGTTTGCAGTATTTGGAATGTTGGCAGTATTTGGAATGTTGGCAGTATTTGGAATGTTGGCAGTATTTGGAATGTTTGCAGTATTTGGAATGTTGGCAGTATTTGGAATGTTGGCAGTATTTGGTGTCTCTGGAATGTTTGCAGTATTTGGAATGTTTGCAGAATTTGGAATGTTTGCAGTATTTGGAATGTTTGCAGTATTTGGAATGTTTGCAGTATTTGAAATGTTTGCAGTATTTGGAATGTTTGCAGTATTTGGAATGTTTGCAGTATTTGGAATGTTTGCAGTATTTGAAATGTTTGCAGTATTTGGAATGTTTGCAGTATTTGAAATGTTTGCAGTATTTGGAATGTTTGCAGTATTTGGAATGTTTGCAGTATTTGGAATGTTTGCAGTATTTGGAATGTTGGCAGTATTTGGTGTCTCTGGAATGTTTGCAGTATTTGGAATGTTTGCAGTATTTGGAATGTTGGCAGTATTTGGAATGTTGGCAGTATTTGAAATGTTGGCAGTATTTGGAATGTTGGCAGTATTTGGTGTCTCTGGAATGTTTGCAGTATTTGGAATGTTTGCAGTATTTGGAATGTTTGCAGTATTTGAAATGTTTGCAGTATTTGAAATGTTTGCAGTATTTGGAATGTTTGCAGTATTTGGAATGTTTGCAGTATTTGGTGTCTCTGGAATGTTTGCAGTATTTGAAATGTTTGCAGTATTTGGAATGTTTGCAGTATTTGGAATGTTTGCAGTATTTGGAATCTTGGCAGTATTTGGTGTCTCTGGAATGTTTGCAGTATTTGGAATGTTTGCAGTATTTGCAATGTTGGCAGTATTTGGAATGTTGGCAGTATTTGGAATGTTGGCAGTATTTGGAATGTTGGCAGTATTTGGAATGTTGGCTGTATTTGGAATGTTTGCAGTATTTGGAATGTTTGCTGTATTTGGTGTCTCTGGAATGTTTGCAGTATTTGGAATGTTTGCTGTATTTGGAATGTTGGCAGTATTTGAAATGTTTGCAGTATTTGGAATGTTTGCAGTATTTGAAATGTTTGCAGTATTTGGAATGTTTGCAGTATTTGGAATGTTGGCAGTATTTGGTGTCTCTGGAATGTTTGCAGTATTTGGAATGTTTGCAGTATTTGGAATATTGGCAGTATTTGGAATGTTGGCAGTATTTGGAATGTTGGCAGTATTTGGAATGTTGGCAGTATTTGGAATGTTGGCAGTATTTGGAATGTTGGCAGTATTTGGAATGTTTGCAGTATTTGGAATGTTTGCAGTATTTGGAATGTTTGCTGTATTTGGTGTCTCTGGAATGTTTGCAGTATTTGGAATGTTTGCAGTATTTGGAATGTTGGCAGTATTTGAAATGTTTGCAGTATTTGGAATGTTTGCAGTATTTGAAATGTTTGCAGTATTTGGAATGTTTGCAGTATTTGGAATGTTGGCAGTATTTGGTGTCTCTGGAATGTTTGCAGTATTTGGAATGTTTGCAGTATTTGGAATGTTGGCAGTATTTGGAATGTTGGCAGTATTTGGAATGTTGGCAGTATTTGGAATGTTGGCAGTATTTGGAATGTTTGCAGTATTTGGAATGTTTGCAGTATTTGGAATGTTGGCAGTATTTGGTGTCTCTGGAATGTTTGCAGTATTTGGAATGTTTGCAGTATTTGGAATGTTGGCAGTATTTGGAATGTTGGCAGTATTTGGAATGTTGGCAGTATTTGGAATGTTGGCAGTATTTGGAATGTTTGCAGTATTTGGAATGTTGGCAGTATTTGGAATGTTGGCAGTATTTTGTGTCTCTGGAATGTTTGCAGTATTTGGAATGTTTGCAGTATTTGGAATGTTTGCAGTATTTGGAATGTTTGCAGTATTTGAAATGTTTGCAGTATTTGGAATGTTTGCAGTATTTGGAATGTTTGCAGTATTTGGAATGTTTGCAGTATTTGAAATGTTTGCAGTATTTGGAATGTTTGCAGTATTTGGAATGTTGGCAGTATTTGGTGTCTCTGGAATGTTTGCAGTATTTGGAATGTTTGCAGTATTTGGAATGTTGGCAGTATTTGGAATGTTGGCAGTATTTGGAATGTTGGCAGTATTTGGAATGTTTGCAGTATTTGGAATGTTGGCAGTATTTGGAATGTTGGCAGTATTTGGAATGTTGGCAGTATTTGGTGTCTCTGGAATGTTTGCAGTATTTGGAATGTTTGCAGTATTTGGAATGTTTGCAGTATTTGGAATGTTTGCAGTATTTGGTGTCTCTGGAATGTTTGCAGTATTTGGAATGTTTGCAGTATTTGGAATGTTTGCAGTATTTGGAATGTTTGCAGTATTTGGAATGTTTGCAGTATTTGGAATGTTTGCAGTATTTGGAATGTTGGCAGTATTTGGAATGTTGGCAGTATTTGAAATGTTGGCAGTATTTGGAATGTTGGCAGTATTTGGAATGTTGGCAGTATTTGGAATGTTTGCAGTATTTGGAATGTTGGCAGTATTTGGTGTCTCTGGAATGTTGGCAGTATTTGGAATGTTGGCAGTATTTGGAATGTTGGCAGTATTTGGAATGTTGGCAGTATTTGGTGTCTCTGGAATGTTTGCAGTATTTGGAATGTTTGCAGTATTTGGAATGTTTGCAGTATTTGGAATGTTTGCAGTATTTGGAATGTTTGCAGTATTTGGTGTCTCTGGAATGTTTGCAGTATTTGGAATGTTGGCAGTATTTGAAATGTTGGCAGTATTTGGAATGTTGGCAGTATTTGGAATGTTGGCAGTATTTGGAATGTTTGCAGTATTTGGAATGTTGGCAGTATTTGGTGTCTCTGGAATGTTTGCAGTATTTGGAATGTTGGCAGTATTTGGAATGTTGGCAGTATTTGGAATGTTGGCAGTATTGGAATGTTTGCAGTATTTGGAATGTTGGCAGTATTTGGAATGTTGGCAGTATTTGGAATGTTGGCAGTATTTGGAATGTTGGCAGTATTTGGAATGTTGGCAGTATTTGGAATGTTGGCTGTATTTGGAATGTTTGCAGTATTTGGAATGTTTGCTGTATTTGGTGTCTCTGGAATGTTTGCAGTATTTGGAATGTTTGCAGTATTTGGAATGTTTGCAGTATTTGGAATGTTGGCAGTATTTGAAATGTTTGCAGTATTTGGAATGTTTGCAGTATTTGAAATGTTTGCAGTATTTGGAATGTTTGCAGTATTTGGAATGTTGGCAGTATTTGGTGTCTCTGGAATGTTTGCAGTATTTGGAATGTTTGCAGTATTTGGAATATTGGCAGTATTTGGAATGTTGGCAGTATTTGGAATGTTGGCAGTATTTGGAATGTTGGCAGTATTTGGAATGTTGGCAGTATTTGGAATGTTTGCAGTATTTGGAATGTTTGCAGTATTTGGAATGTTTGCAGTATTTGGAATGTTTGCTGTATTTGGAATGTTTGCTGTATTTGGTGTCTCTGGAATGTTTGCAGTATTTGGAATGTTTGCAGTATTTGGAATGTTGGCAGTATTTGAAATGTTTGCAGTATTTGGAATGTTTGCAGTATTTGAAATGTATGCAGTATTTGGAATGTTTGCAGTATTTGGAATGTTGGCAGTATTTGGTGTCTCTGGAATGTTTGCAGTATTTGGAATGTTTGCAGTATTTGGAATGTTGGCAGTATTTGGAATGTTGGCAGTATTTGGAATGTTGGCAGTATTTGGAATGTTGGCAGTATTTGGAATGTTTGCAGTATTTGGAATGTTGGCAGTATTTGGAATGTTGGCAGTATTTTGTGTCTCTGGAATGTTTGCAGTATTTGGAATGTTTGCAGTATTTGGAATGTTTGCAGTATTTGGAATGTTTGCAGTATTTGAAATGTTTGCAGTATTTGGAATGTTTGCAGTATTTGGAATGTTTGCAGTATTTGGAATGTTTGCAGTATTTGAAATGTTTGCAGTATTTGGAATGTTTGCAGTATTTGGAATGTTTGCAGTATTTGGAATGTTTGCAGTGTTTGGAATGTTGGCAGTATTTGGTGTCTCTGGAATGTTTGCAGTATTTGGAATGTTTGCAGTGTTTGGAATGTTGGCAGTATTTGGAATGTTGGCAGTATTTGGAATGTTGGCAGTATTTGGAATGTTTGCAGTATTTGGAATGTTGGCAGTATTTGGAATGTTGGCAGTATTTGGAATGTTGGCAGTATTTGGTGTCTCTGGAATGTTTGCAGTATTTGGAATGTTTGCAGTATTTGGAATGTTTGCAGTATTTGGAATTTTTGCAGTATTTGGTGTCTCTGGAATGTTTGCAGTATTTGGAATGTTTGCAGTATTTGGAATGTTTGCAGTATTTGGAATGTTTGCAGTATTTGGAATGTTTGCAGTATTTGGAATGTTGGCAGTATTTGGAATGTTGGCAGTATTTGAAATGTTGGCAGTATTTGGAATGTTGGCAGTATTTGGAATGTTGGCAGTATTTGGAATGTTTGCAGTATTTGGAATGTTGGCAGTATTTGGTGTCTCTGGAATGTTGGCAGTATTTGGAATGTTGGCAGTATTTGGAATGTTGGCAGTATTTGGTGTCTCTGGAATGTTTGCAGTATTTGGAATGTTTGCAGTATTTGGAATGTTTGCAGTATTTGGAATGTTTGCAGTATTTGGTGTCTCTGGTATGTTTGCAGTATTTGGAATGTTGGCAGTATTTGAAATGTTGGCAGTATTTGGAATGTTGGCAGTATTTGGAATGTTGGCAGTATTTGGAATGTTTGTAGTATTTGGAATGTTGGCAGTATTTGGTGTCTCTGGAATGTTTGCAGTATTTGGAATGTTGGCAGTATTTGGAATGTTGGCAGTATTTGGAATGTTGGCAGTATTGGAATGTTTGCAGTATTAGGAATGTTGGCAGTATTTGGAATGTTGGCAGTATTTGGTGTCTCTGGAATGTTTGCAGTATTTGGAATGTTTGCAGAATTTGGAATGTTTGCAGAATTTGGAATGTTTGCAGTATTTGGAATGTTTGCAGTATTTGAAATGTTTGCAGTATTTGGAATGTTTGCAGTATTTGGAATGTTTGCAGTATTTGGAATGTTTGCAGTATTTGGTGTCTCTGGAATGTTTGCAGTATTTGGAATGTTTGCAGTATTTGGAATGTTGGCAGTATTTGAAATGTTGGCAGTATTTGGAATGTTGGCAGTATTTGGAATGTTGGCAGTATTTGGAATGTTTGCAGTATTTGGAATGTTGGCAGTATTTGGAATGTTGGCAGTATTTGGTGTCTCTGGAATGTTTGCAGTATTTGGAATGTTTGCAGTATTTGGAATGTTTGCAATATTTGGAATGTTTGCAGTATTTGGAATGTTTGCAGTATTTGGTGTCTCTGGAATGTTTGCAGTATTTGGAATGTTTGCAGTATTTGGAATGTTGGCAGTATTTGGAATGTTGGCAGTATTTGGAATGTTGGCAGTATTTGGAATGTTGGCAGTATTTGGAATGTTTGCAGTATTTGGAATGTTGGCAGTATTTGGTGTCTCTGGAATGTTTGCAGTATTTGGAATGTTTTCAGTATTTGGAATGTTTGCAGTATTTGGAATGTTTGGAGTATTTGGAAAGTTTGCAGTATTTGGAATGTTGGCAGTATTTGGAATGTTGGCAGTATTTGGAATGTTGGCAGTATTTGAAATGTTTGCAGTATTTGAAATGTTTGCAGTATTTGGAATGTTTGCAGTATTTGGAATGTTTGCAGTATTTGGAATGTTGGCAGTATTTGGAATGTTGGCAGTATTTGGTGTCTCTGGAATGTTGGCAGTATTTGGAATGTTGGCAGTATTTGGAATGTTGGCAGTATTTGGAATGTTGGCAGTATTTGGTGTCTCTGGAATGTTTGCAGTATTTGGAATGTTTGCAGTATTTGGAATGTTTGCAGTATTTGGAATGTTTGCAGTATTTGGAATGTTTGCAGTATTTGGAATGTTTGCAGTATTTGGTGTCTCTGGAATGTTTGCAGTATTTGGAATGTTTGCAGTATTTGGAATGTTTGCAGTATTTGAAATGTTTGCAGTATTTGGAATGTTTGCAGTATTTGAAATGTTTGCAGTATTTGGAATGTTTGCAGTATTTGGAATGTTGGCAGTATTTGGTGTCTCTGGAATGTTTGCAGTATTTGGAATGTTTGCAGTATTTGGAATGTTGGCAGTATCTGGAATGTTGGCAGTATTTGGAATGTTGGCAGTATTTGGAATGTTTGCAGTATTTGGAATGTTTGCAGTATTTGGAATGTTGGCAGTATTTGGAATGTTGGCAGTATTTGGAATGTTGGCAGTATTTGGAATGTTGGCAGTATTTGGTGTCTCCGGAATGTTGGCAGTATTTGGAATGTTTGCAGTATTTGGAATGTTTGCAGTATCTGGAATGTTGGCAGTATTTGGAATGTTGGCAGTATTTGGAATGTTTGCAGTATTTGGAATGTTGGCAGTATTTGGAATGTTGGCAGTATTTGGAATGTTGGCAGTATTTGGAATGTTGGCAGTATTTGGAATGTTGGCAGTATTTGGTGTCTCTAGAATGTTTGCAGTATTTGGAATGTTTTCAGTATTTGGAATGTTTGCAGTATTTGGAATGTTTGGAGTATTTGGAAAGTTTGCAGTATTTGGAAAGTTTGCAGTATTTGGAATGTTGGCAGTATTTGGAATGTTTGCAGTATTTGGAATGTTGGCAGTATTTGGTGTCTCTGGAATGTTTGCAGTATTTGGAATGTTTGCAGTATTTGGAATGTTTGCAGTATTTGGAATGTTTGCAGTATTTGAAATGTTTGCAGTATTTGGAATGTTGGCAGTATTTGGAATGTTGGCAGTATTTGGAATGTTGGCAGTGTTTGAAATGTTTGCAGTATTTGAAATGTTTGCAGTATTTGGAATGTTTGCAGTATTTGGAATGTTTGCAGTATTTGGAATGTTTGCAGTATTTGGAATGTTTGCAGTATTTGAAATGTTTGCAGTATTTGGAATGTTGGCAGTATTTGGAATGTTGGCAGTATTTGGTGTCTCTGGAATGTTGGCAGTATTTGTAATGTTGGCAGTATTTGTAATGTTGGCAGTATTTGGAATGTTGGCAGTATTTGGTGTCTCTGGAATGTATGCAGTATTTGGAATGTTTGCAGTATTTGGAATGTTTGCAGTATTTGGTGTCTCTGGAATGTTTGCAGTATTTGGAATGTTTGCAGTATTTGGAATGTTTGCAGTATTTGAAATGTTTGCAGTATTTGGAATGTTTGCAGTATTTGAAATGTTTGCAGTATTTGGAAAGTTTGCAGTATTTGGAATGTTGGCAGTATTTGGTGTCTCTGGAATGTTTGCAGTATTTGGAATGTTTGCAGTATTTGGAATGTTTGCAGTATTTGGAATGTTGGCAGTATTTGGAATGTTGGCAGTATTTGGAATGTTGGCAGTATTTGGTGTCTCTGGAATGTTTGCAGTATTTGGAATGTTTGCAGTATTTGGAATGTTTGCAGTATTTGGAATGTTTGCAGTATTTGGTGTCTCTGGAATGTTTGCAGTATTTGGAATGTTTGCAGTATTTGGAATGTTTGCAGTATTTGGAATGTTTGCAGTATTTGGAATGTTTGCAGTATTTGAAATGTTTGCAGTATTTGGAATGTTGGCAGTATTTGGAATGTTGGCAGTATTTGGTGTCTCTGGAATGTTTGCAGTATTTGGAATGTTTGCAGTATTTGGAATGTTTGCAGTATTTGGAATGTTTGCAGTATTTGAAATGTTTGCAGTATTTGGAATGTTTGCAGTATTTGGAATGTTTGCAGTATTTGGAATGTTGGCAGTATTTGGAATGTTGGCAGTATTTGGAATGTTGGCAGTATTTGGTGTCTCTGGAATGTTTGCAGTATTTGGAATGTTTGCAGTATTTGGAATGTTTGCAGTATTTGGAATGTTTGCAGTATTTGGAATGTTTGCAGTATTTGGAATGTTTGCAGTATTTGGAATGTTTGCAGTATTTGGTGTCTCTGGAATGTTTGCAGTATTCGGAATGTTTGCAGTATTTGGAATGTTTGCAGTATTTGGAATGTTGGCAGTATTTGGAATGTTGGCAGTATTTGGAATGTTGGCAGTATTTGAAATGTTGGCAGTATTTGGAATGTTTGCAGTATTTGGAATGTTGGCAGTATTTGGAATGTTGGCAGTATTTGGAATGTTGGCAGTATTTGGAATGTTGGCAGTATTTGGTGTCTCTGGAATGTTTGCAGTATTTGGAATGTTTGCAGTATTTGGTATGTTTGCAGTATTTGGAATGTTTGCAGTATTTGGTGTCTCTGGAATGTTTGCAGTATTTGGAATGTTTGCAGTATTTGGAATGTTTGCAGTATTTGGAATGTTTGCAGTATTTGGAATGTTTGCAGTATTTGGAATGTTTGCAGTATTTGGAATGTTGGCAGTATTTGGAATGTTGGCAGTATTTGGAATGTTGGCAGTATTTGGTGTCTCTGGAATGTTTGCAGTATTTGGAATGTTGGCAGTATTTGGAATGTTGGCAGTATTTGGTGTCTCTGGAATGTTTGCAGTATTTGGTATGTTTGCAGAATTTGGAATGTTTGCAGTATTTGGAATGTTTGCAGTATTTGGAATGTTTGCAGTATTTGATATGTTTGCAGTATTTGGAATGTTTGCAGTATTTGGAATGTTTGCAGTATTTGGAATGTTTGCAGTATTTGAAATGTTTGCAGTATTAGGAATGTTTGCAGTATTTGGAATGTTGGCAGTATTTGGTGTCTCTGGAATGTTTGCAGTATTTGGAATGTTGGCAGTATTTGGAATGTTGGCAGTATTTGGAATGTTGGCAGTATTTGGTGTCTCTGGAATGTTTGCAGTATTTGGAATGTTTGCAGTATTTGGAATGTTTGCAGTATTTGGAATGTTTGCAGTATTTGGTGTCTCTGGAATGTTTGCAGTATTTGGAATGTTTGCAGTATTTGGAATGTTTGCAGTATTTGGAATGTTTGCAGTATTTGGAATGTTTGCAGTATTTGGAATGTTTGCAGTATTTGGAATGTTGGCAGTATTTGGAATGTTGGCAGTATTTGAAATGTTTGCAGTATTTGGAATGTTTGCAGTATTTGGAATGTTGGCAGTATTTGGTGTCTCTGGAATGTTGGCAGTATTTGGAATGTTGGCAGTATTTGGAATGTTGGCAGTATTTGGAATGTTGGCAGTATTTGGTGTCTCTGGAATGTTTGCAGTATTTGGAATGTTTGCAGTATTTGGAATGTTTGCAGTATTTGGAATGTTTGCAGTATTTGGTGTCTCTGGAATGTTTGCAGTATTTGGAATGTTTGCAGTATTTGGAATGTTTGCAGTATTTGGAATGTTTGCAGTATTTGGAATGTTGGCAGTATTTGGAATGTTGGCAGTATTTGAAATGTTGGCAGTATTTGGAATGTTGGCAGTATTTGGAATGTTTGCAGTATTTGGAATGTTGGCAGTATTTGGTGTCTCTGGAATGTTTGCAGTATTTGGAATGTTGGCAGTATTTGGAATGTTGGCAGTATTTGGAATGTTGGCAGTATTTGGAATGTTTGCAGTATTTGGAATGTTGGCAGTATTTGGAATGTTGGCAGTATTTGGTGTCTCTGGAATGTTTGCAGTATTTGGAATGTTTGCAGAATTTGGAATGTTTGCAGTATTTGGAATGTTTGCAGTATTTGGAATGTTTGCAGTATTTGAAATGTTTGCAGTATTTGGAATGTTTGCAGTATTTGGAATGTTTGCAGTATTTGGAATGTTTGCAGTATTTGAAATGTTTGCAGTATTTGGAATGTTTGCAGTATTTGGAATGTTTGCAGTATTTGGAATGTTTGCAGTATTTGGAATGTTGGCAGTATTTGGTGTCTCTGGAATATTTGCAGTATTTGGAATGTTTGCAGTATTTGGAATGTTGGCAGTATTTGGAATGTTGGCAGTATTTGAAATGTTGGCAGTATTTGGAATGTTGGCAGTATTTGGTGTCTCTGGAATGTTTGCAGTATTTGGAATGTTTGCAGTATTTGAAATGTTTGCAGTATTTGGAATGTTTGCAGTATTTGGTGTCTCTGGAATGTTTGCAGTATTTGAAATGTTTGCAGTATTTGGAATGTTTGCAGTATTTGGAATCTTGGCAGTATTTGGTGTCTCTGGAATGTTTGCAGTATTTGGAATGTTTGCAGTATTTGCAATGTTGGCAGTATTTGGAATGTTGGCAGTATTTGGAATGTTGGCAGTATTTGGAATGTTGGCAGTATTTGGAATGTTGGCTGTATTTGGAATGTTTGCAGTATTTGGAATGTTTGCTGTATTTGGTGTCTCTGGAATGTTTGCAGTATTTGGAATGTTTGCAGTATTTGGAATGTTGGCAGTATTTGAAATGTTTGCAGTATTTGGAATGTTTGCAGTATTTGAAATGTTTGCAGTATTTGGAATGTTTGCAGTATTTGGAATGTTGGCAGTATGTGGTGTCTCTGGAATGTTTGCAGTATTTGGAATGTTTGCAGTATTTGGAATATTGGCAGTATTTGGAATGTTGGCAGTATTTGGAATGTTGGCAGTATTTGGAATGTTGGCAGTATTTGGAATGTTGGCAGTATTTGGAATGTTTGCAGTATTTGGAATGTTTGCAGTATTTGGAATGTTTGCAGTATTTGGAATGTTTGCTGTATTTGGTGTCTCTGGAATGTTTGCAGTATTTGGAATGTTTGCAGTATTTGGAATGTTGGCAGTATTTGAAATGTTTGCAGTATTTGGAATGTTTGCAGTATTTGAAATGTTTGCAGTATTTGGAATGTTTGCAGTATTTGGAATGTTGGCAGTATTTGGTGTCTCTGGAATGTTTGCAGTATTTGGAATGTTTGCAGTATTTGGAATGTTGGCAGTATTTGGAATGTTGGCAGTATTTGGAATGTTGGCAGTATTTGGAATGTTTGCAGTATTTGGAATGTTTGCAGTATTTGGAATGTTGGCAGTATTTGAAATGTTTGCAGTATTTGGAATGTTTGCAGTATTTGAAATGTTTGCAGTATTTGGAATGTTTGCAGTATTTGGAATGTTGGCAGTATTTGGTGTCTCTGGAATGTTTGCAGTATTTGGAATGTTTGCAGTATTTGGAATGTTGGCAGTATTTGGAATGTTGGCAGTATTTGGAATGTTGGCAGTATTTGGAATGTTGGCAGTATTTGGAATGTTTGCAGTATTTGGAATGTTGGCAGTATTTGGAATGTTGGCAGTATTTTGTGTCTCTGGAATGTTTGCAGTATTTGGAATGTTTGCAGTATTTGGAATGTTTGCAGTATTTGGAATGTTTGCAGTATTTGGAATGTTTGCAGTATTTGGAATGTTTGCAGTATTTGGAATGTTTGCAGTATTTGGAATATTTGCAGTATTTGAAATGTTTGCAGTATTTGGAATGTTTGCAGTATTTGGAATGTTGGCAGTATTTGGTGTCTCTGGAATGTTTGCAGTATTTGGAATGTTTGCAGTATTTGGAATGTTTGCAGTGTTTGGAATGTTGGCAGTATTTGGAATGTTGGCAGTATTTGGAATGTTGGCAGTATTTGGAATGTTTGCAGTATTTGGAATGTTTGCAGTATTTGGAATGTTGGCAGTATTTGGAATGTTGGCAGTATTTGGAATGTTGGCAGTATTTGGTGTCTCTGGAATGTTTGCAGTATTTGGAATGTTTGCAGTATTTGGAATGTTTGCAGTATTTGGAATGTTTGCAGTATTTGGTGTCTCTGGAATGTTTGCAGTATTTGGAATGTTTGCAGTATTTGGAATGTTTGCAGTATTTGGAATGTTTGCAGTATTTGGAATGTTTGCAGTATTTGGAATGTTGGCAGTATTTGGAATGTTGGCAGTATTTGAAATGTTGGCAGTATTTGGAATGTTGGCAGTATTTGGAATGTTGGCAGTATTTGGAATGTTTGCAGTATTTGGAATGTTGGCAGTATTTGGTGTCTCTGGAATGTTGGCAGTATTTGGAATGTTGGCAGTATTTGGAATGTTGGCAGTATTTGGAATGTTGGCAGTATTTGGTGTCTCTGGAATGTTTGCAGTATTTGGAATGTTTGCAGTATTTGGAATGTTTGCAGTATTTGGAATGTTTGCAGTATTTGGTGTCTCTGGAATGTTTGCAGTATTTGGAATGTTGGCAGTATTTGAAATGTTGGCAGTATTTGGAATGTTGGCAGTATTTGGAATGTTGGCAGTATTTGGAATGTTGGCAGTATTTGGAATGTTTGCAGTATTTGGAATGTTGGCAGTATTTGGTGTCTCTGGAATGTTTGCAGTATTTGGAATGTTGGCAGTATTTGGAATGTTGGCAGTATTTGGAATGTTGGCAGTATTGGAATGTTTGCAGTATTTGGAATGTTGGCAGTATTTGGAATGTTGGCAGTATTTGGTGTCTCTGGAATGTTTGCAGTATTTGGAATGTTTGCAGAATTTGGAATGTTTGCAGTATTTGGAATGTTTGCAGTATTTGGAATGTTTGCAGTATTTGAAATGTTTGCAGTATTTGGAATGTTTGCAGTATTTGGAATGTTTGCAGTATTTGGAATGTTTGCAGTATTTGAAATGTTTGCAGTATTTGGAATGTTTGCAGTATTTGGAATGTTTGCAGTATTTGGAATGTTTGCAGTATTTGGAATGTTGGCAGTATTTGGTGTCTCTGGAATGTTTGCAGTATTTGGAATGTTTGCAGTATTTGGAATGTTGGCAGTATTTGGAATGTTGGCAGTATTTGAAATGTTGGCAGTATTTGGAATGTTGGCAGTATTTGGAATGTTGGCAGTATTTGGTGTCTCTGGAATGTTTGCAGTATTTGGAATGTTTGCAGTATTTGAAATGTTTGCAGTATTTGGAATGTTTGCAGTATTTGGAATGTTTGCAGTATTTGGTGTCTCTGGAATGTTTGCAGTATTTGAAATGTTTGCAGTATTTGGAATGTTTGCAGTATTTGGAATCTTGGCAGTATTTGGTGTCTCTGGAATGTTTGCAGTATTTGGAATGTTTGCAGTATTTGGAATGTTTGCAGTATCAGGAATGTTGGCAATATCAGGAATGTTGGCAGTATCAGGAATGTTGGCAGTATTTGGAATGTTGGCAGTATTTGGAATGTTCGCAGTATTTGGAATGTTGGCAGTATTTGGAATGTTGGCAGTATTTGGAATGTTGGCAGTATTTGGTGTCTCTGGAATGTTTGCAGTATTTGGAATGTTTGCAGTATTTGGAATGTTTGCAGTATTTGGAATGTTTGCAGTATTTGGAATGTTGGCAGTATTTGGAATGTTTGCAGTATTTGGAATGTTGGCAGTATTTGGTGTCTCTGGAATGTTTGCAGTATTTGGAATGTTTGCAGTATTTGGAATGTTTGCAGTATTTGGAATGTTTGCAGTATTTGGAATGTTGGCAGTATTTGGAATGTTGGCAGTATTTGGAATGTTGGCAGTATTTGGAATGTTGGCAGTATTTGGAATGTTTGCAGTATTTGGAATGTTGGCAGTATTTGGAATGTTGGCAGTATTTGGAATGTTGGCAGTATTTGGAATGTTGGCAGTATTTGGTGTCTCTGGAATGTTTGCAGTATTTGGAATGTTTGCAGTATTTGGAATGTTTGCAGTATTTGGTGTCTCTGGAATGTTTGCAGTATTTGGAATGTTTGCAGTATTTGGAATGTTTGCAGTATTTGGAATGTTGGCAGTATTTGGAATGTTGGCAGTATTTGAAATGTTGGCAGTATTTGGAATGTTGGCAGTATTTGGAATGTTTGCAGTATTTGGAATGTTGGCAGTATTTGGAATGTTGGCAGTATTTGGTGTCTCTGGAATGTTTGCAGTATTTGGAATGTTTGCAGTATTTGGAATGTTTGCAATATTTGGAATGTTTGCAGTATTTGGAATGTTTGCAGTATTTGGTGTCTCTGGAATGTTTGCAGTATTTGGAATGTTTGCAGTATTTGGAATGTTGGCAGTATTTGGAATGTTGGCAGTATTTGGAATGTTGGCAGTATTTGGAATGTTGGCAGTATTTGGAATGTTTGCAGTATTTGGAATGTTGGCAGTATTTGGTGTCTCTGGAATGTTTGCAGTATTTGGAATGTTTTCAGTATTTGGAATGTTTGCAGTATTTGGAATGTTTGGAGTATTTGGAAAGTTTGCAGTATTTGGAATGTTGGCAGTATTTGGAATGTTGGCAGTATTTGGAATGTTGGCAGTATTTGAAATGTTTGCAGTATTTGAAATGTTTGCAGTATTTGGAATGTTTGCAGTATTTGGAATGTTTGCAGTATTTGGAATGTTTGCAGTATTTGGAATGTTGGCAGTATTTGGTGTCTCTGGAATGTTGGCAGTATTTGGAATGTTGGCAGTATTTGGAATGTTGGCAGTATTTGGTGTCTCTGGAATGTTTGCAGTATTTGGAATGTTTGCAGTATTTGGAATGTTTGCAGTATTTGGAATGTTTGCAGTATTTGGAATGTTTGCAGTATTTGGTGTCTCTGGAATGTTTGCAGTATTTGGAATGTTTGCAGTATTTGGAATGTTTGCAGTATTTGAAATGTTTGCAGTATTTGGAATGTTTGCAGTATTTGAAATGTTTGCAGTATTTGGAATGTTTGCAGTATTTGGAATGTTGGCAGTATTTGGTGTCTCTGGAATGTTTGCAGTATTTGGAATGTTTGCAGTATTTGGAATGTTGGCAGTATCTGGAATGTTGGCAGTATTTGGAATGTTGGCAGTATTTGGAATGTTTGCAGTATTTGGAATGTTTGCAGTATTTGGAATGTTGGCAGTATTTGGAATGTTGGCAGTATTTGGAATGTTGGCAATATTTGGAATGTTGGCAGTATTTGGAATGTTGGCAGTATTTGGTGTCTCCGGAATGTTGGCAGTATTTGGAATGTTTGCAGTATTTGGAATGTTTGCAGTATCTGGAATGTTGGCAGTATTTGGAATGTTGGCAGTATTTGGAATGTTGGCAGTATTTGGAATGTTGGCAGTATTTGGAATGTTGGCAGTATTTGGAATGTTGGCAGTATTTGGAATGTTGGCAGTATTTGGTGTCTCTGGAATGTTTGCAGTATTTGGAATGTTTGCAGTATTTGGAATGTTTGCAGTATTTGGAATGTTGGCAGTATTTGGAATGTTTGCAGTATTTGGAATGTTGGCAGTATTTGGAATGTTGGCAGTATTTGGAATGTTTGCAGTATTTGGAATGTTTGCAGTATTTGGAATGTTGGCAGTATTTGGTGTCTCTAGAATGTTTGCAGTATTTGGAATGTTTTCAGTATTTGGAATGTTTGCAGTATTTGGAATGTTTGGAGTATTTGGAAAGTTTGCAGTATTTGGAAAGTTTGCAGTATTTGGAATGTTGGCAGTATTTGGAATGTTTGCAGTATTTGGAATGTTGGCAGTATTTGGTGTCTCTGGAATGTTTGCAGTATTTGGAATGTTTGCAGTATTTGGAATGTTTGCAGTATTTGAAATGTTTGCAGTATTTGGAATGTTGGCAGTATTTGGAATGTTGGCAGTATTTGGAATGTTTGCAGTATTTGAAATGTTTGCAGTATTTGAAATGTTTGCAGTATTTGGAATGTTTGCAGTATTTGGAATGTTTGCAGTATTTGGAATGTTTGCAGTATTTGGAATGTTTGCAGTATTTGGAATGTTTGCAGTATTTGGAATGTTTGCAGTATTTGGAATGTTGGCAGTATTTGGAATGTTGGCAGTATTTGGTGTCTCTGGAATGTTGGCAGTATTTGTAATGTTGGCAGTATTTGGAATGTTGGCAGTATTTGGAATGTTGGCAGTATTTGGTGTCTCTGGAATGTATGCAGTATTTGGAATGTTTGCAGTATTTGGAATGTTTGCAGTATTTGGTGTCTCTGGAATGTTTGCAGTATTTGGAATGTTTGCAGTATTTGGAATGTTTGCAGTATTTGAAATGTTTGCAGTATTTGGAATGTTTGCAGTATTTGAAATGTTTGCAGTATTTGGAAAGTTTGCAGTATTTGGAATGTTGGCAGTATTTGGTGTCTCTGGAATGTTTGCAGTATTTGGAATGTTTGCAGTATTTGGAATGTTTGCAGTATTTGGAATGTTTGCAGTATTTGGAATGTTGGCAGTATTTGGAATGTTGGCAGTATTTGGAATGTTGGCAGTATTTGGTGTCTCTGGAATGTTTGCAGTATTTGGAATGTTTGCAGTATTTGGAATGTTTGCAGTATTTGGAATGTTTGCAGTATTTGGTGTCTCTGGAATGTTTGCAGTATTTGGAATGTTTGCAGTATTTGGAATGTTTGCAGTATTTGGAATGTTTGCAGTATTTGGAATGTTTGCAGTATTTGGAATGTTTGCAGTATTTGGAATGTTTGCAGTATTTGAAATGTTTGCAGTATTTGGAATGTTTGCAGTATTTGGAATGTTGGCAGTATTTGGTGTCTCTGGAATGTTTGCAGTATTTGGAATGTTTGCAGTATTTGGAATGTTTGCAGTATTTGGAATGTTTGCAGTATTTGAAATGTTTGCAGTATTTGGAATGTTTGCAGTATTTGGAATGTTTGCAGTATTTGGAATGATTGCAGTATTTTAAATGTTGGCAGTATTTGGAATGTTGGCAGTATTTGGAATGTTGGCAGTATTTGGTGTCTCTGGAATGTTTGCAGTATTTGGAATGTTTGCAGTATTTGGAATGTTTGCAGTATTTGGAATGTTTGCAGTATTTGGAATGTTTGCAGTATTTGGTGTCTCTGGAATGTTTGCAGTATTCGGAATGTTTGCAGTATTTGGAATGTTTGCAGTATTTGGAATGTTGGCAGTATTTGGAATGTTGGCAGTATTTGGAATGTTGGCAGTATTTGAAATGTTGGCAGTATTTGGAATGTTTGCAGTATTTGGAATGTTGGCAGTATTTGGAATGTTGGCAGTATTTGGAATGTTGGCAGTATTTGGAATGTTGGCAGTATTTGGTGTCTCTGGAATGTTTGCAGTATTTGGAATGTTTGCAGTATTTGGTATGTTTGCAGTATTTGGAATGTTTGCAGTATTTGGTGTCTCTGGAATGTTTGCAGTATTTGGAATGTTTGCAGTATTTGGAATGTTTGCAGTATTTGGAATGTTTGCAGTATTTGGAATGTTGGCAGTATTTGGAATGTTTGCAGTATTTGGAATGTTTGCAGTATTTGGTGTCTCTGGAATGTTTGCAGTATTTGGAATGTTTGCAGTATTTGGAATGTTTGCAGTATTTGGAATGTTTGCAGTATTTGGAATGTTGGCAGTATTTGGAATGTTGGCAGTATTTGGAATGTTGGCAGTATTTGGTGTCTCTGGAATGTTTGCAGTATTTGGTGTCTCTGGAATGTTTGCAGTATTTGTAAAATGGTTGCAGTATTTGGAATGTTTGCAGTATTTGGAATGTTGGCAGTATTTGGTGTCTCTGGAATGTTTGCAGTATTTGGAATGTTTGCAGTATTTGGAATGTTTGCAGTATTTGGAATGTTTGCAGTATTTGAAATGTTTGCAGTATTTGGAATGTTTGCAGTATTTGGAATGTTTGCAGTATTTGGAATGTTTGCAGTATTTGGAATGTTTGCAGTATTTGGAATGTTGGCAGTATTTGGAATGTTGGCAGTATTTGGTGTCTCTGGAATGTTTGCAGTATTTGGAATGTTTGCAGTATTTGGAATGTTTGCAGTATTTTGAATGTTTGCAGTATTTGAAATGTTTGCAGTATTTGAAATGTTTGCAGTATTTGGAATGTTTGCAGTATTTGGAATGTTTGCAGTATTTTAAATGTTGGCAGTATTTGGAATGTTGGCAGTATTTGGAATGTTGGCAGTATTTGGTGTCTCTGGAATGTTTGCAGTATTTGGAATGTTTGCAGTATTTGGAATGTTTGCAGTATTTGGAATGTTTGCAGTATTTGGTGTCTCTGGAATGTTTGCAGTATTTGGAATGTTTGCAGTATTTGGAATGTTGGCAGTATTTGGAATGTTGGCAGTATTTGAAATGTTGGCAGTATTTGGAATGTTTGCAGTATTTGGAATGTTTGCAGTATTTGGAATGTTGGCAGTATTTGGAATGTTTGCAGTATTTGGAATGTTGGCAGTATTTGGAATGTTGGCAGTATTTGGAATGTTTGCAGTATTTGGAATGTTTGCAATATTTGGAATGTTTGCAGTATTTGGAATGTTTGCAGTATTTGGTGTCTCTGGAATGTTTGCAGTATTTGGAATGTTTGCAGTATTTGGAATGTTGGCAGTATTTGGAATGTTGGCAGTATTTGAAATGTTGGCAGTATTTGGAATGTTGGCAGTATTTGGAATGTTTGCAGTATTTGGAATGTTGGCAGTATTTGGTGTCTCTGGAATGTTTGCAGTATTTGGAATGTTTTCAGTATTTGGAATGTTTGCAGTATTTGGAATGTTTGGAGTATTTGGAAAGTTGGCAGTATTTGGAAAGTTGGCAGTATTTGGAATGTTTGCAGTATTTGGAATGTTGGCAGTATTTGGAATGTTGGCAGTATTTGGAATGTTTGCAGTATTTGGAATGTTTGCAGTATTTGGAATGTTGGCAGTATTTGGAATGTTGGCAGTATTTGGAATGTTGGCAGTATTTGGGATGTTTGCAGTATTTGAAATGTTTGCAGTATTTGAAATATTTGCAGTATTTGGAATGCTTGCAGTATTTGGAATGTTTGCAGTGTTTGGAATTTTTGCAGTATTTGGAATGTTTGCAGTATTTGGAATGTTTGCAGTATTTGGAATGTTTGCAGTATTTGGAATGTTTGCAGTATTTGGAATGTTTGCAGTATTTGGAAGGTTGGCAGTATTTGGTGTCTCTGGAATGTTGGCAGTATTTGGAATGTTGGCAGTATTTGGAATGTTGGCAGTATTTGGAATGTTGGCAGTATTTGGAATGTAGGCAGTATTTGGAATGTTGGCAGTATTTGGAATGTTGGCAGTATTTGGAATGTTGGCAGTATTTGGTGTCTCTAGAATGTTTGCAGTATTTGGAATGTTTGCAGTATTTTGAATGTTTGCAGTATTTGGAATGTTTGCAGTATTTGGTGTCTCTGGAATGTTTGCAGTATTTGGAATGTTTGCAGTATTTGGAATGTTTGCAGTATTTGAAATGTTGGCAGTATTTGGTGTCTCTGGAATGTTTGCAGTATTTGGAATGTTGGCAGTATTTGGTGTCTCTGGAATGTTTGCAGTATCTGGAATGTTTGCAGTATCTGGAATGTTGGCAGTATTTGGAATGTTGGCAGTATTTGAATGTTGGCAGTATTTGGAATGTTGGCAGTATTTGGAATGTTGGCAGTATTTGGTGTCTCTGGAATGTTGGCAGTATTTGGAATGTTTGCAGTATTTGGAATGTTGGCAGTATCTGGAATGTTGGCAGTATCTGGAATGTTGGCAGTATTTGGAATGTTGGCAGTATTTGGAATGTTGGCAGTATTTGGAATGTTGGCAGTATTTGGTGTCTCTGGAATGTTTGCAGTATTTGGAATGTTTGCAGTATTTGGAATGTTTGCAGTATTTGGAATGTTGGCAGTATTTGGAATGTTGGCAGTATTTGGAATGTTGGCAGTATTTGGAATGTTGGCAGTATTTGGAATGTTTGCAGTATTTGGAATGTTTGCAGTATTTGGAATGTTGGCAGTATTTGGAATGTTGGCAGTATTTGGTGTCTCTGGAATGTTTGCAGTATTTGTAATGTTTGCAGTATTTGGAATGTTTGCAGTATTTGGAATGTTTGCAGTATTTGGAATGTTTGCAGTATTTGGAATGTTTGCAGTATTTGGAATATTTGCAGTATTTGGAATATTTTTACAGTATTTGGAATGTTTGCAGTATTTAAAAAGTTTGCAGTATTTGGAATGTTGGCAGTACTTGGTGTCTCTGGAATGTTTGCAGTATTTGGAATGTTTGCAGTATTTGGAATGTTGGCAGGATTTGGAATGTTTGCAGTATTTGGAATGTTGGCAGTATTTGGAATGTTGGCAGTATTTGGAATGTTGGCAGTATTTGGAATGTTTGCAGTATTTGGAATGTTGGCAGTATTTGGAATGTTGGCAGTATTTGGAATGTTGGCAGTATTTGGTGTCTCTGGAATGTTTGCAGTATTTGGAATGTTTGCAGTATTTGGAATGTTTGCAGTATTTGGAATGTTTGCAGTATTTGGAATGTTTGCAATATTTGGAATGTTTGCAGTATTTGGTGTCTCTGGAATGTTTGCAGTATTTGGAATGTTTGCAGTATTTGGAATGTTGGCAGTATTTGGAATGTTGGCAGCATTTGAAATGTTGGCAGTATTTGGAATGTTGGCAGTATTTGGAATGTTTGCAGTATTTGGAATGTTGGCAGTATTTGGTGTCTCTGGAATGTTTGCAGTATTTGGAATGTTTTCAGTATTTGGAATGTTTGCAGTATTTGGAATGTTTGCAGTATTTGGAATGTTTGGAGTATTTGGAAAGTTTGGAGTATTTGGAAAGTTTGCAGTATTTGGAAAGTTTGCAGTATTTGGAAAGTTTGCAGTATTTGGAAAGTTTGCAGTATTTGGAAAGTTTGCAGTATTTGGAATGTTGGCAGTATTTGGAATGTTGGCAGTATTTGGAATGTTGGCAGTATTTGGAATGTTGGCAGTATTTGGTGTCTCTGGAATGTTTGCAGTATTTGGAATGTTTGCAGTATTTGGAATGTTTGCAGTATTTGAAATGTTTCCAGTATTTGGAATGTTGGCAGTATTTGGAATGTTGGCAGTATTTGAAATGTTTGCAGTATTTGGAATGTTTGCAGTATTTGGAATGTTTGCAGTATTTGGAATGTTTGCAGTATTTGGAATGTTTGCAGTATTTGGAATGTTGGCAGTATTTGGTGTCTCTGGAATGTTGGCAGTATTTGGAATGTTGGCAGTATTTGGAATGTTGGCAGTATTTGGTGTCTCTGGAATGTTTGCAGTATTTGGAATGTTTGCAGTATTTGGAATGTTTGCAGTATTTGGTGTCTCTGGAATGTTTGCAGTATTTGGAATGTTTGCAGTATTTGGAATGTTTGCAGTATTTGGAATGTTTGCAGTATTTGAAATGTTTGCAGTATTTGGAATGTTTGCAGTATTTGAAATGTTTGCAGTATTTAAAAAATGTTTGCAGTATTTGGAATGTTTGCAGTATTTGGAATGTTGGCAGTATTTGGTGTCTCTGGAATGTTTGCAGTATTTGGAATGTTTGCAGTATTTGGAATGTTGGCAGTATTTGGAATGTTGGCAGTATTTGGAATGTTGGCAGTATTTGGAATGTTTGCAGTATTTGGAATGTTGGCAGTATTTGGAATGTTTGCAATATTTGGAATGTTTGCAGTATTTGGTGTCTCTGGAATGTTTGCAGTATTTGGAATGTTTGCAGTATTTGGAATGTTGGCAGTATTTGGAATGTTGGCAGCATTTGAAATGTTGGCAGTATTTGGAATGTTGGCAGTATTTGGAATGTTTGCAGTATTTGGAATGTTGGCAGTATTTGGTGTCTCTGGAATGTTTGCAGTATTTGGAATGTTTTCAGTATTTGGAATGTTTGCAGTATTTGGAATGTTTGCAGTATTTGGAATGTTTGGAGTATTTGGAAAGTTTGGAGTATTTGGAAAGTTTGCAGTATTTGGAAAGTTTGCAGTATTTGGAAAGTTTGCAGTATTTGGAAAGTTTGCAGTATTTGGAAAGTTTGCAGTATTTGGAATGTTGGCAGTATTTGGAATGTTGGCAGTATTTGGAATGTTGGCAGTATTTGGAATGTTGGCAGTATTTGGTGTCTCTGGAATGTTTGCAGTATTTGGAATGTTTGCAGTATTTGGAATGTTTGCAGTATTTGAAATGTTTCCAGTATTTGGAATGTTGGCAGTATTTGGAATGTTGGCAGTATTTGAAATGTTTGCAGTATTTGGAATGTTTGCAGTATTTGGAATGTTTGCAGTATTTGGAATGTTTGCAGTATTTGGAATGTTTGCAGTATTTGGAATGTTGGCAGTATTTGGTGTCTCTGGAATGTTGGCAGTATTTGGAATGTTGGCAGTATTTGGAATGTTGGCAGTATTTGGTGTCTCTGGAATGTTTGCAGTATTTGGAATGTTTGCAGTATTTGGAATGTTTGCAGTATTTGGTGTCTCTGGAATGTTTGCAGTATTTGGAATGTTTGCAGTATTTGGAATGTTTGCAGTATTTGAAATGTTTGCAGTATTTGGAATGTTTGCAGTATTTGAAATGTTTGCAGTATTTAAAAAATGTTTGCAGTATTTGGAATGTTTGCAGTATTTGGAATGTTGGCAGTATTTGGTGTCTCTGGAATGTTTGCAGTATTTGGAATGTTTGCAGTATTTGGAATGTTGGCAGTATTTGGAATGTTGGCAGTATTTGGAATGTTGGCAGTATTTGGAATGTTTGCAGTATTTGGAATGTTGGCAGTATTTGGAATGTTGGCAGTATTTGGAATGTTGGCAGTATTTGGAATGTTGGCAGTATTTGGTGTCTCTGGAATGTTGGCAGTATTTGGAATGTTTGCAGTATTTGGAATGTTTGCAGTATCTGGAATGTTGGCAGTATTTGGAATGTTGGCAGTATTTGGAATGTTTGCAGTATTTGGAATGTTGGCAGTATTTGGAATGTTGGCAGTATTTGGTGTCTCTGGAATGTTAGCAGTATTTGGAATGTTTGCAGTATTTGGAATGTTGGCAGTATTTGGAATGTTGGCAGTATTTGGAATGTTTGCAGTATTTGGAATGTTGGCAGTATTTGGAATGTTGGCAGTATTTGGAATGTTTGCAGTATTTGGAATGTTTGCAGTATTTGGAATATTTTTACAGTATTTGGAATGTTTGCAGTATTTAAAAAGTTTGCAGTATTTGAAATGTTGGCAGTATTTGGAATGTTGGCAGTACTTGGTGTCTCTGGAATGTTTGCAGTATTTGGAATGTTTGCAGTATTTGGAATGTTTGCAGTATTTGGAATGTTGGCAGTATTTGGAATGTTGGCAGTATTTGGAATGTTGGCAGTATTTGGAATGTTGGCAGTTATTGGAATGTTTGCAGTATTTGGAATGTTGGCAGTATTTGGAATGTTGGCAGTATTTGGAAAGTTGGCAGTATTTGGAATGTTGGCAGTATTTGGTGTCTATGGAATGTTTGCAGTATTTGGAATGTTTGCAGTATTTGGAATGTTTGCAGTATTTGGAATGTTTGCAGTATTTGGAATGTTTGCTGTATTTGGTGTCTCTGGAATGTTTGCAGTATTTGGAATGTTTGCAGTATTTGGAATGTTTGCAGTATTTGGAATGTTTGCAGTATTTGAAATGTTTGCAGTATTTGGAATGTTTGCAGTATTTGGAATGTTTGCAGTATTTGGAATGTTTGCAGTATTTGGAATGTTTGCAGTATTTGGAATGTTGGCAGTATTTGGTGTCTCTGGAATGTTTGCAGTATTTGGAATGTTTGCAGTATTTGGAATGTTGGCAGTATTTGAAATGTTTGCAGTATTTGGAATGTTTGCAGTATTTGGAATGTTTGCAGTATTTGGAATGTTTGCAGTATTTGGAATGTTTGCAGTATTTGGAATGTTTGCAGTATTTGGAATGTTGGCAGTATTTGGAATGTTGGCAGTATTTGGTGTCTCTGGAATGTTTGCAGTATTTGGAATGTTTGCAGTATTTGGAATGTTTGCAGTATTTGGAATGTTTGCAGTATTTGGAATGTTTGCAGTATTTGGAATGTTTGCAGTATTTGGAATGTTGGCAGTATTTGGAATGTTGGCAGTATTTGAAATGTTGGCAGTATTTGAAATGTTGGCAGTATTTGGAATGTTGGCAGTATTTGGAATGTTGGCAGTATTTGGAATGTTGGCAGTATTTGGAATGTTTGCAGTATTTGGAATGTTGGCAGTATTTGGTGTCTCTGGAATGTTTGCAGTATTTGGAATGTTTGCAGTATTTGGAATGTTTGGAGTATTTGGAAAGTTTGCAGTATTTGGAATATTGGCAGTATTTGGAATGTTGGCAGTATTTGGAATGTTGGCAGTATTTGGTGTCTCTGAAATGTTTGCAGTATTTGGAATGTTTGCAGTATTTGGAATGTTTGCAGTATTTGGAAAGTTTGCAGTATTTGGAAAGTTTGCAGTATTTGGAAAGTTTGCAGTATTTGGAAAGTTTGCAGTATTTGGAAAGTTTGCAGTATTTGGAAAGTTTGCAGTATTTGGAAAGTTTGCAGTATTTGGAATGTTGGCAGTATTTGGAATGTTGGCAGTATTTGGAATGTTGGCAGTATTTGGAATGTTGGCAGTATTTGGAATGTTGGCAGTATTTGGAATGTTGGCTGTATTTGGAATGTTTGCAGTATTTGGAATGTTTGCTGTATTTGGTGTCTCTGGAATGTTTGCAGTATTTGGAATGTTTGCAGTATTTGGAATGTTGGCAGTATTTGAAATGTTTGCAGTATTTGGAATGTTTGCAGTATTTGAAATGTTTGCAGTATTTGGAATGTTTGCAGTATTTGGAATGTTGGCAGTATTTGGTGTCTCTGGAATGTTTGCAGTATTTGGAATGTTGGCAGTATTTGGAATGTTGGCAGTATTTGGAATGTTGGCAGTATTTGGAATGTTGGCAGTATTTGGAATGTTTGCAGTATTTGGAATGTTGGCAGTATTTGGAATGTTTGCTGTATTTGGTGTCTCTGGAATGTTTGCAGTATTTGGAATGTTTGCAGTATTTGGAATGTTGGCAGTATTTGAAATGTTTGCAGTATTTGGAATGTTTGCAGTATTTGAAATGTTTGCAGTATTTGGAATGTTGGCAGTATTTGGAATGTTGGCAGTATTTGGTGTCTCTGGAATGTTTGCAGTATTTGGAATGTTTGCAGTATTTGGAATGTTGGCAGTATTTGGAATGTTGGCAGTATTTGGAATGTTGGCAGTATTTGGAATGTTGGCAGTATTTGGAATGTTTGCAGTATTTGGAATGTTGGCAGTATTTGGAATGTTGGCAGTATTTTGTGTCTCTGGAATGTTTGCAGTATTTGGAATGTTTGCAGTATTTGGAATGTTTGCAGTATTTGGAATGTTGGCAGTATTTGGTGTCTCTGGAATGTTTGCAGTATTTGGAATGTTTGCAGTGTTTGGAATGTTGGCAGTATTTGGAATGTTGGCAGTATTTGGAATGTTGGCAGTATTTGGTGTCTCTGGAATGTTTGCAGTATTTGGAATGTTTGCAGTATTTGGAATGTTTGCAGTATTTGGAATGTTTGCAGTATTTGGTGTCTCTGGAATGTTTGCAGTATTTGGAATGTTTGCAGTATTTGGAATGTTGGCAGTATTTGGAATGTTGGCAGTATTTGGAATGTTTGCAGTATTTGGAATGTTTGCAGAATTTGGAATGTTTGCAGTATTTGGAATGTTTGCAGTATTTGGAATGTTTGCAGTATTTGAAATGTTTGCAGTATTTGGAATGTTTGCAGTATTTGGAATGTTTGCAGTATTTGAAATGTTTGCAGTATTTGGAATGTTTGCAGTATTTGGAATGTTTGCAGTATTTGGAATGTTGGCAGTATTTGGTGTCTCTGGAATGTTTGCAGTATTTGGAATGTTTGCAGTATTTGGAATGTTTGCAGTATTTGGAATGTTTGCAGTATTTGGAATGTTTGCAGAATTTGGAATGTTTGCAGTATTTGGAATGTTTGCAGTATTTGGAATGTTTGCAGTATTTGAAATGTTTGCAGTATTTGGAATGTTTGCAGTATTTGGAATGTTTGCAGTATTTGAAATGTTTGCAGTATTTGGAATGTTTGCAGTATTTGGAATGTTTGCAGTATTTGGAATGTTGGCAGTATTTGGTGTCTCTGGAATGTTTGCAGTATTTGGAATGTTTGCAGTATTTGGAATGTTTGCAGTATTTGGAATGCTGGCAGTATTTGGAATGTTGGCAGTATTTGAAATGTTGGCAGTATTTGGAATGTTGGCAGTATTTGGAATGTTGGCAGTATTTGGTGTCTCTGGAATGTTTGCAGTATTTGGAATGTTTGCAGTATTTGAAATGTTTGCAGTATTTGGAATGTTTGCAGTATTTGGAATGTTTGCAGTATTTGGAATGTTTGCAGTATTTGGTGTCTCTGGAATGTTTGCAGTATTTGAAATGTTTGCAGTATTTGGAATGTTTGCAGTATTTGGAATCTTGGCAGTATTTGGTGTCTCTGGAATGTTTGCAGTATTTGGAATGTTTGCAGTATTTGGAATGTTTGCAGTATCAGGAATGTTGGCAATATCAGGAATGTTGGCAGTATCAGGAATGTTGGCAGTATTTGGAATGTTGGCAGTATTTGGAATGTTTGCAGTATTTGGAATGTTTGCAGTATTTGGAATGTTTGCAGTATTTGGAATGTTTGCAGTATTTGGAATGTTTGCAGTATTTGGAATGTTGGCAGTATTTGGAATGTTGGCAGTATTTGGTGTCTCTGGAATGTTTGCAGTATTTGGAATGTTTGCAGTATTTGGAATGTTTGCAGTATCTGGAATGTTGGCAGTATTTGGAATGTTTGCAGTATTTGGAATGTTTGCAGTATTTGGAATGTTTGCAGTATTTGGAATGTTTGCAGTATTTGGAATGTTGGCAGTATTTGGAATGTTGGCAGTATTTGGAATGTTGGCAGTATTTGGTGTCTCTGGAATGTTTGCAGTATTTGGAATGTTTGCAGTATTTGGAATGTTTGCAGTATTTGGAATGTTTGCAGTATTTGGAATGTTGGCAGTATTTGGAATGTTGTCAGTATTTGGAATGTTGGCAGTATTTGGAATGTTTGCAGTATTTGGAATGTTGGCAGTATTTGGAATGTTGGCAGTATTTGGAATGTTGGCAGTATTTGGTGTCTCTGGAATGTTTGCAGTATTTGGAATGTTTGCAGTATTTGGAATGTTTGCAGTATTTGGAAAGTTTGCAGTATTTGGAATGTTGGCAGTATTTGGAATGTTGGCAGTATTTGGAATGTTGGCAGTATTTGGAATGTTGGCAGTATTTGGAATGTTGGCAGTATTTGGAAAGTTTGCAGTATTTGGAATGTTGGCAGTATTTGGAATGTTGGCAGTATTTGGAATGTTGGCAGTATTTGGAATGTTGGCAGTATTTGGTGTCTCTGGAATGTTTGCAGTATTTGGAATGTTTGCAGTATTTGGAATGTTTGCAGTATTTGGAATGTTTGCAGTATTTGGAATGTTGTCAGTATTTGGAATGTCTCTGGAATGTTGGTAGTATTTGGAATGTTGGCAGTATTTGGAATGTTTCGGAATTTTTTGGAATGTTTGCAGTATTTGGAATGTTTGCAGTATTTGGAATGTTTGCAGTATTTGGAATGTTTGCAGTATTTGCAATGTTTGCAGTATTTGCAATGTTTGCAGTATTTGCAATGTTTGCAGTATTTGGAATCTTGGCAATATTTGGAATGTTGGCAGTATTTGGAATGTTGGCAGTATTTGGAATGTTTTGGAATGTTTTGGAATCTTTGCAGTATTTGGAATGTTGGCAGTATTTGGAATGTTTGCAGTATTTGGAATGTTTGCAGTATCTGAAATGTTGGCAGTATTTGGAATGTTGGCAGTATTTGGAATGTTGGCAGTATTTGGAATGTTGGCAGTATTTGGTGTATCTGGAATGTTTGCAGTATTGGGAATGTTTGCAGTATTTGGAATGTTGGCAGTATTTGGAATGTTTGCAGTATTTGGAATGTTTGCAGTATTGGGAATGTTGGCAGTATTTGGAATGTTGGCAGTATTTGGAATGTTGGCAGTATTTGGAATGTTGGCAGTATTTGGAATGTTGGCAGTATTGGGAATGTTGGCAGTATTGGGAATGTTGGCAGTATTTGGAATGTTGGCAGTATTTGGAATGTTGGCAGTATTTGGAATGTTGGCAGTATTTGGAATGTTGGCAGTATTTGGAATGTTGGCAGTATTTGGAATGTTGGCAGTATTTGGAATGTTGGCAGTATTTGGTGTATCTGGAATGTTTGCAGTATTGGGAATGTTTGCAGTATTTGGAATGTTGGCAGTATTTGGAATGTTTGCAGTATTTGGAATGTTTGCAGTATTGGGAATGTTGGCAGTATTTGGAATGTTGGCAGTATTTGGAATGTTGGCAGTATTGGGAATGTTGGCAGTATTTGGAATGTTGGCAGTATTTGGAATGTTGGCAGTATTTGGAATGTTGGCAGTATTTGGAATGTTGGCAGTATTTGGAATGTTAGCAGTATTTGGAATGTTGGCAGTATTTGGTGTCTCTGGAATGTTTGCAGTATTGGGAATGTTTGCAGTATTTGGAATGTTGGCAGTATTTGGAATGTTGGCAGTATTTGGAATGTTTGCAGTATTGGGAATGTTGGCAGTATTTGGAATGTTGGCAGTATTTGGAATATTGGCAGTATTTGGAATGTTGGCAGTATTTGGAATGTTGGCAGTATTTGGAATGTTAGCAGTATTTGGAATGTTGGCAGTATTTGGAGTCTCTGGAATGTTTGCAGTATTTGGAATGTTTGCAGTATTTGGAATGTTTGCAGTATTTGGAATGTTTGCAGTATTTGGAATGTTTGCAGTATTTGGAATGTTGGCAGTATTTGGAATGTTGGCAGTATTTGGAATGTTGGCAGTATTTGGTGTCTCTGGAATGTTTGCAGTATTTGGAATGTTTGCAGTATTTGGAATGTTTGCAGTATTTGGAAAGTTTGCAGTATTTGGAATGTTGGCAGTATTTGGAATGTTGGCAGTATTTGGAATGTTGGCAGTATTTGGAATGTTGGCAGTATTTGGAATGTTGGCAGTATTTGGAATGTTGGCAGTATTTGGAAAGTTTGCAGTATTTGGAATGTTGGCAGTATTTGGAATGTTGGCAGTATTTGGAATGTTGGCAGTATTTGGAATGTTGGCAGTATTTGGAATGTTGGCAGTATTTGGAATGTTGGCAGTATTTGGAATGTTTGCAGTATTTGGAATGTTTGCAGTATTTGGAATGTTTGCAGTATTTGGAATGTTTGCAGTATTTGGAATGTTTGCAGTATTTGCAATGTTTGCAGTATTTGCAATGTTTGCAGTATTTGCAATGTTTGCAGTATTTGCAATGTTTGCAGTATTTGGAATCTTGGCATATTTGGAATGTTGGCAGTATTTGGAATGTTGGCAGTATTTGGAATGTTTTGGAATGTTTTGGAATGTTTTGGAATCTTTGCAGTATTTGGAATGTTGGCAGTATTTGGAATGTTTGCAGTATTTGGAATGTTTGCAGTATCTGAAATGTTGGCAGCATTTGGAATGTTGGCAGTATTTGGAATGTTGGCAGTATTTGGAATGTTGGCAGTATTTGGAATGTTGGCAGTATTTGGTGTATCTGGAATGTTTGCAGTATTGGGAATGTTTGCAGTATTGGGAATGTTTGCAGTATTTGGAATGTTGGCAGTATTTGGAATGTTTGCAGTATTTGGAATGTTTGCAGTATTGGGAATGTTGGCAGTATTTGGAATGTTGGCAGTATTTGGAATGTTGGCAGTATTGGGAATGTTGGCAGTATTGGGAATGTTGGCAGTATTTGGAATGTTGGCAGTATTTGGAATGTTGGCAGTATTTGGAATGTTGGCAGTATTTGGAATGTTGGCAGTATTTGGAATGTTGGCAGTATTTGGTGTATCTGGAATGTTTGCAGTATTGGGAATGTTTGCAGTATTTGGAATGTTGGCAGTATTTGGAATGTTGGCAGTATTTGGAATGTTTGCAGTATTGGGAATGTTGGCAGTATTTGGAATGTTGGCAGTATTTGGAATGTTGGCAGTATTGGGAATGTTGGCAGTATTTGGAATGTTGGCAGTATTTGGAATGTTGGCAGTATTTGGAATGTTGGCAGTATTTGGAATGTTGGCAGTATTTGGAATGTTAGCAGTATTTGGAATGTTGGCAGTATTTGGTGTCTCTGGAATGTTTGCAGTATTGGGAATGTTTGCAGTATTTGGAATGTTGGCAGTATTTGGAATGTTGGCAGTATTTGGAATGTTTGCAGTATTGGGAATGTTGGCAGTATTTGGAATGTTGGCAGTATTTGGAATATTGGCAGTATTTGGAATGTTGGCAGTATTTGGAATGTTGGCAGTATTTGGAATGTTAGCAGTATTTGGAATGTTGGCAGTATTTGGAGTCTCTGGAATGTTTGCAGTATTTGGAATGTTTGCAGTATTTGGAATGTTGGCAGTATTTGGAATGTTGGCAGTATTTGGAATGTTGGCAGTATTTGGAATGTTGGCAGTATTTGGAATGTTTTGGAATGTTTGCAGTATTTGGAATGTTTGCAGTATTTGGATTGTTGGCAGTATTTGGAATGTTGGCAGTATTTGGAATGTTGGCAGTATTTGGAATGTTGGCAGTATTTGGAATGTTGGCAGTATTTGGTGTCTCTGGAATGTTTGCAGTATTTGGAATGTTTGCAGTATTTGGAATGTTTGCAGTATTTGGAATGTTTGCAGTATTTGGAATGTTTGCAGTATTTGGAATGTTGGCAGTATTTGGAATGTTGGCAGTATTTGGAATGTTGGCAGTATTTGGAATGTTTTGGAATGTTTCGGAATGTTGGCAGTATTTGCAATGTTGGCAGTATTTGGAATGTTGGCAGTATTTGGAATGTTGGCAGTATTTGGAATGTTTTGGAATGTTTCGGAATGTTTTGGAATGTTTGCAGTATTTGGAATGTTGGCAGTATTTGGAATGTCTCTGGAATGTTGGCAGTATTTGGAATGTTGGCAGTATTTGGAATGTTGGCAGTATTTGAAATGTTGGCAGTATTTGAAATGTTGGCAGTATTTGGAATGTTGGTAGTATTTGGAATCTTGGCAGTATTTGGAATGTTTCGGAATTTTTTGGAATGTTGGCAGTATTTGGAATGTTGGCAGTATTTGGAATGTTGGCAGTATTTGGAATGTTGGCAGTATTTGGTATATCTGGAATGTTTGCAGTATTGGGAATGTTTGCAGTATTTGGAATGTTGGCAGTATTTGGAATGTTTGCAGTATTTGGAATGTTTGCAGTATTGGGAATGTTGGCAGTATTGGGAATGTTGGCAGTATTTGGAATGTTGGCAGTATTTGGAATGTTGGCAGTATTTGGAATGTTGGCAGTATTTGGAATGTTGGCAGTATTTGGAATGTTGGCAGTATTTGGAATGTTGGCAGTATTTGGAATGTTGGCAGTATTTGGAATGTTGGCAGTATTTGGAATGTTGGCAGTATTTGGAATGTTAGCAGTATTTGGAATGTTGGCAGTATTTGGTGTCTCTGGAATGTTTGCAGTATTGGGAATGTTTGCAGTATTGGGAATGTTTGCAGTATTTGGAATGTTGGCAGTATTTGGAATGTTGGCAGTATTTGGAATGTTTGCAGTATTGGGAATGTTGGCAGTATTTGGAATGTTGGCAGTTTTTGGAATATTGGCAGTATTTGGAATGTTGGCAGTATTTGGAATGTTGGCAGTATTTGGAATGTTAGCAGTATTTGGAATGTTGGCAGTATTTGGAGTCTCTGGAATGTTTGCAGTATTTGGAATGTTTGCAGTATTTGGAATGTTTGCAGTATTTGCCAAGTTTGCAGTATTTGGAATGTTGGCAGTATTTGGAATGTTGGCAGTATTTGGAATGTTGGCAGTATTTGGAATGTTGGCAGTATTTGGAATGTTGGCAGTATTTGGAATGTTGGCAGTATTTGGAATGTTGGCAGTATTTGGTGTCTCTGGAATGTTTGCAGTATTTGGAATGTTTGCAGTATTTGGAATGTTTGCAGTATTTGGAATGTTTGCAGTATTTGGAATGTTGGCAGTATTTGGAATGTTGGCAGTATTTGGAATGTTGGCAGTATTTGGAATGTTTTGGAATGTTTCGGAATGTTGGCAGTATTTGGAATGTTGGCAGTATTTGGAATGTTGGCAGTATTTGCAATGTTGGCAGTATTTGGAATGTTGGCAGTATTTGGAATGTTGGCAGTATTTGGAATGTTTTGGAATGTTTCGGAATGTTTTGGAATGTTTGCAGTATTTGGAATGTTGGCAGTATTTGGAATGTCTCTGGAATGTTGGCAGTATTTGGAATGTTGGCAGTATTTGGAATGTTGGCAGTATTTGAAATGTTGGCAGTATTTGGAATGTTGGTAGTATTTGGAATCTTGTCAGTATTTGGAATGTTTCTGAATTTTTTGGAATGTTTGCAGTATTTGGAATGTTTGCAGTATTTGCAATGTTTGCAGTATTTGGAATGTTGGCAGTATTTGCAATGTTGGCAGTATTTGGAATCTTGGCAATATTTGGAATGTTGGCAGTATTTGGAATGTTGGCAGTATTTGGAATGTTCGCAGTATTTGGAATGTTTTGGAATGTTTCGGAATCTTTGCAGTATTTGGAATGTTTGCAGTATTTGCAATGTTTGCAGTATTTGCAATGTTTGCAGTATTTGCAATGTTTGCAGTATTTGCAATGTTTGCAGTATTTGCAATCTTGGCAATATTTGGAATGTTGGCAGTATTTGGAATGTTGGCAGTATTTGGAATGTTGGCAGTATTTGGAATGTTGGCAGTATTTGGAATGTTGGCAGTATTTGGAATGTTTTGGAATGTTTTGGAATCTTTGCAGTATTTGGAAGGTTTGCAGTATTCGGAATGTCGGCAATATTCGGAATGTCGGCAGTATTCGGAATGTCTGCAGCATTGGGAATGTCGGCAGCATTGGGAATGTCGGCAGCATTTTGGAATGTCGGCAGCATTGGGAATGTCGGCAGCATTGGGAATGTCGGCAGCATTGGGAATGTCGGCAGCATTGGGAATGTTTGCAGCATTGGGAATGTTTGCAGCATTGGAAATGTTTGCAGCATTGGAAATGTTTGCAGCATTGGGAATATTTGCAGCATTTGGAATTTTTGGCAGTTAGAGATGAGCAAGCATACTTGTCCGAGCTTGATACTCGTTCGAGTATTAGGGTGTTCAAGATGCTCGTTACTCGTGACGAGCACAACGTGGTACTCGAGTCAATAACCTTTACTTCCCTGAAATGTTAGCGCCATTTTCTGGCTAATAGACATGCAGGGAAGGCATTACAAATTCCTGCAGTGAGGTTCCACCCCTATCCCACCCCCCTGAAGTGAGTGACTGGCGAGATCAGGTGACCGCCGAGTATTTAAATCTTTCCCGCCCGCTGCTCGCCTCAGACAAACGCTGGCAGAGATTAGGGACAGTGCTGCTGCTGCTATAGGGAGAGTGTTAGCGTCAGCAAGAACCCCAACGGTCCTTCTTAGGGCCACAGCTCACCCAGTGCACTACTGTTGTGGGTGCTGGGAGCAGTTATGCACAATATTTTTTTTTATATCGGACGTGCAGGCTATAGCGTTCTCAGACTGCAGTCTGTACTATGTAGTATAGGGGCAGTATTGGTCAGGCAGGGACAGTGGGTAGTGTAGAAGAACCCCAACGGCCACATCTTACCGTGTGACTTACAGTTGTTGCTGCTAGGAGCAGCTTTGCACCAAATTTTTTTCTTTAATCTTGGGCTCTGCAGACTATTGCGCTCTCAGTCTACAGCCAATTCCACAGAGTATAGGGGCAGTATTGGTGAGGCAGGGACAGTGATAGTGTAGAATCCTGTCAACAAGTACCCCAAAAAGCACATGTTTAGGGCTATCTGTGTCCGTATGCATTTAACTCTGTGGCTGCTATTAGTTGTAGTACCTCATTATTGCAGAGCTAGGTGTGCTTGCAGTCTTCCGTTTATTTTTTTCCTGGCTGCAGTTTGCGCTGTCTCACTCCAACTGCAGGCCAATAAGAATTCAAAAATTTTTTACACCGCTGTGTGTCTGCTGTAAATTGTTACTGTGACAGACCCCCATACAGAGAAACTCACATTGGCGTAATATAGCCTGCATTGCATTGCACAAAAATTACCAAAAGAAAACTGAAAATCCTTACAGCTAGCTGTGACTCTCTGCATTTCACTGCGTGGTTGGTGTGAGCTCAGAAGTATCAGTATTGCATATTGCACAGCTAGGCATGTTTGCAGTCTTCTGAATTATATTTTTCCTGGCTACAGTTTGTGTTACATAAGCGCTGTCTCACTCCAACTGCACGTCAATAAGAATTGAAACCATTTTTACACTGCTCTGTGTCTGCTCTATTCGTAATCCACCATGCTGAGGGGTAGGGGTAGGGCTAGAGGACGCGGAGTTCCAAGTGAGGGTGTCGGTATAGGCCGAGTTCCTGGTCCAGGTGAATCACAGCCGGCTGCTGCCAGAGTAGGAGAGAGGAAAGTTTCTGGGGTCCCCAGCTTCATATCACAATTTTTGGGCCCATGTCGTAGACCTTTATTACAAAATAAGCATTGTGAGCAGGTCCTGTCGTGGATGGCAGAAAGTGCATCCAGCAATGTCTCCAGCAACCTGTCTTCTACACCGTCCCCTGCTGCAACTCTGAATCCTCTCGCGCTGCTGCTCCTCCTTCCTACCGGCCTCCTCACTCCATGAAAATGACATATTCGGATGAGCAGGCAGACTCCCAGGAACTGTTTTCGGGCCTCAGCGCTGATTGGGAAAAAATGGTTCCTCTCCCACCTGAGGAGTTTGTCGTGACCGATGCCCAACCTTTGGAAATTTCCTGGGGTCCGAGTGATGAGACTGGGGACTTCTGGCACCTGTCTCAAGATCTTTCGGTGGGTGAGGAGGACGATGACTATAAAGAGACACAGTTGTCCATCAGAGAGGCAGTAGTAAGGGCAGTAAGTCCGAGGGAAGAGCGCACAGAGGATTCGGAGGAAGAGCCGCTGGACGATGAGGTGACTGAACCCACCTGGTTTGATAAGCCAACTGAGGACAGGTCTTCAGAGGGGGAGGCAAGTGCAGCTGCAGGACAGGTTGGAAGAGGCAGTGCGGTGGCCAGGTGTAGAGGCAGGGCCAGAGCAAATAATCCACTAGCTGTTTCCCAAAGCACCCCCTTGCGCTAAGCCACCATGCAGAGGCCAAGGTGCTCAAAGGTGTGGCAGTTTTTCACTGAGAGCGTGGACGATCGACGAACTGTGGTGTGCAACCTTTGTCGCGCCAAGATCAGCCGGGGAGCCACCACTACCAGCCTCACCACCGCCAGCATGTGCAGTCATATGATGGCCAACAACTCCTCAGGTTGGGATGAAGGCCGTTCACCGCCTCCAGGTTGCACCACTGCCTCTCCCCCTGTGCCCCAACCTGCCACTCAGATCCAACCCCCCTCTTAGGACACAGGCACGACCGCCTCCCGGCCTGCACTCATACCCTCACCTCCGCTGTCCTCTGCCCCATCCAGCTATGTCTCTCAGCGCAGCGTCCAGCTGTCGCTAGCAGAAGCGTTGGAGCGAAAGCGCAAATACGCCGCCGAGCACTAACACGCTCAAGCTTTAAACGTGCACATAGCCAAATTGATCAGCCTGGATAGGCTCCCGTACAGGCTTGTGGAAACTGAGGCTTTCCAAACCACTATTTTTCACGGTGTGCCATCCCAGCCCTGCACGACCACGTCTCCCGCAACATTGTACGTGCCCTCACTAATGCGGTTACTGGCAAGGTCCACTTAACAACGGACACGTGGACAAGCACAGGCGGGCAGGGCCACTATATCTTCCTGACAGCACATTGGGTGAATTTAGTGGAGGCTGGGACCGAGTCAGAGCCTGGGACCGCTCACGTCCTACCCACCCCCAGAATTGCGGGCCCCAGATCGGTGCTGGTATCTGCGGTGGTGTATGCCACCTCCACTAAACCTTCCTCCTCCTCCAACGCAACCTCTACCTCGCAATCAAGACGTGTCAGCAGTAGCACGTCGCCAGCAGTCGGTGTCGCACGGCACGGCGGCACAGCGGTGGGCAAGCGTCAGCAGGCCGTGCTGAAAGTACTCAGCTTAGGAGAGAAGAGGTTCCACAAACTGTTGCATGGTCTGACAGAGCAGACCAACCGCTGGCTTGCGCCGCTGAGCCTCCAACCGGGCAGGGTCGTGTGTGACAACGGCCGTAACCTGGTGGCGGCTCTGCAGCTTGGCAGCCTCACGCACATGCCATGCCTGGCCCACGTCTTTAATTTGGTGGTTCAGTGGTTTCTGAAAGGCTACCCACACTTGTCAGACCTCCTCGGCAAGGTGCGCCAGGTCAGCGCACATTTCCACAAGTCCAACACATTACCTTTGAGTAGTATATTGAAACTCACTCCTGAACAATTCCAATAGACAACGTCTAGCATATCTGGAAATATTCCCAGGGTGCGGGCTATCTTGGTGCCAATCCTAGGTATTATCCTATGGAAAACCACCGCACTCTGGCTTTCATCAATACCCCTAGATCTTCTGGTATTGTATGATTTACTGATGAGTCCAGAATAGGGACTAATCAATACCACTAGAACAACTTGATTCCGTAGTTGGGTACAAAATTGACACAGTACCCTGTATATGATTATCCACACCGTTTAATGGATTATAGTCCTTTTTTGAACAAATACCTTCTTTTGTGTCTATCTTAGACCACTAACGTCACTCCAAGAAAGTATATCTGGAGTAATCAAAGCCCCCGAGGAACCCACCCTGTGGGCGAAACGCGTTGGGCTACTGGAAGGGTTACTGTCTCATACTACACGACATCTTTTACTAATTATATATTGGACTATGAGAATTACATCTAATTCCGGCTGAAAAAATTATTGGAAATACATCAATTTTTCAGCTACGGGGAGTTTCATGTTGCGTTTTTTTTTATTATTAAAATAAAAAAAACCCTTACAGATGTAAAATACGTAAAGAGTTATGAACGGTACTGATCTTGAACTGTGATTGGACAATATACTCACATATCCCCTACCGTCTATCGGAATTTTTTGTTTGTTTGTTTGTACATAAGCTTTTAAGGATAATTTAATAAAGGTTAATTTTTAGAATTTCTATACTTTGGGTCCTAGAAGTAAGCAGGACTAATTATTTGGGACCTTGCTGCCTCTGTGAAGTGGTTTACTGACATCTGAGGCCACAAAGAACTACAATATTCTTCAGGTCAAAGCGAAGTTTGTCTATGCACTTTGCGGCTATATACATTGACAGCAGCAATTTAACCTCTCCCCATGCACAGATCACCTTTTGTATAGACATATAAATGTAATGCAGCTTCTTTCTCTAGTCCTTCCAATAGAACCCTGTTTCAATTCTCTGCTGGTATACAAGCTTTCACACCCAGCAGCAATATATCCCCTGTAGAATATCTGTCCTTGTTACCTGACCATGTGTTATATAGGCAAATAAACTTGATGCAGATTCTTTCTCTAGTCCCTCCAATTGAACCCCGGTATACCAGCTCTCACATCAGCAATATAGCTGTAGAATATCCGTCCATAACAGACCACGTGTTATTTAGGCATATAAATGGGATGCAGCGTCTCTGTCCTGTGCTCAACTGTAAAATGGCCATTAGTTAGACTGTGCCTACATTATATATGGCTAAGCCATGTAATGGAGTCACCTAATGAAACTGCTGCCCATATGCAAGATGAAGGACACATTTGCTGACATCAGCAAGGTACCCTGGCTGCTGATTGGCTGCACACTGACCTCTGCAACAGACATTATAGGAAGTTTGTTTTTCCACCAACTGCACAAATTTAGTTCGGACTTACCAGTTTCCATTTTGCAAAAATCGGGAACATTTTATTCCCGGGTCAATCACTATGAACAACCCAATTCACAAGCCTAATAATGTAAATTATTAGAGGAGAACCTAGTGCAAAGGTTAGCTTTAACACTTTCCAATTCTGTGTCAGGCCTCATTCAACATGCAGATTTCCCTGCATAGCTCTGAGATCTATTTACAATGTACTAGGCAACACTCCGATGTTGAAGATTGTCCGGCACATGGTTATAGTTTTGAGTCCCTGCGCAGTTACGCTGAAGTCTGCCCAGCAAAATCACAATGTAATATAGTCATCGCATAGGCGGTGTCTTCCCGTAGCACTATAAATTCTCACTCTGCCGAATAAAAATCGGAGAAGGAAAGATAGCAGGAATGGAGAATTTAAGTGATGAGGGCATAAGTGATGAGGGCATAGGAAGGTAAATTATGGAGGGGAGTGAGAATAAAGAAGATTTAAGTGATCGTGAAGAAGAGGTTATTGTTTTCAGTGATAAATAATGATGCTGAAAATAGTGAAGAAGAAGAAAGTGGTGATACTTCAAACTACCTGTAACGGGTAGTAAATTAATATTATGATGCTGATCTTATACAACTCATGTACACAGTAGTACAACAGCGATTCGCCCTTCCACAACATGCTCGCCCAAATGCAGAGTTAGAATGTTTTCAGCTGTTTTCTGCCAATTACAGATTTGTTTGAGCCACAATTTCACCAAAAAGGTATGTGCCAGGGAAATTCTGCGTACAGCACCAATCAGGCCCACCCCAATGCCCTGTTGCCGGTGGTAAAGAAAAAACACCACACACGGAGGTCTGGTATAGTTCAGGGAGTATCTGTGCGCTTTATTATAGATTACATGGGTCTTTATACCCCTTATCACGTCATTAGAAGTGTGTAACTGTCTTATTGGCTCAAATCCACCGCATAACCATATATGTGATGTCCGCAGTTCTGCCTGAGGCAGTGTTAGTCATAGACGCAGTTCCGCCTGAGGCAGTGTTAGTCACAGACGTAGTTAAACAGTTGTTCTCTTGATAAGGTGTCTCTGGGAAAACAGCCAAGCGTGCGGTCTTCTCTCAGCCTTGCAAAGCCTTGGAATAATATCTGATATGATTTTTAAGGCTACATATTAAGTTTTTTTTGCATTATAGTATTGCATAGAACTTGCATACAGGTATACAAGCATAAAAACATATAGCAATATATACATATACTCTCACAAACCCCCCTAAAAAACCTAATATGGAGATCAAGCACTAGGTCTCACACCTGCTCCTGGTCATCCTCTTTTATGTCAGGGCTTCCCCACTGCCCTCAAGGCCCTACTCTTAGGAGGGGAGCTGCCTACCTCGCCCCAGAAGGAGGCCATGGATTCCCTGGGCTTGTCTTCCGGGCATCCATACTCTATCTGTACAAGTTGACACCGCGCAGTGTGCCCCCTCACTGGAACCTATGGTTTTCTATACTATCCCTAGGCAAATGGGAAATCCACTAACAGTCCATCTTTGGAGACCGAGGCAGGCGCAGTACCAGTCCATCTCTCCATGTCTTTGGTAACGTACGGTGGTTGGCATTATAGGGACTGGCTGTACATCTCTTTCAAACAAAGGAAATGTTGGTGTCACATTGTCCAGTCTCTTACTCATACTCCTTTTGATCAAGGGAATAATACACGTACAGGAAATCAGCAGAACTAACAAAACAATGCCCAGGATTATACCCACTTGAATCAGGACTTTCTACCATCCCTTCAGCCATGAAAAGTATTGGTCCCAGGGATCTGTAACCCCTGAATTCCATTTAAGTTCTTCTGACAGACTGGTTAATTTTTTAATAGCGACAGTCACTTTACCTGTAGGTCCGGTGTTATTGAGAATGTAGGTGCAACAAGTTTCAGCAATCATCTTATATACTCCACCTTTTTCTGCTAAAATCATTTCCAGGGCAATTCTATTTTGGAACGCCATGGATGCAGTGGGTCCTAACTGGTCAGCTAACCCTTGTAAAGCATCCCTGGTGTAATTTACAAACCTCTGCTGATTGCAATATGATTTATCCAGTCAAGATTTTTGTTAACCGTGACAATAGTAAATAAGGATGCAGAACCTGCTTTAACCTGATCTCTGTCCTTAAATTCATCTGGCACCCCTATTGCATCTATGTATACATGTGGATCAAAGCTACCACCTGGAGCGTCAACTTCTCTCCTAGTACGATGCAGTGTTGGATTTTCACCCTCAGTGTAGCCTTCATATTGCACATTTCATTGTATTAATTTGTTCTGATCCCTGAAACGGGGCTAGTGTACAGTAGTCAAAGGTGTATGTGGCTATGTGTGCGTTAGAGGAATTGTACCACAATGTCGCTTCCCCTTCATATTCTCCGGACCAGGAGTTCCAGTTTCCCTCCTTTCCTGCCCCTGAACGTGTGACGGCCGCTTCTGCCCAGGCTCCCCATCCTGCCCATAGCATGGAAAAGATCATGAGTTCTGTGCTCCGGGACCCAGGACCTTTTTGCAGTGCGAGGTGTGGATCCAAGTGGGCTTTTCTTCGAGCTTGACTGCAGTTTGGGTGGTGAGCAACACCTGGTAGGGACCTGCAAACCGGGTTTCTAGTCCTTATCTCTCAAACTTTTTCACATAGACCCGGTCACCTAGTTTCAGATTGTGACACTCAGCTGTAGGACCTGGGAGAAAAGCTGAGACTGCAGAATGTGTTACTGACAATTCCTTGGAGAGGCCTATGACAAAACAAGAGAATCATTCCCCAAGCTCAGCTACTGTGGTATGTACCCTCCTGAGGGGAAAAAAAAACTAATGGAAGGTACTCAGTCCAAGATCTCCCCGTTTCCTCCATTGCCTTTTGTATCTACTTTCCCCCTACTCCGTGGATGGTAGGGTGTGTGAAAGTTCTGTTGACTGTTCGCCATACGCCGTCCTGTTCTGTTGCTGCCATTTTTAGTCCATTTTTTTTCCTTTTCTTCCTTGCTGGCTTGCAACTGTAAAGTCCTTAGCATATCAAAGTCCAAAGTTTTTATCAATGTTCAAAGTTTGTCAATGGCTTCTTTTCTTTCAAGGCTTGAGGGTCGCTGCCTTTGCTGTGTGTTCGGCCAGGGTGTTGCCTCTTGCTTCTCCAGTTTAGGAATTGGTGTGAGCTCTCCACTTTTTCAGGTAAAAGTAGGGCCTCCATGAGACTCTGCACCGCTGCATCATTCTTAATCAGCTGTCCTGCTGAGGTAAGAAACTGTCTGGTCTCCCATATTGGGCCATAATCATCAGCTATGCCAAATGCATACCAGGAACCAGTTTAAATGTTTGCCGTCTTACCTTCTGCCACTCTACACGCCTCAGTGAGGGCCTTCAGTTCCACTTCTTGCGCTGAGACATGCGGAGGCAGAGCTTCTGCTTTTAGGACATCTTGTTGTGTGACCACTGCATATCCGATGTGGAGTCATTGATCCTCACCCTGGTACCATCTACAAAAAGCTCAAAATATGCATTGTCAACAGGGGGTTTCAGTAACTGATGCTACAAGAAAATTTAAGTTTTAAAAACAAGGCTAGATAATCATGCTGATATTCTATTTCAAATAGATCAGAATCTTGTTGCAAAAAATGTAAAAATGGCTGATCTGCAATACCTAGATCACCTATTCCTTTTCCTTCCCCCTTTGAACCAGGATACTCAATTGGAAGAAGAGTAGCCGGGTTCAAAGTAGTACAACATTGGAAAAAGATGCTATGAGGCATGAAGAGGGTTGGATCTGACAGGCCAGAGATTAAAGGGGTTGTCCCGTGAAATCAAGTGGGGTTATACACTTCTGTATGGCCATATTAATGCACTTTGTAATATACATCGTGCATTAAAGGGGTTGTCCCGCGGCAGCAAGTGGGTCTATACACTTCTGTATGGCCATATTAATGCACTTTGTAATGTACATTGTGCATTAATTATGAGCCATACAGAAGTTATCAAAAGTTTTATACTTACCTGCTCCGTTGCTGGCGTCCTCGTCTCCATGGTGCCGACTAATTTTCGGCCTCCGATGGCCAAATTAGCCGCGCTTGCGCAGTCCGGGTCTTCTGCTCTCTTCAATGCAGCCGCTCGTGCAGAATGCCGGCTCCGTGTAGCTCCGCCCCGTCACGTGCCGATTCCAGCCAATCAGGAGGCTGGAATCGGCAATGGACCGCACAGAAGAGCTGCAGTCCACGGAGGGAGCAGACCCCGGTGGCCATCTTCAGCAGGTGAGTATGAAGACGCCGGACCGCCGGGATTCAGGTAAGCACTCTCCGGTTTGTTTTTTTAACCCCTGCATCGGGGTTGTCTCGCGCCGAACGGGGGGGGGGGTGTTAAAAAAAAAAACCCGTTTCGGCGCGGGACAACCCCTTTAAATATGAGCCATACAGAAGTTATACACTTACCCACTCCGTTGCTGGCGTCCCCGTCTCCATGGCTCCGACTAATTTCTGCATCTTCTGGCTTGTTTAGACGTGCTTGCGCTGTCCGGTCTTCTGCTCTGTTGAATGCGGCCGCTCCGGCGTGCTCGCGCCGGACAGCTGGTCTTCTCCACGTCATCGTAGCTCCGCCTCCGTCACGTGGCGCCGATCAGCCAATTAGGTGGCTGTAATCGGCAGTGGAACGCAAGACATCCACGGTGCACCATGGGAGAAGACCCACGGTGCACCATGGGAGAAAACCGTGGTGCATCATTGGGAAAAAAACGGTGGCAATCTTTAAAAGAAGAAAAGAAGAAAGTGCCCGAACGGGGATGCAGGTAAGCGTTTTTTTTTTTTGTTTTGTTTTTTTTTTAAATAACAAAGGGATTGTTTTTAAAGGGGCACAATGTGGGGGTAGGTAGAAAAAAAAAATTTTGATGTCACCGTGGGTCAACCCCTTTAAGTGCTTGGGTTGCACTTGTGTGCATATGCTCTGGGTGTCATGAGGGGTGAGGACCACTAGGGGGTAGTCCAGAACCGTAACCTTGTTCCCCCCAGTGAGGGCCTTCAGTTCCACTTCTTGCGCTGAGACATGCGGAGGACACCTCTTTGTGTCTTTTCTTGACTGGAAAAGAAAGGCGTTTGCTGGAGGATATATCTTGCGCTAAACCCCATCGGAACCAAGTCTCGCACTTGTCCCCTATCAACATTTCTTGTGGGAAACTAAAGGGATGCCTTGTTCCCCATATTTCTCTCACTACCTGTCCATCAATGTAACGTTCAGTAGACACTCTCCCACGCCGGGCACAATATATTACATACTGAACTTTTCACATTTCACTTACAGATACTTTCTTAGGCAAATAATACATGTACATACTTAACTTTCCCTGACTGTCCGTCTGCTCCTCATTTCAGCACTTTCTACCAAACCTTTGTCTTTCAAGGCACCCTTCTTGATCCTAAGGACCTCCACCCAGTCACCATACTGTAATCTACCTGTTACGGCACTCTGCCCCCCAGAGCGCCAGGTGGGGTGCCCTGATCTTCCCGCACCCCACTGTCCCTGCCTACTTGCCTCGGTCCTGGCTAACCCCAGGCGGACAACTGGGCGGCGGTCCCTGTGCTGGCTAGGGACCTGGCGACTACCTAGATGGAACTACTAACAGGGGACAGAGTGCCGACAGAAGAGGCAGGTGGAACAAACCAACAAAACTTACAAGCAGAGTAAGTCTGGAGATGGAGCTCACAGGTAAACAGACAGGCTACTGACGAGCAACTAGCACAGACTGGGACAGACCTGACTAGAGGCTAGCAGAACCAATAACTGGCAGTGAGCTCAGGTCACTGCCAGCCTTTTAACTAAAAGCCTCCGCCCAGGGGTGGAGAGTGGGAGGAGCCGACTCTCCCACTGTTGCATAAGGAAGGTGGAGGAGAGCGGGCGGCACCCTACGGGCGGACACGCCCACGCCGCTGCACGCTGGCTGCTCCACGCCGCCGGGAGAGCCCCGACAGCAGAGCTCTGGGACGCCGGAGCCGACATCGGAGCGCCGCGCGCCGGCCGTGGGAACCAGCGCCGCCCTGCATGGTAACATTACCCCCCCTCTGACGGGGGACCTCCGGGCCCCCGGAAACTCGACCAGGCTTATACGGAAAACGACGGTGGAACCGCCGTACCAACACGGGAGCGTGAACATCACGTGCGGCCACCCAGGAGTGATCTTCTGGTCGAAACCCCTTCCAGGCCACCAAATATTGTAGGGTTCCTCGACACCGACGAGAATCCAGTATCTCCTGGACCTCGTATTCAACTTCATCCCGGACCAGGGTGGGCGGAGGGGGACCGGAGGTGGGCATCACCGAAGGGACAAAAGGTTTCAATAGCGACTTATGGAATACCCTGTGAACCCTCCATGTGGGTGGCAGCCCCAGCTCGTAGGCGAGAGGGTTCACCACACGTGTGATGGCAAACGGCCCTACGTAACGTGGCGCCAGCTTCAAGGACGGAACCCGCAATTTGAGATTTTTAGAAGACAGGTATACCTTCTGTCCCACCCTGTAAGGTTCAGACACAGACAGACTCTTCCCACTACGCAACTGCATACAGGCCCCCGCTGCCTCCAAGTTCCTCTGTACCTCTTTCCATACCCCCTGAAGCGTATCTGTGGCGACATCCGCTGCAGGACAGACCGACGGGGTAGGGACTGCTGTAAGGAATCGAGGATGCTGACCGTATACACAAAAAAATGGAGACACCCCAGTGGAAGAACAAAGGCGGTTGTTTAGTGCAAACTCTGCCAAGGGCAGGAACTCTGCCCACTGATGAGCCTTTTCGCTAGCAAACAACCGTAAATATTGCACTAAATCTTGGTTCTTCCACTCAGTCTGACCATTAGTCTGCGGGTGGAACGCTGAAGAGAAGGAAAGCGACGTTCCCAGGTTTCTGCAGAAGGCACGCCAAAACTGCGACACAAACTGAACCCCGCGATCAGATACAATATTTTGAGGAACCCCATGTAGGCGAATTATTTCCTTTACAAAAATCGTGGCGAATTCTTTTGCCGAGGGTAGCTTTTTTAACGCCACAAAATGTGCCATCTTGGAGAACCGGTCGACCACCACTAAGATAGTGGTGCACTTCTGGGATTCTGGAAGGTCAGTGATGAAATCTACTGATAGGTGCGACCATGGGGTGGAAGGAACCGGTAGCGGTTTCAGAGGACCCTCCGGAGGACGCCGCCGACTCTTATTGCGAGCACAGACCGAGCAACCCCTCACAAAGTTGCGGATCTCCTGAGACATGCCTGGCCACCAGAAGTGTCTGGAACAAAGCTCCAGGGTCCCCTGGAACCCTGGATGCCCGGTGAGAACCGACGAGTGAGACTCATCCATGACTCTAGGGCGTAGGGTCTCAGGCACAAACCATCTGCCCTCCGGCACCCCCGAAGGAGCGTCCTGCTGAGCATCCTGTAGTTGAGGGACGAAGTTAGACTCCACAACTGCCACCACCACGCCGGGGGCTAAGATATTCTCGGGAGTCATGGTCTCACTATCCGGTACCCCGAAACTCCGTGACAGGGCGTCCGCCTTCACGTTCTTCTCTCCTGGGATATATGTCACGACGAAATTAAACCTGGCGAAGAACAGCGCCCACCTGGCTTGACGAGCTGTGAGTCTTTTAGCATTGGCGAGATATACCAGATTCTTGTGATCAGTATATACGGTAATTGGGTGTCTAGCACCCTCAAGATGGTGTCGCCACTCTTCCAGGGCCCATTTGATAGCCAATAGTTCACGGTTACCCACGTCGTAGTTGCGCTCTGCTGAATTGAACTTCCGCGAAAAGAACGCACATGGGCTATACCCAGACCTCCCACTGACTTCCTGCGACAATACTGCTCCTGTCCCCACTTCAGACGCGTCTACCTCAATAAAAAAGGGTAGTTGTGCGTCCGGCTGTATTAGCACCGGGGCAGTCGTGAATGCCTTTTTTAGACGGCTAAAGGCCTCAAGGGCTGCAGGCGACCACTTACCCAAGTTGGCCCCCTTCTTAGTCAGGTCGGTCAGAGGTTGAGCAATAACTGAGTAATTCCTAATGAATTTGCGGTAAAAATTTGCAAAACCTAAGAACCGCTGAAGAGCCTTGAGGTTGTCTGGTCTGACCCATTGGGAGATTGCTGCTACTTTATCAGACTCCATCTGAATCTCTGTGGGTGAGATTACATAACCAAGGAAGGATATTTGTTTAGAACCAAACGTACATTTCTCTAACTTGACGAAAAGTTGATACTCGCGCAAACGGGTCAGGACCAACCTCAGGTGCCGCACATGTGAGTCCCAGTCAGGCGAGTACACCAGAATGTCGTCAAGATAGATGACCAGAAATACCCCCAGAAAGTCGTGGAAGACCGCGTTCATAAAACCCTGAAACACAGCGGGGGCATTACAAAGGCCAAAAGGCATGACCAGACATTCAAAATGTCCTAACGGGGTGTTGAACGCCGTCTTCCATTCATCTCCCTCTCTAATGCGAATTAAATTGTAAGCCCCCCGCAAGTCCAGTTTGGAGAACCATTGGGCCCCTACCACCTGATTCAACAAGTCAGGAATTAGGGGCAAGGAGCACTGGTTCTTCACAGTGATTTTATTCAGGGCCCGATAATCCACACAAGGCCTTAGTGTCCCGTTCTTCTCTACAAAGAAGAGACCCGCCCCGGCAGGGGACCTGGACGGCCGGATATGCCGGTTGGCCAGAGCCTCCGAGACATAGGACTTGAGGGCTTCATGCTCACGGCCTGACAAATTGAAAATGGCTCCCTTAGGGATGGGGCTGTCGGGAATCAGATCAATACCACAGTCCCACTCCCTATGAGGAGGCAGAGCCTTAGACAGTTTTTTGGAGAATACATCCTGAAAGTCTGACAAATACTCCGGAATGAGCACCGTATCTGCGGAGCACACAGCTATGGTAGACAGGTGGTCATGACAGGATGATCCCCAATGAGTCAATTCCCGGGTGGACCAATCAAATTGGGGATTGTGCAGTGCCAACCAGGGCATACCAAGCACCACATCAACCGACATTTTCTCCATAACCAGGAAGGACAGTTCTTCCGAGTGGAGGATCCCCACCGTGAACTGTAATCTTGGGGTCCTCCATCGTACCAGGCCTGTAGAGAGGGGGGTAGCATCAATACTGGTAAAATGAATTGGCGTCTTCAGCGCCACAAATTCCGCCATCAGAGTACGGACAAAACACAGACTTATCAAGTTGGCGGCTGCTCCAGAATCAATAAACGCCCGCCCTGATCGGGAAAAATCCCGGAATTTAACATGACACGGTACCAAAAGTTTAGGAAGTACCTGAAGTACTAGGCGATCCTCCCTGCAATCGCCTAGGACTCGGAGTTTTCCGCCGGTTCCGGCTGCGAGCGTTGAGCCCTCAGTGGGCAGGTTATCACCCGGTGTCCAGCTTTCCCGCAGTAGAGGCAGAGACGGTGCAACAAACGGATCTGGCGTCGCTCTTTGGGGTCCAGCGGATCCACCTCCATCGGCTCGGACACAGGGACTGGTAAGAAGGAAGAGGGACCGGGATAACCGACCTCCCTGACTCTACGGGTTTGCCTGTCCTGCTTCCTAGACCTGAGCCTCCTGTCTGCCTTCACTGCTAGCTCCATAGCCTCCCTTAAGGACCCGGGAACGGGATGGGAAATTAACAGGTCTTTAACTGCGTCCGAGAGGCCCTGCAGAAAAACGTCTTTCAGCGCGCTATCGTTCCATGCCGTATCCCCCGCATAGCGTCTGAAGTTGGAGCAATAATCCTCCACACAAGCCGACCCCTGCCGCAGCGCCAACAACCGCGAAACCGCCAACCCCACTCGGTCCGGTTCATCGAAGATACCCCCGAGTTCCTGAAAAAAGGAGTCCACAGACTGCAGGCAGGGGGAACTCTCGGGGATGGAAAAGGCCCATGTCTGGGCAGAGCCCCGCAGCAGGGACATTATCAGCCCGACCCTCTGAGCCTCTGACCCGGAAGAACGGGGACGCATCCGAAAAAACAGGCGGCACGCCTGTCGGAAAACAAAAAACTTGTTCCTCTCCCCAGAAAACGCCTCGGGAAGAGGGCACTTGGGTTCGGGGCTGGTTGCGGCGTCCAATCCCTGCAACACCCCCTGCTGCTCCTGGGCCACCATGCGGGCAGATAAATCCTGGATCACAGGCACCAGAGCCTGCAGCTGGTTTGTGAGGGAACTGATCGCCTCCATGACAAACGGTTTTTAAGGGCCAGTTATTATGTTACGGCACTCTGCCCCCCAGAGCGCCAGGTGGGGTGCCCTGATCTTCCCGCACCCCACTGTCCCTGCCTACTTGCCTCGGTCCTGGCTAACCCCAGGCGGACAACTGGGCGGCGGTCCCTGCGCTGGCTAGGGACCTGGCGACTACCTAGATGAAACTACTAACAGGGGACAGAGTGCCGACAGAAGAGGCAGGTGGAACAAACCAACAAAACTTACAAGCAGAGTAAGTCTGGAGATGGAGCTCACAGGTAAACAGACAGGCTACTGACGAGCAACTAGCACAGACTGGGACAGACCTGACTAGAGGCTAGCAGAACCAATAACTGGCAGTGAGCTCAGGTCACTGCCAGCCTTTTAACTAAAAGCCTCCGCCCAGGGGCGGAGAGTGGGAGGAGCCGACTCTCCCACTGTTGCATAAGGAAGGTGGAGGAGAGCGGGCGGCACCCTACGGGCGGACACGCCCACGCCGCTGCACGCTGGCTGCTCCACGCCGCTGTACGCTGGCTGCTCCACGCCGCCGGGAGAGCCCCGACAGCAGAGCTCTGGGACGCCGGAGCCGACATCGGAGCGCCGCGCGCCGGCCGTGGGAACCAGCGCCGCCCTGCATGGTAACACTACCGTGCGGGTCCATGTCACACATTTTCATAAGGGTTTTCTTACATTTTACAAATTGGGACCCTTGTCTCTCTGCTACCAATTCATCCACTTGGCGGCGGCCCTTAAGGGGCTCCACCTTCTTTTATAAAGTCTTAATATTAAAACAACAACAACACGTATCCTTCTACTCCAAATTGTCAGCCCCTTATGTATGGCAAAACAACCGAAGGTCTCTTCTTCTATGGAACCCGTTTCATAGAGTGCATCCACCTAATCCAAATTGTCAGCCCTTTATGTATGGCAAAACAACCGGGGGTCCCTTCTTCTGTGAGACAAAAACTTCTGCAGATACAACAAACAACCCCCGCTACTGCTGAAACGCTACGGGCTTGATAGTACAAATAGACTATAGACTATTCCCTGGGTGGGCGATTGGTGCGCTTATCATGGTCAGTGGTCCGTGACGGTAAACCCGAAGCCCATGAGTTATGTGTAGAACTCTTAACCCAACCCGTCCGGTCACAAAGCACAGATAGTCCCTCCTGCTGTAAGACTCGAAGCGTAAAACTCAACATAAAAAATATGCTGGTCTTATCTTGAGTTCTGTGAGTTGATCAGGCTCGGTTGCAGCAGGACGGCCTCTCAGTGACGTGGAATCGGACGGTCTGGGCTGTACGGCTCCGGTTTTGCTGCCTCACCGTTGGCTGCCAATTTTCAGGGAAATTCTGTGTACAGCACCAATCGGGCCCACCGCAATGCCCCGTTGCCGGCGGTAAAGAAAAAACACCATCCACTGAGGTCTGGTATAGTTCCTCACACGGGGAGTAACTGCGCGCTTTATTATGGGGCTTTATACCCCTTATCACGTCATTAGAAGTGTGTAACTGTCTTATTGGCTCAAATCCACCGCATAACCATATATGTGATGTCCACAGCTCCGCCTGAGGCAGTGTTAGTCATAGACGTAGTTAAACAGATGTTATCTTGATAAGGAGTCTCTGGGAAAACAGCCAAGCACTCGGTCTTCTCTCGGCCTTGCAAAGCCTTGGAATAATATCTGATATGATTTTTAAGGCTACATATTAAGTTTTTTGCATTATAGCTAGAGATGAGCGAGCGTACTCGAAAAAGCACTACTCGCTCGAGTAATTTGCTTTATCCGAGTATCGCTGTGCTCGTCCCTGAAGATTCGGGTGCCGCTGCGGCTGACAGGTGAGTCGCAGCGGGGAGCGGGGCAGAGCGGGCAGGAGAGAGGGAGAGAAAGATCTCCCCTCCGTTCCTCCCCGCTCTCCCCTGCAGCTCCCCGCTCCGTGCCGGCACCCGAATCTTCAGGGACGAGCACAGCGATACTCGGATAAAGCAAATTACTCGAGCGAGTAGTGCTTTTCCGAGTACGTTCGCTCATCTCTAATTATAGCATTGCATAGAACTTGCATACAGGTGAAAAAGCATAAAAAACATATGGCTATTAGAGATGAGCGAGCACCAAAATTCTCGGGTGCTCGTTACTCGAGACGAACTTTTCGCGATGCTTGAGGGTTCATTTCGAGTAACGAACCCCATTGAAGTCAATGGGCGACTCGAGCATTTTTGTATATCGCCGATGCTCGCTAAGGTTTTCATTTGTGAAAATCTGGGCAATTCAAGAAAGTGATGGGAACGACACAGCAACGGATAGGGCAGACGAGGGGCTACATGTTGGGCAGCATCTCAAGTTCCCAGGTCCCACTATTAAGCCACAATAGCGGCAAGAGTGGGCCCCCCCCTCCCAACAATTTTTACTTCTGAAAAACCCTCATTAGCAAGGCATACCTTAGCTAAGCACCACACTACCTCCAACAAAGCACAATCACTGCCTGCATGACACTCCGCTGCCACTTCTCCTGGGTTACATGCTGCCCAACCCCCCCCCCCCCCCCCCCCCGCACGACCCAGTGTCCACAGCACACACCAAAGTGTCCCTGCGCAACCTTCAGCTGCCCTCATGCCACACGCTGGCCTCATAGCCACACCACCCTCATGTCTATTTATAAGTGCGTCTGCCATGAGGAGGAACTGCAGGCACACACTGCAGAGGGTTGGCACAGACAGGCAGTGACCCTCTTTAAAAAAGGGGGCGGGGCGACAGCCCATAATGCTGTACAGAAGCAATGAGAAATCAAATCCTGTGCCACCTCCATCAGGAGCTGCACACGTGGGCATAGCAATGGGGAACCCATGTGCCACACACTATTCATTCTGTCAAGGTGTCTGCATGCCCCAGTCAGACCGGGATTTTTTATAAAGTCACAGGCAGGTACAACTCCGCAATGGGAATTCCGTGTGCACCCACAGCATGGGTGGCTCCCTGGAACCCACCGGCGGTACATAAATGTATCCCATTGCAGTGCCCATCACAGCTGAGGTAATGTCCGATTAAATGCAGGTGGTCTTCGGCCCACACTGCATGCCCCAGTCTGACCGGGGTTTTTAATACATAGACACTGGCAGGTACAAATCCCTAATCTGAAGTCCCTGTGGACACACAGCATGGGTGGCTCCCTGGAACCCACCGGCGGTACATAAATATATCCCATTGCAGTGCCCAGCACAGCTGAGGTAACATCAGGTTTAATGCAGGTGGGCTTCGGCCCACACTGCATGCCCCAGTCAGACTGGGGTTCTTTAGAAGTGGACACATGGAGTTACAACTCTGTGTGGACCGACAGCATAGGTGGGTCCCAGGAAGCCACCATCGGTACATAAATCTATCCCATTGCACTGCCCATCACAGCTGAGGTAACGTCCGATTAAATGCAGGTGGTCTTCGGCCCACACTGCATGCCCCAGTCTGACCGGGGTTTTTAATACATAGACACTGGCAGGTACAAATCCCTAATGTGAAGTCCCTGTGGACCCACAGCATGGGTGGCTCCCTGGAACCCACCGGCGGTACATAAATATATCCCATTGCAGTGCCCAGCACAGCTGAGGTAACGTCAGCTTTAATGCAGGTGGGCGAAAAATTACTAGGATTACACTGTAGGCGAGGGCCCAAAAAATTGGTGTACCAACAGTACAAATGTACTTCAGAAAAATTGCCCATGCCCAACCAAGAGGGCGGCTGAATCCCATTAATCGCTTTGGTTAATGTGGCTTAATTTGTAACTAGGCCTGTAGGCAGCCCAGTTCAAATAAAAATTGGTTCAGGTGCAGGTTTCAACGCTTTATTGAATTGAGAATTGAAACGTATAAACATTGTTTACAAAAGTTATATGACTGAGCCTTGTGGGCCTAAGAAAAATTGCCCGTTCGGCGTGATTACGTGAGGTTTCAGGAGGAGGAGCAGGAGGAGGAGGATGAATATAATACACAGATTGATGAAGCTAAAAGGTCCCCGTTTTTTATGGTGATAGAGAACGATGCCTCCATCCGCGGGTGCAGCCTATGTATTGTTTAGGGTGCAGCCTATGTATCGCTGCTGTCGAAGAGAACTCTGGGGAAATCCAGGCTTTGTTCATCTTTATGATTGTAAGCCTGTTGGCACTGTCGGTTGACAGGCGGGTACGCTTATCCGTGATGATTCCCCCAGCCGCACTAAACACCCTCTCTGACAAGACGCTAGCCGCAGGACAAGCAAGCACCTCCAGGGCATACAGCGCGAGTTCAGGCCACGTGTCCAGCTTCGACACCCAGTAGTTGTAGGGGGCAGAGGCGTCACGGAGGACGGTCGTGCGATCGGCTACGTACTCCCTCACCATCCTTTTACAGTGCTCCCGCAGACTCAGCCTTGACTGGGGAGCGGTGACACAGTCTCGCTGGGGAGCCAGAAAGGTGTCAAAGGCCTTGGACAGTGTTCCCCTGCCTGTGCTGTACATGCTGCCTGATCTCCGCGCCTCCCCTGCTACCTGGCCCTCGGAACTGCGCCTTCTGCCACTAGCGCTGTCGGATGGGAATTTTACCATCAGTTTGTCCGCCAGGGTCCTGTGGTATAGCATCACTTTCGAACCCCTTTCCTCTTCGGGTATGAGAGTGGAAAGGTTCTCCTTATACCGTGGGTCGAGCAGTGTGTACACCCAGTAATCCATAGTGGCCAGAATGCGTGTAACGCGAGGGTCATGAGAAAGGCATCCTAACATGAAGTCAGCCATGTGTGCCACGGTACCTGTACGCAACACATGGCTGTCCTCACTCGGAAGATCACTTTCAGGATCCTCCTCAGGCCCTACACGCTGAAAGGATGACAGGCAAGCAACATGGGTACCCTCAGCAGTGGGCCAAGCTGTCTCTTCCCCCTCCTCCTCCTCCTCAACGCGCTGAGATACAGACATGAGGGTGCTCTGACTATCGAGCGACATACTGTCTTCCCCGCCTCCGTTTCCGAGCGCAAAGCGTCTGCCTTTATGCTTTGCAGGGAACTTCTCAAGAGGCATAGCAGAGGAATGGTGACGCTAATGATTGCAGCATCGCCGCTCACCATCTGGGTAGACTCCTCAGTTTCCAAGGACCTGGCAGATGTCTGCCAACCAGGCCCACTCTTTTGTAAAGAATTGAGGAGGCTGACTCCCACTGCGTCGCCCATGTTGGAGTTGGTATTCCACTATAGCTCTACGCTGCTCATTGAGCGTGGCCAACATGTGGAGCATAGAGTTCCACCGTGTGGGCACGTCGCACAGCAGTCGGTGCACTGGCAGATTAAATCGATGTTGCAGGGTGGCAGCGTCCGTCTTGGACTTGCGGAAATGTGCGCAGAGCCGGCGCACCTTTCCGAGCAGGTCTGACAAGCGTGGGTAGCTTTTCAGAAAGCGCTGAACCACCAAATTAAAGACGTGGGCCAGGCATGGCACATGCGTGAGGCTGCCGAGCTGCAGAGCCGCCACCAGGTTACGGCCGTTGTCACACACGACCATGCCCGGTTGGAGGTTCAGCGGCGCAAGCCAGCGGTCGGTCTGCTCTGTCAGACCCTGCAGTTCGTGGGCCGTGTGCCTCTTCTCTCCTAAGCTGAGTAGTTTCAGCACGGCCTGCTGACGCTTGGCCACCGCTGTGCTGCCACGCCGCGCGACACCGACTGCTGGCGACGTGCTGCTGTTGACACATCTTGATTGCGAGACAGAGGTTGCGTAGGAGGAGGAGGAGGGTGGTTTAGTGGAGGAAGCATACACCGCCGCAGATACCACCACCGAGCTGGGGCCCGCAATTCTGGGGGTGGGTAGGACGTGAGCGGTCCCAGGCTCTGACTCTGTCCCAGCCTCCACTAAATTCACCCAATGTGCCGTCAGGGAGATATAGTGGCCCTGACCGCCTGTGCTTGTCCACGTGTCCGTTGTTAAGTGGACCTTGCCAGTAACCGCGTTGGTGAGGGCGCGTACAATGTTGCGGGAGACGTGGTCGTGCAGGGCTGGGACGGCACATCGGGAAAAGTAGTGGCGACTGGGAACAGAGTAGCGCGGGGCCGCCGCCGCCATCATGCTTTTGAAAGCCTCCCTTTCCACAAGCCTATACGGCAGCATCTCCAGATTGATCAATTTGGCTATGTGCACGTTTAACGCTTGAGCGTGCGGGTGCGTGGCTGCGTACTTGCGCTTGCGCTCAAACACTTGCACTAGCGACGGCTGGACGGTGCGCTGAGAGACATTGGTGGATGGGGCCGAGGACAGCAGAGGTGAGGGTGTGGGTGCAGGCTGGGAGATGGTCGTGCCTGTGTCCTGAGAGGGGGGTTGGATCTCAGTGGCAGGTTGGGGCACAGGGGGAGAGGCAGTGGTACAAACCGGAGGCAGTGAACGGCCTTCATCCCACCTTGTGGGGTGCTTGGCCATCATATTCCTGCGCATGCTGGTGGTGGTGAGGCTGGTGGTGGTGGCTCCACGGCTGATCTTGGCACGACAAACCTTGCACACCACAGTTCGTCAGTCGTCTGCACTCTCAGTGAAAAACTGCCACACCTTTGAGCACCTCGGCCTCTGCAGGGTGGCATGGCGCGAGGGGGCGCTTTGGGAAACAGTTGGTGGATTATTCGGTCTGGCCCTGCCTCTACACCTGGCCACCGCACTGCCTCTTCCAACCTGCCCTGCTGCTGCACTTGCCTCCCCCTCTGAAGACCTGTCCTCAGTAGGCTTAGCAAACCAGGTGGGGTCAGTCACCTCATCGTCCTGCTGCTCTTCCTCCGAATCCTCTGTGCGCTCCTCCCTCGGACTTACTGCAATTACTACTACCTGAGTGATAGACAACTGTGTCTCATCGTCGTCATCCTCCTCATCCACTGAAAGCTCTTGAGACAGTTGCCGGAAGTCCCCAGCCTCATCCCCCGGACCCCCGGGAACTTTCCAAAGGTTGGGCATCGGTCATGACAAACTCCTCCAGTGCGAGAGGAACCATTGCTGCCCGTTCTGGGCAAGGGCCCGGGAGCAGTTCCTGGGAGTCTGCCTGCTCCTCAGAATGTGTCATTGTAATGGAGTGAGGAGGCTGGGAGGAATGAGGAGCAGCAGACAGAGGATTCAGAGTTGCAGCAGTGGACGGCGTAGAACTCTGGGTGGTCGATAGATTGCTGGATGCACTTTCTGCCATCCACGACAGGACCTGCTCACACTGCTCATTTTCTAATAAAGGTCTACCTCGTGGACCCATGTATTGTGAGATTAATCTGGGGACGCCAGAAACGTGCCTCTCTCCTAATCCCGCAGCAGTTGGCTGCGATACACCTGGACCAGGAGCTCGGCCTGCGCCCACACCCTGACTTGGGCCTCCGCGTCCTCGCCCGCGTCCTCTAGGCCTACCCCTACCCCTCAGCATGGTGTATTACCAGTAGTGCAGAAACAGAACGCTGTAATTAAATGTGCCGCTTATTGGCCTGTGGTTGGAGGCTGACTTCGCTTACGGAACGCACAGCAGAGCCAGGAAAGAATTTTGTGCAAGCCTGTAGTGAGACGTAGGTGCGTATGACTGAGCTAGTGGAATTCACAGCACAGAAGCAGTCAAGTGTCCAAAGGCCACTAGTAGGCCTTAAGTATTTTGCTTCTATTTTTTTAAAAGCTGAGCTGAGACAGCAGACAGATACTGTAGGCAGCGTATATATGTATACTGTTTCCCTCTGGACGGGATGACGGCGGTGATGTAACGGGCAACGCAGAGCCAGGAAAGAATTTTGCGCAAGCCTGCTGTAACACTTAGCTGCGTAATAATTAGGACTACTACCCCCAGCAGAGACGCAGTACACTCAAGACGATCACAGGCAGCCCAAAGATAGTATTTTTCCCAAATTTGTTTGAAAAAGCCCACTGCCTATATAGACAGTATATCTCTTTCCCTGCCTCACCAGTACTGGCCCTATACTATGTACAAGGACTGCAGACTGAGGACGCAATGCTCTGCACGCCCGATATACAAAAAATAAAATAAAATGTGCAACACTGCTCACAACAGCCTTAACAGTACTGCACATGGTCAGATGTGGCCCTAAGAAGGACCGTTGGGGTTCTTCAAGCCTAAAATAACTCCTAACGCTCTCCCTAGAGCAGCAGCAGCAGCATCAGCAGCACTGTCCCTGATCTCTGTCAGAATGCATCTGTGGCGAGCCGCGGGCGGGGCAGATTTAAATACTCGGGTGACACCTGATCTCCCCAGCCACTCACTGCAGGGGGGTGGTATAGGGCTGGAACGTGACAGGAGGAAGTTGTAATGCCTTCCCTGTCTTTCTATTGGCCAGAAAAGCGCAGTCTCAGAGATGAAAGTGAAAGTAACTCGAACATCGCGTAGTGCTCGTCTCGAGTAACGAGCATCTCGAACACCCTAATACTCGAACGAGCATCAAGCTCAGACGAGTACGCTCGCTCATCTCTAATGGCTATATATCTATATATATATAAAGCTGAAAGCCCTCACTGACTCAGTGACTGACTGACTGACTGACTCGCCAAAAGTTCTCCAACTTCCCGATTGTAGTAGAAACATGAATTTTGGCAGAAGCATAGATTATCTCCAAAATAGGAAAAGTTAATAGGTCCAAACTCGATTATTCGATTCTATACGCAAAAGAATTAGCGTCCAAATTTTACGTACGTAATCTAAATCTCTCACTTCCCAATGTCATAGAAACTTAAAATTTGGCACGGGCATTGATTATGTCATAAATAGGAAAAGATATTGGGTCCCAACTCCATTATTTAATTCTAAGCGCAAAAGAATTAGCGTCCAAATTTTACGTACGGAATGCATTTTTCTCACTTTCCGGTGTCATAGAAACGTGAAATTTGGCACGAGCATTGATTATATGATAAATAGGAAAAGCTAATGGGTCCCAACTCGATTATTCAATTCCATGCGCAAAAGAATTAGCGTCCAAATTTTACGTACGGAATGTATTTTTCTCACTTTCCGGTGTCCTAGAACCGTGAAATTTGGCACGAGCATTGATTATGTCATAAATAGGAAAAGCTAATGGGTCCCAACTCGATTATTCAATTCCATGCGCAAAAGAATTAGCGTCCAAATTCTACGTACGGAATCTAATTCTCTCACTTCCCGGTGTTATAGAAACTCAAAATTTGGCAGAAGCATTGATTATGTCATAAATAGGAAAAGCTAATGGGTCCCAACTAGATTATTCAATTCTATTCGCAAAAGAATTAGCGTCCAAATTTTACGTACGGAATGTAATTTTCTCACATAGAAACTTAAAATTTGGCACGGGCATTGAATATTTCATAAATAGGAAAATTAATGGGCCCCAACTCGATTATTCAATTCTATGCGCAAAAGAATTAGCGTCCAAATTTTACGTGCAGAATGTAATTTTCTCACTTTCCGGTGTCATAGAAACGGGAAATTTGGCATGAGCATTGATTATGTGATAAATAGGAAAAGCTAATGGGCCCCAACTCGATTATTCAATTCTATGCGCAAAAGAATTAGCGTCCAAATTTTACGTACGGAATCTAATTTTCTCACTTTCCGGTGTCATAGAACCGTGAAATTTGGCACGTGCATTGATTATGTCATAAATAGGAAAAGTTCATAGGTCCCAACTCGATTATTCAATTCTAGCGCAAAAGAATTGGCGTCGAAATTTTATATGCGGAATATAATTTTTTCACCTTCCGGTGTCATAGAAACGGGAAATTTGGCAGGAGCATTGATTTATGTCATAAATAGGAAAAGCTAATGGGTCCTAACTCCATTATTCAATTCTAAGCGCAAAAGAATTAGTGCCCAAATTTTATGTACGTAATCTAATTCTCTCACTTCCTGATGTCATTTTATATAAAGGAAACGTCGCATGGTTGGCTCCACGTGGTGTTTCCTGGGTAACGCAGAGAACTATGCAAAATGGTGACCATATTTTTTTCCTCGGTATCTCTAAAGTAACCACAACTCCATAAGATTTTCCGTGTGAACACCAGATAAATACCAGTACCAAATTAACTCGGGCGAAGCCGGGTATATCAGCTAGTACGTACATTCACACGTACACACGCACGCACGAAGAAAAAAAATCTAAAAAGTGATTCCTATATGAAAATATTCAATGTGGCACTCCAGAAGGATGTGTTACCAGAAGAAATGAAGGCATACTTTAGTGTCATAATGAACATGGTTCTGAATTTAAATCTGCAATTATACTATTTTACTGATAAACGGTTAGACCACACGCCATTCTTCATGAATGTTTTCTCACATCTACAAATGGTGGAAAAAATTGTTCTTCTGGTTAATGGAAGTTGCAGTTGTGAACAGCTAAATACTTACTCCACAGATAAGGAAAAGGGCCAAAAAAATCATCACTCAGCTTGTGGGAAATGTGAGGAACAGAAATACGAGAAAGAGGAGAAGACCATCAACTTTGGAGGCTGAGGAAAGACCAAATGGGAAGATGTATTTTCTAATACAAAAACGAAAAAAAAAAAATCCACAAGCTATTGTAGGGTTTGCAGCAGAAGAAAGGAGAGAAACCAATTTCTACTGTCATATAAGCAGTAGGAAGGCTGGACCTCCTCCTGGAGATTGTTTGTAAAAGTACCACACACAAAAATGATTAACCACATTAAACAAAACACTTTTCTTAATGGGGTTTTTTTTGCATTTTTTTTTTAATCATTTGAGTTCATTTTTATGTGTTTCTGTTGAGTTATTCTCAGTAATACTAAAATAAATAAGAGCTGGGGAAAGGGGGGCTGGCAGGGAAATTGAATTGGAAAAGGTTAAAATCCTAGGCAGACCTACTGTTATGTTACATAGCATGTATTTTCCTACTGCTCCCTCTAGTGGAATTATTGGGGAAGTGTATTGGACACATTAAAGTTGACCAGGATAATTTTCCTTTTTTTAAAAAAACAGACCTACATTAAACCAATATCCACATTCCATTACATGCAATAAACATATAAAAGTGTACTAAACATGGATTAAAAAAGGTAACGTTAAAATTATTAACCCATAAAAATCTACTAAGAGGTATTTAAGTCATTAAAATTTATAATCCATACATAATAGGATACATATCTGCTAAACGTTAGTACAGTGGTTGTCTGCCTACTGGAACACTACTGACCATACTCAGCTTAAAGTCTTGTGTCAAGTTTCCAAGACTAGAAATCTTGGAGCAGTTCCATCGAGAGTCTTCATAGTTGAAATTGGTGGTACTCGATGCTCACAGTGCTTAATACAATCTTTTATTTTAAAAAAGTAATTCACACAAGTACAAACATATCAGTGGATAAAGGGCACCAGGTTGCATGTGCTGTCGATCAACTACTGTACATGGGGATAGAGAAGTGTGGCTGTCCAGCCAGGGATGAGAACTTCCAATCTGAGTGAGGAGGGAACCACTCATTAGCGCAGAAGGCCCAATGACCACAGAGCGCAGCTGTATTAAAAGGGTTTTCCAGGCAGCCCCTCTTGGGTGCAACTTGGACACTTGGCAACTGTGATGGCAGCCTTATTGTTGGCTGACATATGGTGGATGTTTAGCATATGTTCTACCTTTAGGCCGCCTACACACAAACAAGTTGGATTCCGCTTGTGGGAGCCTGTAGTGGAATCCGACCCTATGCCCTGCCGGTGGCCCGACTTTTGTCTTCTTCTGTACTGCGGATGGCTGCAGCGAGCAGCCGTCAGACATGCACAGTACAGATTATTATTATTTTAAATACTTTTATTTCCCCCAGCACCTTTGCTAGACGATGACACCAAATCCGTGACCAATCCGTGATGTCAATTGCAGAGACTGCGGGTCAAGACAGCTTCCATTGACTTCAATGGAAGCCGTTCGTGTAAACACCTCACAAAAAAAGAGCATGTTGCACATTTTTCCTTCACTCGCGGAAAGCACAATTTGTTTCCGCGAGGGTGCAGGAAGCGTTTTCTCATAGCACACTATGAACATTATTTGCTGTGGATCTGGAAGCTAACCGCCAATTCCACAATGCAAATTGTTTTGTGTGCAGGTGGCCATAGGGCTTATTCACACGAGCGTATATTGGTCGGGTTTACACGTCCGGCCGATATACGCTTCCATCTGAGCAGTCGCCCCCCCACCCCCCCCCACCCCACACACACACACACACACACACACACAAAAAACTTCCTTTCCACTCACGGATTCTCTGCCTCTCTCCTCCACTCCAGCGTTTGCAATGGGAGCAGGCGGGACAGGTGTGGAGCTAAGCTCAACTCTGTCCCGCCCATTCCCATTGCTGGCTATGGACAAGGCTGTGGGAGCTCAGCTCCACTCTGCCCCACCCACTACCATTGCAAACCACAGGAGAGGAAGAGAGAGGCGGAAAGCCAGTGAGGTAGCTGTGTGAGTGGGGGGGGTAATTGCTTAGCTGGAAGTGTATATCAGCCGGTCGTAAAAACGCCGGCTGATATACGCTCGTCTAAATGAGCCCTTAGTGTGATGTTCAGGAGAGACCGACAACAACTGTCCCTCAGTAATCTATTGTAACAGAAATAGTGCTCTTATATATTAATACATGAGAAAACGTTATCATTTGCTTTTGTTAATGAATAAATACAACCTGTAAAAATTACCCACTGAATCTGATATCTCTTTAGTCTTTTCTTCTCTTTTTTAACACTACAGTCAATGACACAATGAATCACCACAGATTTCATCTTATTAGATTTTCATTTCATAGTTAAGCCTATTGTTCCACTCAATTCACCGATATTGGAAAAATAATACGAAAAATAACTTTATAAATGAAAACTCCCTTTATGGTTTATTTGGCAAAACCTTTGTATTTATTGCACCAGTTTTCTAATTTATTTTAATATTTTCTTTTTAAAAGTGCATCTGATAGAAGTCAATATGAAGTGCCACTGAATGCATTTGCTCTCTACTAAAGCATAAAAATCCCATCATACAGCCCAAAGTAGATTATGTCCTCATAGAGGCATCACGAGGAGTACAAATGCCACTGCAGTCCAAACATTTTAATATTATAAAAATAATACAGTCATGTCTATTAACAGATCTAAGAAAAACACTACTATCACTTGTAGAAGAGTGTTAGCCTTCCTTTCAGCACGATGGTCTTCGGCAATAAATTAGTCACTGAATGTATGATGATGTGAGCTACATGAGGGTGTGGGGTTCTGGTTTTGTAGAAATGTCTAAGGTGAGCAACACTGATCAGATTCATGCACCATTAAATCGTCCTTGACAGGTAGAAAAGCATTGGCAACGTCTGTACATCCTTGCACCTAAATTCCAGTATCAGTCATTAGAGTGATATCCTAAAGTCGGTCAGATATTCTTCTGCATGTAAACTCACGGCCATGTAACATGCTGGATCTTCTTCTTTGCTTCTGTAGGTTTCCCATCATTCTGAAAGAGTAAGTGAAATTCTTAGGACGAAGGCAAACAGGGAATGTATATGAAACGCATGGGATTTTAATCATTAGGACTGACCTGCTCTTTTGACCCCTGTTTCACTGAGAGCTTTTCCACCACATTTGTGTTTACTCCACCTCTTGCCCTGCTCTGGGTAGTTTTGGGAGGCAGCTGGTAACTGCAGCTGAGTGGCTTAAACCCCTGACCTATGTAACCTTGTTGCTTGGGCAAATGTTCACTTCTGCCTGGCAGCATCTGTGTCATATTACCTCCAGTTAAGTTATATGGGCTTATAAATCATATTACTATAAGACATGTAGAGACCAATTTTAAGGCATGCATTTCCATATTTTTGTCCAACCCCTGTATATCTATGAGGTATGTGATGTCCTGACCAGGAGAGAAGCTGACCGCTGATGACAACGTCCAGCCTGTTGCACTGGACAGCAGGCTGGATGACCAGCTGATAGACGCAGGTCTGCCGCTCAGGACCCCTGCCCATCAACCAAGGGGAGATGACCCCCTCAAATATTTTTACATATTTTCCATTAGTTTTTTCTGTCTGAAGAAAAAAAATAAAAATTTGCATAAAATTTGAATTTGAAAATTGCCGCGGCATCGGCAGCATCACGTCCTGCACATGCGTGATGGCAGGACACGCACCGCAGATCCGGACAGGTGAGTATAGGGTCTCTGGCCAGCACCGGGTCCCATTCCGCTGCGAGATTTTGCAGTCGGAATCCGACCTGGCGGTGGGCATGAGGCCCAAGACTCTTTTTTCTTTGAAGGACAAGTTGGTAGTTTTCAATGGCATCTTTTAACATGATGTATTGGAAAACGTTAACAAACTTTTTGCCAATTTTTTTCTTTTGGTGGAGTTGCTTTTATTGCAGTAAAAATGACATCTTATCTTTATTGTGTGGTTCAGCATGATTACGGCCATACTAAATTTATGTGGTACCACTTATAAAAATACCTTTAAAATAAAAATTGTTATCTGTTGCCATTTTTGGCCCCCATAACTTTTTTCACATTTTCTTCTTGTCGAGTGACCTCTTGCGAGGTGATCTGTAGTTTTTATTGATCTCCTTTTGGAATACTTATGACCTTTTGATCAATTTTTATTCAATTTTTTTCCTTGGAGTCAGGGTAACCCCCAAAAAATCTTGTCGTTGTGTATTTATTTATTTATTTATTTTTATGGCATTTGCTGTTTGGGATTAATAATGTAATATATTACTATGGCCACCTGCAGCCATCCGGGTTGGATTCCGCTGCAACAATTCTCGCAGCGGGATGCGAACCCGTGCCCATGCAGAGGCCTGCGACTCACCCTCTCCCGGCGTCTTCCGTCTCTGCGCAGAACTGGCCCGTCACTACTGACATTTCTGTACTTCACCCGCACAGAAAAAGAACATGCCGCGATTTGTTTTCCGCGTGCGTTTTCATGCAGACAAATCGCGATTGTGTTCATAGGATTGCATTTTGCAATGCAATCCTATGCAGGTGGGCACAGGCGGAAATTCTGCGGAAAATCCCACTGCAGAATTTCCACCCGTGTGCAGGGGGCCCAAACTGTACTCTTACATTTGCAGTGACAACATTTTTTTATTTTTTAATATGCTTACTAAGAAAGGGGGAGGGGGGGGGGGGGGGGTTAGACTTTAAACTATAGTACTGCATTATACAATGTTCTAATCAGTTTACTATTAAGAGGAGCCACAGGCTCGTGTTACATCTGGCCCCCCTAATGCGAATTAAGGCATTTAAATACCGCTGTCAGATTTACCTACAGACTCAAGTTGCAAGCCTAAATATGGTACAAACTCCAAGCCTAGGCAGGGGCCACTGACAGTTAAATTGTGAAGCATGTCAGACCAAATTAGATTGCAATCCCAGGCAACCTGGTACAGAGCAACAGAAATAACAATTCCTAGAAAGAAGTCCACTAATAAGGCTCAGAACAATCTCAAGAAAATAGAGAGCGCAACAGTCAGCCCTGATGGTGGACTGATGGTTACTCAGTATGTTATTTGCAACATGGGTCTGTAGGCATATTTGATCTTGAGTGATTTTATCTATCTGTTCTACTAGGGATCTTCTAGTTCCAATAAATCTGTATATTTCTTGAGGAATTAGGAGCATCCTAAAGAAACAAGACCAATGAAAAAAATAGAAGGCTTGACTTATTTACAAAAAAAAAAAAAAAGTTTAACATTTTTTGAGCCAAAGAATTTGCCACAATGTGGTACATGCCCTGTGCCAAAATATGGTTTCTACTATTGCTGTATTTACATGGGCGAGTGCAATATAGGTTTAATAAAATAGGACAGTGTGCAGATTTGAAAAAATGCAGTATTGGTGTGAGTGGGGGGGGGGGGGGGGGGGGGGAAGAGGGAAAAAAAAACAAAAAAAAAAACACTCCTGTAAATTAACGTTCTATTCATGAGCGAGTTCTGTCCGTCTCGCAACACAGAACTTGCGTGTGAAAAATCACACATTTAAGTACAGTTTAAAGCCAGATGCTGGCGTTTTCAGTTGTAATTCCCAATTTATCTAATGCATATGGCTGTTAATAGACGCCTGCGGGATACGTACCGTGACATCCGAGTCTTCCTTTGGAGCGGCCCTTTTTATTTTGATGATACTTCCACTGATTGGTGACTGTGCGTTTACTTTCACTGTTGCTGTATAGGATCCTGGTCCAGTGGTCAAATATTCATGGTTTCCAGTAGAGAGCTTGGTTTCTTTGCAGGCAATTGAGCTATTATGGTGGGACACCGGACTGGTCGGCACGGCTCCTGATTTTACCAGTATGCTACTCTTTTCTGTACATGACTGATGAAGCCGCTGAGCTGCATCTCCATTTTCTGTCTTTTTCACCTTTATACTTGTGCTGGTGGAGGCCCCATCAAATACTATAAGTGGGCGTTTTCTGATATTCTCAGCACTGTAACAGAAATACTATCTATAGTCAGTCTGTGTACCTGTACATTTACTGCAAGCAGATTGATTAGGCTGCATTGTGCTGATATAATAAGTCTGCAGGAAGACCAAAGCTAACCTAGCAGAAGAGCCCCAAAACAAAGAAAAATGAATAAATGCTGTCTCTAGACCTAGGGGAGTGATCATATAGACAGCCCACCACCGCATCAGGTTGTCTCACCACCGATATGCTGCAAAAAGTGGCATCAGATGTTCAAGAAACCATGATGCCACTTTTGCTTTACTTTTCACCCATTATAGGGTTTTCTTAGGACAGAACTTCATAACATAGCGCTACTATACGTCAAGAGTCTCCAACTGGTAGGAAGGGGGGACAGGGTGGAAACAGTGTGACACCAATGATTGCTAGAATAAAGTGGTAGGTGCGGTAAAAAAGTAGCATGGAAATCACTGGTCAAACAGCAGAGATAGAAAAAGGAGCAGCATCCAACAATGTTAAACTGAAGATATCAAATGTATAGCAGACACAGCTTGTATGTCTCAAAGTATGGTATCTTTTATTCCCACACACCAATATGCAGCGACGTTTCGACTCACACAAAACAGAGTCTTTCTCAAGCAGCTTGAGTCGAAACGTCGCTGCATATTGGTGTGTGGGAATAAAAGATACCATACTTTGAGACATACAAGCTGTGTCTACTATACATTTGATATCTTCAGTTTAACATCGTTGGATGCTGCTCCTTTTTCTATCTCTGCACTTCTGGATTTACTGGGGACGCCAGTCCAGTCCTCACAGGAAGCTTGCATCATTGCGTTCCTACTGAAACAGAACCCCTCCTGAGCAGGATCTGTTGGTGAGTGCTGCTGCCTAAACACATTTGTTTGCAATTAACTGGTCAAACAACACATGGAATATTGCATACAGTTTTGGGCAATGGTACTCAAGGAGTTATTAGAGCTTGAGCGGGTTCAGTGGCAGGCAAAAAGAATAAATAAAAGGATTGAGTGGACTACAAAACCCAGAGAGATGATCAAAATTGGGGTTAGTTTAGAGAAGAAAAAAAAATAGATGTTGGGGTGACCTAATAACTGTATAAATATAGTAGGGGACAATACAGAGATCTCTCCCATCATCTATTTATACCCAGGACTGTGACTGTAAGAAGGGGGCATCCTCCACGTCTAGAGGAAAGAAATGTTGGTGTAAAAACCTAGAAGGTTTTTTACTGTAAGGGCAGTGAGACTATGAAAAACTCTCTGCCTGAGGATGTGGTGATGGGGAACTCACTAAAACAGTACAAGAGGGGCCTGGATGTCTTTCTTGAGTGATACAATATTATATATTAATTACTCCAGAAGGGTTGATCCAGGGATTATTCTGATTGCCAGATTTGATTTTTTTCCCTAAAATGAAGATAATTGGCTTCTACCTCTTGGGGGTTCTTGCTTTCCTCTGGATCAACATTGTAGGATAATGGTCTGAACTGGATGGATAGTCTTTTTTTCAGCCTTACACAGTATATTACTAACTCAGTCTTCCGTCAGCTACATGTGGTCTGCCAATTATAGTCAATGGTAGACAAACAAAAAGCCAAGCAGAACTTCCAGGTGATAAATTGTCACAGCATTACCTTGCTCTAGCAACAGGCGTCAATCACAGCAGTCAGACCCCCCCCCCCCCCCCCCCCGACAAAATAGCAGTGCCTGTAGCTCTACCCCTGTGCTTAGTGACCACACTAACAGATAATACATTACAGTATGAGCACTTACCTTTTCTCAATAACCTTCACTTATAAACTATTGATACTTGGGTGACGGGTCTAACAGCGAACATAGAAGTGGAATGACAATGAGAATATATGAAATACTGAAACAGCAATCTGAATTTCACCTAAATCTTCCAACAGAGAAATAAAAGCTTTATTCCAATTGACCTATAGGCATGTTTATTTATAACACACACACACGGCAGCAGGAATCTTACCACTTATTGTGTAGTTCTCCAAGATTCCTTACTCCTCTCCTGCTTTCCATCAGCTTACCCCATCGGCTCTTGGGTAATTGTCTTTGGGGAAGGGGCATAGCATGCTGGACAAAAATCTCTGTTAACTGCTCTTTGTCATTTACGGCATCTTTGACTACAATGTTTTTCTGAAACAAAAATATAATAAAACACTCGTTGCAGATTGTTTCAGACTGACAGAAACATACAGATTTCAGAACATAAAAGCAACATTATTACATAAGTGACAACATGAAGAAATATACTGCAGCTGCCTGGAAACCAGCATTTGATCCACAGACAGCAGTTATCACTCCTCCTTTCTCTATGAGAATTGGGTCTTCCCATGACAATGTAATAGCAATCCCAAGAATGGAAGAGCAGAACCCCGCAGGAGCAACTCTGTTCAAGTGAATAGGACCGCACAGCAGGCGTTCAGGACTGTCAACGTGAAGAGATATCCGTGCTAAACTAACAATGTGGTCCATTAATACTGAGAATCATTGGGGGTCCTAGTAGTCAGACCCTCACTGATCGATATGTGATGGCAAATGCTACCAATATACAATCACCGTATAACTGCATAAAAAACTAATTATAATTGACTACTTGCAGTTTTCCTAGAAGACTATGTAGTCACAGTTACTGCAGACAGAGCATGCTGTGGGGTCCTATAATAGTAGAAGAAAACCATGGTCTACTATACTCATGTGGCATTGTTATGAGTGACACATTATCACATCCAGATGTCACCCATTGTGCTGCTGGTAGGAAGGTTTTGAACAGGATCACTTAACTTCCCCCTCTGTAAGCCCACATTATTTTCCCTGCAGAAGGTATCTACAGAATTTCTCTTGGCTGCTCTGCTGAGAACAGAGGATCACTATGCAGAGACCTGGTTGAGAGGAGAATGACTGAGCATGTGGGCCCACTGGCACTCAACTCATTCAGTGGTCATGGATATTGATATACACTTTGAACACCAGGTGACGCCATACTGTGTCCTTAAGCAAGTGGGACAAAGTTCTGTCTCGGGACTGGAGAGGGAGCATATAAACTGCAAATGGTCTTCCTTGCTGTTCCTTCGTTCTGCACCTCCTTTCTGGCTGGCAATCTTTGGACTTCCCAATCAGCAGTAGCATTAACTAAGGAATGCACTATATCTGCCTTGATTGGCCAGCACAGATCCTGTGATCAGTGCTGGCCAATCATAGATCACTGCACAGTGTATTTAAAAAATGGTGGCACCATCTTGACCATTGAATAACAGGGCCCTAAAGTAGCAGAATAGCAGAGCAGTTCCCCTACAGGTCCTGGGAAAACTTTTGTCCCAAAATCAGGAAGGCTGCTTTAATCCTTTCCAATCCAATTTCCCTGCCCCCGCACACTGCCCAGCTCTTATTTATCTTGTGTGGGGAAGTGTGTTGTGGTTTCCTTGGAATTATTCAACAGAAACAGATAAAAACGATCCGGCACGATGATTTTATTGCAATTTTTTTCCAATGAACCGTTAGTTATATATAACACTATGCAGGAGAGAGGTCCGGCCTCGCAGCGCTCCTCTGCATAGTATGATATACATGAAAAGAACTCTGACATGGCAGTTGTCTTCTGCATAGTGTTCGGCCACTCCCACACGTGTTCAGAAAGCGCCACTCGAAATCGCAGCATTTTTACCGCAATTTTGAGCCCCATTTTTGAACGTGTTTGACAGCCCTTTTTAACACACCCCGTTATTCTGAAGGGTGATGAGGTGCATTAAAAAGTGCTAAAATGCGCAAAAATAGAACAGACAGCACTCAAAAATCGTGACATTACAAACGCATCGTTCCAGCACAGGTCTGAGAAACACCATTAAAATCAATGGGAGTGTTGTACCGCGGCGCACGGGACGCCACGATAATCACGGTAAAAAGCGTGAGGGAGTGGCCTTAAAAGCATGTATCGGACCTCAGCTGACAGCGGAGCTATGCGGGAAAATCTCAGTGTCAGACAAGGTCGAATACTGGACTGGAAAGGGTTAAAGGGATATTCCGACCTCGGCCTTTTATCATGGAGATGGGGAATCCCTGCCCTCCGCTTCCGACAGCCTGTGGTAACAGCCCGGAACTGTCTGTAGCTCTACTGAAATCAATGCTGGCTATGGAAGCTGCGGCCCAGTAACTATAGCAGCCATCTCCAAGCTCACCTATGAAACCCCCTTTAATTGGATGGTTTTTGGGTTAATGTTTTTGCAATAGTTTAACACTTTTTTGGGGTTTGCCTTCTGCAGCCGGCATGTAGTCAGCACAGCAGCCAGCCTGTGGCCAGTACTAGGAGTGTGATGGGTCACCTCTAGGGTCAGAGATACCGCATGCATGACAGCCAAGACTGCTGCGCGACCACACACCGCGGTTACAGCCTCATAACACCGCCAGCTGCTCCTCCATCATAGAGAGGAGCCCCACACGCCCCCTGCAGGCCGTCGCCCCCACACGGCTCTCACCTGCTCCAGTGACAGCAGCAGGAAATCTCTGGAGAGCAGCTCTGGGTGCAGGAGAAAGTCACAGTCCTGCCCCCCGCACCTACCAGCGGCAGAGGCAGCAGCCATTATTTACCTTCCCAGTGAACCTGGCGGCTCCCGGACGTGACGTCAGCGGGTCTGCGACTGCTAGCCTCCTCCAGGCGCTCTGATGACGTAAGTCACATAACTGGAAGGGGAGGGGCCTATGGAGAGTACATAGATATATGCGTACAGGCCGGTAGTGAAGACCCGTGTAGTACACGTGCTGGCTCCTTGCCTGCCCTATCAGGTTTTCAGGCTGCGTTTGTTAAAGGGGTGGCCTTACGTGTCTGCCGCATCCACAGCGCAGGTGATGGGTACTTGCTGCCCGCCGGCCTCCCTTAGAAGGGTCACAATGGACTCCTGCAGGTGTTAGTGTAGAGGAGTGCTCCCAGCTCCACTCCTCCAGCATGTCAGGTTTTCAGGATATGCATCACCTTTGCCATACTGAGAGAAACCTGCCCTGTTGGGGAGCGCTGCTGTAGAGGGCTGCACACCACATCACCATTCATTCTCTACCTGCCACTTGCAGCCATCGGGGGACCACCAGCCTGGAGATGAATGTGGCTCCCACCTCTCTATCAGACCTCTGTGCTATATGCCATAAATAGATGGAAGCAATCCGAGCGCTGTAAATATACGGTCCATGGTCCTGGACTTTAAACTAAACTTATGGCAGCCTCCATGTAGTGGTCAGTGCTTGTAACTGCAGGCATGTCTCTCACTGAAATCAACGGGAGCATTGCCTGCAGCAGGGTTCATACGTGTCATGGAAATCCTGGAAATGTCATGGCCTTTTCTGATTTGTCATGGAATTTTTTTGGAGTCTTGCTTAAGAGTCGAATCGGTGCTCTTTTCACCCGTATCAATAAGATGATATTTTTTCTGGTATTTGTTAATTGACTGTAGTTCATGAGCTAAGGATAGGAGGACTGTTGGGGGATCGACAGAATCGAAGAAGCTGGTTTGTCAAAATATTCCAAGTTGTTTTCTATTTGAGAGTAAAGTCTGTTTAGAAAAAAAAAACTTTTGGCAAACACTAGCTCACCTAAACATTACAATTTTTTTTAAAGTGTCCCTTGTAAAACTGTTTCAAAGTGTATATACCGTATATTTAATACACTCTTATGCCGGAGTCACTGTTTCAAGCCGCTAAGGCTTCATTCACATGAACGTATATCTGCCCATCTGATGCATTGGTTTACAATGCATCAGTTCAGATAGGTGTATTCCCGTGGCGTAAAAGCTGGCCAGAAAAGATAGTTTGGGAACTATCTTCTGGCTGGACTACAGCAATGTCTCCCATAGACTCCTATGGGATCTGCCGAAGAAGGGAGATGGGAGGGAATTTAGCAGCATGTCCGCTAAACTCCCACCGTCTTCCATTTTCCTCTCCGCCCTTTGCTGGCTGTTTGCAATGGGAGGGGGCGGGAGCTGGTGTGCTAAGCTCCCATTCCACACCCCTCCTGTTGGTGGCAGCCGAGAGGGGGTGGGAGCTTGGCACACTAGCTCCTGCCCCCTACCCTTTGCCAAGAGCTATCAAGCTAAACTGCCTCCCCTGCCTGATGGTATCCTGCACTTGGCGTATACTCACTGCACCCGGGCCGTTTAAATGGGCGCACAAACGGGAGATTTGTGCGTCCGTTCATGCGATTCTTTTTTCGGTCGCACTGTAGCCGTGACACACCGACTGAAGATCGCCTACGCCCGTGTAAAAGAGCCCTAAAAGCTGTGAACTTGACAGTCTCTTAACTCTTTATCTGTTGCAGGTGTAATCTCTGTGTTTGTATCTGATCTGTTGATTAAAAGAAAATCGTGCACGCTCCAAGAAAAGGCCCATTTAGACGCAACGATCATCGCTCAAAATTCTTTAAAAGTGTCGCAATTGAGCGATTATCGTTACATGTAAATGCGCGCCCATCGTGCACTTTTCGTAAGTCATTCGTTTATCTTTGTCTTTCAGTTCGCTTACAATCTAGAGTTTGGTAGTTCGCTTATCGCTTGGTTTGAATGAAAACCGTTCAGTCGATTTTTACCTCATTTTTTTACCTTCACTGATGCACATGCCATTCAAACTATCGTTCAATTATCGTTTATCGCCCATTTTCCAGAGATAATCATTACGGTTAAACGGTCGTCTTTAAAAACAAAAGCATTGATCATTTCCAACACTTGTAACGAATTTTGAGCTATGATCGTTGCGTCTAAATGGACCTAAAGGCCCAGTGTCCACGGGCGGGATGGAATATCGAAACGATATTCCGCTGTGAGAGAGCACTAATGTCACCGCGATTTTCTGCGTGATTTTCCGCGATGAATCTGAATGATAAGTTAACCACGGAGAATCGCGGCAAATGATTTTCCGCTCATGTACATTGGGGTGTGCTTTCCATAGTTATATGGAAAGCGTGTTGTGTGCTCCGCGTACAATTTTTGCCGCGGATCACGCTATGACAAATCGCCCGTGGACAGCCAGCCAAAGTGTTCTTTCAGGACTGAGTGGCTGTCAGATTGTGAATTCAAGTCATAGATAATAATAATTTCTGAGATTCTTGTATATTTTAGTTATTTTTGTCGAGAACTATTTCTTTATTCCATTACAATCCAGTATTGTGTTTAACACTGTAGGCCAAAGAAATGAAGAAATTGTTTTGGAGAAACAGAACTAAAAACACAAAAGAATCTCAATACTCAGTCTTAAAAATACAAAAAATATTTCAGATTTTAAAGTGCATAGAAGTTTTGTTCTCAACCGGCCTCTCATAGTTGGGGATTTTTGCATTAAAAATATATATATATATTTAACTGGAAATAGCTTGACTTAGCAGGGTCTGTTTCTTATTATTTTTGTATATAAAACAATAAAAAAACAAAAAACATTTGATTGCGTGTATTTTGAGTTCCGCGAGTGTCAGTAAGGCTGCCTGTCCACAGGCGGCAGACGGATCTCCGCTGTCAGCGTTATCTAATAGATAGGCTGACCACGGAAAATCGCAGCACGCTGCGATTTGCCGGCTGCGAGCAGAGAATCGCAATGATTCTCTGCTCGTGGACAAGGGGGAAGTGCTCTCCATAGCAACACTATGGAGAGCTTGAACTGCTTTTCCCGCGGCCGGATTATAGCTGCAGGGAACGCAATTCAAACTCGCGCGTGGACAGGCAGCCTAGAAATCAAGATTTTGTCATGGAAATAATTTCTTAAAAACCTGTATGAACCCTGTGCAGTTACCAGCCACTACATGGGAGGTCGGTGCGGAGGCTTGTGCTCCAATCTCTGTGTATTTGGAGCCGAATTCTACGAGCTGACATCCCATGTAGTGGCCGGCGCTTGTAACTGCAGGCACAGCTCCCATTGATTTCAATGAGAGCTGTGCCTGCAGTTACAAGCATCGGCCACTACATGGAGGTCTGCGCGGAGGCTTCTGCTCCGACCTCTGTGTTATTGCGGCGCTGACAGCACGCGCCCACTCAGCTGATCGGTCGGGGTCCCAAACGACGCTCCCTGGACGCTCAACTTGACGATAGGTCATCAATAGTATTTCCATGAAAAATCCCTTTAACGTCCCGGAGCGGAGAAACCTCAGTTCCTGGCCATTTAACCCCCTCCATGCCACCAATAGCTATTCAAGTATGTAAGAAGGTGAGGGGTTTCCCACTTGCCCATTGGCACCCCATGATGTGATTGCGAGGTGCCGACGGATTACTATGGCAGCAGCCTATCAGATCGTACCTCCAGCAGAGCCTGATGGGCTGATGGTATATGCATACTATACTGCATTACAGAAAGAATGTAAGGTACTATGCTAGCAATACGATTATCACCAACGCAAGTGCCCTTGATGGACTAAAATGGTGTTTAAAAAAATGTAATTAAGTTTAGTAAAAAAAAAAAAAAAAAACTGTAAATGAAAAAATACATATTTTTCTCCCACAAAATAATTTTCAAAAACCCCCCAACCAAATAACAGGTATTGCTGCATTTAAAATGACCCAAACTGTTAAAATATTCGTTTATCACACATGGTGAATGACATAATTATTATTATTTTTTTAAATCTCAGAATTATTATTTTTCAACCATTCATCTTGAAAAAAAATTCTATAAAAAGTGGTCAAAAAGTCATGTGTAATCCAAAATGGTATCAATGAAAATTACAACTCTTCCCACAAAACATAAGACATAGGTCCATAGGTGGGTAAATTAAAAAGCTGTGGATCTTGGAATGCAGCTATGCAAATTAAATTTATTTCAATTTTTTAAAAGTTTTTTTTATTGTGTAAAAATAGTAAAAACTTTTTAAAACTACTTAAATTTGGTATTGCTGTAATCATATCGATCTTCAAAATGAAGGACAACAGTCTTTTATGCTGTAAAGCGAACGCCGTAAAAGAAAAAAAAAACAAAACATCTGAACGTCAGCACATTATTAATCCTGCGCTGCTAAAAACGTAAAAAATGGAGGCAGAATGCTTATTTTGTTCGTTTTACCTCCCAAAAAATGCAATAAAACTGATTTTTAAAAAAAACATATGTACCAGAAAATCATACAAATACAAACTACAGCTCGTGACGCAAAAAACAAGCCTCCACAGAGCTCCGTCCAAAAAAAAAATTAAAATGTTAGGGCACTTTGAATGCAGTGATGTAAAAATAATTTTAATTTCCAAAGAAAACAGGTTTTATTGTGCAGAAGCTGAAAAATCTAAAAAAATTATATTTTTTGTATCGTTTTAATCATACTGACCAACAGAAATAATGTATTGTCATTTATGCTGTATGATTGATGCTGTAATAACAAAAAATAAAAAACAATGACATAATTGATGTGTTTTCTCTCCCTGCTCTCAAAATAAAAAATTTACAATACATATATGCACCCTAAAATGGTAACAATAAAAACTATAGTTCGCTGCATAAAAAAGAAGCCCTTATAGGGCCATGTCGAAGGAAGAAAAAAAGTTATGTCTTTTGAAAAGTCAGTATGAAATTCCCCTAAAAATCGTTGCATCCTCAATGCCAAAATAGACCATGTCCTTGTACCTGCCTCAACCCTTAGCAGGTGAAGTAGGAAAAAGTGACTTGTTCTCTGCACATCAACCGCCCTCTGTGAGGGAATTGTGCTGCTCATTTAGTCTCTGTTCACATGCAACGCTACTTTTTCTGTCAAAATGATGGACAGTTTGGCATAACCTCGTGCCGCTGGAGGCTGTTGTGTGAGGGATCTGGCTGGTTCCTGGGGTTACCATTATAAACGCAAATCACAAGACAGGTGTGAACAGAGTCTTATAGAGGGGAAGGTTTTACGCCTTATGGTATATTCATATGGATCTGCAAGAAAAAGTGATATGTCACCTTTTTGTGCAGAAATGCGTTGGAAGCTCCGCATGCGGATTTTGTCCTTTGACAGGGCTAAAGCGGTGTGTGGATCTACAGCAAAGGCAAAATAGCTGTGCATTTCTGACACAGTTTTACAATGGAATTCCACGCTGAAAATTCCATGGCAGAATCCACCATGTGAATACCCTTAGGCCGCCTGCAGACGGGCGGAAATTCCGCGGGAAGCTGCCACAGGATTGCATTAACAAATGCAATCCTAGGCAGATGGCCCCGATTTGGGCGTGTGAAATCTCACGCGGCAAACAAATCGCGGCATGCTCTATTTGCGAGTCCCGCACAGAAACGTCACTCGCCCGCTCCGCTCTGCGCATGCACCAGCACATGAAAGAGCCGGGGCCGCGGGAGCAGGTGAGTGACGCGCTGCTCTCTGCAGACGCTCGAGTCAGGTCCCGCTGTGAGAATTTTCGCAGCCAGATCCGACCCGGCCGTCTGCAGGCGGCCTTAGGCTAACTACACACGGATGAGGGCAATTCACGGCCCGATACCGCCCTTGCCATCCATGTGAAAGCCGCGAGGATGCAAGGCGCTTTCATGTAAAAATAGCCCGGCATCACTTCAGGGATGCAGGAAATCTCTGCCGCGACATAGGTTCACTAAGTTTTTCTCATTGTTTTAAATAGGAGAGCTCACATTGCACCACATACACCTAGCACACGGTGCAATGCTGCCGCCGGACCCATTGAGAACAATGGGCCGTGTGATGCTTGAGCACGCACAAGATAGAACACGCTGCGATTTGATTGCCGCATAGCAGCCCATCACGGTGCCATGGGGAAAAAAATCACTCAAGTGTATGACCCCATTCAAAAGAATGGGGCTCATATTTGTACAAGAGTTTCTTGTCCCTGTGAAGCCAGTCTTAGGATTCTGCATCAAGTCCATAGCAAAATCTGAATCATAAAGTGTATTATTAATTCTGATAGAAATCTGTTCAAATTGAACTGGCAAGGAAATAGGTGCTGCTGGCAGAACCTCCTCAGGCTAGTGCTATATGGTGACTTTGGCCACAACAAAGGTCGCAGCATCACAAAATTCAATGCAGTCGCATTGCAGCTCATGAGTTGCCATGTCCGTGACTTGATAATCACAAGAAGTCCAAACTTGCTGGATTTCTTACCATTGTCTGTTTGCAGAAACCTGTGAGACAAAACTTGACCCCATTGACATCCATTAAGTTGCAATGTCGCCATGTACCTGGAGCCTTATAGTAATACCAAAGGTATATTCATCATTACACTCTTGGATTACTCCTAGAGTACTCTGTGACCTTGTAGAGTGAATTATGTGACCTGCTGGGGTGCAGAGTGCTCATTCTGCAGCAGATGCAATGTTGACCAAGTTTCAGTGAGTTAGCTCACTTAGATAAGAACAGTGGCAGCACAAACTTGGATATTTTTTAGAAACGACCCCTGCGAGGGAAGAGTGACTTTCTGGAAATGGCTCCAGTGCCTCAACCAAGCTATACCACAAGATGAAACTGCAGAATTTCATACAGGTGGTATATAGACATTCTGTAAAGAAATCAGCAAAATTGAAGGTGGTCAAGCAGTAACCCTCTCCCAAATTAGACCAGATGACATGGAAAGACCCCTATGCACTGCTAATGAGTTGAGGGTAAGGTGAGCTAGGGCCTTCGAGTGGCAGCGATACTGACTTGGGGGACTGGGGCCTGTGAGAGACATTATCACTGAGTGGTGACCTGTAAGAGGGGTATTGTTGTTGTTGGGGGCCTATGGAACATTTTACCGAATGGGGGACTATGAGGGGCATTATTACAGAGTTGGGGGCCTGCGATGGGCATTATTACTGAATGGAGGCCTATATGGTGCATTATTAGCTAGTGGAACCTGTGAGGGGGATTATTACAGAGTGGGAGTCTATATGGGACATTACTACAGAGCGGGAGCCAACTTGGGCCATTATTAGTGATGGAGGGTATAAGGGGAGCCTTATTATTTAGTGGGGGTACTTTTACTGTGTGTGGGACATGAAAAGTGGCACTTACTATGTGAGGCCAACAGGGAGCACAAAAAGGGGGATACTGTTACTGTCTATGCCACTTAAGGTGGCATTACTAGGGTACTATCTGGAGCACTATGGATAAGGGAGATTATATGGAAGTTTGTAAAACGAATCGAGCTCCATGGAAGATTGAGGCGTTAAAGATGTCTACGTGTCAATTTCTGCAGAGACAAGGTATGACCAGAAGTCATCATGACACTCTGGGCTGCATGGAGGGAAAGTGAACGACTCCAGTTACAGGAGATGTCCCCTGTGATTTCTGGATATAACGGTACTGTAATCTTTTATACGGTCTGTAAATTGCCTGTGTAGATTTAGTATATACTGCTATATGGTCACTGTATGGAGGGGGGATTGGTCTTTGTATAGTGTTTTTTTCAGTAACACTCTATGGTGGCATTATGTGGTCATAGCAGATTTCACCCTTTGAATTGAAGGGATGACTTCTGCTGCAGCTCTAAATCAAAATCAGCACCAAATCTGCTACATGTGAACATACCCTTAGGGCAATCATATTGGGACTATTAGGGTATTTTCACACAGTTAATCCGCTGGTGGGGGGGGGGGGGGGGGGGGAGTTGTGTGAATAGCCACAGGCCTTTGGTCCCCTTAATCCACCACTTGCAGGGAAGTGGCTGGAATACACAGAGGAGACTTCCATAGTGGGACAGGTGAAGGCCATGGAGTGGCCCCTTATTTTGAACATGTTTCTATCATCAGTCGATACATGCTCCTAAATAATCATCAGAGAAATGACTTCTGCCTGGCACATTTGTGCTGTTTCTGCATCCATTTCAATGCTGCACAACTGTGCAGGATAAATTGGACCAGGGCTGCTGCACTGGGTGCCACCATTTTAATGCTCTGCTTTCAATCCTGTTTTTGGATAGAGCATAGCTAGCACACTCTGAGTATGCTCTGTGGAATGTGCTCCAGTAATGATGAACAGCCAGAGCATGTGCTCCAGAGATGACAATGATAGACAGGCAGAGTATGTTTTCTGCACTCTGAGTATGCTCAGAGTACAAAGATGAATACGCCTCAATCTAAGTAGCAGTCTATTGATCAATAATGGCACAATAACACTACAGATACCGCTGTGTTCACGTCTGTTGAAGATTCTGTCAGATTTGACAGAAAGAATAGCGCTGTATGAAGTGACATTCTTCCTGTCAAAATGACGGATACCATTATAAGTCAGCGGAGTCTGTCACATGACAGATCCAGAACCCCGCTATGTTATTCTGCTCCTATGATAGATAAGGTTATGTTCACATTTTTGTCAAGTTATTCCTTTGTCAGTTCTAGTATACAAAAAGAATGAAAATTACCCTGCAGATTTCACATTTTCTTGTTAAATGCACTAAACTGACAACCATGTAGCTGCTGCCAATAAAAATACTCCCAGATCCCCATACATTCTAGTCTCTTCAGTACCAACTGGCTAGAATGTATGGGATGCTGGGAGGTGCTTCTCAATGCTTTCTTGTTGCACCTGCCAGCAGCCCATACGATGCACTCTATCCACTTCAACACGTATGGGCTGCTGAGAGAACCTCAGAGGAGCCAATATACAATCCACAAGCAAGATTGTACTGTGGGACCCATGAGGGCCGCTTGTGCGCAGGCGCCCATCTCAGAACAGTCTATGCACAATGACGGCTTCTGATAGGAAACAGCACTTTCATTAAAAATAAACTACTGCCCACAGTAAAGATGGACGCCTGGACACTAATTGATGTCACGTGGGGGCTACCAATGACTGTGAAGGAGGTCATGTGTCAGAAAGGCGACGCCTCTTTCTGTAACACGTGACAGTGACAGAGAGGAGGCCCGGGGCAGCCAGAGCACAGCCAGGTAGTAACACTGCACGCCCTGTGTACCCCGATATTGGTGTCCTGCATCCCACGTACCAGGCAACCTTCCTGTAGAACTCGTCATATAGCCTAGTGCATATATGTACATATAGTAGTGTATGCTCTGCTTGTAGACTGCAGTAGTGCTTATGAAGTGTATGGCAAGGCGATATGTCATTGTATCTGCAGTGCTGATCACTGGCATTGTAGGAGCAGCCGGTAACATGAGGGATCGTGTATAGCTAGAACAATAGTAGGGGGACATAAAGTGTAGCTGGCTATTCAGGTGTTTGATGACACTGGGGGACAACTATCATGGACATCAGTGCAGCTCCCACATGGCTGGTCAGCATACAGGGAGTGAGCAGTACTGGTATGTGTGTATAGTACTGGTCACCCAGCTTTGCCAGGGCCAGATGAGAGGCTGCTCCATTCAGCCCTGTGCCTGAGCAGGAGTCTGCCCTCTACAGCAGCTGTTAGATTGCTGCAGACAAGGGTTGGGGGCTCTTGACTGCATAGATTTCTTCAGCGCTGTTGTATGGACTGGGGAGGGTGTGAGACCTATATGGGAATGTGTGATCCTGCTATGTCCGACAGCAGTTTCTCTTTTCCAAATACCACCCGTTACTTACTATGGAGATCCGCTGCTTCCTCTACTTGTGGAGGAAAAATCGCAGCATGCTCCATTTTTAGCGCAGATTCCGCACAGACTGCTTCCATTGAAGTCAATAGAAGCTGTCCGATCCACGACAGGTCACCTAGCGACGGTGCGGGGGAAAAAAATATGTACTGCGCATATGCGGCTGTGAGCCACTGGGTCCTTTTGCAGTACAGATTCTCCAGCGACAGAGCAAATGCACACAGAGCCGGATTGTGTTGCAGGATTGCGCATGTGGAATCTGGCTCCGCAGTGTGCAGGGGGCCTAAGTTGGGAATTGATGAAAAATTTGCAAAACTTAATAAAACTTGTAAGCGGTTTTTTTTTTTTTTTTAAGCCTCATTGATCCTTACTGCCTAACGTGCATATAAAAATATTGGAGGAGAATTATTAGAAGTGCTCTAAGGGAAAAATAGAGCCGTGACCATTGCAGCGTATCAGGTCCACGGGGAAATAGGAGCTGGAATCTAATTGGTTGCCATGGACAGCAGTTTGATAAATCTCACCTTACGTATTTCAGTACATACGTGTCACTGGGATGTTTTATGCATTATCATGCATGCGGCTGACATCATTTTTTTTTTATAGGTATTTTATGTGTTTTCTGTATCTAGTTGTATGATTCTACACGTCTTATCATTCTCATTGCGTCTTTTATATGTTGTGGTGTTGGTAATATTGCTGTGCATCTGCTTTTGAGTTGGCCCCTGTCCATATTATAGAGGGGGGATTGGGTGACCATCTACTGTGTGTGGAGGGGTCTTCTGACTCTTCCCTGTCAACAAGTGTGGAGAGGAATCGAAGGATCGGACAAATTGAATTCCAACGCGCTCACTTATTTCTCTGGCAGATAAGCTGATGCCAGAGTGGTCTGATTATTTCCCTCCTCATATACTCAGCGAGTATGTGCGCTTATGGTGGAGCGGTGCGCAATAGCTGACCGCTGTCTGAAGTGTATGGCAAGCTTAAGGAGGAGCTGTCATGTCCCTCCCATCGCCTGTTCCAACCTCCATTAGGTGCGGCTGCTGACTCTTGAGTGGTCTCTAGTCCTCTGGATGACAACAGTGGAGACTGCGCACTTTACAAATTTAAAGCGCTGGAAGCTGAATCTAACGGAGGTCAGCGCAGGAAAACACTGAGCGGTAACAGAGACAAAACAAAAAGTGCGCTGGAGTCGGGGTGGTTTCATGCCTGCGTTAGGGATCGGTTCAGGGTTTTCGTCTTATCTGCTCCGTTTTTGGAGGATGTGAAACTAAAATCAGCTGATCATTTTTTTTCTCCCCATTGATTCCAATGGGTTTTCAAAATAAACTGAAGGCTTTCAGTTTGCTTTCAGTTCCATTTTGCTTCAGTTCTTTTGACTGGAGCAAGGATGTAGCAGACTGCGTCCTTGTTCCAATAAAAAAGGAAAGTAAAACAGAAAAGAAAACCTTCAGTTTTTTGAAAACCCATTAAAATGAATAGGAAAAAAACTGATTAGTTCATTTCTATTTTATATCCTCCAAAAACTGAACAGAGAAACAGAAACCCTGAACGGATCCCTAACACAGGTGTGAAACCACCCTAAATGGGGCCAAAGCTGCAAAACAATGCAGCTGGCCCCTCACTGACCTGGTATTCTTTAAAGGGGACAGTTGTGATCTGCTAATTGTCAAAGGATATTTCTATTAAGTAGGGATCGGCCAAAGCAGAGAACCCCTTTAACCCCTGTTGCAGATATTTTGTAGACAGTCTTCCTGCAAGCTGCTCCATACAATGTCACCTAGCATTTTGCTGATAGTCAATGGGCAATCCCCTGCAGACCTGCAAGGTTATCATTTAGCTTCAGTTGAAGGGAATCCTCGAATCACTATTTGAGATATATATTATATTTTTCAATTGTTTCCCCAATGCTGAACCAGCTTTTTAATTCTTGGCTTTTGTCCTAACTTGTCAGCTATCTCTCTCTGGAATGGCGCTGACTGCAGTGTTTCTCACTGGGAAAGATGCTAAACAGGAAGGCCATAATGAGCAGGAAGAAATCTCCTCCCCGTGTGATGACAGTTTAAAAGTTTTTTGAAAACTTTGTACAAAGTATTGTAGGATGTGTCATAAATGTATGATTAGCACCAGCCACTACCATTCTGTAGCTGTCAGCTTCCTCCCACCATGCTCTGCTTCACTTGAGAGACCCCCTAACTGATAACACATTTGGTGGTATTCTGACCATAGACATTAATGACATTTACAGCACCTCTAGAACCACACAGATTGGATTAACAGGCATTCTGTTACCCCTCAAGCTTCTTTGCCTGTTTCCATAAGGCTTCCGCCACACTTCCCGTGTGTGAGAGTTGCGCCAGAGCCTCTCGGCGCATCAGACAGCACATGGACATCTGTTCATGTGCTGTCCATTTTATGTACAGGCTGTACGCTGACATGCATTTGCGTGTTCTAATTCTCATGTATGATACGGACAGGAATAGATGATACAACGAGCTTTTTTTCACATGGACCGAAAAAACGTCCATGTGCATAGCCTCATAGGCTATAATGGGGCCATGTGCTGTCTGTGGATTAACATGGGCACCACACGGCCCCAAACACCTTAGTGTGTTGGAGACCTAATTCCCGTAGATTTATAAAGCCATGCAATGCTCTTCTGGGAAGTTTATGCAAATAAGGAAGCTGGAACAATACCTCTGCAGCGCCACCTATTGGGAATTTGGGATGCAAAAGGGAGATGGTACAATGTTTTTTGGAGAACCACCTATTGGAAGGTAGCTTCTCTAGAAGTTAATGGCTGGCCTAACTGGCCGTATAAGTCTCCTTGCACCTATTTTGAAATCTCCACAAGGAGAACCTGTACCCCTCCTGTCCTGTAGGCTGTGATTGGGGAGATACACAGTAAATGTGTATGGTTGGAATGCATATAACTCTATATGAGGGAGGGGGATCGATTTAGTTTTTTTTTTTTAAAGGCCCTGACAGGAAATATGAAGCGATGGACATTTTCTGCTCTGCGGCATTGTCTGAATTTAGTAAAATTATGCTCATTAAAATAATTGCCAGGTAATGCCATGCTTCATCTTCACTGCTGGAAATATGTTTAGGGGCTTCTTGCCAGGGTCCCTCTCAATCCGATTGTTTTCTGGTAACTCAACATGGAAGAATAGAATACTATGGGTTTTTGCTCTTCTCACCAGGATATTACACTGCCCTGTCTCATCCTAGTGAGACTGACTTCACAGAACAATAGCGCATGTTCATACATCACATGTACAACTAGTTTATAACTTACATTCAGCCATGTAATGTAGTAGGAAGCTCCGTTTATGAAAGACACTTTTAAGTTTTATGATTGATTTTAATGGGTATAAAGGCTTGTTCACATGAGCGTATTTCTGCAGGGTATTGCATGCTCAATTTTTGTGCACAAAATACACGGCATGTTCTATTTTGTGTGTATTATGCACCACAGTAGGCAATTAAAGAGAATGGGCCAGCGCAAATACACAGGAAACATGCGTATTCACTCTATTTGAGCAGCAAATACATGGGCCTTTCTACGTATTTTTTTCACAAAAAGTCACTGGAGTGGGTGAAATACGTGGGCATACTCGTTTTTTTTTTTTTTTGCGTAAATATGTGACCCCAATGCGCTTACACCCATGTAAACGAGTCCTTAGGCTGGGTTCACATGGGATGGAAATACCACTGAATGTCTGCAGCGGGACCGCACTAAAATTCTGCTAGGTTTCCACAGCTTGAAGTCCCGGGCGATTTGGCGTGGGTTTTCAAGCGGCTTATTCCGCTATGGCCAGCTCTCCCTGTAGAGAGGAGAGAGGCCGCTGCGTAAACAGTGAAACAATTGACTGCTGCGGCTTTGATTTCCATGATGCATCTTAGTTTCCACGCGCCTTGCCCGCAGAGTGTGAACGGGATTTTTGCAACTCTCGTCCATTTTGCTGTATTAACCTAGGATAAAAATTTCAGGCGGAATTTCCGTGCAGAAAGTCTGCACGGAAATTCTACAACAATTCCGCCCTGTGTGAACTCAGCCTTAGGCCGCCTGCCGACGAGCGGAAATTCCGCTGCGGGATTTCCCGCGGAATTTCTGCCCGAGGAAGCTACCACAGTATTGTGTTAGCAAACGCAATCCTAGGCAGACGACCGCGATTTGTCCGCGCGGCAAACAAATCTCACTCCCCGGCGTCGGCTCTGATCTGCGCATGCGCCGGCTGCAGCCGGCACATCAAAGAGCCGAAGCCGCGGAACCAAGTGAATACGCACTGCTCCCTGCAGGGGCTTGTGTCAGGTCCCGCTGCGAGAATTCTCGCAGCCGGATCCAACCCGGCGTCTGCAGGCTGCCTTAGAGTAATAATTTTTGTATCAATTAAATATATATTGCAAGATCTTAAAGATTTTCATGTTGGCAGAAGCTGTATAAATGATGTTATGGGATCTCAGTTCTAACTTTTCTCATTGTTTGTAACTTTGCTTTCTAGGACGCCCTGGGGCTCCCTCTCTTTTTTGCCATGAGTGTTCAGGCATTTCGGCTGGTGTGCGCTTCAGACAAGGAACATCTTCCCCCAGGGATACAGATTGAATGCTTGGAGTGCTGCGGGCATGACCTGTACATTGGCACTAATGACAGCTGCATTCACCATCTCCTGCTAGTAGAGGAAAACCACACTGAAGTGAGCGGCCTACCATTGGTTCAGCTATCCGACCACCTTAACACTAGCTTCACAGCCACCCGACAACGGCAGAGACAGTTGGGTCTAAAGAAGCCGATATGTGAATTGAGAGCAGCGTCGGCCTTGGGGCGATTACTGGTGCTGTGTGATAATACTATTACATTGCTGTGCAGTGACTCTCTTGAGCAAGTTGCTGGAACTAAGATCCGGGGGGTGCTCAGCTTCACTCTCAATGAGAACCCGGTGAGTGGGGACCCCTTCAGCGTGGAGGTTTGTTTGATCTCTTCTAAGAGACGCACTGTGCAAATCTTCAGCGTGGGGCAGGAGCGGGTACAGCTGGTGCGGGAGGTCACCACGCCAGAGCAGCCGTGTGCGCTGGCAGCAGATGGACACTTTCTGTGCCTGGCCCTCAGCAGCCGCTATGTCACCCTGAACTATAATACTGGGCATTGCCAGGATCTTTTTCCCTATCCCAGTGAACAGAAGAGGCCGATCATAAAGAGGATCAGCAGGCAGGAGTTTCTTCTGGCGGGACCCGGAGGTTTAGGTAATAAACACTATCAGAATGTATTCTTTTTGCTGTTTATTACATTAATTATCACAACCAACATTTTTGTTATGTATAAATTAGAGATCCACAATTTCTATCTCCCATTTCTAATAATTCTACATTAGATAACATGAGTAGACGTGATAGCGCGCATTCTCTAGGTAAGAGTCATTCACTTGGGTTCAGCTATCTGCAGATTTTGAGCTGAGGTTTAATGCAGAAATAGGTTTTCATTAGTTTTATGTTGGACCACTGTCAGTAATGCAATGCTTAATATAAGAATATATAGTCTTTTTACCAAGGCAACTTTTACCTGTAAATCAGTGGTTAAAATTCCATTCTTCAATGGTTTTATCTATTTAGCTAGTTTTATCTTTTCCCCTGATCACATGTACGTTACGGGCTCTTCTTATTGGTTGCTCTCTGAGTTTTGTAATGTTGTCTCGATCATCCCTCCTTTACTGTAGGATAATGATTTCCACTCCCCTGTGGGCAGCAGTTATGCCACAAAATGTTTGTTTGGTGGGCAAGCAGACAACCAAATCAAGCTAAAACCTAGCACAAAAATAACCCTATATGCCCAACAGCAGCAATGGGTTCCCTTGAATGGAAGACTACAGAAGTTCCCTATGATACCATTCCCAGCACCGCCTCACTCTCATATATTCTACATTGTGTGTATGTAGAGATATTGAACCAGTAGGGAGTGTTGGAAGATATGAGATCAGATTACTGAACCAGCCGTACTAGAATGGTTGGTGCCATGCAATAGTGGAAGCAACTGGTTGAGGTCAGGGTTTTGTGCAATTACTACTAGGTAGCGTCAGGGAAGATACATTAAAAAATAAACCTTTTATAAGCATAGTGCTCTTTTAAGATAATGAGCCGCCTTAAGGGTCATTACATAGTAACATAGTATGCTAGGCTGAAAAAAGACAAATGTCCATCCAGCTCAGCCTGTTTCCACACCCCATTACCCCCACACCCCTTCCCATGTGGATCCAGAGGAAGGCAAAAATAAAACAAAAACCCAAAGAAACAAAAGCTAATTTACCCCATTTTGGGGGGAAATTTTTTTTTCCTGACTACATAATGGCAGTCAGAATAATCCCTGGATCAACATTTGAAAAGTTCCTACCTGAATCCAAGTCCGACGTTCGGAAGATCCCTAGATCAACAAGCATTGGTTTCGTCAATATAAACCTGTTTTTTTTTTTTAAAGGAAGATCTGTTTTCACCACGGGTTAATAGTTGTCTTACAGATCGCAGTCTGAAAGCAGCATCTGCAATACGATCTGATCATAGCATTTATAGCGGATGCTGTGTATGTATGGTGTATATGTACACTGTGTATATAGAAACATCCTGATAGAGAATGCCCACCCGTGCGCTAAAGCTCAAGGGTAGTTTGGTTATGCAGCAAGACAATCTGAAGAAAACAAGCAAGTTCACTGCTGAATAACTTTAAAAAATATATGAAATTAAGCTTTTGGAGAGGCTGAGTCAAGATGTTGTGCCATGACCCTAAAGGAATATTCTGGGTATTGAACCACTTGTAGTATTGATGACTTCTCCGGATAGGTCAGCAATAGTTGAATAGTGGGGTTCCGCTGTTTAGGACCCCCTGCGATCAGCTGATCTCAGCTGCAGCATCATTGCAGTGGGACCAATGTTGGCACTTCCATCAGTTCCGGATTAAGGGGGAAATTCCTTTTTTTTATACATTAAATTAGGAGCTGGGCTACAGTACCAACCCAGGCAGTTGTGCTATGGTCAGTGCTGACTGCAGTGCCAACGGCCCCAGGAGTCAGCTGATCAGCGGAGATCCGAGTGGCAGGTCCCTGCCAATTGGTTATTGATGATGTGTCATCATTAGAGATGAGCGAGCGTACTCGTCCGAGCTTGATGCTCGTTCGAGTATTAGCGTGTTCGAGATGCTCGTTACTAGAGGTGAGCACCACACGATGTTCGAGTTACTTTCACTTTCATCTCTGAGACGTTAGCGCGCTTTTCTGGCCAATAGAAAGACAGGGAAGGCATTACAACTTCCTCCTGTGATGTTCAAGCCCTATACCACCCCCCTGCAGTGAGTGGCTGGCGAGATCAGCTGTCAGCCGAGTATATAAATCGGCCCCTCCCGCGGCTCGCCACAGATGCATTCTGACAGAGATCAGGGAAAGTGCTGCTGATGCTGGAGCTGCTAGGAGTGATTTTAGGCTTCAAGAACCCCAACGGTCCTTCTTAGGTCCACATCTGACTGTGTGCAGTACTGTTGAGGCTGCTTTTTGCAGTGTTGCACATTTTTTTTTTTTGTATATCGGCCCTGCAGAGCATTGCGTCCTCAGTCTGCAGTAATTTTACATAGTATAGGGCCAGTAGTACTGAGGCAGGGACAGTGAAAAAGGTGAAAGACATATACTGTCTATATAGGCAGTGGGCTTTTCCAAAAAAATTTGGGACAAAAAAATATATTTGGGCTGCCTGTGACCGTCCTGACTGTACTGCGTCTCTGCTGGGGGTAGTAGTCCTAATTAATACGCAGCCAGCTAAGTGTTAAAGCGGGCTTGCGCAAAATTCTTTCCTGGGTCTGCTGTGCGTTCCGTAAGCGAAGTCAGCCTCCAACCACAGGCCAATAAGCGGCACATTTAATTACAGCGTTCTGTTTCTGCACTACTGGTAATACACCATGCTGAGGGGTAGCGGTAGGCCTAGAGGACGTGGGCGAGGACGCAGAGGCCCAAGTCAGGGTGTGGGCACAGGCCGAGCTCCTGATCCAGGTGTATCGCAGCCGACTGCTGCGGGATTAGGAGAAAGGCACGTTTCTGGCGTCCCCACATTCATCTCACAATAAATGGGTCCACGCGGTCGACCTTTATTAGAAAATGAGCAGCGTGAGCAGGTCCTGTCGTGGATGGCAGAAAGTGCATCCAGCAATCTATCGACCACCCAGAGTTCTGCGCCGTCCACTGCTGCAGCTCTGAATCCTCTGGCTGCTGCTCCTCCTTCCTCCCAGCCTCCTCACTCCATTACAATGACACATTCTGAGGAGCAGGCAGACTCCCAGGAACTGTTCCCAGGCCCCTGCCAAGAATGGGCAGCAATGGTTCCTCTCCCACCGGAGGAGTTTGTCGTGACCGATGCCCAACCTTTGGAAAATTCCCGGGGTGCGGGGGATGAGGCTGGGGACTTCCGGCAACTGTCTCAAGACCTTTCAGTGGGTGAGGAGGACGATCACGATGAGACACAGTTGTCTATCACTCAGGTAGTAGTAATTGGAGTAAGTCTGAGGGAGGAACACACAGAGGATTCGGAGGAAGAGCAGCAGGACGATGAGGTGACTGACCCCACCTGGTTTGCTATGCCTACTGAGGACAGGTCTTCAGAGGGGGAGGCAAGTGCAGCAGCAGGGCAGGTTGGAAGAGGCAGTGCGGTGGCCAGGGGTAGAGGCAGGGCCAGACCGAATAATCCACCAACTGTTTCCCAAAGCGTCCCCTCGCGCCATGCCACCCTGCAGAGGCCGAGGTGCTCAAAGGTCTGGTAGTTTTATTTACTGAGAGTGCAGACGACCGACGAACAGTGGTGTGCAACCTTTGTCGTGCCAAGATCAGTCGGGGAGCCACCACCACCAGCCTTACCAACACCAGCATGCGCAGACATATGATGGCCAAGCAACCCACACCGCCTCCGGTTTGCACCACTGCCTCTCCCCCTGTGCCCCAACCTGCCACTGAGATCCAACCCCCCTCTCAGGACACAGGCACTACCGTCTCCTGGCCTGCACCCACATCCTCACCTCCGCTGTCCTCGGCCCTATCCACCAATGTCTCTCAGCGCAGCGTCCAGCCGTCGCTAGCGCAAGTGTTTGAGCGCAAGTACGCCGCCACGCACCCGCACGCTCAAAACGTTAAACGTGCACATAGCCAAATTTATCAGCCTGGAGATGCTGCCGTATAGGCTTGTGGAAACGGAGGCTTTCAAAAGCATGATGGCGGCGGCCCCGCGCTACTCGGTTCCCAGTCGCCACTACTTTTCCCGATGTGCCGTCCCAGCCCTGCACGACCACGTCTCCCGCAACATTGTACGCGCCCTCACCAACGCGGTTACTGCCAAGGTCCACTTAACAACGGACACGTGGACTAGCACAGGCGGGCAGGGCCACTATATCTCCCTGACGGCACATTGGGTGAATTTAGTGGAGGCTGGGACCGAGTCAGAGCCTGGGACCGCTCACGTCCTACCCACCCCCAGAATTGCGGGCCCCAGCTCGGTGGTGGTATCTGCAGCGGTGTATGCTTCCTCCACTAAACCACCCTCCTCCTCCTCCTCCTTCGCAACCTCTGTCTCGCAATCAAGATGTGTCAGCAGCAGCACGTCGCTAGCAGTCGGTGTCACGCGGCGTGGCAGCACAGCGGTGGGCAAGCGTCAGCAGGCCGTGCTGAAACTACTCAGCTTAGGAGATAGGAGGCACACGGCCCACGAACTGCTGCAGGGTCTGACAGAGCAGACCGACCGCTGGCTTGCGCCGCTGAGCCTCCAACCGGGCATGGTCGTGTGTGACAACGGCCGTAACCTGGTGGCGGCTCTGCAGCTCGGCAGCCTCACGCACGTGCCATGCCTGGCCCACGTCTTTAATTTGGTGGTTCAGCGCTTTCTGAAAAGCTACCCACGCTTGTCAGACCTGCTCGGAAAGGTGCGCCGGCTCTGCGCACATTTCCGCAAGTCCCACACGAACGCTGCCACCCTGCGCACCCTGCAACATCGGTTTAATCTGCCAGTGCACCGACTGCTGTGCGACGTGCCCACACGGTGGAACTCTACGCTCCATATGTTGGCCAGGCTCTATGAGCAGCGTAGAGCTATAGTGGAATACCAACTCCAACATGGGCGACGCAGTGGGAGTCAGCCTCCTCAATTCTTTACAGAAGAGTGGGCCTGGTTGGCAGACATCTGCCAGGTCCTTGGAAACTTTGACGAGTCTACCCAGATGGTGAGCGGCGATGCTGCAATCATTAGCGTCACCATTCCTCTGCTATGCCTCTTGAGAAGTTCCCTGCAAAGCATAAAGGCAGGCGCTTTGCGCTTGGAAACGGAGGCGGGGGAAGACAGTATGTCGCTGGATAGTCAGAGCACCCTCCTGTCTTTATTTCAGCGCGTTGAGGAGGAGAAGGAGGTGGAGAAGCATGAGAAGGAGGGGGAAGAGACAGCTTGGCCCACTGCTGAGGGTACCCATGCTGCTTGCCTGTCATCCTTTCAGCGTGTATGGCCTGAGGAGGAGGAGGATCCTGAAAGTGATCTTCCTAGTGTGGACAGCCATGTGTTGCATACAGGTACCCTGGCACACATGGCTGACTTCATGTTAGGATGCCTTTCTCGTGACCCTCGCGTTACACGCATTCTGGCCACTTCGGATTACTGGGTGTACACACTGCTCGACCCACGGTATAAGGAGAACCTTTCCACTCTCATACCCGAAGAGGAAAGGGGTTCGTGAGTGATGCTATACCACAGGACCCTGGCGGACAAGCTGATATTAAAATTCCCATCCGACAGCGCTAGTGGCAGAAGGCGCAGTTCCAAGGGCCAGGTAGCAGGGGACGCGCGGAGATCAGGCAGCATGTACAGCACAGGCAGGGGAACACTCTCTAAGGCCTTTGACAGCTTTATGGCTCCCCAGCAAGACTGTGTCACCGCTCCCCAGTCAAGGCTGAGTCGGCGGGAGCACTGTAAAAGGATGGTGAGGGAGTACGTAGCCGATCGCACGACCGTCCTCCGTGACGCCTCTGCCCCCTACAACTACTGGGTGTCGAAGCTGGACACGTGGCCTGAACTCGCGCTCAATGCCCTGGAGGTGCTTGCTTGTCCTGCGGCTAGCGTCTTGTCAGAGAGGGTGTTTAGTGCGGCTGGGGGAATCCTCACGGATAAGCGTACCCACCTGTCAACCGACAGTGCCGACAGGCTTACACTTATCAAGATGAACAAAGCCTGGATTTCCCCAGACTTTTCTTCTCCACCAGCGGACAGCAGCGATACCTAAACAACACGTAGGCTGCACCCGCGGATGGAAACATCGTTCTCTCTCTATCACCATCAAAAACGGGGACCTTTTAGCTTCATCAATCTGTGTATAATATTCATCCTCCTCCTCCTGCTCCTCCTCCTGAAACCTCACGTAATCCCGCCGAACGGGCAATTTTTCTTAGGCCCACAAGGCTCAGTCATATAACTTTTGTAAACAATTTTTATACGTTTCAATGCTCATTAAAGCGTTGAAACTTGCACCTGAACCAATTTTTATTTTAACTGGGCTGCCTACAGGCCTAGTTACCAATTAAGCCACATTAACCAAAGCGATTAATGGGTTTCACCTGCCCTCTTGGTTGGGCATGGGCAATTTTTCTGAAGTACATTTGTACTGTTGGTACACCAATTTTTTGGGGCCCTCGTCTACATTGTAATCCTAGTAATTTTTAGCCCACCTGCATTAAAGCTGACGTTACCTCAGCTGTGCTGGGCACTGCAATGGGATATATTTATGTACTGCCGGTGGGTTCTAGGGAGCCACCCATGCTGTGGGTCCACAGGGACTTCACATTAGGGATTTGTACCTGCCAGTGTCTATGTATTAAAAACCCCGGTCAGACTGGGGCATGCAGTGTGGGCCGAAGACCACCTGCATTTAATCGGACGTTACCTCAGCTGTGATGGGCACTGCAATGGGATATATTTATTTACCGCCGGTGGCTTCCTGGCACCCACCCATGCTGTCGGTCCACACGGAGTTGTAACTGCATGTGTCCACTTCTAAAGAACCCCAGTCTGACTGGGGCATGCAGTGTGGGCCGAAGCCCACCTGCATTCAACATGACATTACATCAGCTGTGCTGGGCACTGCAATGGGATATATTTATGTACCGCCGGTGGGTTCCAGGGAGCCACCCATACTGTGGGTCCACAGGCAGTTGTAACTGCATGTGTCTACTTCTAAAGAACCCCAGTCTGACTGGGGCATGCAGTGTGGGCCGAAGCCCACCTGCATTTAATATGACATTACCTCAGCTGTGATGGGCAATGCAGTGGGATATATTTATGTACCGCCGGTGGGTTCCAGGGAGCCACCCATGCTGTGGGTGCACACGGAATTCCCATTGCGGAGTTGTACCTGCCTGTGACTATTTATAAAAAAACGCGGTCTGACTGGGGCATGCAGACACCTTGACAGAATGAATAGTGTGTGGCACATAGGTTCCCCATTGCTATGCCCACGTGTGCAGCTCCAGATGGAGGTGGCAGAGGATTGGATTTCTCATTGCTTCTGTACAGCATTGTGAGCTATCGCCCGCCCCTTTTAAAGAGGGTCGCTGCCTAGCCGTGCCAACCCTCTGCAGTGTGTGCCTGCGGTTCCTCCTCATGGCAGACGCACTTATAAATAGACATGAGTGTGGTGTTGCATGAGGGCAGCTGAAGGCTGCGGAGGGACAATTTGGTGTGCGCTGTGGACACTGGGTCGTGCAGTGGGGGGTTGGGCAGCATGTAACCCAGGAGAAGTGGCAGCGGAGTGTCATGCAGCCAGTGATTGTGCTTTGTTGGAGGTAGTGTGGTGCTTAGCTAAGGTATGCATTGCTAATGAGGGCTTTTCAGAAGTAAAAATTGTTGGGAGGGGGGGGGGCACTCTTGCCGCTATTGTGGCTTAATAGTGGGACCTGTGAACTTGAGATGCAGCCCAACATGTAGCCCCTCGCCTGCCCTATCCGTTGCTGTGTCGTTCCCATCACTTTCTTGAATTGCCCAGATTTTCACAAATGGAAACCTTAGCGAGCATCGGCGAAATACAAAAATGCTCGGGTCGCCCATTGACTTCAATGGGGTTCGTTATTCGAAACGAACCCTCGAGCATCGCGAAAATTTCGTCCCGAGTAACGAGCACCCGAGCATTTTGGTGCTCGCTCATCTCTAGTCATCATCCATAGGAAAAAAAAGTCCCTGAATGCCCCTTTAACAGCTAAATGTTTACACACATGCACAGGTCATGTTTTTCAGCTTATTTACCATTAGGCCACTCTCACACACACTGTAAAACCCCTCCATTGATTTTATTTGCTTCTCAGACAAGCTTTCAAAGTAGCGTTCTAATGCCGCAATTTTCGGCCGCTGCCTGCTGTATTTTAGTGTGCATTAAACGCTGACTAACAAGTGTTAAGGTGGCAGAAATGAAGTTCTAAGCTCTCGCTCACGACCTGAAGGTTGCAGGTTCAATCCCCGCGTGGTTCAGCTCAGTCTTCCATCCTTTCAAGGTCTGTAAATGAGTACTCAGTTTGCTGGGGGGTAAAAGATGACTGGGGAAGGCAATGCCAAACCACTCTGCAAAAACAGTCTGCCGCTGCGGCGTCACCCTAGCAGTCAGTCATGACTCGGTGCTTGCACCAGGGGACTTTACCTTTACTTTACATTATATAAAAAGCGTCCTTACATTTGCATTCGCTATTAATGGACCCTCCATAGTTTGTTTCAGTTCAAATAGTTTTGTTCCTACTTTTTAGGGATGTTTGCCACCGTAGCAGGAATCTCTCAGCGGGCACCGGTTCACTGGTCCGAGAATGTTATTGGAGCGGCAGTATCTTTTCCCTATGTGTTGGCTTTGGATGAAGAGTTTGTCACTGTGCACAGCATGCTGGACCAGCAACAGAAGCAAAGCCTACCGTTCAAGGAAGGAATCATTCTGCAGGACTTTGAAGGTAACAGTCATAAATGGACATATTACATGTCATTATATCATTGTATTACAGTATGTTCGATGTCGATAATATGGTATGCAACAAGAAAACCGAAATAAAACAAACTTTACCTTGGCAGATCCAAGGGGGATGTGTGCATCTATATGGGTGACTCTTGAAGATCATGGTGAAGTCTCTGAGCACGTATACATGCAGTATATAGGTGTGCAATACTTTGGGATATTTGGCACATTGATCTTGTAGATATGTCTCACAATCCAACTGAAATACTAGGTACTCAGTGGGGCAGATGTAGTCAACAAGCTCAGAGCCAAAAGCTTCACCGCAGATGACACAAAACTAGTATGCTTGTAGAACCACAATACCCAGAAGACTGCTGCTGCCGGTGGTATGGAGATCATTATTGCATCTAGTGCAAAAGACAGACTCTGTTCTATATTTTTATTCCTTATGTAGAGCGGTGTAGTTTATTGGTGTTAATCCAGCACTTTGGCAGCAACTTTCTTCATACCAGCAATTCCTGTTCTGCGTGTTTAGTGTTGCCACATGGACATTATGTAGAGCGCAGTCACAGTGTGCCCTAATTCACATGGACTGTAGATGATAGTTGATTTGTTCTATTGATATTTTATTTCCCTTACTGAAACGGGAAGTGTCATCTTCCTTTATCTTGTGACAGCCTCTCTCTGTCAGTACTGTGTTCTTATTTCCTTCCTCTTGTGTAACAGACCAAAATATGTCTATTCTGGAGAAGAACATCCGTATAAGAACAGCACAACAGTTGGTTGGTCAATATTGCCTTTCTTTGTGGCCTTTCCCACTATTTCCCTGTTCTATGGAGACATTTAAAGGCCCATTTACTTGTAACGATTATCGCTCAAAATTCATTAAAACGACCAAAAATGAGCAATAATCATTACATGTAAACACAGGCATCGTGCAGTTTTTGCTTAAATGATGATTTTTAAGGTGAATTTAAATTCCATCGTTTAGCTAGGGAGAGAGAGAGTATATCTCAACAGACCGCACACAACATAAAAATCGCCGCTAACATTGTAATCTGCCGACAGCTGCGAAGAGAACAATGCAGCTGTGTGCACAGCTAGGCATGTGATCACACACTGGGCTCTGCAAACAGCTGGTGGAGGCCCTTTTGCATGCAAATGAAGATGATAAAGTGTTAATGGCCATCAGCACTTTATGCAAATAGATCACACAATCTTTCAGTCTTTTGAAAGATTATCTTTGCGTGTAAAAGAGCCTTTACTACTTTTGCTTGTTGCTGCATTCAGGGAGTGTGGATTTTCTCCTTTTAATGTTCATTTTTGTACAACTATTTGCATAGTTTAAGGCAGAGTTAGACAATCTGTATAGTGACTAGAAAATGTTTTTTGTAACCTGGTATTCCTATAAGCCCTTGAAGGGGTTGGTCCATTATAGGTTTCACCTGTTACGCAGACACCCCAGCTGTGGCTCGTCCTGAAGTGCATGCAGACCACCACCACTAATCCATTCACTTCAATAGGACCGCTGGCGATAGCCAAGTATCCTTGAGCTGGGGGAGGCGAGGAATTGTATGTGCATTTTAAAGGAGAGGGCAGAGTCAAATGTTACACCAAGGCAGACTTGTAGGACAAGTGAAGGTATGGACCCATTGTTTGTGATTGATAAGCCCCTGTTTTCTTTGCCTGTATCTATCAAGTCAGGCTTAGTTTCCAAAACCGCAGCACACTCTAGTCTAACTGAAATTTTGGCATAGAATTCACTCTTGCCATTACAGAGGGTGAAATCAAAATCTGTATTAAAACTCACATATGTATGGTACTGGCATTGTGGATTGTTAGACAACGTAACCTAAAAAAAATCTTAAATGTTATTTGCATTCAAGTTTCTAATGTCAGATTTTAGAAAAATGTGATTGTTCCCAGAGAAACCAAGTAATCTTGTAGATCTGATACCTTTTAATGGCTAACAAAAATACATGATGTTATTGCGAGCTTTCAAACCTCTCAGGGTTCTTCCTCAGGCTTAATACAATTTTTGAAACAAATACAGCAATCAGTAGGAACCCTCATATTGGTGTTGTGTCGCAGCGTTGCCAAGGTACATTCACAGTAGTGGTTAACTCCCTGACTTGTGCTTCCAACAGCTATACAGTGGTACACTTAGCCCTTAGGCTCCCATGTTAAAAAGCATAAAAAACATATACTGCACACTATATATCTGTGGATAGAATGGCATAGTAGACAACAAAAAACAAAGGAAAATTCATATTGGCCCTACAGATGCCAAAAGGACATTCTTTTCGCCTCCACCTGTTGAATGGAAGGCATTCTATGGAAACGTTTGATGTATACACCAGGAGCTTTACCAGCACATAGGCTAAATGTACTCAGCATTAATGCACCCTTACAATCCCTTAGTTGTATTTCCTATGAGATGCCTTCTCATTAAAACATTCATTACTGAAGGCTTCTTGACTAATAAAGGCATCAATCAGTATGTAGTATGTTGATTATTGTCTAATTGAATTTCTTTCTTTGTGTTTTCCAGGTAGGGTCATAGTAGCAACCAGTAACGGGGTGTATGTTTTAATCCCCTTGCCTTTGGAAAAGCAGATACAGGACCTTTTATCAAACCAGAGAGTAGAAGAAGCACTTGTACTTGCCAAGGGTGCACGGCATAATATTCCAAAGGAGAAATTTAAGGTATGCAAAATTGTAATGGTTTTATTGTAAAAAAAAAAAAAAAAGTAATCGCTCACAATAATATTCTAGCCATTTCTCTATTATCACCTTAAGGCTGCCAGTCCACGGGCGAATGTTCATTGCGTTACCCATGGCGATAATCCGGCCGCGGGTAACGCAGTGAACGCTTTTCATAGCGTTGCTATGGAAAGCGCAGCCGTGGCGTCCACGACTGGAGAATCATAGCGGTTCTCCGCTCGCGGGATCTAAATTTGCAGCATTTAGGCTCACCGCAGAGAACTGACAGCGGCCCCCACGGCAGAATAACGCTGGCGATATTCTGCAACGCAAGTCGACTGGGCCTAAGGCTACATTCATAGTGCGCTTTTCATAGCTTCTGTGAAATTGAGTTCAACGGGAAACAACTAATCGCACACGGTATGCGAGTGAGATGCAAAAGTCGTGTGAATAAGCCCTAAAAAGGCCAAGTGTGGTAGTTAAAGGGGTTGTCCCGTGAAATCAAGTGGGGTTATACACTTCTGTATGGCCATATTAATGCACTTTGTAATGTACATCGTGCATTAAATATGAGCCATACAGAAGTTATTCACTTACTCACTCCGTTGCTGGCGTCCCCGTCTCCATGGCTCCGACTAATTTCTGCATCTTCTGGCTTGTTTAGACGCGCTTGCGCTGTCCGGTCTTCTGCTCTGTTGAATGGGGCCGCTCCGGCGTGCTTGCATCGGAGAGCTGGTCTTCTCCGCGTCATCGTAGCTCCGCCTCCATCACGTGGTGCCGATCAGCCAATTAGGTGGCTGTAATCGGCAGTGGACCGCAAGACATCCACGGTGCACCATGGGAGAAGACCCGCGGTGCACCATGGGAGAAAACCGCGGTGCATCATTGGGAAAGGACCGGCGGCCATCTTTAAAAGAAGAAAAGAAGAAACTGCCTGAACAGGGATGCAGGTAAGCGATTTTTTTTTTTTTTTTTTTTTTTTTTTTTTTTTTTAAATAGCAAAGGGATTGTGTTTAACGGGGCACAATGTGGGGGTAGGTAGAAAAAAAATTTTTTGATTTCGCCGCGGGACAACCCCTTTAACTCGTTCATGACCAAGGGTCACTGATGCCCCTGTGTCCAGGTAACATTCTGTAGTTCTGTCATTCACACTTCCAAAACATATTAACTTTTTTTTTTCTGGCTTTTTATTTTTTTGCTAGGTGAGTGGTATTTTTCAATGTTAATATTTAACATACCATATAATATACTGGAAGACTCTTAAGTGGGGCAGAATAGGAAGAAACGTTAATTGCACCATTTGGGGGGGAGGTGTGTATGGTCTAGTAAAAATGGCATGCTGTCTTTATTCTGTGCATCAGTACAATTACAGTGATGCCAAATTTATATAGTTTTTCTTCCTTTTTTTTTTTTTCTTTTAATTCTTTATTTAGAAGTTTTCCATTTTTTTCCAAAACAGCAAGTTAAATCACTGTTAAGTAATGCAAAGAAATTGACAACCTGCAATCTAAACAGTAGTACAAAATTTCCCCAACCAGATTAAGACAAAGTGTTAAACCTTGAAGCACATGCAACAAACCCCTGGAGGTGGCCCATTCAGGTACTACCTATGGTATTGCAAGTATGAACTGCAATTATGCTTGGTCCTGAATTTCCAACCCCTGTGAAGAGGGAAGAAGACCCTCATTAAAGTTCAATCCCCGACCCACTCCTCCCCACACCTCTGCCTATAGTTATCCCCACCCACTCCCTGTACCCTCTCTATTCCTCTGTTTTCTTGATAGTGAAAGACAACCTATTTTAAACCGCTGACTGTGGCGTAACAGTAGAACAGCAAAAGAGGGAAAAACAACCGTAGAAGAGAAGGGAAAGAAAGGGGGGGAAAAAAAGAAAAACAAAATCTATAAAGGAAAGGAATGGAAGGGACGAAGAGTACATCATAAGGGCTTATTCAGACGTCCATATATCGGTCGGGTTTTCACTCCCGGCCGATATACTGTGTCGCTTTCTGCAGGGGGAGAAGGCGGGCCGGGAGCAGTGCTCTGAGCTCCCGCCCCCTCGCCGCTGTTTGCAATGGGAGGCCCGGGACGAGGGCGCAGCTAAGTTCCGCCCCATCCCGCCTCCTCCCATTGCAAATAGTGATGAGGAGCGGAGAGGGGGCGGCAGCTCAGTGCACTGCTCCCGGCCTGGCCTGCCTCCTCCCCCTGCAGAAAGGGACACTGTATATATCAGCCGCGTGTGAAAACCGGCTGGTATACGGACGTCTGAATAAGCCCTAAGGCATAGTCTTGCATTTGTCCCAATTTTATGTGGCAAGACCTTGGCGTTCCGTGGCATCATTTTCTGAACTTTACTAAGGTCCGGATTCCGCTCTCCAGTGCACTTATGAGTTATATATGTTATGGAATTCCAAAGAATTCTGGAATTCGATCCAATGAAACCACGTTAGTTTATTTTTTTTGCATAGTAATACTTCAGAAAAGGCCTTTCTTAAAAAAAAAAATAATTGCTTCCTGCTGCCATATTTTGACTCCCATAACTTTACTTTTCTATCATTGGGGCTTTATGAGGCCTCATTTTTTTGTGGGGTGATCTGTAGTTTTGTATTGGTACCATTTAGGGGAACATATAACATTTTGATCACTTTTTATTCAGCTTTTTTTGTGGAAAGAAAGTGACCCAAAAAGCGCAAATTGCATATTTTTTTCATGCAGGATTAATTTTAATACATTAGACCTTTTATGAATGCAGTGATACAAATTTTTAGACTTTTTTTTTCCTTTATTCGTCTAGATGCGAGCACTGGGAAAAGGTTGTGTTTGTTTTGTTTTTGTTTGTTTTAACTTTTTAATGTTTTTTTATTTTTATAATAAGTCTTTGCTACTTTTTAGTTGTTTGTTTTTTTTGTTAGTCCCCATTGGGGAATTGAACTTTTGATTGTTTTTACAGTATAATGCATGACTATAGTATTTTACTGTACTGCATTTTGACAGGCTGTCTATTAAAGACATGTCACAGGCACATCTTTACAGGGAATCTGCTATCAACTTTTACCCCCTCAATCTGTGGTAGCCGTTATTTTCATAAGGATTTTCTACTTTTATACAATAAAACCCATTTTTTGTTAAAAAATAAATAAATTAAAGTAAAAAAAATTGATACTGCTGCATTTAAAGATCCCTAACTTTTTTTTTTTTTATGATGGGTCAGTTTGTGAGGGCTTGTCTTTTGCATGGTGAACTGTCTCTTTCATTAGCACTATTTAAGGTACACACAACTTTTTAATCACTTTCTCATGTTTTTTTTTAAAATTCTTTACAGTGTTTGCCATCCATGACATCTAATACTTTAATTTAATTGCACAAGTAGTTATAGATGCAGTGATATCAAATATGTATTCTTTTTATACTAATTTTTTATGAAAAAAATGGAATGAGTTCGTACAAAAAGAAGGGAAGTGGGTCCATTAAAAAAAAATATTTTTTTCTACCTGGCTATTTTTTAAATTTTTATTCTGTCTCAACGGGGTACTTGTATGATTACTCAGGACTCTATTATCTCCATTCTTCTACACTCTTGACAGCCATAACAATCAACAGCTTCTTCTTAAGCATGTAACTAGTTATCTTCAGTCCTGACTATATTTGCATGGTACCAACTGTACCATACAGTTGGCATCTTGCAAGTGATGGTGCAGGCACAGCTCCCAGTGCCATACTAGTACAGTGGTTTGAATTAAGTACACGTGGGATGCAACATACTATTATGGCGCAGAGCATGAATGGGTTAAAGAGGGTCTGTGCTCAAGTACTTATGTTCCCTGTAGATGGCAAACCATTTTTCTTTGCTCCGCCCCTTTTAAATAAGTGTGGTGTTCTGAGCACACCGCATAATGAACTATCTATTACTGCTGAAATACTTTGATGGACGGCTTTAATGGGCCATGTAATAGGGTGACGTTAGGTGTACAAAACGACAGGTTTGCATCATCTGTTGTTGGTTCCTCGGCGAAGATGTTCACTCAATAGATTTAATGTAAATCTCCCTGATTCTTGTACATTCAGATTTTCATTTTTATGTGGGAAAAAAAAAAAAAGTGAGTGGTCGCAAGGTTTACCACTTCCTGTGGGCAAACCACATTAAACAGCTCTTGGGAAGTCTAATATTAGCACAAAAGTTTCAAGGGAACTTGACGAATACTAAAGTTTTCTGTATTCTATTACTACACTCATGTGTCACTCATACTTGTTGCTTCTATCACTGGGCATGTTCCATAGAAGTAGTGTGATTATCACTCATACTGGCAACCTGAACTTCACGTCCTCCTATACAGTTACTGATAATTATAATTATTGCAGGGCTCAGCTCAGCCTCTCTGACTAATACTTATATATTTAGGAAAATCTAATCTATCTAGTCTAATCTATCAAATGGCGAATTATCACATTGTGTCCCTAGAAGGCAGAAATGGTACTCCTAGAAGCCAACATGATGTCTGATCAGAAGCAGACAGGAGGCTGAAGTGCAGGGAAGGGAGTATAAAAGACATCCAGATCTTGAGAGACAATCGGGTGGGCGGAGGTGCAGTCATGAAACGTTCTCTTTCTATTTGAAGTCTTGATGCACAATGAAAAAAGTGCTAAGCAAAGAACAGCTGAGTTTTGAGATTGCTGGTGGGTATACCATGTTTCCCCCAAAATGAGCCCTAGCCTGATTTTTCAGGGAGGCGTGAAATACAAGCCCTAGTTACATTACATAAAATAAAAAAAATAGTAATACATTACCCAGCATGCTCGGTCCAGGTCCTTCCCGCTGCTATTCAGAGCACTGCATTGATTGGTTCTTTAAGTGCTGCTCAGCCAATCACAGCCATCATTTTTGAGAAGGCTGGATTTATGAATTGGCTAAGCCGCCGCTTAGTCAATTCATAAATCTCACCTCCACAACGTGATGGCTGCGGTTGGCTGAGCCGCGGCACTTAAAGAACCAATCAATGCAGTGCTCGAAGAACCAATCACAGCCATCACTTAGTGGAGGCGCGATTTATGGATCCTGTGTGGCTGGCCGAGGACCGCGGAAACCGCTTTGAGCCTCTGGGGAGCAACAGGAAGGACCTGGACTGAGCCTGCTAGGTAACTAAAATTGGACATTCCCCGAAAATAAGCCCTAGCGCCTCTTTGGGTGCAAAAATTAATATACACGGTCTTATTTTTGGGAAAACACTGTAGTTGCTGAGTGTCTCTTTACTAAAGTGTCTTTAGGGGAACACACTCTATTTGCTGTTTTTTCCTTGTTCATGTCGGTAAGGAAATTGAGGTGCTATATACAGTCATTTGAGTGGACACTGAAAGTTTTCCCGAAATGAAGATCAACATTTAATGTGGTTCTCAGTTTCAGCCAATAGTTGGGGTGTGGGGCAATAACCACCTGCCCCATAGAGGTAAAAATGGGAACAGCTAGAGGTAAAGATACATAGGGGAATCCATTATAAGCTAATCGGTATGTTTCTGTGCAGTGCACAGCATATGAGCTATTGTGTCCAAGACCTAAAGGTCGAGGCCGTTTATGACCAGGCAGCCCTTAAAGGGGTTGTCCCGCGAAAGCAAGTTGGGGTATACACTTCTCTATGGCCATATTAATGCACTTTGTAATATACATCGTGCATTAAATATGAGCCATACAGAAATTATTCACTTACCTGCTCCGTTGCTAGCGTCCCCGTCTCCATGGTGCCGTCTAATTTCAGCGTCTAATCGCCCGATTAGACGCGCTTGCGCAGTCCGGTCTTCTCCGTGTTGAATGGGGCTGCTCGTGCTGGAGAGCCGCTCCTCGTAGCTCCGCCCCGTCACGTGTGCCGATTCCAGCCAATCAGGAGGCTGGAATCGGCAATGGACCGCACAGAAGACCTGCGGTCCACCGAGGGTGAAGATCCCGGCGGCCATCTTCGCAAGGTAAGTAAGAAGTCACCGGAGCGCGGGGATTCGGGTAAGTACTATCCGGTTTGTTTGTCTTTTAACCCCTGCATTGGGTTTGTCTCGCGCCGAACGGGGGGGGGGGCTATTGAAAAAAAAACAAACCCGTTTCGGCGCGGGACAACCCCTTTAATAATACCGTAGCATCGGTGTGCTTGTGTGCCGTTCGTCTGTCAACCTGAAAACTGATGTTGATTTTTTTCGTTACATTTTTACACCAAGCTGTGATCAATATTTAGATAAGGGGAAATTAATATAAATGCTAAACCAAGGGCACAGCTACATATTGTAATATTATAATAGTGTGTGTTGGCTGTTAATCCATGAGGTAGTTCTATTAATCGTCTTGCTCTGTGGGATTACTAAACAGCGTTGCTTTTTCTACAGGTTATGTATAGAAGAATCTTGCAGCAGGCCGGGTTTATACAGTTCGCTCAGCTTCAGTTTTTAGAAGCAAAAGAATTATTCAGGTAAAGAATAACATCAATCAGTCTGAATTTTATGTCTGCACCAGAGATAATTCAGTGGGCACGGCACTTTGAACAAACTTGGGTTTATGTAATAGCTAATATGATAACTAGCAAAAGTGCAATCACTTTGACATATAATAATGGTTTTGTCCTAAAAAATTACTATAAAGTGCTGAGCACTAGGGGCATCACTTTCTTCTAACCTGCTGTCAACTGCCTGTTGTCATGTGAAGTCCGTCTCTAGTAACGCACACCAAGATTGATGACAGGAAGTGGGGGTGGATGTTTCATACTGCCCAGTGCCCATAGATGTCTATGGAGAGAAGGGGGGAAGCTTCTGCAGAGTGAGTTAGAACCAGAGAGGCTCACACTGATGTGGCTGCTGCTAATAGTGTTTACTATGTTATAGTTACTAAAATCGCATCTGCATTTCTCAGTACTACTGTATAATCTCCATGATGATGTTTTGCTTTAAAGAGAGATAGGAGAGAGCAGGATCTCTTTCTTTCTGTGCAGCTGGTTTTCATCCACCCTTTAGGAATAGAGCTTGTAGAGGGGAAAGCTTCTAAAAATGCCATATACAGGTCATATAATAGCCAGACATAGTTACTTCTCAGGGCAGCTGATTCTGAAAAGTTATCTGAAAGTTTGGGTGTAATAATCTGAAAGTCATGTGTAATTGTGTGTATAGACAAAGCCCTGCTGTGTCCCCATTAAGACAGCCAGTCAGAATGTTCAAACTTGACTGATTATGTACAGTGACTAAAAGTCAGGAAGAAATCATAATTCCAATGTAGCATTTTCTATGGGGGAGATTGCAAGGGCCCTTCTAAACTTGAGAAATGTTAGAATAGATTTAAGGTACATTATCACCACTTATGCCCATGACAGAACCCATAAGAGACCGCCTCCCATCCAGACAACGGAAACCTTCTAGATCTCTTTAACCGAGGAGGTAAAGGATGTTCCCGTCTTTACTGTTTACTGCCATAGAACAGGTTGGGAAAGGATTCCCAGGATTCCTCCAGATCTCTAAAGTTGGATTGTGGGGCCTCTCTCCCAAACTCTTTGGGCGTGTAGGTAACCTTACCGATGTAAATGTTCACTAGGAGCCAGTGGATACGTTTGGAATTATCCTCTTGTCCCCTGTTGCAGATGCTGTGCTGCCCTATCTCTGGTGGTGCTTTCATTAGCCGATGGATTTTCAGGTGTGTGCTAAAATGGGAAATGCTTAATATTACCACTAATTGGGCCAGGAGAGTTAGGGTAAGAAATGGATGCTTTCTTAGAGTAACTTCAGCCAGTCCCGTGTGGAATCACCCATGATAGCTCTGCTAATTCTTCCGTAATGCTGAGTTTTTAAATACACTCGTTGTCAAAAGAAAAATCGAACCCCTAGAAGGAGTTGTCGGAATAGAATGAAACTTTATATGCGTGATTGTAACGTTGATATAAGAAAGCGATTACAATATCAGAGCAAAAAAATAATTTATTGCAGAAAACTGAATACTTAAATGAGGCTCAGTAGTACCCTGTTGGGCTGCCTCTAGATTGGATGCAAGATGTGATACAGGCAGGCATGGAGGCGTACAGCTTCTGTATGGTATCCTGCAGCATATATGACCATAATTTGCTGTAACTAAGCCTCTAGATCATGCAAACTAACAGACTATCGAAGTTGGTATCCCGGATGGTCCCATACATGTTCCATTGGTGATAAATCTGGTGACCGTGCAGGCCAGGGAAGTGTGGCAATGTTGTGGAGACATTCTAGTGACCCCTTTGTGTGTGCGGCTGGACATTATCCTGCTAGAAAATGCCTCTTGGAAGCCGCCATGAGAGGAACACATGTGGCTGCAGGATGTCATGAACAAATCGCTGAGCTGTCATTGTCCCTCGTACCACTACTATGGGTGACCGACTGAAGCAGCACACTGTTGCCAGCAGTGGCAACAGTGTGCTGCTTCACAACAAAGGCATGATTGAGGTGCTCATCCCTAGGTGTCCAGAAATTAACACGACTGTTGTTGGTGCCAAAACTAAACATGGATTTGTCGTTGAAAACAATCCAGTTCCACTCCATAGCAGTCCAGTTTCGTCAATCGTGACACGACTGCAAACGGTGGGTGTCAGAGGCAGTACACCTAATGGCTGCCATGAAACCAAATGTCCTTCAGCCAAGCGCCTGGAGTGGTTCCGAAAGAGACATGGGATTGTAACAATGGTGCTACCTGTCTCCTTAGGTCAGACAATCACACGATCCTCTTTTCTGGTCGTATTTCGAGGGCGTCATGAGCCTGGTCACTTTGTGTGTGTGTGTGTGTGTGTGTGTGCCCTCATGTATCCACTGCTCCCAACAGCTCCTAACATACTAATTCTAACGGCCAAGGTGGTGGGCAATTCATCAATATGACCATCCAGCTGCTCGAATTCCAATAATGCGCCCCCTCTCAAACTCTGTGGGCGAAATCTCTTTTATTGGGTTGTTGAGGCGTTTAGTGGTCGACAAGTTCTACCAAAGAGGTCACTACACACAAGTAGCCTCTGAGAGACTTTTTAAAGGCCATGGGTAGAAGCACTTTTATGGGCTCAGGTGGAAAAACCGTTCATCTAATCACTCAGTTGCATATCTGCCTGAGATCTAACTGCATGCCGAGTTTTGCAGCAAAAGTATTATTTTCTTTTTTAGAATGGGTGTCTATTAAAACAAAGTTTTAGGTATGAACATAAAATGGAAAAGGGCTTCAAAATAGTCTGTGGAACTTGCTACAGACTGAAAATATAAAGGGTGTTCCCTTAAAGAGACCTAGTATGTTTCTCTCCTATCCGGATGGAAGAATGTCTCTCATGGGTGCTGTCATGGGCCTGATGGATAACTGATTAACAGTAAGTAATGTTGTGGGGTATTTTTTTTTTTTTTGCAATTTTTAGCGGTGGATCACATGTTCCATCCTCTGTAATGATCTCTATCAGCGGGGATCAGAAAAGGGAAAGTGTTTTCCTTTGGCGAACATTCATTGACTCTCCACTACTTTTGGGAGACTTGTGGACAAGCTGAGGGCTTTGCAAGTATGCTTAAACCTTTTTGCCACTCTCACAGATTTCCGTTACTAAAAATGGGACGCAAGGTTCCCTCGCTCTCTTCCATAGATCTTTTTTTTTTTTATTTTTTTTTTACAAATTTTATTACCTTTTATAGTTTTTGTTACATTTATATATTTTTCGTTTGTGTTACAGAAGCAGTCACCTTGATATCCGGGAACTCATCTCTCTCTACCCCCTTCTCCTTCCATCCTCCTCTGCATTCATCCGTGCACACCCTCCCCTGCATGAATATGCCGATCTCAATCAGCTTACACGAGGCGATCAAGAAAAAGTCGCAAAGTGCAAACGGTTTCTCATGTCCTATTTAAGTGAAATCCGTAGCACAGAAGTGGCGAATGGGTACCAGGAAGATGTAGACACTGCCTTGCTAAAACTTTATGCAGAAGCAGATCATGCGAGCCTGTTGGATCTACTGGTCTCAGATAATTCATGCGAAGTGTCAGACAGTGCAGCATGGTTGGAAAAGCACAAAAAGTAAGTGGTTTGTAGATGTCCTTTACTGTGCAGAATATCATGTTTAGGAGCACTGCTTTATTGCACTGCGTCAATTCTAAAAGACTCAACGCGAAGCCATAAATTGGTAATACAGAATTCAAAGTCTTTGACGTACTACAGTTAGGAGTTCCATACTGCTACACAACATAAAGTGCACAACATTAAAGGTATAGTCACAGAAATTTCTGTGACTGAAACATGCATTCCATTCATCTGAATAGGATTTGGTGGCCAACGCATGAATTTCTGCATGACCCATTTAGATGGGCACTGAGCAGTTGGCACACTTTTCGTTGCTATGTGTTAAATGCATCTATAAAGTAACTTAGAAACAGTGCCAGATCGATAAAGAAAATGTATATTACTAGTCATGTAATGCAAATAAAGAAGATGAAACACTACCTCTGCAGCGCCACCTATTGGATGGCAGCATTCCTTCAAATCAATGTACGACTCTATAAACAATGATTGGGAATATGAAGGGATTTCCTACCGTGGAGCAGGGCCTAAATAATCTGAAGCAGCCCTACTCCCAAACAAGCTTTGTGGGGCATGTAAGGCACGCTATAGTTGTGGCCTAGCACTTGCTAGGCACTGCCCAGAGGTGTGGACTGTTCTGCCAGTCATCTATGAGTAGGCTGTTTGCCATCTCTATTGCAAAAGTGAGAGGTACTGATCAGGGTTTCAGGGAACCCATATTGGGAAACTCGGATGTAATAAGTATGGGTAGCTTCTAGCACCTTACCTGCTTTAGTCTTAAATTTAAGAAACTTTGGAGGAGATTTATAAAATTGTCTAAAATGAACTGTCTTTGTTGCCCATAGCAACCAATCACAGAGCAGCTTAAACCCCTTAACCCCTTCCTGCTAGATGACATACATTTATGTCCTGTGAGGTCAGGGTATACATGAAATGAGATCGCGGGGCGACCTCTTTTCATACAGAGCGGCCCCCTGTGGGCAGTAGCTGCAATCAGCCATGTGGCCGATCGCGGCTATTAACCTTTTAAATGCCGCTGTCAATTCTGACAGTGGCATTTAAATCCACCAAACGATGGTCGGGGGTCCTGTTCGGCCCCCCCACGGTGAGATCGCAGGGAACCGTGTGGGTGTCATGGCAGCCGGGGTCCTTCTGAAAGGCCCCAGGGCTGTCTCGGCAGACTGCCTATCAAGCCATCCCCGTGGGGTGGCCTGTCAGATTGCAGTATGATGTTATGCTATAGCATGACATCCTACTGCAGGAGCGATCAAAGCATCGCTAGTTGTGGTCCCCTAGGGGGGCTAAAAATGAAAGTAAAAATTAGATCAATAAAGTTTTACTAATTGTAATAAAAAAAAGTAAAAGTCTAAATCACCTCCCTTTGGCCATATCGGTAATAAAAAAAAAAATCTAAATCATATAACAAAAATACATATTTGGTATCGCTATGTCCGTAAAAGTCCAACCTATCAAAGTTGCGCATTATTTACCCTGCACAGTTAATGTCCTCGGAAAAAAAATAAGGAACACCAGAAATGCACATTTTCAGTCACCCTGTCTCACAGAAAAAATGCAATTAAAAGCTTGTATGTACTCCAAAAATGGTACCAACGTAAACTACAGGACATCCTGCAAAAAATGAGCCCTTGCACAGCTACGTCGACGGAAAAATAAAAATGTTATTGCACACAGAAGATGGCGGCAGAAAATAATTAAAAAAAATATTAGAAATAAAAAACTATACAAGTTTGGTATCGTAGTAATCGTACTGACCCATAGAATAAAGTTATCAGGTCATTTTTGTTGCAGTTTGTGCGCCGTAGAAACAAGACGCACTAAAAGATGGCGAAACGTCGGTTTTTTTTTTTCATTTTACTCCACTTAGAATTTTTTAAAAGTCTTGCAGTACATTATATCAGGAGTCCCCAACTCCAGTCCTCAGGGACCACCAACAGGTCATGTTTTCAGTATATCCTATGGCAAGAACACCTGTGCAATGTCTGAGGCACCCACAATAATTACATCCCCTGTACAATACTGAGGAAATCCCGAAAACATGACCTGTTGGCGGTCCCTGATGACTGGAGTTGGGGAACACTGCATTATATGGTACATTAAATAGTACTATTGAAAGATACAACTCGTCCTGTAAAAACAAGCCCTCATAAAGAGACGTCGATAGATAAATAAAGGAGTTATGATTTTTTAAAGGGGGGGGGGGCGTGTCATCAAGGGGTTAAGGACCAAGAGCAGTAAGTATACGGTGCTTGGTCCTGGGCTGATAGCAGAAATACAGCGCAGGATTAAAGCCCCTGTTCTGCAATCAAGCAGTAACAGGTCGGGTTCTCAGCTGTTAGTCGCAGCTGAGAACCTGGAGGAGAAGCAAAAAGCAGTTTTTAAGTGCTTCTGGCTTCTTTCCTGGGTACACAGTGCTCAATGAGCACTATGTACTAAAAAGTGAAAGTGTTTCTTCCACTACACGACCCGACTATGACGTGACCACCGGGCTCCCCTGGTACAGCAGAGCTACAGGGTCCTACAGACCTAGATCAGCTCTGCCAGTGACTATTGTTACTACATGGGAATGTTTTCTCCTGTAACCGGGGCTCCTATGGATGCCCCAGCTACAGTGGAAAAGTGTGTAATTTAAAAACTAAACAAAACCAGAGATCTTTTACCCTGGGTTCACACAGGGCGGATTTGCTGCGGCATTGCTGTTGCATATCCGCACTGCGGCAAAACCGCTGCGTTTGCAGTGCAATGCAGCACAAATGAGTTTTGGAAAAAAGCTGTTCTCACAGGACGGATTTTTTCCGCACAGCCGCAGTGCGGAAATGCAACTGCGGCGCGGTTTTAACCCTTTCCAATCCACTGTCTGACGTCTAAAGACATTATGATTTAAGGCTGTACAGCTCCTAAGTTGGAAGATGTCCGTCGGGGTTCTCTTACTGTATATTGCCAGCCTCTCTGCTGTCGGAACCTATCCAACGTGTCCCCTCATGCAGTACTGTCTTTAGCCAGTATAGAGCGCCATTGTATAACGGCAGAAAAAGAGTAAGCCCCCCCCTAGGAAAACCAGGATACAAATTGGATTGGAAAGGGTTAAAAGAAGCATCATGTCCATTCTTCTGTCTTTTCCACAGCGCTTTTTTTGTCCATAGACCTCTATGGACGCAGCTAAATCCGCACCAAAATACACTGCAAAATGTAAAAAAAACGCTGCGGAAAAAAATGCTTGAAAATCCGCAAGCCTAAATTAACCTTTGAAGCCGTTTTGCCGCAGTAGCAGTTCTTCTGCGGCAAAACCGCAGCAAATCCGCCGTGTGTGAACCCAGCCTTATGATGACATGGGGATCATAGATAGTAGTAAAAAAAAAATTAAATGGGTATAAGTAAAAAAAAAAAAAAAAATTGCTGAATAAAATTAAAAATGGTATATATAAAAAAGAAGCCGATGCCAGACATATGCGCCTTCTAATACGAAACCATGCATATTATATATCACAAGCCTGAAACAAAACCAATTTCCATATTAGCGAAAATATACTAATTTTAAAAAAATCTATAAATGTTAAAATAATTTTTCTAGCTTTTTACCCCCAATAAAACTATAAAAAATGAGAAAAAAGGGTCAGTAAAAAATGTATTTTAAAAATGGCTCTATATGTCACAGGAAAAAAATGCAGAAAAATTAATATTAGAAGCTGAAGGAAAAAAAATAGGGCAGTAAAATGACCACATGGGTAAAATCCCTAAAAAGTGTCTGGTCCTTTTAGATACACAGCAGCCTGGACGTTAAGGGGTTAATTTCATATTCTGCCTTTAAAAAATGAAAGGTGCTCGGTGATTGGTTGCTATGGGCAGCAAAGGCCGTTTTCATTTTAGACAGTTTTTTTAAATCTCCCTGAAATGTGTTCTCATCGTCCTTATTCCATGTCATCTGATCTGGTGTGCTGGTGGTACATGCTGCTCTGCTCCAAGAACTGAGAGGTGTTGGATAATCCTTACTGTTGGGCTGTATTTGGTTTACTTTTTCCTATACACATGTCAAAGTGACCTTACTGCTTCTTTTAGGTGATAGGCAAGTCATGTTAAACACATTAAAGGGGTTGTCCCGCGGCAGCAAGTGGGTCTATACACTTCTGTATGGCCATATTAATGCACTTTGTAATGTACATTGTGCATTAATTATGAGCCATACAGAAGTTATAAAAAGTTTTTCACTTACCTGCTCCGTTGCTAGCGTCCTCGTTCCCATGGAGCCGACTAATTTTTGCCCTCCGATGGCCAAATTAGCCGCGCTTGCGCAGTCCGGGTCTTCTGCTCTCTTCAATGGAGCCGCTCGTGCAGAATGCCGGCTCCGTGTAGCTCCTCCCCGTCACGTGCGATTCCAGCCAATCAGGAGGCTGGAATCGGCAATGGACCGCACAGAAGAGCTGCGGTCTACGGAGACAGAGGATCCCGGCGGCCATCTTCAGCAGGTAAGTATGAAGACGCCGGACCGCCGGGATTCAGGTAAGCGCTGAGCGGTTTGTTTTTTTAACCCCTGCATCGGGGTTGTCTCGCGCCGAACGGGGGGGGGGGGGGGGGGGTTAAAAAAAAAAAAAAAACCCGTTTCGGCGCGGGACAACCCCTTTAATGTCTGGGCATTTTTGGTTTAAATGACCAAACACAATAAGGCTGGATTGACAGAATCCGGCTAAGGTAGTTTTTTTTTTTTTTTTTTTCTGTTTTGGTTTCCTCATCAAAACTGAGGTTTGTTTGAAAAGAGATTTTTTTAAAGTGCTGCAGGATGGAACCAAATCTGCAGCTGCGGAGGTCCATACCAAAATCCGTAGATCTAACTTCAGATTTTGATGCAAAATTGCAGGCAAGTTTTCAGCCATTTTCAATTCTGCATCATAATCTGCAGGTAGCCGATGGATTTCTGGGCAGAATTTACCACTGCCTGTGGTGCGTCGTGTGGACTATTCCGCCCAGTGTGAAAAGCCCCTTTTAGTCAAAGTCTGGTAATTAGATATTGTAAGTATACATATATGTAATTATAATTAACAAACTTTAGCTGCTACCAAAAATTCTGTTTACCAAAACAAGGTGTGTGGCAGAAACCCTGCAAATTTAATTGGCTGCCTGTCCACGGCCGGATTATTGCCGCGGGGAACGAAGTGAAAGCTCTCCATAGCGTTGATGATGTCACCGTCATATGATCAGGGGCGGAGCTCAGAGCCCTGGTGACTGATCACATAACAGTGATATCGTCGCAGGTCCTGTAAGCACATTGCTGCTGTCCGACTGCTGGTTTAGGACCTGCGACCAACTCCAATCCCTTTCACTATATTTTATTAGTAGGTGACGCATTGTGCCACCAGAAACACTGGTACGTGTTTGCTTTATAACTAGTGCATGTTGTTTTTAGCAGCGGGCCACTGACGACATCGGCTTCAGGCCGGTCTTGCATGACCGTGTGTGAATTGCGAAATCCGCAATCTTCATCTCCGCGGACAATCCACGGTATTCCGCATTCATTCAAAAAATAAAACGCTCACATGAGCAGATGACGATTGCGATTTCCGCTCGTGGTAATAAAATTGCAGCATGTTCTATTTTCGTGCGAATTCCGCATGGACTACTTTCGTTCAAGTCAATGGAAGCCGTTCGACCTGCTGTCCATCGCAATTGACATCACGGATAGATCACCGGTACCCGCTTCATTGCCTAGCGACAGTGCGGGAATAAGAAAGATTGAAAAAAAATCTGTACTGCACATGCCCGATGGTGGCTCGCCACGGCCATCCGCAGTACAGGAATTCAAAGGTACGCGCAGTCACCAGCCGGGGACTGGGCCACATTCCGTTGCAGGCTCAGCATGCGGAATCCGTCCCATCTGTGTGAGACCGGCCTTAATCTGAGTTAGCAGGGTGTCCATGGGTTGTCATGGCACCCTGGTTCATAAGGCCTGTGGCAGGGCTTTATAAGCTACACGTAAAAATACTATAAACTGCAATGCAGAAGTATTGGAGTATCTAGTACAAGCGATCAAGCAATTGCAAACTCAAGTCCCCATAGGGGACAAAGAAAAATAAAAATGTAAAAATAAGTTTAAATTTAGGTTTAGATTTTTATGGGTAAAAAGGAAAGGATTTTTTGCAAATGTTGTGTTTTTTTGTTTTTTTTTATCATTGTCTGGTCTTGAAGATGTATAACCCCTTAGTGACCGCCCTATAGTGTTTTTACGTTCTGCTGCTACATCCCAGGTGTCAGCTGTTTATTACAGCTGAGACAACAATAATACAATCTAAATTTTAAAACAAATATACATATTTGGTATTGCTGTGTCCGTAAAAGTCTGATCTATCAAACTAACACATTATTTACCCAGCACGATGAATGTCGTCCGAAAAAAAAAAAAAGGCCGCCAGAAATGTGCTTTTTTTTTTTTTTTTTTTTTTTTTTTTTTTTGGTCACCCAGTCTCCAAGAAAAAATGCAATAAAAAGTGATCAAAGGTCCTATGTATTCCAAAATGGTACCAACGCAAACTACAGTACATCCATTCAAAAAATGAGCCCTCGTACAACTACGTCAACGGACAAATAATTATTGCGCGCAGAAGATGGCGGCAGAAAATAATTTTAAAAAAATGTCTTTGAAAAAAAAAATCAAAGTAGTACTGCAAAAAAAACTATAAGTTTGCATTTGTAGTAAAAAATAAATGACCCATAGAATAAAGCTATCATGTTGTTGTTGTTTTTTTTCATTTTACTCTACTTAGAATTTTTGTAAAGTGCTTCATTACATTATATGGTACAATTGGAAAATACAACTCATCCTGTAAAAAACAAGCCCTCATACGGCAACATCAATGGATAAATAAAGGACTTGTGATTTATTTATTTTTTAGGGGGGGGGGAGAAAAAACAAAAATGGAAATAAAAAAGCTTGGTCACTAAGGGGTTAAACAGTAATAAGAAAAAAAATTGGTGTCACCATGTAAAATTAAAGTCTAAATGATTAATTTATTGCAAAGAAAAAAATTACACTGTAGGAATTGCTTTTTTCGTTTTCCCAATCACACAATAAAACGTGATCGGAAAGCTAGAAACGCCCACAAATTACATAAATACAAACAAAAATCAAGCCCTGATAGCCTCATTGAAGGAAAAATAAAAATGTACGGGTCTCAGAATATGGCACTTGGGAGCAATTTTTGTTTAAAAACATTTTTAAAGCAGTAAAAAAGAAAACCTATAGAAATATATAATGTCACCATAACTGTACTAACCCACAGAATAAAGTGAATTTCATTTTTATTGTAGCATCAAAGATAAATCCCCCCCCCCCCCCCCATGCCCCAAAACGACACTCTTTTTTTATTTATTATTTTTCACTTTACCTCACTTTATACGTATTTATTTTTTTTTTTTGGTACATCAAATGTTATAAAAAATACAATTCATCCCACCAATAACGAGCCTCATATGGCCATGTCAACAGAATATTTTAAACCTATGGCCTTGGGAAGGTAACGACAACATAACAAAAATGAAAAGGAAAAAAAAAATCTCTGGTCGTGAGTTAAATTTGGGGGGCTCAATCTGTTGCTTTATTATGAATAAGGCCACATGTAACTGCCACAGTTTGGTAGTGGTATCCCAGAGGCCTGTCCCACCATGTAGCTTTACCAAGAATCGGCACAGTTTGAAATTCTTGTTCATGTCTGCATTTTTTGCAGATCAAACGGGAACTCCTTGTGGTCTCCCTATAAAAGGTGGTGCCGCAGGTGAGGCTCCTCAGCCTTATATTAAAGGAGATGTCCCGAGGCAGCAAGTGGGTCTATACACTTCTGTATGGCCATAATAATGCACTTTGTAATGTACATTGTGCATTAATTATGAGCCATACAGAAGTTATAAAAAGTTTTTTACTTACCTGCTCCGTTGCTGGCGTCCTCGTTCCCATGGAGCCGACTAATTTTTGGCCTCCGATGGCCAAATTAGCCGCGCTTGCGCAGTCCGGGTCTTCAGCAGTCTTCTATGGAGCCGCTCGTGCCAGAGAGCGGCTCCGTGTAGCTCCGCCCCGTCACGTGCCGATTCCAGCCAATCAGGAGGCTGGAATCGGCAGTGGACCGCACAGAAGAGCTGCGGTCCACGAAGGTAGAAGATCCCGGCGGCCATCTTCAGCGGTAAGTATTGAAGTCACCGGACCGCCGGGATTCAGGTAAGCGCTGTGCGGGTGGTTTTTTTAACCCCTGCATCGGGGTTGTCTCGCGCCGAACGGGGGGGGGGGTTTAAAAAAAAAAAAACCCGTTTCGGCGCGGGACATCTCCTTTAAGTTGCCAAGTATTTACGAAGTAATAATGTAGACAAGCGCTGCGGAATATGTTGGCGCTATACAAATAAAGATTATTATAATAATAATAATATAGATGAAGATGTTTGCTTTGAGTAATTCCAGTGTGAGAGATGAGAAAACTTTACAAGTAAAACTGATAGTAATTATACAGCTAACAGAATGCACTTTTGTTTTTGCTTCAGATATTTTGCACTTGGTTTATTGTATCACTACAACAAGCAGGATGCCGCTGCGGTGCAGGTAATTGAAAACTATTTTCCATTTTTTATAATCCTATAATAACTGCATTTTAGAACTTTTTTATATTTTGCATTGAATTGAACAACTCTAATGCTAAACAATGGGACTGTAAAAAAACAAAAAAAGTTTTTAACCTGTTCAAAGGTGCTTATTCATCACCTTGAAAAATCTCCCACAATTTTAATGCATGTTGCCCCCATACAAACCTACAGGAACATTAAAGTATAGGATCTGTATACGTCTTCTAGCATACAATTGTATACATCAGATGTAAACTTTAAACATGGTGTGAACAGAGTCTTATAGTTACACTACCCAATAATCTCCTTCACAAAGTTCAGGTCTGAGCTGGAAGTATAATAGAAGGCATCACTCCTATTGTTTCAGTGGGAGTAAAGCTGTCTATTAAACTTCCGTCCCTAACAATTGATCCCGAGGGGCTGACTCACCAACTATTCTAAGGACAGGTCTTCAATAGTAAAAGTCCCAGAATACCCCTTTGACACCTTAACACTACAGGACGTACATTTTTATCCTGGAGGTTCAGGGTTTGTATGCAGGATGATCTGGGGTCGATACTGCTCCATACAATGCGGGTGTCAGCTGTAAGAAACTGTTCCAATCAGCAGTATCTGTCATTCCCACACCATATTTTCTATGCTTTTGTATCAGAAATCAATTGTTTAGTATTCAACTTATGGAGACAAACATTTTAAAGTTACATAGTGATACAGAACAACCAAATTTGCTGACAATATTGGACATCATATAGTGGTTTAACCATCATTCTCATGTTTCCATGATTTACTGTGATACGTAAAAATAAAGCTTTAAATTAACAATTTTTTTCAAAAGGGCTTTTGCTTTCCTCCTTACAGATTTGGGTAAAAATTGTGAATGGTGAGCTTGAGGACAACACTCGGCCAGACCTGTTTGAGTATATAGTGGACTTCCTGACTTTTTCCAAAGATCAGCATCTGGTGTGGCAATATGCAGACTGGGTTTTGCAGAAAAGTGAGCAGGTTTGTGGTTCTTGGGTTAAGCAAGTAATCTTTTTTTATTTTCAGGCATTGTCATGAAGTAATTAGTTCTCTAATATATGATACTGTCCTAATAGTCTAGATCTAATGATAAGAGTTGTGGCACCAGATCTTCTTCTGTCACGTAAGGGTTTATTTATAAGAGACTTTTTTATTGGTTTCCCCCCCACCCCAACCCATCCCCACAATTTATGTTAAAGATGCAACATTTTTGTAAGTTAAAAAAAATCTCATGTAAATATAGCCTAAGGTCATGTTCAGACAGCCCCATACAAACCTGGGTGCAACTCTGCATTGGACAATACATGTACACCCGTCCCTGTGCTGTCCATTATTCATGGATCATACACAATGCATGTGCTATTCTTGTCCATCGAAACAGATAATAGGATATGGAGCAATTCTTTTCTCACTGACTATTATGGAGGTGTGTGCTATCTGTGACAGACAAAGCCCAAATATATGGCCATCTGAATGGGCTATAGAATTGCGCAGATGAGCGATTGGACTGAAATTGTATTTTCTTTGTTTCCTTTGTGCCTCTTATACTCCAATAGTATCAGTAAATGTATACTTGCGGGAGACTTCTAATCAATATCATTCATCATGTCCAGTGTTTATATCTTATGTGCAGTTTAAAACGTATTATTTTATCTTTAGGTTGGGGTTCAGATTTTTACTAAACGATCGTTAGAACAACAGATGCAAAATGGTTTTTGTCCGGATAAGATTCTAAATCATCTCTGCAAGTACCGCAAGGCTTTACTCATCTATCTGGAACATTTAGTCATGGGAAAGAACATTCAGGTAATCCTACAGATACTTGCAAGTCCCACATACTCTAAAACAACAGTGGAAGGGTAATGGATAAAGCATCTATGATCTTTGTATACTTCTACTACCATTCTGAAATACGTGATTGTAGTCAATGTAACGTCCCTCTTAATACAATGACTTTAAAGGAAGTCCGTCCGCAGCTATCGGCCCCGTTCACATCACCATTTTTGTTTGCCATTCTGCCAGAGGAACAGCAAAACCGGTTTTACTTCCTGTTGATTTCATTGGAATTATCTGAGCTTCAGTTATGATCAGCTTGGTTCCCTTCTATATGGCTTCCGTTCTTTTTTTTTTTTTTTTTTTTTTTTTTTTTTTAATGGAAAAATTAGCGCAGACTGCAGCACAATTTTTTTTTTTTTTTCACTACAAATCAGAATGTCAACAGAATGGACCTTTCCGTTTTTATTTACATTCTAGCCAGTGGATGAAGGAACTGAATAGAGAGGTTTCTGTTTTGGTTCGGGTTTTTGTTGCCTAACGCAGGGGTCCCCAACCACTGGGCCGCGGACCGGGACCGGGCCGTTGTGCGTTTAGCGCCGGTCCGCGGCACCGCCGGGAACTTTTGCTCTAAACACAAGGCCCGCTGCCTTGTGCTATGTGGCCCACGGTGTGCCGACGCCGCTGACTACTGAAGCGATTACCAGCGGGGGCGCCGCAGCTCCCCGCTGGTAATCGCGCTGATCCCAGCGCACACACTGACGTCTGTGCAGCCAGGATTCTCCTCCCCGAGTCCCCTGCTCATTAGTTCCGCAGGAGAGGACTCGGGGAGGAAGCATTCCGCGCTGCACACGTCAGGGCAAGCAGACAGAGAGCGACAGCAGGGAGGAGGTAAGCATATGGGTTGGGGGGCTGCCTATTACTGGGGGGGCTTCATATTACAGGGGAAGGGGCTGCCTATTACTGGGGGGGGCTGCCTATTACTGGGGGGGCTGCCTATTACTGGGGGGGGGCTGCCTATTACTGGGGGGGGGCTGCCTATTACTGGGGGGGGGCTGCCTATTACTGGGGGGGGGCTGCCTATTACTGGGGGGGGGGCTGCCTATTACTGGGGGGGGGGGCTGCCTATTACTGGGGGGGGGGCTGCCTATTACTGGCGGGGGGGCTGCCTATTACTGGCGGGGGGCTGCCTATTACTGGGGGGGGGCTGCCTATTACTGGGGGAGGGGGCTGCCTATTACTTGGGCGGTTGCTTACTGAGGGGGCTACTTATTACAGGGGAAGGGGCTGCTTATTACTGGGGGGGCAGGTTATTACTGGGGGGCTGCCTATTACTGGGGTGGCTGGTTATTACTGGTGGGGGCTACTTATTACAGGGGAAGGGGCTGCCTATTACTGGGGGGGCTGCCTATTACGGGGGGGGGCTACTTATTACAGGGGAAGGGGTTGCTTATTACTGGGGGGGCTGGATATTACTGGGGGGGTGGGGGCTGCTTATTACAGGGGAAGGGGCTGCTTATTACAGGGGAAGGGGCTGCCTATTACGGGGGGAAGGGGCTGCCTGTTACGGGGGGAAGGGGCTGCCTATTACGGGGGGAAGGGGCTGCCTATTACGGGGGGAAGGGGCTGCCTATTACGGGGGGGGAGGAGACCTGCTTATTATGGGGGGGGACCTGCTTATTACTGGGGGGGGCTGCTTATTACTGGGGGGGGCTACTTATTACTGAGGGGTGCGGGAGATAAATTATATGCTGCCCTGTGTGTGTGCTGGGGGGGGGGATAGATTATATACTGCCCTATGTGTGTACTGCCAGGACATTCTAAATGTCATAATTAAATAAGAATGCACTAAACTCCAACTCCCTTCATAACCCCGCCCCATATAACCAAAGCCCCGCCCATGTCCAGCCCAACCCTGCCGGGCCTTGTAAAAATGGTCTTGCTTGAAGCCGGTCCCTGGTGCCAAAAAGGTTGGGGACCACTGGTCTAACGGATCCGTTTTTTTAATGAGTATGCGTAGAATGGAAGAAAGACCAAATGGATCATTAAAAAACAGATGTATACAGAATGAAACAGAAACAAAATTATAGAAATACTTAATTTTTTTTATGGCTCTGTCTACCGGATTCATAAAAAAAAAATAGGAACACTAGGTTATGTTTTAATTCTGTTTTGCTACTCCTTTCATTTTTTTATTTATTTATTTTTAAATGGATCCATTAAAAATATAAAGCACAATGCTGATGTGAACGAGCCCTAATATACAAATTGACACTAAAGGAAAGTATTACTTATGTATTCCTTATGTTTGCAATCATATTCAAACTTTATTGTTATTATTTTAAGTTTATAGGTTTTCCCTGTTATTGGAGCATCCATAGGAAAATGGCCCGTCATGGCATTAGTTACTGGCCGCTGCATTTGCTAAGATCCAGCAGTTCTGCAGTGTCAGAGGGCTTTACCACTGCCTTTATTCATTACATGCTGCTAACTGAGCACAATGCAGACTTCAAAAGAGATGAGATGTAGTTGTGAGACACCTATATCTTCTCCTCGTAGTCCCTGGCTGTCTTCCGGACACCCAATTTGCTCCTGCTAGAGCTGCAGACTCTGCGCGGTCGTTAAAGCGGTTGTGCAAGTATTAAGTTATCATGTATCCACGTGATGTGGGATAGCTTTCTGATCAGTGGGGGTCCTGAAGGTCCCTGTATGAATGGAGCTGCAGTTGAGCGTGTGCATTGCCACTTCATTCATTTCAATAGAACTGCTGAAAATGGCCAAGTTCAAGCCTAGTGAAAACATACGTCACAGCTGTATGGAAAAGAACAGCATATTTAATTCTTGTATTAAAAAATAATCTTTCTTTGTATAGCGCCAACCTATTCCGCAGCGCTTTCAGGCATGGGAGAACACAGGCAATACAACAATAACGTGATATACAATCAATTTGACACAGGAGGTACGAGGGGGGGAGGGATGAGGCATGGGGGAACACAGGCAGTACGTGAATTACATGTGGAAGTCGGTTATTAGGAAGCAAACGGGTAGGGCGGTAAGGTGGTGCAGGGGTAGAGGTTATATGCGATAAGCAGGGTGGAAGGTGTGGAGAGCCATAGGAAGGGGCGGGAACTATGTCAGGTGATTTGGTATGCCTCCCTGGAGAGGTGCATTTTTAGGGCGCATCTGAGATTTTGTGCATCAGGAATTGTTTGTATGCCTTGGGGTAGAGCGTTCCAGAGGATGGGTGCTGCTCTGGTGAAGTCCTGGAGGCGAGCATGTGAGGTTCGTATTAGAGGGGTATTTAGTCTGAGTGAGTTAGCAGATCGGAGTGTGTGGGCTGGGTGGTGTACGGACAGGAGGGAAGTGATATACGGTTGCATGGCGCTATGGAGAGCTTTGTGGATGAGGGTGAGGAGTTTAAATTTAGTTCTGCAGTGGATGGGCAGCCAATGCAATGACTGGCATAGTGCAGAGACATCTGAGAAATGTCTGAATAGAAAAATGAGCCTAGGTGCCACGTTTAGTATGGATTGGAGTGGAGCGTGTCTGGTGCGGGGAAGACCAATAAATAACGAGTTGCAGTAATTGAGTCAGGAGTGGATGAGGGCAACAAGTGTCTCTAGCATGTCCGTGGTGAGGAGAACGGCCGGATTTCACCAATATTCCTCAGGTGCAGTGTGACTCCAAGGCAGTGGGTGTGCTGTCTGGGGTTTATGATGGTGCCAGATACTGGAATGGAGATATCGAGGGGAGGTCGGTAGGAAGACTGAAAAACGAGAAGGTCAGTTTTAGAGAGGTTAAGAGAGCGCACCTAGAGCACCGCCGGATGAAGCGTGTTTGGGACATGAGCCAAGGTTGCCATGGTGTGCGGTTGACTGCTTGAGTCACGGGTGGTGCCGCTTCATCCAGGGCACGTCTGAATAGTTTATTATGAGGCAGCGAAAAATAATGTTACACAGGCCCCTCCCCTTCAAAAAAAAGACATGAAAATAATTTTAACCCATTTACAATGTCCACCATACATGTAAAGTGGATGTGTGTTTGGCTCATATGGAGCAGGCTTAGGCCTAATGCACACGGCCGGATTTTCGCCACGCGGCGTAAATCCGCGGCGTTTCACTGCAGCTATTAGGTTCTATTGAACCTAATAGCTCAATGTACATGCTGCAGAATTCCACCATGGAATTCCGAAGCATGATATTACTCGCAGCATGTCCTATTTGCTGCGGGTATACGTGCGGATGGTCAATGGAAGCCGCCCGTCACGCTATACTTCCGCTGTAGCACAGCGGAAGTATAGCGTGACTACGCGCACCGCTGGCCGGGTCATGTGACACCGCCGGCGTGTCACGCGCTGTACTGCACATGCGCGGCCGGAGCATCATGCAGGACTTCACGCAGCGTATCCGGAGGTGAGTGTGGGGTCTTTGGGGGGGGCACCGTGACTGACTCCGCTGCGGTATTCCGCTTGCGAAGCCCGTCACGGCCGTGTGCATAAGGCCTTAGGCTTTCTGTCGCACAGCTGACACTTGCTTGCAGTGGCCTACAATCCCCACTGTTTAAATGGCCCTTTGATGTTGTGGTCAGACGGAGGGGTCCCTCTGTTCCTGAGTCTGCCCTTTACAACATGATTATTGCGTGCCAAATGCTTGCCTTAACAGCCAAAGGTCTAGTGCAGTCCTCTAGGCCTGCCAGTGTAGTGTAGCTACTACACCCTACCTGTGACTGGGTGTAATAGCATGACAGCTGAAGCACAGTGCACTGCGTATTTTTATTTATTTTTTACAACCGATGAGGAGATCATATGTCGAAGTCTCACTAGGAGACTAAGGCCGCTCTCACACCACCCGCTTTTTACTCTGATTAGCGTGGCGTTCAGAGCACAGTGTTAATCGCACTACAACTCTTCCATTGATTGCAGTGGGACCTTGCAGAACTATGCTCGAATGCTGCATTTCTTATGCCGTGATTTTCGAGCGATGTCTGTTCTATTTTTCTGCGTTTTTGTGGGGTTTTTCTAACACACCTCATCACCCATCACAATGATGGGGTGCATTAAAAAGCGCTGTCAAACCCTGTACTATGTTTTCAAAAACACTGCTCAAATTCGTGGTAAAATGCCGCACTTTTGAGTGGCGTTTATCTGAACGCATGTGTGAGAGTGGCCTAAGAAATTAATAAAGTTTCAAAAAAAGAACAAAAATACATATACAAAAAATTTAAACTAGTGAAATCTAATTTATACCCCATGGAAAATTCTTTTACAAAAAAAAAAAAACACAATGCCAGTAGTGCATATTTTGTCACATCCAATTCCCCCCAGAAAGTGGGGAAATTAAGTTATTGTAGTCCGAAAGCAGTGCCACAATTTTTTATTTTTTTTATCATTAAAGTTTATCTTTATAGAAGTAGTAAATCATAAAAATATAAATATGGTACCTCCCTAACCATACTTACCCACAGAATAACATTAACATGTAATTTCTACTGCACAGTTAACGTTCTAAAAATAAAATTCAAAGGCGCAATTTACATTTTTTTATTTCGTCCCACTTAAATTTAAGTTTCACAAAACCTTTATTGAAAAGAAACAGATTTTTTGCTGAAAAAGACCACATGGTTCATTCAGTCTGTTCTTCTTTTTATTTTTTATCATAAAATAGATCTATGCTTATTCCAGGCACACATACATTCACTTACTGTTAATTTTCCAACAACAGCTGCTGGAAGTTTTTCCAAGCATCTGCTACTCTTTCAGTAAAATACATAGCCTCACAGGGAAAATACCACATCATGAAGAAACGCTCAAAATGAGACAAAAACTAAACACACAAAAAATTAAGTTCTGAACAATCAATTTTAATTTCAAACACTTACATGTCTCTTGTGGTCCATTAAACAGAATGATAAGTAGTTGTGTCGTAATGTTGGATGATAGAGTCATTAATGTGACATGGCATTAATTCGGTGAATTCAGCTGGAATACAGTTTCACAAGGTATTGACTATGGTGAATACCTTGTGATATTGACCATGGTCCACAGTCTACATCTTCATCATGAGGCTATCGTATTCACTCAACGTCTAATCGATGACCACAGATTCTCGATTGGAGAGGGATGTGGGAATTATGCTGGTGAAGGAATCGCCTGGACACCTTGCGGAGAATGCCTCCTGATGTTTGCTGTGTTAAACGTCATGTTGTCCTGGTGAAAATGGTGTTTGGTATGCCCATAAGATATGGTAGTGTGATAGGTTGCAACACCTTAATATAATGTCATGCCATCAATGTGCCCATGATATTTACTAGAGGTGATTTGGCTGTTGATGGTGATGGCACCCTAACAATGACTACTTGTTGACTTCTGTGTGGTGTTCTAAAATGGCTGAAGGATCAACCTGATTGTCACATCGCCTTCAGATCCTCACTCGGCGATCATCATTGCTGAGACAGAATCTCAATTCAACATGCCAGGCATTCGCAATGATGATGCGGAGTGAGGGGCAGTGTTTGCAACTAATGGTTTAACCGAAAACCTGTCTCAGTAAATCTATGCAAAATATTGGAGCATCCATAGATCTGTCTATACACTCCATAGAATGTCACCAGCTGTGGATTGTGGAGCTCTTACCGCATGATACTTCTTGGCATTGTAACCTTCATCTCAGTGCTCCAGTCCAGCTACAAAGATGCACATATCGCTCTGTTGACCGCCATCTCTAAATTTGACCTACGGTTGTGGCATCTCGTTAAGTTTTCTGCTGTGTTATGCCGTGAATTCAACCAGCTGTACATAGCCCTATGGTGAAACCCTTAGCAAAATTGTCCTTTTTGAAGAAATGGCTTTTGACAGTGTTTTCAGTCTTTAATCTTTATCTAGACAGACAATGAAACAAACTTCACAAACTGGTTTACTCCTATAATCACACTCCCAGATTACGGGATTGGCCCAAAACTGCATCAATTTGCATAATTTGCTTGTCTGAACATATTCCGAAAATTGCATAATGATGCAACTAAATCTTCAAAGAAAGGCATGGCATTTTCTCTGTGAGGGAGTATAATACTGTATTTTCTAACATTGCTTCTAGTCTTCCCCCAACTAATCTCTGATTGTGCCCCCTTGTTCTAGTGTTTAGTATCTTAATAAAAACACTTAGCTCTTGAACCTTATTTGTCACTTTGCCATATGTAAAGGTTTGGATCATGTTCCCCCTCTCTTTCCTCTAGGCTATACAAATTAAGTTACCGTATATTCCGGCGTATAAGATGACCTTTTAACCCCGAAAAATCTGCCCTGCAGTCGGGGGTCGTCTTATACGCCGGGTATACAGTCTCCAAAAAAAAGCAATACTCACCTCCCACAGCGTTCTGCGGCACTGCTGCAGCCTAGCGCTCCCTCCTTGTCGCCGACAGAGCATTGCTTTCTGGATGCGGAGCTTGAAATCCCCGCCTCCAGAAAGCTAATGCTGTGATTGGCTAACTCGGGCGGCGTCGGCCAATCACAACCATTCAATGACATCATTGAATGGCTGTGATTAGCTGACGCCTCCTGAGTTAGCCAATCACAGCCATTCAATGATGTCATTGAATGGCTGTGATTGGCTAACGCAGCGCCAGCTTTCATTGGCTGACGCTGCCTGAGTTAGCCAATCAAAGCATTAGATTTTTGGAGGTGGGGATTTCAAGCCCTGCATCCAGAAAGCAATGCTCTGTCGGCGACGAGGAGGGAGCGACAGCCTGCAGCAGCGCCGCAGAACGCCGTGGGAGGTGAGTACTTTTTTTTTTTTTCTTCTCCTATACCGTATTCCCGGCGTATAAGGCGACAGTTGGGGGGGTCGTCTTATACACCCAGTCGCCTTATACGCCAGAATATACGGTATTTAAGTCTTGTTCTTGAGACCATCCATCATTTTGTAGCTCATCTTTGGACTTGTTCTATTTTATCGATATCTTTCTGTAGAAGTCTCCAGTATGGAACACCATATTCTAGATGTGGTCTCACCAGTGCTCTAGACAGCAGGATCACAATCTCACTCTTTCTACTGGTTATACCTCTAGCTGTGAGGACAAACGTCCTACTGCCTGACTACATTGATTTGAATCTTTTAGAGTGGTTTCACATCTGCGCGGGGAATTCATTTGGGGAGCAGGAAAGTGGAATCGCGCAGATGAACGGTTTTGTCTCTTGACTAAACAAATAGTGAAGTCTGCAGTACTGTCTGTTCAGTTTTTTGTTTTTTTTTAAAATGCAAACCTAATGGAATGGAAGCAAATTTAAAGCTTTTAGTTTACATTATGTTTTTAAAACCCGATTGAAATCAATAGGGGAAAAATTGCAGTGTTTAACTCCATTTTAATTCTGTCTGCTTCAGAAACTGAAAGGTATGCAAAGACAAGAACTCTTGGAGCCTTTTCCTTTACTACTTTTGTGCACACTTTAGGCTGTCTCTGTTCATTTTCTGAACACAGGTGTAAATGTAACCTTTAAAAAACAAAAAATAAAAAAAATTATATACACTATACTATAGCGTTCTAATTTAAATGACTTTGTGGACAGTCTCTATGATTGGGCTTATTAGTCATTGGTGGGAGCTTAGAAGAGGAACAGATGCTGGTGAATTAGTTGATATTCTTCTCCCTATTGATATTGTCCAAAACCTCTAAAGCCATTCCTTGCACTGGTGTATTTGTTTATAGACTGTAGAATATAGAAATGTCATTATGTTGCTGTTTTGTGCACAGAAAGAAAAATATCACACACACCTCGCTGTACTGTATGTTGAAGAAATCCTGTGTCTGATGTCGGTGTCCTCGTCAGACCAGACTGAGCTAGAAGACCTGCGGCAGAGGTTTCAGAGTCTGTTACAGCAATCTGATTTGTATCGGGTTCTCTTGCTTATTGGTGAGTGTGTGTGACACATTGGCAGGACATTGCACGGAATGTCATAGTGGTTTTATTTATTTTGCTTTTACAGCCCCCATCAGTGTAATTTCTATGTGTTCTCTTCCAAAGTTGATTAAATGTCTCATGCTTACTGTATGATAGCGGGCTCCCATTTTTTTCAAGTGACTTATGAACTTTTTATATGCCAGTATGGTATTTACCAGGCCTAAAGTTATAAAAATATGGAATCCCAAGTTTTGATTTGGGGTTTATTTCACATCATGAAGCTGGTCTGAAGTAGCTGATTAATACTGGAAGTAAAAAAATGGGCCTCTACCTGAATTTAAAGAAGACTAAAATTATGACAACTGCAAAACATGGCCAAATTCAAATCAAAATCGACAATGAGGCCATAGAATGCGTGCGAGACTTCATCTTACTTGGCTCAAAAATTGATAAAGCAAAGGAATCTTTGACGGAGATAAAACATAGGATAGCATTGAGGTGAAGCGCGATGCTAAACATGGACAAAATCTGGAAAAGTAGGGATATCGGTGTAGCAACCAAACACAGGATAGTGCAGTCCACCGTTTTTTCCATAGCAATGTATGGATGTGAAAGCTGGACTCCGAAAAAAGCTGATAGAGGATTGATGCGTTTGAGCTGTGATGCTGGCGAAAGCTGCTGTGTATGCCCTGGACAGCAAGAGTAACAAAAGACTGAAAGATTTAGCAATCTATTTGCATAAAGTTTTAATGGCCATTAACACTTTATCATCTTCATTTGCATGTAAAAGGGCCTCCAAGGGGTGTTTCAGAGCCCAGTGTGTGTTGAATCACACGCCCAGTGCACAGCTGCATTGTTCTCTTCCTGGTTCCTTTATTTCTCACTAGCTGCAGGATGGATTTTAAAGGGGTTGTCCCGAGGCAGCAAGTGGGTCTATACACTTCTGTATGGCCATAATAATGCACTTTGTAATATACATTGTGCATTAATTATGAGCCATACAGAAGTTATAAAAAGTTTTTTACTTACCTGCTCCGTTGTTAGCGTCCTCGTTCCCATGGAGCCCGACTAATTTTCGCCCTCCGATGGCCAAATTAGCCGCGCTTGCGCAGTCCGGGTCTTCTGTAGTCTTCTATGGAGCCGCTCGTGCCAGAGAGCGGCTCCGTGTAGCTCCGCCCCGTCACGTGCCGATTCCAGCCAATCAGGAGGCTGGAATCGGCAGTGGACCGCACAGAAGAGCTGCGGTCCACGAAGCAAGAGGTTCCCGGCGGCCATCTTCACAGGTAAGTATAGAAGTCACCGGAGCGCGGGGATCAAGGTAAGCGCTCCGGTAAGCTGTCTGTACGTCCCTGCATCGGGGTTGTCTCGCGCCGAACGGGGGGGGGGGTTGAAAAAAAAAAAAACCCGTTTCGGCGCGGGACAACCCCTTTAAGTTTACCTTAGAAACATCCTTCAAATGAAACTGCATGATGCCTGCATTTACATGTAACCATTATTGCTCATTTTCGGTCATTTGAACGTTGAGCAATAATAGTTAAATGTAAATGAGACATAAGACGGTGAGCAGCAATGCTGAGCACTGAGAATGTGATTTTATACTAGCTGTAACACAGTAAATAACTCACCATTGGCTCCAACAGCCAGCACAGTAAAAGTCTTGGGCCTCATGTCCACGGGGAAAATCAGGCCCTTTACGGATTCTCCATGGAGAATCCGTAGCGGGTCCCTCCTGCCCCGCAGACATGGGGGGTGAAAATAAGAATAAACTCACCTGCTGCGGGCCGTGCGTGTCTTCCCTTCTTCGCAGCCGGATCTTCTTTCTTCGGCCCGGCGGATGTGCTCGGCATGCCGGCAGCGTGCCGCGCACATTCGCTGGGCACATCCGCCGGGCCGAAGAAAGAAGTTTCCGGCCGCGAAGGAAGGAAGATCTGCATCGCCCGGAGTAGGTGAGTTTAATTCAGGCGCGGGTCTCCTGCGGATCCGGACGGCTTCCATAGGCTTCAATAGAAGCCTGTGGGAGACCCGCACCTAAATGGAGCATGTCCTTTTTTTTTTTATGCTCCAGAAATTTTTTAATTCACTTTTATTGACCATCCGCGGGTATTTATCTACCCGCGGGTGGTCAATGCATCCCTATGGGACACGGATCCGCATGCGGGTGATATGCTGTGGATTTTAATTGTTCTTTTTCCCGTGGATATGAGGCCTTGGTCTCTCCCTTCTGTATGGATTCTATGTGCAGCATGAGTTATCACCCTCCTCTACTTTCTGTTAGCTCTGTTACTCGAGATGGACTTTTAATTTGCTGCCCACTGCTTGTTATTATGTGAAGGAAGGAAGACCACTAATAGCTACAACTTTAGAGGGATTTTTCAGCACAAAAACCTCATTTGCTAGTTATCACAAAGGCTGTCATATAACCACAAATTGTTTGAAAAGTTAGTTTACGTTAAACCCTTTAAGGACCCAACAATTTTTCAGTTTTCCTTTTTAATTTTTTTATTTTTCTGCCGACCTATAGAACTTGCTTCTTTGTAGAATAAACTATATTTTTATTAGTACAATTTAATGTACCACTGAAAAACTTTAAATTTCCAAATGAAGTGCAATGATCTTCCGCCCCCCCCATTGCACCATTGTTTTTTGGGTTTTATTTCATTGGTGTCCATGGTGCAGCAAAAAATGATAACTATATTCTGCAGGTCAGTACAAATGTGACTAGACGAAATTGATAGTTTTTTTTTTTTTTAAATGGGGGGAAAAAAAACAACTAAAAGTTCTGTCACCAAATTCCAAGATCCATAGCCTTTTTTATTTTTTAGTCGATGGGACTTTGTGAGGCCTTTTTTTTTCAAAGGTGACCTGTAGTTTTTTATTAATAACATTTTGGAGCATATCACAGATAGTGAGAGAGTGAGGATAGCCTTCAGATTTAAACCACACAACCATGTAACTTTTGGGTCATTCTAATAGAAATCATCTGACCATATCCAATTTTTACAAAACTCTGCACATTTCTTAGTTAATGGAATATATATATATATATATCTCAATTTTTAGACACTTCAGGTAATGAGGTCGAGAACTACAGGGAGGGGCAATTTTTGAAAAGTCACCGAGAACCATAACTTTTGGTAATTCTCAAAAAAAATCTGGTATAAATCTACATATTGCAAAGAGATTGACAACTTGCACATCTTCCTATGCCAAATAATGTCTGAGATATGAATTATCAAAAATAATAGTTCTCTGTGACCTTCAGAAAATTGACCCCCCCCCCCCCCCCCCCCCCCCCATTTCTCTTACTCCCATGACCTGATGGCTCTGAAAATTTGATAAATGTATATACATTCTAGTAATGAACAAATATGCAAAGTTTCGTAAAAATCAGAGATAGTCTGATGTCACCCCTTCGGTGATTAGTCCTCGATAGAGATGAGCTAACGTACTCGTTTAGGGCTATTTCGCAATCGAGCATCGGTTTTTTTTGAGTAACTGCCTACTCGGGTGAAAAGATTCGGGGGGCGCCGGGGGCAGCGTAGTGGAGCGGGGGTTAGCAGTGAGGAACAAGGGGGAGCTCTTCCCCCCCCCCCCCCCCCCCACCCCCCACCCCCCCCCCCCCCCCCGCTTACACCCGGCGCCCCCCGAATCTTTTCGCCTGAGTAGGCAGTTACTCGAAAAAAGCGATGCTCGATTGCGAAACGAGTACGTTCGCTCATATCTAGTCCTTGAATTACCCATTTTTTTAAGTTACGGAATGGCTGACCAAACACACACAACTTTTCATTCTGTTGTGGAGAACATAAGTTTGAGCATACAGAATTTTAACAAGCCCAATGCTTTCAATCTTTTAGAAAAAAATGGCTCCAGAGGTGTATGGAAGTTTCTTATCTCCATGTGGCTAAAACATATATGTTCGGCCAACATGTAAGGTGTGTGATCAAGCTAGATCTCTGCTGTGTATGTTAATTTAAATTGTTTTCTCTTTCTTCTTTTAGACAAGATCAAAGGCACAGATATGCACATGGAAAGGGCAATATTACATGGGAAGCTGGAGGAACACGATCAGGCTCTATATATTTTGGTTCATCATTTGAAAGACTTTGGCGCAGCTGAGAACTATTGTCTGTGGAACTCTCAGGGCAGGGATACATCTTATCGGAAAAGACTGTTCCAGCTCCTTCTTTCTTCCTACCTCACACCATCCACGCCTGATAATTCACTAACTGTGGCTGCTGTAGATTTGTTGAATAACCATCCTACAGAGTTTGATGCATCCACTGTGTTGCGGTTGTTACCAGAAAATTGGTCTGTTCAGCTTCTTTCCCCATTCCTAGCAGGGGCCATGAGGGAGCATGTTCATGCGTTAAGGATGTCCCAAATGGCAATAGAACTTGCAAAGGCGGAGAATATAATTTATAAGAAAGAGAAGGTAGGTAGAATTTTTATATTGCTTATGTTACAAAGCAGATGCCTTTTATTTTGAACTATTCTCTTAGGCTGGATTCATACTTGTATTTCGTCATGAGAACAGGAAATGGAACACCAGCAGGAACGGACCTGTGCTATGATGGAGCCAAATTACACTTGAGGCACAATTTTTATTTATTTTTTTTAAAATCTTAAATAATGGGGCCCATCAGGTTTCCGACATGCCTCTCACAATTTTCCCGGTCATAATAGTGCAACATGCTGCACTATTTCATCTGGGATTTCGTGCTACTTGTGTACTGGAGAATTAAAATGAAGCCTCCAACGCTGATGTTAATGCAATTTTGTGGATTAACATAAATTTACATTTTATTCCTTTTTTTCCAGCTAAATATGAGGGAGAAGCCAGTAATCCTTTCAGAGAAGAAATTTTGCCATGTGTGTCGGAAGCCATTCCAAGAACCAGTGTTTGTCAGAAATCCCAATGGGCATATAGTCCACACCCATTGTGCCGAAAGCCAGAGTGTTAACAGCAGCATTGATGGCCACCCATCCAACTCTAGTAAACGAACTTGAAATAAAATCACTGAGCTGGAAATGTTTGCTGTAACTTCTCATAATAAGATCTCCTGGGAGGAGAACTGTGAAGAGTCCTTGTTATGGAATGAAGACTGTCTTATCAACATTTGAGAAAGTAGAAGTCAAGTCAATATCTGGCTTGATGGGTGCAGGGAGAGTGCAAGGCATTTGTAACACAGTCTTTTGAACAATGATGAACGTCATGAGAATCATTTTGATCTTAATCAAATGAAGCTTTTTGCATTTTTAAAGGTATTTGCACTGAAGATATTTTGCATACGCTGTGATGGGGGTATAGAAATCATTCAAGTACACCATAGATTTATTCATGTTTGGGGAAAAAAGGATCTATGTATGCATAATAAGTTGCTATGGTGGAGTTGATTGATTGGCATAGACCATTATTTTGTATTTTCCAGCAGATTAAACCATGATTGCTCAGAACATTCCACAGGTCACCTGTACCATGGGTTCTTCTATGTGTCCTGTAGTACAAGATACGTCTTATATCACCTTTTTTTCCACTATAAGATTCAAATCAAGTTATGGTAATAAATCCGATTTTCTGTGTACTAAGACAATATGATCTACAATTGATTGTAAATGTCTTGCTTTGTTCATTGGTTCTCTTGTCTTCTAAATTTTAATCTGCATAATGTATAACTAGATGGGCGCCATGCCTTATTTTCTCCAAAACTACCCTTAGTTATGTCATGATAATACAGCATGGTTGATTGTAACAAATTCGAATATCATTAAAAAGCTGTAATGCTGTTGGCGATGGATTTTAGAAACGTTCCTCAACCAATATGTATGCATGTGGTAACAATAGCAACTTTTGACAACCTATTTCTTCTGTTTCCCAAACAGTTATGTCACCCCTCTCCATTCAGTTTTTGAGAGTACAGTTAACATACCTCTAAGCCTGTTTGTCTACCTATTAAGGTCTATATTATTCATGTACATTACGGCTCATATGCAAAATCATTTTTTCCTTCAGAATTTATTTGCCATTGAAATATATTATTTATCAATCACTTATACGTTCCATACAAAACATACAGTAAGTATCTTGGCAAGCAATTGTGCCGGAAAGGTAAATCTTTGGTTCATGTAGTCTTGTACTAAAGGGATTGCAGAATTGTATATCAATTTAATGTGTTTTATGAACTATGCCATTCCCAAAGTAGGAATATGTAAGAAAAAAAAAAAAGAGAAATAAATTCTTATTTCCATGTGTAGTATCTGCAGTGACTGACTGATAAGTCTCTCACACAATATACCGCTTTTATACCTAATGGGGTTTTCCAAGAAGGGAAATATCCAACCCAACTTGAGTCCAGCAGTGTCGGTATCTCCACTTACGGCCTAGTTCGGACACAGGGTTGGATGGTATTGAGTCTGCCCCCTTCTAGGGTCGGGGGCTGGCTGACTGGCCCATGCAATAAGTAAGCCAGTCTCATTCTCTGCCAGTTCAACCTTACTTATTGAAATGATACAAACAACCAGCGCTCTGCAATGATCTTGCCAATAATGAGGAGGGGAGGAAAACTCCATATGTTGTGACCCTGTGTTGGAACAGGAGGTGTTGGCACTTGGCTGGATTGGAGAAGTATTTCTCTTCCTGAATAGTACTTTTTTGCGGAAATGGTTCAGATTTTGATATGGGTTTTGCCACGATCTGCAACAGATTTCAGCTTTTTAATTGAAGGGATGAAATCTGCCGCGGATCCGTGGTAGAATGTGCACCAATTCCGCTATGTATGAATGCACCCTCAATCACTGTACTAAGTTCCATGTGTCCTTGTATCATGACTGCTGTTCACTAGACGATCTATTCACATGAATGTATGCACAGACCGAAACACTGAGTATTCCCCGTGTATATGGCCCTGCTTACGTTTTTTTTTTTTTTGTGTTTGTGGGTATTGATTGCGTTTATTTTTTGCGCGCATGAAAACTGCTATCAGGTCCATTGATTTCATGTTCATGTGTAAGTCGCAGTGAATACGCTGGTCAGGGGGGAGATCCTGGGGATTATTGCTGACCTTGTGATACTGTTGAGATCTCATAGTCTGCAACCTACAGCAGGGAACGGGTTATTAACCTGGAACAGTCACAATCGCCTCTCGTTTGAAGCGGGTTATTCCAAAGGGAGAATATTTGAGGATTAGGAGAAACTGTTCCTCTTTCGGATAAGAATTGGGACTTGGATGATTTGAGAAGAAAGGCTGTCTAAATGTGGTCTTATCGAACGCATCCAATTTTGCTATGACCCAAAGCAGAAGGGATCTTTTAAGACCATGGGCTAGACCAGCTGATGACCCGATGATTCATGTTATCAGCACTTATGATTAAGCAGTGAAGGAAGTGAGAAATATTCTCATGAATTTCTAGCCAATATTGAGGAGCGATCCAGCCGTAAAGGATCTAGTGGGGGAGATGCCTAACATCACATAATGTGGGGGGAGAAATTAGTGTGACATTTTAGGCCGTAGCCATTATACCACCCTCCTAGACCAAAGACCTGGCTGGATCAAAAAATTTCTGGCAGACTATTTAGTTTATTCTTATCGAGATTGTGCCAATTGCAAAACAAGAGGTTCTATTTCCTTATGTACTTGCTCGTGTCCACGGTCTTATTTGGGTAAAGCAAAACGTGAGTTCAGATATCATGTATTAGAACATATAGGGGGGTGGGGACTGAAAATAAGACTATCCCTAACCACAACCGTCCTTACCTGGGAACAACCCCATCACTAACTTTTCAATTGATCAAAGTTATCCAATATGAGGAGGGAAAACTGGGACAGACGCATACATCAGAAATTCAGAAGATTTCTATGTTGTTTTTTCTGAAGTGTTTTTTTTATTTATTTATATATAGAATGAATAAAATAAAATTATATATATATATATATATATATATATATATATATATATATATATATATATATATAAAATTATAAAATATATTCTTTTTATCCATTTGTAGATGAGATTTTTTTTTTGGAGAACATTCTTCTTCTTTTGGATTGTTCCTTTTTTTTCATGGGGTAGAATAAGTCATCCATTTATAATAAGATCTGTCCTCTTATTGGTGTGAATACGATGAGCATTATCTATACTTGTGATGCTATGGATAAAAGACCAAGTCCCTCTTTTCTAACACTGTACATGCACTAGTGGTTTGTAACAGGGAGAGAACTAAGACTGCTTATCGTTACTGCACTTGTGCTAATTTCTTTCATCCATACATGCGCTGCCTTTTACTTCTGATCCGGTGATTGCCTACGTGGGATAAGACCTCTCACTGTCTGCGTTCTCTATTGCTCTTGATATGTTATTAAACAAAGGGAGATATAGCCATGCAGTATAATATTTAAAGCAAGGACTTGGTACAATCCTTCAGTCTCCCCGTGACCATGGACATTATTGCATCTTCATCCCACTTGCAATGTGGCTGGCCATTGTCCAGAGAGTGGGTTCATACGATGCAGTAAGTCTTCATTTATCATTTTAGAACCTTTTTTTTCATGAATCCTACACTTTCCTTATCACTAATAATCTATATATATAAAGACGAAAGCCCTCACTCACTCACTGACTCGCCAAAAGTTCTCCAACTTCCCGATGTCGTAGAAACATGAAATTTGGCACACGCATAGATTATCTCCAAAATAGGAAAAGTAATTGGGTCCCAACTCGATTATTCAATTCTAGCGCAAAAGAAGTGGCGTCGAAATTTTACGTACGTAATCTAAATCTGTCACTTTCCAATGTCATAGAAACTTAAAATTTGGCTCGAGCATTGATTGTCATAAATGGGAAAAGTTAATGGGTCCCAACACGATTATTCAATTCTATGCGCAAAAGAATTAGCCTCCAAATTTTACGTACGGAATCTAATTCACTTCCCGGTGTTATAGAAACTCGAAATTTGGCAGGAGCATTGATTATGTCATAAATAGGAAAAGTTAATGGGTCCCAACTCCATTATTCAATTCTATGCGCAAAAGAATTAGCGTCCAAATTTTACGTACGGAATGTAATTTCTTCACTTTCTGGTGTCATAGAGACAGGGAATTTGGCACGAGCATTGATTGTCATAAATAGGAAAAGCTAATGGGTCCCAACTCGATTATTCAATTCTAAGCGCAAAAGAATTGGCGTCGAAATTTTACATACGGAATCTAATTTTCTCACTTTCCAGTGTCATAGAAACGTGAAATTTGGCAGGAGCATTGATTGTCATAAAGAGGAAAAGCTAATGGGTCCCAACTCGATTATTCAATTCTAGCGCAAAAGAATTGGCGTCGAAATTTTACATGCGGAATGTAATTTTTTTCACTTTCCGGTGTCATAGAAACGGGAAATTTGGCCCGAGCATTGATTGTCATAAATAGTAAACGCTAATGGGTCCCAACTCCATTATTCAATTCTATGCGCAAAAGAATTAGCGTCCAAATTTTACGTACATAATCTAAATCTCTCACTTCCCAATGTAATAGAAACATGAAATTTGGCACGGGCATTGATTATGTCATAAATAGGAAAAGTTAATGTGTCCCAACTCGATTATTCAATTCTATGCGCAAAAGAATTAGCGTCCAAAATTTTACGTACGGAATCTAATTTTCTCACTTTCCGGTGTCATAGAAATGTGAAATTTGGCACGAGCATTGATTGTCATAAATAGGAAAAGTTCATAGGTCCCAACTCGATTATTCAATTGTAGCACAAAAGAATTAGCGTCCAAATTTTACGTGCGTAATGTAATTTTTTCACTTTACGGTGTCATAGAAACGGGAAATTTGGCACGAGCATTGATTATGTCATAAATAGGAAAAGTTAATGGGTCTCAACTTGATTATTCAATTCTATGCGCAAAAGAATTAGTGTCCAAATTTTATGTACGTAATCTAATTCTCTCACTTCCTGATGTCATTTTATATAAAGTAAACGTCACATGGTTACCTCCACGTGGTGTTTCCTGGGTAACGCAGAGAATTATGCAAAATGGTGAACATATGTTTTTCCGGTATCTCTAAAGTAAGCACGACTTCATAAGATTTTCCGTGTGAACACCAGATAAACACCAGTACCAAATTAACTCGGGCGAAGCCGGGTATATCAGCTAGTGATATAATATATATCTTCATTGACAGTAAGATTCAGAAATTATTTTACATTTATTTGATATGACTTATGTCTCATATTGAAATTATGTGTGGCATATTTAATTGGTGAAAGGAACTTGAAATGGTTCTGTATTTGTGAATTATTGATTCCATATCTTCAACATATTGCTATATCGGCAGACCCTGATGAGCCTGGAATACCTTCTGGTATGTTAATTCTGTGATTGCACATGGGTGTCAGAGTGTACAGTCCTTCATCGCATGAATGGTTGTTTGGATAAACATATGTATATCATAGTTTCTTCTGATTAATGGACTGATTGAGGATATAAGTTATAGCACAGGGTAGGGTTTTCCTGAAATCTATTGTTGTAATTTTCTGTATAGATTCTTTATTGGATTGCATGGTATTTATTATCACTCTGTCACGTATACTACCTTTTTTTTTTAATATAGGGTTTAATAGGTTGGTCTATGCTGAGAATCCTGCACAGGGTTGCCCTTGTCAGGGCGAGTTCTCCATAATGTTCAGGGATAAGTGTAGGGTATATTAGGGTACACATAGGTGTCCCCATTTTTTTAGCTATGTAAAATAAAGGTTACATTTTAACCTAGAACAATAGTGTGAATTTCTTTGATTTTGGTTTAGTTTTGTTGTGCTATGAGCATATCTACCTTCCAGGGGAAGGTGGCTACAGTCTAAAACATTGTTTCTCCACTATAATTATGAAAGAGCAGGCCAAATATGTTATACAGACTTTGTCTCCATCTAGTGGACATTTTCAGCTCAACCAAGCATAATCCCTCATTATTAGGGCAATGACACATGAGCATATTATGGCTATATTTATGCTTCTGCAATACAGATGAGTGTCTTAGCTTGACAGTGGGCATTCTGCTCCTAAAACTAATTCTGGGCAACTTGAGCCCAATGACATGGTGCATTATCCTGCTAGAATATCCCATCATTGTGGGGATATATGAAGTCCACAGAGGTCTGGAAATGGTCACCAAGCAGTGAAACGTTGCAGGCATCGGTTAATGATATGTTAAGGTAGAACAGTTGACCCAACCTATGCAATGAAGAACACACCTCACACCAGTATGGAACCAGCACCAGCTTGCACAATGTCTTGTAATCAACTGAGATGCATGCTTCCTGAGGTGAGGTCAGCGCCAAACCTATCCGCACAAAACAAATGATACTGCAACTGATCGGTATATGCTATGCCACATGTTGCCACTCCTTTAAGGTCCAGCTAGCAACCTCACAAGGCCAGGCAGGATCCTGTGTCCGGAACTCTTGTGGGTCTTCTGCTCCCATATCCCATGGAAGTGAACCCAATACTGCACTGACCTGCGAGTTAGGCATGTGGTGTCTCCTGCAGTGAATGTAGAAGCGCTTTCTGCTGGAGTCCTAATTCTAGCCACACATTGTCCGCCATGATCAGTAGAGGGGTTTTTTTTCTAAATATAGTCTTGCCCAAAATGATAAATCAATATACTCACTGTGGCGCCGGCGCTTGGGTTTCCAATGCATTCATTCGGATGAGTAATTTTTAGCCGCGTAAAACGTTGCATCGGGAGTAATAAGACCTTAGTAACCGGTTTTATATCCAGCCGGAAAAAATAGGTCTTACCCTATCTTTCGGCCGATATACGCTGGTGGCTCCCATAGACTGCTATAGGAGCTGCAAAAAAAAAAGGGGGGGGGAGGGAGTTTAGCAGCATCCCAATGCTGCTAAATGATTACAGCTGGTGCTATATAACGATTATAAGAAGTTCCGAAGATTTTTGTCAACTGAGGGATTTCCGTGCTGCAGCATATATACGCCGCAGCTGCTCGTGTAGATGGACGAGAAAATGTGAATTTTGGCCATGACTTGATCGCAGCTATTCTTCATTCACACGATTTTTGGCCACAATGGAGCCAGTGTGAGAGCGCAGCACTCGTGTGAAAGAGGCCTAAAGGAGAGAATACTGACTTTTCTCACTCCCTGCAAACTAAATTACTGTTAGTCTCTACCAGCAGTTAGGCAGTAGTAGCAGATTTAAACAATAATAGTTTGATCTACTGCATGCAAATGACACAGCTGTGAAGTAATTCAACACCCTAAAAATCATTAAGCTTTGGGTCTGGATGGCTACTAGCTGGAGTTTATAAGTCACTAAAAGTAGAAATCTTGCCAACTCTGACTGACTAATTCCATTCTGCATGGTAAAGGCATACTAGAAGCACCAAAGAGTTCTACATTTAAGTCTTACCCAAGCCAAGGAGGAATTGTTCAAAACCAGAGTCTAATCATGTGATATCACTCCTAAAACAGAACCTACAATAGGACTCTCTAACCCATGGAAAATTCAAGTGATACAGAGAGCGGCACCCACATAGTGCACCACATCAAACACTGACTGCAGAGTTCTTTCGTCCCCGTGGGGAGTCCCATCATCACTGAACACTGTAATAATTACAGGATTCAGCAGTGGAATCCGTGTATGCAAGTACACGAGGCCTTATGATAGGGTCCTAACTTTTTGTACCAGTTATCACTGAGGCAGAATCGGAGTCTATTAAGCTTTTCACAGTATAGACGTAACTAAAATATATAATCTTTATTAGGATTAGTTTAAAATTAATGGACTGACAACACACAGACAAAAAGGCAAAAGATGTAACAGGAACCCTAACGTAGGAGTTGGAATTAAAAGTGTGGATACGGGTTCCCTACACCAAACAAACAGTACATATAGATCAGAATGTCTCAGTGGCCGGGTCAATAAGCAGATAATGGAGACCCCCGTTAAGAGTCAGCAGCCCAGTCACTGAGTTTAAAGAGGTTCAGAGAGTGCTTTTTGACATGCACTCAATTAGCCATTGGATTCGGTTATGAGGGTGAACGTAGCCTACACCTCCTATATAGTTGAGAACGGCAATACCGAGCCTCTGATATGAACATAGAGTGCTCAGCTGCTATAGTATAAGTAGTTCAAGTTATTCAGAAAGTATCTTTGGTACTATGATTCAATTAGTACTTCGTGCTAGATAAGTATTCTAATGAGGTTTAAGATGTAAAACTAGAGGGCGAGTTCAAGTAGGTTCGACATGTTTCCCAATCTGTTTAGACAGTTCATCAGGAACAAAAAGGACATTAATTGAATTGAAAAGAGATACAGAAGAATTTGTATGTAGTAGTCGATATAACAGAACCAGAGGATTCCAGTATCATATACAAGATAACTAGAAACAGTAAGAAGAAAGGCAGACTTTCAGGATATCAGTCCTGGTCTGTGCAGCAGAGCCTAGAAGACTGCTATTAGCACCTAAGATTCAGCAAGATGCATTGCCCTTCTAGATCATTAAAGAGCAAGCAGGAAGGACACGGCTACACTGATAAGTAAAAGAGTCCCATGGCCTATACACTTAATCTACAAAAGGGTTTTCAGATCCCCAACTGGTAGTTCCCCTAAAGCTCTTTGTGTCTAGATCACCTCACTTCGTAGAGAATCTATTCCAGAGTTATCTAATGATGGGGTAGTAGAGCCGTGCCTCGCTACTATCTAGAACCCCAGAGGAGTATGGTGGTATAATCGCCCTGCTTCTAAGCTCTAAATGAATAGAAATTAATAAAGTGCTGTGGCCCCAAGGGTGGACCATATGCCTAACTTTTTGTAACAACATAAATAGTTTGATGTCAGCTCTGAATTGCTTTTATGATGTCCAAGAGTGGCGACTTTTCATAGATGCCTCAAGAACTAGTTTGAAAGCAGTTTTGCCTCACAATGGCAATGTGCTGCATTCTGTTCCAGTTGGAAAGGAGCCCTATGAAATGCTCCAGGATGTGTTTCACTCAATTAAATACTCTGAACAGAAGCGGAAGATCTGTGGAGATGTGAAGGTCATTGGCATCAGATTGGGAAAGCAAACAGGGTTCACAAAGATACCTGGGATAGATTTAAATGAAAATGGAATGGTGAAGACACAAGGAAAGGAAAAAGGGCTGTAGGAAGGAGTAAAGCAGACAGAAGTGCTATAGGAGAGGTGAACATTGTATGGCCTTAAAGAGGTATCCGGTGATTCAAAATGAAAGTTCTATGCTTCATAAGGCGATGACATGTAATTTTGTAATATAATGTTATAACTTGTTCTACAAAACTGCAGAGATATTGCTCCTCTCTGCTTGGGTATCCATTGGTTATGACCTGTAGGCTCTGCTGTTTTACTGGTCAGGCTACTTAGTGCCTTCAAATTCTGTAATGATGACAGTTTGTACATTTGTGAATGTGCACTTGTCAGTAAATGGCAATGGGGCACTGTTTAAAATGTAGTTTTTGCACTCCCGGTGACCATTTTAAATAACAATGTGGAAATATGAAGCTGGTGGTGTGGTCAGCAAAATAAACAGACTGGAATTCAGATTGATGACTTACTGTATATACTCGAGTATTAGCCGACCTGAATATAAGCCGAGTCAATACGTTTTATGAGAAAAAACTGGTAAAACTTATTTACTCGAGTATAACCCTAGCTATACTTGGGTATATACTAGGTTAAAAAAAAACCCACAATACTCACCTCCCAGCCCGTGTCTGCAAGCTGCTTGAGAATTCTCCCTGCTGTCATCTTCCTGCTCGGCTTTGAATTTCCCCGCTGTCAGCGCTGTGTAAGTAAGCAGCTTGCCGCATCGCCGGGAAGACCATCGCGCCGGGGACACAGACGCCGGCTGGGAGTTAAGTATTGCGTTTTATTTTTACTTCACTCGAGTATAAGCCGAGTGGGGCATTTTCAGCATGAAAAAGTGTGCTGAAAAACTTAGCTTCGACTCGGGTATATATGTTAGATCCATGTTCGGAATATTGAAGACATTATGGAACATTAGTGATTTAAGAATATACTGGGATGACTAAATCAAAGCATAATAAACTCAAAAAGGCACATTGTAAAACAAAGGCAGAAAGATACGAAAATCCTACTTTTATTTCTTAATTATTGCAAATAGTTTGGCACTCTTTTCCCTACTGCTCATTAATCATCTTTCCCTTTAAATATATACACTAATTCAGTGCAATCTTATTATTCTCCCTTTACCTCTTCTATAAAAGGTTAACACATTTGAGCTTCTTGAGTCATTAGAGAAGAATCAGTGGAACAAAATAGTTGCATCAAAATGAAAAGAAACAACAAGAACTAAAGAAATGTGCAATATATTAGGCAGAAATGTTCTGTGCTTGTACAAGAATTCCTGAAGAGCTCTTCTAGACAGCAGACTGATGTTCACTGCAAACATAGATGGTACTAGGACGGATTCTCCTTCTTGTCCTCCCTGGAATCTTGGGAAGGATCTTAAATGTTTTGGGCATAAATTCCATGCAGGCTTCCCGAAACTTTTTTATCCTCCAGCAATATATGACAGGATTGAAAACAGATTTGAGGTAAGTGAGCCACAAAATGCAAGTGCTGATACTATAGAAGGAGGAACTGTAGTAGAAAGTCCTACTGAAGACAGAAAGCAGACTGAACACAGAATGTGGAAGCCAGCAAAGCGAGAATCCAATAAAGAGAATCAATATGGTGGTGAAGGCCCTGGTTTTGAAACTCATGTCAACATTCAGCTGATGAGGCCGCTGAAGTCCCATCAACCCTAACTTGCTTACTTGGCTGAGGCATAAGCTCTCCGCATGGTTATGAATCCTGACAGCATTTCGTCTTACTGTGTTTAGGATGCATAGATAAGAGTATAGCATTACACTGAAAGGGATGAAGAACACTGCAACCACCAGCATTACTGCATATGCCCTATCCGACGAAAACTCTGTATATCCTAAAACACATTGCGGCGCTCGTGTTGGAACTTCCACTAAGGTCCAACCTACGACAGATGGAAAAGAAATACAAAAAGAAAATATCCAAGAGGAGCAGATCATTATTTTGGCACGGTGTGGGTTTAGTTTATCCTGTCTCTGAACAATGATCAGGAAACGATCAACACTGATAATAAGTAGTATGGCAACCCCTTCTAACACAAAGAACCAGTAGAGCATGGCTGATATCTGGCAAAAATGCGAACCAAAGTGCCAGGTCCCAGTGATAATTGTCACTGCAGTAAAAGGCATGCAAAACAGTGACAACATGATGTCAGAGAATGCAAGTGTTGCAAGAAGGAGGTTGATTGCAGAACGCATGGCTGGCTTTTGATAAACAATAAGGCAAACAATGGCATTGCCTAAAAAAGCAATGGCAATCATTAATATCATTATTATTGCCAGTAATATCCTGAGTGGGGTAGGGAATCCATTAAAAGTGGAGTCTTGGCTCAACGTTGTCACATTAAGATTGGGAAAAGTACAGCTGCCGAGAGCCGTGCTATTGCAGCCCATGCTTACAAATCAGGAATTCTATTTGCATTTTTCATTGACTTGTAGATCCCACAAATCAGATCTATCCAATATAGTGTTCATGTATCAGTTAAGCACTGTTCCATATTTGTCCACATCTTGAAATGTCTGGTAAAGAAAGAAAAAAAAAACCACATGAATACGACATCTCATGAAGGTAGAAGATGACATTTATAAACAGTATAGCAAGTAAGTCAGAGATAAACTGAAGGCGTTTTGTGGACAGTTTTTACCAGTTGATGAATTTTAATCACGAAGTAAACCACCAATTTTTTGTCATTTTTTTAAATTAATTTCAACATAAGCCTTTGAACGTCAGCTACAATGCAAAATGGCTGACTAAAAAGTACGGAGTTAGGGCTCCTTTATATGGGCGCTGTGATTTTCAGCTGCCCGCACACGACCACATAACAGGAGAAAAATCGCATGAACGAGAGGCAGCCGTGACCAAGTTGCAGCTGCATCTACTGTTTTAACCCCTCCTTCAGACGGTATACACACCGCTGCCCGGAATTTCTTCAGGCAGGGGGAAAGAGTTTAGCTCTTCTAAACTCCCACCCCCTCCCTTTGCCGGCAGCCGTAGTGTATTAAACTCCCGCTCCTTGTCAGGTGTTGGCAAGGGGAGGGGGCGGGAGCTTAGCAGAACTATTGTACTAATCTCCCACCTCCTCCCTTTGCCGGCAGCTGGCAAGAGGTAGAGAGGGGGAAGGAGTTTACCAGAGCCGCTGCTAAACTCCCTCTCACTTCCCTTTTCCGACAGCTCTCATAGCCTCCCATAGGAGTCTATGAGACCAGTTGGCGTATTACAGCAAAAGATAGGTCCAGACCTATCTTTTCTGGTCAGCGTAAAAGCGGACGTCCGGAAGGCGTACCGGGTGCATCTTTTCCAGCCAGCTGATTTTGCGCACAAAAAATAAATTAATTAAAAATCGCCCATCTGAACAAGTGCATTGGAATTCAATGCTTCAGATGGCCGCAATTTTCAGTCAATAATAAAATTCTCATGTAAAAGGAGTCCTTAAGGTGCTTTTAGACGGAACGATTAACATTCAAATAAGTGAAAGTGAACGATAGTCTCTAAACACGAGCCAATGACAAACAATAATCATTCACTTTTCATTTCTCATTCATTTTAAGCAAGCTAAAAAACCATTGTAGGCTCTTCACTTATTGTCCGGTTTAAACAGAGCTTGTTTTGTCCCTCTTATTTACTTATACAGCCAATGTGAAAGACTGAACGATTCTGACTTGAAAAAGCCAACTATGTATCTCCTATATAAACAGGCTGCCCAAAAACGAAAGCGCTAATGATGACATCACTTGTTCGTACAAACGATAACACTGCCCAACGATGATTTTGTTTCAGGCTCAAAATTAGCATATTCTTATGTATTTCTATAAGCTGAATTCAAAAATCACCATGAAAATGACCGATTAGCTCTTGCTTTGGAGATACAGTGACATGTCATTTTTTAGAGCTTGCATTTTTATTTTGTGGGAATTTTTTTTTCCTTTTTTGGGGGGAGTTGTCACACCTCTGAACTGACATAACACAACGTTCCCCATATGTTTGTAGGTTATAAACATAATAAATGTTGCTATGAGTTTCATTTTGTTTCCGTTTTTCTTTTTTTCAGAATTTCTGGTTTTGGAGAGCTTTTAAAGTGTAAAATTTGCTATATCAAAATGCCATGAAAATGTGTAAATTTAGTGAATAATTTTTGTTACATTTGTGGTGAAATAACATTTTCGTCACAGAAACGCAACCTGATGCCTCTTGTGAAGACTGCCTATCATCATTATTTTGGTGTGAAGGTAGGGGCCCAGGATAAGTCACGGGCTCCACATATATGTTGCAGCTCTTGTTCAGTTAAACTACGAGAATGGCTGAAAAAATAAAAAACGATCTATGGCTTTTGCTGTGCTTATGGTTTGTGCCTACAAACCATACAGATGACTACTGTTTCTGCTTGACTCCGCCTATAAAGGAGGGATTGTCAAATGAAGAAAACAGAAACAGTTCAATACCCGAATCTTTCATCTGCTATTCGATCTATTCCACATTCAGATAGTTTACCAGTTCCTACTCCACCCCAACATTATGAGCTTGAAGTAGAAAATGAAGAAAGTGTGGAAAAAGAAGAACCCAACAAGCCTTCCACAGCTCATCACCTCGACTTTAAGGTAAAAGATGATACACCGCACAGACTGAATCAAGCGGAATTGAGTGATCTCATTCGAGACCTTGACTTGTCAAAGAAGATGGCAGAACCTCTAGGGTCAAGACTACAGCAATGGAATCTTCTCCAACGTGTTGTCAGGGTCTCACAGTATAGAGAACGTCAGAGTAGAGATGAGCGAACGTACTCGGATAAGCACTACTCGTCCGAGTAATGTGCCTTATCCGAGTACCGCTGTACTCGTGCTGAAAGATTCGGGGAGCTCCGCTGCTGACAGGTGAGTCGCAGCGGGGAGCGGGGCAGAGCGGGCGGGAGAGAAGGAGAGAAAGATCTCCCCTCCGTTCCTCCCCGCTCTCCCCTGCAGCTCCCCGCTCCGCGGCGCTCCCCGAATCTTTCAGCACGAGTACAGCGGTACTCGGATAAGGCACATTACTCGGACGAGTAGTGCTTATCCGAGTACGTTCGCTCATCTCTACGTCAGAGGGATCTGCTTCCTTTTTTTGAGAAGAAAAACAATCCGGTTGTTTGCTGTGGCGTTAATGACTTGATGAAATGTTTGAATTTGAACCATGATCCAACTGACTCCTCCAAGCTTAGTTTGAAATCTGTATTACTTCACAACGGCAACCACTTTCCTTCTACTCCTGTTGATCATGCAGTTCACATGAAGGAGACTTATGCAAACATTACAGCCCTCCGCGACTCAAATATGCTGAACACAAGTGGAAAATCTGTGGTGATCTAAAAGTCATCGCTGTACTCTTAGGAATGCAACTGGGGTACACTAAATACTATTGGTTTTTATGTATGTGGGACAGTAGGGATAGGAAATCACATTACACTCAAGGGGACTGGCCTGCAAGAAATCTTGACTCTACCCAGAAAAGTGTCATTGCTGAGCCTCTCGTGGACCCAAAAGATGTTCTTCTTCCACCCATTGATATAAAGCTGGGTTTAATGAAACCTTTTGTCAAAGGTATGAACCAGGAAGGACAGGCATTTAAGTACTTAAGAGACACATTTCCTAGATTGAGTGATGCAAAGGTTAAGGAAGGTATTTTTGTTGGGCCACAAATTTGACAACTTGTAAAGGATCCTGCGTTTGACCAAGTTTTGGAGGAAAAAGAAAAGGAAGCTTGCCAAGTCTTAAAGGGAGTTATTCATGGATTCTTAGGCAACAAAACAGAGGATAACTACACTCAGTTGGTGACAGTACTTCTGGAAAAATACCATGCACTTGGATGCAACATGTCCCTTAAAATCCATTTTCTCCACTCCCACCTAGACTTTTTCCCTCCTAATTGTGGAGCTGTCAGTGATGAACACGAAGAAGGATTCCACCAGGATATTTCTGTAATAGAACAAAAATATCAGGACCGTTGGAATGAAGCAATGCTTGCTGATTAATGCTGGTCTGTGTGTAGGGATGCTCCAGAACTCACTTACAAGAGGCAAGCCAAAAGCAAACGATCTCATGAAGTCCCCACATGATTCTCTTCACACCGAACCACCTGCCAGGAATTCGTCCATCAATTTAGATATCTTAGAATGTAACTGTCATAAAAAAAATTTTTAATGCGCTTTCAATGTTTTAGCATATGCAATTAAAATGTGTCATTTACTCTTAATCTGTAAAAGTAACATACTTCCACCTATTGTATATCACAGAAACTAGAGCTAATAAAAATTTTTCTTTGTCATATTTGTTTTCTGACCCCAAAATTGACTCATGAAGTTAAAGGGGTTGTCCCGCGAAACAAAGTTGGGGTATACACTTCTGTATGGTCATATTAATGCACTTTGTAATGTACATCGTGCATTAATTATGAGCCATACAGAAGTTATTCACTTACCTGTTCCGTTGCTAGCGTCCCCGTCTCCATGGTGCCGTCTAATTTTCAGCGTCTAATCTCCCGATTAGACGCGCTTGCGCAGTCTGGTCTTCTCTGTGTTGAATGGGGCGCTCGTGCTGGAGAGCTGCTCCTCGTAGCTCCGCCCCGTCAAGTGTGACGATTCCAGCCAATCAGGAGGCTGGAATCGGCAATGGACCGCACAGAAGACCTGCGGTCCACCGAGGGTGAAGATCCCGGCGGCCATCTTCGCAAGGTAAGTAAGAAGTCACCGGAGCGCGGGGATTCGGGTAAGTACTATCCGTTTTTTTTTTTCAACACATGCATCGGGTTTGTCTCGCGCCGAACGGGGGGGGCTATTGAAAAAAAAAAAACCCGTTTCGGCGCGGGACAACCCCTTTAAGGAAACATTCCAAAATATTTTTTTTGTTGGCCAGTGTAATTGGCTCATCTAAAAGGACTGTGCTATCTAGCAATCAGAGCAGTCATGCCATTCCCCCTCCCCTATCCAGTAATCACAGCAGGGATTCCTCCATAGTGGTAATATTACAGCTCCTCCTAGTAATCATGGCGCTTTTTTCTCCCAGTCATCTCCACTATCGGAAGCTTCTGTGATGCGCCCTCTCCCGGGTTATACATACTTTTTATTAGCACAGAATGATGCTTGGACTGTTCATTTCTAGATGTGTTAGCTTTTAAAATGTGGCTGCTTTCTTGGCTTATCGTGTATCTTTGCTGTGTGCCATATGTTTCAGTCTGTATTTTTCTACGCACCTGAGCAGCCTACTATAAAGCTACATGTTCCTGCTCCTGCATTGATCTCTGATAGACCCTGAAGCATAAGGGACCATATCAATATCAGTTGTCCTCTGCAATACTGGCAGCCTGTGGCCTCCCCTGCTGGTACATATTCCCTTCCTGTTGGGAAGGAATGGGGAATTGGGTGTCTCCCGTTCTAATGATAGGCAGGGGCTTCAGTGGTTGCCCCCCGCAGCTGACACAGGGGCGCAATTCCAGCTGCCCGGAAACCCCCCAATGTGGCTGGATAAAATGCAGGGGCGTCGCTGGGATGGGGGAGGGTATAGTGGCAAAGTGTTTAGTGGCACAGGCTCACAAAAACGTTTTCCTCCCTCTCTACTGCCTCCTGTGGCAAGCTGAGTGGAGGGGCTGAGATAGGAGGCTCCTCTACCTCAATCCTGAATCCAACCTGCAACCAGGACTTCATAGCAGAGAGGCAACCAATAGCCAAACCTACAAAGGAGAAGATTCCACCAGTGCAGACCACGATGAAGAAAGAGAGCTTGACAAAAGTGAGGATGACTGGCTTTGGGTCTCATTTTTCAGCGTCCACATCTTATTACATAGAAGGAGGAAGATGGATTATAAATAGAGATGAGCAAACCTACTCGCCCGAGCGCCGCGATTTTCGAGTACTTCCGTACTTAGGTGAAAAGATTCGGGGGGCGCCGTGGGTAAGTGGGGGGTTGCATCGGGGAGTGGGGGGGGGGGGGGGGAGAGAGAGGGCTCCCCCCTGTTCCCCGCTGCTACCCCCCACTCCGCCACGCCTCCCCCCGGCGCCCCCGAATCTTTTCACCCGAGTACGGAAGTACTCGAAAATTGCGGTGCTTGATCGAGTAATTACTCAAAACAAGTATATTCGCTCATCTCTAATTATAAAACTTGCCTTTAAAAGCCATGTGTTTGCTCCTGGACATTTAATCCCTTAGTGACCAACCCTGTTTGCGCCTTAATGACCAAGCCAAATTTTGGAAATCTGACATGTGTCACTTTAAGATAGAATAACTCCGTAAAGGTTTTGCATGTCCAAATAATTCTGACATTTTTTCGCTACATATTGTGCTTCATTTAGTTGGTAAAAATAGAATGATAGAATTTGTGCATATTTATTTAAAGCGCCAAAATTGGGAAAATTTTGAAAAAAAAATCATCATTTTTTCACATTTTCAACTGCAATATGTCAAATATGGGCAAGCATACTGTACAGATTTTTATGGAGATATATATTTCTATCGGTTTACTTTATTCTGGAAGCAGAATCCCACTGGGTTGTGTGCATTTGGCCTTCGACAGTCTTTTTTTGGTGCTTCTTTTTGGTTAAAAAAAACAAGAAAAATCATGTTTTTTTTTTTAACAGGCTTTTTTTGGTCATTTGTTTTTCCCCCTATAGAGGAGCCTGTGAGAAAAGGCCAGAAAAAAAAAACTCCAAACCTGCAGCATACTTTAATTTTGAAAAAAACACCATGGACCCAAAAAGCAGCAAAAGTGAAAAACATGCCATGAAGAAAAAAAATAAACTGCAATCTTTGTAGGGCTTTCCCAAGCTTCCTGTAGATTTACAGCTAGAGATGAGCGAATGTACTCGGTAAGGGCGATTTCGCAATCGAGCACCGCGATTTTCGAGTACTTCACTACTCAGGTGAAAAGTACTCGGGTGCGCTGTGGGTGAGCAGGGGGTTGCAGCGGGGAGTGGGGGGGGGGGGGGGGAGAGGGCTCCCCCCTGTTCCCCGCTGCTACCCCCCACTCCCCTCTGCAACCCCCCGCCCCACAGCGCACCCGAGTACTTTTCACCCGAGTAGTGAAGTACTCGAAAATCGCGGTGCTCGATTGCGAAACCTCCCTTACCGAGTACGTTCGCTCATCTCTATTTATAGCCAATGTCTGGTCTGGTCGGATCACAGCAAAAAAAGCACCAGTCCCAAAAACGTGTCGCTTCTCAAAAAAAGACTGTCACCGACGTGCCCTGCGCATCCACCGGGCCGAAGAAAGAAGATCCGGCCACGACGCAGAGAAGATGACGCCGCGGCGAAGGGAAGATCCGGAGCGGGCGGGAGGTAAGTTTATTCTTATTTATTCTTATTTTCAGCCCTCATGTCCGCGGGGCAGGAGGGACCCGCTACGGATTCTCCATGGAGAAACCGTAGCGGGCCTCATTTTCCCCGTGGACATGAGGCCTTAGAGTCTGCGCCGTCTCCATTCTGTCACAGCAACCAAGATAGTAGTTAGCTACAAAATTCTTCCCGTTAGGCGGGGTTCACACGAATGTGCTTGCCGGCATGCCATTTGTGAGCTCGCAGCCAGTACGCAATGATACGTGTACTTGCACCACTACCCATACACTATCTTGGCATGTATACGCGCCAAGATAGCGCATGCCACAAATGTTTTTCGCCTGGCTCATGTACGCTGCAAAAACTGCGTTAGCAACATGGTCTAATGAACCCAGCCTAAGGACAGATGCAAATGAATGTATATTTCTCCCGTTAGGCGGTTGTGATAATCACGGCCGCACAATGGGACAAAGCGATAATGATTTCAATAGGATTTCAGTGGTTTTGTTTTCACTAGCGCTTTTCTCGGACGTTCATTGTATGCGTGAAAAACGATTGAACATGCCCTGCCTTTCCTGCTGAAGGGGGAAGAAATTCTCCTCATTCAGGCGCAACAACGCTCCGTGTCGGCGAATGTAGTTGCGCCATCGCTCATCTGAAACCGCCCTAATGTAGTAACCACCTGACAGTCCTTTCTGCTTATCACAAGTCAATGGCGAACTACACAACGCATGCAAATATATCTTCTGCAGCGCAAAACCTGCCAAGTCTTTGGATATAAATTTTAACCAAAGATTTCAACATAAAGTCAAATCGGGTCGACCGGATCAATGTATGCTGGTGATGTTTTTTCACAGCGTGTGGATAACATTTCATTATCATATCCGCGGTGCGTGAACCACAATATGCTGCCTATTCCTCGCCCGCGAATCCACTGCCCGCAGGCTACGTACGGATGTACCTGAGACCCTAGATGCAAATTCCCCACTGAACACAATGCGATGCAAAAACTGCACAGATTCCAACTCTGATTCTGCGCTCCGCCATGTGAATACAGGCTTCAGACAGTTCGCACCCGCAGCGGAGGATCACCCCTGGACATGATAGCGCTGCATGCTGCGCCGCTTCATCTGGGGAAATAGTGGGGCGCGGCAAGCCGGAGAGACCCCATTATAATTAGTGGGGTCCTTCCGGCGCCATCTGATTCAGCGCTTCCAGTTTTTCCGAAGACGCAGCCAACTAACAGAGAAAGTACTGGTGCTGTGAGCGCCGTCTGGGAGCAGGTGTAGCGTCCATTTACATGTGTTACAAGTTGCTGCTAGTGTGAACAGTGCCTAGTAACCCCTGCACTGCTGGAGCTAACAAGGCGGTAGCTGCAGGCTACATGTGTGCTAGTGGAAACAGTACCTAGTAACCCCTGCACTGCTGGAGCTAACAAGGTGGTAGCTGCAGGCTACATGTGTGCTAGTGGGAACAGTGCCTAGTAACCCCTGCACTGCTGGAGCTAACAAGGCAGTAGCTGCAGGCTACATGTGTGCTAGTGGAAACAGTACCTAGTAACCCCTGCACTGCTGGAGCTAACAAGGTGGTAGCTGCAGGCTACATGTGTGCTAGTGGAAACAGTACCTAGTAACCCCTGCACTGATGGAGCTAACAAGGCAGTAGCTGCAGGCTACATGTGTGCTAGTGGGAACACTGCCTAGTAACCCCTGCACTGCTGGAGCAAACAAGGTGGTAGCTGCAGGCTACATGTGTGCTAGTGGGAACACTGCCTAGTAACCCCTGCACTGCTGGAGCAAACAAGGTGGTAGCTGCAGGCTACATGTGTGCTAGTGGGAACACTGCCTAGTAACCCCTGCACTGCTGGAGCAAACAAGGTGGTAGCTGCAGGCTACATGTGTGCTAGTGGGAACACTGCCTAGTAACCCCTGCACTGCTGGAGCTAACAGGGTGGTAGCTGCTGGCTATAGTGGGCAGCAGTCGGCTACTACAGCCCTTTGTATGGAGGCACACGCATACAACACAGTCCACCAGGTCACTACCTTCCTGACTGGCCGCTCTCCCCGCCGCTCCCGGACACCACAGCTGGGCCCAGCTGCTACGGACAACGGCCCGGCTCACACAGCCTTCCAGGGGAGGGCCCAGCACTGTCAGCGCTGCGCCTGCTCCATGCCTCTCACATGCAGCCATGTAACCCCTGCGCTGCTGGAGCTTACAAGGTGGTAGCTGCAGACCACATGTGTGCTAGTGTAAACACTGCCTAGTAACCCCTGCACTGCTGGAGCTTACGAGGTGGTAGCTGCAGGCTATAATGTGCTAGTGTGAACACTGTTTAGTAACGCCTTCACTGCTGGAGCTAACAAGGCGGTAGCTGCACGCTATAGTGTGCTGTGGGAACACTGCCTAGTAACCCCTGCACTGCTGGAGCTAACAAGGTGGTAGCTGCAGGCTACATGTGTTCTAGTAGGAACAGTGCCTAGTAACCCCTGCACTGCTGAAGCTAACAAGGCGTAGCTGCAGGCTACATGTGTGCTAGTGGGAACACTGCCTAGTAACCCCTGTTTACACTAGCACACACGTAGCCTGCAGCTAGCACCCTGTTAGCTCCAGCAGTGCAGGGAGTTACTAAGCAGTGTTCCTTCTAGCACATTATAGCCTACAGCTACCACCTTGTTAGCTCCAGCAGTGCAGGGGTTACTAGGCACTGTTCACACTAGCACACGTGTAGCCTGCAGCTACCACCTTGTTAGCTCCAGCAGTGTAGGGGTTACTAAACAGTGTTCACACTAGCACATTATAGCCTGCAGCTACCACCTTATTTGCTCCAGCAGTCGAGGGGTTACTAGGCAGTGTTCACACTAGCGGCAACTTGTAACGCATATGAATGGATGCTGGAACGGCTCCCTGACAGCGTGCGCAGCAGCAGTACTTTCTCTGTTAGTCGGCTGCGTCTTAGGAAAAACTGGAAGTGCTGAATCAGATGGTGCCGGAAGGACCCCACTATCTATAATGGGGTCTCTTTGGGAAATAGTGGGGAGCTGCGCTGCAGGTCAGAGTGAAGTGGCGCAGCATGCAACGCTATCATGTCCCCGGGTGATTCTACGCTGCGGGTGCTGGAGCTTACAAGGTGGTTGCTGCAGGCTACATGCGTGCTAGTGGGAACACTGCCGAGTAACCCCTGCACTGCTGGAGCTAACAAGGCGGTAGCTGCAGGCTACATGCGTGCTAGTGGGAACACTGCCTAGTAACCCCTGCACTTCTGGCGCTAACAAGGCGGTAGCTGCAGGCTACATGTGTTCTAGTGGGAACACTGCCTAGTAACTCCTGCACTGCTGGAGCTAACAAGGTGGTAGCTGCTGGCTACATGTGTGCTAGTGGGAACAGTGCCTAGTAACCCCTACACTGCTGGAACTTACACGGCGGTAGCTGCCGGCTACACGTGTTCTAGTAGGAACAGTGCCTAGTAACCCCTGCACTGCTGGAGCTTACACGGCGGTAGCTGCAGGCTACATGTGTGCTAGTGGTAACACTGCCTATTAACCCCTGCACTGCTGGAACTTACACGGCGGTAGCTGCAGGCTACATGTGTGCTAGTGGTAACACTGCCTAGTAACCCCTGCACTGCTGGAGCTAACAAGGTGGTAGCTGCAGGCTACATGTGTGCTAGTGCAGGGGTCCCCAACTCCAGTCCTCAGGGACCACCAACAGGTCATGTTTTCAGGATATTCCATGGTAGGAACACCTGTGGCTATGTCTGAGGCACCAACAATAATTACATCACCCGTGTAACACTGAGGAAATCCTGAAAACATGACCTGTTGCTGATCCCTGAGGACTGGAGTTGGGGGAACACTGGGCTAGTGGGAACACTGCCTAGTAACCCCTGCACTGCTGGAGCTTACATGGCGGTAGCTGGAGGCTACATGTGTGCTAGTGGTAACACTGCCTAGTAACCCCTGCACTGCTGGAGCTTACATGGCAGTAGCTGCAGACTACATGTGTGCTAGTGGGAACACTGCCTAGTAACCCCTGCACTGCTGGAGCTAACAAGGCGGTAGCTGTTGGCAGTATTAGTGTATCTTGATGCCACCGGAAGCTAGGGGTTTGACAGGAGGAACGCCTCTCTTACACCCCTAGCTTCCAATTGGCTCAAAACCTGAAGGTGCTACTACTGTGGATTGTTGCCTGAAGCAGCCGGTGCTGAGCTCCAGAGCTGTGAGTCCAGGTAGCCGCTGGTCTTCTCACAGACTCGCTACTCTGCCCTCCCTGCAGTCTTCGGAGAGTGTAATGTTCGAGCAGGGAATACTGATAGCAGGGCTTGATCACAGGGACGGCATTGTGTTTCCAGCTCTCCGCGCTGCAGTAATTGCGTTTCTTAATGTCCCACCGTCTCTGCTCCCTGGTCGGCTGCTTGCGGTGCTCAGTGCTGGACTAAAATGCTCATGTCCACCCGTCTGTGCTCCCCGCTCTGCCACTGGGTTCCAAACTCTGAGCTGGCCCCGGCTGCACTCTCCCCTGTGTTCCGCTACAGGCTCCGGCGCTGCTATGTCCACAGCGGGGCTCCCCACCGCCGCTCCTCCAGCCCTGCAGTGGGAGGCCCCTGATAAGTCCTCCGCCACTCCAGAGCAGCACCCAACGGAGCCACAGGGTGGTGAGTAAAACAGCTGCGGAGAGGACGCCACAGCACACTTACTAACAGCCAATGCGGAGGTAGGAGTGTGAGAGGGCAGTCCCTCTATGCAAGCCCTGTCACACCGCTACCTTGCGATGGCGTCAAGATACACTAATACCTGCTGCAGGCTACATGTGTGAATAGTGCTTAGTAGCCCCTGCACTGTTGGAGCTAACAAGGTGGTAGCCGCAGGCTACATGTGTACTAGTGGGAACACTGCCTAGTAACCCCTGCACTGCTGGAGCTAACAAGGCGGTAGCTGCAGGCTACATGTGTGCTAGTGGGAACAGTGCCTAGTAACCCCTGCACTGCTGGAGCTAACAGGGTGGTAGCTGCTGGCTATAGTGGGCAGCGGTCGGCTACTATAGCCCTCTGTATGGAGGCACACACATACAACACAGTCCACCAGGTCACTACCTTCCTGACTGGCCGCTCTCCCCGCCGCTCCTGGACACCACAGCTGGGCCCAGCTGCTACGGACAACGGCCCGGCTCACACAGCCTTCCAGGGAAGGGCCCAGCACTGTCAGCGCTGCGCCTGCTCCATGCCTCTCACATGCAGCCATGTCCTGGTGCAGGCGGCAGGAAGACGAAGGTGGCCATCTTGCAGAGTGTGGACAAGACAGGAAGATCCCCCAACAATGTGTGGGCGGATTGTTGCAGAGCCTGCCGTGTGTAGCTGGCGGTGTGAGGACAGGCGAAGATTTCTGTCACGATTATCGCGACCGTACAATAAAAATAGAGTGTTTCGGTAAAGCTGAGTTTAGTATTTGTATGTTTTATCGTGGCCATAATCCCCACCTCCTCAAGGCCGCCATAACTGTGTGAGGACTTGCCTTTACAGTCTCCTGCCCACAGACAGATATGTGCTGTGGAATCTGCAGTAAATAGCGCTCATAGCATGCTAGGGCAAAACAGCTGTGGAGGAGCATGCTTCATTTTTTCGTGATTTCTGCGTGGACAGCTTCCATTGAAAACAATGGAAGCTGTCCAATCTGTGGCTCTTCCGCAATCACATTGCAGAAACATTGCGGATGCCGATGACGTAGTAGTTAAAAAAAATATATATAAAAAATCTGTACTGCATGTGTCCGACGGCGAGCCATGTTGACCATCCGCAGTACTGAAGAAAAAGAAACTAACCAGGTACACACGGGCGCCGCTTCTGGCATTCGGATTCCGCTGCGGGATTTTGCACGTGTCCACCTCTGCCGTATGCAGGGGGCCTAACCCCTAAGGCCTGGGTCACACAGGTCGTATTCTCGGCGGATATCTTGCGGTTTTGCCGCAGCGAAAAAACGTGAGATTTACGCTGGGAAACCGCAGTTTCAAAACCTGCAGCAATCGGCACCCATGGGGTGGTTTTACTGCAATATTTTTTTTTCTCTCCAGCTTTTAGTTTTATTGGCAGTAAAATGCTATATTAAAAAAAGGGTTTTTTTGATCTATACTTTATTTTAAATATATTATATTTTCACCAATAAAGTATGGGAATGGGTTCCTCATATTTTTTGACACTGACATAATTTGTATAGTTTGGGATTACAGGGTGCATACAGCGACAGTTTCGCTTAGTGTCAGCGGTGGGTCATTTTCTTTTTTATGTATAGATTTTTATTTTATTCTGTAATATTTTTTTTTTACCTATGTTTTGTAACTATATCTTTATAACATTTATGTTCCCCACGACGTTATGGTCTCTTTTTTTTTAATTTCACACTTTTCCACTGTAGTGTCCATAGGAGTCCCAGTTACAAGGGGAAACATCCCCCTGTGGTGCTACATTGAGCCCATGCAGCCTGAAAAGGAGAAGGCAGAAGTGGTTAAAAACGGCTTCTCCCTCCTCCTCTGGGGCCTCAGCTGTGTCTGACAGCCGAGGACCCGACCTGCTGCTGCATGATCACAGGGGCAGACGCTTTAAGCCTCTTTCACATGGGCGACATCAATGTGGGCGTGAGAAAATCGCAGCGATATTGCAGCTGTGTTCTGTGTGATATTGCTGAGTTTGATGGAACGAAATAGACCTTATTAACTATAATGGCGTCCGTTCAGTTTCCATTCTGTATTTTAACCCCTTCCACTCCAGGACGTACATTTATGTGGGGCGACCTCTCTTCATGCAGCGCAGATGTCAGCTATTTATTACAGCTGACACCAGCGGGCAATAACTGCAATCGGCTGTATGGCCGATTGCGGCTATTAACCCTTTAAATGCCACAGTCAATTCTGACAGCGGCATTTAAATTCCCCATACGCCCCCCCACAGTGAGTTCGGGGGAGCCATGCAGGTGTCATGGCTGCCGGGGGCCTTCTGAAAGGCCCCAGGGCTGTCTTGAGAGACTGCCTCTCAAGCCATCCCCGTGGGGTGGCTTGATAGGCTGTCTATCAGAATGCAGTATGGCGTAATTACGTTATACTGCAGGAGCGATCAAAGCATCGCATGTTGGACTTTAAAGAAAAGTAAAAAAGATCAATAAAGTTTTATAAATGTAAAAAAAAAAATTATAAAAGTTTACATCACCATATCTATGGTAAAAAAATTCAAAATCATAAAAGAAAAATACATATTTGGTATTGCCGAGTCCGATCTATCAAAGTAGTGCATTATTTACCCCGCATGGTGAACGTCGTCTGAAAAAAAAAAAGAACCCCAAAAATGCACTTTTTCAGTTACCCTGTCTCTCAAAAAGTCGTATGTATTCTGAATTGGTACTAACGGAAACTACAGGACATCCCGCAAAAAATGAGCCCTTGCACAGTTTGTGTGCCGTACAAACAAGACACACTGAAAAATGGCGGAATGTCGGGGTTTCTTCGGTTTACTCCACTTAAAATTCTTTAAAAGTTTTTCAGTGCATTATATGGTACATTAAATAGCACCATTGAAAAATACAACTCATCCCGCAGAAAACAAGCCCTCATACAGCGACGTCGATGAATAAATAAAGGCCAATTTTTTTTAAAGGGGGGAGGAAAAAACTAAAATGGAAAAAAAAGGGTCTGCGTCATTTTGGGGTTAACAGAACTCAGCGACGGAGGTTCTGAACAGATATGAACAGGCGGTTATACTATACATATCCTTCATAGACCAGGGTTACGTTCAGCTCCATGATGAATGAATATGTTATGAATATGTTATTTTGCAGGTACTTCCACTGTACTTGGGAGATCAGCAGCACGAGCCAGGCTCTACTCAATATCATTAGGGGGCTCCCATCAACCCCCAATTTCCCCGCAAGGCAGGTGGACACAAGTATGGCTATGGCAGCTGGAGGCCTAACAGTGATTCCTGTGTCTGCCAACTGCAGAGTCTTATCAGGGGCAGGATATAATAGGCTGGTTGGCAGTGTAAACTGATCTGTAGTGCAATGTAATATGCAGTAACTAATTATTGCAGTGCATTATAAATGTTATTACATGGTCAGGTCCCTTAGTGGGAAAAAAAAATGTGAAAAAAAGCATAACAAATGGTTACAAAAAATATTTAAAATCACAATTTTCCCCTTACACATCTCTTTATTATACAAACAATGGTAATATACTGTTAACAAACGATAATATAAAGCTTTATTGATCCTGCAATGCCAGAATGGTTGTGTTTTAGTCACCTCGCATCCAAAAAAGAAAATAATAAAGGGATAGAAAAGTTGGATGCTGTGTAACAAATTTGCGTCATATTTTTCTCTTTATAATTTAAGAGAGATCAACCTCAGCCAGAGAAAATGTAATATTTCCTCCAGACCTGATCAATCTCAACTGATCAGCTGATCCCTGGCCTCTTTCAATGCAGCAAGCCAAATGTCTGCATTGGGGTTCGAGACAGAAGTGTAATACAAGGCATCACTCCCATTGAAATCAATAAGAGAGATGCGTTCTATTAAATGGCTGGCTTGGCTGGGCTGACAGAAACTGGAGGATCAGCCGATCGGAAGGACTCCTGAACAGCAGACCCCCCTGCCAATCAATTATTCATGACCTAACCTGAGGATAGGTTAAAAAAAAAGAATTGTATGAGCAGGGAAAGAGACAAAATAAAAAAAGCCATACTCACCAGTGATATATTCCCCTAGTACCTTGCTGCTCTTTTCTGGAAGAAGCCAGAGCAGATATGGGCTGTTCATTATACAGGTAAACACTGGTCAATCACTGGTATCAGCAGTAATATTGCCATGCACATCACATTACCAATGCAGCTTCTTCAGGGACCAGAGTGGCACGGACTGATCAGAATTTAAATGTTCTGAACGTTCCCCCTGCGATGAAATCATGTTTGGATGTCATGGCAGGCGGGGGGGGGGGGGGGGGGGGGGGCGGGCTTCTTAAGGTCTCCAGGGCTTCTAAGATTGTTTGCCTATGAAGACGTGCCTGTGGCACATCTTCATAGGATACCTGTTAATGCAATAGCACAGTGTTACATAATACTGTACAAGTGATCATCATAATTTCAATTCCCCTACGGAGACTAAAAAAAAATCTATAAAATACTTTTTCAAACCCCCCTTTTTCCCAGTTGTATGGAGAAAAAAAAAGTAATGATTGGTATTGCTGTGTTCGTAAAGATTCAGATTGGTAAAATATTACATTATGAGTAGTAGTTTTTTGGTCACCCCTTCCCCAAGAAAAAGTCGTATGTACCCCAAAATTGTACCAATGAAAACTTCAGGTCCCCTCGCCAAAAACAAGCCCTCGCAGAAAATTTCGGGATCAAAAGATGACGATAGAAATAAATTTTTTTTCAAAAGGTACTTTATCTTTTTTATGTTGTTCTAAAAAACTATATAAATTTGGTATCACCATAATCGTACTGACTCACAGAATAAAGAGGGCGTCATTTTTACTGCACTATGCCAGTAAAAACAACCCCAACATGGTACAATTATGGTTTTATTCCATTTTACCCCAATAAGGCCTCCAGGACATGACTGAGCTGCATTCCGTTGTCTGAAGCAACTTTTTCATTTTGAGCAACTTTAAGCTCAGGAGTATTGCCAGCATAGAAAAGCTTGTGGCACAGGATGCGGTGCATGACGCAGGCTTCAGGATCTAAAAGAGCCAACAGAATACCGGTATGAGAATAAAGAAGCAACTGCTTTTACTTAACCATGGCTGTGTAGCTCCGCCATGACCTTTCTTTGGAAGCAAGCCCCTTGATCCAAGTGTATATGCTTCATGCAGCAAAATCAGCAGTTTGGTCTGGGGTAGGAGTCACTACTGAAAATTTCGAGAAATGATCAGTCATGACAGCAATAGACAGTATTGGTGGCTGCTAACTGCCCGATGAATATGTAACACAGATCTGTGAATAAAAAGCTGTTTGATTATTTTCAACTAATTTCCATATATTTTGGTGTGCTGAAAACGAAAAAAAAGAAAAAAATCCTAGACATCAGGATTTACCATGAAATGCATAATTCTCTTCAAATTTAGCAAATTTTTCTCAATTTTTGGTATTTTTTTTTTATCTTAGGGTTTTTAACAAAATTCAAAGTCAAAATTACTATTACCGTAATTAATTCACATCAGTGCATTTAAGATATACAATTCCAAAAAAACATAACTTTCAAAGAAAAGAACTTCCAGAGTGAGCTAATGGAAACCAGCATTAACATGTTGCAAGCTGACTGTACAGGCTCTGACATGTATGGGCTTGATTCAATTTTATTTCTTGGTTCTCGCTTGTGTTTCTATTGAATCTTGACGTCACTGGAAGTATGGGTGGAGACAAGATACAGGATGCTTGACAGGGTGGTGATGCCCCCAGGAGCTGATTGGCTGCCATGAGCCAGGTCCTAGCAGCAATTATCTCCTCGGAGCAGCCGCCCCCCCTTCCTTCTCCCCGTGGTGAACCGCTAGGTGGCACCGGTGCTGTCAGTGTGATACTGCTCTAGGAATACCCCTGCTGTGAGGCTGTGCCCTCCTATCTTCCCTGGCGAAGCCCTTGCGCTGTGACTTATGATGCTGCAGAGCATCTCCCTTGGTCATCTGCGGTAGTAGTGTATCTTGACGCCACCAGGAACTGCTGGTGGAGTCAAGTTTGACAGAGGGTTGATGCCCCCTGATGGTGATTGGCTGCACAGCATGGTGGAAAGCTAGGTCGTGGAAGGGCACTAAAAGCAGGGGGAAAGAACATGGAGGTGCCCCTGGTGCAAACGGAAAACCTTCGCTGCCGACGCACAACACAGAACTTGACTGATGGTGCTAGCAGTGAGGGCAAAAGATACGGTTGCATATTTTACAGCGCCATCGTCGGCACTCGACAATAGCCACCCCCACAATAGCCAGGCCGACCCCCAGCAGCTGTAGCTGTAAGATACCGTGGGATGCAGGGAGCCGACAGGGCGGGAGTGAGCGATACTGTTATGCTTCCACCCCCCACCCCACTTGATGCACCTTTCCCTGCGGCGGTGAGCAGAAGCGCTGAGGCCGCTAGCTGTCAGGGGGGGAGCAGGAGCCACACAGTCCCTACGGCGGTGAGGGCGGCAAATGTCTGTGGTGGAGCGCCAGGTACAGAGCAGACAGTCCCGGCGGCGGCCGACAAATGTCAGTGGGGGAGCGGCGGCCACGGAGCTGACAGGGGCAGAGATGTAGGTATTAAATGTATCTCCGTTTGCACCATGGACAGCTAAATGTTTTTTTCCCCCTGCTTTTATTGCCCTTCCAGGACCTAGTTTTCTAGGCTGCTGCGCAGCCAATCAGCATCAGGGGGAGTCACCCGCCCTGTCAATCATGACTCCACCAGGAGTTCCTGGTGGCATCAAGATATACTAATACCGCCATCTGCTTCCTCACAGCTCCCTCCGCAGACGTGTTTGTGCTCCTGTGCCGTCTCTCGTCTCTGTCCCAGACGCCGGCTCTCTGCTGCTGTGGCTGCTAACAGTTCGATCCCCTGCTCAGTGTCTGCTGCCGCTGCCAGTGACGCCGGCTCTCTGCTGCTCTGGCCACTGACAAACGGAAAGAGAGGGAGTAACTCCCACAATCTCTTCGTGTTAGCTCATCATTCTTAAATCGTGTTTCCCTAAGTTAGCGTTATGGCTCTGCGGAAGTGTATTAATTTGCCTGACATTTGTGGTGAATATACAGGGTTGAAGCAATAGCTGAATATTACAGACTTTGTGAATAAAGTATACTTCGCATACTTCAGACTAAAACTTGGAGATCAAGATAAAGTTTGGGCACCTCATAAAGTGTGCAAACGGTATGTTGAGGATCTCCGACATTGGTTCAAGGGTAGGAAAAAAGCTTTCCGTTATGGGATTCCTATGGTATGACGAGAACAAAAAAAAATAGTGACGAGTATTACTTTTGTTCAAGTGATGTGAAAGGGTATAATTCCAAATGGAAGCATTCCATTTCACACCCCAATCTTCACTCAGCAATTCGTCCAACCCCCATGGCATAGATATACCAGCACCCAAGCCCCCTGCTACCTTGGAAGAGATACCAAGTTCTAACTTTGAAGATGATACAAGACCAACATTTTTTTCCAGGAGGAGATGAATGATTTGGTAAGATACCTAAATCTTCCCAAAGATGCCCCTGTGTTACTCGGTTCAAGGCTCAAAAGCAGGAATTTATTATTGCCAGGAGTGCCTCTTTCATGGTTAACAGGTGTTCGTTCCTTACTTTGCCCAGAAAGACAAGTTGGTTTATTGCATCGATGTTGAAGATTTGATGGGTCAAATTAAAATCCAATCTGATTCAACGCAATGGCGTCTTTTCATAGATTCTTCAAAAAGAAGTCTCAAAGCAGTTTTGCTCCACAACGGCATTTTTCACGCTTCCATCCCTGTAGGTCATTCCGTACACTTGAAGGAAACCTACAAGAACTTGGAATTGGTTCTTCGTAAACTTAAATATGAAGACTACGGTTGGCAAGTGTGTGGGGATTTAAAGGTCTTGTGCATGCTGCTTGGGGAACAAACTGGATATACCAAATACCCTTGTTTTCTGTGTCTATGGGACAGTCGAGACCGACAAAATCACTGGAACAAGAAGAGTTGGCAGCCGAGGGTCCAAAAAAATGTCCTTCGAGAAACTTTGGTGCCTCCACATAAAGTTCTTCTACCACCTCTCCATATAAAATTGGGATTGATGAAGCAATTTGTGAAATCACTTCCAAGAGATGGGGAATGCTTCAAATATTTGGTCACCAAGTTTCCAGGCCTCTCGGAGGCAAAATTGAAGGAAGGTGTGTTCGTAGGACCAGACATTAGAAGGCTTATAGCTGATCAAGACTTTGTCAATACCATAAGGGATTCTCAAAAAGCAGGGTGGATTGCATTTAAAGAGGTCATAGAGAAATGTTTAGGCAATAAGAAAGATCCTGATTACAAAAAGATCGTCAGCCGAATGCTGAAAGCATTTGGAGTTTTAGGTTGCCTGATGAGTTTGAAAGGGCGTTTCCTCTAACCCCTCCTTGACTACTTTCCTGAAAATTTGTGAGCTGTGAGTGAAGAACAAGGTGAACAATTCCACGAGGACATTAAAGAGATGGAAAGAAGATACCAGGGAAAATGGAGCATTTGGGTGGCTTCACACGAGCGTGTTTTTTGTGTGTGCGCCTGCAAAGATAGGACATGCATGCACCTTAGGGAATGCACACATTGTTTTCAATGGAGCTGCGACTGCTGCTGGCGGCTTTAATGAAGACAATGGTCTGGCGGCACCTCGTAATTGTTTTTCAGGGAAGAGCTTTAAATATAAGCTCTTCCCTGAAAAACAAACATTTTAGTGTAAAAAATAAATAAAAATATACTTGCCTGTCCACCGCTGTTTTCTTCATCCCCGCGGGGAAAAAGAATTCCCTGCTGCACTTGCCACATCTGTGACAGATGTGACAAAGGAATTCTTCATCCCTGCGCAGAATAAAGAATTCCCTACCACAGCTACCACAGATGACAGCTGCGGTAGAGGATCCTGCTACCGGCATCCAGTAATTGTTTTTCAGGGAAGGGCTTTTGGTATAAGGCCTTTAAAGCTCTTTCCTGAAAAACAACTCAGGGGTGCTGGTAAAGCATTGTCTTTAATGGAGCCGCCGGCAGCAGTCGCGGCTCCATTGAAGACAATGCACGGACCTGCATACATGCATGTACGTACCTATGTATGCACAAGCTCGTGTGAAGCCACCCTTACAATGATAGCAGAATATGTTGGATGCTTCCGAGAGACATTCTAGATGCTACTCACAAGCGTAAATGTACCTCACAGGGAGGAGAAATGATTTTAGTGTGTTTTAGTTAGCTCATGTAAAATTTGTAATTAAAAATTTATTTTCATTTATTTTGAGGTATTGCCTTATGTGACATAGATAACTGAATTGTCAGGAAACGTGATATCCTATGACAAAACGGAGGCCATTTTCGGATTCAGTGTACCGAAAAATATAAAGATTATGTAGAATAACCAAAGCAGCTCTTAATTTTTTTTTTGCAGACCTGTGTAATCTATTATCAGAACTTCCAGGAGTCCTTGCCTGGTATGGTTTGGATGGGAGCATACTGCTCTTGCCTGCTCAGCTCACATACTTGGCACTCTCTACACTCCTCTTTGAGTTTTCTCTAGGTGCGGAAAGTATTAGAATTGCTGCAGCTAATGGAATGTTTTGGTGGCTCCGAAGTGGGCTCCGCACTCATGGGCCTTTCTAGTTACAGTCTTTGTCAACTTTCCCAGGATAACTACGTGGCTGCCGTGCCTTGATGTCTGTAGGAAGTTGTCCTTTTTCATATAGAACACCATTTTTCCCTTGCATGCGAACCCACTGGTGTAGCACAGAGGACGTTAAAGGGGTTGTCCCGCGGCAGCAAGTGGGTCTATACACTTCTGTATGGCCATATTAATGCACTTTGTAATGTACATTGTGCATTAATTATGAGCCATACAGAAGTTATCAAAAGTTATTCACTTACCTGTTCCGTTGCTGGCGTCCTCGTCTCCATGGTTGCCGTCTAAGACCAGCGACAAATTACCTTACCTCTATGCTCGCTTACTTAACTAACATAACTAAAATAACCATCAGACCTTCTGTTGGGTAAAATTGTGGGGTAGGCCACAGCTTTATTAAACCAACGCTTATCAAAACTTTATTCAATTAAGAAAAACCTTTATGAGAAAAAACCTTTTCCATGCCGTAAACGTCCAACTTTGAGTCCACAATAGTCCCGAGGAAATTCGTGAGCCCATGTCCTTCAGCTGCTAACCTTCCTCGACTCTCCTTCTCCAGCATGGAAAAAACTCCAGGCCACGCGGAATGCGTCGTTTACTCCCACGCATGACGCCCCACCCCACCAACTCGTGCCAAAGCCATCTCCACCCCATCTTGCAAACCCGACAGAAAAGTGTCCAGACCGACATCGCTCAGGTGGACTCCATCATCTCTGAGTGCTCCTCTCTCCTTTTCTTCCAACTCCCAATGTCTGATAGCGATGCCACCTAGTGACTGTACAAACTTTGAAATTTTTAAGTTGATTAATCTCCTGACCCTGTCTATCGCTTCCGGATCGCGCACTCCTCGCCAACTCCTTCTGGCCACTATATCCAACCAAACCAAAATTCCTTCTTGGAAGCAATCCCGGAACCTTAGCAAGTCTTGCTGCATGATGACCAGTAAGTCTCTCATTTTCATCCTTCCTAGGTCATTCCCCCCGGCATGAACAACTAGTACGACTCTTCGGGGGGTCCACCTGCTGATGTCCATAACAATCCGTAACAAACTAGGCCATTGAAGCCCTCGGACTCCGTGCCAATTTACGGCAGTTCCGGTTAAATTCAGACTCCGACCTGCCGGCCGTACGGCTGCACTCTTTTCAGCCCAGTAAATGTAGGAATGTCCTATGATCCACACCTTCCACGGCTCCGCAGCTGGAAGTAAGCACAGAAAAAACACAAGAAAAACCTCGAAATGGCTAGGAAAAAACCTAACAAGCAAAAGAAAAAATTCACGGCCGACGAAAAATTCATATAACCATCAGATCTGGCCTCACATATGATTTATATGCCTGAGACCTCCATCTTCCCAACCTTTTTACTTCTACTTCGTTCATCCCGCCTAACTCGGCCGTCGTTGCCGCGCCTATTCTGAAAGAATGAGTGCCAAACTCCGAAGCCTCTAGGCCTACCTCGCGCAAAGACGCGCGTAACACCGACGAAAATTGGAAACGAGTAAGCGGTAGACCTGACGCATGAATCAAAAATTGCCCGCTTGTGACTCTTGAAGCCAAATAACGCCTAACCGTGTCCACCGGACACCAACGTGCACCCAGGCTGCCAATTGACAGCCATTCGCCTCTGCCATAGATGTCCGTTTTTGACCGACTGACGCGCACACGTAAAGTCTCGTTTAAAAGTAGCACGTCGTTAAAGAGGAGGCCTCCCTCTTTTTTCTTACTTGCGGGAACTAGCTCGCTGATCCTCAATGCTGCGAAAAAAGCTAACAGGAATGCTGCTCTAAATAACAACGCTTCCTCTGCATTAACGCACGTGGTTTCCAAAACGTCCAGCAGCTTGCATAATAAATTGTACGTAATGGGCCGGCGGGCATCCACCCGCCGCTTGTCCTTTTTCCACCCGCGCAATATTTGCCGGATGGCAAAGTCCTTTGTCACGTCCTCTATCCCGTGCAACTTCAACAAAAAGGCGACACCCGCCAAATGTTTCTTGGCGACGTCAAAAGACGCTCGACGAGATCGTAGCGTGAATAACATATCCATTACTGCCCCGCGCGCAACGGAGCCCCCCGCAACGCGCCCACCTGTGAATGCCAACCATGCAGACCAGACCGTATTATAACTTCTCCATGTTCCCTTTGAAACCGACGCTTCCACCAGCTTCAACAACTCCTCTCGACTAGGCTCCATAAGAAAAGCGGGCAACGTAACCCCACGGTCTCCGCCCGCGGGTGCCGTTCCCTGAACAAGTCCATCTGAAAACGAGAGAGTGCGTCAGCTGCTCCGTTCAAAAACCCCGACACGTGCTTCGCGCGTAAATATATATTCCGTTGCAAACAAATCAGCACGACGTGCCTCAATAAAGCCAACACCGGCTGAGACCCCGAAGACTGTTTGTTGATAATTCGTACAACTGCCGCGTTGTCTGACCAAAAACAAATCTTGCTGTCCTGGAGCTCCGCTCCCCACAGCTCCAGGGCCACCACAACCGGGAAGAATTCCAGTAACGTAATATTTTTTACCAGCTGATGCTGTATCCACGACCTTGGCCAGGACTCCCTGCACCAGTGGTCTTTAAATATCACTCCGAAACCGTCCGAACCGGCCGCATCCGCAAACAGGTTGACGTCGTCCCCCGACCATTCCTCCTTTTGACACAACACTTGCCCGTTGAAAGTTTCCAAAAAAAACCTCCACATATGCAAATCATCTCTAATCCCGCACGTGACCCGAATAAAATGGTGGGGCTCGCTGACCCCCGCCGTAGCTAAAGACAATCGTCTAGAAAACGCGCGGCCCATGGGGATGACCTTGCATGCAAAGTTGAGCAGCCCCATGAGAACCTGAAACTGGCGCAGCGTGGCTTTTTTACACCGTTCCACGTCCGCTACTGCTTGTCGCAGCCGCGCTATTTTTTCCGTTGGTAACCGAAAAACCATTTCAGCCGTGTCAATTTCAATGCCCAAAAAGGTTAAACAAGTCACGGGGCCCATTGTCTTTTCCGCCGACAACGGGACCCCCAACCGCTGCATGAGATCCTGGAAAGTATTCAACAAAAACCCGCAAACACCGGAAGCTTCTGTACCGATAAACAGAAAATCGTCTAAATAATGCGTCACCGACGTGATACCCGTTTCATACCTAAGGATCCATTCCAGGAAGGAACTAAACAAGTCGAAAAAATAACACGAAATCGAGCAACCCATGGGCAGGCACATGTCATAAAAGAAAAAATTATCGATCATGCAACCCAAAAGGTGAAAACAATCCGGGTGAACCGGCAATAAGCGGAAAGCGGATTCGATATCCGTTTTTGCCAATTGCGCCCGCTTGCCTGCCTTGGTAACCAAACGAACCGCGTGATCAAAAGACGTATAAACCACTGAGGCTTGCTCTTTTGAAATACCATCATTCACCGACTCCCCTTTTGGGAAGGACAAATGATGGATCAGACGGAACTTGCCCGTCTCCTTTTTGGGTACCAAACCCAGCGGAGACACACGTAAATTGGGAAAAGGCGGTTCAGGGAAAGGGCCCGCCATGCGCCCCATTTCTACCTCTTTAAACAATTTTTCAATTACGAGCTCTCGATTTTCAACCGCGGACTTTAAATTGCGAGATAACGTGACGGCTGACTGCTCAACAAAAGGAATAACAAAACCAGTAGAAAAACCTTGCTCAAGGATTTTTGCTTCCTGCCTCCTGTGGTACTTGTCTAACCACGGAAGCAGGCGCTTGCTTCTCACCGGTGTTCGTTGTGCCGCTGGCACCCGCCACTGCTGGCGTTCTCTGCTTTCGGAAACAGCGAATCGCCGCGTGTTGCCCTCCGCAGACAGAGCACTCGTGCCTGTACCTGCAGGAGGCATGAAATCTGCAGTGGCCCTCGTTGAAGAGCCAACAGGAGCCGTTAGGTCGGGTTGCGGCCGCAGCGGGCTGTTGATTTCCCCCCGCGGCTCCCCCTTGAAAAGGCGCTTTTTGCGGACGCTGTGACAAGATCAACTGGATCCACACGTCAGTCGCTTTTGACGCCCAGCTAACATGACTCACACCCGATACACGGCGCCGAAAATCCTCATCATACCGCCACCACGCGGTCCCGCCGTGTAATTTGTAAGCACTGAAAATCGTATTCAAATAAACCATTAATTCAGGGCCTTTGTTCGGCTGATGTTGACAAACAACATAAGCCAACACGGAAAAGGCCTGTAACCAATTACCGAACGTTTTAGCAACCTTTTGTTTCTTTTCCGTGTTGCGTTCGGCTAATCTTTCTTTATCAACAGTAACATGATCCGCGGATAACAACGACCAAATATCAACGTATACACCTTTGTGGATTTTCTCCAACACATCCTCAGTTAAACCGACCCCTAATGGGGCAACACCACAAAATAGCGAATCCGCATATCTCAAACCTTCCAACGGATCTGTTTCAGAAACCATCTCAACCGCAGCTGGGCCCTCGCCCCCTGCTGCGCTTGAATCAACCTTGGTCAATAATGACTTTAAAACTGTAACCAAATCTTTTTTGTCCGCTGCTCTCGCGGGATCCATCACATTAAACCAAGCTTTTTTATAGTCACACTCACTGGCTCGACCGACCTCCGGCATCGCCAAGGGCGTGGTCCCCGCCAGTCGACTCCCGGTCCTGCTGTCCTGTCTGTTTGATGGCTGCCGATCCCTCGAACGTGTAGCCCTCTGCGCCGCTCCTGCTTGTGTAGCTCCGGGATAGCCCCCATATGGCCGCTCCTGCTCGTCCTCGTGCCTCCTGCGGCGTATGTAATCCCCGCTCGGGATGGTTGATGACGCCGCCACCGGCTGACGTTGGCTCTCTTGCTGGTAAAACGCCTGACGCGCCCTACGCCTATCGCCTCTGCGCGCCTCGCGCTCTCTGAAAGCTTCCCTACCGCGCTCTGGGCCTACCCTACCTAGCTCGCTCTCACTGTCGCGCGCGAAGCCCTCTCTACCACTCCTTTCCTTCTGCCTGCGCCTAGCATTTTGCCCCTGGCGTCTGTTACCGGTGTGGCTTGCGGGGCTATGGGAAGAGTAACCAGAAGGGTCAGCGGCCGTGAACACATACTTGGGGTTCACATAACAAAGTCTATGGGACCTACTGGAGGCGGGCTCACCTCTCGATGGCCGGAGGTCACCTTGCCTATGGCGCTGTGAAACCTCGTGGGTACGGTCGTGGGATGCTGGCCGTGGGCGGGTTTGCTGCTCATAAACGGACCCCTCAGAACTATACAAAGGGTTAATTACCCTATGGCCCGATGCCTGAACGGGGCTGCGGCGATACCGCGGGCTCTCACTGCACTCCCGCGGGCTGACCCCCCTCTACGTGCCGCTAACGCGCTGCGTGCTGTGCTGCTTGCGCTGCTAAACTCGCTATGCGATGGGCTACTTGGCTCCCTCCCCCCTGTGCCCCCCCTGGCGACTAACCCCCTACGCCTCGTCTCCCTCCAAGCTGAGGTGCCCCCTCCCCCTTGCGCTCCTACCTGCTCTACTCTACACGCGGCGCCGCCATCTTGCCTGAGCCTGCGGCCATACCGCGCGCTTCCCGATGCTTCCTCTGCTCTGCTCCGCTCCTCACCTCCTCCGGTCCGCGTCGTCCTGCGCCCGACAGTGCGCTGCTCAGTCGCTCCGGATCCCGCTGCCGCTGACAGACCCATCCTCCGCTCCATGCTCCATGCTCCCGACCGTTGGTGACCGCTGGCTCCTTGCACGCGCTACTTCCGGTGCGCGGTTTGAATTTGGCGCCTTCTTCCTGCCGACCGCTCCAGACTCCTTCGCTCTCTCGTCGCCCCTGCTCGTTCTGTCGCTGCGCCGTTTTGCCGCCAGGCTCGGGCTGAGCCTCGCTGGGGGATTTCTTCGCCTCTTCGGACGGCCACGCTCCTCTTCGCGCTCTTGGGCTGCGCTCCTCTCCGCTTCCTTCTCCGGTGCCTCTGACGCCGCAGGGATTCCAGACTCCGACTCGGCTCTGCAGGATCGCAGTAAGTCTTCCAGCCATGCTGTGCCGTCTTCCCGCACCGCCTGCTTTATTTGTGTTCTCAGCTCCTCCATCTTCTGTTCTTCTCCCGCTGCCGCTCACGCTGTCTCCGACTCCCGATTTCTTTCCTTCTTCCACTCGACTGGACTTCTTTCCCCGGTCTCCTCTTCTGCTTGCTTGTAGAAAAACAGTCTTTTGTGCTTGTGAAAAATTCCTTCTTCCTTCTTTTCCTCAATCTGGCTGCTTGTTCCTTCTGCTTCTCTTCTTAGCTCCTTCTTCCACGCTGTTCACCGCTGCACTGAGCTCCACTTCCTTCTTCTCCCCTTTTCCCTTTCCTGTCCTAGCTCCGCCCACCTTCGCTCGCTTCTCCTTTAACCCATTCCTATCCCCCTTGTCGCTCGTCCCATGCCGTCTCATTAATTCATTTCACGGCATAAGATTTTCGCCGTCTAATGGCCAAATTAGACGCGCTTGCGCAGTCCGGGTCTTCTGCTTTTCTCAATGGGGCTCCGTGTAGCTCCGTGCAGCTCCGCCCCGTCACGTGCCGATTCCAGCCAATCAGGAGGCTGGAATCGTCAATGGACCGCACAGAAGCCCTGCAGTCCACCGAGGGAGAAGATGCCGGCGGCCATCTTCACCGGGTAAGTAAGAAGTCACCGGAGCGTGGGGATTCAGGTAAGCGCTGTCCGGTGTTCTTTTTTAACCCCTGCATCGGGGTTGTCTCTCGCCGAACGGGGGGGGGGGGGGGGGGGGGGTTGAAAAAAAAAAAACCCCGTTTCGGCGCGGGACAACCCCTTTAATTGATTGAGATGGGTCCTCACTCCTTTTCGAAGGTTTCTTTCCTTGGATTTCCCTTCCTTTCATTTGTGACAACCCCAAATCCTCATTTTGAATTTGGCTCCATTCAGTGTTCATCTTTCCTAGCAATGCCAGAGGGGTCGAGACTCCCCACCCAACTGTGCTGCTACTGTAGAGGATGGAAATACTGTTTTTCCCTGAAAATAGGGCCTGAATTTTTTGGGGGGAGGAGGGGGCGCTTGAAATTTAAGCCCTACCCCAAAAATAAGCCCTAGCTGAATTACATGAAAAAAAAAAAAAAACATCACCTAGCAGCTGCAGTCCGTGTCCTCCCACTGGTCTCCAGAGAACTTGCTTGCAGTCCTCAGCCACCGACAGAAGATCACTTCCTGGTTTCAGGGGATTCATAAATCCCGCCACCAGAAAGCGATAGGTCTGATTGGTTCACTGAGCGCTGCATTGATTGGCTGAGCAATGCTTTAGGAACCAATCAGCAGCTATTGCGTTGTGGAGGTGGGATTTTTGAATTGGCTGAGCGGCGTTCGTCTCTGCATCTCTTTCGGCGGAGCGAGGAGAAGCCACCGCCGAAGATGCAGAGACTTTGCTGAGATGAACGCGCTCAGCCAATTCAAAAATCCCCTGTTAACAGTATAATCAACTGTACTCAGAGTCTCTTCTCCTAGAATGTGCATCTATGTACAGTGCTTGTCCTCTGTCCATGACCTATGAGCCATGTCCCCTTAAGTGATAACTGCTGCAGCATCAATACATGCATATATAACAGGCCTGTTACTGACTCACTCACTATGTGTGCACACCCTCTAATGAAATAGAGGTCTCACTATTATTAGCTAGCACCAATGATCTCTGTAGATGATCTCCTGGATCTTCTTCCAGTTGGCTTTCTTAGCAGAGCACTCAGCTGCTGTCTCTCCTGCAGCCTAGAGCTTCCCAGCAGCGTAGTCCCAAAGTTTTCTCTGGACGACGTCCATAGTCCCTCTCTCTTTCTCTGTTGCTTCTTTTCTTTCAGTCTTGGAGCTGTATCCTGCTATCTGCCTCTCATTGGTGACCAGACTATGCAGGCCTCAATGTCCCTGCAGGCAGCACCTCTCCCTGCAGCTCATACATCCTACTCTCTCCTGCATATTAACAGATTGACTAGCCCACTTGTTTCTTTTCATGGAACAACAGCACGATTGCCATACATTTTTGCACAAATTTGGCACTATTTTGTTAAAGCTATTTTTATCAAGATCGGTTTCTGCCAAAATCAAGCATAAACTGAAAAATTGTGGCCCATTACCTTTCATAGCAGCTGCAGTAAATCAGTTATTGTAATGTCTTGTAGTGTCCAGTGTTAAAAGCATCTACAGTATATTAACACTGGTGTGGATTTACCAGTTCAGTAAGTTTTGGGATTGTTGCTTCTTTCCCTGAAGGAAAGGTTGCCATCTAGTGGCCTTTATTGATAACTTCAATATTATAAACCGAAAGTTAAAAAATAAATTAGCATTCATGGGATCAAACGTGTGCAAAATTGTTGAATATGTAGATTTACCCAACTTCCATTAGTATAAGTTCAGTAAATGAGGCTGGTTTCAGACAAGCATATTTTAGCGTGTTTTGTAGAGCTAATGTAAATCTATGTATCTATTCACATGGCCGTATTTTTCCCGGTTGTTTTTTTAAAAACGCAGTATGATCTATTTTTTGCATATTTGCCATTATCTTCTATTGGGCAAATACAGATCAAATGCTAATTAAATACTGATGACGTACAATTGTATTGGGTAACTAGGATTCTTTGTTGCAATGCCGTATTAATGGCTGGCAGAAAGGTAAAACTACATAGAAAAAAAAAACCGCACACACAATATACCAGTAATACGTCGCTTTCACTTGAACGTGTTCAGGATACATTTATGCACCCATAATATGACCCAAACTCATATTATGCATCATAGAACCCACTGATTCTCTGATTTCAGTAAACCCGTGGTCAGACCAGGACACTCGTCCATATCGGGGCCTCATAAATGCGCTCATAATAAACTCATGTGGCATTAGCCTTGTTTTCTGAGGAATCTCCAGATCGTTAAGTGATTCTGTGCTGGAAAGCAGTACTGGATTGTCAGAACATTACTGGATGTCAGATTAAGGGAATTTCACCTTGTTTCTGATTACATGCAGGGATTCAAAGGTTTTGTTTATTTTGTTTGATGTTGAAATCTCCCTGGGTAACATTTGATCTATCTCTTGCCTTTAGGGAAAACACACTGAATACAAAGAAAGTAGAATATGACCCAATGTTCACGGGTGGATCTGATTTGTGGGATCTGCAATTCAAGTCGCGCATAGGGAAGCATGAGTGAGATGCACCTCTTAAGAACAAGACTCATTTTGGTCTTGAAGAGGTAGTATATTTTTTAGTTTTTCTCTGACTGCATTTCAGGAGAAAACATTTATTTTAATTAATAATGGTTGAATTTTAACTTTTAAGAAAAAATTTCTTGGTGACATGCCACGTACATACATATCACAGCCGCCAAGGTGTTAGCATAAACTGCTCTACAGGTGTGGCACTTGTGCTATTTGAGCTCAGGAACTGAGCCCAAGATGTTCTCAGTGGGCGTTGTCTGTAATTTACAGCCAGGATGGGAGGCAGTTTAACTCTAGAGATGCCACTGTCAATGTACACCCTGACATTTAAGAAGTTTGGAGAGAGTGGGGGCTCCCTCTCCTTCACCCTTGCAATTGGATCACGGTGTACCAATGGTTGCCATTACGGCCAAGTGCCAAAATATTGCCTCTGGCTCTGCCATGTATGGTGGTCTATTAGGCCCTGCAATGGGCATGGTATAATAGGCCTGTCAGTGAGAAAAGTTACAGTAAGACTTAGTACACTACAAAAATGTCTTTCTTAATATACCACCTGCAGCTAAAACCTAAAGTAAACTACACAGCTTTTCCCCGATCTTTTTTGCCATGATTATAGCTTTCTGGTTTGTTTAGTTGCCTATTTTGCAACTGACCATGGCTATGATCTTAACCCCTTATTGACCGCCATACAGTGTTTCTATGTCATGCTGTTGCAGGACATGTATGAAGGGAGATTCCGTGGCTATCTCCCTCCCTTCATCGCGGGCGCCGGCTGTTTCTTACAGCCAGCACCAGACAGCAACAGCTCCAACAAGCTACGCGGTTCATCGGGGCTGCTAACCCTTTAAATGCTGCTGTCAATTGTTAACCAGAAATTCTTTACGCTGGGAACCAGAGCAGGCCATAGTGGACCCAGAGGGAAGATTCACATTCGTAATGGTAAGGATAAACAATACTCCATATGTTCTCCTTTGCTTTTATAATTCTCCATCTGCATCTGAAGTCCTTATAGCAGAAGGTATCTTCTTTGCTGTCTCATACTCAGAAGCTTTTGTGAAATGCATGGGGAACATGAATAGGATTATGAACTCCCAACTGCACAGATTTGGAGGAGAGTTGCCTGGCCTCGGGAGAATGGGCTTAACAGGCTGGCTGCAATAGTCTCTGAAGCAGAAGACAGAAGATTCACCCCTTCTGGTTGTTCACTTCTGGGACCCTGAAATCCCAGATCAGTTACAAATATTTTTAGAGACCAATGCCACTTATCCTGATAATAATAATCTTTATTTGTATAGCACCAACTTATTCCGCAGCGCTTTCAAGCTCGGGAGAACACAGATAATACAACAGATTACATGTGGAATACAATCAGTTTGAAATGAAGGGGTGAGAGTGAAACAGGAGGTACAGGGGGATGAGGGAGATGAGGCACAGGGAACCACGGGCAGAACGGGAATTACATGTGGAAATCAGTTATTAGGAAGAAAACAGGGTGCGGCGGTAAGGAGGTGCAGGGGTAGAGGTCATATGCGATAGGCAGAGTAGAAGGTGTGGGGAGCCATGGGGAGGGGCAGGGAGACTAGGTCAGGAGATTTGGTACGCCTCCCTGAAAGGTGCATTTTTAGGGTGCGTCTGAAATTTCGTGCATCGGGGATTGTCCAAATGCCTTGGGGTAGAGCGTTCCTGAGGATCAGTGCTGCTCTCATGAAGTCCGGGAGTTAAGCATGTGAGGATCATATTAGAGGGGTATTTAGTCTGAGTGTGTAAGCGGATCGGAGTGTGCGGGCTGGGTGGTGTATGGACAGGAGGGAAGCACGGTACGGTGGAGTGGCGTTATGGAGAGCATTGCGGGTGAGGGTGTGGTAGACATGATAATTAGTTAGTGTAAAATGCCTATCGATTTGTACTAAACTAGATGTATTACGCAGCTGTAGTGACTAACTCTTAAAGGCTAATGACTGCATAATTTCATTATAGTAATTGCTGGACAATGGCATGGTGAAAGATGTGTGTGGTATAATGTTGATTTGGCACAGAGTTCCACAAGCAGCCTCTTAAAGAGTTAAATCACATTCCAATACTGAAGAAGAGTATCCAGCCCCTCCTCCATACTAACTTCTGCAACAAAGAGATACTTTCAGTTTTGACCGCATGCTGATAGAACAAAGCACTGGCTTACACATTGGACTTCAGAGAGGGGTGGGGGATTCTATATGATCCGACAAATGAGAATCCTATATGTTACTGATGTAATCTGTTGCATGCCCATTAAAGGGCAGGTATCATGTGTTACAATAAAGCCTGAGGCTCTATTCATTGTAGAGCAGACTCAGCTTAGACCGGCATTTGTGTCTGATCTGGTCGATGATGTGTGCACACTATACAATTTGGAAGCTACAGAATACCCGGAAGCCTGCTGGAGAAAAACATATTCTAGCACAATTGGTGTCTCTGGGTGAGCCGAGTAGAGATTTTTGATTTCTTTCATTCTGTAAAAATACAGAGATCGACAGATAACACGTAGAAATCTACAGAACACGGTAAGATTGCTTTATGTTAATCTACCGATGTGAGATGATTTCTAACTGTCAATCTGCCTATGTCTAATCCAGAGTGATAAATCAATGAAAGGCAGGTAATACAGTTCTTTCTACTCGGAAAAAAAACACTGTTTTAACCTGTCGTCTAGGGGTATTCTGTATGCTGGGTATGTTGTGTCTGAGACGGTTAAAGATTGTGTATACAAGACCAAGAGATAAATTCTGTGAGGGTTAATGTGTCAGAAGGGCGGACTTGGCTGTTTAAGCCTGAGGGCGCGTGCCAGAGGGACACATACTCCTAGGTAACTAGTGTGAGGTCAGGAAAATTTAAAATATGCGTATTCCCGGTATGATCGAGCGTGTTATGTGCTCTCATATGTGAGGAGGGATACGCAGGGTTTAAAAAAAGGCGTATTTACCTGTATTATTGAGCGTGTTATGTTCTCATATGTGAAAAGGTATACGCTAGAATTATAGCTCCAGAGCTCTTGGTCATTGAATATAATCGTCAGTCTTTGTGTGTAGTCATAGGTCTAGTTTAAAGAATGTGCAGTGTTGATTATTGGGGAAGGGTAGAGTGGGCTGAAGATAAGCCACTGAGGGCATTTCCCAGTTAACCCGTTTGTTCCCTTTGTCTTGTGTTTTGTAGTGTTAATGTGCATTGTGATTTACGAGGGATATAAGTAGAGGTGGAATTTGGTAAAGGAGTTTTACTGTGTCCAGAAATTTTAAATAGGATAGAATAAGCAGGCAGAATAGAATACGGGATCAGTGCAGGATGTTTTGGAATATGCAAAACATGTAGAAATGTTTTACAATGAAAAGGATCAGGAAAGTTTTTTTTTAAAAGAAATGAATATTGTAAGATAGACTGCAGAAAGTTTTCAGAAGATGAGCAGGAAGCCCAGCAGACAGAAAAGGTGTTTAAGGTATAATGTAGGAAAGAGATTTAAGATGAAAAAGTGTAGTGGAGGATGTGTATTGCCTGTATTATGAACAATGTAATGCCTTTGTGTTGACTACAGCCCCTCCCTATAATGGCGGCCGCACTTGCAATGTTTAAAACCCCACATAGTGTGACTCTGCAGCAAGTGTGGTGAGCCCTGCCCCCACCCTGAAATTACTTCCCCCCATGTGCTCACTTTTAGGGTGTGTGATGTTACTTCCGGCCATTCCAATCCGGGATAGGACTAAGCCCCGCCCCTTCCTCCTCCAGCAGCCATCTTGCCTCACCTGGGAGATTTGTAGCCCCACCCCTTTCTGCCTCTGGCTGTCATCTTGTTGCACTCGGGAGGCCTACATTCACCAATGCCACTGTATCCAGTGCTAACATCATGATTGTCTGAAGTAAGGTCTTGTTTGACCAGACTTTGCTACCCTCCAAAATGTGGCCACCTTGAATGTGTGATAAGTTCAGGGAAACAAACCTTTGTTCTTTGTGAAGATGCAGCTTGGGACATAGTAGATGACTAAGCTGGTTTATAGTGTATGGAAGATTGGAGTTGATGCATGGGGGACAGAGGCCAGGGACCCATGAAAAGGGGACGCCCTCTCATGGTGTGTTCCCAGGGGCTCTGTTTTCCACTGCCTGCTTCTCCAATGGATGCTCAGACAGATGATGTTAAGGAAGGCTCCTACAGATGGAATAATTTCCCTATAGTCACCCAGCAAACTTTTTCACGCAATTTGATGAAGTAATTTTACTTGTTATGTGAGAAAGAGGGACTGAATTGCTCAGAGTAGGATGTCAATTCATCCGTATTCTTTAGTTTTTTCCTTAAGTCTTTTGTATATTTTAGTGTCAGTCTACACTGAAGCTATCATTATATTCCGACAGGAGAGTGAAAGTTAAACATTGACGTTCCTTGAAATACTATTACACTGGGTGATTGTAAATTTTGCTTGTGTTGCGCCCCCTTGTGTTAAAAAATGCTAACTAACTGCGACCTGGAAAAAAAAACAATCTAAAGGAGATTTTCGCTCAGACTACACTGCATACAATGTCACCTTGACCTACAAAGTGCTTGTTTTGTGCCTCTTGGTTTCCTTTTTCAACGTTGTACTAGTTTGAACGCGATTACTCTTTTTCCATTGAGTATTCCGGTTCAAAGGGGGGGGGGAGGCATAGGTGATCTGGGTCATAGATGATCTAGGTGTTGTAGATCAGCTATTGGGTTTTTTAAAAAAAATAAATAAATAAATGAAATAAATAAAAAGGAAATAAATGATTTTGTGCTACAAGATTCTGATCCATGTGAAATAGAACATCAACATGATTATTTAGTACTGATACAGCAAGAAACTGCAGGTATGCAAACAGTTACCGGAACCTCTGTTGACAATGTATATGTTGAGCTTTTTGCAGATGGTACCAGGGTGAGGATTGATGACTCCACATCGGATATGCAGTGGTCACACAACAAGATGTCCTAGAAGCAGAAGTTCTGCCTCCGCATGTCTCAGCACAAGAAGCGGAACTGAAGGCCCTCACTGAGGCGAGTAGAGTGGCGAAAGGTAAGACGGAAACCCTTTACACTGACTCCTGGTATGCATTTGGCATAGCTCATGATTATGGCCCAATATGGAAGGCCAGACAGTTTTTTACCTTAGCAGGACAACCAATTGAGAATGGTGCAGCGGTGCAGAGTCCCATGGAGGCCCTACTTCTACCTGACAAAGTTGAGAGTTCGCACCGATTCCTACACTGGAGAAGCGAGAGACGACACCCTCGCCGACAGCACAGCAAAGGCAGCGGCCCTCAAGCCGTGGAAGAAAGAAGGAAAGATACTGACAGTATGAGTCAGTGGCAAAAACTTTGGACATTGACAAAATTTGGACTTTGATATGCTAAAGACTTTGCAGTTACAAGCCAGCAAGGAAGGAAAGAATAAATGGACTAATATGGGAGCAGCAGAAACAGGATAGCGTATGGTGAACAGTCAACAGCACTTGCCCACCACAGTTCCTGTATCCCATGATGGCCCAGCTGACGCACGGAAAGACCCACCTAGTAAAGCAGCAGTGACGTCGACGCTTGAAAGAGGACGGGCGACTCCTGGATTCTCTGTAGCTGCTGCATCATTTGTCCAGTTTAGCATGATCTATGCCATAGGTGAGTCAGGGCAGAAGTAAAATTTGCCACATCACATTTGCCGGGACCACTCTACCCATTTCAGGGATTGCAAATTGACTACGTTCAGCTCCCACTTGTTAGGAAGTATGAATATGTGCTTGTTGTTGTTGATGTCTTTGCAGGTTGGAGGCCGACCCTGTTACCAAGGCAAACAAGTAGGTAACCGCAAAGAAGCTCATGAACGAGGTAGACTGTGAATATGGGGTACCAGAAGTGATTCAGAGTCAGACAGAGGTACAAACTTCGCAGGTGAATGTAACACGTCATGTCTGCTCTGGGTGTATCCCAGGCCTTTTACACACTCTACCACCTTTAGAGTAGTGGAAAGGTGGAGAGACTTAGTGGCACGCTAAAATGCAAGATACTTAAAAATGACGCCACTTTGAAAAGACTGTCATCCAATAGCCCTATTCAGTGTTAGATATGAACCCAGGGGGGATCATGCATTATCTCCCTACGAGATTGTTTGGGCTAGCCCCAAGGCTAGGTTGCTACTATCCTCAGTAGTTACAATTACAATCTGATGTGTTGACTAAGTATGTGATTTCTGTTGTTAAAGCACTAACCAAAGCCCATGCACAGGTGTTCTCTTCCAGACTCAGAACAGACACTGGGACACATATCTTGCAGAATGGGGATTGGGTGTGCGTCAAGAAGTTCCTCAGGGAGCACCCTCTTGAGCCCCGATTTGATGGTCCCTACCAGGTGCTTCTGACTACTGCCACAGCTGTGAAACTAGCCGAAAGTCTTACATCGATCCACGCTTCATACTGTAAGAAAGCCTCAGATCCGGGAGACCAGTCTTAGTTGTGCCGAGGACATTACTCTGGTTAGGGCTAGTGAGAGAGGAGGGTGGCAACTGGAATTCTTAGTCGGAAGAATATGTGGGTATGGTTACCTTCTGGTATAACTTGTCCAACACTCAAGTAGCTGCATATTCCTTCGACTATTGTACTGTGGTCCCGTGTCTAGGTGCAAAATCCCACCGCGGACCAGATTTAACCCAGTCCAGCTGGTTATATGACTTATATACCCGGGGAATACAATATGTTTGCGCCACTAATAATGTCTGGGGAGAAGACTGCCGTTATTGGGGATTAGTGGGATGGAACGCAGGAACAGACTGGTCCTATAAACCGCAAAGTGCCTTAAATAAGAAAGATAAGAGCGGGAAATCCCTAATTAGTCGTATAACCCTCCTTGAGAATAATAAGGACAGCAGGTATTGGAAGGCTGAACTTAGTATGTTGCTTGGTTTTAATACGGTTTTTACACTAACCATGAGAAATCCAAGCCCAGGGGACGGGGGGACTTACAGTTTGGGGACATACCGGTACGGGAGGACAGATCCCTTAGGGAAGTTTAAAATAAGGGGTATGGTAGATGCACCCGAATGGAAGCCTTCACTTAGTCCCGTGCCCATAATTAACCCCCTCCGCCGTAAGCTAAAGACCTTGACGAACATGATGATCATAGCCGACCCTACCTTTGAGTACCCCTTGACAGTAGCGACTGGCTACTCTGACCAGAATCTCTGGTTGGAGTTGATGAGGTACAAGGCTAACAGGAGCAACAAGTCTAACTGTTGCATGTACGGTAGTGCCCGACCACACTCGGGGATGGTCCCCCTAAATCTCCCTGTAGATGCTGAAGAGTGGTTTCTTAGTGTAATTAGCGGAAATGTTCGTGAAGAGACTGTTTGTGAGAAGTGGATAAAGGAATACTCTATAACTACTTAAAGGAGATGTCTCGAGGAAGCAGTGATTTTTTTTTTCTGCCCAGTCCCCCTAATTAAACATACATTACTAATTACCCCTGTAAATGACTTTCCTAGCTGGTTTGTACTTACCGTTCCAGCGTTTCAGCAACTTATAAAAGTTTCCCCAAGATGGCCGCCGGCTCTTTCCCCGTCGCTCGCTGCAGCCCGACGTGCGCGCTCCCGAGACGCTGCCAGCTGTGTCTCCATGGCAACCGGACGCCCTGCAGCCGCCGACCAGACGCCGCGCAGCCGCCGACCAGACGCCCCGCAGCCGCCGACCAGTCACCCACCGCCAGGCAGCAGGTAACCGGCGCTAGCCCCAGGCTCCCCAGCGCTACGCTCCCGGCTCCCCAGCGCTAGACCCTCAGCCCAGGTGAAGGCCCCGGAGCCCAGCGCTAGGTTCCGGAGCCCAGCGCTAGGTTCCGGAGCCCAGCGCTGGGCTCCGGGGCCTTCACCTGTCAGTGAACATCACCCCCGACCCATCACTTACCCCCCTGGCCCAGCGCTAGTTCCCCCGGCCTAGCGACAGCCCCCCCATCGCAGCGACAGCCCCCCCCGGCCTAGCGACAGCCCCCCCCATTGCAGCGACAGCCCCCCCCGGCCTAGCGACAGCCCCCCCATCGCAGCGACAGCCCCCCCCGGCCTAGCGACAGCCCCCCCATCGCAGCGACAGCCCCCCCCCGGCCTAGCGACAGCCCCCCCATCGCAGCGGCAGCCCCCCCCGGCCTAGCGACAGCCCCCCCATCGCAGCGGCAGCCCCCCCCGGCCTAGCGACAGCCCCCCCATCGCAGCGGCAGCCCCCCCCCGGCCTAGCGACAGCCCCCCCATCGCAGCGGCAGCCCCCACGGCCTAGCGACAGCCCCCCCATCGCAGTGACAGCCCCCCCCCCCCGGCCTAGCGACAGCCCCCCCATCGCAACGACAGCCCCCCCCCGGCCTAGCGACAGCCCCCCCATCGCAGCGGCAGCCCCCCCCCCCCATCGCAGCGACAGCCCCCCCCGGCCTAGCGACAGCCTCCCCATCGCAGCGACAGCCCCCCCCCGGCCTAGCGACAGCCCCCCCATCGCAGCGGCAGCCCCCCCGGCCTAGCGACAGCCCCCCCATCGCAGCGGCAGCCCCCCCCCGGCCTAGCGACAGCCCCCCCGTCGCAGCGGCAGCCCCCCCCGGCCTAGCGACAGCCCCCCCATCGCAGCGGCAGCCCCCACGGCCTAGCGACAGCCCCCCCATCGCAGTGACAGCCCCCAACCCCGGCCTAGCGACAGCCCCCCCATCGCAACGACAGCCCCCCCCCGGCCTAGCGACAGCCCCCCCATCGCAGCGGCAGCCCCCCCCCCCATCGCAGCGACACCGACGACAGCCCCCCCCCCGGCGCAGCGGCAGCCCCCCCCGGCCCATCACTTACCTGGACGGCAGGACAGCTGGACGGCAGGACAGCTGGACGGCAGGACAGCTGGGCGGCTCTGCACCTTCCTCTAACAGAGGAAGGTACAGAATGGCCGCTTCAGCGCGCTCCCGAGCAGTGACAGCTCATCTGCGCATGCGCAGAAGAGCTGTAGTGGGGAGCACACTGAAGCGGCTCGTGCTGAAAGGAGAAGACCGGACTGCGCAAGCGCGTCTAAAAAAGCAAGCTGCCAGCGAATTTAGACGGAACCATGGAGACGGGGACGCTAGCAACGGAGCAGGTAAGTGGAATAACTTCTGTATGGCTCATATTTAATGCACGATGTATATTACAAAGTGCATTAATATGGCCATACGGAAGTGTATACCCCCACTTGGTTTCGCGAGACCACCCCTTTAAGTGTTTTGTACCGGAGAGAGTATTACTGACTACCCTGGAAACTACACCTGCCAGGCAAATGGGCAGGGTGGAGGGAGATTTTTGGGGAACTCACTAACGGGTATTGCACCTCCTACAGTACGATAGGAGGGGAATGGAGGTAGAATTAGGTCCAGTCCTTAGGAAATGTTTATTGGCTTTGTGGAGACATGAGGTAGAGGACCCGCCTGGAAGGTAATTGGGCAGGGGAGTGTGCCTTAGTAAAGCCCTTATGCTCCTCCACATTCTGTCAGACAGCATTGAGGATAATGAGGTTACCCCCAATAGTTACTTTATCTCGATCCAACTCAGTCTGTGTTCTGTGGTTATCCTGTCATGTTAGTCTATCCTTGATTTCCACATAGGTACGGCGGTTCCTTCCAGTCTTGACACTAGGTAGTGCAGGGTCAGTGTCGCCGGCCTGGACGTGTCCACCTTCAGGGCTATCTCCAGGAGGGACATCGGTGTGGGTGAAGATCAGGGATTCCCACGCCGTGCGTACCTGTGCACACTACTAGTATTGTAACATTATACTAGAGCGAGAAGAGAGACTCCTGGTGGTAGTTTTGATCTACACGTGTACACTGACGTCATAGGACAGCCAAGGGGGGTACCTGATGAGTTTTAAAATTAGAGACCAAGTTAAAACTAGATTCGAGTCCATTTTTCTGATCATTATGGTAAATAAAACATTGACTGGATTAATTATGTTTATTATAATTAGCAGCGGTTTATAAGTTACACTAGAGATGCCTTATAGGGACTAGTCGACCAATAGGACCTACCTCGACTATGACTTTTCAAAATAAAATGGCCTTAGAAATGATTTTAGCTAAAAAAGGGAGTCTCTGTAAGATGATAGGGGAGAATTGTTGTACCTACATCCCAGACAACACATGACCCTTGGGTAAAGACGCAGTTGCCATTAAAGAAGCTGACCGCACTAACTAAAAAGAACTAATCTTTGGGACCTGTACTTTCCATCGATGAGCAGGTGGTAAAGTATCCTGGCACAGATAGGCACATCGCTGTTGTATGTGAACTGATTATCTTTTTCGTTCTAGTCTGCTGTGTTATCCCGTGTCAGAGAGAAATGTGAAACGGATGCTGGAAAAGCCGCTCCCACAATGAGTTTGCTGGATGCATCCCCAGAAGGAGTGGACAAGTCCTACACCCCCTTGAAGACCCTAAATCGAACCTTCAACGCGCTCCGATTATAGGCTCACACACAGAGAACTGTGAAAATTTGACGGGAAGAGTTAGAGGATAGACATTTTAAGGGGGGATTGTGGTAGACATGATAATTAGTTAGTGTAAAATGTTTATCAATTTGTACTAAACTAGATGTATTACGCAGCTGTAGTGACTTTAACTCTTAGAGGCTAATGACTGCATAATTTCATTATAGAAATTGCTGGACAATGGCATGGTGAAAGATGAGTGTGGTATAATGTTGATTTGGCACAGAGTTCCACAAGCAGCCTCTTAAAGAGTTAAATCACATTCCAATACTGAAGAGTATCCAGCCCCTCCTCCATACTAACTTCTGCAACAAAGAGATACTTTCAGTTTTGACCGCATGGTGATAGAACAAAGGACTGGCTTACACATTGGACTTTGGAGAGGAGTGGGGGATTCTATATGATCCAACAAATGAGAATCCTATATGTTACTGATGTAATCTGTTGCACGCCCATTAAAGGGCAGGTATCATGTGTTACAATAAAGCCTGAGGCTCTATTCATTGTAGAGCAGACTCAGCTTGTCTGATCAGTGTCTGATCTGGTCGATGATGTGTGCATACTATACAATTTGGAAGCTACAGAATACCCTGAAGCCTGCTGGAGAAAAACATATTCTAGCACAAGGGTGAGGAATTTAAATTTTGTTCTGCAGTGGATAGGCAGCTAATGCAGTGACTAGCATAGTGCAGAGGCGTCTGAGAAACGGCTGGATAGAAAAATTAGTCTAGCTGCCGCGTTTAATATGGATTGGAGAGGGGAGAGTCTGGTGCGGTGAAGGCCAATGAACAGCAAGTTGCAGAAGTTGAGTCGGGAGTGGATGAGGGTGACAACAAGTGTCTTTAGTGTGTCCATGGTTAGGAACAGACGGATTTTAGCAATATTTCTGAGGTGCAGCTGGCATGTTCGGACCAGAGATTGTTTGTGGGGGGTAAAGGAGAGGTCAGAGTACAGTGTAACTCCACGTCTGCGGGTTATGGTGGTGCCAGATACTGATATGGAGATGTTGGGGGGAGGTCGGCTGGTTGACGGCGGAAAGACAAAGTTGTCATTTTTTGAGGTTAAGTTTGAGGAAAAGGTAGGACATAGTGTTAGAGACAGCAGACAGACAGTCGTGATGTTTTGGAGGAATGGTTCAGAGATGTCAGGGGAAGAGGTGTATAGCTGGGTGTTGTCAGCGTAGAGATGGTATTGGAGGCCAAATCTGTGGGTAGTTTGTCCAATTGGGGCTATGTAGATAGAGAAGAAAAGGGGACCAAGGACCGAGCCCTGGGGGACGCCGACAGCAAGAGGAAGTGGAGAGGATATAAAGACAGCAAAGGAGACGCTGAAAGAGCGGTCAGAGAGGTAGGAGAAGAACCAGGAGAAAGCAGTGTCCTTAAGGCCGATAGAGCGAAGCATAGTCAGAAGGAGGTCGTGATCAACAGTGTCAAATGCAGCAGAGGTCGAGGAGTATTAGTAGCAAGTAGTCGCCTCTTGACTTTGCCGTCATCAGGTCGTTTGATACTTTTGTGAGGGCGGTTTCAATCGAGTGCAGGGGGCGGAAACCGGACTGGAGGAGGTCGAGGAGGGAGTTGTCAGAAAGCAAGAGATGAAGGGGAGGTTTGAGATGGGTCGGTAGTTGGCAGAGTCTGTTGGATGAAGGATCGTTTTTTTGTTTTCTTTTTTAGCAGAGGGGATATGATGAAGTGTTTGAATGAGGAGGGAAAAATACCAAAAATACCAGAGGTCAGGGAGAGGTTGCAGATGTTGGTGAGGTGGGTTATGACAGCCGTGAAGAGGGATCGGAGGAAATGAGAGGGAAGAGAGTCGCTAGCGCAGGTGGTGGGGCGAGCAGCGGAAAGCAACCTGGAGACCTCTTCAGGAAGGGTGAGAGGATGCAGCTCTGTTGGAAGCCTTTGCCGATCCCAAACCAATCTGTGTCCCCATACTTTGTTCCCACAGTGGCTTCTCGATTGGTATAAAGTGATTTTATTAGCTTAACTAGATGTGCCGATACGCCCAGCTCTTCTAGGGACTGCCATAGCTAGTCATGGTTGACCCAGTCAAAGGCCTTGATGAAGCACATGTAGATATTCTTTTGGTATTCTTGAGCTTTTGGTCTCAGTCTTTCCTATATAATTTTGAGAAGGATCTTGCTTACATGTGGAATGAGGGCTATTGTTCGGTAGTTGGAGCAATTCTGGGAGTCGCCTTTCTTTGGTAGATGGATGAAGACATACCTTTTCCAGTCCTGTGGCAATTGTGTGTATGCCTGTACTGCCTAGCATAGTGCTGTGATGGTTTTCACTGATACTGGCAGCAATAGCTCTGCTGGTATGTTACCTATGCCTGGTGCTTTGGCTAGTTGGTTTATTGCCATAACCACTTTTGACTCTATAATGGAGGGCTTCAAGGCCACAGGCTCCACCTCATGCAATGGTCCAGGTATGTGGTTGCAGGCATACAGTTCCTTTGAGTATTCCCTCCACCTATTCTTGATACTTTGTTGGTCATTCAGTTCCTTCCCATTTTTGCCTTTTATGGTGCCGTTGCGTGCCATGAAATGTTTTCGGGCCATCTTGACCTGTGAGAATAGGCCTCGCATATGGCCTTTCATGGCTTCTGCTTTGAGTTGTTTGCAATGCTTATTTCAGTCCATTTCCTTGTCTTTCCTTGCCACTCGCTGAAAATCAGTTTGTTGCCAACCGCCTTTGCTGCTCTTCTTTTATCAGCTATTTTGAGGGTTTGCTCGGACAACCAATAGCATTGTTTTTCCTGCTTATAGGTGAAATGCTTACTGGCTGTTTCCAGAACTGTGGACTGTATATCGTGCCAATTTCTCTGGATGTTTTTCTGAAGTGTCAAGCAGTTCAAATCTATTTGTTACCTCAATAGTGTATGATTCGGGGATTTTAGAGGTGTCGAATTTTCTCAATGGAACACTTTTCCTAATGTTGCAGAATTTGATCTTGATCTTAGCTGCAAGGAGTTCATGATCAGTGCCACAGTTGGTACAAGTAAAGATTTTTATTGCAATGACTGAACTTCGCCAATGATGAGTACACAGGATGTAATCAATCTGATTTCGATGGAGGCCATTGGGAGATGTCCGCGTGTACAGTCAGCGATTGGGTTGCATAAATGCTGAACACCATTTAATGTACTTTCTATCAGAGGCTTCCCTCTGGTCAGTACTGGAACATATCATGAACTCTACCTTAGGCAATTGCTATCCATCCATAGATTGGCCCCTCGGGTCTGGAAGCTGAGTTGACAGGTGACTGGCCATAAGGAGATCCCTCATGAAACGCCATTATGGGGTAATAGAGGCCTCTCGCAACTGCTAAAATTACAAGATATAGGGTACTGGATTGGGTCTGTAGTCACCTCCCTGGAACATATTTTCATAAATGGAAGTTTTGTTTCCTTTGACCAATTTCAGCAATCACACCAGGTACCCAGATCAGGCTTCTACTGATTTTTGCAATTACTGTAAGCTATGTCATTGCTGCCCAGTTTCCAGAGCCACGTCCATCAATTTCTGCATACCTGTTGATCGGGGTTCTGTGCATGCTGGGTCCCCGGGGCCTCATCTAGATGTTGTATACTCGCCTTATTCAATCCAGAATTGAACATATACATCTGCCTGTAGCAGGTAGATGGAAAGAGCTTAGCCCCTCGCTTACCTGCAAAGACTCGTTTGCTATGTCATCCTATACCTCAGTATTGCCAAGACCTAATAATAAACTTATTCAGCTTTACATCCTTCCCAAATGCTAACTTACAGCAATTAAGACTTTTCGATATGGGTAGAGCTCTCATTGCTCACTGCCTAATGCAAGCTTTGTACATTTGATGTGGAGCTGCCCCAGAATCCACGTTTTTTGGTCCAATGTGACCTACTCATTCAATAGCCATACTTGTCCTCAACACTCTTATTGTTTCTCTAATGGGCTTCCTCGAAGAAAAATGGCATCATCATACTTACATTTTTCTCAATGAGATGCTATTTCGTGGGCTGAAAGCTATTGCAATAAATTGGTTGGAGAGACGCCCTCACAACATTTGGTGCAACTAATGGTGCAACATGGTCAATACTCTACTCCAATATGAAAAAATTGTGTATCAAAACAGGAGATGCCCTGACGAATTCATTAAGGTTTGGAAGGTGTGATGTCGTTCACCCGCTTCAAAGTTCAAGTAAAATGCTCATTTGGAAATACAAATACATCTGCAACCTAAAGATACTCCAAGGCTTGCTGCACACAAACGTATTTGCATTCCGGAATCCGTGGTCGGCGTCCGCATTAAGGATCTGCAGCAAATACCGTTCGGAACATGCTATTGAAAAGCGCTTCTTCTTGCTCACTTAAAGTATGCACAAGCTGCAATGTTCTTATGTTTGTTTTATTTCTCAATAAAACAAGTTAAAAAAATTGGATATTGCCATAATCGAATTGACCTACAGTGCAAAAATAATATGTCATTTATACCCCAAAGTGAATGATGTAAAGACAAAAAATAACCAGTAAGGTAAGGCATTCTCTTTGTACCCCTTGCTTCCCAAAAAGTGTAATAAAAAGTGATTGCAAACTTATCTGTATCCCCAAGTTGTACTAATGAAAATGTCAGCTGATCCCGCAAAAATAGTCACCCATAAAACTTCATTGAAGGAAAAATGAAAACCCCCCAAAAAACTATGGCTGACACTAGAGATAAGCGAGCACCAAAATGCTTGGGTGCTCAGTAATCAAGTCGAACTTTTCGTAATGCTCGAGAGCTCGTTTCGAGTAACGAACTCTATTGAAGTCAATGGGGGACTCGAGTATTTCTGTATGGGACCGATGCTCCGCATAGGTGATGACTTGTGAAACACCAGAAAACATCAGAAAGTCATGGAAACACCACAGAAACGGATAGGGAAGGGCAGCATGCATGGCTGCATCTGAGGCTCCCAGGTCCCACTATTAAACCAAAATAGGGGCAAGAGCCTGGCGGTCACCCCCCTAACAATTTACTTGGGACAAACCCTCATTAGCAAGGCACACGTGCTGGTACATCTTAGCTAAGCACCACACTACCTGCAACCAAGGACAATCACTGCATGCGGGTGACACTGCTGCCTCTTTTCCTGGGTTACATGCTGGCATTGCTGTCCAACCCTCCGCACGACCCTGTATCCACAGCGCACACAAAATTTTCCCTGCACAGCGTTCAGCTGGCCTCATGCCACACGCTCGCTTCATAGCCACACCACCCTCATGTCTATTTATAAGTGCGTACTGCATGAGGAGGAACCAGAGGCACACACTGCAGAGGGATGGCAGGGCTAGGCAGCAACCCTCTTTGAAAGTGTGGGCGATAGCCCACAATGCTGTTGAGAATTGATGATAAATTGACGTACGATCATAATTCCAATCCCGTGCCACCTCCGTCACAAAATTGTCAGGAGCCGCAAACGTGGGTATAAAGGGGACTCAGATGCCAGCACTTCAACACATCTTCACAATGCAGCAATACTCTGTGTGGGAAACACGTGAGTGGGGCCATGGTCAGGTTCGGTCCCAGCCTCCACCTTGTGTGACCCAAGGTGCCACAAGTTACATAGCAAAAGGAAATCCATGTGTCCCCACACAATTCATTCTGTGTAGGTGTCAGATAGCTCAACACCACAATGGGAAGTTTTTGAGTTCCTTGGGCTCGCCTATGCTGTCGGTGCACAAAGATGGTATTACACAGGAAGAAATCAGAGTGCCCAAAAATGGCAGAGTTTCACCCCTAGTCAGTCAGTGTATTTGTGCCAGACAGGTAAAACAACGCAATGGGAAGTCTTTGTGCATTCACAGCATAGGCAAGCCCCTGGAACCCAAGGAAAGTATTACACATGAAGAAATCAGAGTACTCAAACATGGCAGAGTTTCACCCCGCCAAGGACCTCCGCCTCGGCCAACATTTCTGCCCAATTCATTCTTTGTATGTGTCACATAGCTGAACAATGCAATGGGGAAGCCTTTGTGCACCCACAGTATAGGCGAATACCTGGAACCCAGGGACAAAAATAAACAGGAAGAAAAGAGAGTGCCCAAACATGGCAGCGTTTCACCATGCCCAGGACCTCGCTCCACACTTCTGCCCTAGTCATTCAGTGTATTTGTGCCAGATAGGTAAAACACTGCAATGGGAAAGTTGTCTGCACCCTAGTCAAGTCAGTAACATTTCTGTAGCAAGAGTATAGGCGGCCCCCAATAATATTTCTGTAGCAAGAGTATAGGCGGACCCAAATAACATTTCTGTAGCAAGAGTATAGGCGGACCCCAGTAACATTTCTGTAGCAAGAGTATAGGCGGACCCCAATAACATTTATGTAGCAAGAGTATAGGCGGATCCCTGTAACATGTCTGTAGCAAGAGTATAGGTGGACCCTAATAACATTTACGTAGCAAGAGTATAGGCGGACCGCAGTAACATTTCTGTAGCAAGAGTATAGGCGGACCCCTGTAACATTTATGTAGCAAGAGTATAGGCAAACCCCCTGTAACATTTCTGTACCAACTGTATAGGCGGACCCCTGTAACATTACTGTAGCAAGTGTAGGCGAACCCCTGAAACATTGGTATACCAAGAGTATAGGCGAACACCTGAAAAAATTTGGTTACCAAGAGTGTAGGCGAAGGCCGGAAAAATTAGCTAGATAACAGTATAGGCAAGGGCCTGAAAAAGTGGTGTACCAAGAGTATAAGTGTATCCCTGAAAAAATGCTCAACCGCGAGGGCAGGTGAAACCCATAAACATTTTTTAAAGATACAGCTCGCTATTGCTTAATTTGTAGCAGAGCTTGGTGGCAGCCCTGTGAAAAAAATGGTTTCTGTTAAAGTATAAATACTTTTGAAACTTTTGAAAAATTGTAAAAAACTTTTAATCAGAGCCTTTTGGTGACATGCTGTTTTAAGAGGAGAAGGAGGAGTAATAATATACGAGAGTGGAAGGGGAAGGCTAATTCCCCATTTTTTTTGGTGATAGAGGATGCATTTTTCTCCTGTTGCAGTGAAAAGAATCATTAAGTTCCGCTGCTTTCCGCTGGTGGAAAAGAGAAGTCTGGGGAAATCCAGCCTTTGTTCATCTTTATGAGTGTAAGCATGTTGGTACTGGCAGTTGACAGGCGGGTACGCTTATCCATGTGATCCCCCCAGCTGCACTAAACACCCTCTCTGACAAGTTGCTAGGGGCAGGGCAGGCCAGCAGCTCCAGGGCGTACGGCGCAAGTTCATACCACGTGTCCAGCTTTGAGTACTCCCTCACCATCTTTTTACAGTGCTCTCCCTGGCTCAGCCTTGACTGGGGAGTGGTGACACAGTCTTGCTGGGGAGCCATAAAGCTGGCAAAGGCCTTGGAGAGTGTTCCCCTGCCTGCACTGAAGATGCTGCCTGATCCCCGTGCCTACCATGCTACTTGGCCCTCGGAACTGCGTCTTCTGTCACTAGCGCTGTCAGATGGGAACTTTAGCATCACTTTTTTCACCAGGGCCCTGTGGTATTGCATCACTCTCGTACCCCTTTCCTCTTCGGGAATGAGAGTGTAAAGACTTTCCTTATACCATGGGTCTAGAAGGGTGTACACCTAGTAATCTGTGTTGGCCAGAATGCGTCTAACGCGAGGGTCACGGGAAAGGCAGCCTAACATGAAGTCAGCCATATGTGCCAGGGTCCCAGTACGCAACACATCACTGTCCTCACTAGGAAGATGACTTTCAGGATCCTCCTCCTCCTCTTCAGCCCATACACGCTGAACAGATGAGAGGCAAGCAGCATGGGTACCCTCTGCAGTGTGGCCAGCTGTCTCCTCCTCCTCCCCCTCCCCCTGAGATAGAGACATGACAGTGGTCTGGCTATCAAGAGACATACTGTCATCCCCCGTCTCCTGTTCCAACCGCAAAGCGTTGGCCTTTATGCTTAGCAGCGAACTTCTCAGCAGGCAAAGCAGCGGGATGGTAACACTAATGATGGCCGCATCGCTGCTCACCATCTGGGTAGACTCCTCAAAGTTTCCGAGGACCTGGCAGATATCTGCCATCCATGCCCACTCCTCAGTAAAGAATTGCGGAGGCTGACTACCACTCCGCCGCACATGTTGCAGCTGGCATTCCACTATTGCTCTATGCTGCTCATACAGCCTGGCCAACATGTGCAGCGTAGAATTGCAGTGTGTGGGCAAGTTGCACAGCAGTAGGTGCTCTGGCAGCTAAAACCGACATTGCAAGGTCCTCAGGGTGGCAGCGTCTCCAGGCTGATTAATTTGGCAATGTGCACGTTTAAAGCTTGTGCATGCGGGTGGGTGGTGGCATATTTCCGTTTTTGCTGCCACGCTTGTGTTAGTGACAGCTGAACGCTGCCCTGAGAGACATTGCTGGATGGAGTGGAGGATGGTGGGGGTGTGGGTGCAGGCCGGGAGGCTCTCATGCCTGTGTCCTGGGAGGGGGATTGGAGCTATGTGACAGGTTGGGGCACAGGGGAAGAGGCAGTGGTGTGACCCGGAGGCGGTGAATATCCTTTGTCCCACCTTGTGGGGTGCTGGCCATCATATGCCTGCGCATGCTGGTGGTGGCGAGGCTGGTAGTGGTGGCTCCCGGGCTGATCTTGGTGCGACACAGGTTGCACACCACTTTGTCAGTCGTCCGTGCTCTCACTAAAAAATATCCACACCTTTCAACACCTAGCCCTCTGCACAGAAGCTTGCTGCGAGGGGGTGCTTTGGGAAACAGTTCGGGGATTCTTCGCTCTGGCCCTGCCTCTTCCAACCTGTCCTGCTGCTGCACTTACCTCCCCCTCTGAAGCCCTGTCCCCAGTAGGTTTAGCAAACCAGGTGGGGTCAGTCACCGCATCGTCCAGCTGCTCTTCCCCTGAATCCTCTGTGCACTCCTCCCTCAGACTTACTGCCCTTACTACTACCTCACTGGCAGATAACTGTGTCTCATCATCCTCATCTACAAAAAGCTCTTGAGACCATTGCCGGAAGTCCCCAGCCTCATCAACCGGACTCCGGGAACTTTCCAAAGGTTGGGCATCGGTCACGACAAACTCCTCAGGTGAGAGAGAAACCGTTTTTTCCCACTCATGGCAGGGACCCGAGAACAATTCCTGGGAGTCTGCCTGCTCAGAATATGTCATTTTCATAGAGTGAGGAGGCTGGGAGGAAGGAGGAGCAGCCAGAGGATTCAGAGTTTCAGTCCCTAGACCAGGAGTAGTGGAATGCGTAGAAGACTGGGTTGTCGATACATTGCTGTACGCGTTTTCTGCCATCCACGACAGGACCTGCTTGCAGTGCTCTGTTTGTAATAAAGGTCTACCACGCGGACCCACAAATTGTGATATGAAGTTGGGGAGACCAGAAACTTGCCCCTCTAATCCCTCAGCAGCCGGCTGTGATTCACCACGCCCAGGAACTCGGCCTGTGCCCACAGCCTCACTTGGACGTCCGCGTCCACGTCCTCGACCTTTACCCCTACTCCTCATCATGGCGGATTAAGAATAAAGCAGGGCCCAAATAAATTACCCCACTGTACAGCGCTGACAACTGTGGCTAATTCACCGCACACAGAGACTTGTAGATAGCGGAGGCTCTATGCTGTGACTTGAAAAAATTAACCAGCTGTCTTGCGCTGATACCTAGGGGTAATTTACCGCTCACAGAGACTTGTAGATAAGAGAGGCTGTATGGAGTGGGATAAGACTCTAAAGCCAGTGGGTAGAGCTGGTAACTGTGGCTATGTCAACCCCACAAAGGAAAGGGTATTGTGAGACGCTCTGCACAGTGGCAGAGCTGAAAAACTTTGCAGTGGCCTAGAAAATATTAGAGTTCTGTTAAGTGGTGAGACCTCTGTCCTAATGCACTGTAGACATAGAACAATATAACTGAAATAGTTTGAGTGACCCAGGAAATATTACAGTACTGTTTAGCGGTGAGACCCCTGTCTAATGCACTGCAGACATAAAACGATATAACTAAATTAGTTTGCAATGGCCCAGGAAATATTACAGTGCTGTTTAGCGGTGAGACCTCCGTCTAATGCACTGTAGACATAGAACGATATAACTGAAACAGTTTTTAGTGGCCCAGGAAATATTACAGTACTGTTTTGCGGTGAGATCTCTTTCTAATGCACTGCAGATATAGAACGGTATAACTGAAAGGCTTTGCAGTGGCCTAGGAAATATTAGAGTACTGTTTCCCTGTGAGACCTCTGTCTAATGCACTGCAGACATAGAACGATATAGCTGAAACAGTTTGCAGTGGGGCAGGAAATATTACCGTACTATTTCGCGGTGAGACCTCTTTCTAATGCACTGCAGACATAGAATGGTATAACTGAAATAGTTTGCAGTGGCCCAGGAAATCTTACAGTACTGTTTCCCGGTGAGACCTCTTTCTAATGCACTGCAGACATAGAACGATATAGCTGAAATAGTTTGCAGTGGCCCAGGAAACATTACAGTACTGTTTAGCCGTGAGACCTCTGTCTAATGCACTGCAGACATAGAACGACATAACTGAAATAGTTTGCAGTGGCCCAGAAAATATTACAGTACTGTTTAGCGGTGAGACCTCTGTCTAATGCACTGCAGACATAGAACGATATAACTGAAACAGTTTGCAGTGGCCCAGGAAATATTACAGTAGTGTTTTGCGGTGAGATCTCTGTCTAATGCACTGCAGACATAGAACGGTATAACTAAAAGGCTTTGCAGTGGCCTAGGAAATACTAGAGTAGTGTTTCACAGTGAGATCTCTTTCTAATGCACTGCAGACATAAAACGGTATAACTAAAATAGTTTGCAGTGGCCCAGGAAATATTAGAGTACTGTTTAGCGGTGAGACCTCTGTCTAATGCACTGCAGACATAGAACGATATAACTGAAATAGTTTGCAGTGGCCCAGGAAATATTACAGTACTGTTTAGCGGTGAGACGTTTGTCTAATGCACTGCAGAGATAGAACGATTTAACTGAAATACTTTGCAGTAGCCTAGAAAATTTTAGAGTGCAGTTTCACGTTGAGAGCTGGTTGTACGGCACTGCAGGCTCAGAACGCTATTACTGAAAGGCTGGGAACAGGCCTAGATGCGTAATACAAAAATTAGTGCACTGCTGCTCCCAGCAGGCGACAAATATAATACACACGGTCAGATGTAGCCCTAAGAAGGGTGTTGGGGTTCTTGTACAGAGGATCAGGACTGTAAAACTTTCCCTGTAAAAGTCGCTGTGTCCTGAATTTAACGATCAGCTAGCAGTGCACGAAAAGTGCACAATGGCTGCGCGTTTAGACGCAACGATCATTGCTCAAACAATCGTTTTTTAACGATTTTTAAGCGATTATCACTCAGTGTAAATGGGCCTTATGTGTCCGTCAGCAAATTCAAGTCCTATGCAAAATCACCGCGTCCGCTCTAACATCTATGCTGAGATCTTCCTGTCCTTATCTCGACAGTAAGATGTGGCCTGAATGGGTGTGAGGATGGGAGACAAACACACAAGGACAGAAGCTGCAGCCAGTCATGAGCATGCGCAGTCATACCAGTGAAACTTCAAACTGTGCATGCTCAATTGTAATTGTAGGAGGTGGGTATGGAAGGTGAAGTGAAGACAGTAAACAATCACTGTCCACGGAAGAAGCAATTATGGTGAAAAGAGGTAACTACTGTATTTAATAGAATATTTAACTTGCAGAAGATCTTTTGAAACCATTTTTACAGTATCGGGAAACCATTTTAATCTGTCAGTTCTTACCACATGATGAACAGTATAAAAGAAAAATACATTTTTTGTACTACTTGCCTCTCGAAAAATGTAATAAAAGGTGATCAAAAAGTCATCTGTACCCCAAAATGGTACCAATGAAAACATGAGCTCAAAAATTGTAAGAAAAATTTTATTGTGCAAAAGCAGTAAAAGCTAAAAAAAACCCCCTAAATTTGGTATTGCCATAATTGGACTGATTTACAGAATAGGGTTAGCATGTCATTTATAAAAACAAAATCCGTACAATAATGGATTAGCAATATTTTAAAAGAAAATATAACATTTTAAAATTTTGGATTTTTTAAAATACACAATCACAAAACATACTGATCAAAATTTAGCACTAACAAATACATAGGTCATAAAGTGACACAAGGACAAAAAACTGGCTGCAACTCCAAGGGGTTAAATGCAACTGGGTGTATTTGCATTGCAGAATCCGGAGCGGGCATACACCTCCGGATTCCGCAGCAAATAAAGGGACTTGTTATTATTATTGGGGAAATGGACTTGTTATTTGTATAGCGCCAACTTATTCTGCAGCGCTTTCAGGTAATTTATTTATTACCACCCCCACCCCCCACCCCCCGCCAAGCTTGGTACTCATTTTACCAACCTCGGAAGGATGGAAGGCTGAGTAAACCTTGAGCCGGCTACATGAACCATGCGGGAATTGCCTTCAGATCGTGAGCAAGAGCTACGGACTGCATACTACTGCCTTAACACTGTGCACTAGAAGGCCCCAAATACTGTCCATAACATGCTGGGGGAAAATTGTTTTTCCATGTCCACAAGTAGAAATCTGTTGCGATTTTCCACTTGCGGAGGGAAAATCGCAGCATGTGCTATTTTATCGCGATTTCCGCGCGGACAGCTTTCATTGGGGTCAATGGAAGCCATCCGATCCGCGGCCCGGATGGCAAATGCACATGCAGCTATTCGGAAATACATCAGGTATCGCTGGTGCCCACAAACAAGAGAAGAGACATCCCTCTTGTATGCCGCACTGTTCCATAAACACACAGTGCTTAGTGGTAACTAGAGATGAGCGAACGTACTCGTCCGAGCTTGATATTCGTGCGAATATTAGGGTGTTCGGGATGCTCGTTACTCGTAACGAGCACCACGCGGTGTTCTGGTTACTTTCAGTTTCCTCTCTGAGACGTTCGCGCGCTTTTCTGGCCAATTGAAAGACAGGGAAGGCACTACAACTTCCCCCTGTGATGTTCAAGCCCTATACCACCCCCCTGCTGTGAGTGGCTGGGGCGATCAGATGTCACCCGAGTATAAAAATCGGCCCCTCCCGCGGCTCGCCACACATGCCTTGTGACTTAGCTGAGGGAAAGTGCTGCTGCTGGTGCTGCTGTAGGGAGAGCGTTAGGAGTCAGTGTAGGCTTCAAGAACCCCAACGGCCCTTCTCAGGGCCACATCTACTAGTGTGCAGTACTGTGTTAGCACAGTATTTTTTTTTTTTTTTCTCCAAAATTGGATCTGCAGAGCATTGCGCCCTGCAATAGGGACAGAAGTGGGGGTTAGGCAGGGAGAGTGTTAGGAGTTAGTGTAGGCTTCAAGAACCCCAACGGTCCTTTCTAGGGCCACTTCTATCCGTGTGCAGTACTGTCCAGGCTGCTGTTAGCAGTGTTGCATATTTTTTTTTCTTCTCAAAACCGGCTGTGCAGAGCATTGCACCCGGCATTAATACTACAGGGATAGAATTGTGTAGGCAGGGCCAGAAGACATTTATTATTCATTGAATACACGCAGTGGGGTCTTCCCTTTGCTAAAAAGGAAAAAAATTATATTTGGCCTGCCTGTGTCAGTCCTAAGGTCTCCGTGTACGTGTGTGCTGCGTGTACAACGTACAAAAATCAGACGCAACCAGCTACGCTTTACTGCAGCCTAGCGCCATTGTCTTTCCTCACTGGCAAATACCTGCTCTGCTAGAGTTAATAACTCTGCTACACTATAGTTGTGTGACACTTTTTGAGGGCCACACCACAGATATTAAACTTCTTGTTCATTGAATATACGCAGTGGGGTCTTCCCTAAGCTAAAAAGGAAAAAAATTATATTTGGCCTGCCTGTGTCAGTCCTAAGGTCTCCGTGTACGTGTGTGCTGCGTGTACAACGTACAAAAATCAGACACAACCAGCTACGGTTGAGTGCAGCCTTGCGCCAATTTCTTTCCTGCCTGGGAAATCAAATCACTGGTAATACAGCATGCTGAGGGGTAGGGGTAGGCCTAGAGGATGTGGACGCGGCCGAGGACGCGGAGGGCCAAGTGAGGGTGTGGGCACAGGCCGAGCCAGTGCGGTGGCCAGGGGTAGAGGCAGGGCCAGACCGAATAATCCACCAACTGTTTCCCAAAGCGCCCCCTCGCGCCATGCCACCCTGCAGAGGTCAAGGTGCTCTACGGTGTGGCAGTTTTTCACAGAGACGCCTGACGACCGACGAACAGTGGTGTGCAACCTTTGTCGCGCCAAGATCAGCTGGGGAGGCACCACCAACAGCATGCGCAGGCATATGATGGCCAAGCACCCCACAAGGTGGGACGATGCCCGTTCACCGCCTCCGGTTTGCACCACTGCCTCTCCCCCTGTGCCCCAACCTGCCACTGAGATCCAACCCCCCTCTGAGGACACAGGCACTACCGTCTCCTGGCCTGCACCCACACCCTCACCTCCGCTGTCCTCGGCCCTATCCAGCAATGTCTCTCAGCGCAGCGTCCAGACGTCGCTAGTGCCACAGTTTGAGCGCAAGCGCAACTACGACGCCACGCACTCGCACGCTCAAGCGTTAAACGTGCACATTGCAAAATTGATCAGCCTAGAGATGCTGCCGTATAGGCTTGTGGAAACGGAGGCTTTCAAAAGCATGATGGCGGCGGCTGCCCCGCGCTACTCGGTTCCCAGTCGCCACTACTTTTCCCGATGTGCCGTCCCAGCCCTGCACGACCACGTCTCCCGCAACATTGTACGCGCCCTCACCAACGCGGTTACTGCCAAGGTCCACTTAACAACGGACACGTGGACAAGCACAGGCGGGCAGGGCCACTATATCTCCCTGACGGCACATTGGGTGAATTTAGTGGAGGCTGGGACAGAGTCAGAGCCTGGGACCGCTCACGTCCTACCCACCCCCAGAATTGCGGGCCACAGCTCGGTGGTGGTATCTGCGGCGGTGTATGCTTCCTCCACTAAAGCACCTTCCTCCTCCTCCTCCTCCAACGCAACCTCTGTCTCGCAATCAAGATGTGTCAGCAGCACGTCGCCAGCAGTCGGTGTCACGCGGCGTGGCAGCACAGCGGTGGGCAAGCGTCAGCAGGCCGTGCTGAAACTACTCAGCTTAGGAGAGAAGAGGCACACGGCCCACGAACTGCTGCAGGGTCTGACAGAGCAGACCGACCACTGGCTTGCGCTGCTGAGCCTCCAACCGGGCATGGTCGTGTGTGACAACGGCCGTAAGCTGGTGGCGGCTCTGCAGCTCGGCAGCCTCACGCACGTGCCATGCCTGGCCCATGTCTTTAATTTGGTGGTTCAGCGCTTTCTGAAAAGCTACCCCCACTTGTCATACCTGCTCGGAAAGGTGCGCCAGCTCTGCGCACATTTCCGCAAATCCCACACGCACGCTGCCACCCTGCGGACACTGCAACATCGGTTTAATCTGCCAGTGCACCGACTGCTGTGCGACGTGCCCACACAGTGGAACTCTACGCTCCACATGTTGGCCAGACTCTATGAGCAGCGTAGAGCTATAGTGGAATACCAACTCCAACATGGGCGGTGTGGTGGGAGTCAGCCTCCTCAATTATTTACAGAAGAGTGGCCCTGGTTGGCAGCCATCTGCCAGGTCCTTGGAAAATTTGAGGAGTCTACCCAGGTGGTGAGCGGCGATGCTGCAATCATTAGCGTCACCATTCCTCTGCTATGCATCTTGAGAAGTTCCCTGCAAAGCATAAAGGCAGACGCTTTGCGCTCGGAAACAGAGCCGGGGGAAGACAGTATGTCGCTGGATAGTCAGAGCACCCGCCTGTCTATATCTCAGCGCGTTGAGGAGGAGGAGGAGGAGCATGAGGAGGATGAGGAGGAGGGGGAAGAGACAGCTTGGCCCACTGGTGAGGGTACACGTGCTGCTGGGCTCTCATCCTTTCAGCGTGTATGGCCTGAGGAGGAGGAAGAGGAGGAGGAGGATCCTGAAAGTGATCTTCCTAGTGAAGACAGCCATGTGTTGCGTACAGGTACCCTGGCACACATGGCTGACCATGTTAGGATGCCTTTCTCGTGACCCTCGCGTTACACGCATTCTGGCCACTACGGATTACTGGGTGTACACACTGCTCGAACCTTCCCACTCTCATTCCCGAAGAGGAAAGGGGTTCGAGAGTGTTGCTATACCACAGGGCGCTGGTGGACAAACTGATGGTAAACTTCCCATCCGACAGCGCTAGTGGCAGAAGGCGCAGTTCCGAGGGCCAGGTAGCAGGGGAGGCGCAGAGATCAGGCAGCATGTACAGCGCAGGCAGGGGAACATTCTCCAAGGCCTTTGCCAGCTTTATGGCTCCCCAGCAAGACTGTGTCACCGCTCCCCAGTCAAGGCTGAGTCGGCGGGAGCACTGTAAAAGGATGGTGAGGGAGTACGTAGCCGATCGCACGACCGTCCTCCGTGACGCCTCTGCCCCCTACAACTACTGGGTGTCGAAGCTGGACACGTGGCCTGAACTCGCGCTGTATGCCCTGGAGGTGCTTGCTTGTCCTGCGGCTAGCGTCTTGTCAGAGAGTGTGTTTAGTGTGGCTGGGGGAATCATCACGGATAAGCGTACCCACCTGTCAAACGACAGTGCCGACAGGCTTACACTCATCAAGATGAACAAAGCCTGGATTTCCCCAGACTTCTCTTCTCCACCAGCGGACAGCAGCGATACGTAAGCAATACGTAGGCTGCACCCGGGGATGGAAGCTACGTTCTCTCTCACCATCCAAAATGGGGACATTTCTGCTTCATCAATCTGTGTCTAATATTCCTCCTCCTCCTCCTCCTGCTCCTCCTCCTGAAACCTCACGTAATCACGCTGAACGGGCAATTTTTCTTAGGGCCACAAGGCTCACTCATAATTTTTCTAAACAATTTTTATATGTTTCAATGCTCTTAAAAGCGTTGAAACTTTAACTTGAACCAATTTTTCGTTAAACTGGGCTGCCTCCAGGCCTAGTTACCACTTAAGCCACATTAACCAAAGCGATTTATGAGTTTCACCTGCCATCTTGGTTGGGCATGGCCAATTTTTTGGATGTACATTAGTACTGTTGATACAGCAATTTTTGTGGGCCCTCGCCTACAGTGTAATCAAATGAATTTTTAGCCCACCTGCATTACAGCTGACGTTACATCCGCTGTGTTGGGCAATGCAATGGGATATTTTTGTGTATCGCCGGTGGGTTCCAGGGAGCCACCCATGCTGTAGGTGCACACGGAGTTTAACCTACATCTGTCCACTTGTAAAGAACCCCAGTCTGACTGGGGCATGCAGTGTGGGCCGAGGCCCACCTGTATTAAGCACGACATTACTACCTCAGCTGTGTTGGGCAATGCAATGGGATATTTCTATGTACCGCCGGTGGCTTCCTGGCACCCACCCATGCTGTGGGTCCACAGGGAATTATAAATGCATCTGTTTCCACTTGTAAAGAACCCCAGTCTGACTGGGGCATGCAGTGTGGGCCGAAGCCCACCTGCATTAAGCACGACATTACTACCTCAGCTGTGTTGGGCAATGCAATGGGATATTTCTATGTACCGCCGGTGGCTTCCTGGCACCCACCCATGCTGTGGGTCCACAGGGAATTATAAATGCATCTGTTTCCACTTGTAAAGAACCCCAGTCTGACTGGGGCATGCAGTGTGGGCCGAAGCCCACCTGCATTAAGCACGACATTACTACCTCAGCTGTGTTGGGCAATGCAATGGGATATTTCTATGTACCGCCGGTGGGTTCCAGGGAGCCACCCATGCTGTGGGTGCACACGGAATTCCTATTGCGGAGTTGTACCTGCCTGTGACTATTTATAAAAAACCGCGGTCTGACTGGGGCGTGCAGACACCTTGACAGAATGAATAGTGTGTGGCACATAGGTTCCCCATTGCTATGCCCACGTGTGCAGCTCCAGATGGAGGTGGCACAGGATTGGATTTCTCATTGCTTCTGTACAGCATTGTGGACTATCAGCCCGCCCCTTTTATGGGGGGGTCGCTGCCTAGCCATGCCAACCCTCTGCAGTGTGTGCCTGCTTTTCCTGTGGCAGACGCACTTATACATAGACATGAGGGTGGTGTGGCATGAGGGCAGCTGAAGGCTGGGCAGGGACAGTTTGGTGTGCGCTGTGGACACTGGGTCGTGCGGGGGGGGAGGGGGGTTGGGCAGCATGTAACCCAGGAGAAGTGGCAGCGGAGTGTCATGCAGGCAGTGATTGTGCTTTGTTGGAGGTAGTGTGGTGCTTAGCTAAGGTGTGCATTGCTAATGAGGGCTTTTCAGAAGTAAAAGTTGTTGGGAGGGGGGGGCCCACTCTTGCCGGTATTGTGGCTTAATAGTGGGACCTGTGAACTTCAGATGCAGCCCAACATGTAGCCCCTCGCCTGCCCTATCCGTTTCTGTGTCGTTCCCATCACTTTCTTGAATTGCCCAGATTTTCACACATGAAAACCTTAGCGAGCATCGGCGAAATACAAAAATGCTCCGGTCGCCCATTGACTTCAATGGGGTTCGTTACTCGAAACGAACCCTCGAGCATCGCGATCATTTCGTCCCGAGTAACGAGCACCCGAGCATTTTGGTGCTCGCTCATCTCTAGTGGTAACTACATATTGTGACAATCTGACTCTAAAGTCTATAAAGCTGAGGTCATAACAAAAAGAGCGTTTAGTGATAAATTAATGAAAGCCAATAATAGATATTAGCAAACCATGGAGCTCATTGGCCAAATATCTTGTGATGGTTTCTGAAGGAAAGAAGGCCATGTATACAAGGGGCAAAGAGTATGTGAACCCATGTGACGTGCTTTAAATCAAATTTCCAAGGGCCTAGACAATAATGATCTTGCTATAGTTTTCCTTACTTAAAAACTTATCTCTCACACACAGCATACTGTACAAAGCCGTAGGCCCTCCTGTGGAGCTGTATGCCATGCTACCCTAAATACAATGCTCCTATACTGGAGATTATTGTACCTCCCTAACACAGCCCCAGTAAAACACAAGAGTCTTGTTCTGTCAATTACATATAAAATCAGACAAAGAAGTGGATGCATACAGAGGTACAGTTGGGCCCCACAGATATCCGACTGCTATATTATAGCTCTGTACTGCTCAAGAGGTTGTAGAGAGCCGTAATACTGCGATCCACTGCTTATTAATATGCTGCTCCACATATAGATTTCTGTGAAAGAAGGAATCTAAATCCCCTGCATTGAGTTTTTTCCGTGATGATGTCATCACTTACTTTAAACGGCCAGTATGCCTAAGGGAGCGTTTCCACTGTGCTTTTCGCTATACTGTGGATTACGTCTGGGTGGTCAGTTACAGCTGCCAAAAGCAGAATTATGCCTGAATATCTGAATGGAAAGGAAGGGAAATATTCACTTGAATTAGTGAGGCAGGCACTACAACTACTTTGGTGTCCGTTTGACAAGGTCTCAGTTTGTTCCCGTTTTATGTGCAGTAAAGAACTATATACTATAGTTCTGTTACACTATTCTAAAAACTTTTATTCTAATTCATATAAACGCTGTATGAATGCTCGAGTGGCAGGTAGGTCACTGGGGAGCTGAGAAGGTCTTTCCATTTAGGTTTAATCTACTTATCTACTATTTTAAATATAAACAAACAATAAATATAAACATACAATTAGAGATGAGCGAGTATACTCGCTAAAGGCAATTGCTCGAGCGAGCATTGCCTTTAGCGAGTATCTCCCCGCTCGAGACGGAAGGTTCGGGTGCCGGCGCGGGGGAGCGGTGAGTAGTGGCTGTCAGCAGGAGGGAGCGGGGGGAAGAGAGCGATCTCCCCTCCGTTCCGCCCCGCTCTCCCCTGCAGCTCCCTGCCCGCTGCTGGCACCCGAACCTTCCGTCTCGAGCGGGGAGATACTCGCTAAAGGCAATGCTCGCTCGAGCAATTGCCTTTAGCGAGTATACTCGCTCATCTCTACATACAATAGTAAACAGAGGCACAATTATATATTTTTAAGGCATGGCCTTGAATTCCGTGGCAATGATTGTACAAAGTAGTTCCTAGTCCTCCCTCACAGGCATTTGGCAAAGCGCCGCGATCTACTTTCGGCTTCTGGCACTCCCCATCATTGATGAGGTGCACTAAATGCCAAGAAATAGTACAGGCTCTGCTTGAAAACAATGGCTTATACCGCGATTAATGCAGCACTGGAAACGCCGCGGTAATCGTGGAAAGAAGCACCTGTGTAAGGGAGGCCTTAGGGTGGGTTCACACGGGTGAGTAAAAAAAGCAGACTTTCAATTTGTGATGTTTTCACTCATGTGATATTCTTGACATGACGCTCAAAAATCACAGGAGCAAAGATGTGATTTTGCCAAAAATTGTGGTCCCTCATGTGAAACTAGCCTTATAGTACCTCTTTGTAACTTTGTTTTTTCCTTTTTTTATAGCGCTTCTTAAAAGCCTTCCAATACGATAACTACATATGCATGTAACAATTTAAAACTGTTCTTTGGTAGCAGGCTGTAAAGTTACTGTTTATGCTAGGAGTCTCTTTGTTGGAGCAAATTGCTCATGATGAAATTATTTGCCATGTATAACCCTTTTAGTGGATTATTGCTTTACAGCTGATAGAACCCAATATAGTAGCAACTTCAGAGTGTACCAACGTTAATAAAGTCTATATGAAAGAGGCAAAGAATAAAGGAAAGAAGCTAGAAGAAAGAAAGAGAAAGAAAAAAGGGGGGGGGGGGGAAGGACCAAACATATGTGTATATATATTTATGGGTATGGGAAGGGGTCAATATTGGTGGATGTGTTCGCATTTGTTGGGAGGTGTATTGAGGAGATTACAGGAGGTACTGCTCAGTGCCGTATTCTCACTATTAAATTTAAAAATTCTGGGGTTTCCTGAAAGGCGGTCCATGTCATCCATGAGCTCAAGTTTGTATGTAGGTTGAGAGAACTCTCAGCCACCACCTCTTCTGTATGCATTATATGGCACAATTCATGTATAAACTCCAACATAGTCGGACAGTGAGGGGTCCTCCACTGGCGAAGGATTATGGAACGTGCTGCTGTGAGGAAGTGTCGCAAAAGGCTATTTTTTATCTTGGCGAAGAGATTTGGGATAATGGAGAGTAGGGGGGGGCGCTTCTACCGTTAAATATGTAGTTTGCTCATATCACTAGAAAACTGAGTTCCAGAAGGCTCGAATAGTCGGGCACTTCCACCAGATGTGAAGCATGGTTTCCAGCCAAGATCCGCAGCGCCAGCAGGAGTCCGATACTGTCGGATATATGCGATGAATGAGGTCTGGACATTTATATCACCTAGTGAGTAGCTTGTAGTTCTTTTCCTGTGCTGCACAAGCTAACATTATTTATGGGAGATTACAAGTGCTCTGTCCCATTCGGAGCCCAAGACTGTGGTAGACATCTCCCTCTCCTAGGATCTGGTGAAGAAAGGATATCCTGGAGTAATGTGTGTCAGTAGAATGTTATACATTTTTGATAGGGCCTGGTGGGTGGTTCCTTCCTTAGTAATAGGTCTATCATCAGAGTTGGGGGGCGGGGGGATTGTAGCTGACAGGTCCCAGAGGTGGCCTTTAGAAAGGAAGACAGCTGTAGGTAAAATTTTACGGCTGGGGAATATAGTTTGAAGGGTATGGAACAAGGGTGCAGAGGGAAATGCTGGTTATATTGCACCAACACGTGTCCTCTGACTCCTGCTAGCATAGAAATGTATTTGTTTTCACCCGGGGTGCGGAGAATGCTAGATTGGGGAAGAGGGGAGCCATGGCCCCTATCTGAATTGGAAGGTTTCCCCTGGAGGTTAAGTTGTCCCACATCTTCATGCATGTGGAGATGACATTTGTATGAGGAACGTGACTACGTCCGTCTTTGGGGGGAATCCACAGCAGGGTATGGATATGATGCCAAATTAGAGCCGCCTCCAGGCCAACCCACTGCTTAGATTGTCGGGAGAAGTGCTAGTCCAGTAGGCTGAAAAATATCGCGGCTGCAGGTCTTTCCATTTATATTATTCAATGTGCACTCATTTGTGCTCTGTATATATTTAAAGGAAGACTAAACATGAGATAGTTGTGCACTTTTTATTAATTAATACCTTAATGTGCTTTTTGGTGATATTTTGTGTCATGCTACATTAAAAAATTAGAAATCTATCAAGATATTTTTCTGTGTGTATCAAAAGAGATCAGCCATTTGTCACTCTCTGTCCTCACTATCCTGTTTCCAGTCAGCTGGTTGTAGTAGCAGCTTCCTACTCCGCAGACTATGCCCTGCCCCTGGACTAAGCCCCACTTCTCTGCCCGTCAAAAAGGGAATGATAGATGGGAAATTAACCCATGTTTGCTGCAGGAGTTCTACAAGACTGTCAGCCTGTAGGAGTTTCTGCATGTTCTTACAGCAAAACAACAAGTTTACCTGCTGTTTACTTTTATTCCATTCACTCCTAAACCATTTTGTTTTTTTCAGTTTTTTATGTTACTCCCCACTTTAAAAAAAGCAAGCAAAAAAGCATAAAACTATATTTTTCTGTTGACCTAGCAATCTGAGGGCTTGTTTTTATGTGGGACGAGTTGTATTTTTCTATGCTACCATTTAATGTACTACAAAACTGAAAAAAATCTAAGTAAGGTGAACTAAGTAATTATGGTAGTACCAAATTTATAGAGTTCTTGTACGACTTGCAAAAAAAAAAAAAAGCTTTAAAAATACATCACTTTCTTTCACCATCTTCTGACTCCCTTACAGGTTTTATATTTTTTAGCTGACGATCAAAATGAAAAAATATCCAATATAGCGCTTCACGGGATGAAGGATAGATAAAATGTATCTTTTTCTACACCATAAGGTGAAGTTTAATTGCAACGCATTTCGACCCTATAAAGGGTCTTTATCAAGCATCAGATATCAGATGCTTGATAAAGACCCTTTATAGGGTCGAAACGCGTTGCAATTAAACTTCACCTTATGGTGTAGAAAAAGATACATTTTATCTATCCTTCATCCCGTGAAGCGCTATATTGGATATTTTTTCATTTTGATCGTCGTTTACACTGGGCTCCCTAGCCATAGGGACCCCAGACATCCAAGCAGCTCTCCGGACAGGATCAGGGAAGGAGGATCGTTTAAAGTATTTATCTACAGGCTATCCCGGAATTGGAGGTACTAGTGAGCTAACCCATCCCAGGGTTCTTCACCGACAAGAACTTTACTGATACTAAAATTTAAACTTTATTAATATTCATTAAAAGATAAAAGAAGGGGGGGGGGAGGAAGACCATACGAAAAAATACAAAAAAATATACACAAAACGAAAAGAAAAAGAGTTTTAACGTACTGGTCCGTCTTTATACTGACATAACCGTCACTACACTCGTTCTTATAATAATTTCTAAGTGTAGACAATTCTTCGTTTTCTTAGTTCACTGCCCACATAAGCTGGAGGTGCTCAAGGCGATTCATTCCAGTCACACCACAATTATGTTGGGAAATAACCACGTACGTTAACGCTGTTGCATACAGAGAAAATCTGTCACCAACCCATCCCAGGGTCGCTCACTTAGTACCGGGTAAGTCATTTCTTCTTTTTTTCATTTACTGATCACGATATCATTTAGTACTGGAGGAGCGCTATTACTGATCCCGACACCACTGTTTATATTTTTTAGCTGATGTGCCTTCTAGCAGGACAACCTGTAGTTTGTATTGGTACTATTTTGAGGTATATACAACTTTTTGTTTGCTGTTAAATCTTTTTTTGAAGATAGGGTAACTGAAAAAAGCACAATTCTGGTGCCGCGATTTTTTTCACCCCACCGATGGCATTCACTGTGCAAAAAAAATTGTGTTATTTTACTAAATCAAGCTGGGGAATTTTTTTTTGCATTTAAAAAAAGAAAAAAGCATTAATTTCACTTTAAGTTTCTTTGTTTTTAGTTCCCATAGGGGACTTGAACTAGTAATCGTTTGATCGCTTATATCATATAGTGAAATACTGCAATATATTGTATTTCTTCAGGCATCCCATTTTCCACAATAAACCCTTTTTTTGGAATTATTTTTTTGTATTGTTGCATTCCCATAAGACTTTTATTCTTCTACGGACGGAGCTCTCTGAGGGTTTGTTTTTCGCTTGGCAGGTTGTACTTTTTATTGGTACCACTCTGGGGCACATACAGCATTTTTTTTCGATCTGACCGGACAGGCTTCTATCAGGCTTGATAGAAGCCTGTCCGGTCCCTGCACAGTATGATGTAATGCCATAGCATTACATCATACTGTGCAAAACAGATAGTTCGTATCTAGCGAAATTCGTAACTCGAATGTTCGCAAGTCGGGGGCTATCTGTAATAGTAGCTCACTTATATATACTGGGAGATTATTTTTTTTAATCACCAGAGTGGCCCTTTAATAAAATAGAAACTGTGATCCAAACTGTAGGACCTCTGAGACAGGAGTGCTACCGGTACTGGTTATACTCCCCTTATGTTGTGCTGGGTACACAACTGGTAGTGCACTCAATATAGCTGTAGCCTTCTCTGTGCAGGTTCTGCTGGGGGCCCTCATACGTGGAAGCTCAGAAGAAAGCATAAAATGGAGATAAGCTTTCGCTGCTGTGAAGTGAATGATCAGAGTACAGAGATCTAGAGAGAAACTATTGGTGACGCGTATCTAAATCGCACCGCCCCTTTATCGTAGAAGCGCCAGCATTTCTCCATTTTCGGCTTTCTTCTGACATTCCTCCCCTTGGTCACAGCCCTGACAAATGTGATGTGCAGCCCTTCGGTGAACGGTCATATGAGAGGGCCACATAATGAAAAATTATGAGATTGTCGGTTGTTGTCTCACTTCTACTACAGCTGAACTAGATCTGTATACGTGGCTTATTTATCACTTTGCCATCACAGTAAATCTATGAGTGTATTGAAAGTTCAGTTGAACATCTTCAGAACTTAATGGGATCCTGTCAGTTCGAACACCAACATAAACTAAGTTATGATGGTATTTGGAGAGCTGGGGGATATTTTTTTTTTTCTATACCTGCCTGCTCCCGCAGAGTCCGCCATGAAGGAGTATATAAAGAAAAATACATCTCTTGGCTACCAGTCATCCCCCGAACAGCATGATAACTTAGTTTATGGTGCTGTTCTGAGGTGGCAGGTTCCCTTTAAGACAACCCAGTGTATACTAAGGTGTTTGGGAAGAAGATAACAAATGCTGAAATAAACTGTATATTACTATTTTATTACAAAAAAAATACATAAAGTCAGACTTCTTGCAGCTATTCCTTCCAACATCTGTGCAGCAGGTTAACGTTTATTCCATGTGAATTTCTTGCGGGCGCCCTCTTGGCCTGGTTTTTTCCGTTCCCTCTTGCGTGGATCTGCGGTAAGCAATCCAGCTAAAAGAAACAGTCGCAAGTCAGAAAAATGGAGACAGACAGACAAGTATTTATCGAGCTATAAAATGCAGGAAAATGGAAGTACAGGTTGTTGGCAAAGTGCTACTCGCTCTCAGCAGATTACTACTTCGAGAGCAATTAGCTATAGTATGTATCCAAAATATCATGCTACCATTGTAAGAGCACAGTGCATTCATACAGCCAGTTACATTCTCTCAATGGGCACAACTAGGCGGTTTGAAACAGGATCCTGGCACAAGTGCAGCTATGAAAGCCTATTTAATGGATGAGATTATACTTCGTGTACAAGTTCAGAACTCTATGAGGTGTATTCTCTTCTAGGAACTTTAGAACTGAACAATCTGAAATTCTGGACATACTATAAATGAGACTCAATGCTTTCACAAGACTTCTTGGATTTGGCACTTTTTTTGTTAAATATATTGCAAGTCACACGGATGTCTTTGTCTTGCATATTTAGGAATTTGGAGGCATTAGTCATCAAAGGGTTAGAGTGACCTTCCGGGTCACAGTAAACGTGCTGACACAGGCCAAATGTCCACTTATATGCACGGATTCCACTGCTGAATCCCGCAGCAGAATCCCTGCGTGCCCGCGGACATTGGGAGAAAAATACGTTTTCTTACCATTCTTGCTCCTGCGCGGATCTTCTCTGCGCCGGTTGGATCTTCTTTCTTCAGCACGACGGATGTGTCTGCATGTGCCGGACGCATGCGCAATGCATTTTTAAAAATCTCCCGTTGAATCCACGGCACAGCCACAATGATAGCTGTGCCGCCGATATGACAGCTTTCATTGACTTCAATGGAAGCTGTCCTGCAGAATCCGCGGCCAAAATGGAGAATGCTGCGATTTTCTCCAGCGTGTGGGTCGCACACTGCGGGAAGAAAATGGCATCCGCATGATTTTAAATAGTTTGCAGATGCTTATGCATCCCTATGGGCGGCTTTGATTTGTGGGTGACCCGCGCAAGTTCCACAGATCGAAGATGCAAGTGGACATTCAGCCTTAGTATCATTCCCAGTCCCCTCTTTCTGTAGGTAAAATAGCGATTAAATTCTCAAAACGGTCAAAGTTAATTGTGCATAGAGTATGCAGAGACTCTCCCTGCTGTTTGCAGGGAAGATAGAGGATTGACAATGCTGATGTCCATTAGTGATGAGCAGGGATGAGTGTCTGACTCAATAAGCGCACTGTGCACGAGGTAGTCACGAGAATTTGGAGGCTTTTTTTTTTCTTTAACCACACAAGGTTTATGGAGTTTTTGCAATAAAACAATATAATACACAGAAACAAACACACTTGGTGAAAATCCGGAGCCAACAACTCTCTCCTATACAGCAGGCACACATGCAATTATATTATCTCCTTTCCAGTGGCAAAATGGGCCAAGAAACCCCTCTGCAAGAAGACCATTCAATGCTATGGTAACTTGAAATGCGGAATAACTGATAATCAAGTAACCTAGGAAAAATTAGTAGGGAGCCCCTCAAAGTTTTAAGATCCTGGGGTCTAATTTTGCATAATAACCCACTCCCCCTATTTTACATCGTTGCATTCCCTAAACCCTCATTTATTTTGCCAAGGATGGAGCTTTGAAGGCTTGTTTTTTTTTTACACAACACGCTGAAGTTTTTATTGGTACCACTTAGAGCACATTTTGATCACCTTTATTGGTATTTTGGGCTTTTTTGATTGCTTTCTAGCACTTTTTTGGGAGGCAAAAGGAACAAAATAAGCATTTTGCCTGTTTTTTTTTCTTTGTTTTTTGCAATGCAAGAAAAATAGTGTTTTTACATTATTGTACAAATCGTTACAGATACGATGATGATCCCATATGTGGGATGTTTTAACCTTCTTTTATACAAACATGGGAAAGTGCACAATAAGGCCGCCTGCAGATGTCCAGGTCGGATCCGGCTGCGAGAATTCACGCAGCGGGACCCGACCCGAGCGTCTGCAGAGAGCAGCGCTTCACTCACCTGCTCCCGCGGCCCCAGCTCTTTCATGTGCATGCGCAGAGCGGAGCCGGCGAGTGACGTTTCTGCGAGCCCTGCACAGAAATAGAGCATGCTGCGATTCGTTTGCCGCGCGGCCAAATCGCGGCCGTCTGCCTAGGATGGCGTTTGTTAACGCAATCCTATGGCAGCTTCCAAGGGCGGAAATTCCGCGGGAAACGCCGCCGCCGAATTTCCGCCCATCTGCAGGTGGCCTATAGTTTTTTTTTTTTGTTTTTTTTTTTAACTGAACTTTTTTTTAACATCCCTGTAGGCAGCGTGTTTTGTCCGTGAACTCTTTACACACTGCAATGTACTTTTATCACAGCATGTAGGGGGGTTAACAGAGGGGATGGCTGTTCTCATCGATCCCCGCTTTTGCAGTAGGAGGCCAGCTATCAGCCATAGCCAGCTCCTGCTACAGCATGGAGAGGGCAAACTTCTGTGCCTGTGTTATCAACAAGATGTAAGTTCAAGTCCTGTTCAGTTAAGTTCCTCCCCAGCCAAGATGTAAACCTAAATTCTGTAGCATTAAGGGGGTTAATATCTGAACCCTTGCGTCCTCCCCAGCTTCCTCACTACCCCTTCCCCCCCCCCCCCCCGCACATGTTGCATTTTGAGGCCAAAAGATATGCCCATACATTTGGCACCGCCGACCCACTTACTTTGCCCAGTTGCAACTTATCAATTTTAACATGAGGCACCTGCTTTTTTCATAATAGATCTTGAAATAAACTGTTTATTTTCATATTATTATAGGGGATCCACACTGGGGAGTTATGAAAAAGTAAACATTACAGTGATTTTAATTATATTAGCTCTTTCTATCAGAGAGAATAGCAACTTAACCCACACATCAACCTTGAACTTCACAAGGCACTACAATGATCCTGTCTGTGTCTTCGGAACAAGGAGTAGCAGTGCAGACTTAGCCCAGCTTATAAGCAAGGCCGAACCCATAATGTTACCCCAAATGCAATCCAACATGGTCTACAAACAGGAGACAGTTGGCAAATAAAGAGACTCTTTGCTTATAATCTACATTTTGGAAGAAAGTCGCCCGCAACAAGTAAGCTAGCTGTTCAATCGCAATTACGAACAACAGTAGGGGGAGAGGACATCTCTGCCGGGTTCCCCTCTCCCATTTAAATCGAGCTGAAATTGCATTAGGAACCCGAATTATAAAACGGCAGGGCCGTATATAAAGGGTGCACCTATTAAATAAGATTATGTCCAAACCCCATTCTCTACAAGACGGCCCACAGGCAGACCCATTCAACACACTATAGCTTTTTTGTCTGGGCCCCTCGGAGACACCTAAAGATTCAGAAATAGCCCGCAAATTTTAATAGCAGTAGACCTAGAGGGCATAAATCCCGAGTGATCTAGTGCATCACTGAGGCAATCACCTTATTCAACCTATTTGCCAACACCTTCACCAAAATTGTAAAATCAGCTGTAAAAAGGGATATTGGTCTGTAGGAATTAGGAAGTTCTAAACCCTTATCTGGCTTGGGTATGAGCACTAGATTCATATTATGCATCCATGTACAGAGCATGTAATTTAGGGAGCAGTTCATCAGCATATGGTTTGTATACATCAAGTGGTAAGTCATCAGTCCCTGGTGCTTTATCATTACCATAACTCACACTGCCTCCTGTAGTTCATCCAATGGGGTAGACTCAACTAACAGTGTCCCATCACTACTTGTCACCTGAGGCAAAGATATGGTGCTTAAATAGGACTCTAAAGAATGGGAATCATATGATACAAACTAGTATAAAACTGACAGAGTACGTAGAATAGCAGGCACATCTTTTATACATTTCCCTTCCGTCTTCTAAGCTGATGAATATATGTCAGTGTGTAATGGTGACATGTATTGCCTCTGCCCATGTGCAGAACTTTACATTTCTCAGTGTTAAACCTCATTTGCCGCCTTTCTGCTCCCAACTTATCCAGATCCTCTTTCAACAGACATGTGTCATCTCTTGTGTTAATGTCTTACAGAGTTTTGGGTCATCTGCAAATAATATTTTACTGCACAATCCTTCTACCAGGTTATTAATATATTAAACCGACCCCTGCGGCACCCCACTAGTAACGGTGACCCAATCAGAGTACGTACCATTTATAACCACCCTCTGCTTCCTATCACTGAGCCAGTTACTTACCCACTTACACACATTCTCACCCAGACCAAGCATTCTCATTTTATATACCAACCTTTTATGCAGCACAGTATCAAACACTTTGGAAAAGTCTAGTTACACAAGATCCATGTAACAAAAGGAAAGTCCCACAGCACACCTCCGCATGCACAAAAAAGTGCAGAGGCCACGGCAAATATGTGATGCAACAGCCACTTAAGGGACCACAGATCCTTAGTCCCCAGCGTAGTACATCCAGTAGAGAAGCAAATGGCAGCATCAATGGTGTAGCAAAAGGATATAAATTTTTATTGCTCCATACAGCAGGCAACGTTTCGACTTTAGCAGTCTTCATCAAGCCTAACATACAGCCACTAGTACAGAGTTTATATAGCAAATGACAGACAGGTACAAACGAGACAGACCCCCCCCCCCCACAGGGAGGTAATTATCACATATGAGTAACACATGAGGCATATGTTAACTGCAAACACATTAAAAAAGCTTGGGTAAGCTCCATGTGCTGGGCTGCTCCACCGGTGTCAGATCGCACTCAGCGTCCAAATATTGTCATAGCACGGATAGACAATAGCGGGTGACGTCGCAGAAACATCATTGGCCAGCCGCGCGTGCGCGAGTCGCCAACCGAGAAGTCCATTCATTTCAATGGGCGACGCAGGGCCGAAAACAGCCACAGATAGAACATGCATCACTGTCAAAGCGCGACGTTGGAAATGCTGCGCTTTGACGCTTGTGTGAGCAGCCCCACTGAAATGAATGGGAGCATTTTACAGCGTTTAGTGCTGCGCTGAATAAGCAGCGCTAAACGTTGTACAATAACGTCTGTGTGAAGGAGGCCTTACTAGCAAAGTAGCTAAAATGTATATTGGTTATTGTAAATGTTTTCCCACATGGCCTTAACCACCCAACTATTTAATAAGCAATAGTCTGTTACCTTGTCTCATAGCCTCCATTTCTTCTGGAGAGACAAAACTGCGTAGGGCCTTTGATATAGCTAAACGGACAGCTCCAGCTTGCGCGGATCTTCCACATCCCGTGACGGTACATTCTGTATCATACTTCATCAAGCGGTTCAAAAATTGAAACGGGAACATAAGTTGCTCTCTAAATAAAATAGATAAACAAAACACTTAATACAATTAGAATTTTCAACCATGAGCTCTGCTAAAATACCTACAATAGTAATAAAAGAGGCTGTCCAGTTGTGAACCAGAATGGCTTATCCTTAACCCCTTAATGACACGGCCTATTTTGGCGTTGAGGACCAAGCGATTTTTTGGTATTTTTCCATCTCCATTTTTCAAAAGCCATAACTTTTTTTATTTTTCCGTGGACGCGGCCGTATAAGGGCTTGTTTCTTGCGTGGTGATCTGTAGTTTCTATCGGTGCCCCTTTTGGGTACATAGACAATATGGAAATTTTTTTATTTTTTTTTTATGATAACAGGGAGAGAAAACGCATCAATTCTGCCATAGATTTTTTTTTTCTTTTTTTACAGCGTTAATCATGCAGCATAAATGACACACTACATTTTTTCTGTGGGTCGGTACGGTAACAACGATACCAAAATTGTTATTTTTTTTAGGCTTTTACACTTTTTTGCAATAAAACCCCCTTTTTTGGGAAATCTTTTTTTTTTCTCTATAGCTGCATTCAAAGTCCTGTAACTTTTTTATTTTTCTATGTACGGAGCTCTTTAAGGGCTTATTTTTTGCGAGACGAGCTGTAGTTTTTATTGCTACCATTTTGGGGAATGTACGGCTTTTTTGATCACTTTTATTGCATTTTTTGAGAGGCAAAATGCTAAAAATTAGCATTTTGCCTCTGTTTTTTTTAGCGGGTTTTTTTACGCTTTTTGTCGTACAAAATTAAAAGCATGTTCATCTTTTTGTACACGTTGTTACGGACGCGTCAATACCCAATATGTGGGGTTTTCATTTTTTTCCCCCTTTTTATGCCAATATTAGAAAAAGCATAAAAAAGGGGGTTTTTTACATTTTTTTTTTACATTTTTCTTTATTTTTACACTTTTCTTTTCTTTACACTATTTGAGTCCCTCTGAGGGACTTGCAGCACTGTGCCTATGATCGCTGTCATAAGGCATGGCAGAGCTACTGCTCTGCCATGCCTTATCGCTTGTACAGCGATTATAGGCACAGGCAATACAGGACGCCAGTGTCTGGCGTCCTGTTGCCATAGTGACAGGTCGGGCTCTCGCGATGACATCGCGAGAGCCGGCCGGAGACACAAAGGGAGCGCGATCCCTCTGTGAACTCTTTCCCTGCCGCGATCTACTTAGATCGCGGCAGGGAAGGGGTTAACAGCGTGGGGGAGCATCTCCGATGCCCCCCCGCTGTTGCAGTGGGACGCCGGCTGTGACTGACAGCCGGCTCCCGCTGCGGGATAGCGCGGGATCATATGTGATCTCGTGCTATCCCCAGGACGTACCGGTACGCCCTGTTGCGGGAAGTACTAGGCTCCCAGGACGTACCGGTACGTCCTGGTACGGGAAGGGGTTAATATCTGCATCAATACTAGATTGGTGAAGGGTCCATTTTCTGAGAGCCCCTTCAATCAGCTGCTTATCAGGCCAATGTGTGATATTACAGGCAAAGTTTCCATTCATTTCAATAGGCACTTGGCCTGTAATATCAAGCATGGCCACAACAGTAAGAACTGAGCTGTCTGCTTTTTTTTTTAGAAATGAACTCTGTACACAAATAACTAGTTCGGTAAACGGTTGATCAGCGTGGGTCCCAGAAGATGGACCGCCGCCAATCTACTATTCATTACCTATATTGAGGGTAGACTTTTGATGGTTTACAACTGCAAATCCCTTTTAAATCTTTTCACTTACATAGTAAATATAATTCTTGATTTAATTATAGTTTCGTTTACATGTCTATATGATCAGAAACAAAAATACTTCTATTAAGCTACAATCTATAGATGCATATGAAATATGTATCATATACTGATATTAGTGCAGTGGACCCAATAAAGAAGCAATGCTTAACAACTCAATACAGAATCATGAATGCATAAAATCGAATTAACAAGGTATTATGCCAACATATACTTAGGTCAATACCATATTTGTTGGATTATATGATGCAGCTGACTAGGTTTAAAGCACAGAAAACAGGAAAAAATATTTCATACTAAATTAAAGGTCTCTGGGGGTCTAATAAAGAGGAGGGGGCTACAGTCATTAACTTTGGTGTTCAAGGCTCCTGGTGACATGGTTCGGACATCATCAGAGGTCCTGCTGCTACTGCAAGACCTTTGATCTTTGCCATGGTCTGTCCCTGTGTGTACAGAAGAGGACCTGCACCCAGGGGAATATGTAGGAGTGATCTCCAGTGTTATCAAACTGAGTATTACAAATACAGCTGTAGAGTAAACAACTGTTGAAGAAAGCAGGATAGAAGTAATAATGGCCAAAAATACTGCTGCTCCTCATGTACAAACATGGAAGCTTGTTCTGAAAAGTCACATGTAGGTATGCTTAAAAGGGGTACCGGAATCACTCCTTATTACCTATCCCCAACATAGGTGATAAAATTCTGAATCGTGGGGGGGGTCTTACTACCGAGACCCCTCCACTGATCTGCAGAACGAGGGTCCCATATCCCACTCTTCCTTTCACTGCGGGGGTCGCTTCGGAATGTAGGGTTGTTGCTCCATTCATTTCAATGGAGCAGACAGAGATAGCTGAGCGCTTGTACTCTGCTATCTCCAGCAGTCCCATTGAAAATAAATGGAGTGGCACCATGCATGCATGACCATCCCTCCATTTAATGTTCTCCTCACCGTGGGGTGTACAGCAAGACTGCAGTGCGGAGGAAGAGGTACACTGGACACGACAAGGTGATTTGGGTACAACTCCTTTAAGCTTTGTTATAAGGTGTGACTTGCTAGTAGAGATTTCTAAGCACTAACGCTAGTGACCATTGCTACAAGCATGCTCGACCTGACTAAACGTCACACACTAAGGGATCATCAGTTGACTAGGACAGACTATGGCCGACCAGAGAGACTGATATTTGTAAAACTAAAACTGCTCATCACTTATTACCCACAAAATCCTGCTTTAACAGATTTTCCTGTCTTCGTATCTGTAGTATGTATTCGTAATAAATGAATTATTCATTGTACATCACATTATTTCAGATTTTCTTTATTGAGTATTTCTATATCACAAACCAAAAGCTTTTTGTCTAAGTTGTAGCACAGGGCAATGGTGAGGGCCCTTACAGTATAAATCGAGGAGTACTCCCACTTCTTACCAATAGGGGATGCTCCAAAAACATACATTGAAGCAGAAAACAGACTATCGTTGCAATTGGAGGTGTCTAAAATCTGAACTAGAAAAATACAACAATCAAAGCAAGACATGGGTCTGTTTCATAGACCGCTTTTCACATGGCTGCAATATAGGCGTATTATTGAGTCTGGATCACGCCTGCAACGCCCAGATCACTTGCAGTTCATCTGAACCAGACGAAGATGTGGCAATCGTATAGAGGACAAACAGCTCACCAAAGTGGAATTTTGTGCGCAGAAAGAGAGGGCATGATAACCCGTAATACACCACGTAAGGATAAGAACGCCGACTCTAGCAGTAAAGTCATCCAGCGCAGGAAAATAAAGTCCAAGAATTTATTAGTTCAGAGTTAGAAGATGAAGCAACAAATCCAGAAATCAAAAGGACTGCCTGCACGTTCCAACTTCCATTCTCTGTGCATGCGTGTCAATGGAGTGATGTGTCACCTGATGAATTTGGCAAATTCTTATGAATATATGAGAAATGCTCAGCTATGTGGATTTTCAACTACCTTGACGTGCATCCTATAGAATGTAAATCACATTGTACAGAAAGGGTTGTATATTACATGGTCCAATGACTTGATTCGGGCCATGTAATATACTGCATTACAGAAAGTTTTCTTCTTTTTTTGCATTTGAGAGAGTATATGGACTGAGGTGCGCGGGCGATTGGCAATATCCTCTTTATAAAAGGGTGGCATACTGGAAACTGCATTTAGAAACTAGATATCCCTATGGCATGAACTGTATAAAGGATCTGCCGTACCGTTACTAGCTAGCACTGATGCATTCGCCATTGTACCAGCATCCTCAGAGTGAAGCGTTAGGGGAGTGTTGAGGTTACATTTCCTATTGGTCCTTTGTAACTTTAAATTGATGGATATTCACAGCATAAGGGATCGTGGGAAAGAACAGTATGTTTGAAATGTGCAGGAAGTAATTTGGATTCCTGGATCACTAATTATTGGATTCTATATTCCTGTGCTGGATGACACATACGTTTCCGTATTATGGTTACATGAAAGTAGCCAAAGGCTGAAACAGCTCTAATCCTCCGTTCCATTTAACCCCTTGAGTGGCACGCCCGGAAAAGTTCCGTGACGAGCTCCACTGCTCACAGCAACATAGCCCGGAAGATTTCCGGGCTATGTATCACTATGGGAGCTGCAGAGCACAATGCCACAAGCTGTGACAGTGTGCTCTGCCTGCACAGACCCACACAGAGCAGTGCAAGGGGTTTGAAAAACCAGCAGAAGATATTGCCGACATGTCGGCAATGTCCTGCTTTGTTTACAGGTTGCCATAGAGACCATCGGCTTGTCAGAAGCAAGCCGATGGTCTCTGTGGCAGGGAGAGCTTGGTGCTTGGCTGTGAGAGGACAGCCAGGTACCTGCTCTTACAGCAGAGATCAGAGAAAAACTCCGATCTCTGCTGTGTTAACCCTTTACATGCTGCAGTCTATGTGACTGCAGCATGTAAAGGGCTGTCACTGCAGCATGTAAAGGGCTGTCACCATCGGACCCCCGGAATGTGATCAGGGGTCCTGATGGGTCCCTGTGGAAGTCCCCTAAAGGGACAAAAAAAAATAAATTTTTTTTAAAAAATTAAAAAAAAAAAAAGTAAAGAAATTATTAAAAAAATTAAAAAAACACTTGTCTCCCTTTACTTTGTAAAAAATCAAAAATACAATCACACATGTGGTATCCATGCGTCGTAATGACCCAGAGAAGGAAGTTAATACATTATTTAACCCCTTAATGACATGGCCCCTTTTTTCTTTTTTCCCCATTTCTTTTTTTCCTCCCCCCTGTTTAAAAAATCACAACTTGTCCTGCAAAAAACAAGCCCTCGTACGGCCGTGTCAATGGAAAAATGAAAAAGTTATGGCTCTTGAGACGCAACTGCAAAACTAGTTGAAATTCAATGATTAGACCATTTTAAAAAACCTGCCCTGGTGGGCACGACAGGGTGGTAGGAAACCTGCCACTCAAGGGGTTAACAGACAGCACTTGCTGTCATGTAAATTGCATAGAGAAAGGTCACGTCAATAAGTAGAAGTTGTTTTAAAACTGAAACTCTGATAACATTTTCATAATTAATGAACTTGTCTGAGTCATTTAACGCAGCAGGGCTATGAATTATTTCATTATAATCCCCTAAATGGAAATTAAAAGTGCCCTATACAGTGTACTTATACCAAAGTTGCCAAAATGACGCCCCATCTCCAACATGACTTGCTGAAGCAGCACCGCACCGCCTTCTTACTCTACCTACATCCCCTGCATGCACTCTACATAAGGCTTCCAACACACTCGCTTTGTGCCCGAGAGGCTGGGGCGTAACCCACATTGGACACCACACGAACACCCGTCCATGTGCTGTCCGATACACGGATGGCTCGCATACTGACATACATTTGCATGTCCTACTTTTCCTCTGTAATACGAATAGGACAGTCCGTGTCTGCATGAAAGATCTCGGTAGTGTGTGCTGTCTCACTGATTATGGGTCTGCATGCTGCCCATTTGTCGGCTTATTATATGTCCAACACAACGATAAACAAAAAAAAAAAACACTGGTGTGTCAAGAGGCTTAGTGCTGTTAAAGAGATTGTCCCGCTATAGAAGGTTCTGGCGCGTCACTAGGCTATACCATCACTTACTGATCAATAAAGGTCTAACTGCTAGGACCCCCCCTTACCCTTACACTAAAGGGGCCACAGTGCTATTTAAGTGAAGCTGTACCACTTTTTTCTTCTCAGAAGGGAATACAGTAGTATGTGGAACGGCTTCTGCTATAGCTGCAGAATAGAGAGTGGATGTTACTTTTGGCAACTTTTCCCGAAGAGCCCAATAATATGTAGCCATTCTGATATTTCCTGTGATGTTGAGGTCCTACCAGTATAATGTACAGAGCACCTTGAAAATTTGTATTTGAGGGACCAGAGAGAAAGACTTAACAACCCTGGTATGTTACATGGACATAGTAGCTCCATTTTACCAAATTATCACTTTAAGGGCTCCGTTTATTGTTAACGCAATTGTCAATGGGACTTTCTAATGTTAAAAAGGCAACGCAATGCACCAAAAATGCAGTTGCGTGCGTTGCGTTTTTTTACAATAGAAAGTCCCATTGACAATCGCGTTAACAAAAAACGCAATCGCAAGTGTGTGGGAGCCCTAAGGCGGAGACTGAAAACACAAAAATTTAGTTGAACAGAGAAATGAACCAAAATAGAAAAATGAAATGAAATAGCCAAATTATTTCATAACAGCACTTAAAAAGGAACCTGTCAGCTCAAACATGTTGTTCAAACTGCAGGCATGATGTTATAGAGCAGGAGGAGCTGAGCAGACTATCTAGTTTAATGGGGAAATAATCGTTATAACTTGTATTTTATTCATTTATATCTGTTTAGTCTGAGCTGAACAGTCCAATGGGCGGTCCCATCAGTGACTGACAGCTGTGCATATATACTCCTACACAGCTGTCAGTCACTGATAGGACCACCCATTGGACTGTTCATTCAGAATGAGCAGAGGTTTACATAAATAAAATACAAGTTCTACTGAATCTTTCCCCATAAAACTATATAATCAATCTGCTCAGCTTCTCCTGATATATAACATCATGTCTGCAGTTTCAACAGCATGTTCAAAATGACAGATTCTCTTTAATGCCTCATTCACATACTGCATGTTGGTTTACACATAAATCATGCACAGTTTCTCTACCTGTCTTGAAGTACTGTAAAATAATCAGTATATTCCTGCCCATTTATGGTAATTTTTCCTTTTCCTTGGTCCCGTAATATAGCCGCTGCATTTGCAGTTTTCCTTTTACCTAAAATGGTCACAAACATAATTAATGGAAGCGCTATTCTCTTGAAAGGTAATTCTAAGGCACACTAAGGTATGAAATAATAAAAACAGAAAAGCAAACATAGAGCCACCACAAAAACCCCTACATTTTTCAGAAGCAATCTGTTTGTGTGTCTAATATTCTGAATGTAGGCAGCTGTCAGTGTTCAGAAAGAGCAGAGAGTGAACTTCATGTAAGGTGAAGGTCCTGGCGGTGAGGTTGTGTGGAAGCAACATTCCCTCTGGGGCAGATTTATTAAGCGGTCTAAAAGAGAGAACTTTTTTAGTTGCCCTTGGCAACCAATATCAGCTCACTTTCGTTTTCTTAGAGCAGGATGCAAAATGAAAGCTGCACTGTGATTGGTAGCTAGGGTCACCTAAGGCCGGCTGCACACGGGCATATTTGGATTGTGGAATCCGGAGCGGGCGCCCGCCTCTGGATTCCGCAGCAGTTGCCATAAAGATTTTCCGCTCACAGAGGAAAAAAATGCAGAAAAAACCCAGAAAGGTTGTGGGTACCCGCGTCATTGCCTAGCAGCAACGCGAGAGGAACAAGAATTTAAAAGAAAAAAAAAAAAGAAGAAAAGACAGCTGGGCAGGGGATTGTATCCCACTGCGGGCTCCTGCATACAGAATCCGACCCGGTCGTGTGCAGCCGGCCTAAAACCGTATTTTTTTTGCAGACAGTTTCATAAATCTTCCCCTTTGTGTACAGAATACCTGCATTATGACTGGCAATGAGAAGAGGTATTCTGGCTGTTATACATTAATTAATTTACAGTAAAAAAAAATTGTTTAGGTTTCTAATTATGGGTATGCCTTGTGGTTCAACACGTCCTATAGTTTAAAAAATACTGTAAGTCCAGGACCAAAAACACTTGAGCCATGTGGCTCATGGGGAACAACCAGCACCATCTTAAATCTAGGGATCAATGACCCCCATTATAAAGAGAGATTTAGCGAAGAAAGGGCATATATGTCACATTTTCTTTATATGAGGCATTTTAATGTATTAAAAGCGCTTGTCCAGAAGCAAAAATTCAGTTTTTCAAGTCATTGACTGCTGAAAAAATAAATGAGCCTATACTCATCTGTTGCACTACAGAAGTCCCTGCATACATGCTGTCTAGTGATTGGCTGCAGAGGTCATGTGCTTCAGTGGCACGTGACCATCTGTGTCTGAAAGTGAAGACCGAGGAGGATGCAACAGGTAAGTATAGGCTCACTTATTATTTTGTCAGCAGTTACTGAGCCAGCAGCAATACTACAGAGGAAAAGAAACATTACCATGTAAAGTATCCCACTCTCCCTCCTGATTAAGGGCTCCTTCACACTGGCGAGAAAAATCGGGCGTTTTTCTTGCGTTGCGAAAGGGAGTGAAAACGCATGATTATGATTTTCAATGGTCTCATTCTCATTTGCGATGTTTTCACACTTGTAATGCTGTGTGAAAAAAAAAAATTGCAGCATCTTCTTTCTTTCTGCGATATCGCCCAGTGTTTTTAATGGGGGTCGGTGACAGCAGCGCCAGCTCCATTGAAAGCAGTGATAGAACATTGCAATCTCCTGCCTCTGCTGTGACAGCTGCAGCTGGGAATTTCTTCATCCCTGCGGGGAGTCCCCTCATCACTGAACACTTGGACAACAGTGGTAGGGCGTTTGCTGATGAGGCGACTCCCCGCGGGGATGAAGGAATCCCCCTGCACCTGCTGTGACAGCAGAGACAGGAGATTGCGATGTCCTCCCATTGCTTTCAATGAAGCTGGCGCTGCTGCCACCCCATTGAAAGCAATGGGATGAAGGGAGCCCCCCACAGTGATGCAAGGCTGTTTTCACATGAGAACACCTCGCATCCAGGGGTTCCACATGCATTGCAAGGGCGATATCCATCCGTGAATCACGGCCCTCAGTTTTTTCCTGCACCCACTGTGTAGGGAACAGTAAGAAAACCCAATGAACGCAGTTGTGTGCTCGTTAGACAAGAAAACTAGTGTGCAGATAAAAAAGGGCCTCCGTGCGATCACAATGGCGTGGCATTTCCTAACAATATGCCTTACCATTCTAAAATGGGGGGGAAAAAAGTTGTAGGGCATAAAAATAATGCTTTCTGCCCAATGAGTGTATTACAATTTTTTATAGATCATGATTACATAAATTTTAAACCAGCCTGTGTACCTTTATAACAGAGCTTTCTTAGGCCCCTTTCACACAGGCGTTTTTTTCTGCGTTTCGATGGGGCTTCTCAGAAAAGCGTTAAAATGCACAGTTTTTCAAGCGCTGTCTGTTCTATTTTCATGCATTTCTGAAATGAATGGGCTGCATTTTCAGCACAGCTGAAAACGCAGTAGAATGTGGTTACCGTGTTTTCAGCTGCGTTTTTTCAGTTGTTTGGCTGCGCTTAGAACTGTGCTGAAATTGCAGTCAATAATGCATGTTAATGCAGCCGAAAACACAGTAAGGCCTCATGTAAATGAAATTGCGGATTCTGCCCATAGGGCATCATTGCCATCCGCGGGTGGCATTTTAAAAGAATTGCATTTTTCATGTGCGGGAGAAAAAACGCGGCATGCCGCGGAATCCGCGCGGATCGGCAACATTGCTATCACATTGATAGCAATGTGTGCGGATATTTGCATGCAAAAAAATGCCATTTAAAGCAAATCCGCGTGGAATCCGCCGCGGAAATCCGAGGCAGATTCTGCGTGGATTGTATCTTTTGAGTGGACATGAGGCCTAAACGCAGCGTTAAAAAAAACGCGTTTTGTTTTTTTTTGCAAGCGCACGTGAGAGTGTGGCCTTAGGCCGAATGCACACGGCCAGGTTGGATTCTACGTGCAGACCCCTGCATACCTGTCTGGATCATTTTCCGTCTGTGCTGCTGCGTCACGCCAGCGCACACGTGCAATGCAGTTGACGCTGCGCTGTCGCTAGTTGATGACGCTGATCGGATGGCTTCCACGCCTCGCCGAAATAGAACGAGTCGATTTTCTCTCCGCAAGCGGAAAATCGCAAGTGATTTCCGCTCATGGACAGGAAAAAACAATTTTCTATAGCATGTCTATGGGCAGTATTTGCTGCGGAATCCGCTCCGGATTCCGCAATGTAAATACGCCCGTGTGCTTTAGGGCTTACCATTTCTAACCTATAGTGTGAACAGGATGACCCTTCCTATGCCATGTTCACATTTGCATTGTGTTTACCGTCTATTGGTTGTACAACAGAGACTCCAAACAATGTGAATGGAGCCTTTGACCTACAGAGAAAAAAAATCGGAAGTAGAAGCACATCGTATTTCCACTAGGGATATTTTAGAAAAACACAAAAACGGTCACAACCCACAAAGCGCTGAAAATATTACCTTTCCCTTTGCTGAATGCTACTCCATGCTCATCATACTGCAGAGGATTAACGGTCTGCTTTTGGGACTGTATTTCCAGATTCTTGCAGTATCTCCGTACATAGTCCTCCTCAATGCTGCTGTGTGGCAGGCTCACCAAGCGTTCCATCGTTTGTATAAAATACAGGTACTGCAGGCAAACAAAAACTCATTAGGAGGTGTCAGTGTAATTGCCTGTGCTGTAGTCCTAGACTGAAGCTTGGCAAAGCAGGCCTCTCATTGACATTCCCTGTCAGACTGACACTTTGGCATATGGATGTTCATTTTCAAACAGTGTGAGACAATACATTTCTATGCTCCACAAAATCCCTGGGACCTGTTTTGCAGACAACAATGAATCAAAGCAGTTTTAAGCTACTCATTTGTAATTGAAGGAATCTTGTCACAAACCTCGGCAAATTATATGAGCCTTCAAGAATTTCTCTCCACTTGCCAGCTGATTTGCATTTTCTTTTGGCACTTTCTACAAATGGCGTTTATGAAATTTTGCCACCTTTAAGACCTTATTAGACTTTAATCTCCTTGAACAATTCACTTTCTTTGTTTGGGGGGGATGTGGTTGTTGTTATAAGAACTTGTGTTGCCAAAATGTAGTGAACATGTCGTAATAAAACTAAATTTGTGGACACATTTCTTTAAACTTTCTATCAATATGAAAGCTCAGTAAACTAAATAATGAATATCTAGAAGTCCTTCAGCCAACCTTTTCTGCAAAGCTGTGAAAAATTCTTATAGCTCAATTCTCAGTTATTTGCTTCCTGGAAAACGATGTCATCACCGACCTTCAGCTTCTTTAAGGGTTAAATCAGACATCCCAGTAAGGCCAGGCTCACACAAACTTTTTTTTGTTCCGTATAATATGCGTGAAATGGTGTCAACGAAGTACATTGCTTTTCATTGTTCTGCTCACACTTGTGTATATTTATGTTATGAGCGCAGCAGGTTCTATTTTTCCACGTATTATGCGCCTAAGAGCTCTATTGTTCGCGATAGGTGCTTTCCAAAACGCAATGCATACGCAATTACTTTGCCTCATTTTTTATTTTTTTTTTTAAACACATGTTGCTAGGAGACATGCAAAGGAAGTTAAAAGAGAAACCAGGAAGTTGTAGGCAGATATTGTAGGACAGCCTCTAGGGGGCGCATATTAGCCTCTTACTCTCAAGCTCAGTACTATGGAGCAATTCCTGCAACCTCATTGTTTCTGATTCACAATTCCAGCAACCTGATTGGTTGTTTGGGTTCCCTGATTCAACCTGATTGGTTGTTAGGGCCGGGCTTGAGAGTAATATAGATATATGCCTAGGGGGCGCCACACGAAACAAAGCGGTTTTCTCTGGATACTGGAGGCCATCCTATACATACCATAGCTACTCTTAATGTCGGCAAACTCACTGCTCTGATGCATCGAACATGGGTCGGACAACCTCTGACATCATTCCATATTTGCGGTCATTTTTGCGCACATAAAATACCAAGTACATACGCAAGCACATGTACGCAAAAATGCACGCATACATGGGTAAGGTCTAATGCACATGGACGTATTTGCACTGGAAATCGCAGCATGTCCTATTTCAGTGTGAGCCTCGCCGAGGCTCGCACAGCCACCTCTTCGCTGACGTGCCGGCTCTGCTCTGCGCAGCTGTGCGCCAGTCGGCACATCCGTAGAGCAGAGAGAAGACGGCGGAAAGGGAAGCCAGAGGTCACTGATACATATGTGCATGACAGCTGTGTCTATCACACTGAATACAAAGGCTTTGTTCACACTGGTATTTTTTCCTCCGCCAGTTTTCTGATGCTTTCAAGTGGTATGAACAGTGCAGCGCTCCAGACAAAGAAAAAAAATGGATGGAGGCACCTTTGGGTCTTAAACTGAAAAATTTAGGAGTCAAATTAAAATGCATATATTATGCTATCATACATGTATCTTGTGCAGAGTATCGCATTCCTCCTAATTCTGGTTCTTCCTTTTCTACTTCTGACACGAGCATGTTCCTGGCCCATGTGCGGTGTACAACATACATGTCTGTTTAAGTAACTACTAGTAGTGCCTGTAAATGTAACCATTCTGGAGCTTCTTTTCTTATACTTCTGCCTTGTACTGGTCCTCAGTCCAATTTTAGTCAATGAAAAACAGGCCAATTTTAGTCAGTGCCTGTCCGTGTTGTATCCATATGTGTTGCTGGTCCATTTTTAAGTCCGTTTGTCATCTTATTTCATTGACTGGAATGGGTCACTGTTGTCCAAACACAACATCCTGTGATTTTGCTACAGATTCTGAGGTAAGAGCAGTCGGCACTAAATGCCATCAGTAATTGGTCCAGGCTTCCCGCTGAGGTGACTGGCAGCTTTCCTTTGTAACACAAGCCATCACCACCCCAGGTCACATGATCAGCAAAGTGAGGGGCTTACTGCCAATGTGATTCTATGGAGGCTGTGCTCCGTCTCCTCCATTACTTCTCTCTGCTGTAGGCTTGCTTGTATGCACTGTAGAGCAGTAGCATGTTTAGCAAACCCACCTAGTGTGCAACACGTCTGCTTCACAAGGAGGGAAGATATATTTGTCACAGCTGCAGGTCTTGTGATCGCTGGGGTCGCAGCGGTCAGACAATCAAACAGAGGATCAATGAAACGGCGTCTTAACAGATTGCCTGCAGAAACACCACATACTACAACCGTTGAAGTATTGCAGTATATGGTATAAGTGATAAAACAATTGCAAGTTCAAATCCCCATAAGTAAATGACAGGCTTTTATTATTGTAAAAAAATAAAAGCATATTAAAAAGTTTAACCCCTCCCCCCTTCCCCCACGTTAGCCATCTACAGAAACATAGAAGAGTTCAAACTTTTTATAAGTGGGGCGAGAAAACTAAAAATTGCAATGTCATTTACCCCTTAGTGACAGAGCTTTTTTTCCTCCCCCCTTTAAAAAAATCGTAACTCCTTTATTTATCCACAGATCTAGCTGTATGAGGGCTTTTTTTTTTGCGTGACGAGTTGTATTTTTCAATAGCACTATTTAATGTACTATGTAATGTAATGAAAAACTTCTAAAAAATTCTAAGTGGAGAGAAATGAAAAAAACCAAGGCATTCCGCCATCTTTCGGTGCGTCTTGTTTCTACGGTAACTGCAACAAAAAGGACACGATAACATTATTCTATGGGTCAGTACGATTACTACGATACCAGACTTATATAGTGTTTTTTTGCTCTACTACTTGTAGTTTTTTTGTTTTTTTTTTAAAGATATTTAATTTAAAAAAAAATTATTTCCTGTCTCCTTCTGAGCACAATACCTTTTATTTTTCCATCGACAGAGTTGTGGAAGGGCTCATTTTGGGTGGCAAGTCCTGTAGTTTCCGTTGGTACCATTTATTTTTTAATGACTTTTTGATTGCTTTTTATTACATTTTTCATGGAGACCGGGTGACCAAAAAAAAGCACATTTCTGCCTTTTTTTTTTCCGGACGATGTTCACCGTGTTGGGTAAATAATACTTTTCTTTGATGGATCGGACTTTTACGGACACAGCGATACCAAATATGTATTTTTATTGTATTATTTAGATTTTATTGTAAATACGGCGAAAGGGTTTCAATAATTAGTAAAACTTTATTGTTCTTATTTTTAAATTTTCTTTTAGTCCCCAGGGGGGACCACAACATGCAATGCTTTGATCACTCCTGCAGTATGACGTAGTGCCATAGCATTACATTGTACTGCAATCTGACAGGTAGTCTATTAAGCCACTCCATGGGGATACTTGATAGGCATTCTGCCACGACAGCCCTGAGGCCTTTTGGAGAGCCCCGGCTGCCATGACACCTGCACGGCTTCCTGCAATCTCAAGGGGTTTCCAGGACTTAGATATCCATGACATATCTTTAGGGTAAGTGATCGATATCAGATCAACTGCTGCAATTACAAGCGGTTTTAAGGGGCCACTGCAGAAAAAACTGTAATGGTATTAATCATTGCACCCAGAGGATGGTCAAAGTGTGGAAGACATGGAAACCAGGACTGTAGTACTAGGCAGCGACTGCTCTCAGCTCTTTCCCTCCCACTTCTGGCTGGCTGTACTCAGTCTTTCCTCTGACAACCCTGGATTAACCCTCTGAAGGGTGCAGGCACTTAATGCATTTATACAGCTCACAGAACTTGGGTGGGTTAATCCCAAGTCCAGTGCAATAACAAATAAGCCAAAAATCTGTTACAAGAGACCATATAGAAGGGGACATTACCCTATGATGTTTCTATGACTTAATAGGGCATATCAACTGAGATTGTGCTCTTAGCACAAGCTCTTTAAGGGTTAATGAAAGTAAATCAAAAGTTAAACATATATATATAATGAAAATTCTTTCTTTGGGTTGAGTCCCATGCTACGGCCGCAGCAGAGGACCGTACCCTCACATAATTTGCTGTAAAACATTGCTTACGTCTTGGTCAGACAGATTTTCTGCTAGCAGGCTCTCCAATTCTTCCTTAACCAACCATCTTATGCCAGAGGTTTCTCTGTTCAAAACAAACACACAGCATTACGCATTTGCTAATTATTCAGGCAATTAGAGACGCATCACCTGATATCACTAATATTGGCATCCGTGGCTTGATGATAAACCACAACACTGTAGAAAATCTCAATTTCAACTGCTGCCTATAAATAGCAGCTTTCTTTGAGAACAGCAGTTCTGCTTCAGTGATATCAGGGACATAAAGAGGCAGCAATGCAGTACAAAGACGGCTATTTCAAAGGAAAAGTGTAAATATAGACATGTTATCCTTATATAAAGAAAAATATTAATTTTAGAATTAAATTTCAGCATTATTTAAACAAACCAATTATGACAGATTATTTAAGGGATGAGATATTGGGGCACCCAAATTACTGTGTCCCCCACTTCACTTAGGCGACTCTTCACATGAATTTGCCCCGATAAAAAGGGAAGATTGACCCACGCACATCATCTAACATGTACCTGGGACATACATATCATTAGAGGTCTTTAGTGGGATCTGTGCGGTGTGACACAACACTACTCCGAGCACCAGCCCCTTTATAGTGACCGAAACTCAACCATCTACAGACTTCGAGGTCTCAGTCAAAATGAAGGGTATGACAAATCAGAGAAAGATCATTGCTTACTCGTTCTAGTAACAGGACATCTGACATTTTTAGTGACGTCAGAAGGTCTGGAGGAGAGCCTTTCCTTCAAAAGGGGTTGTCCATTTTTTGTATTAAAAAAGCCTAAATCAATATAGACAAGTGTCCTACATTTACATCCCAGTCTAGGTAGTTTTTAATAAAATAAAAAAAATAAAAAATAGCACATATATTTCTGACAGTTCAAATGTACATCTAAGGTCTTATTCATGCGGGCGATTGCGATTCAGGAAAAAAATGGACAGATTTTTCATAAGCTTTTGCTTTTTTTCATACGTCTTTTTCTTGTTTTTTTTGTTGTTTAAATGTCCGGAAAAACGAAAGGTGGGTGGCCTAATTGATGTTCTTCAAAACTCTCATGCCATGCAAATGCAATCTGATTTTTTTGCAGGAGGGGGAGAGAAATGTTTTTAATACACCCATTAAAACACCAATGGGTGATTCTTGTCTGAGAATTGGACCAAAATAGCCCAAGAAAAAAAAGCAAAAAAACAAAAAAAAAGCAGCAGCATGACCCGAGTAAAAAGATGCAATCTGAATAGAACCATTGAAAACAACGCTTTATTTCCGTGCAAGTTCGTACTCACATGGAAAAACACCCGTATGAATAAGCCATATTCCCTACTGCCAACAAAACCATCAGCTTTGAACAGCATTAAGTCTGACAAAGTAAACACAAAATATACTAAATCGACAAATTACTGCTGACAGAGTTTCTTCAAGAACGGGTTAACTTTTTAGATGTACGGTTTATGTACACATCAGGGGAAGCTCCAATAGGCTTACATTAGACAACAGGGTCCTCAACCTTCTGTACCTTGTCGGCTACATTTAACTTTGAGTCATGGTCGGGGGCCAATTCCCCTAAAAATTGTCTATGCTGTATTGTTGTTTAATGCTATGATCTGGCAGTCACAAAACAATCCAACCTAATGGATTTCTTTCCATTGTAGGACTCGCCCTTTTTTTCATTTTCAACTTTTCTTCTCCACCTTCCAAAAATCATAGCTCTTTTAGTTATCCATCAATGTAGCTGTCTGAGGGCTTGTTTTTTGCAGGACGAGTTGTATTGTTCAATGTACCATATAATGTACCGAAAAAGGTTTACAAATGTCTAAGTGGAGTGAATTTTGCTGTACTACTTTTAAAAAACAAATCTTCAGAAAAAAAATTAAATAATTTTCTGTCGCCATAACTTTTATTTTTCTGTCAACATGGTTGTGTTAGGGCTCGTTTTGTACAGGACCTGTAATTTCTATTGGTACCATTTTGGAATACATACAACTTTGATTAAAAAAGCTTTTTATTAAAAATGTTTTTTGGAGACTAAAAAAAGCGCAATTATGCATGGTTACCCTGATGACATTCACCATGTGGGTCAAATAACGTGTTACTTTGATAGATCAGACTTTTACGAACGCAGTAATACCAATTGTTTTGTTTTATCATTTTGATTATTTTTTTTACATTTTCTAGTCCATAAAAGAGACTTGAACTTGCAATCAGTTGTTCGCTCATGCAGTATAATATAATACTATACTATTATATTATACCGCATATCTGACAGGCTTGGCTCGATAGGCAATCAGCCATGGCAGCGCTAAGGGCCTCCAGAAGGCCATAGGCTACTATGACAGCCGAACAGCACCTTGCATCGAAATTCGGGGGATTTAAATACCGCTGTCAGAACTTCTGATCCCCCTCTATCCAAACGATAAACGCTAGAGATGAGCGAGCGTACTCGGTAGGGACAGATACTCGAGAGAGTATAGATTCTGTGAGTTTATACATGAAAATAGAGGCCATAAAAATGATGTGAAGAGAACATTACTTTGCATTCAAAAAAAGCACAACTTTTTTGGACTACGTAACGACAGGTGATCTGTTGTCTTGTTTCTCTGTTTACACAAGGTGTATTTTTCATTTGTCTCATGTTCTTAGGAACACTTTGGTGTATCTTACTTACACACAGACCAGCAATAGGAAAAAAGCCTGGTTTAGACGATTGTCGCTGTAAAAATCTTTAGAGCGATAATCGTTGTGTGCTTTTTTACAGCGCAAGGTGATCGCTCAAACGTTGAGCGATCACCTTGCGCTCTGAGCGGGAAAAGAAGAAGACAAGCGGGACGCTTGTCTTCTGCATCCAGCTGTTATACAGCCGAGCGCTCCGAGCGGGGGATGAAGAACACAACTGGAGCGCTGTGTTCTTCATTCCCAGCCTGTTATCAGGGAGCAGGATACAGCTGAAACAATAGTATCAGCTGTATCCCGCTGTGAATTCCAGATAACTGATCGCTGATCTTTCAGCATGCTGAAAGATCAGCGATCAGCGACAGCTTAACGAAAACTGCACGATAGCAGTGCAGTTAGACAAAGATGGCTCATAAGATGGCTTTGAGCGATTTGTGAGCAAAAATCGTTGTCTCTAAAAGGGCCTTTAGATGCCTCGTCCTTTGCACTACATAATGAGCTCTCTAAGCAGGAACCCTGCATCACCATGTAAAGTATTGCATGAATATTGTCGGAGGCACGACATAGGCAGAGTGCTTAGCACTGTAGTACTGTCCTTGGTCTCCAGGAGAATCTACTACTTGTAATTAAGAGGCACAAATTACAGTACTGTGTGAACTACAACTCCATGAAAAGTTAATAATTGCTTCTGTGCAAATAAGTTTGTTTTTTTTTAGCTTACAAAAACCTACATCGCTGGTTTTTCATTTTCCGCACTTAAGCCTTTTCTCTTAACTTCTTCTCCATATGCTTGAATTGACAAATACTTTGCATGTGTATCCTAAAACAAATTGATAAAGAGAATTAGCTGCAGGCATAAGTATGATTACATGCATTGGAGCAGATTTACTAATCCTGTATGACACAGTCGTTAGGCACTGTAAACTTAAGACTAGATGGTGCGTAAAACGTGACAAATTCATCACAGTGGCTCATACTGGATGATAAATTTGGGGCATCTTTAGATACGGTTAGTTTATACTACTTATCAGGAGGCTCAGTTTATGTCACCCTTTAGGACATGCACCTTCCTGCTAAGCTCCACCCCCTTGGCAAGTTAGGTCCAAGTGCCTAACACACACAAATCCTACAAGTTTTTATGGTACACTTACACACTAGATACTTTGGCGGCCGCCTTTTTTTACATGTTAAAAAACAATGTGACAGATAAACCAAATATTTTATTTTCTTTAGGGTTCATTTACACAACCGTAAGCGTAAAATGTTGTGCGGGTCACACAGGGTTTTACCGGTCTGTGTGAGACAGCCATCACTGTGTCTGGCAGAGAGTACACCTTTTTTCCCCAAAAAAATTTCCCCCTCGGTCTTATAGTGGAGTTGCGTAAATATTAGAGATGAGCGAACCTACTCGGCCACGCCCCTTTTTCGCCTGAGCACCGCGATTTTCGAGTACTTCAGTATTCGGGCGAAAAGATTCGGGGGGCGCCGTGGGTGAGTGGGGGGTTGCAGCGGGGAGTGGGGTGGGGGGGGGGGGAGAGGGAGAAAGAGAGGGCTCCCCTCTGTTCCCCGCTGCTACCCCCGCTCCGCCACGCCTCCCCCCGAATCTTTTCACCCGAGTACGGAAGTACTCGAAAATCGCGGTGCTCGATCGAGTAATTACTCGAAACGAGTAGGTTTGCTCATCTCTAGTAAATATCGTTGCCCATAGAAAAGAATAGCGGTCACACTGCACAATACATGGTGAAATAGAGCATGTTACGATCTTTTTTTATGCACATATCTACATACAGTGTTTACACAGTAATGTGAACGACTGAAAGTCCATGTACTTTCATTAACTCCATTAACCACGTGTCACATGGCTGTGCATCACATGCGTATTACGCACCAAAATCGCGGTCGAATGGATGAGCCCTAAGGCTATAATTACACGGGTGGTTTTATCGTGATAGTTTTGTGCATTGCAAGTCGCATGAAACTCCCACGGAAATAAAACCCCTTATTTGTAATGAGTTTTATACAAGTGTGATTTTTCTCTTGTAGTGATTCAGCGAGAAAAATTGCGGCATGTCCTATTTTCCTGTGATTCAAAAGAAAAAAACTCACCCATTACTTTCTATGGATTAGTGAAAAAAATAGCATCACATGTATATACGATTTCATCTGAGCGCAATGTGCTTTTTCATTTAACCATTAAAACAAAACCTTCGACTTTCGCATGTTTGAAAAGCAGGTAAAAATGGCATTTACTGCAATGTGTTTCTTGCAATCACAGATTACGGTCTCCTGTAAAATAAGTTTGTATATCAGCGAAGGTGGATTTTCTTTATATAGAAAACCATTCCAAAAAGCTGTTCTAAAGAAATCACTTAGGTGTATGTTATATATGTGACAAGACTTCCACCTCCATGGCTTTCCATTAGCCTCAGAGCATGAAGATGTGCCAGCAAGGATGAGACCTACCTATACGTTTTATATCCTATTGCAGAAGTGCACACTTTTGGCCAAGTTTTGGTTCTTGCTACCACTCTAAAGGACCATTTACACGCAACAATTATCGCTCAAAAGGCATCATTTGAACAACAATCTCTGTGTGTAAGTGCTCCCATCTTTCACTCTTTGGCTGAAAGAGGATTTTTAGGGCAGCATAAAATACATATGTTCAGCTAGAGAGAAGATAAATACAGACCGCATGCTGTGTTTGCTGTCCATGGTGCTGTATTCTCCACGGGAGCACTGATTACATTATATTTAGCTTGCAGCCCTGTGGCAGAGCAAATGAGCTTAAGGAGGCTAATTTACATGCAAATGAAGGGCATAAGCTCTAATGTCCATTAGAAGTTTATGCAAAACAATTGCTACACTATTATCTTTGCGTGTAAATGGGACTTTATTCCAAAAAAGTTGGGACACTAAATAAATGTGCAGAAAAAAAATAATGCACTGATTTGGAAATATATAACCATAATTTAATCACAATACAACACATATGAGAAGGTGAAAGTGAGAAACTTTTTCAATTCATTAAAAAGAAATTAGGTAATATAGAAATTGATGGCAGCAACACATCTCAAAAAAGTTGGGCCAGACCAATGTCTACCATTGCATAGCATCCCTTCTTTTTACAACAGTCTGTAGACGTCTGGGAAGTGAGGAGACCAAATTGCTGGAGTTTTTGGAGAGGAATCTTGTCCCAATCTTGTCTGAGGTAGGATTCTAGCTTCTCAACAGTCCTGGGTCGTCTTTGCTGAATTTTTCATTTTTATAATGTGCCAAATGTTTTCTATTGGTGGAAGATCTCAACTACAGCCAGTTCGCACCGGGCTCCTCTTCTGCGAAGCCATGCGGTTGTGATGGATGCAGTATGTGGTTTAGCATTGTCTTGCTGAAATATACAAGGCCTTCCCTGCAAGAGACGTTGTCTGGATGGGAGCACATGATCTGAAACCTCTACAAACTACTCAGCATTGATAGTGCCTTTCAAGATGTGTAAGCTGTCCATGCCATAGGCACTAATACAACCCACTACTATCAGTGATGCGGACGTTTGAACTGTGCGCTGATAAACTGGATGGTCCCTCTCCTCTTGGGTCCACAGGAAATAGCGTCCATGGTTTCCAAAAATAATTTCAAATTTTGATTCATCTGACCACAGAACAATCTTTCATTTTGCTTCAGTCCACTTTAAATGAGCTTTGGCTCAGAGCCTATTCTTTACTGGTTATAGCTTTAATTTGCATATGTGGATTGCCCATGTAGTAATCTGCGATACAGAATCGCGCCTGTTTTTAATGTAGTGACGGCTGCGGAATCATTGATCTCGAGCATCCAAAGTTGGCATAGTCCCTTGCGAACACGAATTTCTCCAGATTCTCTGCATCTTTTGATAATATGCATTATAGTGGATGGGATATTCAAAGTCTTTGCAATTTTAACTTGAGGAAGATTTTTCTGAAGTTGTTCCACAATTTTTAGATGTTTTTTTTCACAGATTGGTGAACTTCTGACCATATTTGCTTCTGAGAGACTCTGCCTCTCTAACATGCTCTTTTTTCACTCCAGCTGTTTTTCATTAGTAGCACCTGACTTTTCCAGGCTTTTGTTACCCTTGATCCAACTTTTCTGGGATGTGCTGCCATCAGTTTCTGAATGAGTTAAGGTTTTAAAATAAAATTTAAAAGGTCTTACTTCCGGCTTCTTATATGTGTTCTATGTTCTACTGTGAATAAAATATGGTTATATGCGATTTTCAAATCATAGCATTATTTTTTTCTTAACATTTCTTTACATGTTAGACAGTGTCCCAAGGTTTTTGGAATTGGGGTTGCATATGCTGTTAAATACAGAACAGATTTTAATTTTTACAAGAAATGAAATCAGAACTTAAAGAGTGGAGAAATAAGCAGCTGTGACCACAGGTACTGACTGCGCCATGCTCTGTAAAGGGCAGGCAGGTTTACACATTGTTATCCATCCTAGTTATTCTCTAATGACCAGAAATGGGATTTAAACTGTATGTAAATGAATACTAATAGCAGTGATATTTCCTAGATTTAGTACTCAGAAGCACTTTGCTATTCACAGCCGAACCCTCCACTGAGCAGAGGACAGACAAGAGCAATGAGGCTGTCACTACACGAAACACCAGCTGAGGCAGGGGAGCACGCACAAGACTACACAGCCACATTACCCAGAACGCCGTGTGCCATTTATAAACACTGCCAATTCACAGCTGTGTTACCACTGCTCTCAGACTAAACTCCCCAAGTCACTGGGGCATAAAAGACATATTGTAAAACACAACTCAATAAATGATAACATTTATTTATAAAGTCAAGGGTGAGCAGAAAGGTCCCTGTAAATGGACAGAACTACAAAATAAATGCTGGGAGGCTGGCAAAACTCTACCAGTAATTGCTGAAGCACTATTCAGTGTCATAAACCATACACCGCTACGCATCTTACCGTTCTGGTTGGCTGAGGTTTCTTTCTAAAAGTGTTATATTGTCTCCATTCATACGAGAGGGCACATTGGAAAAGAAAAAATGTCATATGACACGTTTTATTTTTCTCCCCCATTTTTTTGTATAAAGAAGAGCTGTGGTCTCTATGCCCATAGTACATACAAAAACAATCTAAAATAGAGGACTCTTACAGATTAAACGTAACAGTGATTATTCCAATTAAAAGCACAAAATTAATGAGAAACACTATTCTGGTCCTAGTTTGGCGCAACTTAAACAAGACCCTTGCCCTGACAAGGGAGACCCTGCTCTAGAACCTCTTTCTAGAAACGCCTCCGTTATATAATTATGAATTATTATTTTTACCCTGTTGGGTAAAAATAATAATTCATCTAGGAGAGCCGAAAAGAGAAAAAGGACAGACCTATACAACACTGGCCCTGAATCAAACAGTACACTGCCAACAGCTGGTCTACAACAAGTAAACTGGCCACATATTCCTTACAAGTCCAGAATTGATACCATGCTTGCCCTAGCCTGATTTTTCAGGATTGTTTTTGGAGGCTTGAATTCTAAGCCCTACCACGAAAAGAAGCCCTAGTTACACTACATAAAAAAAGGAATATATTACATAGCAGTTGCAGTCTAGGTTCCTCCCACTGATCTCCAGAGCTCCGCAGTCCTCGGCCACTCTTACAACAGTACTTCCTGGTTACAGGATTCATAAATCCTGCCTCCAGGAAGAGATGGCTGTGCTTGGTTATTGGACCGCTGGTCAGACAATCAACGCAGTTCACAATTAACCAATCACTGCCATCGCATTGGTTCATCGAGCACTGCATTGAGTAGTTCTCCGACCGCTGCTCAGCCAATGAATCAACAGCTGTCGCGTTGTGGAGGCGGGATATATGAATTGGCTGGTTGCGCCTCAGCCTATCCATAAATCCTGCCTCCAAATGCGACAGCTGTGGTTGGTTCTTCGACTGCTGCTCAGTCAATCACAGCCGTCACATTGGTTCATCGTCTGCTGCAATCCATGCAGTGGACGATGAACCAATGAGATGGCTGTGATTGGCTGAACAACGGTCGAAGAACCAAATCACAGCCATCGCTTCCTGGAAGCAGGATTTATGAATCCCGTAACTAGGAAGTGATGTTGTATGAGCGGCTGAGGACTGCGGGACTCCAAAAAGGCAGCAGGAGGGACATGGACTGCGTCTGCTAGACAAGTATAATAAGACATCTCCTGAAAATACACAGACGAACTATATGCCTGCAACCATGTACCTGAACCATTGTGTAAGGTGGAGCCTCTGGAGCCTTCGGAGACCCCTATTATGGAGTTTGACAACGTTATGACGATACAGTTAGATGAAAATAAAGTGCCAGGTATAGATAACATACAGGAAGAGCTATTTCTGCCAGTACCAGTGAACAGCATCACAGCGCTATTCCAGGCAGTATGGAAATCCACGCCATGGCCATAGGACTAGAAAAGATCTCTCTTTGTCAGAGGGATGAAGAAAGGCGACAACCCTCGGAATAGCTCCAACTAATAAATAATAGTCTCATTCCACATGAAAGCAAAATCCTTCTCAAAATCATACAGGAAAGACTGGAGGTCAGTAGTTGAAGTGGCACTCCGGGATGCACAGGCAGGATCCCAGCGAGGTTGCAGCACCCATGACCATATTGCAAACCTGCAATGGACCATGGAAAAAGGTCAAGGATATCTACATGTGCTTCAACTACATCAAAGCCTTTGACTGGGTCAAACATGACAAGCGATGGCAGTCCCTACAAAAGCTGGGCGTATCGGCACAACTAGTCAAGCTAATAAAATCACTTTATACCAATCAAGCAGCTACTGTAAGAACATAGTATGGGGGCACACATTGGTTTGGGATCGGCAAAGGTGTCCGACAGGGCTACATCCTCTCACCTCTCTTGTTTAAGCTATATGCGGAAATGATCATTAATAAAATGGACCTAGACAAATTGGAAATTGGGGTGAGAATAGATGGAAGAAACAATCTCTGTTATGCGGATGACACAACTCTGCTTGCAGAAACAGAAGCAGGTCTGAAGCAGCCGATATGTAGAACTGAAAGTGAAAAAAGGGCCTCTACCTGAATTTAAAAGGCCACTAAAATTATGATGACTGTAGAAAAAAGCGATAAGGCCATAAAATGCGTGCACGCCTTCATCTTCCTTGGTTCTGGAGAATCAATGCCAGAGTTAAAAGTAGAATAGCATTGAGGTGAAGCGCGATGCTAAACATGGACAAAATCTGGAAAAGTAGGGATAAATCGGTACAGCAACTAAATGTAGGATACTGCAAACCACCGTTTTTCCCCATAGCCATGTATGGGTGTGAAAGCTGGACTTTGAAAAAAAAGCTGATAGTAGGAGGATTGATGCATTTGCACTGTGATGCTGGCGAAAGCTGCTGCGTATGCCCATGACGGCAAGATTAACCAAGAAGTCCTGAATTGCATAAGACCCGACATATCACTGGAGGGAAAGAGATGACCAGACTCAGACTCACGTATTTATGTAATGCAAGCAGAGTTGCTAGAAAAATCTCTAATCCTTTGACAGATCATTGGCAAAAGACGACGGGGCTGCCAAAGAACACGGTGGCTGATACTGGCATGGATATCACACAACTGAAAGAAGCAGTGCAACACCTAAAAACATGGAAGGAGCTCGCCTTTAGGGTCGCTGAGGGTTGTGAACGATTAAACTGCAAACAGCAACAACCACCCACACAATAGTGCACTTTGCAAATGTAGTACCTCATCACAGTACCCATACAGTATTCTTCACCAAATAGTGCCAGCATGAAATATCCAGAGAATTTACACAGAAAATTGCATCCACAGAGTATGCCATAGAAATACACCAGACAGGCCATCTACAATGCAAAACATCCCTTAGGCTGGGTTCACACGGGACAGATTTGCCACGGAAATTCTGTGCGGAATTTCTGTGCAGCAAATCCACCTACGGCTCCTAATCCCGGGATTAGCCAGCCCTGTTGCTGCGATTTTGCAAAAATCTCGTCCACACAGGGCGGCCAATCCATCGTGGCAAAGCTGCGCTGAGCCAGGTACTGCGACGTGGAGTTGACAGCTGCAGCATGTAAATTTTTTTTTTTCCCGTTGAGGCCTCTCTCCTCTCTTCGGAGAGAGAAAGCCGCAACGGAATGCCGGCGGCCAAAATGCTCCAAAACCCATGGCAAACTGCACGTGTTTTGAAGCAGCGCTTATCCCGTGAAGCGTTTTTCTGATGCGGCTAAACCACGAGATTTCCGTGGAATTTCTGTCCCGTGGGAACCCAGCCTTGTGGTCCCACACGGCTTCCTACTCCATGAATCGAATCAGTGGCCATACATACATAGCAATCTCTTCCTGTGCTAACATATACCATTTACCGATTAACACTGGTGAATTCCCTCACGTAGAAAAGATTTAAGTGCTGGGAATCCTGGAGGCTTTCGTAGGGTTGTCAGAAAACAAACAAGAGACCATTCAGAAGCAGCAAACAAAAGTCTTCAAAATGGTGAAGAATTTCTAAGCAAAATATATACCAGAAAATGGCAGAACTTCACTATATAATACAAAAAAGAAGGTGCGGAAAACCGAAACCCCCACATACCAGCGTGAAGATCTTTCCTTGAACTTCAGCTTTCTGAGTTTATGAGAGAGTGAATTTGGGGATAGTCATTACGACAATGTGTCATGCCATGTCAGGGCATATGGGCATCAAAGGGCAGTTCCAAACCCCCTTTCTATTTGCCAGAATTGAGAGTCACTCTATAAGGGCAGCTCCTACTCCAGCAGGCCTAAACTGTCCATGTATTGCCATTAGTTTAAAGGTCTACTGCGCAATGCTACATTTCCGCTACAGTAACTTTACCGATGGTAAAAGAAACCGGACCATAATCACCACGCTGGCTTCATTTCACTTTAAAAATGGGTTGTCTAGAAGACACATGTCACACTTTATATATAAACAAACATATGTATGTATACACACCCACATATATACTTATATATGACAAAGTTTGTTTGAAAAAAAAAATCCTTTTTTGATTGCAACTATGATCCAATATCACAAATCCTAGCAGGTTAAATGCCTGAAGTACTTTAAAGCTTTCAGTATGGCGTGGTCTATGACGATAGAGGTGTTAGGGTTAAACGGTTCTGAAGCACAAGCACTACAAATAAAAGCTTCATTCCTTCCAAAATGTGTAATTTCTTTATTATGATGGAATGCAACAAACACATCTTGCCCTTGGGTTGCTCTGTTTCAGCCAAAACAAATGCAAATGGCTTGTGGGATGACAGCTGTTTGATAAGGCCTCGACAAGACCTGCATGCTAGACTTTTTCTATTTTTTTCCCTATGAAACTTGGGATGAGAAGCGGAAGGCAGGAAGAGAATTAATGTAGCATACAGTCTAAAGGCAATGCTACAACCGTGATTAAGTAGAAAAGTTAAAAGGCACAGATTTTCCACAGCCTCGCTGCGTGCAACCCATCCGTGTAACGAGTTGACAGGCCTAGCGCGTCCTCTCCATCATCCACTCCGACAGCTAAAACGCAGCACTGCATCCTTTTTCAGAGGAAATTTGCGTCTGCACCATGAAGCGTTGTACATTATTTCTTAGCACTGCGGGGGGCTCAAGTCCATATGGAACCTTCACAAATATTACCACAGATCAAACCGGCGGCATCTCCAGGCAGATTTGACATACCTATTTAAATGAACAGCAGGGGTCCTGCGGCTGCCGGAGGCTGAGCAGGAGAGAAAACCTCTGTGGAAAGTGTGCTGCGGCTCCATTACTCAGCAAAGCCACACTCTGCATTTATCACCCCTTTCATTTCTGCCAGGGCACAAAAACTCATTTGCTCAAGGTCAACGATAACAACAGAACTTACATTAAAAAACATATTATATATACATTTGTGTGTCCAGTAAGGGAAGAGGTACAGACCTTCTATATACTCAAATATAGCACACGGCTATTCTCATAAGTACATAATTATATGTAAAATGCCGGTGACCAATTATTTTCCATGTATGGATCCTTGACAAGAGGTGGCTTCAGCAGAACACCACACTCACGTGCTTAAGGGATTCCGCACGACACTTGGTTAACCGTTTGCCTTCTATGGCGTTACATACAGCAGTTAACCCCAGACCATTAAATAGGACACATAAAAAGTAGCAAAACCCCAGAGATGCTTAGGATAATAAATAATAGGCATTACCAGATCCACGAAGCGGGGTCAAAAATACAAATGACTTTAGAAAAAAGTTTGCAAAGGACAATGAGAAGGAAAAAAATATATATAATCCTCTGTATTCTAATTAGGACTTCACCACAATAACCTATTTTATCTTACAACGTATAAAAGCCAAGGTTAATGCACAACAACATTTGCCCAAGAGCGGGCAGATATTAATCACCTCTAGGTAGTACGTTGTGTGCAAGTGGAAATTTAAACCAATCAGATTGATGGAAATCGGCTCTTCTAGAATTAGCTTACAGAATATCACTCCTGCTACAAGGAGCCAGTCAACGCCCTTGAAGGGCAGCCATGAGGAAGTCAAATTCACAGGGGTCGCCTTTTGAGCCCACAAGTAAACAATAGCACACTGTATACAAGTAGTAAAGTCTACCTATAGGCCGCCTGCAGACGGGCGGGTCGGATCCGGCTGCGAGAATTCTCGCTGCGGGACCTGACCCGAGCACCTGCAGAGAGCGGCGCGTACTCACCCGCACCCACGGCTCCAGCTGTTTGATGTGCCGGCTTGCCGGACAGCCGGCCCATGTGCAGACGGGACCGGCGGCCGGGCAGTCACAGAAATAGAGCATGCCGCGGTTTGTTTGCCGCGCGAGATTTCGCGCGGACAAACCGTGGCCATCTGCCTAGGATTGCATTTGCTAACGCAATCCTATGGCAGCTTCCAAGGGCGGAATTTCCGCCCATCTGCAGGTGGCCATAGATGTACAGGGGTTTAGACTGCTGCACTATAGTGTTCAGACATCAACTGACTGCATGGAACAGAATTACCATTTTTTCCCACATCTTTGCCGTTTTAGCAATATAAAAAATTGAAGAATGGTTTTAAGCACTAGGCATGGATTGGAGGTTCTCAAAATCTGAAGGCAAAAGAACCCTGAAAATTCAGTTTTTTAAAGCTTGATGACTATTAGGCAGAAAAGCGCGATGTGATTTGGGCATTTAATGGTAAGTATAATATATATACCCTCAGTAATATGGGTTAGGCATTTCACCTTGTACTTGAGTTCATTTCAGGGTCACATGAGATCATCCCTAGAAGATACCCGATTATCTGTCCCGGTAACAGCTGGCACGACGACTGTATCTGATTGGCCAGCACAGAAATAAAGGGGGAAAAAAAAGAGCAGAATTGCTGGCGTAGTGACAAGCTCTGATTGGCTGGCTGTAAAAAAAGAGGGAGGGAGTAGTTTTATAAGAACCCTGGAGATCAGTGATACAACAGCAGTTAAAAGAATACAAGTTAAAGCTCTCCCGCCACTCTCCCTCTCCTATGGTTTACTCCGTCGCGGTATTCGATTAAGAGGCTGGTTTTGGTGGTATTGATTGGTTGGGATGGAGACTTGAGTTGGTAGGGCCAAGTCCTCATTTAAGTTATTACAAAGTTGATGATGGTATAGAGCTGGAGTTGGGATGATGAGGCTTTTATAAGTTATATGGTTACTTGTGTCATGGTGACCAAGTATTGGTATGTGAATTACTACATGGTGATTGAGGAGATTGGTTTATGGGAGAAAAACTCCCCAACTGAATCCTTTAATAATGCAGCCTTTAATCTCCAAAAATGGTGTCTTGTGTTTTTATTGTGAAGTTGGTTTAATTATGTGTCGCAAACGCATAAGATCCTGACGTACGGAGCTCTGCTAAAATTTCATTTAACTGAACAGCACAGATTAAGCCACGGCTGAGCTGCCCATTACAATGGGGCAAGATTGTCCTAAGACTCTTAAGGTCTCCATACACATTAGTCTTTAGTCATACAAACCTTACAATTTCAGTGGGGACACATGACTACTGAAAGTATACTGGAGCCATCCAAGGACAAGAAAGATGGGGACTAGAACATTTCAACGCATGATTCTTTTTTGTTCCCCCTGGAGATTACCTCTACTAATGTTGTCTAGCTGTGGCTTTCTCAACGAAATACATGAACACTCAGCTGAAGCAAGTGCTCATGTGGTGTGAGGAATCAGGAGAAATACCTGCTTGTCTGACAGCTATTGAAGGTGCAGAAGCAGTGCACCTTCAGGAGTCGGCATAGAAGATGCTATACGTGTCAACTGCAACAATAAGAGGTCTACTAAAAACTGTCATGGGCCGCCCAGCAGTCGTAATAGGAAATACTACAAACTGCTGGACAAGATTTTAGTGGTTTCTCAAACAACCCCCTTTATTGATCCACATTTCATCGCTTGGCTTTGGATAGGTTCTATTGATTTTTGGCAGTCATTCAACACAGTCAAATATCAAAAACCTGATGGCCAACTTTGACATCCATTGGAGGTTATAGCTGTTGCCGATTGGAAATGTAAGTCTTTGATACAGCCCGAGGGTGCATTCACACGAGCGTGTGCCGTACATAGGTGCGCACAAAACCGCGCACCCACGGACGTGCACAAACAAGCGTGAATGCAGGTCCATGCAGTATAGCTGTCAATGGGGCTCCGGCTGCTGCTGGCGGCCCCATTGAATGCTGGCAACCCCTACAGTGATTTTCAGGGAAGGGCTTGAAATATAATTGTGAAGGAGCCCTGAGAGTCTACAGAGAGAGGAATCATGATATAGGAAGTTATTGAAACCTGGGAAGGGGAAGACACCAAACAGGTGAATTTCAGTTAGATAAAGTCAACAGGAGGATAAAAGAGTATTTTATTATGGATTTGCTGAAAAGTGATTTAGCAAGTGGCCCCTGTAAAAGATTTAAACGTTTCAAAATAAAATCATAAAGTGCATTATGCATAAATTCACTTAAAGGGGTTGTCTGGTTACCTGGCAACATTCCTTTAACAGCGCCCCCTCTGGTAAAATAATAAACAATAATAAGCTGTACTTAGCCCTCCTCCACGGCTGGGATCGAATGCTGTAGTATTTGTTGTAACAGCAGCTGTCACAGGAAGTCAAGTGACCGCTGCAGAGAAGTCAGAGACTGCAGCGTCATGTTCTTGAACTCCTGGCATTATGGTGCTCAGCATGCATCCAACACCTGTCCGAGTACAATTTTCCCCGACACAATGCACCTAATAAAGAGGAACATGCTTCTCCATGTATTAGGTGCATGTCGGCAGCTACTTACCCCTTCACAGAAATATATGCCCAGTCCTGACCAGACTTACATTTCTGGCATAATTGACACCAGTTTTTGGTGTAAATGATACGCAAAGCTGTTGGTTGAGGGTGGACACGCCCCGTCCTATGAAGCATTGCCCATTTTTTTTTAAAAAGTGTCGGGGCCAGTGCAGAATGACGAAAATGTTTGTGCAAGTGGGGCTTGCACAGAAATTTGCAACTTCTGTTTAAAAGTATTCTGACATGCCCCCTTCTGTAAATATGTGTAGTAACACTAATATAATAAAAAGTTTAAAACTCTAGAGTATAACTAAAACCGGTAACCATTCCACCATCCATTTTTTGGGCAGATGTCAAAATCATTTTAGAAAGTTGAATATAAAATTCCTGAAACTGCATTCATCACGCTAAGATGTTTCAACGTGTTAGAAAATCTCCTTGAGTGATGCAAGCATGTCTTGCCTCTCTCACAACCACTACCTTTATGCTGTCCTCTCTGGGATCGGTATGCTTTATGCATCTGTGCAGAGGTTTGTCAAAGTTGTATTTTCTCATTCATTATTATTCCTGAGCTGAGGCCTAGCCCCACTTACTAGTCATAGCTGTCTCCATATTACTGTGCAAATATGCAGAAGAAAAGTAGCGCTGTGTCCAAATATCAAATGACAGTGTGCCAGCGGTGCAGTACCTGATCACAAAACTATAATAACTAGTTTAAAAAAAAAAACAGTACTACAAAGCAGTTCATTATTCACCCATGCATTTAACAATGCGACATTTCAGCTCATATTAAGCCTTTCATGACCAAGGGTCATTGATGCGCCTCAGTCCAGCTCACATTCTATGGTTCTGGTATCCTCACTTTCAAAAAATTATAGCTTTTTGATTTTTTAGATTACACAAGCATTTTTTTTTTTGCGGGACAAGTTGGATTTTTCAACGGTATCATCTAAAATACCATAAATAATGTATTTTTTTTTTTTAAATTTATAAGTGGGGCGAAGTGGAGATAACCCCCCACAATTGAACCATTTTAGGGTGGTTTATTTTTACGATGTTCATGGTGTACATAGCTACCAAATTTATGCAGTTTTTCTTCTTTATATAAAAGGATTGCTTTCGGTCGCCATTATTTGAACCCATTAATTTTAATTTTTCAGTTGATAGGGTTGCGGGAGGGCTTGTGATTCGCAGTTTCTATTTATACCATTTGATGGAACATACGACTTTTTCAAGACTTTTAATTTTATTTGTCCTTGGAGACAGGTTGACCAAAAAAGTGCAATTCTGCCATTGCAGGGTTTTTTTTGATGCAGTTAATCATGCGAGTTTAAAAAAGTGTTTGTTTTTTTAATGGATTTTTACTATTTCAGCTAAACCAATTTTTAGATTTTTTTTTTGTTTCATTTTATTTTGTTGATGCAACAACAGTGAAAGGGGATTTTTTAACTCCTAATATTCTTAAAATGATTGAAAATTATTTTTTTTACTTTTTCTTTTTTTTTTTATTAGTTTGATTGTTTGCTCGCTTATATACCGTGTTTCCCCGAAAGTAAGACAGTGTCTTACTTTCTTTTTATCCCCAAAAGCCCGACTATGTCTTACTTTCGGGGTATGTCTTATAATTAAAAAAAATCATTACTCACCTCCCCCGGCGTTCTGTCGCGCTCCGGCAGGATGTCGCTCGCTCCTCGTCCCCAGCGCAGCATTGCTTTCTGAATGCGGGGGCTTGAAATCCCCGCCTCCAGAAAGCTAATACACACGCCGTCAGCCAGTTACAGAATGGCTGTGATTGGCTGAAGGCGCACGTGGCTTCAGCCAATCACACTATTCAATGACATCATTGAATGGGTGTGATTGGCTGAAGCCACGTGCGCCTTCAGCCAATCACAGCCATTCAATGCTGTCATTGAATAGTGTGATTGGCTGAAGCCACGTGCGCCTTCAGCCAATCACAGCCATTCTGTAACTGGCTGACGGCGTGTGTATTAGCTTTCTGGAGGCGGGGATTTCAAGCCCCCGCATTCAGAAAGCAATGCTGCGCCGGGGACGAGGAGCGAGCGACATCCTGCCGGAGCGCGACAGAACGCCGGGGGAGGTGAGTAATGATTTTTTTTTTCTACGGTATGTCTTACTTTCGGGGTACGGCTTACATTGGCCGACACCCCCGATACGTCTTACAATCGGGGGTGTCTTACTATCGGGGAAACACGGTAGTATAATGCAATACTATGCTATTGCATTATACTATATTTTAACAGGCATGTCTTTAATAGGTAAACGTTCATGCTACCCATGGGTCTTCCAGAAGTCTCCAGGATGACCATGACCCCCAGATGGCACCCCCGCAATCGTATTGTGGTGGGGGCTATTCTCAACATCTATGTACTGATTGAGACATTTAAATGCCACTTGCAGAACAAAACAGTGGCATTTAAAAATAGTTACAATCAGAGTTTTCTATGGTTGCAGTTATTGCCGGCACATATAAGGCTGTCAGAGACAGATGATACTTGCTGTGTATGGAGTGGGTTCAACAGAATATGCAGTGGATGGCTATATACATCCTAACTGCATGATGTATTTGCAGTTAGGACGTATATAGCTGTGTGTCACAAAGGGGTTAATGAGAACAAATTTGCAGTGAACCAAAATGTAGACTTTGCTACATGCATGGCAGAATAAGGCACTATTTTTTGGCTATATTTGGTAGCGTTAAGAATTATTTTGGACTAGTTATTACTGTCCATAGGCAGACAAATATCTATCAGTAGCCAGAGGGTGGGGTGCGTGGGGTTAGACTAGAGAGCACTAATTCCTGTAGTCCTCTAAGTGTGCCATTACTAATAAAATGCAAGTTTTTATAAACTACTTCACAGATATAAAGCAGACATATATTGTTATAACCAGTGTGCCTGTCACTTACCTATCCCGTCCTTGGAAAAAGGCATCCTAATGGTGCCTCTAGGAGAGTAGCAGGATTGGGATTGTTAATAGTTTATCCATATAGATTGTATATGGTAAATGGAAAATAATTTGCTTAATATACCCCTAAAGCAAGTTCCAAATCAGCAGACATATAAAAAAAAAAAAAAATGAAACAAATCCTAATAAAGAATGAGCATGTCAAGTGGAGTTAGGGCTTATTCTCGCGACCGCGATTTTGGTGGATTTTATGCACGTGATGCACAGCCGCATGATACGCAGTGAATGAAAGTACATGGACTTTAATTGATCTGTTCACATTAGCGTGTAACCACTGTGTAAATATGCGCATGAAAAAGACCGTATCACACAACGAGAGCCCTATTTTTTCTGTGGGTCGTGATGCAATGCGGTCCATACACGATACATTGCATATGGGCAACGATGGATACGCAACTCCACTATAAGACAGAGCGAAGAATTAAAAAAAAAAGTCACACTGCACACGACAGCGTGCGTGAGATATGTAGTCATGCGCAGTGCACTCACTGCCATACACAGCAATAGTCAGCTCACAGGCTGGTAAACTGTTTGTGACCCATGCAGCATTATATGCAGATGGTTGTAGGCCAAATTTACATAATGTGCATGAATTATTAGTACTGAAACACAATGCAAACCAGGTGTCAATTAAGTACACACCCTGTTGACTCAGGTGTAGTTAAAGACACAATGCCAAGTCACACCTTGATAAAAGACCCACAAATACTGTATATGTTGATAAACGTACCCCTTTATGTTTCAGTGAATGAAAAGTAATTACAGTAGTTTTTGGAATAGAAGATGCACTTTTTTTTAGCAAGAAATGCCTTGCTAAAAAGTGCCTGCATCTTCTCGTCCAGAGTCATGGGAGTCTTTTAGGGCCAGACTCCCCTGACAGCTCCCATAATGTCCTGACAGACTGTGCATAAGTGAGAACCATGCAGAGATACATAATGCAAAGTTTTCCCTCTAACTTTAAGATCCGGACAGGAGAGGTAGCTGAACGGTTCAGTAGAAAGCCGACAGCAGCGAAATACACCTCTTCTGTGGTACAGCTCCTGACTTCAGTATATAAGGTAGTCATGGGGCACTGACAAACAAAAGGAAAGATGAAAGTTGCTAGAATAAGCAGCATGACCTTTCATGACGTCACCAGTCCTGCCTTGTAGTAAAAGACAGACGTCTCAGGTACTAATCTTTTGTGCAGGGAGTATTTACCATTAAAGAAAATCAATGTGGGAGGCGCGTAAAGCAGTGGTGTGTATAGTGTGTGCAAGCAGCAGAGCTATGTGAATGTAGTGCGTTTGCAGCAGAGCTGTGCAGGTGCATAGCATATAAAGCTTAAGGCCTCATGTCCACTCAAAAAATACAATCCGCGGAGAATCTGCCGCGGATTTCTGCAGCGGATTTGCTTTAAATGGCATTTTTTTTACATGCAGATATCCGCACACATTGCTTAAATGTGATAGCAATGTTGCCGATCCGCGCGGATTCCGCGGCAAATGGAGCATGCCGCATTTTTACTCCCGCGCATGAAAAACGCAATTCCTTTAAAATGCCATCCGCGGGTGCAAAAATCAATTTAATGGACCCGCAGATGGCAATGATTCCCTAGGGGCAAAATTTCCGCCGTGGAATCCGCCATTCCATTTACCCAGTGGACATGAGGCCTTAATCTGTATAAATTATTTCCTTGCCATTTTCTGCTTTCTAAACCTGGAGCGCATCTTATAGTCAGGTCCAAAATATGGAATATATTCAATGTAGGAGGATATGCAACAAGCTATGTATGCAAGACTGGTTTGACCTAAGCTCAAACACATGTAGCCTAGCACACTGAATAATGAACAAACTGAGGAACGTCGGGGAATTCCCTCGCCAATATCGCCATGAAATCTCTCCCAATAAGCTTTTAAAAACTATTTATTTATTGTCTTGGATGTAAAAAGGAAAGGCCTGGTGTCTATTTGATGGAGTCCCTGGTGTAATTTAAAGCTTTGGCTTGCAGTTCACATAATTTATCATACAACACAGGATACTCACATGCAGTAATGAGTAAAACCCTTGCTTGCCAGTGTAAAATAGAAAGTGGAACGGACGCTTGTCTTCTCCCCACTGAATTGCTGTCAGGGGAGAAAAAAAAAACGCATACTTCAAGACATCTATTAAACAAAGGTGTTAATTGGGTTATTTACAAGACTAGTTTGCCATCTTATATCTAAACAAGGACGTCATAGCCTTACTATACCAATTATATGCAAGCCGCAGACAGTGGTGGGCTACTGACAGAAAAAGGGTCCTCTCAACTTTTAGTACCAATTAAAAATCTCTTGGACTTGTCTTGTTTACTACTGGAGCGACTAGAGGAATTGGCTTATTTTAACTTCACTATGTAACCATACCTGTTTAATTTATCAGTTTTAGAATTTTATGAGAGAGAGAGAGATGCCTGCGAGGAGAGTCTGTATATAGTTGCATTATTAGAGGCCTTAATCAGGAGTCCCCCCCCAAAATATACATTAAAAGTACAACCATAAATGCAGTTTTTAAAGACCCATACCCTGCTGAAGTACAGTGCTGCTATAGTACAGTACGAAGGAGAATAAGGGGCCTTTTAAACGGGACAATTGCTGGGCGCTTAACCCCATAATGCTGCAGGATGTACAGTTACGTCCTGGGCATACAGTGTTTGTATGGAGAAGGATAGAGAGCAGGTTCATCTCCACACAATGCAGGTATTTCTCACAGATGAAACCGCAGGCAACAGTCGTGAATGTTAACCATTTTAAATGCTACTGTAAATTCTGATAGCAACACTTAAATGCCCCGATCAAAGTCCGGGGGTCCCAAATGCCCGCCCCCACGATGAGATGTGGAGGTGCCATTCAGTTATGGCTGCCAGTGCAGATTGCCCATCAAGCCATGCATGTGGCGTGATTTAATAAACTGCCTGTCAGATCGTAGTACAGTGCAATACTATAGTATTACATCATTCTGCAGGACCAATCAGAGAATCGCAAGTTCAAGATCCTTTTGGAAAAATTAAAAAAAAAATAGAAAACAAAAAAATAAAAAAAGTTAACCCTTTCCAATCCAATTTGTATCCTGGTTTTCCTAGTGGTCTTACTCTTTTTCTGCTGTTATACAATGGTGCTATCTGCTGGCTAAAGCAAGTACTGCATGAGATGACACGGTGGATAGGCTCCGACAGCAGAGAGGCTGGCAATATACGGTAAGAAAACCCAGACAGATGTCTTCCAACATCGGAGCTGTACAGCCTTAAATCATAATGTCTTCAGAGGTCAGACAGTGGATTGGAAAGGGTTAAAATCATTTGAAAAAAGTTTTCTTATTTAGAAAAAGAGTAACAAAAATGTAAAAATAATATTTATAATTAATAAAAACAGAAAAAACATATTTAGTACCGCTGCGTCCATAAAACTTAGATCTATCAAAGTAATGCATTACTTATCCCGCATAGCAAACGTTGTCGGAAAAAAGAAACACGCAAGAATTGTACTCTTTTGGTCACCCCGCTCTCCAAGTGGGTTAAAAAAAAAGATAGAGCGACCCCAAAAAAAAACAAAAAAAACCCCCACACAACACACAATCATATGTACTCCACAATGGCACCAATAAAACTACAAGAGCTCTCGCAAAAAACAAGCCCTCAGAGAACTATGTCAAAGGAAAAATATTTTAAAAAATTATGACTGTCAGAAGATGGCAACAGAAATTTTAGTTTTTCCCTGAAGATATTTTATTTTTTTAAGGTAGCACAGCAAAATAAAAACTACATACATTTAAGTATTGTCGCAATCGTTCTGACCCATAAAATAAAGTTATGGCATTTTTGCTGGAGTGTGTACAGTGTAGAAACAATACCTGCTTACATGGTACATTAATTTGTACCATTGAAAAATACAACTCGTTCCGCAAAAAACAAGCCATCAGAAAGTTATCAAAAAGTTAGTAATAAATATGTTGTTTGTAGGAAATGAACTGAAAATGAAAGAAATGAAGAACAAAAAGCTGCATTAAAAAAAACCAAAAAAAAAAAAACCCACACACCTAATTAGAGATGAGCGAGCACACTCGCTAAGGACAATTGCTCGATCGAGCAGAGAAGGTTCAGCCGCCAGCGCAGGTGACAGGTGAGTTGCGGCAGTGAGCAGGAGGGATCTCCCCTCCGTTCCTCCCCGCTCTCCTCCGCCGCCGGCAGCCGAACCTTTTCTCTTGAGCGGGCAGGTACTCGCTAAGGGCAATGCTCGCTCGAGCAATTGCCCTTAGCGAGTATGCTCGCTCATCACTACACCTAATGGTCATTTGAATATCAGAATCACTTACCCATTTGTTTTGGAAATATCACATCAGGGTGCTGTAAAGGGGAAAACAAAGAGAATATAAAGCAGGAAAGTAAGCTGAAGACTGGGCTTAAATTATCAGTATGAGTTTTGTTCATGAATGATAGTTAGTGTTGCAGCGGTTTATAGATGGGTAATAACTGCCCCCTTAAGAACGTTTTTCATATTGATGATGTACAGAGAAATCCTAAATTAAAAGCAAAGAAAAAATGTCCACATTGCCTACTGATAGTTCAGAAGCCCAGTAAACTCTAAGACCCTTGGAATAAATATACAACACTTCTTATAGGGGATGTACACCATACAAATCAGGCTATAGTCACATGTGCATGTTAGTTTTCTCATTAGCTCATCTCATTATTAATAAAATGTTGAAATGCAAAAGCTTTGGTGGGGAGCACAGTATATAAAAAGTGTAAATGTTTTTATGTGATCTGCAAATATTTATTCAGTTGAATTTACATAAGAGCCTAAAGGCCCATTTAGACCCAACAGTTCTCGCTCAAAATTCGCTCAAAGCAGTCTTTTGAGCAAGAATCGTTGGGTCTAAATGAACGACATTGTGCAGTTTTTGCCCATGAGTTGTTCCTCGTTCAATTCTAGTTTTCTTGAATTAAGCGATGAACTCTTATCAGCAGTGCAGGCCGTTATCAGTCGGCAGCGCTGATAAGATTCTTTCAGCTTGTGTCCCGCTGTGAACTACCAGCTGTAATCGGGGAGAACAATACAGCTGTGATGTTCGCTGAGCGACAGCGGCGGTGTCCCACTCCACCTGCATAGCTCTTAAGTAGCTACTTAGCTACTATAGACTATGCAAAGATGATCGCTCAAAACTGTCGCTCAAACTGTCATTTGAGCGACCATCTGTCAGTGTAAATGGGGTCTTATAGTATGTTCACATGTAGTCCAAATGTTGTGGATTTTCTATTCAGACGTATCTGAGGCATTTACAGTACAAGTCATGTGAATGAGATTAAAGGGGTTTTCCAGTTGTAAACTATCAATGGCCTATCCTTAGGATAGGTCATCAATAGATTGGCAGAGGTCTGCTGCCTGGGACCCCAGCTGATTAACTGTTCAATAGGCTTATACGTTCATGCACTGAGCTGATTTCAGCACGAAGCAGACAACTCCGTTCTCACTGCAGTGGTCAGGCTTGCTATTGAGAACTTTGCCTGAAATACCAAGACTGGCCACTGCAGTGAGAACAGAGCTGTCTGCTTCCTGAGGAAATCAGCTCAGTGCACAAACACACTGGCTCAATGGGCAGCTGATCGGTGGGGTTCCTAGGCTGCAGACGCTTGTTGATCTACTACACTAGGCAAAAAAAAACCGGTGGTATTGTCGCATCATTTGGATAACAAACAAATGCTTAGTAACAGTCATTGAGCCAAAACTTTGATTGTCACATTGCTGACTATTATATGTACAGCGCAGGTTCATGATTATACATGATGTCCTGATCACAAAAGGAAACTTTTTTTCGAAATGAAAGTTATTTTCCATTATATTTTACAATTAGCTAACAGGAACAAAAACTTTTCTTAGACACAGAAATCGCATTGCCTAGTGCTATTGATGGCCAGTCCTGCAGATATAGCATGAAAAGCTTACACCGGGACAACCCCTTTAACAAATCTCATCCACATGGTGCGGAAAAATTCTGTGAGAAATCCGCAGCAAATTTGACATTTGGTACGGATGTTAAATCCACAGCATGTCAACTCATAGCAGAAAATATACTAAATATACACATACAATTATTGTTTATTTATAGGACATTACCTTCATAAGTGGCCGGGCCCTTTTATCAAATAACCCAGAGGGAAAGAGATACGCAATGGCTTTCTGAAATGAAAGAGTAAAATTAGACAATCAATATGAGAAATGTGAAAAAAAAAAAAACACATACACGACCAACATAACCTTCATTTCCCAACACATTATTTTAAAGGGTTATTCCCACAATCAGCCATTTATACAAAAGGCCCAGTCCTATCATAATGTGTATAGATAGACTTCCCAATGCCAAAATAAAATGACCTTCCTATGTCCTCAGTATGTATTTTTCGCTCTATAAGACGCACCAGCTGATGAGACGCACCCATGTTTTAGAGGCGGAAAATGGGGGAAAAAAAAGGTTTTAAAACTCACCCAGGGACAGGCAGGGGATAGAACCGGGCGACAGAGCTCCGTGACAGTGGTGATCGTGTGCGAGCCAAGAAAGGGAAGAAGCAGGTTGGTGGAGGCGGGGGAGCAGCAGCAGTTCCCACCGGCCTTCACCACCAATCAGCGGTACGTAAGGGTTGGCAGTGCAGGTGGGAGAGAACTAGTAAAAGATTGCGCTTTTGTCCACACAATAGTGAGTTTGCGCCGCAACCTTAATTTTCAGCAAATTTGCTCTACAAGATGCGAAAAATACAGTATATACTCTTGAATTATGGTATGTTCACACGACAGAATTCACAATGGAAAAATTCCACATGAATTCTAAAATGTGCATCTTTTTGATGCGGATCTCCATGCTCTGTCAATCATTTTTCCCAAAATTACATTAAAACTGGAATGGACAAATTACTGCAAATTTTCTATAAAACTACTGTAGGAGCAGAGTGATTCTTTTACTAGCCAAGCAGTAACTTTATAGACATCAACCATGACAATAAATGCCTTCGGAATACTCAGGACACTGGCTACCTGCATTTTATGTGCCCAGCCCTCTTCTACGGAACACAGACCTACACAACAGGGGCAGAGCAAGCCAAGAAACTGCCAAGCATTCTAGTACTAGTGCTGCATTGGCAAAGTGTCCCTTTAAATAGCTGTAAATAGAATCTCTATTTAGCCATAAGTAGCCCAAACAAAGCTTAACATGTATTCTTTTCTAAACCAGTTAGTTTGTGCCTTAAAGTTGTCACCATGATAAAGGCTAAGCTGCTGATCCCTCGAATATTTTTTAATTGGATGAGGTCCTCATACTTTGATGCAGAATACACTGATTTATGATAATGACTCTTAGAATAAAGAATTTGGCATTGACAGATATGTGGCAAGTATAATTCAATCATACCCAAAAGGAAATTATGGATTAATTACACAGCAGTAAAAAGTTGACAATTACAAATTTGTGATTATCTACTTACCAAGTCTGGGTAAAGAAATACATCAATGTCTGCAGTGCATTTGTTTTTCCATGCCCTCATCATTAGAGAAATGTGCAATAAATAACTTGTGTTGCAGTGTGTCAAAGTGAAGAAAAAAAATAGTGCTCTAGGAGCAATCTCTCATATGTAGCAACACTGATCTGAGGATACTCATAGCCAGAACGTGCCAACCCGAAAAGTTGTTCTGCAGGTATACATTCTCCCTCCTACACTGGAGCTAATGTTATGTCAGAACACAAAAAGTCGTTCACATTTGTATTAAATATCTCCCTTTAAAACTTTTGATTTCAGACTGAAACACAAAGCAAATTTTAATTCTTTCCCTCTGGTTTTCCAAATTCAAGTTTAGAAGGCGCTCTGTATGCTATAGATCACCACAGGCAATAACTGCTGCTTGTTACTGGGCCATACAACGGACGTTGCCAACATAAGGGCTCCTTCACCGACATCACTCAGTGCCCAGCAGCTATTGGCAGAAGCAGCACCTCACAGACATCCCTGTATGCGCTCTGCATATAGTACTGGTGAAATGCAGAACTTCAGGTCATTCTCCTTGCTTTCCTGGCCAAAGGCAGGAGCAAGCAGCTACAAGGAAGATTTGTACAGAATTTTACTTTTATGTATTTTTTCAGTTTTACTGTTTAACCCCTTCCTGAATGCACCCTACATGTACGGCACGTATCACTGTATGGAGCAGGCGACGACTATCGATGATTGCTGACACCGGCTCGTAACAGCTGCAATTGGAGAAAACTCAACAGTTGTTATGTTAACCCTTTAAATCATGCTGTCAATTCTGACAGCAGTATTTAAATGTAGCAACTGGGATTGTGATGTCCCAAATGCTGCCCCACGATGAGATTATGTGGTGCCGTCCAGGTGTCATGGCAGACATGGGCCCTCTGAAGGCCCTAGTGCAGTCATGAATGATTGTCTATTAAGACGTATAATGCAATATCACAATAAGTAAAAAAAGATTTTTTTAAAACATAAGAAATCGCTTAAGCTCTCCTTTCCCAACCGTCCCATCAAAAAAATTAAAGAAAAATTAAGTTGGAATTGCTGCATCCATAAAAGCTCAAGTAATTAAAATATATCACATTATTAATGTTGCATGGTGGACGCCATCAGAAAAAAAAAAGCATACAATGCCAAAATGGTGCTTTTTTTGGTCACCTTGTCTACAAGAAAACACTGAATAAAAAATTAATAAAAAAGTCATACGTACTCCAAAAATAGTACCAATAGAAACTACAGGACACTTTACAAAAAACAAGCCCTCACATAGTTGATAACTATGTTACCAAGAACAGTAAAAATGATTTTTATGAAAACAGGGAGGATAAAAAAAAAGCCAAAAAACAAAACAAAAACACCTCACAAAAAGGGCTGCAGCAGGATGGGGTTAAATGTCAAACATTAGGTATTTGTATGTTTTATACACATTTTGGTCAGATCAACAAAAAGGGCAGTAAAAAACACTGTTTAGGCAATAAAAGCTGAATAGTTCCCTATCCAGATGCTTAAATCCCAAAGATAAAGCGACTTTGATGTGTTCTTGGCAAAAAACCAAATCATTGCATGTGTCAAAAATTCCCAGAGGTTAAAAAATAAAATGCATCTGTTAACTAGGACTATTGCGACCTGTAACATCCATTTTATTGAAAGCGATTGAGCTAAAGAAAAGTTCATTTTGTTCAGCTTCCACTAATTCTTTTATCCATTAGAATCTTCCTCTGGAGCCTTCACTAAATGGACTCTGGGAAGCGGATCTGGCTCACCAGAGGCATCTGTGCTGCATTAATCTATTACTTAGCATGTCTTTTCTTAATCAAGGTTTAAAGACTCTCTCCAACCAGCCTACTGATTAAATAAGGTTACACAATGGGCTCACAACATAGATTTTCCTGGAAAACACCTGTTTTGCATTGACCATATATCGAGCCTTTATCCTGGCAGTCAAAGGAAGATAAGATGGTAAAGCACAAAAGTAATTATGTATCAAAAATCTTTACAAATGCACTCTCCTTGAGGTGTAGTGTAATATACGCTTCCACCAAATTACATTTCCATTTAATAAGGTTATAATAACTTTGTAAGACAGTTTGAGGGAGCTGCTATTTTAAAGTGAAGCTATATGGAAAAAATACATATATTAGAGATTTACTAGGGATTTTGGTTAGAAAGAAAAAAAAAGAAAAACACAAGTTTCTCGTGCAAAAACTGCACTGTGCAACCTTAGTAAATCACAGCAAAACATTTTTGACAGTGCAGCACACTGGAACTCCATAGGTATGTATGAATACAACTTTACTGGGCAATCACTAATTGATGGCTGTTCCTTCCAAGAATGCTTTAGGGTACTTAACGGGGTTACTTGGGAAAAAAAACTATTTATTGAAGCTTGGGTGCTGGAAACGCATTAAAAAGAAAAAAAATTACTCTCCGCTCACCCGATCTCCTGCTGTTCCTGTTAAGCCGATGCCCAGTCCTCCACTGCTCTCCACTTCCAACTGCAGCAGTGATGATGCCCTGACAAAGGGGCACGTGAGCACTGCAGCTAATCACCAGTCACTGGCTGCAGTGGTCACATTCTTGGTGTCAGACAACCCAGCACCTTCAAGCAACAGGAGAATAAAGTAGAAGGGTGGATTCAGATGACCGTATATCGGCTCGGTTTTCACGCCGAGCCGATATACGGTGTCCTTGTGCGCAGGGGGGGTGAATTTTGTATCTAGCTGCTTTCTATTCTGGACAAATAGATGAAATTCAGAAATGGGAAGCCCCTCTCCATTAAATTCAAAGTTTATAACAGTATTTGAAAATCTGGTTTCTAAAGCAAATAAAGCATGTAATTAAGGGTTGTCCAAGCATGGCTGAGGTGTACTCTGATGGCACAAGAGGTTTCCAAATATTGTACACACTGCAACAGCTCTACGTTTTAACAGGTTTGTGTTCTAATTTCACAGACGAGAAATAGAACATGCCAAAGCAGGTGAATATGCTGTGTCCACATGGACTGATATCCACTGCGAATTGCGCCCAAGTCGAGCAGGTGCAACTCCCAGTTTAGACTAGCATATATCTAGCTTTATGTGCACAGAAATCAGGCCTTTGTAATAAGTTTAGAAACGGGTGCAAAGATGTTTTCTAATTGATAAAAGTGTTGAAAATAATGCAATACAACAGCAAAGAGAGGTTTTTATTAAATTGCATTATTTCATGTATTATCATGGTGGAATGGAAAACAGTAAAAACAACCACATTGAGAATTGTGTAAATGTGCGGGTTTCATCTTTATGGCACTCACTGGTAGTAAAAGCGACATATGGGTCATTACAATTAGGGGTGTGAAAGTATTAAGATTAATTGTGCTACACTTGTTATTCAGGGATTAATACAGTTTAGTCCGAAGTTCGTAAAAGCGGCGTAGCTTTGTCAGTGGGGGCTTCAGCGTTGTCTGGAGACCATATTTAGTCACCATCAGCATTCTCTACTCTTATCAATGCACTTAATGTATTCACTCATCAGTACTAAATAGAGATGAGCGAGTATACTCGCTAAGGCACTACTCGCTCGAGTAATGTGCCTTAGCCGAGTATCTCCCCGCTCTTCCTTAAAGATTCGGGGGCCGGCAGGGGGCGGGGAGCAACGGAGGGAAGATCTCTCTCTACCTGCCCCCCCCCCCCCCCGCTCTCTCCTGCTCCCCGCTGCGCAACTCGCCTGTCAGCCACGGCGGCCCCCGAATCTTTAGGGACGAGCGGGGAGATACTCGGCTAAGGCACATTACTTGAGCGAGTAGTGCCTTAGCGAGTATACTCGCTCATCTCTAGTACTAAAAACTTTTGTAATAATTTGCTACTTTTTTACTGTAATAAAAGATGTAACTTAGGGTGCCATTTCCTGTGATTGGAACAATGCACATTCCTTTGTTCTACTTTGCACTATTAATCAAGTTAAGGCTGCATTCCCACGAACGTATATCGGCTCGGTTTTCACGCCGAGCCGATATACGTTGTCCTCGTGTGCATGGGGGGGGGGGGGGGGGTGTATAGAAGAGCCAGAAGCAGGAACTGAGCTCCCGCCCCCTCTCCGCCCCTCTGCACTATTTGCAATGGGGAGAGGTGGGGCGGGGCTAATTCTCGGAACTCAACCCCGCCCCTGGCCCCCCTCTCCCCATTGCAAATAGTGCAGAGGAGGCAGAGAGGGGGCGGGAGCTCAGTTCCTGCTCCTGGCTCTTCCATCCTCCCCCCCCCCCCCGCAGATGAGGACGGTGTATATCGGCTCGGCATGAAAACCGAGCCGATATACGTTCGTGGGAATGCAGCCTAACATTAAGCTAGCTTCTCAGAAAGAGGACAACAGTGACTTCACACACAGTTAATCGTTAACGAATTGGAGAGAACTCAGATCCAGGTAGCCTTATTGTCAATTCCAAATTTAAAAGAATAATCAAACAGTTTCTGGTGGAAAAAACGGGTAGAATAACAAGTCCAGTGAATTACCAAATATGAATGGAGGCCAAGTACCAGTGAATTAAAAAAGCCGCTTTAACTAACAACTATTTACTGCTGCTTGTAGTCTCTGTCCTGGTGCAAGTCACAGGCTCGACTATCTGCCTAAGTAATTTCTCTCATGTATGAATTGAATGTCTCCTTCATGTTGTTCTGAGTGTATATGTTCTATTAGGTGGTGACAGTAAGAGACTCTTAATAGACTTGTGCGTTTATAACACCCCGTATCTCTTGTTAGAAGATTTACAGACAGACCGAACAAAGAGTTGAAGACCTACAATTGCCATGCTGTTCCCCTCCAAAGGACAATAGGTCCTACCCTAGTCCAGCATTATATTTAAGGAGAAATCTTGATAGTCATAGGAAATAGAGAATTTGCTCCAGGTTGGATAACTAGACTTGTTTGCAATCATAGACGAGTGCACTTGACTAACCCGCACAAATGAACTTAACACGTAGTGAGATTGATCTGTGCTAAATAGATATACATTGTGTCGAATGTTTCGGTCTTACAATGGTAGCTTGGTGTTTATTCAGTCTAAGGAATACCCATCCACCAGATTGCTGTAACCGGAGTCAGGTACTTCGGACTAATGGATTAAGAGATTTCAGGGAAGTTTCCATTAGTAGTCCTTCAGAGAATGACACTGCAGTTCATCCGAGGGCAAAGTAAGTAGTAAATGTCTCAGGGACAGGGAGATCGCCGCAGTGGAGGTCATGCTCAATTATTCTGGCAAATGAGACTCCAGGAGTGCCAAAAGGTGTTTAAGGAGGCATGTATGGCAAAGATTGGATATTTGGATGTGGATAAATAATGTTTGTAAGGATGGATAAATGATCATAGATTCAGAAATAACAGCTTCAGATAATCCCTGCTTGAAAAGATGTGAGATTATGGTCAGAGCGTGTAGAGAGAAGAAGGAAAATTGTGAAATCCGTTATACAATTCCGTTACTTGCCTAGAAATTTAACTTTTCAATGTTTCCAAGAGCTAAGGAGGAGTAGGCGCTAGCCAGAAAGCAGAGCGTAGTTCAAGAAACTGCATCCTGGTATAAACTGCATGTTAAGAATATGTGGTAGCTAAAGATGAGCGAGTATACTCGCTAAGGCACATTACTCGAGCGAGTAGTGCCTTAGCCGAGTATCTCCCTGCTCGTCTTTAAAGATTTGGGGCCAACGGGGGAGAGCGGGGAGGAACAGAGGGGAGATCTCTCTTTCCCTCTCCCCCCCACCCCCCGCAACTCACCTGTCACCAGCGTCGGCCCCCAAATCTTTAGAGACGTGCGGGGAGATACTCGGCTAAGGCACTACTCGCTCGAGTAATGTGCCTTAGCGAGTATACTCGCTCATCTCTAGTGGTAGCACGATTTTATAGAGTTAGCAGGCTGTGCTATCTCTGCACAAAAGATAGCATATATTTTTTGTTAAAGGAGATGTCTCGAGGAAGCAGTTAATTTTTTTTTTTGCCCAGTCCCCCCCATTAAACACACATTACTAAGCCCCCCTGTAAATGACATTTCTAGCTGGTTCGTACTTACCGTTCCAGCGTTTCAGCAACTTATAAAAGTTTCCTCAAGATGGCCGCCGGCTCTTTCCCCGTCGCTCGCTGCAGCCCGACATGCGCGCTCCCGAGACGCCGCCAGCTGTGTCTCCATGGCAACCGGACGCCCCGCAGCCGCCGACCAGACGCCCACCGCCAGGCAGCAGGTAAGCGGCGCTAGCCCCCGGCTCCCCAGCGCTAGACCCTCAGCCCAGGTGAAGGCCCCGGAGCCCAGCGCTAGGTTCCGGAGCCCAGCGCTACTTCCCCCGGCCTAGCGGCAGCCCCCCCCCCCCCCCGGCCTAGCGACAGCCCCCCCGGCCTAGCGACAGCCCCCCCGGCGCAGCCCGGCGCAGCGGCAGCCCCCCCCGGCCTAGCGACAGCCCCCCCGGCCTAGCGACAGCCCCCCCGGCGCAGCCCGGCGCAGCGACAGCCCCCCCGGCCTAGCGACAGCCCCCCCGGCGCAGCCCGGCGCAGCGACAGCCCCCCCCCCGGCGCAGCGGCAGCCCCCCCCCCGACCCATCACTTACCTGGGAGGCTTCTCGGGGCGGCTGGGCTGGGCTGGGCTTCTCCGCTGGGCAGCTCCAGTTTCTGCGCCTTCCTCTAACAGAGGATGGTGCAGAATGGCCGCTTCAGCGCGCTCCCGAGCAGTGACAGCTCGTCTGCGCATGCGCAGAAGAGCTGTAGCGGGGAGCACACTGAAGCGGCTCGTGCTGAATGGAGAAGACCGGACTGCGCAAGCGCGTCTAAAAAAGCAAGCTGCCAGCGAATTTAGACGGAACCATGGAGACGAGGACGCTAGCAACGGAGCAGGTAAGTGAATAACTTCTGTATGGCTCATATTTAATGCACAATGTACATTACAAAGTGCATTAATATGGCCATACGGAAGTGTATAACCCCACTTGGTTTCGCGAGACCACCCCTTTAAATCAGATTGTGTAATTTGATTAATAATTCAGATTTGTTTTTTTTTGTGTGTGAAGGGCCTGTATATGTGCCATTGTTTCTTATCTGGCTGTATAAGTTATATGGTTCATGTGTACCACTTGACGGTTGGGCATAAACTGGGAGAGACATACCCAAAAAGCTGGGAAGCAGCAGCAGGTCTCCGTTTGAGTGGGGAAAATGTTTTTTTTTAATATTATATATATTTTCTTGATGTGTGCCTAACACAATGTATAAGTTATATTCAGTATATTGTGTTTTAATTATTTGACTACTATTGAATCGTGATACTAACACAGTAATGAGACAATTGTGTACTTGGCAAGCCTGATAAGTACATCGTAAACAGCATCAAATTAATAACAAGGGTTTACTTAAACGTGTATTTCGTTTTCAATCTGTGTAACAAACCTGAGTGTTTAAGAAGTTTATATCGAATACATGCCAATAAGGTTATTTATATGTACCGCACAGCACATGAAGTGTAACTAACTACTACTACTTGCTTGGATTGAATGTCTGACAACAAATAAAAGACCAGTGTCATAGTTTTCTAGTATGATGCATATACGCAATTGCCAAAGTAATATGTTCTAACTGTAATATATCTCTTTATTTTGAAGGTGTCATGTCTCAAGCGATAGATAGGTGGTTTATTGCTGTACATCTGGATGCTGGCCCCTTTCTTATATTAGTGCCATAGTTGCTCCTGCATCTCTCGCAGATTAATTCACAGACGTAATCCTGGAATATGATTTAAATCTACTGCTACTTTAATGGAGGTCAAGAAATTCTTCATCAGACACAAACGAAGTACCTTTCTACTGCCAGGCTCAGGAAAATACAAGGGTGCTTTCTGAACCCAGTGTAATTTCACCATTAATAGATGTTCTGTGTTGAGCCCACCTATATCGGCCCACGATGGAGAGGGATCAATCAGAAAGATAGTAAAGACCACAACTGCCTTTAACACATGAAAGCAGAAAATTAAGGAAAGTCATAGAGAATTACATTGCTACTGTCGTCTTTTTTTCGTAGGTGGCTTCAGGTATTGCAAAGATGGGTAATGCAAGACAGGATATGCACTGGCCATGCGACATAAAGTACTATCAAGACAACTACTCCCTAGGAGGTCGACCTAGGAGGTGAGGCGGAAGGCATGTAAGATGGCTAGAGATAAGACTGTAAGCTGCAGGCAAAGTTTAGGAACTCTATGAGCATCACCCACAATAGGCCCACTGGCATAGTAGAAGCTTTGTGGGGTCCTTGGGCAAGCCCATGAGAAATGCAGAAGTAGTATCAGACTTCTGGTCGTCACTAACTCTACCCAGATTGCAATCATCAAAGTCAAGGGTCACACCAAAGAGACCACTCCAGAGACATGTGTGTCTGATATGGCAGTCTAATGGACCAAAGCGGTCTTTTCCAATGGAAAACCTTAAGACGTTTATCCTCCTTGGGTGGATGATTAGGGTCATTAGGCCTATCCTTACTCGTCAGAGGGTATGCAGCTGGAAGAATGATTGCACAAGGACTGGGGCATTTATTAGAATTATAAGATAAGAAAACCATGTTAAAATAACTTTGCTTCTGATTTCTATCAAATGTTTGTATTTTGTAACAGTGTTTCATGTTATATGGATGTAAGAGACCATACCTGACGGAGAAAATTAGTGTTAGTGCACCCAGATCAGAAAACAAAATATTTTGCGAGTATCCCACATGTTGCCATGGTATAGATCAAATGGTAAGCCACATCTGGTATCAATGTAGTACCAAAGTTGGCACTGGAACCAATAGTTCCTAGCTCTGGCAGGCAACACCCTAGAATCCTTCTTTAGAAGAAACTCCTCCCAACAACTTCTGCCTAGTAGGCTTGGGGCTCCATATCTTCCGTTCATGCAAAAGGTGCTAGACCAATGCACGCACGTACCGCCACTGCATTTCCTATGCCCCAGTACATTTTATCAGTGGGGAAGTACAAAGCAAAAGGTTGACCCGGGAGCAATGTAGGAGACGTCAGCAGAAGACCTAAATACCACACCACTGTGTACGACAAATATGCTAAATTCTTACATTTTGCCACGCAGGTATAAATGTATTCATAAGCCTATTAGATACGATTTAATGAGCTAGGTAGCCCTATTGACACAAGCCGTAGACAAGTAAAAATTCATCTCTGTCAGTGGCAGTCTGAGGCCCATTTCCAGGCAAGGAGAGGTAAATTTTCATATATTACATAGAGTAAAACTGAAAAATGAGAAAAAGCAAAAATTAGGGAATAGTAATTTATTTACTACATTTCAGATATATGGCCTATAACGTTTAAGGATAAGGCTGTAGACAATGTAGAAGCATTAGCCATGAGCTGGATATCACTGGCTTTTACAGAATGAACCGAGCAACCTACATTTTAATTAAATAATAAAAAGGGTCTCGCAAGTGAAAACACTGGGATGTGTGCGCTGCCCACTACAAGGAGAACTAAATGGCATTACAGCCCTTCCCAAGGCCAAAGCTGTCTAGAAGCCTCCTCCGCCTCCTCTTCCCCTGCCCTTATGTGTTCCAGCTGAGTAAGACTAGTGCCATGAATAAAACATAACCTTATGCCTCACATTTCTCTTGTTTTTCAGGAACAGACTGAATGCATTTTCATTATGTTTTTACCTCATACATTTGGTATTTAATGAGATTGTAATATATAAAGCTTTATATCCTGAACATTTGCATCCTTGTTTTTACAAAGTTTACATTTCTAAAAATTTGGGTTATGTAACAAATTTTAAAGGGGTTTTCCGACTAATTACTTTTATGGCCTAGCCACTAAATCGACCGCAGACAATGAGGGTTGGGAGTCTGCAGAATATATTACCTACAGACACAAGTACAACCGCCAGACCGCAGTTCTCTCAGGAATGGTAGGGGTCCCAGTAGTTGGACCACAAGGATGTGACCAGTGGATAAGACAGACCAGTACTGTGTCATTATCTCATACCGAAAGAGGATTACAACCTGATGAAGGGAACAAGATAGAAAAAGGCAGTATAAAAAGTATTCTCTTTAAGAAGGTACTTGCCGAGGTGTGCGAGTATGTGTATGTATATATCACATACATACATACATACATACATACACATAAAAAACAGCAACCACATCAAAATTGTCACAAGGACAAATATGGTTTTGCCACACCAACCCCCTCTTCCCATGTGTGTAAAGTCTAATACAGTGCTGTTACACGTGCTGCTGCCGCCATGTGCTGTGATAGGTTACCATCTTCATCAACCATCTACTTCAGTGCCAGCTCCCTATACTTCCAAGTGGCCATGTGCAGTGTCATATTTGACTGGTGTGACTGTGTGCTTACGACGCGCTGCAGTTTTCACTCGGTCCCCTGGTCATCTTATTAGCACTCAGGCCAGACACCTATGGCACCACAAGATCTCTTTGTGCATGTGACATCAAATCGACATCCAAAAGTTTCCCATAGCTTTTTAATGGGAAAAGCCTATGGTTAAGATTTTCATCATGGGGGAAAATAAAATTCGCATGCGAAAATCCAGAAACAGATTTTTCCTAGTGACTGAGCTCAGGAACCACACCAAATAAAAGTCTGTGCCAACCATGGGAACGTCTGATGCAGATTTTCATTGAAATCTGGATTAGTGACCTGTGGATATAGGTTCTGGTTGCGTTCCCATGTGGCAGATCAGCACCAGATTCCACACCATGCACTAAAATTTAGTATCGGAGATTGATACAAATCTTCACCAACAGCCACCACGTGTGAAAGCACCGCCATATTACCCTTTCGGTAAGGTGCTCTTGTCAGCGTATGCTTCATTCTTCCTCCTCCAGACATACCTCTGATCCATAGGTCCAAAATGTTCCAGTTTTGTTTCTTTGCTCCACAGAACAGAATGCCCAAACCTGTGTGGGTTATTTATATGGTTTTGAGCATACCGGAGCAGACTTTTCTTGGGTCAGTAGGTGTGTACGTCTGAGTTTGGACATGAAGACTCAGCATTTAGTATATGCCTTACTATCACAACTAAGTGCTGTTGCCACCAAATCAGGCTGCAGGTATTTTGCAGTCACTTGAGGGTGATGGCTTCCTCTTTCTGCCACTTCCAAGTAGTGTAAGCAGAGGCCGTTAAACTTTGAACTTGCGAACTATGCTGCCAATTGCTCCTCTAAGAACATTTAGTGCCTGTTATCCGTTTCCTTGTTTGTGCAAGGCAATGATCTATTCTTTTAACTTTTTGGACCACTGTCTTGACTAAAGTCCCATTTACACAGGGATGAGCTCTTGGGCAAACAATGCCCGACAGCGGGTCCCGGTGAAGCTCTCCCTGTGCTGTTACACAGAAGCGAGTATCGCTGGTATCACTCAGAGCGCTGCCGGCATGGGGGGGCGGAGTGGCCGCAAAACGCTTTCTCCCTCGACTGCCTCCGTTCACTGTAAGTGGGCAGTCGTTTAGAACTGAACTGCTGTTTACACTGAATGGTTGGCTGTTCAGTTTCTGCATACAGAAATTCTCACTCAGTCACTTAGTCTCTGAATGCATTTACACGGGACGACTATCGGTCAAACTCTTGTGGGAGCGTGGGAATTCGAACAACTCTGAAGATAATCGTTCCATGTAAATGAGCCATTAGCCATGTCTAACATGCAATCAAGCACCAGTCAACAAAGCCATAGGGAGGCCAGGCACTTGAAGTGTTTTATCTCAAGCACACCTGATGCAAGTAATAAAGCCCTTGATTAGTTTCATAAGGTATGCTTGAAACACCTGATTTGCAGATAGTGTGAATTACTGCCCTGCAAAAACGCAGGAGGAGTTATACTGATTACAGTCGGCACCTAGACGTCCGAGTTCAGTCACTGAGACTTCCAGCTGTAATCAGCGCAGCTTCTCCTGTGTTTTGCAGTGCAGAAGGGTCTGTTTAGAGGAGCAGATTCTCGTTTGAACAAGTAGTGACGTCACTTGTAGGTAGCTGATTAGCTCTAGGGCAGTCTGTTTATATAGACAACTACACTGCTGGCTCGTTTAAAGGGGAATCGTTTGGTCTGTCACATTCACTGTATAAGTGACTAAGGACTTAACGAGCGCTGTTTAAACCGAACCATAAGCAAACGAGCCATCGATGATAGTTATGGCTGCATAAAATAGACGAACGAAAAGTAAACGATTATCGTTGGCTTCTGTTTAGACTGAACAATTATCACTTTCACTCGTTTGAAGATTATCGTTCTGTCTAAAAGCACCTTAACGCTGCTGTGTAATATCTGCCTAAATAGGGATTCTTTTCAGAGGGCTGAACAAGGGCTGTGACAGAGGAGTGTGTTTTAGTTGCATCTATGGGTCTATAATACAGACTAGGGTCCTAGCCTGACCGCGGTTATCCCGACAGGTATTCCCATAATACAGTTCAAATTAGGGCACACTCACACAAGCGTGTTTTGGCTGCATATTACGCGCATAATACACAATATACAGAAAATATTCATGCATATTTTATGCACCCATACACAATAATGGTGCAAAATATGCATCAAAATAGGATCTGCTGCGTGTGAAAAACACAGGTCTGAATGGCCCAATGTAAGTCAATGAGGTTTTAGCACTGCTTATCATCAAAATGCACTTGCATGAGTTTGCCGATAAACCTGTGCTCAGGCCACGACATTTGTTCGTCTTATGGAAATATAACCGGAATACAGCTGTCACCTACCTGCTTCTGAGACAGCAGTAGTCAACAAAAAAAGCATTTTGTGTTGAATTTATAAAAAAACACTTATGTTATTTGTGTTTTACTATTTGAATGGTTCTTGTTTGATTGGTTTTTTTTTTGCAAACAGCTGAAAGTTTGTAAATCAACCTAATTTGCACTGGGGGTTGAATAATTTTGATTGCAACTGTACATCTCCTACCAATTTGTTGTCACTTTTTTTTTTTTTTAAGTCACCACCCGTTTACTAACTCAGTGAGATGGTGACAGCTGGCGAAGACTGGTGCATATTGGCATCGGTCTGAATCCCACTGAAATGAATAGGGCCTGACAGCTGGGCAGGTCCCAAATTTATCATACAACACATTATAAGAAAAAAAAAATGAAACACGGGTGAATGTACCAAAGTCAACTTTTCAGAAGCTTCTTCCCTCAGTTTTAGGGTGCATTCACACGGGATGAGTTTTGGACCAGTTTCTGCCCCATTTACAGTTTTACCACAAACATGTAAAACACATGCAGTTGTGGTTCGGTGTTAATCACATCCATGTGAAAGCAACCTTACAGCCGTAACACAGCAATAAATGTGCCCTGGTGTGCCATGGTGCCCCAGTTGGGTTATGTTTAGGCTACTTGCCAACCTGCTGTATTTCTGGCTACTACAGCACAATTAATTATGCTAAATGGTTTAATCCATACAGCATTTGCTCAGCTGACTAGCGGGGTTAATAGTACTTGGCTCTGCCAACTGGATAAGAGGGGCATTAGCTTGACAACTGAATGCGTTTCTCCTGCTTGGTTGAAGTCTGCCAAGCCAGTACAATCGAGGACGACCTGTTGCCAATCCTCGTCATGTGAGGATAATGAACCCTTTTGAATAGACGTAGGCCACAATTTTGATAGGAAGCATTGGTTACAATGGGTTCTTCTGCAAAGACGACATGGCGCAGTAGGGAGATTATCCATCTTGGGGGGGATACAGGACTAAAGTTGGGGGAATGGATGCGCATTGAGAGATTTACTTTGGTGGATAGACCTGTCAATCCCACACAATCATAAAAAAAAAATAGATACACACATATATATATATATATATATACACACACACACACTACCGTTCAAAAGTTTGGGGTCACATTGAAATGTCCTTATTTTTGAAGGAAAAGCACTGTACTTTTCAATAAAGATAACTTTAAACTAGTCCTAACTTTAAACAAATGCACTCTATACATTGCTAATGTGGTAAATGACTATTCTAGCTGCAAATGCCTGTTTTTTTGTGCAAAATCTACAAAGGTGAATAGAGGCCCATTTCCAGCAACTATCACTCCAGTGTTCTAATGGTACAATGTGTGTGCTCATTGGCTCAGAAGGCTAATTGATGATTAGAAAACCCTTGTGCAATCATGTTCACACATCTGAAAACAGTCTAGCTCGTTACAGAAGCTACAAAACTGACCTTCCTGTGAGCAGATTGAGTTTCTGGAGCATCACATTTGTGGGGTCAATTAAACGCTCAAAATGGCCAGAAAAAGAGAACTTTCATCTGAAACTCGACAGTCTATTCTTGTTCTTAGAAATGAAGGCTATTCCATGCGAGAAATTGCTAAGAAATTGAAGATTTCCTACAACGGTGTGTACTACTCCCTTCAGAGGACAGCACAAACAGGCTCTAACCAGAGTAGAAAAAGAAGTGGGAGGCCGCGTTGCACAACTAAGCAAGAAGATAAGCACATTAGAGTCTCTAGTTTGAGAAACAGACGCCTCACAGGTACCCAACTGGCATCTTCATTAAATAGTACCCGCAAAACACCAGTGTCAACATCTACAGTGAAGAGGCGGCTGCGGGATTTTGGGCTTCAGGGCCGAGTGGCAAAGAAAAAGCCATATCTGAGACTGGCCAATAAAAGAAAAAGATTAAGATGGGCAAAAGAACACAGACATTGGACAGAGGAAGACTGGGAAAAAGTGTTGTGGACGGATGAATCCAAGTTTGAGGTGTTTGGATCACAAAGAAGAACGTTTGTGAGACGCAGAACAAATGAAAAGATGCTGGAAGAATGCCTGACGCCATCTGTTAAGCATGGTGGAGGTAATGTGATGGTCTGGGGTTGCTTTGGTGCTGGTAAGGTGGGAGATTTGTACAGGGTAAAAGGGATTCTGAATAAGGAAAGCTATCACTCCATTTTGCAACGCCATGCCATACCCAGTGGACAGCGCTTGATTGGAACCAATTTCATCCTACAACAGGACAATGACCCTAAACACACCTCCAAATTGTGCAAGAACTATTTACAGCAGAAGCAGGCAGCTGGTATTCTATCGGTAATGGAGTGGCCAGCGCAGTCACCAGATCTGAACCCCATTGAGCTGTTGTGGGAGCAGCTTGACCGTATGGTACGCCAGAAGTGCCCATCCAACCAATCCAACTTGTGGGAGATGCTTCTAGAAGCGTGGGGTGCAATTTCACAAGCTTACCTCAACAAATTAACAGCTAGAATGTCAAAGGTGTGCAATGCTGTAATTGCTGCAAAAGGAGGATTCTTTGACGAAAGCAAAGTTTGATGTAAAAACAATGTTATTTCAAATACAAATCATTATTTCTAACCTTGTCAATGTCTTGACTCTATTTTCTATTCATTTCACAACGCATGGTGGTGAATAAGTGTGACTTTTCATGGAAAACACAAAATTGTTTGGGTGACCCCAAACTTTTGAACTGTAGTGTGTATATATATATATATATATATATTTTTTTTTTTTTTATTAGAGCCCATCTATATATTTAAGTCTAGTTTTTATCGGTGTGTTAAGCTTCATAAGGGCCGGTGTCAAACCATTGCACATCTTTGTCTGGATTTTGTAGCCCGGATGGACTGCGCTGATGGTGGTCACCTGCTAAGCTCTTTGGGACGAATGATGCTGTCCTCAACTATACACTATTGGCCAGTAAGTAGACCATATAGGGTTCTTGCATGGGGGGGGGGGGGGGGTCCCTCTGCAGTCTGCATTGGCCCCTGCACCAAGCAACCTTTATGAATGAGGCCTTGCCTAGTTTTACATCCACTACAAGTAACATAGAAAAGGAAGCAGAATGGAAAGTGTTTAGTTGAGCTTCGATCATCAGCAAGCACAAGAGCTCTGTATGGTCTGAGAACAGCACTAGGTCAGGACTGCTATCTCTATTAATTAGCCACCCCAGCTGGGCAGTGGGTCGGCAGCTGTTAACGTGATCAATGACTTACCTAAATGTCATCTCAACTGATTCGCTTATAAATTACCAGCAAGTGAGACTAATGTACAGGTGCTAATTTATTTAAACTGTTCTCTTCACTTGTACGTAGCATTAGAAACTGCATCTGGCACCTAATGTTAGCTGTCAGTTGTACTTAGTCATGCCTCTTCTAATGACTCTGTTCATTAGAAATGAGCACAAATTATGAAATATTGTGAAAAATGATACGGCAAATAGAATGGACACAGCAAATCAATTAGAGAAATTTCCTGCAGAATTCTCTCTCCTAGCAGGAGGAAAACATGCAGGTTTCCGTGCAAGAGATGGGATAACAATTAAAAAGCAATTGAAGAGAACCTGTCAGCATTATTTATCAATCTGCTTGCTTTGCAGTTGCTAGAATGATGCACTGGCATGTTAAAACAAATTGTTTCTCTAGTGATATTTGAAGTTTCCTGTAATATATATATTTATTTAGCACCAACATATTTCTTGGGTGAAAACACAATGCAGGTACAATTACAATCACAAGCAAGTTTACAATCCCTCACACAACCCCTTAGACTGAAGAATAAAGTTATGGGTCTTAGAATATGGCGACAAAGGGATTTTTTTTTTCCTTCGGGTGACTACCCACTACAGTTCTTTCTCACTGCGAAATTCGCAGCATTTTTTTTTCTTCAGGGATCTATGGGACTTGTTAATGTTAAAATTGCATCGCGCAATATTGTGATTATGCCGCGATGCGTTTTTAACATTAGAACGCCCCATAGACACCTGGAAAAAAAAAAGCTGCAAATTCGCAAACGCTAGTGGGTAGTCACCCTTAGGGTTCATTCAGACGACCGTATATCGGTTGGGTTTTCACGCCCAGCCGATATACGGCGTCTCTCTGCGCAGGGGGACGAAGCTGGAAGAGCCGGGAGCAGTGCTCTGAGCTCCCGCCTCCTCTCCACCCCCTCTCCGCCCCTCTGCACTATTTGCAATGAAAGGAGGCGGAACGGGGGTGGGGCTAAGTTTCGGGAATTAGCTCTGCCCCCGTCCCACCTCTCCGCATTGAAAATAGTGCAGGGGGGTGGAGAGGAGGCAGAGAGGGGGCAGGAGCTCACAGCACTGCTCCCGGCTCTTCCAGCCTCCTCCCCCTGCAGAGAGAGATGCCGTATATCGGTCGGGCGTGAAAACCCAGCCGATATACGGTCATCTGAATGCACCCTTAGGGTGCGGGCAGACGAGCGCATAAACGGCGCGTTTTTGCGACCAAACGTATATACGTGACCATCTGAGGCAATGGTTTCGAATGTATTCGTTCACATGGGCGATTTTACGGCGCGTAAAAACGGCAATTCGAAAAAAAACGGAACATATGCGACCGAAATACGCGCCAACGCATATTCGATCGCCGAAAAGACCGTTTGCAAAGTAGGAACAAACGAAAATACGCTTTCTAGCTCTGGTCGTGATCGGTGAAAAACGATCGCTCGGGCGATTATACGTTGCGCTCGTGCGAACGTAAATACGCCTACGCTCGTCTGCCCGCACCCTAAATGTGCATTTTATTTTAGTTTTTTTTTTCCTTTCTTTCTTTTAAGGGTAAATGCCTATGAACGGATTTCTACCGTGTTTTCCGTGGTGGAAATCCACGCGTGAATTCCACAGCTATTAGGTTCTATTGAACCTAATAGCTTTTCTGCCTGCCAATGCTCACCTACGAAATTCTACTGCGGATTTCCGCAGCATGAAATAAATTGCAGTATGTTTTATTTGCCACGGATTTACACTGTGGGAGGTCTCCATCAATCTAGATATTAATGGAGACCACGGAATTCCGTGATCACCAGCAGACACTTTGTGGGCATGAGCCCTAAGTTGTTTAACATAAACAATATAACAATTTGGTACTGCAATAATAGTACTGATTTACAGAATAAACTTGACATATTTTTTTACCACACAGTAAAAACAAAACCTCCCCCAAGATGATGCAAATGTGATTATACCATGTAACAGCCCTTAGAATTCTTTATAAGTTTTTAAAAACATTACATGGCACAATAACTTGCGCCATTAAAAATTACAACTTGCCCTGTAAAAACAAGCCCTCATACCGCGATACTGATGGGAAAATTAAAAACAAAATTATACCTCTTGGAAGGTGGGGATGAAAATACCAGAATGAGAAAAAAAAAACACTCTGGTTTTGAAAGGGTTAAGGCATTGGGATGGGTTTGCAATATTGTCGTGGTGGACGTTGCATTGTAATCAGTGTATATAGCCTTAACTGAGGGCTCCTATGGACAGCCACATAGCTGGGGTAATTCAGCCTGAGGCCGCCTTCACACTTGTGGTGAAAATCACGTGAGATTTGTGCTCTGCGAGATGCATAAATATGAACTTCATTCTTTTGAATAGGGTCAGACACATGAGCGATGTTCTATCTAGCTGCAAAGTCTCCCATTATTGCAATAGGAGAACCCTGCAATCCTTCCCTTCATCCTTGTAGTGATGCAAGACTGTATTCACATGAAAACGCCTTGTATCCACGGGGCTTTCACATGCTGGCAAGTACAATAGCGGGCTGTGATTCAAGGGCCCGATATTGCACTTGCCAGTGTGAAGAATCCCTAAAACATGTATCACCTATTCACTGGATATGATGGCTGGGGTCCCCACTGACTGCTAGAATGGAGCACCCCCTGTCCTCCGCCCCCTAACCAGAAGATCACATCCAGCTGTTACAGTCAGCACCAAAGGCTATTTCGGCTATGTGTGGATGTACCCTTAGGTCTTAAAAAGCTGTATGTCTTATTATATAGTGAATAAGCTTTAGTCAGCATCAGAAACACCCTTTACGAAAGTTACAAAGCATACTTTTAATAGAACTTTCTTCTACAGCTATGCCATGCGTGAACATATAGTACATTTGTAAAATAGATATGCCTACGGAAAAAAAATGTGTATTTTTGACCATTCATTCACAAAAAAATTAAACAAAAACACACCCAGAAATGCAAACTATTGACTACTGTAACTATAATACCTCAAGTGCAAACTTGCAACGTTAGTTTCTCCAAGAGTGCTCCAGTAACATTGATGATGAACACACTAGATGTCAGACTATCTAATATTGGCGTCCTTGTGGTGACTATTCCAGCACAGGTGAACCCTGCTTACAGCTCGGAAAATACAGCAATTCTATGAAATGAAGAATTTCCTGGATAAATGAAGGAATTACAGAATAATAAGCACATGAGAAGTCTGTTATATGTAGAGTTGATGGTCAACCGGACCTCACAGCAGCAGCTACAATCCTTCAAAACCCAACAAATCCACTACTCTACTATGAAAGCACTGCGGTGTATTATTTGATGTGACCAATCCTACATAAGACAGCAGTACAAATGTCCTGACTGTCTACAGAAATGTGGCTAGTATTATCCCGACAGTTTGATTAAAATTCACAGGGAGTTGGGACACTTACACCAGAGTTAAAGAGTTTTCAATATGAAACTCCACACTAAATTACTTCTCCAACTGAGCAACTCTACTTACATCAATGTCCGCTTGGGTGAACGTCTCGGGATCCTCTCCCATCATGTTGGCTAAATGTCTCTTTCCAATGTTGAACTCTTCAATCTGTTTTTTAATAAAAGCCTCTGTGTACTTTTCAGGTCCCGAGGCTGCAACATTTTTCCTCTGTACTGTGGAACTGGTATGTATTAGTCGAGACGCCTGTGCCAAAATAAGAGAGGGAAATGGATGAAACGGGGTGGAAAAAACTATTTCATCAAATGATCGCTAAACCAAAAATAAGTGATGCAATAGAATGCGGCTCGTTCACAACATCGGGGTTCCGCTTTCCTGTTCCATCTTGGGAGCAGGAAATCAAAAAGCCTTTTCCGTAACAAGACGACGACAAACGGTACCTAACTGACCCCACTGACTTTAATGGGGCCATCCGACTTCCGCTATGACCTTTGCCATTTTCCCAGATTTTAACATACTACTTAAACTACATTCACATAGGCGAGCACGATATTGGGCAGAAAAACTCGGGCTGACATTGCGGATGCAAGCAGCTTTTGGTTGTGTAAATACGCAGCACGTTTATGAGGCCAAAATGCACTTAAAGGAGATGTCTCATGAAAGCAAGTGGGGTTATATACTTCTGTATGGCCATATTAATGCACTTTGTAATATACATTGTGCATTAATTATGAGCCATACAGAAGTTATTTCACTTACCTGCTCCATTGCTAGCGTCCTGGTCTCCATGGTTCCGTCTAAAATCGCCTCTTCTGGCGATTTTAGACGCGCTTGCGCAGTCCGGGTCTTCTTCTTTCCTCAATAGAGCCGCTCGTGCAGGAGAGCGCTTCCGTGTAGCTCCGCCCCGTCACGTGCCGATTCCAGCCAATCAGGAGGCTGGAATCGGCAATGGACCGCACAGAAGCCCTGCGGTCCACCGAGGGTGAAGATGCCGGCGGCCATCTTCACAAGGTAAGTATGAAGACGCCGGACCGCGGGGATTCGGGTAAGTACTATGCGGTTTTTTTTTTTGATCCCTGCATCGGGTTTGTCTCGCGCCAAACGGGGGGGCTATTGAAAAAAAAACAAACCCGTTTCGGCGTGAGACATCTCCTTTAAGCCCATGTGAAGCACCCCTTAGTATGGTGGAAACTGATGACAAGTTCCCTTTAAAATCCCAGAAATAAAAAAACAAACAAAAAACACACACAGAAAAAAAAAACGCCTTTTGGAAGCCTAAACGAAATACTTGTCAGGCATATTAAAGCATAAGTAGATCCCTTGGGAATGGCGCATAGAATAGCAGCATTCAGCTATAATATAAATACATTAGAGCTCATATGTTGTAGTAGAACGTGTGTGAGATAAACATTCTGATAAGTGTCGGCAGCGGCAGCACTTGCCGCTATGCTGACGACGCTTCAAGTACATCTGCTCCGCACACGGATCTAACAGATAATGTTCACTAGCTCTACAAAACCAATTCAGCAAACATGACAGAGAGAAAATAAACTTTGGAAAAATACAACAAAAAGCGGCAATTATCAGCGGCGTAAGTGGAGGCGATTCGTGGTTCCAGATACTGCTGTATGTGTCTACCACTGAGATGTGATAACGCAGAACGGCACAGAATACCAATGTACTGCATGGTGCTGTCAGTGCCACAACCCCGGCATCATCCTAGCGGACGTCCACACAGCCACAAGCTCGCTGCCCAAATTACTGGCTGAAGATAAAGTTGTGACCTTGTGATCGCCCGACTTTTAAGCTTTCTTTTTTTTTGAGAGGATTGTGATGACATAAGAAGCAGTGATCCATGTGTGTAATGATGTGTATGGCTGCGCTCACCCATACAAGGTGCCTAAATCATGAGTACACCGCAAGTAATTCTATGTTGGGGAACTAGGCGATGTCTAGGTGTATGCTCCACTCAAATCCTGATAGTTCAGCTTACACATCACCAGCATGTCAGGATATTAGCGCATTACTGAGATAAGAGCTGGACGGGGCCCCTGGGCCAGAAACCCAACACTCCAAATTCTGGTCTAGATCATACCTAGGATAATACCTCATTTCTTCCTCACTTCCTATCTGGAGGAAACGCAACTCCAAATGTTACAAGTAAGGCTGCCTTCGCACGAGATTTGGGTGTTGCGAGATGCACAAATATGAACCCTATTGTTTTGAATGGGGTCACATGAGCGATGTTTTCCTGCATGTCGCTGCGATGTGATGCAGGAAACAAATCACATCCGGTTTTATTTTCCTGCGTGCTCTCATATTGCAGCGCCTAGTGGATCCGATTGGGGCGGCGGCAGCATCGCACCATGTGCTAGGTGCACGCGATGCAAGGCCTCCTATGGAGAACAATGGGAGAAACTCAATCGAGAATCGCTACATTACCGAAGTGATGCAAGGCTGTTTTGACATAAAACAGCCTCACATCTGCGGGGATTTCCCATGGTGGGGAGCGCAATATGTGCTGTGAATCACGGCCCCATATCATGCTTACTTGTGTTAAGTTAGCCTCAGTGAATGGAAATCTCATTCACCCCTGGTCTTTTTTGCAACTTGCTGCATTTATACAATATCACCCACGGCACCCACCACAGACTTAGACTGCAGTTAACAAGTCATGTGTGTATACCTTTAAGACCTGCTTACATAAGGAGATACAAGTATCTGAGATAGCCCATATGAACTCCAATGGCCTTTTTTAGACAGGCTGAGAATCTCACGATTCTCGGTTTCCAGAGTGAACGAACTGGTAACGTCATCACCAGCTCATCCACGCTCTGGTTAAGGCCCAATGTCCACAGGCGGATTTTAATTATAAAATCCGCAGGAGACCCGCACCTCTTGCCACCCATAGGGATGCATTGGCATCCGCATGGCAATTTAAAGAATGCAGATGTGATTTTTTTTTCCCGGCGTGTGGATCGCGGATGGTAAGAAATCGCAGCATGCTCCATTTTTTTGTGGATCCCGCAGGATGGCTTCTATTGAAGTCAATAGAAGCCATCTGATCCGCGGCACAGCCGCAGCTGTCACTGTTGAGGTGCTGCGGAAATGCAAGGAATTTTTTAAAAAACAGCACTGCGCATGCATCCAGCATGTCTGGACGCATCCGCCGTGCTGAAGAAAGAAGATCCGACCGGCATAGAGGACATCCATGCTGGAGCTGGACGGGTAAGAAAATGTTTTTCTCCCCATCTCTGCGGGCACGCATGGATACCGCTGCGGGATTCAGCAGTGGAATCCATACGTGCAAGTGGACAGTGGGCCTTAGGGTGTATGATTCTCATTGAGAATGATGCAGTTCTTTTTTTTTTCTTCCCCGCTATGGGTAGATTATACTTGTTATAATGAAGACCCAAAACAAGAACTTATTCAATAATCTGCCTTGAAATCTTATGACGAAAACTTTTTTTTGCGAGTTACAGAATACATATGACATCTGCAGCGCTTATCTCTAAAGTACAAAATACATGTCTTATCTCCCCATAATTCTGATATAGGAGTCCCACACTAAATAGCATCATCACATCACATACTGAACAAAAACAAAACACAAATAAAATGACATTCATTGAAACACCGAACTGAGAAATGACAGACTTCCCCTTTAAAATCTTCTTACATCATACTGTAAGCTACCTAGAAACAAAGCACACCTAATGATATTAAATCGAGTCACTCACATTAGTGGACAGTAATATGGTTTTTCTTTTAGGAAAGTTTTTTTTTGGCTTTTTCCACTATAAAAGCTTGAACTTCTGCTACTTGTAAGAAATGGTGCCTAGACAGCAGAACATGGCTCTTCCCGTGATACTCAGTCATAGTCCAGTAGTGACCAAGAAGACGTCTTTACCGAGTCTAGCCTTGGTAATCTGCTCAATCCATGACAGCCCCACCTCCTTACTACTAGGAAAGATTAATGTGACACTAGTTGGTCTGGAATCTGATCTTTTTAATACCAGATCTGTTTAAGCCCTTAGTGACCAAGCCTGTTCGCGCCTTAATGACCAGGCCACATTTTGGAAATCTGACATGTGTCACTTTAACATAGAATAACTCCGTAAAGGTTTTGCATATCCAAGTGATTCTGACATGTTTTTTTTTATTGTACTTCATTTAGAAGGGAAAAGTAGTCCGATAAAATTTTTGCAAAATAAAATCATTTTTTCAATTGTAATATATCAAATATGTGCAGACATACTGTAAACATTTTTGATATATATATATATATATATATATATATATATATATCCATCTGTTTATTTTATTTTGGATGCACATTTAAAAAGTTTGTTTTTTTTAACCATTAGGAGACGTACAAATTAACATTGATTATCAACATTTTGAGGAACACTTTGTTTTCGTACACCAAGCCAAGATTGCAAAGGCTCATAGGTGTCACAATGATAGATATCCCCACAAATGACCCCATTTTAAAACCTACATCCCTTAATGTATTCACTGATGGGGGTCATGAGTATTTTGACCCAACAGTTTTTTTAGGAGTTAATGCAATTTAGAGGAGAAAAAAATAACGTCATATTTTTGCAAATATGTCATTTTAAAGTCAGCTTTTTTTTCTAGAGTGCACATGAAAATGAGAATTTACACCCCAAAATGGATACCCCTGTTTGTCCCGTGTTCAGAAATATACTCATTGTGGCCCTAATATGTCCACATGCATTACCGGGCCCAAACCGAAAGAGGCAACTGGTGGCTTTCACAACAGAGATTTATCTTGAAGGTGCTTTAGGCCCCATTGCACACTTGTAGAGCCCTTGAGCCACCAAAACAATGTAGAACCCCCACAAATTACCCCATTTTGAAAATTAGACCCCTTATGGAATTCATCTACAGTTGTAATGTGTATTTTGACCCCTCAGTAATTTCACTGAATCTAAGCAAAGCAGAAAGAAAAAAAATAATATATATATATATATATTTTTTTTTTGCAATTCTGTCATTTTACAAACAGGTTTTTTTGTACAGCACACATAAGAATGAAGAATGTTTGTCCCCATTGTGGCTTAAACTTCTGTTTGTATGAATAACGGGTCCCAAAATGAAAAGACCAGCTGGTGACTTTCAGAACAGATTTTGCTTGAAGGTGTTTCAGGCCCCATTGCCCACTTGTAGAGCCCTTGAGCCACCAAAACGATGTAGAACCCCCACAAATGCCCCCCTTTTGAAAACTAGACCCCTTCACCCAGGGGTGTACTATGTATTTTGATTCTACAGTTTTTGAATGAATCTATGCAAAGCATAAGAAAATAATTACGACTTTCATTAGTTTTGTGTTAATTTAAAAACTGTTTTTTTTGTACAGCACACATACAAATGAAGGCTTTCACCCCAAAATAAATACTCCTGTTTGCCCTGTGTTCAGAAACACACCCATTGTGGCCCTACACATGGTTAAGCCTTTAATGGAGGGAACAACCGTTGGATTTCATGGTACAACTGAATACATTCCAGGCCCCAATGCCAACTTGTAGAGCCATTGGGTGGCCAAAACAAATGACCTCATTTTGAAAACTAGACCCCTTAACGAATTCATCTAGCAGTGTACAGTACTGTGTATTTTGACCCCCCAGTTTTTAAATGACTCATTTTTGGGGGTAATTGTGTCATTTTAAAAAGGTTTTTTTGTACAGCATACATATAAATGAAGACTTGCACCCCAAAATTAATACCCAGTATCGCTATTGTATCTTGATGCCACCGGAAGTAGTGGTGGAGCCAAGATAAAGTGTGTTTGACAGGGGGTTGACACCCCCCTGTTCGTGATTGGCTGCACGTCTGTCTCTCCTTCCACGGGCGCCAGGCTTCCAGCAGTGCTGCTGAATTTGATCAGCTCCGTTCCGTTTTAGCTGGGCTGCTGTGACTCTCCCTGCTGCACACCTGTCTCCCCTTCCTCGGGCTCACAGGTCCTGTACGGGACAGCGGCCTCAAAGCATCGGCTCCACTCCCTTTTAGCAGGGCTGCGGTGACTCTCCCTGCCGCCTGTATTCGGCCACCTCCATTCACATTCCCTGGGCCGCCGTGGAGGACGGAGAGGGCCGCCGGTCACCATATGTGAGCGGTGGCCGTGCAGTAAGGTGTCAGATGCCGGTTGCCACATATCAGCGCTGCAGTGGCACTTGCGAGCGCGGTGCTGAGCAGCGGTGGGGCGCAGCGTGAGGAGCGCAGCAGTTTGTTGGCAGCGGCGACGGGGTCTATGCTCTCCGGCCAAAGTGTGGATTGCTTTTAGCCTGCCCTGTACGGTTAAGGTTTACTATTCCTGTTAGCCTTATATTATTTGCTGTAAATTCTTCCATGTAACCGGTGTAACACGGAAGCATTGACAGGTAATAAAGTAAGCCTCACAGGAACACCAATCCCTAACCCTACAGGGCAGGCAAAAAGCTATCCAGACGCTGCTGCTAGGACTTTCTTCAACGTAGCCAATCAGAAACTAGGGGTGTGACAGGGGCGTTCCCCTGTCAAACTCCTAGCTTCCAGGGGCGTTCCCCTGTCAAACTCCTAGCTTCCAGGGGCGTTCCCCTGTCAAACTCCTAGCTTCCAGGGGCGTTCCCCTGTCAAACTCCTAGCTTCCAGGGGCGTTCCCCTGTCAAACTCCTAGCTTCCAGGGGCGTTCCCCTGTCAAACTCCTAGCTTCCAGGCGCGTTCCCCTGTCAAACTCCTAGCTTCCAGGGGCGTCAAGATACAATAATACCTTGACACTATGTCATACTCTGTCCTACACGATGCGGAAGTTATAACGTTTCAGCCACTATATATGCCACTTATTATGTTTTTGAGGTCCTGCGAGGCCTGATATGTTTGTTTGCAAATGCCTGTGTGAGGGAGAAAAAAAAAAAGGACATCTGAGGGGCAAACTAATAACTTTCTATACGTTTGTCAGGGGACAATACAGAGATCTCTCCCATGATCTGTTTATACCCAGGACTCTGACTGTAACAAGAGGGCATCCGCTACATCTAGAGGAAAGAAGTTTTCTACACCAACATAGAATGGGGTTCTTTACTGTAAGAGCAGTGAGACTATGGAATTCTCTGTCTGAGAGCATGGTGAGGGAGAATGCGATAAGAGTTTAAGAGGGGCCTGGATGCTTTTCTTGAGCGATACAATATTATATGTTATAGTAACTACTTACTTCAGAAGGGTTGTTGATCCAGGGGGGGGGGGCATACTTGGAATCAGGAAGAAATTTTTTTTCCCTGAAAAGGGGAAAATTGGCTTCTACCCCTTGGGGTTTTTTGCCTTCTTCTGGATTAACATTGGGAGTTAATTGGCTAAACTGGATGGACATATGTCTTTTTTATCCTTACATACTATGTTAAAGGTACCAGGGCACGTATTGCAAAACTAATTAGTGAAAAAGAAAATCTCATTCGCACCACTGTTAAAGATTTATTGTAGATTGCATTGTACAAACTTGATGCCAGGTTCCCTTTAACCCCTTGAGTGGCACGCCCGGAAAAGTTCCGTGACGAGCTCCACTGCTCATAGCAACATAGCCCGGAAGATTTCCGGGCTATGTATCACTATGGGAGCTGCAGAGCACAATGCCACAAGCTGTGACAGTGTGCTCTGCCTGCACAGTCCCACAGAGAACAAAGCAAGGGCTTTGAAAAACCAGCAGAAGATATTGCCGACATGTCGGCAATGTCCTGCTTTGTTTACAGGTTGCCATAGAGACCATCGGCTTGTCAGAAGCAAGCCGATGGTCTCTGTGGCAGGGAGAGCTGGTTGTTAGCTGTCAGAGGACAGCTAGGTACCTGCTCTTACAGCAGAGATCAGAGAAAACCTCCGATCTCTGCTGTGTTAACCCTTTACATGCTGCAGTCTATGTGACTGCAGCATGTAAAGGGCTGTCACTCCAGCATGTAAAGGGCTGTCACCATCGGACCCCTGGAATGTGATCAGGGGTCCTGATGGGTCCCTGTGGAAGTCCCCTAAAGGGACAAAAAAAAATAAAAAATTTTTAAAAAATTTAAAAAAAAAAGTAAAAAAATTAAAAAAATAAAAAAACACTTGTCTCCCTTTACTTTGTAAAAAATCAAAAATACAATCACACATGTGGTATCCATGTGCGTCGTAATGACCCAGAGAAGGAAGTTAATACATTATTTAACCCCTTAATGACATGGCCCCTTTTTTCTTTTTTCCCCATTTCTTTTTTTCCTCCCCCCTGTTTAAAAAATCACAACTTGTCCCGCAAAAAACAAGCCCTTATATGGCCATGTCAATGGAAAAATGAAAAAGTTATGGCTCTTGAGACGCAACTGCAAACCTAGTTGAAATTCAATGATTAGACCATTTTAAAAAACCTGCCCTGGTGGGCACGACAGGGTGGTAGGAAACCTGCCACTCAAGGGGTTAATGTCACATGTCGGCTCTGGATCAAATAATTGATGTACGAATACCAAAATGTCCTGAGGGTCAAGAAATGTCTTTCCGTTTGCAGAAACAACCACCCATGTAAGCACATGTTTTATCACTAGTCTGCTAGTCACTTCAATCTTGTATTATTTTGGGAAAGCTTGCTTACAATGCTGTGTTAGATTTCAGCAGAAATCTCCGAGCTGTGTCAAAGTGGTTGAAGCTCTCTAGACGGCCCTATTGTCTGTTATCTCTGAGTTCTACTTCCTCAAAGGTCATTTTCTCAATTTCAGGACCAAATTCTGTCCTGGGACCGGAGGAGGAGATGGGTATATTACTACAGTTGTTCTCCTCTGCCCTCCCTCTGATTCACCAGTTTCAGGTGCCATTATCAGCCATCCAAGACGGCTGACTCAATCTCCAGACGGACTAATTCCCACAGTGCATTTGAGTTTTCGACCTGCTCTCTGACTGGCCATAGTTGCTCACATGATCAGTACTGGCCAATCAAAGAGCAATACAGTGTACATTAGGTACTTAAAATTTGCTGCAGCCATACTGGGCGGACTTGTGCTGTGGTGGAGGCATGAAAACTATGGAAGATTTGCAGCATTTCCACACCAAATCTGGCAAAAACCACACCAAATTTGGGGATTTTCAAGTGCGCAGTGAAGCTGCGGCATGTAGACCAACTGTAAAAGCCTATTCACATGGGCAGGTGTTGCGGCACCGTTTATCAGACAGCACATGGATACCTCTCTGTGTGCCGCTCGATCCGCACAGACCAGGCACACTGCAAGTCTTATTGTGTTCTGTCAAGATGGACGTGAATAATACTTGCAGCAATATTCTTCACGGACACAAATTGTATGTGTGAAGAAGAAAACCGACCATGAATAGCCCATATTAAAGATGTTGTCCGGGACCTATCCTCAGGGTAGAAACAAGTAGAACACCACCCAAATAATGACCTCTAATCAAGCTGCAGCCACCGGTTTCCAGAACTATGAAGATCTAAGGGTGTGTTCCCATGTAACGGGTAGCGGCTGTGATTCCACCCAGCTGCAGCCACCAACAGGAGAGTAATCTTGATGACCTAATCGGTAAGATCACACTCCCACTGGCGGCTGCGGATGGGTGGAGTCAAAGTCGTAAGCCAACAGCCATTATGGGGGAACACACTCTAACATAGGAAAAAAATAGCAACTACCTTTACTACAAACGTACAAGCAAACAAAAACAGGATAAAATCACTTAAAAGCTAAATGCAAAAAACCTACTAAAGCCTGCATGATAACGATATTTAGTAAGCGCTCATGTCCATGACTGTTTTCACAGCATGGCACGTACGCACGCATGGTATGTGGTGAATGGAGGCAATGGGCTTCCATTGTGCCATGCACACTGGCGTGTGGACACTGTATCGGTAAGCAAGAGGAATAACATGAAGCATGCTCTACTTTGTACGGACTGCGGGCATCCACGTCATTGCTGATCAACGGCGCGGAAAATACATATGTACTGCCTATGACCACGCAATCATGCGCTGTATAATGTCACAGCTGTATGCAGGGCCACGGCCGGGCTCACAGCTGGAATCTGCTGCGGCCTCCGCTTACGGACAGCATTACGCATTTTGGTAGGACTATGAATGCCTATTGTATGCCTTAGGGTGCCCTTAGGGTGTTTTTTTCACTGCGAAATTCGCAGGTTTTTTTTTTCTGCAGGGGGTCTATGGGACTTGTAATGTAAAAATCGCGATTTACCGCGATATCGCGATTTTGCGCGATCGCGATTTTAGCTTTGCATGTCCCATAGCCCAAAGACCCCTGCAGAAAAAAAAAACCGCTGCGAATTTCGCAGTAAAAAAACGCTAGTGGGTGGGCACCCTAAGGTATGGGTATTTCTGGGTGACATCCTATCTTCTGCACAGTATTTTCTGTGGCATATGGCTTCCTGACTAAAAACAGTTATCATACAGACTTTAGTAGTTTTTGCATTTAGGTTTTAGGCGATTTTAACCTTTTTCCTTGTCTTTGGACCTATTTTTGTAATTAAGGATTTGCTATTACTCCCTATATTAGAGCGTGCGCCACTTTCTTATGGGTCCGTTTCTTGGATCATCATACAATCCTTAGAGTAGGTCATTAATAGTTGATTAGTGAGGGTCCACCACTCTGGCTTCCCACCGATCAGATGATCACCAGGACAGCTGTCAATATAGACAGCGCAGGAAGCAGATTGCGCTGTCAAGATTGCAGTGGCTCAGTTTGGTACTGCAGGCACAGCTTCCATTGAATCTGAGGGTAGGTGTCACTGCGGAATAAGTCTGGGAACTATGGAAATCGCTGGTTCCAGGGCGGTCTGCACTGACTTCGGCCTCGGTGATCAACAGATTTGTAGGGATCTTGAGCGGCGGACTCCCACTGATCAACTATTAATGACCTACCCCGAGGATAGATCATCAATAGTAAAACTCCCACACAACCCCTTTAACCTTGGAAAAGGGGGCACATGCTGTATTATTGCATGCGTAGAAAAGTGCGCAATTCACAAGCACAAAAAAATACAGTAAAACACGCAAATGCATGCGCAAATACTCAATGCCCAACGTACAAATGCACACGTAAGTGTGCCTACACTCATGTGACACTAGCTTAAAGGGGTTTTCCAGGTAGAATACTACCGATCACCTATCCTCAGGATAGGTCATCGATAGTTGATCCAACAGGGTCCATCGCTCGGGACCCCGACCGGTCAACTGAGCAAATGCAAGCTGTCAGCGCCGCAAATACGAAGAGGTCGGAGTGGAAGCAGCGGAAGTCTCTGCGCCGACCTCTGTGTAGTGGCCGGTACTTGTAACTGCAGGCACAGACTGCGCTTGCAATTATGAGCACCGGCCACTACACAGTGTCAGAGCAGCGCTTGCAATCCGATCCTAGGAGGCGCTGCCTGGATGACCCCTTTAAAGGTGTTCTCTCCCCAAAACACGATTAGATGTTAAAGCTTTCATCACTGCGCTCCAAATGATCACTATGGTCAGCTGTGCCGGGCAGTGCTGCTGCTCATCACACACGTGTCATCAGGGCTGCCAACCATCCAGAAATTCCTAGAAAGTCGAAAAATAACTTTTTTCCAATGTTCGTGAAAAAACATAGATGTCTCCGTGATTTCTTTTGTTATTATAAGCGTACATTTCGCCATCCTACAGCTCGCAGTACGGCCGGGCTCACACCAGCGTATTTGTATTACGTATTAGGCGGTAAATAGCGTGGGTGAAAGTACATTAATTTTCATTGTTCCACTCCCACTTGCGTATATTTATTGCGTATGTTATGTGCGTAAGAGAGAATGCTGCATAATCTATTTTTTCGCGGATTTGACGGCTAAAATCCCTATTGTTTTCTATGGGTGCTTTTGGAACGCAGTGCATACGCATTTATATTGCGCATATATGGTGTATTTTACGCATGCTGCTAGGAAACAAAAAAAAAAAAAAGAAGAAACCAGGAAACCGATGCAGGACAGCGTGCGTAAAATATGCTGTTCATGCATCGCCACACGTGAGAAAATGCGAGGCTGTTTTTACATGAAATCGCCTCTCATCCACACGGTTTTCCCATGGATGGTGAGGGCGATATCACACCACGATTCATGGCCCCATATCGACATATCACTTGTAGGGCGGCTCACACCGGCGGGACTTCATAGAGATGAACGCGCGCATAATATGTGGTGAATGCAGTCAATGACAGTCCATTGCCGGTCACTGACCGCTCACACGTATAGAGGAGCCGAGAAAGGCACCCAAAACGCGTGCTCTATTTGCCCCGTATAACGCGACAGCGCCCTCCTGCTCTTTAGGGGCACGTTATAACCGCCGTACATACGCAGTTACATTCATACGTGTGGCGTTTAGACGCAACGTTGCTAAGCAACAGTCAGGGAAATTTTAAAAAAAAGTCCCCAAGAAGCGTGCGCATAGCGGCGGTGGCGTGCGTGAGATACCCGTCCCGCGGAGCGCTCCGCCTGCACGCAGCGGTTTCTGCATACGCCGTGAGAGCACCATACTCTCTACCATTAGGGCTTTCAAAGTGTCTGCAGTAGATGTCGGCAGTCCATGATTTTGGGATAAACTGTCCAGGAAGGAGAGGCATGGCGGCGGCCGTGCCGGGGGTGACAGCTCCCCCATGTAACCCGCAGGCTTCTCTGCTCCACCGCTACCCACCTCACTGCCCTCCGTGACCACCGGCTTCCAGGGAGCCGCAGCCCTCGTACGCAGCACTACAGCCAGCAGCCTCGGACGGCATACGGCGGCGGCCATGCTGGAGGATGCAGACTAATGGAGGTCACATGAGCCAACAGGAAGGGGAGGACGGAGGAGGGACGGGAGGAGGCTGCGGGGGATGCGGGCGTGGAGGAGCAGTCTGTGAGGGGATGGAGCGGCCGGTGTGCCGGGCCGCCTCATGTATGACATGTGCTACCGGACGCGTTACTTGTGGGGTCCTCCACCTTTAGAAGTGCTGACAGCCTATAACCTGCTTATAGCCTCCTAACAGCTCTGGTGTCATGGAGACGTCTAAGGTTATGTTCAGCCGGAGTGCTGAGCCCCCAGATGGAGCGCCATGCTCGTGTGTCCCCGCATCCCCTCCACTGTGTCCGGCCGGCTTCACACCGCCAGATTCCTATTGCGGAATCCGTAATCGTTGTCCACAGCAAATCGCACGCAGGGAAAGGCATGTACAATCAGATTTTGCGCTCACACTCGCAGATACGAATTGTGAGCGGAGGAAAAAAATCGCAGCATGCTCAATTTTGCTGCAGACTCCGTGCCGACAGCCTCCACTGAAGTCAATGGAAGCCGTCCATCCCGCAGCTCATACACAACATCGCTGAGCAATGGCGCAGGAAAGGTCACCGTTCGCACTCACGCAGCCTGTTTACACAGACAGATACATCGCTGGCTCGGCCACACGTGTCACATTGGCTGTATAAGGACTGAACGAGTGCTGGTTAAACCGAACGATAAGCGAACGAGCCAGCCATGATTTGATAAGCGTTCCATCACACTGGTGAGCGCCACTTTTTTCCTGCAATTTTTGAGCGTCAGCGCTGCTTTTTCTCACCAATAGATCGCTGCCGCTTGTGATTTTCTAGTGAGTTTTTTTTAGCATGAAAGGCAATAGGACTTTCATGCTAAAAATGCATCGCACGGATATCGCAAGTTTGTGCTTTGCAATGCAATAAAAAGGAGGCTCCATAGGGAAACATGGGAGATTTAAAAAAAATCGCACATCGCAGAAAGAAAGAACATGCTGCGATTTTCTTATTTTATTTTTATTTTTTTTCTGAAAACATCACAAATGTGAAGGAAACCATTGAAAATCATTGGTTTCATAACTCTGCATCGCATGAAAAACGCACGATTTTCTCACCTGTGTTAACGATGAGCAAAAAGCAAATGATTCTCGTTAGTCATTCAGTCATTTCTCGCATTTAGACAAAACAATTTTAATTTGCTTTCACTTGTTTGAATGATTTTTTTGTAAGGATAATCATTCCATCCAAAAGCACCTTTAGGGGGTCTCACACGAACGGATTCTAATTGCGGGTGTATGAGCTATGGGCACCCATATCAAGCGACGGCGCAGGAAATACAAGCAAAGAAAAAAAGAACTCGACCCTGTATGGCCTCCGGCGACCCACCAGGGTCATCCGTAATACAGTCCAAGTAGATTTGTATGGTCACCGGCCGGGCTCACAGCCAGAATCCACTGTGGAGGTCCTGCATGGGGAATCCAAGCAGTCATGTGAGCCCGGCCTTAGGGGTCACATAGTGTTATTGTACGCGCTGTGTGACTCCGCGCCGGGTCCGTGACAACTGCAGAAATTAGCGCTGTAATGCAATTCCTGAACAGAAACAAAAGGAAACATTCACTTCTATTGTGAAATGGACACCTCTTTTGTCTGCTTTAGGCCAGGCTCACACAACTGTGTGAGTCAGCGTGCCATGTGCAAGAGTCTCGTGTGCCGACACGCAGCAAGTACACAATGACATTGCGTATTTGCTGCATACCACCAATCCCCATTTTGGTGTGTGCGCGCATAATACACGCCAAGATAATGTTGCAGGGTATTTTTTTGCGCAACTAATACTGTGTTTCCCTGAAAATAAACCATACCCCGAAAATAAGCCCTAGTCACATAACATAAAAAAATAAGCATTAGAGTTGAGCGAACGTACTCTGCTTGATGCTCGTTCGAGTATTAGCATACTCGATGGTGCCCGCTACTTGAACGAGCAGCCAGCCGTGTTCGACCCCGCCCCAGTTTTTGGCTCCTCCCCGTGGTGACGTGCCTGTTTGGCCCCTCACTGCCGCGACACAGCAGGAAAGGGGAGAGAAGAGAGAGAGAGAAAAAAGCTCGGGACTCGGCGTCCCACATACAAAAATGCTCGAGTCTCCCATTGTACCCAATGGGGTTCGTTACTCGAGTAGAGCTCTCGAATTTTACGAAAAGCTCGACTCGAATAACGCGGACCCGAGCATTTGGGTGCTCGCTCATCTCTAATAAGCATACATTACATTACTGCTCTCCAGAGCCCCAACGTGCTTACCGGAGTCCTCAACTGCCAACACGGGTTCACTTCCTGATTACGAGATTTATACATCCCACCTCCATGACACGATGGCTGTGATTGGTTCTTTGAGCGCTGCATTGATTGGCTGAGCAGCGCTCAAAGAGCCAATCACAGTCATCACTTCGAAGAAGTCGGATTTATAAATTAGTTCAGCCACTGCTCAACCAATTCATAAATCCCACCTCCACAGCATGATGGCTGTGAATGGTTCTTCGAGCGCTGTGGCTCAGCCAATCAATGATCTTGTGTGGGCGGCTGAAGACTAAGAACCGTGCTGGGGCTCTGGGGAGTAGCACGAAGGACCTGGGCTGAAGCTGCTGGGTAAGTGAAACAGGACATCCTTGCAGCAGCAAGGTCTGTGCTGCGCGTAAAATATCCCCGCGGGGAATGCCTTCATCACTGAACACTGTGATAGCACTGTCACAGTGTTCAGTGACAAGGGGACTCCCTGCGGGGATGAAGGAACCCCTGCCACAGCTGTCACAGAGAACCGCAATCTTCTACCATTGCATTTAATGGGGCCGGCACTGCAGACTTAACACAAGAATCACCAGCAGGCGCTAGTGTAAGTTTATAATATGTGCACAACATTTTTTTAAACATATCAGATTGTGGAATTACTTATGTTTCACACCTGCGTTGGGGAGCAGGAAAGGGACCCCCCCTTCCTGCAGCCGAACATGGCACTTTTGATTGCGGGATTACCCCTTCAACCTGTTCCCAACACACGCCATAAATATACGGTTCAGTGGGACAGTTCCTGCATTGTGCCATACATGTATGGCATAGATTACCAGGGGACTCAAAAGCTGAGCCCACTCGTAACCAGAGTGGGATTGCGGCTGTAACTGACAGCCACAGTCCCGCTGCAGGCACCAATATTGAGCTTATCTCCGATCCCAGTAATTCAGACAATGGCATCTAAGGGGTTTGGAGAGCAGTTTATTATCCAGACAATCGCATCTTCAGTTCCCCTGATGGGACGAACTAATGTAAATAGAAATACAGTAGTAAAAGCTAAAAATTCCAATTTTTCTAATAAAACACGACTTAGGCTGCTCTCACAGACCACTTTTTACCACGATTAGCACAATGTTTCAAATGCCACGCTAACCACAATACAACTCTTCCATTGATTGGGCTTTGCAGACTAGCGCTCGAAGGCGGTGTTTCTAGCACCACGTTTTTCGAGCACTGTCTGCTCTATTTTCGTGCATCTTAGCACTTGTTAATGTACCTCATCAACCATCACAATGATGGGGTGCGTTATAAAACCGCACAAAAGCATATGTGAGCGCAGCCTCACTATGGGAAAAAAACGTCAAATAAAACAAACATACATATTGGTATTGCCATGTTTGTAACTAACTTTACTTTGACGTGATTGCTACTAATCCCATACGGTACACACCATAGAAAAAAACCTTTGTGAGAAGTGCTGATTTTAATAATCGCACATTGAGAAAAAATAGAATAGAAAGATATCAAAAAGTTGTATGCAACCCAGAACGGCAACGAACAAGCCCTCACCCATCTCCGTAAACAGAAGAAAAAAATTACGACTCTCTAAATGTAGCAAGGCAAAGACATAACTTTTTCTATTGTGCAAAAGTAGTAAAATCTTAAACTATATACTCTTGGTATCAACATAATCGTCATGACCCACAGAATGAGGATAGCTTATTTACACTGCATGCTGATCAACGTATGAAAAAAATGTTACAGTTGTAGTTTTTTTTGTACACCACAGTTCCTAAAATCTGCAGTAAAAACTGATCAAAAAGTAATGGGTACTCTACAATGGTACCAACAAAAGCGTATACCTATCCTGCAAAAAACAAGCCCTTAATTAGCGCCTTAGACAGAAAAATAAGTGCTTATGTTTCCCAGAATATAGTGACACGACGTATAGAAAAAATAATTTTTTTGTGCAAAGTTAGTAAAACATATAAAAACTTTATAAATTAGATACTACCATAATTGTATCAATCCACCGAATAAAATCAACATGTCACTTATACCGCACAGCAAGGGCTCATTCACATGGCATATTTGTGCTGTATATTATGTGGTGCTGAAACCTCATTGATTTGCATTAGGGTATTTTATGTGCGTGAAAAAAATATAGCACGTCCTTTATTTGGTCCGTATTACTGACTGAAAGAGCCCATGGAAGTCACTGGGTTCACTTGAATAAAGCAATACACCAACTCATTCCACAAAAAATAAGCCAAACAACTCCATAGGCAAACAGATTATGCGTCTCTGAACATGATGGGGTAAAATAAAAATTCTATAAAAATGCTTATTGATAGAGATGAGCGAACATACTCGTTTCGAGTAATTACTCGATCGAGCACCGCGATTTTCGAGTACTTCCGTACTCGGGTGAAAAGATTCGGGGGGAGGCGTGGGGGGTAGCAGCGGGGAACACTCTCCGCTGCAACCCCTCACTCACCCGCGGGGCCCCCCGAATCTTTTCACCCGAGTACGGAAGTACTCGAAAATCACGGGGCTCGGGCGAAAAAGGGGCGTGGCCGAGTACGCTCGCTCATCTCTACTTATTGAGCAAAATAAGTAGAAAGAAAAAACAATATATGTACACACATGCAGTACATACATTACTTTGTTCTTGCTATAACTGTAATGACCTGAAGAATAAGGGTTCTCGCCAATGAGTGTATTCTACTACGTATTATATAAAACACGGTACCAATCTTTTACATTACTTTGAATAGCGTGCGAAATGCGTGGGAAAGAACACAGCATTCAGTATCTTGGCGCTAATTGCACTCACATACATGCCAAGATAGTGTTTGGGGATTGTCAACAATGCATTGCGTATTGTGTGCTTCCTCGCGGGGGATACGTGCACGGTGCGCTGTATTAAAACACATGTGAGAGAGCCCTTACGATGATATATTGTTTATATTGAACAGTCAATGGCCCTCCCATGTGCCCAAATAGCAGTTTTCATCCACATATGGGGCATTTTCACACTCGGGAGAAATTAGGTAGCAAACTATGGAGTAATTTCCCTTTTACTGGCCCTTACAAAAGTGAAACATTTGGGGCCAAACCTACATTTGTTTTTTTTTTTTTAATTTTAATTATTAATTTTCCAAGCCCAATTCTAAAACACCTGTGGGTTCAAAAAACTCAATATTCCCCTTTATGAATCCCTCAATTGGTGTCGTTTCAAAAATGGGGTCTTTTGAGAGTCGTTTCTTATCTTTTCGCACCTCTAGAATCCTGAAATGGGGCCTGGAAAATGTCACAAAAAAGGGAGGCTGCAAAATCCACAAGATGCTTCACTTCTGAGACTTGAGTTTTAGTCTGGATGTGTACTAGGATCACACGTGGGACATTTCTGGTAATTGCAGATTAATAAATAATAATGGTGTTTTATTTTCTAAATCCCGCTGTGTTACATAAAATAATTTATTAAAATCGAAAATCTGCAAGAAAAATGAAATTTTCAAATTTATCCTGCACTTTCTTTTAATTCCTGTGAAACATCTAAAGAGTTAAAAATTTGAGGGGCGCAGTTTTTAAAATGGGAAGATTTACAGGGTTTCAGATGCCTATAGGCCTCTCAAAGACACTTCAGAACTAAATTGGTCCCTTAAAAAATAAGTTTTGGATATACCGTATATACCCGAGTATAAGCCGAGTCAATAAGTTTTACCACAAAAAACTGATAAAACTTATTGACTCGAGTATAAGCCTAGCTATACTCGGGTATATACTAGGTAAAGAAAAAATACAATACTCACCTACCAGCCGTCTGTGTCCCCGGCGCGATGGTCTTCCCGGGGGTGCGACACCCTGCTTGAGAATTGGCCCCGCTGTTACCTCCCTGCTCTGCTTTGAATTTCCCCACCGTCAGCGCTGTGATTGTATCGAGCGCCAGTCAATCACAGCCGGCGCTCGATAAACCAATCACAGCCATTCAGTGATGTCATCCACTGAACGGCTGTGAACGATCAAGCGTTAGCTGGCGCTCGATCCAATCACAGCTTACCTACACAGCACTGACGGCGGGGGAATTCAAAGCTGAGCAATGAGATGACAGTGGGGAGAATTCTCAAGCAGCTTGCCGCGCCACCGGGGAGACCATCGCACCGGGGACAAAGACGCAGGCTGGGAGGTGAGTATTGTGGGTTTTTCGTTGTTGTTTTTTTTTAACCTCCAGTATAAGCCGAGGGGGGCTTTTTCATCATAAAAAAAAGGCTTATATTCGAGTACATATGGTATTCTTCAAAACGAAAAAAATTGCCCCTGTAAGCTTTTAGATACCAAAAATGAATAAAAGGACGCTTAGAAATGATGACAAATAGAGTGGACATATAGTGAATGTTATTTACCATAACCATTGGTGTTGGTGGAACAGGAGTACCGAGAGAGCAAGGAAGGCAAGTATACTTTTATAATGGTACTGCAAGCTTACCAATTTTTGGGAAAAAAATGTCCTTGGATAACCGAAATGTGCACCGATGCGCTATGTTTTCTGGCAACCATTCTTACGAACCCGAAAATTGGCCATTTAAACTGATGCATTGGAGTTCAATGTATCATATGGTCGTGTATATCGTCCGGCTGTGAAAACGTGGTCGATATACGACCATGTGAATAAGCCCTTTAGTTTAGGACTTGTTTACACTGCTATTAGGCTCCGTTAATCATTCTCATTTCTCTGTTCCATTTGAAGAGCAGAGAAACAGAAATAAAAACTAAAACATTTTCGTTTTATTCCCTATCAATTTCAATATCACACACACACACACATATATATATATATATATATATATATATATATATATACACAAAACTATTTCCATCTTATTCCGTTTCATTTCCATTCTTCAAGGTGAACAATTAGAGCAACCATTAGTTTGGCGCTTTTAACAATGCACCAGATTTATATACTGCACACTGCCAAATTAATAAATCTCTCCAAATTAAAAGCACCTTGCTGAGAATCAATAAACTTAAAAAAGACACAAATAGTAAATCTATCCCAATGTGTCAGTGTCAATTCACCATCTAAAGAAATTACATATTGCAGAAAAGAAACCTTTTTCCAATACATTTCCAGCTATGCGTGATTTCTCTGGGACTAAATGACATTTAATTCATCATTAATTATTTACACCTTTTGAGTTGCGTAAATAAATTGTAAAGGGAAAATAATTGGTTCACCTAGTAAATTTACAACTGGCACAATTTACAAACTAAACCTAAATCCCATTTTAGTAGAGGAGAATTTATTCTATCAGACATTCATAAGGTAAGATTATTAAGCGCAGGCTATTGAATTAATTAGGTTCAGTCAAATAAATTATTCAACAAGTGCCACCAAAATGACATGAAATTGTACTAAAACCAAAGAAAGCACATTACAAGCTTAAAATTAGGTTTCAAAATTAATTTAGAACTATTGCACTTTTTAATTTGTAAAAAGTGCCATATGTTTAGCATGATTCATTAACATTATTTGCTAAGCCTTACTACAGAAATGTAGAGCTGTGAAGGTGAATTGCTGTTCAATAGCATTTTAAATATAGTTGCACTTTTTATTTAAAGAGGATCAGTAATAAAAATTTAATGTGCAATTTTTCAATTTGCGTATCTTCAGGTGTTTAAAAATTCAAACTGTTGTTTCAGTACCCACTCTAAACTGCTTCTTACTGTTGGCATTGGCACCATGGAAAGAAGAAGCCCTTTTGACTTTTCTGATTTACCACAATGTACTGGACATGCTCTAACTTAGGGCTCGTTCAGACGAAAGTAGTTTTCTTGCTGCTAGCAGCGTACAGAACACGCTTATATAAGGAACCAATAGGTTCTTATAGAAGCGTTCACATGGATGATTGTTAGGTGCGTGAAACTGCGCACACCTAACGAGGTGCACACAAAGATAGGACATGTCCTATCTTTCCTGCGTGCTTTCCATAGGCTCTTATGGGAGCCTTGAAAGCACAAAGCTCGCACCTAGGATGGTGTGAACGAGCTACCTCAAGTAGCTGAAAACAGCCCGTTCACGCGTTCTTTACAGCTCCTAATGCTGTGATCTTTTTGCGCTGCTAGCAGCGCAGCAACTACGTTCGTCTGCACAAGTCCTTAAATGTCAATGATCTCTTGAGGTTAAATCGAATGGTGACTACTCGCTGCTGATTCTTCTAGATCTCGGCATTCAACACTGTAGATCATCAATTTCTCTTCAGTATGCTTAGCTCTATTAGCCTTAAAGGATTTTTCCCACAACTTAAAATTGCTTCACAACCCCTGTATACTTCCTGGTTGCTGCTGTCCAGGACATGTGACTGCTACAGCCAATCACTGACTATAAGAAGGTCAATGCTGTGCCCAGGAACTAGCTGCAATAGTCACATATCCTGGTCAGCAGCAAACAAAAAGTACACAGTGGTTGTGGAGCAATTTTAAGTTGTGGAAAAACCTCTTTAAGGATACGGCTCTTGTCCGAGGTTCTTCCTACCGCTCTGGCCATTAGTTAAATGCTTTGTTTGCTAGCTCTACTTTTCCTGGTTCCCTTGCTGCTGGGGTTCTTCAGGGTTCAGATCTCACTTCTTGTGTTTTGGCCATATACTAACCAACCTAATCCTGATGTCTCCATCTTAGTGTATGGTATAACTCCTTGGCAGCATATAGTAACATAGTATGTAAGGCCGAATGAAGACAAAGTCCATCTAGTTCAGCCTGTTATCCTCCTGTGTTGTTGATCTAGAGGAAGGCAAAAAACCCCAAGAGCAGGAGCCAATTAGCCCTTTGGGGGAGAAATTGCTTCCTGACTCCCTAATGGCAATCAGACTAATCCCTGGATCAACCCCTAATAGTTCCTACCTAAATGCTGTCTTGGGGTTATATTTGACCCCGATCTTTCACTCCTTATATTTAATCACTTGCTAACTCATGTCATCTTCACCTCAAAAACATCTTCAGAATCTGCCCTTGTCTCACAGTGAGGACATCAAAAACTCTTACTTTGCTCTTATCCACTCTTGGCTTGATTACTGCAATTTGTTACTGACTAGTTTTCCACTCACTAAACTCTCTCCTTTCAAATCCATCTTGAATGCAGCAGCCAGCCTCATCTTTTTGTCCAGCTGCTGCATACCACTGCACTGGTTGTCCATCAATAACACAATATAATTACAACTCATCACTCTTATCCATAAAGCTCTCCACAGTGCTGCACCACTTTATATCTTCTCCCTCATCTCTGTCTACCACCCTAGCTGCACTCTCCACTCTACTAATACCATTGACTTAGTTCCCCTTTAATCCGAACCTCCCACTCCCATTTCCAAGATTTCTTCAAAGGGGCATCAGTTCTCTGGAATGCGCTTTTCCAGACAATCAGCTGAATACCAAATGCCCACAGTTTTAAGCGTACCCTTAAAACACATCTTTTTTGGAATGCCTTCCATATTCCCTAATCAAATTTTTCTCTAATTACCCGGTTTCTACACTTTCTCTCAGGAACCTAACCCCCTTTCTTCCTACTGTATCCTCCCCACACCCTATTGCATTTCTTATCTGTTTATACACAAATATGGCTGCTGACTGGCTCATATGGCTTTTTTATATATGACACTTGAAATGTAGCTCTGCAGGCCTTCCGTTTCTCTTGATCATCTTGTTTCTACACCTTGATTGGAGTCCACCTGTGGTAAATTCAGTTGATTAGATATAAACGTAAAAGACACACCCCTGTTAGATAAGGGTTCACACCTCACAATGCATATAAGAGCTAAAACCAAACTATATGAGTGGGAAAGAACTGCATGCAGAGTTCAGAGACGGGATTCTGTGGAAGCACAGATCTGGAGAAGGCTACAAAATAATTTCTGCTGTACTGAAAGTTCTGAAAAGCACAGTGGCCTCCATAATTTTTAAATGGAAGGAATTTGGAACAACCAGGACTTTTCCTAAAGCTGGCGGACCCACCAAACTAAGTAATAAGGGGAAAACGGGCTTGGTAAGACAGGTGAACAAGTTCCAAGAATTCTGTGTGCAGATGGGAAAAACTTTGTGAACGTCTACCTTCATAGCAGCACTCTTCCAATCTGGGCAGTGTGGCCAGAAAGAAGCCTTTCTTCAGTAAAAGGAACATGAAAGCCTGGCTGAAGTTTGCCAAAAAGCACCTAAAAGACTCTAAGACTGTGAGAAAACAAGATTCTGTTGTCTGATGAAACCAAGATTGAAATTTTTGGCTTCAATTTTAAGTGTTTTGTCTGGAGGAGACCAGGCACTGCTCATCACCTGCCCAATACTATCCTTGCAGTGAAGAATGATGGTGGCAGGATCATGCTGTTGGTACATGTGACAGGGAGACCGGTCAGGGTTGATGGAAAGCTGAATGGAGCAAAATATGAAGATATATTCTTAATGAAAACCTGATCCAGAATTCAAGGCATCTCAGGCTGGGCAGAAGGTTCATATTCCAACAAGACAATCGCCCTAAGCACAAAGCCAAGACGACACAGGAGTGTCTTAGGGACAGCTCTGTAAATCTTCTCAAGTGACTAGAGATGAGCGAACACGTTCGGCCCCGCCCCTTTTTCGCCCGAACACCGAACTTTGCGAACACCTCGGTGTTCGGGCGAAAAAGTTCGGGGGCCGCCGTGGCAGCGCGGGGGGGTGCGGCGGGGAGCGGGGGGGAGAGGGAGAGAGAGAGGGCTCCCCCCTGTTCCCCGCTACTGCCGCCCGCGCCGCCGCGCATCTCCCCGCCCCCCGGCGGCACCCGGACACTTACGCGCGAACACTCCAGTGTTCGCTAAAGCCGGTGTCCGGGTGCGGATGTGTCCGTTACGGACACGTTCGCTCATCTCTACAAGTGACCCAACCAAAGTCCTGACTTAGAACATCTCTGCAGAGACCTGAAAATGGCTGTTCACAGATGGCCCCATCCCACCTGACAGAGCTTGAGAGGGTATGCAGAGATGAATGGCAGAAACCCCCCAAATCCAGGTGTGCAAACTTAGTGGCATAATACCCAAGAAGACTAAAGGCTATAATCGCTGTCAAAGCTGCTTCAACTAAGTACTGCGTACAGGGTGTGAATAGTTATGTTAATGCAAAATGTTTTTCCATTTTAAAAAAATTTACGAAGATTTTTAACATTCGATTTTCACATTGTCATTATGGGGTATTGAGTCACAATGATGGGAAAGACCTGAAGTTACATTTTCTTTGTTTTTTCTTTATATGCACAAGGCCACAATGTAACAAAATGTAAGAAAAGTGAAGGGGTCTGAAGACTTTATAGGCCCACTCTGTGTGTGTGTGTGTGTATATATGTGTGTATTTTTTTTGGGGGGGGGAGGGATAGTTATGCCTTAGATAGTCATGCCTTAACCCCTTGAGTGGCACGCCCAGAAATTTTCCGGGACGAGCTCCACTGCCGATAGTGATATAGCCCGGAAGATTTTTGGGCTATGTTTCACTATGGGATCTGCAGAGCACAATGCCACAAGCTGTGGCATTGTGCTCTGCCTGCACAAACCCACACAGAACAGTGCAGGACTTTGAAAAACAGAAGCAGGAAGATATTGCCGATCTGCCGGCAATCTCCTGCTTCTAAATTCAATGTCCTGCTTTGTTTACAGGTTGCCATAGAGACCATCGGCTTGTCAGAAGCAAGCTGATGGTCTCTGTGGCAGGGAGAGCTGGTGCTTGGCTGTCAGAGGACAGCCAGGCACCAGCTCTTACAGCAGAGATCAGAGAAAACCTCCGATCTCTGCTGTGTTAACCCTTTATATGCTGCGGTCTATGCGACTGCAGCATGTAAAGGGCTGTCACCATCAGACCCCCGGAATGTGATCAGGGGATCCTGATGGGTCTCTGTGGAAGTCCCCTAAAGGGACAAAAATAAAAAAAATTATTAAAAAAATAAAAACACTTGTCTCCCTTTACTTTGTAAAAAATTAAAAATAAAATTACACATGTGGGATCCCTGCGTCGTAATGACCCAGAGAAGGAAGTTAGTACATTATTTAACCCCTTAATGACATGGCCCCTTTTTTACTTTTTTCCCATTTCTTTTTTTCCTCCCCCCTTTTAAAAAATCATAACTCCTTTATTTATTCATCGACATTGCTGTATGAGGGCTTGTTTTTTGCGGGACGAGTAGTATTTTTCAATGGTGCTATTTAAAGTACCATATAATGTACTAAAAAACTTTTACAAAATTCTGAATACCAACCAAAGCCGTCACCATATGCGCCCTGTAATCCAAAACCATATATATTATATATCAAAATGTCCAAAACAAAATGAGAAACCTATTCCCATACTTTATCTTAGCGGAAATATACTACTACATATTAAAAAAAAAAAACTGTAAGTGTTAAAAAAAAAATCTTTTTTTTAGTGTTTTACCCTCAATAAAACTAAAAAAGTGGGAAAAGAAAGTCAGTGAAAACTATATTAAAAACTTAGCCCTATATGTCAGGGGAAAAAAAAACGCAAAAAAAAAATAATTTTGCCAGCTGAAGGAAAAAAAAATAGGGCAGTTAAATCACCACATGGGTAAAGTCCCTAAAAAGTGTCTGGCCCTTAAGGAAGAAACTCTACACTTCTGTCGCATAGCGTTGGTCTAATTTTAGGTCCATTCTAGTGATGGGCAAAGGCTAAATTATGATTTGTGTCACTGTCCAAATACTTCTGGACTCAACTGTATATATTCAAACAATTCCAATATTTGTAACTGCTAACGTAGATGCTAACCTAGTCTTGGAAACCTGGCATCACTGAAGACTATAATGAAACAATCAACCCCTCTCAGAAGTCAGCTAAACATCTGCTATTACTACCATTCAAATATTATCTACAGTTTTGTGAAGTTCTGGTTTATATCTTAGGTTACTGATGGTAGGCTTCTGGCTCCAACTGAGTTTATGAGGACAAACAATGACTCTACACAGAAAACAATATATATTTCTATATACTCTATTATTTGTTTTGTGAACACTGATGCTTTAACATCAGACCAGTCACCTTATGCCATTCATACTATCACAGCATGTGTGGCCTACATTACAATTCAGCTTTTTAGGTTACTGACATTGATTAGTCAAACATGCTTGAGTGATATTCCCAAAATATGCCCCCCATTTTTAGTAATCACCCAAGCTAATTAACAGCTAGTCTTGTGAAGATGAATGCCAAGTTGGAGCTTGATTAGAACATTATATTTTTCAGCCATAAGATAAACAATGTACTTACTGTGACAGTGGTCTTTGTCAAGTGCAGCTTAATTATTATTCCTTTCCGACCGAGGGGAAAGAATTCAGAAAGAAAAATAAACCTTGCACCTAGTTAAATAAGTCTCACTTTCAGATTTTTTTACATGCTAAAGTCAGTGGGCCAGCTGTGCTTGGTTAAACATTTGGAAATGTTATATTTTACTCCCTTTGTACTAACTGGAACTTAATATATTCAAACAGTAACAGGCCATTGCATTTTGGATATTATTTGCACTTGGAAGTTTAATGGAAATTAAGATAGCAACATGTCCAAAAATGCAAAAATCACTTATGCCATTTTATTCTTGTTGAAAAATTCCATTGAACATACAAAATCAGTGATAAAGTTAGTGCACCTTCATTCTGGAGCCCTCGTACCCTGACGGTGATTTTCAGTTTTATCTGGGGCCGTCTTCAGCTGCCGGGACAAGTCGAAAACAGACGACAGAGCACCAGAGCTCCAACGTGATAATGCATGAACTCTTTAAAAGACTGGGCTTTCTGCAACAGAAGACCTGCAATTATTCACAGAAAGTAATTGCAAATGGTTGATAGATCTCTCGCATCTCTCTAGCCGGCATTCCGGCTTTTCTGTCTATTTTCCTATGCAATTTAATTGCATATGGGCAAAAGTTTACTCACTTCTATTGACTTCAACAGAGGCGATCCATACAGAATCAACGCTAAAATAGTCTATACTGCGATTCTTCTTTCGCTCGCGGAATATGCAATTCGTACCCGTGAGTGTGAAGGAAAATTTGAAAATATACGCCTTTCAATGACCATGTTTTACCTCGGATTTTCCGCGCGGTCGTCGATTGCAGAAACCGCAATTAAAATCCATTTGTGTGAGACCTCCCCCAAACACTGATAGGTAAAATGAATAGTATTGATCATCTTGTAAAAATTGCACCTGTCAAAGGGTTAGATATATTAGGCAACAAGTGAAAAGTTCTTGAAGTCGATGTGTTCGAAGCAGAAAAAATGGGCAAGAGTAATGGTGAACCCTTGATAGGATCATAGTTGTTTATAGCCTACAAAGGAGCTACTGCAGCACAAATTGCTGAAAAAATTAATGCTGTCTATGATAGAAAGGTGCCAAAACAAAGTGCACAGCAGCTTCATGCTTAATAGCACTTAGTATACCAGTCTTAGACCCCATTTACATTGACAGATGATCGCTTAAAAGTCGCTCAAATGACAGTTTGAGTGACAGTTTTGAGCAATCATCTTTGCATACCTTATAGTAGCTAAGTAGCTACTATACAGTTATGCAAACGGAGCGGGACATAGTCGTGGCCACTAATAGAACAATGCAGCTGTTTTGCATAAGCAAACAGCTGTATTGTTCTGCACACTTACACAGCAGGACACAGGCACAGAGAATCTTATCAGCGCAGCCAACTGTGATAATAGCCGATGATCAGCTGATAACAGCTGATCGCTCAATTCTTGAAAATTTGAAGTGAGTAATCAATGACTCATGCAAGAAAACTGCACGATGTCAGTGCATTTAGACGCAACGAGAATTGCTCAAAAGACGGCTTTGAGTGACTTTTGAGCGATTCTCATTGTGTCTAAATGGGCCATTAGTGTGCATGCCAACCTCTGGCCACAGCCATTTGGCCCTACAATACACATAGGAGTTCCAAACCTGGACCACAGAGCAATGGAAAAAAGGGCCTAGGCTGATGAATCACATTTTCTTTTACATCATGTGGATGCATGGCTGTATATGCATTGCTTATCTGGGGAACAGACATTGCCAGAATACACTATGGAAGGAAGGCAACTGCAGAGCAGTATGATGTTCTGGGTAGTGTTCTGGGAATCCTTGGGTCCTTACATTCATATGGATTTTACAATGACATGTGCCACCTACCTAAACATTGTTGCTGACTATGTACACCCCTTAATGGCAACAGTATTCCCTAATGAATCATAGAATCTTAGAATGGTAGAGTTGGGAGGGACCCCCAGGGTCTCCTGGTTCAACCCCATGCTCAATGCAGGATTCACTAAATCATCCCAGACAGATATTTGTCCAGCCTTTGTTTGAACACTTCCATTGAAGGAGAACTTACCACCTCCCGTTGTAACCTGTTCCACTTATTGATCACCCCTACTGTCAGAAAGTTTTTTTCTAATATCTAATTTGTGTCTCCTACCTTTCAGTTTCTTCCTATTGCTTCTAGTCTTTTCTTGTGCAAATGAGAATAGGGTTGATCCCTCTGCACTGTGACAGCCCTTCAGATATTTGTAGACAGCTATTAAAGGGGTTGTCTCGCGGCAGCAAGTGGGGTTATACACTTCTGTATGGCCATATTATTGCACTTTGTAATGTACATCGTGCATTAAATATGAGCCATACAGAAGTTATTCACTTACCCACTCCGTTGCTGGCGTCCCCGTCTCCATGGCTCCGTCTAATTTCGGTGTCTTCTGGTGTTTTTAGACGCGCTTGCGCAGTCCGTGCTTCTGCCTGGTGAATGGGGCCGCTCGTGCCGGAGAGCTGGTCTCCGCGTCGTCATCGTAGCTCCGCCTCCGTCACGTGGTGCCGATCAGCCAATTAGGTGGCTGTATCGGCAGTGGACCGCAAGGAAGGAGAAGAAAATCCACGGTGCACCATGGGAGAAGACCCGCGGTGCACCGTGGGAGAAGACCAGCGCCGCCATCTTTAAAAGAAGAAAAGAAGAAGCTGCAGAATGCTGATGCAGGTAAGCGAAATGCTATTTTTAAAACTAACCAATGCTTTCTTTTTAACAGGGCAGAATGCGGGGGTAAGTGGAAAAAAAAAATTTCGATTTCATCGCGGGACAACCCCTTTAAGTCTCCTCTCAGCCTTCTTTTTTGCAAGCTAAACATTCCCAGATCCTTTAACCATTCCTCATAGGACATGATTTGCAGACCGCTCACCATCTTGGTAACTCTTCTCTGAACTTGTTCCAGTTTGTCCATGTCTTTTTTAGTTCTAAAGATTTTTATTCATGTTTTCAACATTACAAATATGCCATGTGAGCTCGCATATGTTACACTAGCACAATCTTAAGCTCTGGGAACTCAATCAAAACCTGTCCCGGCATTACAAAATACAACGGCAAAAACTAAAACAAAAAAAAAACAATGGAACACCTTGTAAATATTGAGACAATTAAAGACACAACAGACACCAGAGAAAAAATAACTAGACAAGTGTACAACAGGTGTGGGGGTTGGGGGAAGGGGGTAGGGGGAGACTGAACTTGCAGGACATGTCCCCTAGGAGAGTGGTGCCCATACCGAGTAGCATCTGAAATCACTGGGTTTGTTCTTTATATCTGTCCCGTATCTACCCAAGTTTTGAATCTCTCCGAGGAGAAGGAGATCCATACCTGCCATATTTTATAGAACTCTTCATGGGTGTCACTCTTGTCTGCCATCATTTCGTCAGAGCGGATAGGTTCATTAGGCTCCTCGACCCACATCACACTTGACGAAGGGAAGGTGGATCGCCACAATCTGGGAATGATTCTTCTGGTTGCTAAGATGAAGAAATGCAGTATACTATTTTTAGTCTTTTTGATAGAACCTGGGGAGATTGAGAGCAGGGCCATTTCTATGGTTAATTTCACCTGTGTCGAAGTTTCACCTGGGACATGATCCGCTCCTGCATTCGTGGGCTGACACCGATTTTACCAGGGTAGCAGACAGGAAGTTCCAATTGACCCTGTCGAACGCCTTCTCTGCATCAACTGCCAGGAGACACAGGGCACCTTTAGAATATTTGGCTCTAGCTATTAAAGACAGGGATTTGATTGTGTTGTATCTATCTTCTCTACCCTGGGCAAAGCCCACCAGTTCCCTTTGAATCAGGTGTAGGATAGTGGCTTGTAGGCGTGTTGCTATCAATTTAGCGAATAATTTGATGTCTATGTTAAGGAGGGAAATTGGTCTGTAATTTCCGCATGCCGAGGTGTCCTTGCCCGTTTCGGAATGACAGTAATATGTGCCATAAGGGCTTGGGCCAAGAATGGACATCCACGCCCCACTACATTAAAGGCCCTCAGTACCAGAGGGGACATCTCCTCCTGAAACAGTTTATAGAATCTGGTAGTGAAACCATCAGAGGCCGGACTTTTACATTTTTAATTAATTCTGAGAGTTCGGAAGAGAAGTCCTCCTCCAAGTCCCCGGATTCCTCAGTTGTCAAACTGCCGGAACCGTTAAGGCCAAGGTATGCCTTGGTCTCAGCTGTCACACTCTGGTTACTAGACCGAGAGTCCCCTTCGATGTTATAGAGCTCAGTATAATAGCTCTTGAATTTCTCTAGGATGTCTGAGGTTGAGTAAACCAGACCCCGACGACCTGACTGAATATTGAGGATGTGAGTTAAAGGCGCCCGGGGATGAAGGGTTCTTGCTAGCTATCTCCCACACTTGTCTCTGTACTTGAAGGATCTTTGGCGTAACCTATGTCTGGAAGCCAGGGACCGTTAGTCAAGAATACTCAAAATTTGCTGTCTTAGTTTGGAGATTTCTGCCTTGAGAACTTCTCGTTGGGACGTTTATTAGCTGCCTCTTTAGACTGCAAGTTTTGTATAAGTTTGCGTAAGTTTGCTGAGTTCTCTTTTTTTGAGTCTCGAACCATGAGCGATCAGTACCCCCCTAATGATGCATTTCAGTGCTTCCCATTGTGTGGGAGCCACCATGCTGTCGCTTTGGTGGGTTTCTATGAACTCCGCAATTGCTTTATTAATATCTAGAACACATAAGGCATCTTTTAGCAAATTATCATTAAGCCACCAGGAGAAGCCCCCCGGGCGACCGCCCCAGTTTGAAAATTTACCATAGACCGGCGCATGATCAGACCAGATAAAATTGCCCTGGGAGCATCCCGGGGAGTAGTCCAAAAGGCTCTGTGAGACCAAGAGCAGGTTATCTAGCGAGTTATGGGCTGAGGAATGGAATGTGTAGTCCCTGACAACCGTGTGAAGAATCCTCCACAGATCAACCAGATGCATAGCATCCAGCATTCTTTTGAGAGTGTGTAGTGCTGATTGAGAGATGGAGGTCCTACCTGAAGATGTGTCCAGCTCCGGGTCCAGGGCCAGGTTGAGCTCTCCACCCAGTATTATCTTGGAGCCTCCTGCAAACTCCGCCAATGTTCTCAAAATTCTTGAAGCACATAGTACCTGTTCCTGGTTAGGGAGATAGACATTAGCCAATGTCATGATAGGCCCAGCTGTGTCAATTTTCAGGAAAACATAGCGCACATCAGAATCCATTTTAGAATCTAGGACTTGGTGTCTAAACTCTTTGTGTAGGGCTATCCACACACTTCCAGCTTTTTTGGAGGGGTGGGGGCCATGAAACCAGGTGGGGTAGTATCTGGACTGACAGGAAGGGACACTGTCTGTTCTAAAGTGAGTTTCCTGGAACATGGCCACCATCACTCTCTTCTTGTGGAAGTGGAGTATCTGGCTCCTCTTCTGTGGAACATTCAGACCTTTGGTGTTGAAAGTATCACATGTCAGATCTCCCATAATATCTGTAGAAGGGAAGAGCTTTTAGACCTACACCCTGCCAATCCCCTAGAGGGGGGTGAAGGAAGCGGAAAGGAGAGGGGGTGGGGTAGAGAAACATAAGGAGAACAAAACAAAGACAGACAACATGAAAAGCAAATGGTAGCTATCGTTATATGTGCCCTTGCTCCCCGGTGGAGCGGTGGAAGCCGACAAACTTTCGAACAAACAACCGCCACCATCATCCACGCCATGAATTAACCCTCTTGATTGAACACCATCAAGCCCCAACAAGTCTGGGACCCCTCTCGGACAAACTCATGTCCATATAAGCAAGTAGAAATGTGTGGACAGCGAGGCTATCTTCAAGTAAGATCTCCGGTTGGAGACACGAGTGTCCCCGGAGTGTTCTGGCGTGATGCTCAATGGCGGGACCCCTGGCCCACCCTTTGTCACTCATTTCTGGGTGGTGGAATCGGTAAGGAGCATGAACTTGGCCCCTCAGGGAGAGACACAGATGGTAGCTCAAATGTGCTCAGAAAATTAGGTAGGTCTCTTAAGCTTCTAAATGAGGCCAACTTGCCCTCTTTATTAGCATGAAGCTGGAACGGAAATCCCCAGCAGTAATTGATTCCTTTTTCCCAAGCAGTGCAAGCAGTGGTTTTAGGGCTTTGTGTAGCTGATGGGTGCAGTGGGAGAGATCTGACAGGATTAGTATTGGAGTGCCGCGGAAGGATAGTTGCCCTGCCCCTCTGGCGTGCTGGAGGAGCTTTTCTTTCATTAAGTAGAAATGTATTCTACACACTATGTTTCTACGTCTGTTAGGATCTGAGGATTTTGGGCCTAGAGAACGATGAATTTGATCAATCTCAATAGCGGAATAAAGTGGTTTCTGGAGAAGATCATTGAAGAATTTGCGGGATCATGTCACCAGCTAGGAGGGACCAATGTCCTTGGTGAGACCCTTGATCCTGAGGTTGTTTCTGCAATGACAGTTCTCTAGATCGTCTATCAAAAAATACAGCTATGAAATCAGTTGCGACTGCTGGTGCAACTCCTGCAAGTCTATGGTATTGATTTGTCCTTGGGCCTCTTCTATCTCCCCAACTCTCTGCCCAATATGGCAGATATCATGCTGTATGGCGACAATGTCCTTTATATAAGAGGCTTCCATCTTTTGAAAAAAAATCACGGATTTCACTCTTAGTGGGTAGGACACGCAGGTGTTCTCTTCAGTCCCAATCCTCTTGGGGTGCGTAAGGACCAGGGAGTGAAACATCTGGTCTCGAAGGCCCAGATCACCCCAAGTCCAGGAGATGTTGTTGGCGGGCTGCAGGCAATGCGCGCTGGGTTCACGTGCGGGACCCCTCCAGTCCAGGGTTCATGAGCCCCTAGGGAAATTGTGTGACTCTGTAAGGGATCTCCCTTTTCTCTCTCCCTTATGGCCTCCTGGTGGTGAAAGATTCTCAGGGGGTCAATAAGCACAGTCCTCCTTGATCCTGTGCCTCTTTCCTGGGGAGCCTTTCTGGTGGATGCTGGGGGTTGTGGGGTGACTCCCTCTGTACTGTCCTCCTGTGCTGAAGGAAGGCTGGAGCCCTGCTGTGACAGGGGGGACAGTGAGCCTATTGGATGATGCAGGGTTTTCCCTCCCCGGGGCTTCCTGCATGCTCCATACCTGTAGGTACTCCACCTGACACCGTGCTCCCCACCTGAAAGCCGTCGGCGTTCACCTCTCTGGTCGCTGACTCCTGCTTTTACTGCTATTTTTGGCTGGCTGGACACATGGACGCCCGTCTCCTCCATCAGCGGCGCCTTCTGGGACGGCTACTCACGCACTCTGGAGTCTCTTGTAAGCTGGAGGAAAGCACAGATGCTCCCTCCTTGTGCGCCTGGGGTCTTCTTCAGACCTTCCTGTATCCTTTTGCCCATCGGTGATGCTGTCGGGGTCCTGTCACTGCCAGCGTTCGGTGAAACGGCGCCGGTGTTGGGAGCGGTGCAAGGACATGCCCTACCCACTCATCAGCATGCCATGCCCCCGGAAGGAAGTTTTCTTATTAGAAAGTTAAACCCAAGGAGTAGTAGATACTTGGAACAAACGTCCCGCAGATGTGGTTGGAAAATCAATAATAAAGCTGCCAGGGGCAAGGATAGACCTACCCTAATTGTCTGTCACACTCTGGACAGAGTATCCCCCTTATCAATCTATGTCTTTTTTTAAATGGGGTACCTGGAACTGGATACAGTATTGCAGACGAGGTCTGACTAAGGAAGAGTAAAGGGGGATAATTACCTCACATGATCTAGACTCTATGCTTCTCTTAATACAATTGTGTTTACCTTTTTGGCTGCTGCATCACGTTGTTGACTCATTTTCAGTCTATGATCTATTAGTATACCCACATATCTTTTTCACATGTGCTGCTGCTTAGCCCAATTCCTCCCATTCTGTATGTGCTTTTTTTCATTTTTCTTACCCGGATGTAGGACTCTGCATTTCTCCTTGTTAAATGCCATTCTGTTAGTCGCCACCCACTGTTCAAGCTCTTTCTCTTTCCTAGTGTTAGCTATCCCTCCTAGCTTTGTGTCGTTTGCAAATTTGATCATTTTCCCATTAATTCCCTCCTCCAGATCATTTATAAAAATGAAGAACAACACTGGGCCTAGGGCAGAGCCTTGTGGTACCCCACTTGATACATTCTTCCACTTGGATGCAGCCATTTATGTCCACTCTTTGAGTATGATCACTTAGCCAGTTGTGAATCCACCTAACAGTTGCCTTGTCAATCCCATATTTGGTCATTTTTTCAATAAGTATAGTATAAGATACTTTGTCAAATGCTTTACTAAAGTCAAGATAAACTATATCCACTGCATTTCCCTGATCAATCCAGTTGGTGATACTATCATAGAAGGAAATTAGCCACAGTATAAAAAACCAGGTTAGCGCTCCTGAATATATAGGCAGAATATAAGTAATGTGTGTAAAATGTATATAACACACTTACCCGGTGTTTGGCAGAGACCTTGTATAAGATCCCTACCAACACCTCTTTATCCAGAAAAGCCTGTAGATTATGTTGCCGGTAGGTCCCTTAAAATCCCTCTGGGCTAGACAGGGGAGAGTTTCTGTGGATCCTCCGTCTCTCTGGCACGAGAGCCGCTGGAGTAAAGAGCTATATACTATGAAAATTGGATACCGCGCTCCTAGGGACATCCACCTCCGGACAACAATCTCTTTCTTTTACCTCGTTTATTTGGTCCAAATAAACGAGGTAAAAGAAAGAGATTGTTGTCCGGAGGTGGATGTCCCTAGGAGCGCGGTATCCAATTTTCATAGTATATAGAAGGAAATTAGATTAGTCTGGAATGACTTGTTTGTTACAAACCCATGCTGGCTCTGGTTAATTACTCCATTTTCATCCAAGTACTTTCATACATGCTGTTTAATAATTTGTTCAAAGTTCAGGCTCACAGGCCTGTAGTTTCCTGGATCCACCTTCTTCCATTTTTTGAAGATAGGAACAACATTTGCCCTTTTCCATTCTCCTGGGCGAGTGGTTCAGCAATTACCTCCGCTGCTTCCTTTAGTATCCTAGGATGTAATTCATTTGAACCTTGAGACTTAAATTCATTTAAGTTAGCTAAGTGTTCCCTCACCATCTCTCTGATTATAGATAGCCTGCATTCTTTTATTCCCCCAATTGCACAGGGAAGATCAGTTGATGTTCCATCTATTTTCTGAGAGAAAACAGATACAAAATAGGAATTTAAAAGTTCGGCCTTCTCAACATCATTCTTAACCAATTCACCATTTTCATCTTGTAAGCATCCAATAGCATCTTTGACAATGGTCTCTTACTATAGGGTAATACACTGCAAAAACTGTTCAAAAACAGTTTGAAGGACATGACAAAAGTATCAAGGTGCTGAATTGGCCTCCACATTCCCTAGATCTCAGTTTGAACAAGCATCTGTGGGATGTACATAAAAAACATTCTATGAAGGTTCCACCTTACAAATGACAGGGCTTAAGGATCAACTACTAATATTTTGGTGCCAGTTACCACTCTACACATTCTGATTGCTTGTGGAGTTTATTCTTTGATTGATCAAAGCTGTTTTGGGGGCACACAGAAGACTTATGTGATTTAAGGCCCTTGATACTAGTAACAGGAATGACTGCAATGATGTTAATTGATAATGCTATAGCCACACTGCAAGGGGTCACAAGCCCCATGTGACTTTCAAGCTACTGACTGGGGATCACTGATCTAGAATATGATTGCGGGTCTACCAGGTAATCACAGATCTGTCAGGATACTGGCAAATGATATTGTGAATGAATGCCAACATTTTAATTTAAAAGGCATACCAGCTGTGTTATTTGCAGAAAAATAATCTGAAAGTTATGCCACTGCTTAAAGGGTTATTCTGGTAAATGGCAGTTTTTTTTCAGTCTTTCCAATCTACAGGATGGTTGAAAACCGATAGATTGGTGGGGGTTCAAATGCTGGGACCCCCACAGATTCCAGTACTTGGGGGGTTCCTTTTCCCCACTTCCACTCACCTCCCCAGGGTCATCAGGACTTATATCATGTCAGTTTCCATGGAGAGCTGGCCACACTTGCGCGTAGCCACTCCATCCATTTCAATGGGGCGGTGATGGGAATAGCCAAGGTTAGCTGTGTTAACAAGTTTGTCACAACAAAGTTAAATAACCTCTCCTTACAAGTCATACAGATGCAAGTTGATGGAGCAGAGCTGCAATACTGGACAGACGTGACGGGACGTTGTTTCTAGTCCTGGACAACCACTTTGGAGATAAGTAGTAACATGTCGAGCCTCCACCAATCACATGAATGGTGAAACAGAAATCTTTTCGACTTTTTTCCTGCCCAGTGTGTTGACATTAATATTCACCTACTGTGCAGTTACATAGGTTGAAAAAAGACAGAGGTCCATCACGTTCATTTACAATGACTTTGTTTTCTCTCCCTCAACCAATTTTCTACCAATGTGCATACATTGTCCCCTAGTCCCTGCATCTGTAGCTATAGTACAAGGATATTGTGTGGTATAGTATTAAATACATTTGTGAAATCTAGATATATGATAGATCGGTGGAGAACCAATTGCTGGGACCCTGTCTGATCACAAAAGAATGGGGTTCTATTACCCACACTTTGTTTAGTGCTGCATTGTAGCACCAGCTGGAGTGAATGGAGAGCAGATCAGGCTTGCGTGCTGCAACTCCATTCATTTCACCGGGACTGATGAAATAGCTGCTTGTTTGTTCTTATCAGGTTTAGTACTAGTCTACCTGACAGGAATGTGCGCTATGGTGGTAGACTTTGCCACTATCTGCAGCACTGTATGTTATCATGTAAAGCTGTATTTAACCCATCCTAGCTATATTCTAGGATGGGTTTCTGTATTTTTACCATTCCTTTGCAAGGCCTTTAAGTTAAAGGGGTTGTCCCGCGGCAGCAAGTGGGTCTATACACTTCTGTATGGCCATAATAATGCACTTTGTAATGTACATTGTGCATTAATTATGAGCCATACAGAAGTTATAAAAAGTTTTTCACTTACCTGTTCCGTTGCTGGCGTCCCCGTCTCCATGGTTGCCGTCTAATTTTCGCCGTCTAATGGCCAAATTAGACGCGCTTGCGCTGTCCGGGTCTTCTGCTGTTCTCTATGGGGCTCCGTGTAGCTCCGTGTAGCTCCGCCCCGTCACGTGCCGATTCCAGCCAATCAGGAGGCTGGAATCGGCAATGGACCGCACAGAAGAGCTGCGGTCCACGGAGGGAGCAGACCCCGGCGGCCATCTTCAACCGGTAAGTATAGAAGTCACCGGAGCGCGGGGATTCAGGTAAGCGCTGTGCTGTTTTTTTTTTAAGTCCCTGCATCGGGGTTGTCTCGCGCCGAACGGGGGGGGGGGGGGGGGTTGAAAAAAAAAAAAACCTGTTTCGGCGTGGGACAACCCCTTTAATAACTTAAAGGGGTTGTCTGCTCTCTTAAGAACGGATGACTTATCTTCTGGATAGGTCATCAATAGTTGATGGATGGGGTTCTGCTGATTGTCCGGCCAACTGTGCAGTGTAGTGGGCTGGACATTGTCATCAGTGGTCAACACAGGAATTGGGAGTGCTGCCTTCACTCCCTTTGAATTCAATGGTAGCGATGCTCTGCTACTTTACTTCATGCTTCTCTTTGGACTGGATGTGATGTCTTGACTGCTGATAATAACATTTGCCCTGCTGCACTGGACACCAGACCAGACAATCGGCTGATGGACCGAGATCTTGAGTGCCGGACCCCCATCCATCAACTACTGATCGGCTATCCAGAGGATAGGTCATCAGTTGAAAAGAGGGAAGACAACTCCTTTAAAACTTTAGAGAACCTTGATAACTGTCCCCATGAATGGGGCTCTGTTAAAGTTACCTGCATAGCAATTAGGCAGTAACTATGTTTAGGAAAACATGATAAATGAACCCAGCACTTAACTACCATTGCAAGCCCTCTATTCTGGAGATTAGAGGGAGTCCCAGTTCCATCAATTCTTATGGTTTGAAAACATTAGTCATGAATACTGCAACTTAGAATGCATATGGTTTTATTTGACATTTACAATTGCTCACTATGTAAGTCTTCAAAATACCATATATGCTACTGTCTCCACGAGCAAGTAACAACTTACCATGAGCTCTGACCTGTAGATGCTGATGGTGATATCATAGTGCAGTTGTGATGCTTTTTGTTAGACCCAATGTCCACGGGCAGGGGATCCGCACCTCTAGCCGCCCATAAGAGCTGCATTAGCATCCGCAAGACAATCTAAAGTATGCGGATGTGTTTTTTTCCCCCTGGGTGCGGATCGCACCTGCGGGAAGAAAATCGCACCATGCTCCATTTTTCTGCGGATCCCATGGGACAGCTTTTATTGGAGTCAATGGAAGCCATCCGATCCGCGGCACAGCCACAGCTGTCACTGTGGAGGTGCCGCAGATCTGCGGGAGAGCAGGAGCTTTAAAAAAACAATTTGCTCTGCGCATGCGTCTGGCATATCCGCCATGCTGTAGAAAGGAGATCGGTGCTGGAGCTGGACAGGTAAGAAAATGTTTTTTCTGTCCATGTCTGTGGGCACGGCTGGATTCTTCTGCGGGATTCAGCAGTGGAATCCGTGCATGCAAGTGGACATTGGGCCTTAGTCAAAGCCAGGACTGTATATCTTAAATGAAGCAAGAGTTAAAAAATATGTATCCTTTCTATTCACCGTTTGGCTGAAAAAATATGCATCAAATACTGCACTTTGATGGATATGCTAGTTTCTGCCCAAGTTCACAAAGTATCTGTTCCTTGTAAGATATATTTTTTTAAATGTATACGTGAGCCCAGACTGATATACATATTCACATCACATAACTAATTATATAGAGATTTTAAGTGTCTGCTAAGAGCTACACAGAAGTGCCTGGTATGAAGACAAAAAACACAGAGGCAAGCAAAGGAGGCCATAAACCACCTCCTTTCTATATGCATTGCTCTCCCTCTATCAAACACACAAATTGGATACTATTTCAAGGCACACAGTAATCTAAATCCTACAGCCTTGTTAAAACTCCAGACACACACATCTGACAGATACAACAGAGATTAATGAGCCATGACCAGAAGTTTGATTTTTCTGTCAAGTGCTCCCATCCGTTTTTAATAAACAGAGGGACAACATAAACGCTAAATGCTAGGTGCTCTTTGCTGCTCCTGCTAAGCTAGCTTCTTTCTGGTGATATATGTCTTTTTGCTGAGTTATTACTGGGAGCCACTGACAAATACTTTACTAGACCCTTCAGTGAAACCGCCAATAAAAAAAACCTTCTTTAATGTGAATTGTATAGGAATTACCAATAAGATCATTTTAACTATATCACTGCTGAAACAAACAGAAATGCCTTGTAAAACCGATGTTAACACAAGTTGTTTTCTTTTTTCAAAATCTACTTGTGACCTATGTGCCATATATATATATATATATATATATATATATAGTTAGTATGATTCTCTTAACATATACATTAAATTAAAATACATTATACTACATTATATTTTAATTTGTGTGGGATTTTCTTTACCAAATGCATGTTGTGAATGTGTGATTTCGCTGCTGAACCTTTTATACAGTATCATAGTTTCTGTTAAAACTTTTGGAAAGTACATGAGCACATTCCCCATAGGCTTGAACACAACCGTGATGACGTATACTTAACAAAATGTTCACGTCTATATGTGGGGGTGTCTTAAAGTAAAGAAGAGTTAAAGGATGAAATGCAGGTTGCAGCAAATTATAGCAATTTTTACTTGGCAGCTGAACATCACTACAGTCACTTGAAGTTGCATACAAGGATTTACAGTTCAGCCAATTTAAACAGTAAGCAGATTTCAACAGTACAAGCACTGCAATTGGTTTACAGGCTTTGCTGGTATGGACACTTGAAATAGCTTACAGGTTTGAACGGTATGGGTTGCAGAATGTTATAACACACTTTAAAATGTTCTGGTAAAATATTCTGGAACACTCGGTAACAAGACTTTGGAACTTCATAACACCTTAGTTTGCCGGTCTTTGCAAAGTCAACTACGGTCTCTTTACTATGCCTTACTCATTAAGGCCTAATGTCGACGGGTCTATCGGAATCCGCACACGGGAGCCCGCAGCGGAATCCGACCTTGCCTGCGGCCGAGGACATTGTGGGTCTTCTACTTCCCCATCCGGGTCTTCATTTTCTTCACTACTGTTGTGTGTGAAAACGTCGTCTGGAGTTTTTGAAAAACTCCTGCTTTCTTGCGGAATTTGCGGCCCGTCTGTAATTGAATTGCAGACGGGCCGCGGATTGGACGGCTTCCATTGACTTCAATGGAAGCCATCCATGCAGGATCCACACTGAAATGGAGCATGCTGTGATTTTGTTTTCTGGACCAAACGGTTTGCGGATCTTCCACGCGGGGCACCATTCTGCGAATCAAACCCGTCTGTGGACATTGGGCCTAAGAGTAACACATGCCTCAGTACTCATACACATCTAATATCCAAGCAAAACTGCATAACTGTTAGTTATACTAACCACGTAAAAATTGAAGGCTATCAGCACATATCCCTCTTAAAGCATGTGGAACCATGCGCCATGTCCAGATGAACCTTATTGGATTAGTACCTACCTCTAATAGACACCTCTTTCCGGGCCAAAGGATATGGATACCTGGGTATATACTTTCATGAAACCCAATAGGTATATGGGGTGCAAAGCAAAAGTGAGGTTAGCCCCTCCCCCACCAATGCAATGTATACAAAAAGAAGTCAGCACCCTCAACAAATAAATGTGAAGGTACACATAAACCAGGGGCTGCAACAATTACAGTAACACAAGCCTTAGCACTCATACACAACTGTTGTTTATTCTAACCGCATGAAAATCCAAAGTTCTCAGCACGCATCTCAATAATTTTTAATCAGTTAGTATAAACATTTGTACAGTTTTGTTTGGATATGTTATATCAGTTTATGAACCAGAAGCACAAAGCTTGATACATTTTGCAATGGCCCAGTATAATTCACTTCAATGGGAGCTGTGTCTGCAGTATCATGCAAGGCCACTGCAAAGTTGTGAAACTGTGTGTTTCCAGCTTCGTACAGTAACACAATGGCTCAGCAAACAGCTGATCGGCAGAGATCCTCAGTCATAGGTTCCCACCAAAGAAGAGTAGAGTGGCAGCATCAATTGGTGCAAAAATTTCTTTAAAACTTTATTCTCCCATAGCAAGAAGTTACAGCAAGGTTTCGGCCTGCTATTAAGTCTTTGTCAAGCTTTGTTCCCATCAAACAGCTGTTGATCACCAGGTCATCAATCTTCAGAGTTGGACCACCACTTGACTCAGAATTTCCAAATTTCATATATGAAAATGAATTTATTAAACTGGACAATCTCTTGCATGTTTACGGAAAGATCTTTTAGACTTTTGGACTACAAATGTCTTTTTGCAATTTATGGCTATTAAGTATTAACAGAAGAATCCATATAGCATGAATACTTTAATGATTGAACAAGGATTTGCTGAAAACATACAAACAATATAGCTTACACACCTCTACAACATTATATTGTTATATACTATAAACAGCAGTAACTGAGGGATTAAATCCAAAAAAGACCAATCAGCTGATGTATCAATTGCAATTTGTAGAGATGATACTGAGAGCTGTCACATCCTCCTCACTTCTATTTGCACTATAATAGTACTTGGCAGGTAGCCAAGATAAAAAGGCCCTTCTTTCTTGCACTGATGTTTTGTGTCTTGGCAAGATCAATACCCTATAGAAAGCATAAAAATATATAGAATTTTACACCATAAAGAAAATAAAAATATATTTGCAATTCCCCCTATTACTTTGTCAATTTGAGGATATGAATATAATGAGGATATATTTCATTTTTATTGATAAAAACTATTTCTCCTCTAATACAGTTGTACATAGACATTTAAATTACCAAAATTACATTAGCAAAACAAAAATGAATCATGGATTAAACTACTGTATTTCTCTTCTTGCAATGACATTTTATATTGACTTCAATTATTTTTCTGCCCAAACTGAATACTTTCGCTATCAAAAACAACAGACTTCTTGAATGCTTATAAATAGCTGAAGTCAATGTAATTGTCAAAACAGAGGATTTGGAATATCACCCCTGTGTAGGCCTGAGATCCTAAATGACTTGAGAAGAGTGAATTAGACTTGCATCAAACAGGTAACGGCCTACTAGTTGGCCTAACATCTGGATCAGTCTCCTCTGAAATAAATAAGAATCTTTTTGCAGCCATCTGAGGGCAGCAGAAGGTACAATAGTGTCAGTCACACTGATTACAGTGATAAGTCTTCTGTATGTATACATGCAGTAGTTTTGGAGAAACATGTATTTTATTAGTACCATGTTTCCCTGAAAATAAGACATACCCTGAAAATAAGACATAGCATGATTTTTTTTTAGAATTTTTGAGGATGCAAAATGATTTTTCAGGCTTTTTGAGGATGCTTGAAATATAAGCCCTACTCCAAAATTAAGCCCTACTAACAGTTAATTAAAAAAAATCAATTTAAATAGTGTCCAGGCAGCTATACATGTAAAAAAGTTAAACCTTTTTGAACAAAAATTAATATAAGACAGTGTCTTATTTTCAGGGAAACACGGTAGCAGTCAAACACAGAACTAGTCCTCTATATTCATTAGCTTCAGACTAGCCACACCCACCCTGCCCTACAGCCAATGCTTGGCATCTCTATCTCTTTGCACAGTAATAAGCAAAGAGCAGTCAATCATTGGCTGGAGGGTGGGGTGTGGTAGCCATCCTGTAGCTCATGAATATCCAGGACTACTTTAAGCAGTTCTCTATGTATTTACTGCTACTGGTAAAAAGCAAGTTTTTCAAAAACTGCTGCAAAGATCCACACAGCAGACTGTAATCAGTGTGACTGTCACTACCTTATGCTGCCCTCAGAGGGTGCATAAATATGGTAACATAGTCTCTTTAAATTGTCAATGTATTAGATTTTCGCAGTTTCTAAAATTATTTGATATTTTTCAAGGAAAGGGTTCGTAAAAACTGTATTTTCAACCCACATATATAGGGTTTAAACTATGGTTTGATAGTAAAGGTAATTTATTTTAGAAAATTATTGTAATTGTTTATTTTAAGTAAATTGGAAGTAGCAGTTTTCTAACATACACTATAGGTAATTTAAAGCCTCCTCTACATTGGAGTGAGTCAGAATTACATGCAGTGCTGCCTTTGTCATGCCCACAGTCACTTATTTCCATTGGGCTTCTGTAGATTTTTACAGATAATGAAGCTGTTGCATGTAGTATAATGCTTGGATTCGTATATGATGGGGATTTTTCATGGCGTAGTGTACCTCTCATAATGTGTATGTATATTCTAACCACCCTAATGCAATTTTTAGTTGGAGATAGTTTAAGCATTTATTTGACTTAGATGCATAGGAAATTCTTTGTCAGGGCTCCCACACACTTGCGTTTGCGTTTTTTGTTAACGCGATTGTCAATGGGACTTTCTAATGTTAAAAACGCAACGCAGCGCAATGCACCAAAAACGCAAGTTGCATTGCGTTGCGTTTTTAACCTTTGAAAGTCCCATTGACAATTGCATTAACAAAAAAGGCAAACGCAAGTGTGTGGGAGGCCTCAAGGCTCGAAACCTCGACTTTCTATGTTCCAGTCAGCAGCCCTCTCCACTAGACTATCCAGGACTGGCTAAAACCTAGCCTTGTTCTGTATTTCCCAGTTACCTAGTTCCTGCCTCCTGGTCCTAATCCCGCCCCTGTTCCTGATTGCACTTCCTATATAAGCCTAGCCCTGCCACTCCTTCAGTGTGTGAATATTGTGCTCCACCACCTTGATCAAGCTCCTCTTCCTCCTGCTCATCTGCAATTGTACCAATATCTCCTGCTGCTGACTGCTGGATTCCATTTGACTACGCTTCCATCTCATCCCATTGTACTGCATACTGATACCTCCTGCTGCTTACCTCTGGTTTTCATTTGACTACGCTTCCATCTCATCCCACCGTACTGCATACCGATACCTCCTGCTGCTGACCTCTGGCTTCCATTTGACTATGCTTCCATCTCATCCCATTTTACTGCATACCATGATTTCCCAATAACGACTCCCAGCTATCTTGACTACTCTCCAGTGACCAGCACGGCTACTACACCTGGGCTCACATCCAGCGTGGTAAGACTTTACAAAAAAATTATGCCCAAAAGTGGAGTCTGTAGTGACCATGCTCAGGAAACAAATCACAGAACTCCAGGAATTTTGTGCCTCCTACCAAGAGAAGGTTGTTGGTATGCAACGGGAGATTGAGAGGCTACAGAGGCAGCTCTTGGATATGTGCAACTCTGTGCCAGATGTCCGCATGCCGGTGCCAGCGAAATTTGCAGGTGACTGTCGCCAATATCGGGGTTTCTTAAATCAATGCTGGATTTATTTCTAAATGCAGCCTACCCTGTTTACCAGTGACCGGAAAAAGGTATTCTTTATTATTAACCTCCTCACTGATGAGGCGCTTGCCTGGGCCTCGCCATACATAGAGACTGGCAGCAATCTCCTCAACAGCCTCAACGCCTTCACGACCGCAATGGATCAAATGTTCGATGATCTGAACCGCTGTGCCATGGCTGAAGGGAGGTTGCATAGCTTACCTCAAGAGCGACATTCCATTGCAGAATATACAACCTTCATCCAGTTATGCATCCAGATTGATCAGAGACTTTTCAAGCGGTGAAGAGAGAGATTGCGGGGTTCAGGAACCAGCATCACATACTCTTATAGTCATCCCATGTTTAGTTCCAACCCCGAACCCATGCAGGTGGATGTCATCTATCACGGAAAAAGAAAGGCGCTGGGCTGAAAATCTGTAACTTTATTGTGGGAGCCCCGAAACAGAATGCCCTAAACCATCTAAGCAAGCCCCAAAGGACTCTTGCCTTGGCCCACGCCAAGCCATAGGCCAATCCAGCCATCATAAAACAAGGGGATGCCATCCAACACACCTTTGTATCAGTGATTCAGGACGGTGTAAAAACCCTCCCCCCACTCCATTTTGTCCTCTCAATTTAAATTTTAACAGGCAATCAGAAGACTCACTGCTCAGCAATGTTGGATTTAGGAGCTGGGTGAAACTCATGGACTTAACATTGGCTTGTGACAAGGACATTACAACCCATCTCAAGTCCATACCGATCGATATAGAAGCCATGGATGGGTCATCCTTGTCTTCAGGACCCGTCACACAGGAGACAATTGAACTGGAGCTCCACATGAACCCTAACCACCATGAGACAATCAGCTTCCAGCTCATCTCATCCCCCAAGTTTCCAGTGCTTCTCTGGATCCCCTGGTTTTCTAGCCATAATCCCTCTATCAACTGGGAAACCAGGACCATTGCTTTCCCTTCAGACTACTGTAAGGAAAACTGCTAGATGGCACCATCTGCCCCTAAACCAGTGCAAGACCTCAAGGACGATCAACAGGACCTAGAGAAATTACCAGTTCACTACCAGATGTTCAAGGATGTTTGCAGCAAGAAGAAGACTGACCAGCTGCCACCTCACTGGCCATAAGACTGTCCTATTAAGCTGCTCCCTAGTTCTTCTATTCCATTTGGGCATATCTTCAACCTCGCAGAACCAGAGTTAGTGGCCCTTCGGGAACATCTGGTTGTAAATCTTCAAAACGGCTTCATCCGTCTTTCTTCCTCTCCGGCAGGAGCACCCATTTTGTTAAAAAGAAAGATTCGACTCTTCGGCCGTGCACTGACTACTCGGAACTAAACAAGCTCACCATTAAGAGTCACTACCCTCTACTAGAGATGAGCGAACGTACTCGTCCGAGCTTGATACTCGTTCGAGTATTAGCGTGTTCGAGATGCTCGTTACTCGAGACGAGTACCACACGATGTTCGAGTTACTTTCACTTTCATCTCTGAGACAGCGTGCTTTTCTGGCCAATAGAAAGACAGGGAAGGCATTACAACTTCCCCCTGCGACGTTTAAGCCCTATACCACCCCCCCCTGCAGTGAGTGGCTGGCGAGATCAGGTGTCACCCGAGTATATAAATCGGCCCCTCCCGCGGCTCGCCACAGATGCATTCTGACAGACATCAGGGACAGTGCTGCTGGTGCCGGAGCTGCTATAGGGAGACCGTTAGGAGTTATTTTAGGCTTTAAGAACCCCAACGGTCCTTCTTAGGGCCACAACTAACCGTATGCAGTAGTGTGGAGGCTGCTTTTTGCAGTGTTGCACTTTTTTTTTTTTTGTATATCGGCCGTGCAGAGCATTGCGTCCTGCAGTAATTTTACATTGTCCAGGGCCAGTAGTGGTGAGGCAGGGACAGAAGACATATTTAGTGTATATAGGCAGTGGGCCTTTCCAAAAACATTTGGGAAAAAAAATCTATTTGGCTGCCTGTGACCGTCCTCAGTGTACTGGGTCTCTGCTGGGGGTAGTTGTCCTAATTCATACGCAGCCAGCTAAGTGTTACAGCAGGCTTGCGCAAAATTCTTTCCTGCCTCTGTGTTGCCTCTTACATCACCGCTGTATTCCTGTCCACAAGTGTACTGGGTCTCTGCTGGGGGTAGTTGTCCTAATTCATACGCAGCCAGCTAAGTGTTACAGCAGGCTTGCGCAAAATTCTTTCCTGCCTCTGTGTTGCCTCTTACATCACCGCTGTATTCCTGTCCACAAGTGTACTGGGTCTCTGCTGGGGGTAGTTGTCCTAATTCATACGCAGCCAGCTAAGTGTTACAGCAGGCTTGCGCAAAATTCTTTCCTGCCTCTGTGTTGCCTCTTACATCACCGCTGTATTCCTGTCCACAAGTGTACTGGGTCTCTGCTGGGGGTAGTTGTCCTAATTCATACGCAGCCAGCTAAGTGTTACAGCAGGCTTGCGCAAAATTCTTTCCTGCCTCTGCTCTGCGTTCCGTAAGCGAAGTCAGCCTCCAACCACAGGCCAATAAGCGGCACATTTAATTACAGCGTTCTGTTTCTGCATTACTGGTAATGCAGCATGCTGAGGGGTAGGGGTAGGCCTAGAGGACGTGGACGCAGGCGAGGACGCGGAGGCCCAAGTCAGGGTGTGGGCACAGGCCGAGCCAGTGCGGTGGCCAGGGGTAGAGGCAGGGCCAGACCGAATAATCCACCAACTGTTTCCCAAAGCGCCCCCTCGCGTCATGCCACCCTGCAGAGGCCAAGGTGCTCTAAGGTGTGGCAGTTTTTCACAGAGACGCCTGACAACCGACGAACAGTGGTGTGCAACCCTTGTCGCGCCAAGATCAGCTGGGGAGCCACCACCACCAGCATGCGCAGGCATATGATGGCCAAGCACCCCACAAGGTGAGACGAAGGCCGTTCACCGCCTCTGGTTTGCACCACTGCCTCTCCCCCTGTGCCCCAACCTGCCACTGAGATCCAACCCCCCTCTCAGGGCACAGGCACGAGTGCCTACCGGCCTGCACCCACACCCTCACCTCCGCTGTCCTCGGCCCCATCCAGCAATGTCTCTCAGCGCAGCGTCCAGACGTCGCTAGCGCAACTGTTTGAGCGCAAGCGCAAGTACGCCGCCACGCACCCGCACGCTCAAGCGTTAAACGTGCACATAGCCAAATTGATCAGCCTGGAGATGCTGCCGTATAGGCTTGTGGAAACGGAGGCTTTCAAAAGCATGATGGCGGTGGCGGCCCCGCGCTACTCGGTTCCCAGTCGTCACTACTTTTCCCGATGTGCCGTCCCAGCCCTGCACGACCATGTCTCCCGCAACATTGTACGCGCCCTCACCAACGCGGTTACTGCCAAGGTCCACTTAACAACAGACACGTGGACAAGCACCGGTGGGCAGGGCCACTATATCTCCCTGACGGCACATTGGGTGAATTTAGTGGAGGCTGGGACAGAGTCAGAGCCTGGGACCGCTCACGTCCTACCCACCCCCAGAATTGCGGGCCCCAGCTCGGTGCTGGTATCTGCGGCGGTGTATGTTTCCTCCACTAAACCACCCTCCTCCTCCTCCTCCTCCTCCAATGAAACCTCTGTCTCGCAATCAAGATGTGTCAGCAGCAGCAGCACGTTGCCAGCAGTCGGTGTCGCGCGGCGTGGCAGCACAGCGGTGGGCAAGCGTCAGCAGGCTGTGCTGAAACTACTCAGCTTAGGAGAGAAGAGGCACACGGCCCACGAACTGCTGCAGGGTCTGACAGAGCAGACCGACCGCTGGCTTGCGCCGCTGAGCCTCCAACCGGGCATGGTCGTGTGTGACAACGGCCGTAACCTGGTGGCGGCTCTGCAGCTCGGCAGCCTCACGCACGTGCCATGCCTGGCCCATGTCTTTATATTGGTGGTTCAGCGCTTTCTGAAAAGCTACCCACACTTGTCATACCTGCTCGGAAAGGTGCGCCGGCTCTGCGCACATTTCCGCAAGTCCAAGACGGACGCTGCCACCCTGCGGACCCTGCAACATCGGTTTAATCTGCCAGTGCACCGACTGCTGTGCGACGTGCCCACAAGGTGGAACTCTACGCTCCACATGTTGGCCAGACTCTATGAGCAGCGTAGAGCTATAGTGGAATACCAACTCCAACATGGGCGGTGTGGTGGGAGTCAGCCTCCTCAATTCTTTACAGAAGAGTGGGCCTGGTTGGCAGCCATCTGCCAGGTCCTTGGAAACTTTGAGGAGTCTACCCAGATGGTGAGTGGGGATGCTGCAATCATTAGCGTCACCATTCCTCTGCTATGCCTCTTGAGAAGTTCCCTGCAAAGCATAAAGGCAGATGCTTTGCAGTTGGAAACGGAGGCGGGGGAAGATAGTATGTCGCTGGATAGTCAGAGCACCCTCATGTCTATATCTCAGCGCATTGAGGAGGAGGGGGAGGAGCATGAGGAGGAAGGGGAAGAGACAGCTTGGCCCACTGCTGAGGGTACCCATGCTGCTTGCCTGTCATCCTTTCAGCGTGTATGGCCGGAGGAGGAGGAGAATCCTGAAAGTGATCTTCCTAGTGAGGACAGCCATGTGTTGCGTACAGGTACCCTGGCACACATGGCTGACTTCATGTTAGGATGCCTTTCTCGAGACCCTCACGTTACACGCATTCTGGCCACTACGGATTACTGGGTGTACACACTGCTCGACCCACGGTATAAGGAGAACCTTTCCACTCTCATACCCGAAGAGGAAAGGGGTTCGAGAGTGATGCTATACCACAGGACCCTGGTGGACAAACTGATGGTAACATTGCCAACCGACAGCGCTAGTGGCAGAAGGTGCAGTTCCGAGGGCCAGGTAGCAGGGGAGGCGCAGAGATCAGGCAGCATGTACAGCGCAGGCAGGGAAACATTCTCCAAGGCCAGCTTTATGGCTCCCCAGCAAGACTGTGTCACTGCTCCCCAGTCAAGGCTGAGTTGGCGGGAGCACTGTAAAAGGATGGTGAGGGAGTACGTAGCCGATTGTACGACCATCCTCGGTGACGCCTCTGCCCCCTACAACTACTGGGTGTCGAAGCTGGACACGTGGCCTGAACTCGCGCTGTATGCGCTGGAGGTGCTTGCTTGTCCTGCGGCTAGCGTCTTGTCGGAGAGGGTGTTTAGTGCGGCTGGGGGAATCATCACGGATAAGCGTACCCGCCTGTCAACCGACAGTGCCGACAGGCTTACACTCATCAAGATGAACAAAGCCTGGATTTCCCCAGACTTCTCTTCTCCACCAGCGGACAGCAGCGATACCTAAGTAATATGTAGGCTGCACCCGCGGATGGAAGCATCGTTCTCTATCACCATCAAAAACGGGGACCTTTTTGCTTCATCAATCTGTGTATTCTATTCATCTTCCTCCTCCTGCTCCTCCTCCTGAAACCTCACGTAATCACGCCGAACGGGCAATTTTTCTTAGGCCCACAAGTCTCAGTCATATAATTTTTGTAAACAATTTTTATACGTTTCAATGCTCATTAAAGCTTTGAAACTTTCACCTGAACCAATTTTTATTTTAACTGGGCTGCCTCCAGGCCTAGTTACCAATTAAGCCACATTAACCAAAGCGATTAATGGGTTTCACCTGCCCTCTTGGTTGGGCATGGGCAATTTTTCTGAGGTACATTAGTACTGTTGGTACACCAATTTTTTGGGGCCCTCGCCTACAGTGTAATCCAATTAATTTTTTGCCCACCTGCATTAAAGCTGACGTTGCATCAGCTGTGATGGGCAATGCAATGGGATATATTTATGTACCGCCGGTGGCTTCCTGGCACCCACCCATGCTGTGGGTCCACAGGGAGTTGTAACTGCATGTGTCCACTTCTAAAGAACCCCAGTCTGACTGGGGCATGCAGTGTGGGCCGAAGCCCACCTGCATTTAATCGGACGTTACCTCAGCTGTGATGGGCACTGCAATGGGATATATTTATGTACAGCCAGTGGGTTCCAGGGAGCCACCCATGCTGTGGGTGCACACGGAATTCCCATTGCGGAGTTGTACCTGCCTGTGACTATTTATAAAAAACCGCGGTCTGACTGGGGCATGCAGACACCTTGACAGAATGAATAGTGTGTGGCACATAGGTTCCCCATTGCTATGCCCACGTGTGCAGCTCCTGATGGCGGTGGCACAGGATTATATTTCTCATTGCTTCTGTACAGCATTGCGGGCTATCGCCCCGCCCCTTTTAAAGAGGGTCGCTGCCTAGCTGTGCCAACCCTCTGCAGTGTGTGCCTGCGGTTCCTCCTCATGGCAGACGCACTTCTAAATAGACATGAGGGTGGTGTGGCATGAGTGCAGCTGAAGGCTGCGCAGGGACACTTTGGTGTGCGCTGTGGACAGTGGGTCGTGTGGGGGGGTTGGGCAGCATGTAACCCAGGAGAAGTGGCAGCGGAGTGTCATGCAGGCAGTGATTGTGCTTTGTTGGAGGTAGTGTGGTGCTTAGCTAAGGTATGCATTGCTAATGAGGGCTTTTCAGAAGTAAAAGTTGTTGGGGGGGGCCCACTCTTGCCGCTATTGTGGCTTAATAGTGGGACCTGGGAACTTGAGATGCAGCCCAACATGTAGCCCCTCGCCTGCCCTCCGTTGCTGTGTCGTTCCCATCACTTTCTTGAATTGCCCAGATTTTCACAAATGAAAACCTTAGCGAGCATCGGCGATATACAAAAATGCTCGGGTCGCCCATTGACTTCAATGGGGTTCGTTACTCGAAACGAACCCTCGAGCATCGCGATAATTTTGTCCTGAGTAACGAGCACCCGAGCATTTTGGTGCTCGCTCATCTCTACCCTCTACCATTAATACCAGAACTGCTAGAGAGGGTTCAGGCAGCCAAAGTCTTTATGAAACTGGACCTCAGAGGAGCATATAATCTGGTACGGATCTGGCCCGAAGACGAGTGGAAGACAGCCTTCAGGACAAGATCTGGACACTTTGAATCCTTAGTGATGCTGTTCAGTCTTTGCAATGCTCCCGCTACCTTCCAGCACTTTATCAGCAATGTGTTTCAAGAACTGTTGGATCAATTTGTAGTGGCATATCTTGACGACATGTTCATATTCTCTGACAATTTGGAGGAACATCGTGGACACGTTCGGGTGGTCTTGGAACGACTCTAAAAGAATAACCTTTACATCAAGTTAGAGAAATGTGAATTTGAACAGACCCAAATACAATTCCTGGGATACATTATCTCCCTAGAGGGCTTAAGTATGGATCCCAGCAAGATTAAAGTCATCCTGGATTGGCCCATTCCAAAAAAAATTTGAAGAAAGTACAGCGTCTGGTTTCGCGAATTTCTACAGAAAATTTATCAAGAACTTCTCAAACGTCATCTCTCCCATCACCTCCCTCACAAAAAAACCGCACACATTTTCCTGGTCCCCAAGGCACAAACCACTTTTGAGAAACTAAAGACTCTATTTAGTATAGCAGCAATACTGATCCACCCAAACCCAAAGTTGCCTTTTGTCGTGGAGGTGGACTCCTCCGACTCCGTGGTGGGAGCCATTCTTTCACAGTGAATGGGAGGTAAGATGCAACTGCACCCTTGCGTATTTCTATCCTACACGTTATCACCCGCAGAGAAAAACTGCAATGTTGGTAACAAGGCGCTTCTGGCCATCAAAGTGGCTTTCACCGAGTGGAAATACCTCTTGGAAGGAGCCCATCATCCAATGTCAGTTCTTTCTGACCATAAAAATTTAGAGTTCCTGCGCACTACTAAGAGGTTATCTGTGAAAAAAGCATGATGGGCCTTGTTCATCTCCAGGTTTAATTTCATTTGGTCCTACCACCCCAGTTCTTGAAATGGCAAAGTAGATGCATTGTTCAGGATATGTGCAGAGTCTGAAGAGAGGGCAAATACAGACTACACAATTCTGTCCCTAAAACATTTTTTGGGCATCTTACACTCTGAAGACCTTCTAACAAAGCCTAAGGGAGGATACGAAAAGGACCCATTCTTGAGTCATTCTTCTAAGGATGTGAAACTTTCCTTTACAGAAGGGCTTTGGAGACGAGAACACCATCTGTATGTTCCCGAAGCTGGTCGACTTAAAGTTCTTAAATTAGTTCACGATTCCATGCTGGCCGGTCACCTGGGTGTCAGAAAGAGTTAAGAAATTCTTCTTTGTTCCTTCTGGTGGCCCAGCTGCAGGAGGGATGTGAAAAAGTATGTCATCTCTTGCGAGGTGTGTGCTCAGAAAAATACGCCACGAGCCCACCTGCTAAGTTCTCTACAGCCCATTCTAGTCCCATCCAGGCCATGAGGATCTATATCAATGGACTTTATAGTGGATCTGCCCCCCTCAAAAGGAATGACTACTGTTCTTATGGTCGTGGACGACTTACAAAGATGGCTCCCTTTATTCCCATAGAAAAAATTCCCACTGCCGAGCACACCTTGGAGTTGATGATCCGGTAATACATAGAATTCCGGATGATGTGGTCTCTGAGAGAGGGGTCCAGTTCACCTCAAGGTTTTGGAGAAAATTCTGCATGGCCCTGGGTATTACCATAAGTCTCTCCTCTGCCTTTCATCCACAGTCGAATGGCCAGACGGAAAGAACAAATCAGACTTTGGAGCAATATCTCCACTGCTTTATCTCCCATTTACAGGATGAATGGGTGGATTATTTGTCAACAGCAGAGTTCACCTGCAACAATGCTCAACACAATTCAACCACCCAGAGCTTGTTCTATTCCAACTACGGTAAACATCCTGTCTTTATTCCTGTCCTCCCTATCAACTCTCCAGTCCCAACGGTGAACCATAGACTGACGGCATTAGCAGAAACGCAGAAGCAACCAAAAGAAACCTTACAAGAAGCCCAGAATGCCTATAAGAAGGCATCCAACCATCATTGCCAAGGAGCTTCTACATTCCAGGTTAGAGAAAAGGTGTGTTTAGCTTCCAAGAACCTGAAGGTGTACGTACCCTCTCCTAAACTTAGGCAAAGATTCTTGGGACCTTTCCCAATTGCAGCAAGGGTCAGCTAGGTAGCATTCTGGCTGAAGCTCCTGGGCAGCCTGAGGATTCATCGTTTCCCTACTAAAGCTATTTCATAAGAATACTTTTGTGGGAAGACATCAACCACCTCCCCCTTCTGTGAAAGTTCAGGGCCACGATGAGTTCATGGTAGAGATGATTCTAGACTCCAGACTTCAGAGAGGTAAAATACAGTACCTTGTGAAGTGGCAAGGGTATGGGCCAGAGAACTCCTGGGAGTCAGAGAAAAATGTGCATGCTCCAAGGCTCACAAAGGAGTTTCACAGTAGATACCTAGGAAAACCAGCACCTGGGATGTCCGGAACCCATCATCGAAGTAGGGGTGGCTACTGTCAGGGCTCAAAACCATGATCTATTGCGTTCCAGTCAGCGGTTCTCTCCGCTAGGCTATCCAGGACTTGGACAGTTCCCTTGCTGAAACTTAGCCTTGTTCTGTATTTCCCAGTTACCTAGTTCCTGCCTCCTGGTCCTGAACCTGCCCCTATTCCTGATTACACTTCTTATATAAGCCTAACCGTGCCACTCCTTCAGTGTGTGATTATTGTGCTCCACCACCTTGATCAAGCTCCTCTTCCTCCTACTTGTCTGCAATTGTTGACCACTTCCTGCTGCTGACCACTGGCTTCCATTTGACTATGCTTCCGTCTCATCCTATTGTACTGCATACTGATACCTCCTGCTGCTGACCTCTGGCTTCCATTTGACTATGCTTCCATCTCATCCCATTGTACTGCATAACGAATCCCGGCTATCTTGACTACTCTCCAGTGACCGGCACAGCTACTACAACTGGGCTCCAATCCAGCGCTGGTAAGACTTTACATTTTTCTTACATTGCTTATGTTGGCTAAGGCTGGCCATACACGGTAGATATATATCGGTTGAACTCACCAATTATGAAGGGACCAGCCGATCATGTAGTGTTTATGCGGTTCTCCTGACTCTGCCACGATGGTTGAGCCAAGTGTGCATGTGTATATGGGGTCAGTAGAGACATCTTTAGACCAAACTAATGTGTGCCGCGAACCTAAACCACAAGAAATGTGCTCAGAGTACTTGTCACTTGGCTCACACAGTGTTGAAGGGGTATGTAATTCTCTTGTTCTTATCTGTAGGTATAAATATATATCTTCTATATAATGAATACACCATGAGCGCTTGTTTAATTGTCCCAGTTCTCACCCAAACAGTGTACCTATTATTAAATTGTTCTGAATGGGCCTATGTGATGTTTGTTTGTCTTACAAACATGTCATAATTCTGTGCATAGCACTTTGAGCTACACAGGACATCCTCTTTTTAATTATTACAAGTTATAAAATAATTGTCGTACTCAATCATTCAAACAACAAGCCTTCTCCTTACTGCTCTAGAGTTAGGCAAGTTTCACACCACATTTGGTGAAACCAGTGATGATTCTGTCCTTCACACAGAAAACTGCATGGGAAAAGAAACCAGGACGGAACAATAGGGAAGAATTTGTGAGATGGAAACCGCTTTGGTCTGTGCCTCACATAGTTTCCGTCCCTGGTAGTATTTTATACTAGACAGAAAAGCACCATGCAGGGCTAGATCCACGTTTACGTGTGCCCTTGGATGACAGTCACAGTGGGCCAACTTAGTCATTTATAGGCCCCGTTGTGCCCCTTCGTAAATTATAGGTCCTGTTGTGCCTCCTTCATCATTTATAGGTCCCCATGTGCCTCCTGAGTCCTTCATAGGCTATGGTATGCCAACTGAGCAAAAAAATCATAAAATGACTCACCTCCATCATGCTCCCATGGTATCCTCCAACCTCTGCCTTGGTCTCTCCTGGCCAGGATTGTGTGGAATGACTCAGGAGGTGCAATGACATCAGTGTGCAAACTGTGTGACAGAGAAGGCACCAAAGAATGGAGCAGGAGGTGCTTGGCTTCCTGCAGTTTTGCTATCATAGTCAATTGTATTTCAAATTTCAGGACATAGAATCATAGAGTTGGAAGGGACCTCCAGGGTCATCGGGTCCAACCACCTGCTCAGTGCAGGATTTACTAAATCATCCCAGAAAGATATTTGTTCAGCCTTTATTTGAACACTTCCATTGAAGGAGAACTCACCACCTCCCGTGGTAACCTGTTCTACTCATTGATCACCCTCACTGTCAGAAAGTTTTTTCTAATATCTAATTTGTGTCTCCTCCCTTTCAGTTTCATCCCATTGCTTCTAGTCTTTCCTTGTGCAAATGAGAATACGGCTGATCCCTCTGCACTGTGACAACCCTTCAGATATTTGTAGAGCGCTATTAAGTTTCCTCTCAGCCTTCTTTTTTGCAAGCTAAACATTCCCAGATCCTTTAACCGTTCTTCATAGGACATGGTTTGCAGACTGCTCACCATCTTGCTAACTCTTCTCTGAACTTGCTCCAGTTTGTCTATGTCTTTTTTAAAGTGCGGTGCCCAAAACTGGACACAGTATTCCAGATGAGGTCTGACTAAGGAAGAGTAGAGGGCAAGGGCGTAACTATAGGGGGTGCAGGGGATGCGGTTGCACCCGGGCCCAGGAGCCTTAGGGGGCCCATAAGGCCTCTCTTCTACATATTGGGAGCCCAGTACTATGAAAAAAGCATTATAGTTGGGGGCCCTGTTACAGATTTTGCACCGGGGCCCAGGAGCTTCAAGTTACGCCTCTGGTAGAGGGGGATAATGACCTCACGTGATCTAGACTCTATGCTTCTCTTAATACATCCCAGAATTGTGTTTGCTTTTTTGGCTGCTGCATCACATTGTTGACTTATTTTCAGTCTATGATCTATTAGTATACCCACATATCTTTTTCACATGTGGTGCTGCTTAGCTCAATTCCTCCCATTCTGCATGTGCTTTTTTCATTTTTATTGCCGAGATGTAGGACTTTGCATTTCTCCTTGTTAAATACCATTCTGTTAGTCGCTGCCCACTGTGCAAGCTTTTCTAGATCTTTTTGAATACTCTTTCTCTCTTTCCTAGTGTTAGCTATCCCTCCTAGCTTTGTGTCATCAGCGAATTTGATCATTTTCCCATTAATTCCCTCCTCCAGATCATTTATAAAAATGTTGAACAACACAGAGCTTTGTGGTACCCCACTTGATACATTTTTCCACTTGGATGTGCAGCTATTTATGACCACTCAGTGAGTACGATCACTCAGCCAGTTGTAAATCCAGCAACAGTTGCCTTGACAATCTATATTTGGTCATTTCTTTCAATAAGTATAGTATGAGATACTTTGTCAAATGCTTTACTAAAGTCAAGATAAACTATATCCACCGCATTTCCCTGATCAATCCAGTTGGTGATACTATCATAGAAGGAAATTAGATTAGTCTGGAATGACTTGTTTGTTACAAACCCATGCTGGCTCTGGTTAATTACTCCTTTTTCATCCAAGTACTTGCATACATGCTGTTTAATAATTTGTTCAAATATCTTTCCCAGTATAGAAGTCAGTCTCACAGGCCTGTAGTTTCCTGGATCCACCTTCCTCCCTTTTTTGAAGATAGGGACAACATTTGCCCTTTTCCAATCCTCTGGGACTTCTCCTGATCTCCAGGAATTTTCAAAAATTATGGCGAGTGACTCAGCAATTACCTCCGCTGCTTCCTTTAGTATCCTAGGATGTAATTCATCTGGACCTTGAGGCTTGAATTCATTTAAATTAGCTAAGTGTACCCTCACCATCTCTCTGCTTACAGATAGCCTGCATTCTTTTATTCCCCCAATAGCACATGATGTTCCATCTAATTTCTGAGAGAAAACAGATACAAAATAGAAATTTAAAAGTTCGGCCTTCTCAACATCATTCTTAACCAATTCACCATTTTCATCTTGTAAGCATCCAATGGCATCTTTGACTTTTCTTTTGCTTTTGACATACCCCCCAAATCATTTTTATTGCTTTTGGCCTCCGTTGCAAGCCTCAACATAATCGATCCCACCCCTGAGTTTATCAGTGGCCCCAGCATTTGCCCAGGTTTGCCTGGTGCTGATGCAAGCCTAGGTGCCAAGCTGAGTATTAGTCATAGTTACAACCAAGGAAAGGTCATTGCTAAATGCACAGGACAGTTCTGCCATTTAGTGTCCAGCAAGCATCATTATTGTTTTGGCTATGGCTGCATTTTTCAAGTTTGTAGCTGAAACATCAAGGGCCACATATATACCCTTTATGCCAGGATTCTGGAATTAAAAAAGTTGCATGTTTTGGCGCTATGTACCCAGGAAAGGGGAAGGCAGAAGTGGTTAAAAAATGCTTCTCCCTTCTCCTTCGGGTTCTCAGCTGTGAGTAACAGCTGACAACCCGCCCTGCTTCTCTCTTTACTATCGGCCGAGATTAAAGCCCAGGACCAAGCGCCGTATATTTACCGCACTTGGTCCTTAAGGGGTTAATTCATTTGTCACATATCATGCCAGCACAGCTTTTACTTCTCCCAATATAAACAAAGATAGTGGGTAAAGATTCATTGAATTAGAAACTGTTTTTACCATTGGAGTTTAATGGAGTTCGTGGGGAGTTTTTCCAGCGTTGTCGTAACTCCACATAGTATTTAAATAGTGACCACATTATTTTGCATTTGTGTTTGCCCCCTTCCTTTTTGATTACTTGGAATCAACTTTGGCACAATAGTGCTCCTCTGAGATAAAATACATTTATAGCAATAATCCTTCACATATGATTGGATGCAACCATGACGGTCTTTCAATGACAATATTATGATAATAAATCATATTCCAGAAGATTTCACTGGTTCGCTCCAGATTGGTTATATTGAGAAGTTTCATGCATGAATATATGTATTTGAACTCACGGATACTCTCCGCCAGCCCCATACCCTTCTGGGTTATTGAAAGGAAGAACAATACAGTTATACTGAATATGATGCACCAATTACATGCATGCCGCCAACATCATAGCAACTCATGATTGGCCTAGTATGTAATGACACTGATGATTAACATATGTTTACACCCCAGGTGTATGTCGCTATGTGAACATGTAATTCCTATATACCCAAGTAGCATAGACTTTATTAATATTCCAATCTGGACCAAGGAATTCAAGGGAAGAGATAAGGAGCAGCCCCCCCCCTCTTATGAGCGGTGGGCATCGCAGGTCTTTCTTATAAAAAACACATCTCTGCACCTTATTAAGTCCTGGGAACTCTGTGTAGGAGTGTGTTGCTGTTACTTGTGCTGCTGGAATCTGTGGTTCTAGGCTTCCTAGCAGCAGAGCTACAGGTGGTTAAGGGTTAATTGAGCTGGCTGGGTGTGGTACTTCCTGCTAGTCAATTTCCTGGGTCTGTGCTCACATATAAACCCAGCTCTTGGTCAGTCTGTGTCTGGAGTTCAGGGTGAGCAGGAGTGAAAGTGGCATGAATCCTTGTCTGGTGAAGTTTGCAGTGTGATCTCGTTCATGTCCGTTTGTACGTTTAAATTCTGTCAGTTTTGTGTTAGCTTGCTGTGTGACCTGCAATCTGTGTTGTGTCCTGTTGCAGCATGCTGTGTGAATGGTGTCTGGTTCTGCTGGACTCCTGGTTAGTGTAGATACTAGGAGTATAACCAGGAGCCGTGAAGTGGCCTGCTAGCTTCCATATATTGTACAGCATGTCAACTCATACCTGGTATTTATATTCAGCTTATCATCTGTTACTAGAGGTTGCATTTTGTATGCTGTGTATCCTGTTGTACAGTCTCTGTTATGTGGCATGTGTATGTATCCTGGATGGTGCGTGGCTCCTAGGATTAGCTAGGGCCCAGATCCGAAGACCGCTGGGCTGCCCTTATTGGGGCAATGTCCCCGCTTAGGTAGGGCCATGCCAACCTCCCGGTAACACAGGGTCAGTTGTGTGAAAACTGTATGCATATTGAGTCCCTTTGGTCACGATCGTGTGGGCCTCGTGCTTGTCTGCCCACACGATCGTAACAGTTGCAGATACCAGCACAAGAATGCAACACATACACAGTGTACAGTATTGAACCAGTTAACCATTTCACTGCTAGCTATTTTCTATGAAGGTGGATATATTAATATATATATATGCTTGCATAGGCTGATTTAGCAAACACATTTATATTATTATTACTAGAACAACAATGACTAACTATATAGGATACTAGAGTCATGTTGTTGTCACCTGATATATTTATGGGTTGTGGCTAAGCAAAAAATATAATGTAATATATTGAGAATACAGAGATCAGCACTGGCTTCACATAATTTCACTTGAGAATTTATTTTTCATTAAAAATCATAATAACTCCTAACACCAATTATAAGTCTCTCCTATACCTATTGGATGTAAACTAGCATTGATAGTAGTGTGGTTGAATTTAATGATTTGGTGAAATCACTGTTTACTTCTAAAGTGGTTTGGGTACTGCTCAAGGTGCCGTAACAGATTTTGATTCAGATGCTAATAGAGTCCTGTGATTTTGGATCCTTTTAATGGACTCTTCTGACATCCTATATGACGATGCTTGAGGTTGACCCTTTAAGGGCTCATGTCCACGGGCAAAAGAAGAATTAAAATCCGCAGCAGATTTTAACTCTTCTCCTGCCCGCGGATCCGCATCCCATAGGGATGCATTGACCACCCGCGGGGTAGATAAATACCCGCGGATGGTCAATAAAAGGGATTTTAAAAAAAATGGAGCATGAAAAAATCTGGACCATGCTCCATTTTCGTGCGGGTCTCCCGGGGGGACGGCTCCCGTGGGCTTCTATTGAAGCCTATGGAAGCCGTCCGGATTTGCGGGAGACAAAAATCAGATTTTACTCACCCGCTCCGTTTCTTCTCTTCGCCTCGGCGCCATCTTCTCTCAGTAGCGGCCGGATCATTTTGCTTCGGGACGGCGCATGCGCGGGGCACGTCACCGATGTCATCCTGCGCATCCGCCGGGCCGAAGAAAAAAGATCCAGCCGCGACGCAGAGAAGATGACGCCGCATCGAAGGAAGTATCCGGAGCGTGTGGGAGGTAAGTTAATTCTGATTTATTCTTATTTTCAGCGCTCATGTCCGCGGGGCAGGAGGGACCAGGCCCGCTACGGATTCTACGGAGACCCGCACGAAAATGGAGCATGGTCCAGATTTTTTCATGCTCCATTTTTTTTTAAATCCCTTTTATTGACCATCCGCGGGTATTTATCTACCCCGCGGGTGGTCAATGCATCCCTATGGGGTGCGGATCCGCGGGCAGGAGAAGAGTTAAAATCTGCTGCGGATTTTAATTCTTCTTTTGCCCGTGGACATGAGCCCTAAGGCCTCATGTCCACAGGGAAAATCAGGCCCGCTACGGATTCTACATGGAGAATCTGCAGCGGGTCCCTCCTGCCCCGCGGACATGAGCGCTGAAAATAGGAATTTAAAAGAATTTACCCATCCGGAGCGGGCGGGGAAGGTCTTCTCTTCCTCACGGCCGGATCTTCTTTTTCGGCCGGCGGATGAACTCGTCACGCCGGCGGCACGTCACCGGCACGTCGCCGACGTGCCGCGTGCATGCGCCGGGCACATCCGCCGAGCCAAAGCAAGAAAGATCCGGCCGTGAGGAAGAGAAGACCTTCCCCGCCCGCTCCGGATGAGTAAATTCTTTTAAATTCTTATTTTAGGTCTCCCGCGGATCCAGACGGCTTCCATAGGCTTCAATAGAAGCCCGCGGGAGCCGTCCCCGCGGGAGACCCGCACGAAAATGGAGCATGGTCCAGATTTTTTCATGCTCCATTTTTAAAAAAATCACTTTTATTGACCATCCGCGGGTATTTATCTACCCCGCGGGTGGTCAATGCATCCCTATGGGGTGCGGATCCGCGGGCAGGAGAAGAGTTAAAATCTGCTGCGGATTTTAATTCTTCTTTTGCCCGTGGACATGAGCCCTAAGGGTTTCTACAGGATTAGAAAACCAGTGCTACTTTCTTCTTAAAAAGAGTGGGGCTCACCTGCTACATGCAACCTATGGACAAGAGTGGCACTGTTTTTGGAAGAAAGCAACCATGTTTGTCATAGCCCTAATCCTTGCAGCCCTTTTAAAACAACCCCTTTAATACAGTCTAACAATAAGTAATATATGAAAGCCAAATGTATTGAAATTAATTATCACATGATCAATTAAAACCAGTACATCACTAATTGGCTAATTACTAATAATTTCTCACCCAGTGTGCAGAAAAGGTTATGTTTTTATTGTTATTTTAGTTTAGAATTTTCTCAGACAAAGTACGAAGTGAGCATTCACAGATTTTGAAAGCATGTTCTAAGTCTTTCTGATTGATTTTGCATTTCTTTCTTATATGCACAATATTAAAAATGCAGTGCTTTACAACGGCATTTGAAAAATGACTATGCCCTGTATTACTGGCTCTTACTGTCTACGTACACATTTTATATCGATTTTAAATTCAGTAACAATTCAATATTCTTGAGGAATAATACGGACTATTAAATAATGTATACCATACTTACTGCAACTGTCTAAGAATTTACGATTCTGCTCTGAAGAATTCACCTCTCATTTTTAGTTGGTAGAACAAATAATTAGCTAGTCTATGTGTATACTTTATTGTCCTGTATGATCAATGATTTTGGTATGTCAAAAGTACATTAGCTCATATTTATCTGTCCTACCGCCGTGTTCTGGACTATGTTTATTTCAAAAGGTAGAAGCAAAACTGATAGGCAACCTACTTTTCTGCACAGATTCCCTACAGTATATCCTTTGTTTGCATCCCTTAGCTGTTGTAAAAATCATCTGTTTGCTGGGGGTGCCTGAAGCTGGACCCCAGGTGATAATCTGGAGAAGCTTGTATTTGATGAGACAACCCCTTTAACCACAATATCCAACCTCCATAAGATACTGGATGGTGTCTGTTTGGTTCTTCTTGGTATCTCTTCTAGCACTCGTTGTGCATGCCTGACGGGCAATGATAATAACAAATAACTTTTGATGCAGAGAACAATGTAATCTATAGTGCTATTCTTGTCATAAATTAACAAAAAAAGCAATGCCTGCCATGCAATAGTACATTTCTATGCCTGCCTAACAGCAGCTTCTCCGACAATATTAGTTATGTTGCCGGGGTGTCTGGAGCCAGACCCATGGCTATCAGCTGATGGTTGTGAAGACTCCTTTTTGAAAGTAAATACCCCTTTTAGAGTGGATCTGCAACAATACTATACTGCCGTAGTTGTCCGTTATATTCATGAGGAAGGTGCTCTCCCCAACTCCTTTGGCTCCTCTCAGCAGTGATGCAAAAAACAAAAACTGGTGGATCAGTGCAGCACTCCTTACATTTTTTGATTAATCAAAAAACAACTGGATGAAAATTTCTCCTTTAATTGGTATAGCAGACAGTTATCATAAGGAAACACGTTTTGTGGCAAAACCCTTTCATCAGTTCAGCTGGATTACATACAGTTGGAGACCTAGGCAGGGAGAGTTCTCAACTGTGGAGGGTGCCAATGGGAAGCACCAGGACAAGAGGCTGATAAGAGAAATGACCCCTAAATGATGTACTGCTATGTGTCTGGAAGCATACACACAGGTGAAAATCACTGTTAATGTACGCCTGAGCACTTTATATCCATGCCTGCACAGATGATATCTGGAATTCTGGTCTACTGAGCTATGTGTCACTCTCTTTAATCTTATGTGTCTAGTACACATACAATATAGCCACTTTTATCTGTCGTATAACTTCTCTTATTGCATATATATATAATTATTTTTTTTAAATTGTAGTCTAAACTTCACTGCCAACGAACTTCATGGGATTCCCTTTTGAATATGGCTATCGCTAATATTTTATTCACAGCAGTGCATTACAAATATGTGATATAATATACATTCTGGAAATTGCTGTAATCTTCACTTTATGCAAAATTAAAAGTGTATTGATTGAGCTTTCAAATGAACATGTGTCTTAAGTATGTGACTTTTAGTTAAGTGATGACTTAGGATAGGCATCTTTAAGGCTGTAAGAGAACCTTAAGCTTCCTTGCTACCAACAAGTCTGCTTTCTGCAGGTGGATATGTTGATGCCTTAGGCTAGAGTATCCGTGCCATGCCCAATGATCTTACAGAGTCCTTTTAATGCAGATGGTTCTAATTTGAGGCAAACACTCAGAAGTGAAGTTGTATTGAGTTTCTACCCTGCAACCAACAAGTCCCTCTTGAACATTGTGCTTGAATTAAATATATTTGTCCCCTTTTTTCACAGGGCAGAAAAGGGGATCTTAAAACTATTGAAGGAAGGAAATCATTATTGGACTTTACAGAAGTAGGTCATGTGCTACAGCTGCTGATAGTTTAAGAGGAAGAAACATGGGACCTCAGACGTGGAACATGACTCCCAGAAAATGTTTGAGATCAACCCAAGAAAAACTTCCTCAGAGGCTTGTTTAATAAGCATTATCTGTAATAGTCTCAATGTGTGCTTATGTTTCCTGACGAGTTTGCACCTTCTTCCCACAGCTAACAAGGCCTTGTAATGGAAGACAGAACAATTTAATGAAGGAGATTTAATAGTTTGTGTTAAAACTAATATGGTCCATTAAGAGCTGTCATTTTTGTAAACAATGAAGATATATCATGTAATGTTGAGCCATCCAGGATTTTTTTCCCTTTTTGCTAACTGTAATGTTATAGAGGACGCGCTTGACAAACACTGAAATACTTAAGAATGCATTTAGTTTTTGTGTTTTTACATTCAAGGTTTTGTTAAGTTTCCTGATGATGGGTAATATATACAAAAGACTGGACATAAAATATGGCTAAAGAATAAAAGGCAGCTCTACCAGAGAATGAATTAAATGAAGATTGACTTTTCCTATAAGTGTTAGCTTTGTATTTAGAAATTCCTAGTTCTTCACTGCATCCGTGAAAAGTGTACAACCCCATTTAAACGTCTATATTGATTGTAGGAATGGAAACAATAATAAAAATGTCACAGCAAGATTTCGGCCATCTTCACACAAGTGCAAGGACAATTCTGTGCATCTTAGGTCAACGTTTTTGTATGATGACGAGGCATTTTTATTGTACTTTTTCAGTGAATGTGAATGAACAGGCAGAGTATCCATTCTAGTTATAAGGAGGTTTTCTGGGCTTTTACTATGAATGACCTAACTTCAGGATAGTTGGTGCAGCAAGGCCAGAAGTAGTCATTGGGGTCAGAGCTGGAAGTGATTTGAATGGGAGCAAAGCTGTCTATTACACCTCTGTCTGATGACAACATCTGACCCCGCTGCACAGACAACAGGCCAAGCAATCAGTTGATCAGCAGAGATTTCCCATAGCGATTTCCCATAGCATGCTATGAGCAGTATTTGCTGCGGATCCGCGGTGTGTATGCCGACGATTCCACAATGCAAATCCGTACATGTGCAGGCGGCCTAAGGGGTCTACTGATGTGTCTTTTGAATGCAGGGTGTACTTTTGAATGCCGTCTGAACAGGAGCACAAACGTTAGATTTGTGCGCCCGTTCGCGCCTTTTTACGTCGCCTGCAAGTGCACTTAAAAACACCTACGGCCGTGTGCAAGAGGCCTTAGAGTGATTTTCCCAGCAAATACTATTAATAACCTATCCTCATGATAATTCATCAATAGTTGATTAGCTGGGGTCCACTACTTCGGACCGCAGCTGATCAGGCATTCGCTGTCAGCGCCTCAACACACAAAACGGATGCAGTTATCTCCAGTCCCTGTGGGGTGGCTGGCACTGGCAATTGCAGGTGGAGGTTTCAATGATTTTAATAAAATGTGTGCCTGAAATTATGATTGCTGGCCACTCCACAGGGGTTGGCGCTAACTGCTTCCGCTTTGTACCCTTGTGTGTTGTGGCACTGACAGAGGTCGCCCAATCAGCTGATCGGCTGGGGTTCCATCCGGTGGATCGCAGATGATCAACTATTAATGACCTACTCTGAGGATAGAATTTGCTTGCTTTAAATTGCCTGTAATTTTATTAATAGGAATATACTTTTCAATGAAAAGAGTCCTTTGTATCTATATGAATGTTATAGGTAAGGAAGCCGTTTTGTAGATAGTGGCTTATATGTGCTTTGTAGTTAAGAAATGTCTTCTTTTTAATGCTGTTTTATTGTCTAAGAACATGTAATTTCAACTTCATCTTTTAAATGCCTATATTCAGGGCTTATAATGTGTAACTTGCTTCAGTCCCGGCACCCCGGCTGCCAATGGTGCCTCTTCCTGTTAAGGTTATGTTTTTATGAGTCTGTGTTATATAGCAAGTAGTCATAGTTCCTAATCTAGGTCTAGCATTAACACAAATGGGTGGTAATAATAAAATGACTTCTCAACTGCTCCAGCAGAACTGAATTCACATTATACCATTTATCCCTTCCAGGCATTTTAATACTTGTATAATCTCTTGATGGATTCTTTATGAGGGGTTATGAAATAGCTTTTACAGCAATGTGGTTTTGTTTCCATTTGTGAACAACTACATTATATACAGTATATATAAATATACATTACGTTCTTATTCTTGAAAATTATGCCCAAGGATGATATAAACATATTATTTAACATGTAGGCTAGAAATTTGGACCTTGTAACACTGCCGTCTCCAATGTAACATAATAAGCATAATTCTAATTTTAGACCTTTTTATTTAAAGGGAAACTGTTACCATTTGGGGGGGCTGTTAAACTGTCAGCAAGGTGTTGTTCCACTTTTAAACACCTCCAGTGGCATGTTCTTAAAAATGCTGTGTTCTGTATTACCCAGAAAACGTATTTTTATAATTGTGAGCCACATAGACATATTGTTAGTTTTGAGTCTTCTGCGTGGGCATCATCAGTTCCCAAGTCACTGATTCCAACTTTATCTCCTCCCAGTCCAGCTTGATTGTCATCTCCCCTGGCTCCTGACGTCAGCATTATCCACTATGAAATCTCACGCATGCTATACGCATATCACCTGCGATCTCCCCATCTAGTGTGTTCATGCTCACATGAAGTCATGTAGACAGGGAGACAGCAGCTGATCAATTGTGCGCAAAATTTCATAGCGCATAATGCTGATGTGAGGAACCAGTGGGGCTGGACTGGGAAGCGGAAAAGCATGACATGATACTGATGGTGTTTACATGTGGAATAGCACCTTGCCAATCCCATAAAAGGGCTTTTAAAGGGGATTTCTTGGATAAAAAAGTTCTAGTGGGCAGGGAAAGTTATAAAGTAGAAACATAAGCTTTACCTTCCTAAATGGCCCCTGGTTTCCACAGATCCTGGCCTGGAAGAAATTGTAGCAGTCGCATGTCATTTATTATGCATGTGGTTACCCCACCAATCACAGGCTTCAGCAGTCACTTGTTGTTCATGGCACTATCACTATCATATTTTCATTTAAGGAGGTGAGTATAGCTTATTTTTCTGTTTGATTACATTCCCTGTCCACTGGAATTTGTTTTTAGTCTCAGAAAATCCCTTTAATAAAATTACTCTTCACAAACAGATAATTATACAGTAAAATAAATTGAATTAGTTATTATTGAACATTTGCATGGTATAGAACATTGTTTTCCAACTTCAGCCCTCATGGAGCCCCAACAGGTCATGTTTTCTGGATCTCCTCAGTATTGCGCAGGTGATGTAATTATTGTCAGTGCCTCAGACATTAGGGAAAGGGATTTGTTATTTGTATAGCGCCAACTTATTCCGCAGCGCTTTCAGGTATTTTTATTTATTCCCCCCCCCAGCAAGCTGGGTACTCATTTTACTGACCTCGTAGGATGGAAGGCTGAGTCAACCTTCGGCTGACTACCTGAATCATGCAGAGATTGGACTCGCAACCTTCAGGTCATGAGCAAGAGCATAGGACTGCATACTGCTGACTTAAAACTCGGCAACACATGAGGCCCCTACCACATGGGGTGACACACGAGGCCCCTATCTTACTATAGAAGATCCTGAAAACATGACCTGTTGCGGCTCCATGAGGACTGGAGTTGGGAAACACTGGTATAGAATATGAAAGTATGTATCTGTGTATTTGAATGCAAGGCTTAAATTTAAGAGAATATAGATGTTTGTCCTATATCTCCATCCATCCTATGCTCTATTCTTCCCCATTTGTTGTGCCTTCCTACCATAAACAAAATTCAGTTCTACAAAATTGAAACAGAAAAGTGTTAATAATGTCAGGGCACATGGACATCATAGACGGAAACCCTATCTATGAGCAAGAGTGTTACTAATAAACAGTGTCTCTCACGCTGGTGGACTTGAGCTGTCCATTGTTGGCATTCAATTTTACATTTGTGTAGTTGATGGCAATTTTCCCCAGTAAAATCAGCAGTTTCCAGAAGTCTGAAAAGTCAGACCTGCTTTTTTGACTAAAATGGGGTTGTTTTGGCAAGACAACCCCATTAAGGAATTATCACTGTTATGAACGTGAGCTAATTTCCTCATTTTGTAACATTGTATAGAAAATCACTACATTATAACTATTACACTTTTAATTGCTTTAAACGAAAAACACAGTATACCAGTGAAACTTTGCTTTGGCATGTTGTCAGGTAATGTTATTAAATATGAGAAACATTATTAGACTCATTAACCACCCTTCATCATTACAACTTACTGTAGCGTTTCAGGTGCTAGATTGGAACCGCGGGTGTAGTAGCTGTGCAGGACTGGAGAGTAGTCAGGGGGAAGCCAGAGGTCGTTAACAGGTAGTTGCAGGTTTGCAGTAAAAATGGAGGAGGTGGATAGCATTGTTGGGAGGAGAGCCAGAGGTCATCAACATGTAGTTGCAGGTTTGCAGTTTGAATGGAGGAGGTGTGTAGTATTGTTGGGAGGAGAGACAGAGGTCATCAACACATAGTCACAGCTTTGCAGTGGAGCACAATAATCATGCACTGGAGGAGTGTCAGGGTCAGGCTTTTATAGTGAGCCTGATTAGAAGCACGGCAGGGCCAGGACAGGGAAGCCAGAACTAGATTCACAGGATCATGAAACAAGGCTAGCTTCAGCAGGGGATCTTCTTCAGCAAGCTGGATAGCTCACTGGGGGGAGACACCCCAGTCTTGGGGCACAAGAAGTCCCAGGTTCAAGTCCCGACAGTTGCCCTCTTCTTCCAGGACACACTCTGGACATCCCAGGGGATGGCTTCTCTGCATATCTGCCATGGAATTTCCTTGTCAGCCTAGGAACATGAACATTGTAATGAACAATTGACAAGAAATTTTCTTTTGGACCGTATCACTGCCACTGCACCAGGTACTGCAGTCTGCCTTGGTGCCTACGGGAGTCCAGGATCTTTTCCACAAGAAACTCTTCTTGCCCTTGTACTTTTACAGGAGGGGGAGGTGATTGCTGACTTCCAGCAAAGATATTTTCCTAAAAAGGCTTCAGCAGGCATGTGTGGAAGAGCAGATGGATTCAGAGGCTTTCTAGGAGCTTTAAATGGAAGGCTACCTGGCTGATCCTTGCTGTAACTCTTAAGGGTTCAATGAATCTTGGTCCAAGTTTGGGAGAAGGTACATGATGATTCAAATTTTTGGTGGATAACCACACCTTGTCTCCAACCTGGAAAGTAGGAGCTTCTTGGCAGAGCCAGTCGGCCGCTTTCTTATAAGCACCCTGAGCTTTCAGTAAGGCTTCTTTTAATTCCTTCTGTGTTTCAGCCAAAATCCTTAGTCTGTATTCGACAGTCGGGAAAGGCATGTCGATAGGAAGGCCAGGAATGAAGACGGAGTGTGTACAGTAGTTGGCATAGAACGGGCTTTGAGTGGTTGAACTATGTTGGGCATTGTTGAAAGTGAACTCCACCATTGGTAAATAATCTACCCAGTCATCCTGAAGATGGGAAATGAAGCAGCGGAGATACTGCTTCAGAGTCTGATTTGTTCTCTCGGTCTGGCCATTAAACTGAGAATGAAAGGCGGAGGAAAGATTCACGGCAGTTCCCAGGGTCTTGCAGAAGTGCTTCCAGAATTTTGACGTGAACTAATCCCCTTTGTTGGAGACCACATCATCAGGAATTCCATATAATCAGAAAACTTCCCAGATTATTAACTCCACAGTGCACTTGGTGGGAATTCTTTTGATGGGGATGAAGTGAGTCATCTTCATGAGTCGGTCTACGACAATACGAACGGTAGTCATTCCCTTCGAGGGCGGCAAACCAAAATGAAGTCCATAAATAGAGACCCTCATGCTCTGGATAAAAAGAAAAGACAACAGGATAGTGCCTTGTGCAAACAGCAGTGATAGTAAATAAATAGAAAAAATAAATAACAACAATCCCAGGAAAAGGGCTGTCACCACACCCATAGTCCTAGTTTGCAGGAAGTACGTCTCTTATGCACATAGGCATCCAAGGCCAGAGAGCAGCAGAATGAATCAAAAATGGCAAATTTCGGAGAAAAGGACTAGCTTCTTCTCTGTACTGTATATTTATTTTATATGAAGGCATTGATTGAACTGTAATTATCCCCTCCCTTTTTAACCCCTCCTTGTTTTTCTGTGCAATATATTGATAAAACTATTTATATGCCACCCTGTGTCATTGTATGTTATGCTTGAGAAAATTCATAGATCGTCGCTGAAATGTGTTACATTCCATGTACTTTTATATCACAATTCTTGCCCTACGTAATAAATCTTTCATCACAATTGCCTTCTGGTTAAGCTGCCGTTCATACTTCCAAGGAGGGATTTTCTATATGTAGATTCCTCTTCTTTCCTAGTAAGTACTATTTAACTATTATATATGTATCTTATGAGTGCATATATTTTTTATATTTACTACTCTACCCATAGCCTGGATGGAACTGGAAGGGGTTGTTGAAATCCCAGAGGGTGAGCTTGTGACGTCTTATTCCAAGCACATACTTCGCAATAGGTGACATACCTCTTCACATCACTCCTGCAGTCGGGCTAGTTTCAGCAGGGGAGCTTATCCAGCAAGCTCGAAAACACACTGGGGAGACACACCCTCTGGAGCACAGGAGTTCCCAGGTTCAAGTCCTTACACTTAGGTTATTCACATTTTGCCTTCATTTTAATTTAAACAAATCCAATTTAACTAATTTCAATACTCATCTGCAACATTAGGACCTATAAGTTCTTTGCAACAGCTATGATGTGCTTAAAAAGTACAGTATACTTCTTGCTCATGGATTTTTCATAGCAGTTCAATAAGAATATTCTTTTCCCCATTTTAAAAACAATATGCAAAAGTTGCAGGCACTGGAGAAAGTGTTAGGGCAAGTGTTTTTCTACATATTGGCTGCAGTGGTATTTCACTGCAGCAACTGGATGTTCTAAGTTAGTGAATGAAATGTTAACAAATCACTTCCCCACACTACGGCTCACAGTTGGGTGTTTTCTAAGACATACGTTTTGAGGGTTTTTGTTTTCAAGCCACCATATGTTCAGTCCATGACACTTTTTTTGTGACTGGAATAAAATCAAAGTTTCTACATTTGCTGCCATAAAATAAGTTTTTTAAACATTTCTGCTGTAATCTATATATATAAAGGTGAAATCCCTCACTTACTGACTCACTGACTGACTTGCCACTAATTCTCTAACTTCCCGATGTCTTACAAACATGAGATTTGGCAGGAGCATTCTTTAGGTCCTAAATAGGAAAAGTAAAGGGGTCACAACTTGATTATTCAATGCTTATTGCAAAAGTATTGGCATCCCTGTGTAATGTAACTTGCCTGTGTCGTACAAACACGAAATTTGGCACAACCATTCTTTTGGACCTAAATAGGAAATGTAAAGGGGTCACAACTCGATTATCCAATGACAAGTGCAAAAGTATAGGCACCCCTATGCAATGTACCTAATCTAATACTCTAACTTCCCGGTGTCTTGCAAACATGAAATTTGGCATGACCATTCTTTAGGTCCTAAATAGAAAAAAAAGCAAAGGGGCCACAACTCGATTATGCAATGCTAATTGCAAAAGTAAGTTCACCCCTATGTAATGTAACTTCTTGGTGTCGTACAAGCGTGAAATTTGTCACGAGGATTTCTTAGGTCCTAAATGAGGAGAGTGGGAGGGGTAGCACATTCTGCAGAGGGACATCGGTACATGCAGTCTGAGGAGAATCTACTGCTCCTCTGTGTATACATAGTTTATTCCTCGATTACTCTAAAGTAACCTTGACATCATAAAATTTTCCATGCAAACAACACATAAACACCTGTATCAAATTAACTCGGGCAAGGCTGGGTTTATCAGCTAGTATTACTATATTACTTCAATCTTTTGACACAGTTTTTGTGCCACCCCTGAATTGTAAAGGGGTTTACTGTTATAGTAAGTGATGGCCTATGAGTAGTGCATGCCATTACTTAGTGGTTGGTGGGGATCTCAACTACTCGAACACCAACCAAGCCTCAGAATAAAGGAGAAGCAACACTAGTTAAGTTCTTTCACAGTTTTTACCTGCACACAGTGGCAGCCACTCACTGCGCAGGAAACTTGTATGGAACTGTGTGATGCTTCCTGTACAGTGAGTGGCTGGGAGTGCCTTGGCAGAAGGAACCGTGGTCTCTTCCATTCTCCAGATTGGCACGAGACCCAGAGGTCAAACCCTCTGTGATTGTTGGTGTTATGGTATATCCCATTGATGTGCCTAACATTATAAGTTGTGAATTAAAGCCAACCTATCGCATTATACATGAAGTGCAATCTAAGACAGGAGGAGCTGAGCAGATTGACATAAATTTGTTTTAAAAGTTCCAGTATAACTTGTCATTTATATAATTCAACCTTTGCTCATTTTGGACCTAAAGCGACCCTCCAGTTCTGGACAAACGAAGATGGTTGAACTGCTTCTCTGACTACCTGATGCACGATATGTATCGTTAGACCAAAATGTTACACTTGCTTTGATTGAACAGTGCTGCACATGTGAGCAGCATTGGCCAGTTGGACCAGCATGCAGTGTCTTAGACTGCCGATGCATACTAATGCACAGTGTGCATCAGGTAGTCAGAGAAGAGGTTCAGCCATCTATGTTTGTTCAGGACTGGATGATTTCTTTCATAGTCATCTGGGTGGTCCTATTTAGTGACTGACATCTTTTTCTATATGCACACTCATACATAGAGGGTTGTCAATCACTGATTAGGACTGCCCAGATGACTACTAAGCCCAGAATTAGCGCAGGTTTAAATGAATAAGTAATCTTTTGTCACAAGCATATATATCATTCTGCTTGGCGACTCCTTTTCTAGAAAAGGCTGCTCGCAAATTGCACTACATTTTTAATGTGACAAATTCACTTTAAGCATCTATGATAGCAGCAATGAATTAGAATAGCTACAGCCAAGAGTATATTCTTTTGTTATCAATACGATCACCACATTATATAATCCAAACTCAATTTCTATTTTAATTGCTTGTATCTGTCAATTGTTTCAAAGGCAAATTACACCATTTTATTCATCCAACTTTAATCTTTACTTTTGAGTTATTTAGTTTAACAATTATTTTGTTAGCAGAAAACCATTAATATACACTAAGCAGAACTTCTGTGGATAAAATGACTTCAGTGATATGATTTTTATTTAAATGTTCTATCATGGCAATTGTTCAATGGAGAGCTCCTTAATAAATTAGACTTTATCACAGTATTACTTGTCTTTTTGTGTAAAGGAAGTATAATAAGCCTTTCATGCATATATACTTCACATATAAAAGTATGTAGAATGTGTCAACATGTAGGCAATCAATCCCTCAATTGACCTTTTCCCACTCACCATTGACCTTAGTCACTTTTCTTCTAAGATCTATATATTTACTTTTTAATTCTCTAACATGTTATTTCCCATGTATTTTCCTGAGACATGGATATGCATTCATACAAAATAATATATCACTTTCATTTTCATAGCCCTGGGGGTATTTTAACAATTGCAGGAGTTCATCAAAGAAGCAATTAAATGTGCCAGAATATGCCTTAGGAAATATGCCCCTCTCAAAATTACCCATAAGCATATGCATAGAGCACACCAAAAAATCCATGCTCTTTGATCCCAAGTAACTCAAGAATGTGGGTGTCCCACTGCTAAGGGCAAGCTTCCAAACTAGATCCCTAAGAATTAGAATTAAAGTGTAATTCCCAAATGAACATGCCATATCTATGTGTCAACTCTATATGCATTAGCTAAAAATGTATAATTAAATAATTAAATAACCCCTTCACTGATTTGTCACTTTTGACTATATTAAAAAATTTCCACAACCTACCCGGAGATCAAATTTATAAATAATTACAATGCAACTTGCATTATGGTAGATGTTTTCCATGTGTAAGTTTCCATTTATTGTGATACAATTACAAAATATATTCACAGCTCTAATTAAGAATGATTCTTTATTCAGAGTAGACCTTGTCAATTCAAATAGAAGCTGCTGTCACTATTTTCATAAGATACTCACATCCACACGTTCAGGCATGCCACAGTGGAAAAGTTCAAAAAGAATCTAAAACCCTACCTTTCCAGCAAAGACCACACATTCCAGTAGCCATCTGAGTATCTTCTACTCTCATCTACTGTCTTGTAGATTTTAAGCCCTTGCAGACAAGGTCCGCAGTCCTATTGTATTGGTTTATAACTCATTTTGTTCATGTTTATTGTTCCTGTTCTCCATATGTAATGTATATTAAGTATTAACCCCTATTTCCATATGTAAAAATAATAAACTGTACAAGTTCATACATTTATAACACACTGCTTGTTCCTGATATTAGACAGGGTTGGTTTTATAGCAAATGTGGCCCACCTCTTCCTACACAGATACATATGTACTTTTCATCCAAATGTTTATACTGAATATTCCCATACAATGTCCACATAATATTGCCATTCAGTGACCTAAAAAAATACCATCATACAATGCAATGGTAAGATCCTTTGCGGTCCAGAGCAGTTATAACTTACATGCTTCAGTCTCATATGCCTTTTGAGTTCAAACTATGTGGAATGCCTAGGAAATAGGTTTCATTCCACTTGCCTAGTTTGACAACTTTTAAAACTAACCTTTATCACAGTACTCTAAAGATTGCTTCCGGGGTTGTTCTTTCCCTTGAGACATGCTCCACATATGGTGGTCCTGCCCTAGGATCAAAAGAGTCTGGAACAGGACATATTCCCTAATTTATTCAGTAACCTATCATAACTTGCTTAAAAATCCATGGGAAGCTTTGCTGAACAAAAAGATTGAGAATATATCTCCAAACTCCAGAAAACTGATCTCGTCCTTCTTTTAGCCGCAAAGCAAAATATCGCTTATTCCTGGTGAAAAATTTCTTTTGGACTTGAAGTTAAGCTCCAAATGAATTGGTATTTGATCAACGAGAAATTAACATCAAAAACAGAAGACAAACAAGATAGATTTCGTAGTATCTGGACACCATGGATAAATTATGCCCTCCCTGCAATGGGGGTGAGCCCACTAACCTCCCTATAAATCTATTTTCATGAACGGGGCCTTGCAGTTCCCACAGCCTCAGGAGAGTGAAACCCCTCCCCCACCCCTTTAACGTTTTCCCAACTCCCACCTTCTCCCTTCTTGACCTGTGATTCAGCCCTGGCCAGGCCATTGTTTTCTGCAAAGCATTTTTACAAGAAAAATAGTAATGTAAGACGAGAAACCTGACAACACTAGATTGCTACTACTTTTATAAACTTAGCCTAGCCAGAATATACAATGCTTTATAACTAAATCACCATGTTATACCTGTAAAAATGTTTGTCTACTGCTATATTCTCTTATATATCAGATAACTTTCAATAAAAACTATTGTTAAAAAAAACTAACCTTGATCAAGAGCTCTATGAAGAGTCCCCCTCCTCTTCAATTTACTGATGTAGTGTCCCAGAACATCATTCTGGACCCCTCTATATTGTCATACATGTTTGTCTTATGTAGATGCACTGTGCAAAGTTGTCATGTCTAATTTTCTGTATGTGAGTTGCACAGCTGCAGCGTCTGAAGGGTTACCTACCTTAAAATCATTGCGGTGAGTTTGGTTGCATGTTAAGTGTACTTATCTTGCTATGTCATGTGACGTGGTGTGCATGAATCTATAAGTATGAGTGATTGGGTTCCAGGAGAGAGTTCCGAGTCCGTCTTCAGGCTGCTGAGGAGCGCCCATCTAACACCTGAGGGTTTGTCACCACAGAGGCGCATGAGGGCACCATCACCCCTTGTGCAGCTGAAGATGGAAGAAAAGGAGAGACCGCAGGACCGTATGTGAAGCACATTGGAGTGTGCGAGCTTAAATGTTTTCCCCATGAAGTCCCACCACAAGAGAGAGCCATAGTGAGTTAATTACCCTTGCAAGTGACAAGAAGTTTATACAGTTACATAACAGTGGAGACGTATACTGGAACCTCTGAAGATAATATTGAGATTTATTGATGATTCCCATGCGGCCTTCTGGAGTATAGATCACCGTATAGTGGTACACCCGTAACTGACACCCATGCGTGCTGAAGTCTATAAGAGCGGGGTGATCATTATAGCCACTCTGTGGCCGTTGACTTTCATGTCAAGTAATTGCTGAATATGTACTAAGTTTTCCTGCATTGTAAATTCTGCATACTGAAGTCTACTGTATTTCCAAGAAAAGTCACTAGTAAAGTTTTACCAGGCCTCCCCTGTTCTGGAGGACCCGAGGTACTATGCACTTGTCCAGTGTCATTAATGCACCAAGCGTGAATGTCGGTGTATGGAACGGTGGCGTCACGAACTGACAACTACAACCCCCACCCTGGTCTGCCATTACAGGTAACAAGAGAAAATGTGTATATAGTTTATCCCTCTGCCCCGTGTACAAATTCTGGCAGTCACCAACAGTATATATATTTTTATTTTAACTGCGCATTGCAATATATGGCGTCTCTCACTGGATGTATTTTACATAGTTGTACACTACACGGACGAGTTCTGGAAAACCAAGGCACTGAGATTACTACTATCACTATTTTACCCTCTGCAGTCTTGTACAGGGTGGTCCAAAGGTATGAAGACACCTGAATAAATAGAAAACAGGGAATACCATCCTGTGTGTGGCATGTTGTGTTGCTAAGGGGAAGGTAGCAGCCATCGCATTGGTTCATCCAGCGCTGCATTCATTGGCTGAGCAGTGGTTGAAGAACCAATCACAGCCATTGATTCCTGTAGGTGGGATTTATGAATCCCGTAACCAGGAAGTGATCTTGTATGAGCAGCCGAGGACTGCGGGTAGTGCGTCTTAGCTGTGGAGAGCAGCAGGAAGGACCTGGACTGAGCCTGCTAGGTAACTATAATAAGGCATCCCCCAAAAATAAGACCTAGTGTCTCTTTTGGGAATAAAATAATATAAGACAGGGTCTTATTTTTGGGGAAACACAGTAGTTATAACATTCACTATCAGAGAAGCACAGGTTGTTAGAAAAGTTAGTAACCACTTAAAGAATCTTCACAACTATTTCTTAATCTACTGGAGGCCTGTGTAAGATTTGATGAAACAGTGGACACAAGTACTTGTAAAACAGACTATGTATGCTGCCAGGTTGACAGGGATGTCTGTTGTCTGTTTTATTATCAACAAACAACAATAAAGGAAATGTTTTGATAATAAGAACATACAAAGGAATCGATATTCATGTACTTCCCTAATATATTACTTATACATATTGGCTTCTTATGGTTGCTACTGATTGTAATTCTAGCATGTTCGCTTTCTCTAGTTAAAATGTTCACATTTATACTTTTACAGTTTTGCATGCTATAATGCAGGTTGTAAAGTTTAATCGTGGATAACCATATCTGTTTTTATGCCATGTCATCTGCTGCTGATTATTATATGCTTTAATGACAATAGTATTGCACAGCTTGAGACTCTTCCCAGAAGAACAAAATGTTCTTGAGTGCATTGTTCCCTCTGTTCTATTCAACCTGAAAAAAAGTCTATTCAATGATATGTCACTAAAAAGAATAAAATTACTGATGAAAATAGGTGTATCCCATGTGTTTATGTAGGGATAAGGAACACCAAGGTATTTACACATCCATAAGGCTCCTTCACATAGTTTTATTTTCTGGCATTTTAAAATATATGAAAAAAGATGTTTTAAATACCAGCTTTTTTTCTTTTTTATAACGTAGCATGCATTCTAATTATGTTTTAATGGTGTTTCTGGTGGATATGTTTTAGTGTCATTTTGTACATGCATGTATCCTGACATTTTTTTCAAGTATACAAAATGCTACACTCGCAGCATGCTGCATATTGAAAACAATCCAACTGGACTTAAACACAATACCAAAATACATTGCATGTAGTGCAAGATGGACTTCAAAGTTGGTCTGTAGGGTTCATTTAATTAATCTGCCCTTGCAAATCTATTTTAGTTCATTAGTATAGGGTGAGTGTCACTCTGCAGTTTACTGAGAAGTCCCTGTGGATTCAATGGGCCCCCTATGGCAGTGTTATGATGCCACTGCTGGTGGGGCATGTAATGCATTCTTATTGATAGTTTAGTGGTATTGTCTGTTATTTTCCCAGCATAGGGAGAGTGTGGCTTTCCCCATTTCTGTATGAATTTCGGTTTTACAGTTTGGGACCTGTCACTGCTGTGTGGCAAATTCTGTTCCAAAATCCACAAGATTGACATGTGGATTTTGATGCGGAATTGAAAATGGCAGAATCCTGTTGGCAATTCCGCATCAAAATCTACATTAAACGTGCAGATTTTGGTGCAGAATTTTCTTTATGGCAAATAAAATGAAAAATGCTGCGGATTCTAATTCTGCAGTGTGTTTATTTATGCTGCATAATCTTGCTGCAGAATTCATCGCTTGCAAATCAAGGGTTACATTTTGCAGCTGTTCCACAAGCAAAAATGCGGCTAAATCTGCAGCATTTGGCTTCATTTACACGAGCGTATATCAGCCATGTTTTCACGCCCGGCCGATATACGCTGCCCATGTGATGCATTGGATTACAATGCATGTGTTCAGATGGGCATATTACCGCAGCGTAAAAGCGCCCGGCCGAGCAATATAGCGCATACGGAGCGCATTTCAGCCAGGCACTTTTAGGCTAGCCAGGAAATATAGTTCAGGAACTATCTTTCCCAGTCGGAATATGTTGGCCGCTGCTATAGAGTCCTATGGGAGCCTATAGTAGCTGCAGCAGAAAGGAGGTTATTTGCAATGGGATGCGGCGGGATGGGAGCTAGTCTCTAAGTTAACAGCCCTCTCCTTGCTGACAGCCGACAAGGGGTAGAGAGGGGGCAGGAGCATAGCACACTAGCTAAGGCAAGGGGTGGATAGGGCAAGGCAGTTTTGCAGAGCTAAACTCTCTTCCCCCGCCCAAAGGGAATGCGGGCTCGGTGTATATGCGCCGAACCTGGGCATTCTGAATGGGTGCACAAATGGAAGATTTGTGCGCACGTTCACGTGCTTTTCAGTGATACCGCCGACCGAAAAATGCTACACCCGTGTGAATGAGCCCTTTAGGTGCGGATCTGGCCACCATGGAATTCTTATGGAATTCCACCATGTGAGAAGGCAGCCAAAATCTGGTGTATGTATTGTAACATTTGATCTAAATTGTCTAGGAATTTCTCAGTTAGGGTAAAGCAAGCAGTGATTCCACCTAGAATGAAACATCACGAGTGAGTATATATCCTGGAGTCCTTTGCTGATAAAAAAATTTTCATTAAGACTACCAGTCAAAAGTTTTAGAGCATCTGAATTTTTCCAGTTATTTTTGACATTGAGGCCTCGGTCACACGGGCGTTTTTTCCCGCGATTTGCGGATCGCATGATGGATGCGCATCCGCAAATCGCGTGACCGGGGCGGAAAAATCGCCCGAAAAATCTGCTCCTAGCCGCGTTTCATTAGAAACGGGCCGGAGCAGTGCAGCGCTGTCCAGCGCATTGAATTCAATGGAGCCAGCAATACAGCCGGCTCCATTGAAAGCAATGGGCTTCAGGCAATCTCACGATGAATTTTCAGGAAGGGCTTAAAAATATAAGCCCTTCCCTGAAATTCATCCAGAAATTTGTAAAAAGTAAAAAAAATATATACTCACCTTATCCCGGCAGACTGAGTTCAGCCGCGGCCGGCCGGCAGTTCTCTTGAACTGCTGTGAGTAGTATTCAGCAGCCGGGGATTTAAAATGACAGCTGAGAGCTGCCCCTGATTGGTCCCTGCGCTGAGCCAATGAAAGGCAGCACTCACTCACCCATTCATGAATTCATGAATGGGTGAGTGAGTGCTGCCTCTGATTGGTGAGGGCTGTGACCAATCAGAGGCAGCTAATTCAGCAGGCGGGGATTTTAAATTCCCGGCTGCTGAATACTACTCATAGCAGTTCAGAAGAACTGCCGGCCGGCCGCGGTTGAACTCCGTTTGCCGGGACAGGGTGAGTATTTTTTTTTTTTTACTTTTTACACATTTCTGGATGAATTTCAGGGAAGGGCTTATATTTTTAAGCCCTTCCCGAAAATTCATCGTGAGATCGCCCGCAGCCCATTGCTTTCAATGGAGCCGGCTGTATTGCCGGCTCAATTGAATTCAATGGGCAAACATCAATCTTCTCTGCCACAGCTGTTACAGCTGTGGCAGAGGAGAATGATTTGTCTAGTATATGTTCTCAATGGGGTCGGCGCTGCTGCCGCCGGCCCCATTGAGCGCATATAGAGAAGAGAACAGGAATCGCAGATCGCAGATAGGTGGGATCTGCGATTTCTGTTCTATAATTTATCGGACGAACGCATAAAAAGTGCTCATGTGTCCGATACCATTGCAAAGCAATGGTTTTATAAAATCGCACATCGCATGCGCATGCGCAGATCGCACGGAAAATCGCCCGTGTGACCGAGGCCTCACACAGTTCAAGTTTAGCAAATAATGTGGAATGGCTCAAAGGTTCAAAGTAAGTTGAAAACATAAAAGAATTATGACATTTTTACTATTTTAACCAAAGGCCTTTTTCAGGGAACACTTACAGGAAACACTTCAAGTACAGCTGCTCTGCAGCACAGAAAATAAGTTATGATTTGAAACTATTCCTGTAGGTATCTCAACTTTTGTAGATTACTTTCAAACACTCTGATTCTATATAACCAGTGTTGGAACAGAGTGCATTACAACACCCTCTGCAGCGTCTGAGGAGCGGGCCCACAGCCGAGGTGATAGCGGGGTAGATAAAGGCCTTGTCACTGGGCTCTACCATCTCCTCTCCTGGGCGTAGCTCAGGACGCAACCAAGTTACTGCTGGGGGAGGTCACAGGGAAAAGTAATTAGAGGATACCTGCAGTCTTCTTTGTCACTTCTGACGCCATCGTTCCGTCTGCTGTGGTGAACCTTAACAGTAGAATAAAATAGTCCACACACAGGGAAACATTCTGGACAAATCGGGAATGGTCGATAATATCCGTTTACTGTAACTTCAACAAAAGTCCACTTTACAACAACGGTTTGGCACAATTACTATAAGAGAAGGTGGTGTGAGAAGGAGGATTTTCGGGGTATTCCAGACAATCCACAGTCCTAGTTATCTGTGTGATTCCGCTCCCGATGACTCTCTCTCTCCAACTCTCTACCGGTCAACACTCACACTTCTTGTGCCTTTCTTCTAGCCAAGCAATGGTCCTTCACTCTCACTCAGTACTTAGTGGTAGCACTGGCATATCCTGGGTAGACTGGTTCTAGGCCAAGCAGAAGGGAATCACTCAGCTTCCTGCCTTCTTTTCACACACAAACCAATCAATGTCTGTGTGGCTCACCGACAGACTTGTAGGCGGAACTTCTTGCACTGACTTGCATCCACAGACTAGACTAGACTAGACTGTATTCCTTTTCCCTAGCATCCTCTGCAAGCACATATATGACATAGTCAAATGACCCACAACATGATACATTTTCCAGACATAACCCAGACATTAACCCATTTAATCCTGCAGAGGTGCAATACACATAACTCTGATGCACCCCACAATTAGAAACACTGACAGGACAATGGCACAAGACAGACTTATAACATTATAGAGGGGCCCCACTAACTCTGGGCCACTACACCTCTAGGGCAGGATTTGGACAGTTTTGCTCTTCAGGATAAGGCACTCTGCTACCATAATGGTAAGAAAAAGGCAATTAAGGAAAGAAGACAGACAGACAATTAGAACACTTAGAAGTGTAGGTCTACCTTATAGAGAAATTGCCAAAAAAGCCAAGGTGGCAGTCAGTACATTGTCCTATACCACGAAAAGGCACTTATAAATTGGAGGAAACTGACAGGAAAAGGTCTGGCAGAACAAAGGCCACTACAAAATTAGATGACAAGTTTTTGAGAGTCATCGGCGGCTCCCCGCACAACATCTTCAAACACAGCTTAATGCAGAAAAAAAAAGGTTTCTACTTCATCTCTGCCCAGAAGACTTCTAACTGCAAGTTACAGGTAGAGTATCAGTAATAAAGCCAATGCTAAGATTACTAAATAAAAAAAGACACAGGGTACATCATATTTGGTGCATCACACAGGGTTTTTATTTTCTCCATAATGTATGATCATACCCTAAGAGCGGAATGTACCGCAGAAAAATTCTACGTAAATTTCATCTCTAAAATACGACTCTTTTTGAAGCGGGTTTTCATGCAGATCTGAATGTGAAATTTTGACGCAGAAAATCTCTTTTCTGCATCACAAAGTGAAACCTCTGGATGAGGAAACGCACAGAAATTAGATTTTTCATGCTGAAATTCCACATATAGATTTTGCCTATTAGAAGAGCAAATTCCTCATGCGGATCCACATGAAAATCTGCATAAAAAAGACATGGAGTTTAATATGGAATTTAGAGGTGTAATTTATGTGGAATTTTTCCACTGTGAATTCTGCCATGGGAAGCTAATGTTAAGGCCATGTTAAGGTATCATACAGTGGAATATGAAGCAGATTTTTCTACATAGATTCTGCCTCTAAATTGCGGTTAAAATCTGTGGTTTTTCTGTAGTGGATTTTGCCACAGATTTACAAGCAGATTTAGCCCTGTCAATGGGCAAAGTCTGCATAGGGAATTACTGATACATTTTCACTTGGCTCAGCTTGAAGAAGTGACATGAGGCAGAACAGCTGCAGATTTCTGCCATGGTTTTAGAGGTGGAATCCCCATCGAAAAATCAGCATTGCATTCTACTGTGTGAACATACCCTGTTTCACCTGGCTTAACATACCCTAAGGCCTCGGTCAGACGACCGTTTTTTTGCCGCGATTTGCGGATCGCATGACGGATGCGCATCCGCAAATCGCGTGACCGGGGCCGACGATTCGCCGAAAAATCTGCAGCTAGCAGCGTTTTCGGCGAAACGGGCCAGACACGAGGAATCGCTAATCGCGCCTATCTGCGATCTGCGATTCCTTGTGTTTTATATATGCGCTCAATGGGGCCGGTGGCAGCAGCGCAGACCCCATTGAGAACATATACTACAAAGATCATTCTCCTCTGCCACAGCTGTAACAGCTGTGGCAGAGAAGAACGATGTTCGCCCATTGAATTCAATGGAGCCGGCAATACAGCCGGCTCCATTGAAAGCAATGGGCTGCCGGCGAGCGCGGGATGAATTTTCGGGAAGGGCTTAAAAATATAAGCCCTTCCCTGAAAATCATCCTAAAATGTGCAAAAAAAATAAATAAATATATATATACTCACCTTGTCCCTGCAGCCGGAGTCCTCGTGTCCTATAATTTATCGAACATCCGCATAAAAAGCGGCCATGTGACTGATCCCATTGCGAAGCAATGGTTCTATTTATGCGCAGATCGCATGCGCAAATCGCGCAAAAAAACGCCCGTCTGACCGAGGCCTAAGAGAGAAGATAAACTGTTATCCAGTATGAAAATGATCTACAAGTGCTGAGTGGGAAGCTCCAGTCTTGTTATGTGCAATGTATTATAGAATAGAGCCTGTGCACTTGCCACAATTGGGATTACCCATTAGGCACTTGCCGCATATTTGCATATTGGATAAAAATTTGTTTCCTCTCCATTTAGACCTCACTGCACAACCATAAAGGTATGTAGTGACAATGGCTCTGACAGGCTCCATTAGAAATAGAAAATGCATTAAATGCAAAGTGTCTTTGTAGCATGCTATGGGTATGTAATTTTTTTAGCATTTTTCCAATCAGCTTTGTAAAACGATGTAGAAATTGCAGTTCACAAATGTAAGAAAATAAAAAACACCAATAAAAACACTTACAAGAAATGTTAAGAAAACTCTTGTAAAAAATGGCATAAATTTCAAGTACTTAAAAAGGCTTACAAAACTTTGTGTTAAGAAGTCCTTAGGTTGGAAAAACGCTGTTGCCAAATCTTAATTTAACACCTTCCTACCCAGTGCCATAGTTGATGACTAAGCCTTATTGCGAAGTGCTGTATATGTGCAGTGCAGTGATGACACAGGCTCAGGAATTGAGGCTGTGCCATCAGCAGCTGGTATGAGCTGTAACTAGGGTTGCCACATATGTCACCAAAAAATACCAGCCAAGGTAAAGGAGGTGTAATTTGGGGCATGGCTTATCATGACATTATTTTTCCACCTGGAAATGTATGAATAAACTAACAACTGGCTGTCACCATTCTGATATTGTGATGCTATGTTCTAAGGACCCTCGTACTGAAGTGCCAGCCGCCAATGCCTCCTATATTGTACGCCAGCTGACGATGGACTTGTAATGAGGCACCAGCCACAGACACCCCCTATATTGGGAAACTGGCCACTGACACCTTCGAGAATATGCTCCATAGTAAAACTCAAAGGTTGACCCACTAATTTCTATATATATTTTGTAAGACAGCCTTTATAACACAGTGGGCTCAAGTACAGCAGGCTTACATATAGCGGCTCGACTCTAGTAGACCTATAAATAATGCAGTCACCATATAATAGTCAAATACCAGCTCTACACAGTGATAGTGAGTTCAGTGTAGTCACCCCTAGTAATCCAAGATGATGCTTCCTCTGATTGCTGATATCTGCTTTTATTTTTTTGAGCCCAAACTGCCATGAAGATTTTTTGCAGCCATGACTCGTACGTCCCCATCCTGGCACTACCACCAATGAATCTCTCAGTAATTGCCCCATAGTACTAGTGCCCTCTCTGTGCTCCCACAAAATGATAGTGCCTCCAACTAGTAATAGTGCTTCCATTGGGGTGCAAACTAATAAGAATGCCCCTTCAGTGGCCACAACTAGTAATATTGCCCCTCTCAATGTTCCCAATAATAACAGTGGCTCAAGAGAGCAAAAGAACAGGGAAGGAGGAGTGGGCTGATGCTTTGCAGAGAAAAGGGCATCTGGATACTGAGAGATAATACTGATAGTATAAGGAATTAAACGATCATTCTACAGGAGAATGGGGGAGAGTTGCTACCCAGCTAAAATGCAATAATTTTTCTTTACCAGCAATTAATATTGCCAGTAAAAAGAAATTGTACCGCCATTGGTGTCTAGATGTAATTATCAACTAGATGGCAACTCTAGCTGTAACATACAGCTGACATGCCACTGCAACCCCTTAACCATCCTGGATGCCAATAGTAGCCTTGCCATCTAATTGAATAGACAGAGGGAGAAGCTGAGGGCCTAATGAAGGCCCCTTGGTCTGCCATTTGTTTACTCCGATTAGGTCCTTCCTAGAGTCCAGAGGACAGTATTAGTCAATGATTGATAGCCTGTCAATCACTGCCAAAACCACCCACTGGACTCAAACCCAAAATGAGCATAGAGTTAAAGCAAATAAAAGTTGTTCTAAATCGTTACCCATAAAACAAAATGAATCTGCTCAGCTGCTCCAGATCTATAATATGCTGCTCGTAGATAAGACACTTTGTATCACCATGGGAGAAAATGCAATTCTTGTTTTTTCTTTTCTTTTTTACGATATGTGCCATGCAGCACAATTATGTTAAGTACAATTATGACTATACCAAATTTAGTTGTTTTTTTAAAATGTTTTAGTGTTTTTGCATAATAAACGCATGTTTTATAAACCCCACAGTATTGACATTGTTATGTGCATCCACTAGCAGAAGAGGATATAATTAAGTGCAGCCTAAACAGTGTTCGAAAAGAAGAATCTTAACAATTATATCCATTTACCTCTACTAGATTTTGCATTTTAGTTGATCCATTTATTTTCCACTATATTCCCTCTACTGGGCAAAACTCCACTTCTTATTCTGTTGTATTTTAGGCTTAACCCCTTCAAGACTAAAGATTTTTTATTTTCATTTTTTTGTTCTCGTCTTCCAAGAGTTTTTTTTTTATTTCTCGGTAGACATAGCTGTATGAGGGTTAGTTTCTTGTGAGACGAGTTGCGTTTTTAATGGTATTATGTTATGTATTGAACATTTTTTAAGTGGGGTGAAATGATAAAATGCAATTGTGTCATTTTTGGGAGAGGTATAATTTTTAGGGCTTCATGGTGCAGTTAAAATGATTGGGAGCTTCATTTAGTGGGGCAGTGCTATTACGGTAATACCAAATTTCTATAGTTTTTAATGTTTTTTTAAATTTTTAATTCTGGAGAAACTTTTTAAAATAAAAATTGCTTTTTCACAGCAAAAATATTCTGAGACTCATAAGTTTATTTTTTCATGAATTCAGCTATGTGAGAACTTGTTTTTTGTGGGGCAAGCTGTAGTTTTTATTAGTGCCGTTATAGGGAACATAAATCTTTTTTGCCAATTTTTTATTTATTTTTAGGGGAATCTGGATAACTAAAAAAAGGCAATTTTGGCTTTCTGTACTTTTTTTTTAAAATGGTGTTTACCATGCAGGCTGGAATAGTTTGATAGTTTGGACTTGTACAAAAACGATGATACTAAATGGGTTTTATGCAAATAAGGCAGCATTCCTTCAAGCCAAAGTTAGACTCTTTATACAAGCCTTTTTGCAATGACTGGAAATTAAAAGCAAAGCCAGACTCCATGCACAGACAGCTGTTTCAGGGTATTTGCCCTTCATTAGTGTTTAGTAGGAGTCTGGCTTTGCTAGTGAAAGGCCTGGGACAGGGGTCAGAAACGCTATCTTTTCTCCTTAAGGAGAGCACCTAAACGGTGAGTGAGAAGACTCAAAAGACAATTCATGTTCCTCTGGATAATATGCAAATAAGCAAGATGAATAATACCTCCACAGTGCCACCAATTGGAAGGCTGCATTCCTTCAAGCCAAAGTTAGACTCTTTATACAAGCATTGTACCAATGACTGGGAATTAAAAGCAAAGCCAGACTCCATACACAACAGCTGTTTCAAGGTATTTGCCCTTCATCAGTGTACCATCTCCCATATTTGCATATTACCTAGAGGAGCATGAATAATATAGAATTTGGGGTAGAATTAGCAACTTGTATAGTGCAACATGACCTAACCAAGAGATTTTGTGGCTTGAGAGATGATTTCATTCTATTTGAATAAAATACAGTCAAGTCAGAAAATTTATAGAAACAAGATTAAGTAGAGAAAAGCATAGCTTAATCCCCAAGTATGGGATATTATCTTATTGCCAATGGAAGGCGAATTCAAGCTGGATGGATTTTTAAGTTCTTCTGTAATATTAATACCAAAAATTAGTGATTTACTAATATTGCATTTATAATGTGAGAGTTGGCTAAAATAAGACAGAAATTATAAGCTTCTCTTAAAGAGGGAAGGGGATCTGAAAGAATCAATAGTACATCATTTGCAAACAGGTTTACTTTATGTTGCCTAAGACCAACCACAATCCCTTTAATGTTAGAGCTTGACCTAATCATCAACAGGCTTTATTATTTAGGAGAACAATAGAGGAGATAGGGAACAGTCTTGCCAAATGCCATTAATCATTTGGAAGGATTTGGAAAAAAAAGCATCCAGTAGCACCATAGCCGATGGGGCACATATAAGGCCTGGATCGCCTTAAAAATATTGCATTGAAAGCTGAGTTTACAGAGAGTAGCAAAAGTGAAGCCCCAATAGTTTCTGTTGAATCCATCTAGACCCAAAATGTTGTGGTATATCAAAGAACCAATTATCTTTAACACTTCTAAGGTGAGAATGGGAGCATTCAGCTGTGCCAGACAATCCAGAGGGCTAGTAGGGAGTTTGACTTTTTTTGGAGGAATTCGTTAATCAGAGCACATGGAGGTTGGGCAGTAGCAGGGTTATCTTTTGAATAATACAGTTTAGAGTAGAAGTCGCTGAATTCATCTGCAATATGTTGAGGATAAGTGATCTTGGTAACTTAACTCCCGACTTTATAGAGAGCAGGAATTTCTGTTTTAGGTTGCCTATGCTTGGACTGTAGTCACCATTACTTTTGAGGGTTTATTATAAGTGGAATAATATGAGGCCCAAAAGAATTTACATTTTTTCTCATAGTAGATTTCTAAGCTCACTACAAAGCCTAAAAGGTTGATTGTGGCCAGAATTGGATGAAAGGATCTGCAACTCAAGTTTGATTTTGTTAATTTATGCTAGAAGGTCACTAATACAGGCTTATTTTAATTTCTTATGTTGTGAGCCTATTTTTGATCAAAATGCCACATATGAACGCTTTGTGAGCATTTCAAATCGAAAACGAATCAATCGGGCTAGTCATTAAATATGAAATATTCTATAAGTTTCTCAGTTATTAATTTGTAATAGTGGGGAAGTTTCATAAGAAGAACATTATTTCTCCAGGATCCAGTCTTATTTAGTGGAGTAGCTAATGATATGGTCAACTAAATAGAGGAATAGGTAGTGACCAGGTAGAGGTACCAATTAAGGAGGAGATGATCGAAGGTGAGTGTCCCTCTATCAACTCAAAATAAGTCTATTTGTGAAAAAGATTTGTGTTGAGTAGAATAAAATGTATATTCTCTAGAAGAGGCATTTATGCAGTGAAATGTATCAAACAGGGCCCTCTCTGTGAAGCCAGGGAGACAAACTGGGAGACGTTCTGAATCTTTGTCCTGTTGAGTCACAATATCTCTATCAGAGACAATGTTGAAGTAACCACATATAATAAGTTTGCCCGAGTGGAGACTACAGAGCTAATGTGTTAAAAAAATGGATTTGAGAAGAATTTGGAGTATAAATGTTAGCAATAGTAAAATGGATCCAATTAGAATTATAAATCTGCCTTTGGAATTAATTGTCTATTCAAAAATATTAAAATCAACACTTTCATGGACAGTGATCAAAACTCTTGCTTTCTTTTTATCGAGCATGCTTTGTAGATCTTTAGATAATTTTTATATATTTTGTGGAGGTTACAGAGGAAAAGTGTGACTCTTGGATGCAAAGGATATCAGTCTTATTGTCTATAGCCTCCTTCCATACAAGAGATGTATAGGGGGCAATTACGACAGAAAGCAAGTGTTTAAACGGCTAAAACAAGAAGGTGGTGAAGAAGCACTAAAAATCTATAAAGAAAAAAAGATGTTATGTAAAAAGCAGATAAAAGCAGGAAAAATGAGACAGAGAGACTTTATTGCCAAGGAGAGTAAAACTAACCCTAAACTGTTATTTAATTATATAAATAGTACAAGGATTAATACTGAAAGTGTTGGCACTTTAATAAATAATGTAAGAAAAATTGTAGAGGATGATGAGAAAAGAGCAAATCTATTAAATATCCTTTTCTCCAGTGTATTCAATGCAATGTCCGATGAGTTGCAGAGTCATAAAGTAAACTCTTCAGTCAAACTGAGGAAAAAGTCCAAAGCAGCTTAAAAAATTAAAATAGACAAGTTGCTGAGTCCTGATGGCATACCCCACCACCCCCGAGTTTTAAGGTAATTAAGTAATCTGATAGACATTACTTAATTCCTTGTTTCTTACAGTTAAGAACTCAATAGTGATGGGATCTGTTCCACTGGATTAACGTATCTTCAAAAAGGGGTCAAATACTGTACCTGAAAAAAACATGACCGTAAGTCTTACTTCCATTGTGGGTAAAATGTTTGAAGGGTTTCTAAGAGATGCTATTATGAAGTCCCTTAAGAAAAACAGTTGTATAACTCTGTATCAGCATAGACGTAGGAAGGCTGGAAGCTGACCGTGATGCCAACCTTAAAGCTTCTTTTATGTGAAAAAAATTAATTCTGGTGATGACATCATGTGATGCATTGTTTGAGAGATGTTTAGGCTTCGGCAACCTGTGAGCGCTATCGATGGTAAGCTCATAAAGTGAGTTTGCAGGCAATAAAGTCTTCATCAGTTGAAGTAGAAAGTACTTAAATTCTGCTGGGGTGATCCTTTCAGGGATACCCCTAAATTCCACGTTATTCAGCCTACTATAAATGGGTCATTATGAGACTGGGTCAATTTGCTAATTTTGTTTTCGGTGTGACTAGCTCTGTCTCCTAGATTAGTCATGGAGGTGCTGAGAGAGGAGAAAAGTTTATGTAAGTCACTTTGGATAGACCGTTTCAATCCCAGAACCATTTCTTTTATGAAATATTCTGATGCGGGTTGTTTGGATAAAGAAAGACACATTAAGTAAAGGGTCAGTAGGTTCAAGTACTGTGTTTTGAGCTGGTATAGGGTCCTTCAGTCTGGGTCTCTAGTTTACAAGACTATCTGAAGGTGAAGGGTCGGAAGTCCCCTGTGAGACCTGTGCCATGTGCGTGGGTGCCATCTGTATGAAGAGTGGAGGACCCTTTGTTAAGTCACCCGGTGTAGTGTAGCTGGAGGGCTGCATTGTCGAGTAGGCTTTGAAGGAAAGTGTGGTGAGTTTTGTGAGTAATCACAATGGATTTCTTAGAAAAAGGACATTGACTAATGGAATTGAGAATATTAATATGTATATTAGTGATCACTGATGTTTAATTGATCCAGTGAGATCCTACTGTCATGTGGGGTCAATGGGGATATTTTTTTTACTCTTGTGAAGCAATAATTGGATGACCAGCATTCGCGAGCTTAGATGACACTTTGCCTACTCATGTGTCAATAAAGCAAACCTATGCCAGCTATGAGCTTCTGTAGATTTGTTTTTAATTTAACACCAACTTCTGGGTGGTCTGCACTGATACCATAACTTAGATGGCACATGATTAGCTGCTCAGAATTAAATGGAGAGCAGCATGGATTGGAGAGATGGGGACCTGAAAAAGGTGAGTGTAGGTTAGTTTATTAGTTAATACCTATGGAGACACTTAAAGAACAACAAAAATCACTGGACATCCCATTTGATTATTTACTAAAGGGTTATGTAGTTTCAATGTAAAAAGTTTTATGGACTAGGCATGAGTTAAAATTTAAAAAAAAAGCATAATCACCCATCCTTGCACCCTGGGACACAGCCAGCCGCCTCCTGCTGGTCCATCCCTGTTCTCCATTGGCAAAAATCAGGTGACCAGTTAGAGGTTAAAGCATTACCTTGTAAACCCCTAGCATTAGCACTCACATCCTGGACACATCATGCCAGGAGACCGCAGCGGTCATCTGACTTCCGGCGGCGGAGAATGGGGAAGGAACAGTGGAAGACATGTGAATATGCATAATGTTTTTATTTTAACTCATGCCCAGCTCATAAAAGTTTTGACATTAAAAACACACAGCGCCTTTAAGGTACATTTCCCTATTTTTTCACAGGTATCATTGTTTTATATAATTAGCATACGCTTATATGAGATTGATTTGTCTGAAAAAATAAAAAAACAACATTAATATTTACTATTAGTGTTATTATTAGCTGTAGTAGTAATAGTAGCTGCAATGGAAAGCAATCTCTGGTCCTTATGACGCTACAATTTCAAGTTGTTGAAGGCTTTCAAGAATTATGTTGCTATAAATTTCCTTCTAGAAATATTAATATTTGCCCAACTGTATTGTACACTCATTTTCACATCCAGAGAAAACAATTTTGTATATTTATTGCTTGTGCTCTTTCTCAGTATTTTGGCCACACAGTCCTGTGTAATAAGAGGCTTTTTCTCCTCTGATATTTTGCTATGTCACTGTTTTTCCAGCTCTCTGTCAGCTGAGACTCTAACTCATCGATTTTCTGGCTTCAGCAACAGTTAAGTCTTGCTCATCTTGGAACGCATTAAACACTGTATTGTGGAGGAGCTGTGACGTTATGGCAAATAGCAACTATAGATGAATGTTTGCTATATACAACTGAAGTGAAAGTACTTGTTGACAAATTCTTGAAGGATATATTTAATTACTTTTCTCAAAATAGCTGTTTATATAACCTTTCTAGTAGCTACCAATAAGGAACTGTTTCTCTGCCAGTGACATTCCTCATCTATTTCAGCAGAGTCTACAAAACACATTTGAAATATTTGAGATCAATTACTTCTAACATGAGTTGTCTGAGGCCATATATTCTATAACTTAGTTCTATTATATGGTGAATGATGCTTTACTAGCTGACTAACTTTAAAATGTATCATATATGATACACTGAGACTACAGTGTGATTTAGGGCGCAGAACATCTATGTCCCTAAGCAATTACTGCCTATACGCATAAGATAAAAGTCAGCCAACCATCGTACCAAATATACTCAAACTATTGTTCAGCATTACTGATGGCAGACTACTGTCTGCTAAAAATGTCAGCTTGTATTTTTAATCTGAACCAACTTGAATATTTTGTCACTTTGTGCTAACCCATTTTGTTTTTCTTTTTAAACTGTCTTCCTGATCTGCCAGTGTAGTCCGGAATATAAACCTGGTAATAAACGCCCATACATCTTTTGACATTAGATTCCTAGCCCGAAGAAACCTTGGATCCCCGGTGTTTAACTCTTTACATGCCACCGTCAATGCGATTTTGGCATGTAAAAGGCTGACAGAGGGAGGGGCTTCCCTCTGTCACCCACTGGACACCTGTAATGTCATCGTGGGGTCCCGACGGGTTGCTATGGCACACAGAGGCTTGAATATAGCCTCTGGGTCTGCCAGCTATGGTGGCCTATGAGCTCTGGCTGAGCTTCATAGGATTTCTAATGCACTACATATAGGCTTTCTAATGCACCACATTTATACTACACAGTGAACACCGTTAAAAATAAAAAATAAAAATGTGAGAATTGCAGATTTTGTTAATCTTGCCTCTAGAAAAAGTGGAATAAAAAGCAATCAAAATGTGGTCAGATTATTTGTATACTTTCTGGCTGACTATAATGTGGCCGATTGTAATAGGCTTCCATAAAGGGTGTACTGGGCTTCACAAAGGAGCACTAAGATGGCGGCTCCAAACAGAACTGAGCATGCTCCCTGGGAACTTTCTAGTGAGATGTCAGCAGTATAGAAGAAATTTCTTCTGCACCTCAGACAGAGTGCAGAGACTATTAGTGAGTAGAGGTGCTGCAGAACAGCTGCTGTTGTCAGGTAGAAAAAAGGCCTGAGCCCTGTATGTAAGAGGGGATGCTAGGATCCAATGAGAAGAGCTGCCAGAATTTCAGAGAGAGGCTGTCCTCAGTAAAAACCTTTAGGTGTGTGCACCAAAGGGACACAAAGAAATAAACAACAGACTTGTTGTGTAGGACTTGGACTGTACTGGTGCTCATGGCTATGAACTGGGATAGTGTAACAGCGATGTGAGCCTACTGGATAGAGACATATCAGTGGGTATTCAAACACCATGTTACAGGTGGACTGTATTGCTAGTAGCTGCATGCAGCACTTTTTCTTCTGGTGTTTTGGGCTGTATTCGTGATGGAACCTCTGACCGGCGATTCCAATGCTGATGTAAAACCGTCCTAACTCCTTCTATTGCATCGTATCCTAAATCTTTATTGTGAAACCACCCACCAGCTGCAGGATCATATTTTTAGGCAATTTTATATAACACTCAGACCAGTACAAGAGCAGAATGATGAGACTCTACTCCTTTGTCTCTGACAAACCAGAGATGTACCTGGAAATGTAATCTACATTAGGGCAGCCACATCAAAAAGGATGGATAACAGACACAAATGTCACATCAACTGAAACTGGTATACTTAGAGTATACAGAAGAGTCTCTACATAATTATTTAACCATTTCCTATTTAAGCCATTTATTATTTTTTCATTTTTGTTTTTTATCCCTGCTATAAAAAAAAAATTATAGCTTTGTTTATTGTTCTGTTAACATAACCACAAAAGAGCTTGTTTTATTCTGGGGCAACTTATATTCTCCAGTGGTACCATTTATTATACTATGTAATGTACGGAAGAACTTTTAAAAACTAAGTAGGGTAAAATAGAATGAACTTATTGTTTGGAGGATTTTGTTTATTGCGTTCATCGAGCTGTAAAAATGACCTGCTAACTTTGTTTTGTGGATCAATAATAATCACAGCAATTTCAAACTTAGGGCTTATTTACATGAGCGTATATCGGTTGGGTTTTCACGGCTGGCCGATATACACTTCCATCAGAGTAGTCCCCCCTTTCCCTCCCCCTCGCCGTCTCTCTGCCTCTCTTCTCCACTCTGGCGTTTGCAATGTGAGGGGGAGGGGCGGGGCGGAGCTCTGTCCCGCCTACTCCCATTGCTGACTACGGACAAGAGGCAGGGAGGGGGCGGGTGCTTAGCTCCGCCCATTCCACCCACTTCCATTGCAAACCGCTTGGAAGGGAGGAGAGAGACAGAGAGTCACTGAGGGGGAGGGAAGGAGGGGACTGCTCAGATGGAAGCGTAAATAAGCCCTTATATGGATTTTTTAAAATGTTGTATTAATTAAAACTTTTTTCTTTAATTCTTTCTGTTGCCATCTCCCATCCCCTACAACTTTTAACATTTTGAATCATTAGAGTTGTATGAGGGTTTTTCTTGTTTTGGCCAGCTTTAGTTGTTATTGTTACCATTTTGGGATACATATGACTTTTTGATTGCTTTTTATTAGCGATGGGGTGACCAATTCCCCCCCCCCCCCAATTCTGGCATTGTGTTTTTTTTCTGACAGCATTCACCGTGTGAGATAAATGCAATATTTTAAGAAAGCAGACTTTTATTGATGTAGTGATACCACTTATCTTTATTTTTTGTGTTGATTTTTACACGGAAAATGTAAACGTTTGTTACGGAGAAATTCATGGTAGACCTGGGAGCCTTCAATGGGCCCCAGGCTGCTATGCCAACTGGATAGCACCCCAAAATCTCCTCAGTGGTGGTGGAGGATTAAGGAAAAAGAGGGAGCCCCTCCATCTGTCTGAGCATTATAATGTGGCTAAATGTCTAGAATATGAGCTATCAATGATCCCAGGTGCGGCGACTGAGGATCATTGGTTTCACAACCAGATTCTGCTGCATATGGAGCAGGCTCAATTGCTGAGCATGCTCCAGGCTCAGTCACCTGTCATCCACTATGCATATACGACGGATGCTCAGAAGGGGTTAATAATAGCCTGTGCTGCACTATATATGCATAACAATTGCTGGAGTGCATCTTTAAAATGTAAACATAAATTCACATTTTCTGCATGATATCTTCACTATAGCTGTTCCTGTCCTGTTTTGCGGCAGTGAAAATCAATGATTTTTTTTCACTATCGGGAGTTTTGCGCGTTAATACTATGTGCGAGAAAAGGTATGACTTGCCCTATCTTTCTTCCCCTTAGTTTTCCTATGTGCAAGAAAGATAGGGCAAGTCACATAGAGGGAAGATAGCTTCCCTCTTTTTTTTTTCAAACTCGAGCGCAATAGCAGAGAGTTTGAATAGTCACAAAAAGAAACTGCTACATGTGCTAATATGTTTCATAATGGCCACAGTATTAGCGCATGCGCTCGTCTATTTAAGCTCTAAGTTTTAATTGTTTTTCCTCATTAATTCAGTGGGTTTTCAGAAAAATAGTTTGCTGTCCATGTGCTTTTTTTCTGTTTGGGTTCCATTATTTTACAAAACAAATAATGTAGCAGACTGCGCTGTTTGTTCCAGACAAATAACGGAAACCTAACGTAACAAAGCAAATGAACAGCAAACGGTTTTTTTCAAAAACTCATTGAAAGCAATGGGGAAAAAAACCCCAGAAACGTTTGATTCCGTTTTTCTGCTCCCAAAACAGAACACTTGGACAGAATTTTGCAGGAAAGCCTCATTGGAAGTGTAAATTGATCATGACTCCATACGGAGTTGAAACGCGTCCTGCTTAGCATCTGCTTGTTTCTCATGCTGCACTTCGTTTAAATAAAGGCTTCTGGACATTATCCACTTTGACAATAGCAATACTTTTCGATTTACTCTTTGCCTGTTGCCACTGAGGACTGAGCAGCTAAGCTATTCAAGTGGTAACCGGAGTCGGGAGACAGAGTGGAAGCAGTATGGGTGAAAGTGTGAGCATTCCTGTTGTTTTATCATTGCAAGTGTGAATGCAGCCTTAGACATCAATTCTAGAGATGAGCGAGCACCAAAATGCTCGGGTGCTCGTTACTCGGGACGAACTTTTCGCGATGCTCGAGGGTTCGTTTCGAGTAACGAACCCCATTGAAGTCAATGGGCGACCCGAGCATTTTTGTATTTCGCCGATGCTCGCTAAGGTTTCCTTGTGTGAAAATCTGGGCAATTCAAGAAAGTGATGGGAACGACACAGCAACGGATAGGGCAGGCGAGGGGCTACATGTTGGGCTGCATCTCAAGTTCACAGGTCCCACTATTAAGCCACAATAGCGGCAAGAGTGGGCCCCCCCCCTCCCAAAAACTTTTACTTCTGAAAAGCCCTCATTAGCATGGCATACCTTAGCTAAGCACCACACTACCTCCAACAAAGCACAATCACTGCCTGCATGACACTCCGCTGCCACTTCTCCTGGGTTACATGCTGCCCAACCCCCCCTCCCCCCCACAGCGCACACCAAAGTGTCCCTACGCAGCCTTCAGCTGCCCTCATGCCACACCACCCTCATGTCTATTTAGAAGTGCGTCTGCCATGACGAGGAACCGCAGGCACACACTGCAGAGGGTTGGCACGGCTAGGCAGCGACCCTCTTTAAAAGGGGCGGGGCGATAGCCCACAATGCTGTACAGAAGCAATGAGAAATATATTCCTGTGCCACCGCCATCAGGAGCTGCACATGTGGGCATAGCAATGGGGAACCTATGTGCCACACACTATTCATTCTGTCAAGGTGTCTCTGCATGCCCCAGTCAGACCGGGCTTTTTAATTCATAGACACAGGCAGGTACAACTCCCTATTGTGAAGTCCCTGTCGACCGACAGCATGGGTGGCTCCCTGGAACCCACCGGCGATACACAAAAATATCCCATTGCATTGCCCAACACAGCTGAGGTAGTAATGTCGTGCTTAATGCAGGTGGGCTTCGGCCCACACTGCATGCCCCAGTCAGACTGGGGTTCTTTACAAGTGGACAGATGTAGGTTAAACTCCGTGTGCACCTACAGCATGGGTGGCTCCCTGGAACCCACCGGCGGTACATAAAAATATCCCATTGCATTGCCCAACACAGCTGAGGTAGTAATGTCGTGCTTAATGCAAGTGGGCTTCGGCCCACACTGCATGCCCCAGTCAGACTGGGGTTCTTTACAAGTGGAAACAGATGCATTTATAATTCCCTGTGGACCCACAGCATGGGTGGGTGCCAGGAAGCCACCGGCGGTACGTAGAAATATCCCATTTCATTGCCCAACACAGCTGAGGTAGTAATGTTGTGCTTAATACAGGTGGGCTTCGGCCCACATTGCATGCCCCAGTCTGACTGGGGTTCTTTACAAGTGGAATCAGATGCATTTATAATTCCCTGTGGACCCACAGCATGGGTGGGTGCCAGGAAGCCACCGGCGGTACACAGAAATATCACATTGCATTGCCCAACACAGCGGATATAACGTCAGCTGTAATGCAGGTGGGCTAAAAATTCATTTGATTACACTGTAGGCGAGGGCCCACAAAAATTGCTGTATCAACAGTACTAATGTACATCAAAAAAATTGGCCATGGCCAACCAAGAGGGCAGGTGAAACCCATTAATTGCTTTGGTTAATGTGGCTTAAGTGGTAACTAGGCCTGGAGGCAGCCCAGTTTAACGAAAAATTGGTTCAAGTTAAAGTTTCAACGCTTTTAAGAGCATTGAAACATATAAAAATTGTTTAGAAAAATTATGAGTGAGCCTTGTGGCCCTAAGAAAAATTGCCCGTTCAGCGTGATTACGTGAGGTTTCAGGAGGAGGAGCAGGAGGAGGAGGAGGAATATTAGACACAGACTGATGAAGCAGAAATGTCCCCGTTTTGGATGGTGAGAGAGAACGTAGCTTCCATCCGCGGGTGCAGCCTACGTATTGCTTACGTATCGCTGCTGTCCGCTGGTGGAGAAGAGAAGTCTGGGGAAATCCAGGCTTTGTTCATCTTGATGAGTGTTAGCCTGTCGGCACTGTCGGTTGACAGGCGGGTACGCTTATCTGTGATGATTCCCCCAGCCGCACTAAACACCCTCTCCGACAAGACGCTAGCCGCAGGACAAGCAAGCACCTCCAGGGCATACAGCGCTAGTTCAGGCCACATGTCCAGCTTCGACACCCAGTAGTTGTAGGGGGCAGAGGCGTCACCGAGGATGGTCGTGCGATCGGCTACGTACTCCCTCACCATCCTTTTACAGTGCTCCCGCCGACTCAGCCTTGACTGGGGAGCGGTGACACAGTCTTGCTGGGGAGCCATAAAGCTGGCCAGGCCCTTAAAGACTGTTGCACTGCCTGGGCTGTACATGCTGCTCGATCTCCGCACCTCCCCTGCTACCTGGCGCTCGGAACTGCGCCTTCTGCCACTAGCGCTGTCGGATGGGAATTTTACCATCAGCTTGTCCGCCAGGGTCCTGTGGTATAGCAACACTCTCGAACCCCTTTCCTCTTCGGGAATGAGAGTGGGAAGGTTCTCCTTATAGCGTGGGTCGAGCAGTGTGTACACCCAGTAATCCGTAGTGGCCAGAATGCGTGTAACGCGAGGGTCACGAGAAAGGCATCCTAACATGAAGTCAGCCATGTGTGCCAGGGTACCTGTACGCAACACATGGCTGTCCGCACTAGGAAGATCACTTTCAGGATCCTCCTCCTCCTCCTCCTCCTCCTCAGGCCATACACGCTGAAATGATGACAGGCAAGCAGAATGGGTACCGTCAGCAGTGGGCCAAGCTGTCTCTTCCCCCTCCTCCTCATCCTCCTCATGCTCCTCCTCCTCCTCCTGAACGCGCTGAGATATAGACAGGAGGGTGCTCTGACTATCCAGCGACATACTGTCTTCCGCCGGCTCGGTTTCCGAGCGCAAAGCGGCTGCCTTTATGGTTTGCAGGGAAGTTCTCAAGATGCATAGCAGAGGAATGGTGACGCTAATGATTGCAGCATCGCCGCTCACCACCTGGGTAGACTGCTCAAAGTTTCGAAGGACCTGGCAGATGTCTGCCAACCAGGCCCACTCTTCTGAAAAGAATTGAGGAGGCTGACTCCCACTGCGCCGCCCATGTTGGAGTTGGTATTCCACTATAGCTCTACGCTGCTCATAGAGCCTAGCCAACATGTGGAGCGTAGAGTTCCACCGTGTGGGCACGTCGCACAGCAGTCGGTGCACTGGCAGATTAAACCGATGTTGCAGGGTGCGCAGGGTGGCAGCGTCCGTGTGGGACTTGCGGAAATGTGCGCAGAGGCGGCGCACCTTTACGAGCAGGTCTGACAAGCGTGGGTAGCTTTTCAGAAAGCGCTGAACCACCAAATTAAAGACGTGGGCCAGGCATGGCACGTGCGTGAGGCTGCCGAGCTGCAGAGCCGCCACCAGGTTACGGCCGTTGTCACACACGACCATGCCCGGTTGGAGGCTCAGCGGCGCAAGCCAACAGTCGGTCTGCTCTGTCAGACCCTGCAGCAGTTCGTGGGCCGTGTGCCTCCTATCTCCTAAGCTGAGTAGTTTCAGCACGGCCTGCTGACGCTTGCCCACCGCTGTGCTGCCACGCCGCGCGACACCGACTGCTGGCGACGTCCTGCTGCTGCTGACACATCTAGATTGCGAGACAGAGGTTGAGGAGGAGGAGGAGGGTGCTTTAGTGGAGGAAGCATACACCGCCGCAGATTCCACCACCGAGCTGGGGCCCGCAATTCTGGGGGTGGGTAGGACATGAGCGGTCCCAGGCTCTGACTCGGTCCCAGCCTCCACTAAATTCACCCAATGTGCCGTCAGGGAGATGTAGTGGCCCTGCCCGCCTGTGCTTGTCCACGTGTCCGTAGTTAAGTGGACCTTGCCACTAACCGCATTGGTGAGGGCGCGTACAATGTTGCGGGAGACGTGGTCGTGCAGGGCTGGGACGGCACATCGGGAAAAGTACTGGCGACTGGGAACTGAGTAGCGCGGGGCCGCCGCCGCCATCATAGCTTTGAAGGACTCCGTTTCCACAACCCTATACGGCAGCATCTCAAGGCTGATAAATTTGGCTATGTGGACGGTTAACGATTGAGCGTGCGGGTGCGTGGCGGCGTACTTGCGCTTGCGCTCCAACAGTTGCGCTAGCGACGGCTGGATTGTGCGGTGCGAGACATTGGTGGATGGGGCCGAGGACAGCGGAGGTGAGGGTGTGGGTGCAGGCCATGAGACGGTCGTGCCTGTGTCCTGAGAGGAGGGTTGGATCTCAGTGGCAGGTTGGGGCACAGGGGGAGAGGCAGCGGTGCAAACCGGAGGCGGTGAACGGCCTTCGTCCCACCTTGTGGGGTGCTTGGCCATCATATGTCTGTGCATGCTGGTGGTGGTCAGGCTGTTGGTGGTGGCTCCCCGGCTGATCTTGGCACAACAAAGGTTGCACACCACTGTTCGTTGGTCGTCAGGCGTCTCGGTGAAAAACTGCCAGACCTTAGAGCACCTCGGCCTCTGCAGGGTGGCATGGCGCGAGGGGGCGCTTTGGGAAATACTTGGTGGATTATTCGGTCTGGCCCTGCCTCTACCCCTGGCCACCGCACTGCCTCTTGCAACCTGCCCTGCTGCTGCCCGTGCCTCCCCCTCTGAAGACCTGTCCTGTGTAGGCGTTGCACACCAGGTGGGGTCAGTCACCTCATCGTCCTGCTGCTCTTCCTCCGAATCCTCTGTGCGCTGCTCCCCCGGACTTACTGCCCTTACTACTACCTCACTGCAAGACAACTGTGTCTCATCGTCATCGTCCTCCTCACCCACTGAAAGGTCTTGAGACAGTTGCCGGAAGCCCCCAGCCTCATCCCCCGGACCCGGGAACTTTCCAATGGTTGGGCATCAGTGACGATAAACTCCTCTGGTGGTAGAGGAACCACTGCTGCCCAATCTGAGCAGGGGCCCGAGAAAAGTTCCTGGGAGTGTTCCCGCTCCTGAGCAGGTGTCATTGTAGTGGAGTGAGGAGGCTGGGAGGAAGGAGGAGCAGCAGACAGAGGATTCGGATTTGCAGCAGTGGACGGCGCAGAACTGTGGCTGGACGATAGGTTGCTCGAAGCACTTTCTGCCATCCAGGACAGGACCTGCTCACACTGCTCATTTTCTAATAAAGGTCTCCCGCGTGGACCCATTAATTGGGCGATGAATGTGGGGACGCCAGAAACGTGCCTCTCTCCTAATCGCGCAGCAGTCGGCTGCGACACACCTGGATCAGGAGCTCGGCCTGTGCCCACACCCTGACTTGGCCCTCCGCGTCCTCGGCCGCGTCCACGTCCTCTAGGCCTACCCCTACCCCTCAGCATGCTGTATTACCAGTGATTTGATTTCCCAGGCAGGAAATAAATTGGCGCAAGCCTGCAGGTCAAATATAATTTTTTCGCTTTTTTGCAAAGGGAAGGCCCCACTGCGTATATTCAATGAACAATACGTTTAATAACTGTGGTGTGGCCCTGAAAAAGTGTCACACAACTTTAGTGTAGCAGAGTTATTAACTCTGGCAGAGCAGGTATTTGCCAGTCAGGAAAGACAATGGCGCAAGCCTGCAGTAAACCGTAGCTGGTTGCGTCTGATTTTTGTACGTTCTCCACGCAGCACACACGTACACGGAGACCTTAGGACTGACACAGGCAGGCCAAATATAATTTTTTCGCTTTTTTGCAAAGGGAAGGCCCCACTGCGTATATTCAATGAACAATAACTGTGTTGTGGCCCTGCCTACACAATTCTGTCCCTGTAGTATCATTGGAGGGTGCAATGCTCTGCACAGACGATTTTGAGAAAAAAAAAAAAAAAAAAAACACTGCTAGCAGCAGCCTGCACACAGGTAGATGTGGCCCTAAGAAGGACCTTTGGGGTTCTTGAAGCCTACACTAACTCCTAACGCTCTCCCTACAGCAGCTCAGGCACCAGCAGCACTGTCCCTCAGCTAAGTCACAAGGCATGTGTGGCGAGCCGCAGGAGGGGCCGACTTTTATACTCGGGTGACATCTGATCGCCCCAGCCACTCACAGCAGGGGGGTGGTATAGGGCTTGAACGTCACAGGGGGAAGTTGTAATGCCTTCCCTGTCTTTCAATTGGCCAGAAAAGCGCGCTAACGTCTCAGAGAGGAAACTGAAAGTAACCGGAACACCGCGTGGTACTCGTTACGAGTAACGAGCATCCCGAACACCCTAATATTCGCACGAATATCAAGCTCGGACGAGTACGTTCGCTCATCTCTAATCAATTCCAATAGAACAATTTCTCATTGGTATGAGGCACAGGATCTTAGAACAGGGGAATATGCTTGAAACATAGAAACATGAAATTTGAAAGGGTTGTCCAGCTCTGAACTATTGATGATCTGTCCTCTGGATAGGTGATCAATATTTGATTGATGGTTGTCCAACACCCGGGATCCCTGCCAAGTAGCTGTTCGTCAGGAGTGCTGCGAGCTGAAAACTGTGCCTGTAGTACCATCCCGGACTGCTGTGTGTTTACCTAAGACCGGACACTTGGAAGATACATAAGCATGCCTTCGTTATTTTAGACAGAAGCAACTCAAAGGGATAGTTGTGAATTGATTGTAGAAATAATAAATTTGTTGCAGGTGAAATAATAACTTTGTTGCAGGTGAAATAATGACTTTGTTGCAGGTGATAATGGTCATTTAAGTATAAATATTTCCAACATTTAAAGAGTGGTTTCTCTAAAATTGACTGTATGTTTGAAGCAAGTTATGAGTGCAGCAATTACATTTGAATAGTGCGAATAATACCTATTGAAAAAACACAAGGATCTTAAGCTTTGCATATCCTTATTTTATGAATGTAAGTGACCTTCTGGAAATTGAAGTTATGCTCCGTTTATTGTATTCATTCCTAGTGAATGAAAGTACAGAGGTGATTACAGTTAAATGGTCTAGTCTGCCTCCGCAATCAAGACAATGTTCTCAGATTATCATTCTATACTCCATCCTTGTGCTGAAATGGTTTTATATCTTTATCATAACTGCAATTTACAGAGCTGCCATGTAAACAAAAAATAGCAAAAACAATGTTGCATAAGTGTGAAATCATGGTGTGTAAGATATGTGAGTGTAGCAAAACACAGTATCTCACAAAGCCTACGAATATATCGTGAGGTTCTACTGCTAAGCATTGCTTGAATGCAGCTCTCATATAGTTGTAAGGCACAATAGAAATGGATATTTTGATTTTAACCTCTTGGATTTCAAATAGGTTATTGTAGTGGCCCAGAGTTAACAGGGTCCCTCCATAAGTATGAATGTATTTGTCTTGTGCCTATGTGTTGTCAGTGTCTTCTAGGTGAGTGAATTTGATGTTTCTTGCACCTCTGCAGCACTGAATGGGTTAACATCTGAGTTATGTCTGGAAAATGTTGTGTGTTACATATATGTGTTTGCAAGGTGTATGCAAGTCAGTCTAAGGAGATCTGCTGGCAAAAGTTAGTTAGTCTTGCAAGCAAGAGGGAGCTTAGTCTGCCAGTCTGTGAATCCCACAGATGCAGCTTGGTCTGTGTGTGGACAGAATGGAAGAAGCTGAGCGATTTCCTTCTGCTTTGCCTAGAACTAGCCTACCCAGGATATACCAGTGTTACCCTTACGCACCGAGTGAGAGTGAGGGGAACCACTGTGCAGCACTGAGTGCCCATTTTCCAAATGTTAGTGATGACCGGTAGGCCCCCTGCACACGGGTGGAAATTCCACGGTGGGATTTCCTGCAGAATTTCCGCCCATGCCCACCTGCATAGGTTTGCATTACAAAACGCAATCCTATGCACACAGCCGCGATTTGTCCACGTGAAAACACACGTGGATAATAAATCGCCACATGTTCTATTTCTGTGAGGGTCTCGGAGAGGCCCGCACAGAAATGTCACTACCAACGCGCCGGCTCCGATCTCCGCATGTGCCGGCTGTCCGGCAACTGGCAAACTAAAGAGCAGAGCAGACACAGAAGCAGGTGAGCCGCACTGGTCACTGCAGGGGTGCGGGTCGGATCCCGCTGCGTGAATTCTCGCAGTGGGATCCAACCCGGCCGTCTGCAGGCGGCCGTAGAGAGTTGGAGAGAGAGAGGGAGAGTGGCCAGGAACAGAACCCCACAGATAACTAGGACTGTGAACTCATCTGTTATCCTGTGAATCCTCTCTGTCACACCACTTCTGTGTTTGCACCGTTATCCTGCTGGTGTATGAAAAGTTTGGACTGTATATAGTTCATTTTTCTACTAGTATAGGAGCTCTATGGACCGTTGCGTTTTTTGCTCATAGCATTATCTCTGTGTGTGGACTACTCTGACAGCATCAAATAGCCCAAAGATTCTGCTGGTCACTTACATACATTCTGAGATATTGCACCAGCTCCTGGTTCATATGTTCGGTCTGCCCATTGGTTTCGGGGTGAAAGGCAGAGGAGTAAGACAACCCGATTCCCAAGCACCTACAGAAGGCCTGCCAGAACCGAGCAATGTATTGCACTCCTCGGTCAGAAACTATGTCAATCAGAACACCATGAAGACGCACAATCTCCTTGATAAATATGACGGCTAACTCTGGTGCTGAGGGAAGCTTTTTCAATGGTATAAAATTGCCCATCTTAGAGAACCTGTAAACCACCACCAGAATAACTGAACAGCCTTGAGACACAGGTAAATCTGTAATAAAGTCCATCGACAGATGGGACCACGGTCTATCTGGAACAGCAAAAGGGAGAAGCAGCCCCTCAGGCCGTTTACGTACACTCTTCCCTCGGGCGCAAGTGGAGCATGACCTAACAAACTCCATGACATCCCAGGACATCTGCGGCCAGCAATACAACCGGGCACACAGTTCCAATGTCCCTCGGACCCCTGGATGACCGACCAGAACAGACGAATGGACCTCCTCCAGCACAAGGAAACACAATGCACTAGGAATGAACAACCTCCCTTCCGGGAGATCCTCTGGAACCGCCTGTTGGGCCACCAGGAGTTGAGTGGAGAAGTCAGATGTCAGAGCTGCAACCACAACACCCGGAGGCAAAATACTTTCCGGCTGAGAATCGTCCACCTCAGGGACCCTAAAACTGTGCGACAAGGCATCTGCCTTCACATTCTTAGATCCAGGCACATAAGTAACAACCAAATTGAAACGTGTGAAAAACAGAGCCCAGCGTGCCTGCTGGGCGTTAAGGCGCTTAGCGGACTCCAAAAAAACCAAGTTCTTATGATCCGCAAGGACCTAATAGGGTGCATGGCCCCCTCCAGGAGGTGTTTCCATTCTTTGAAGGCCCATTTTATAGCTAACAATTCCCTATTACCAATATCGTAATTGCGTTCTGCCGGGTTAAATTTCTTAGAGAAAGAGGCACAAGGTTGGAGACCAGCCAGACCTGAGGATTCCTTTGTAGAGAACTGCCCCAACTCCGTGTTCAGAGGCATCAACCTCAATGATGAACGGGCAGTTCAGATCAGGCTGAACCAGAATTGGCACTGTAGAGAAGGCCCTCTTGAGAAATACAAAAGCCTCTACAGGCTCCGGAGACCAGGAGTCAACCTCCGCTCCCTTCTTATTAACGTCGGTCAAGGGTTTGGCCACTATCGAAAAATTCTTAATAAATGTTCGATAAAAATTAGCAAAGCCCAAAAAGCGTTGCAAAGCCTTTAAATTGGTGGGCTGTACCCATTCGGTAATGGCCCTAACCTTGTCCAAAACCATACATATGGCCAAAGGAGAAATGACATAACCTAAAAACGAGATCTCCTGTACCCCAAACAGACATTTCTCCAGCTTAGCAAATAAGTGATGTTCCCAGAGATGCGACAGGACAGTACGCAAATGCTTGACATGGGACTCCCAACCAGGAGAAAAGACCAAAATGTTGTTGAGGTATATGACTATGAACCTGCCCAACAAATCATGAAAAATGGTGTTCATAAAGCCCTGAAAAACTGCCGAAGCATTACATAACTCGAACGACATGACTAAACATTCAAATTGTCCTAGCGGTGTATTAAAGGCAGTCTTCCACTCGCCTCCCTCTCTGACGTGAATCAGATTGTAGGCTCCTCTGAGGTCGAGTTTGGAGAACCACTTGGCCTCCACAATCTGATTTAGGAGATCCGGGATCAAGGGTAGAGAGTACTGGTTCTTGATAGTAATCTTATTCAGGGCCCTATAATCAACACATGTCCGGAGACCACCATCCTTCTTTTCCATGAAAAACAAACCTGCCCCTGCAGGAGACTCTGAAGGACGAATATGGCCCTTGGCCACTCTCAGTGATGTATTCCTTCATAGCCTCCCATTCGGGAACAGTTACATTATATATTTTACCCTTTGGAATTAGGTCTATCTTGCAATCCCACTCCCGATGGGGGGGCTAACGCCTCAAGACAGTTGTTTAGAAAACACGTTCTCAAAACCCTTAATATATTTAGGTAACACGACCTCCCCACTAACTGAATGAACCGGAACTGAAACCAAGTGATCTTTGCAAGTTGAGCACCACTGGACCAACTCGGAGTGATCCCAGTCAATCTGTTATGGAGTCATAACCACGGCAAACCCAGAACCACATCTACAGAAAGATTCTCCATCACCAAAAAGGAACAGGTCTCGGTGTGTAACGCCCCCACCAGGAACTGAAGCTCCGGAGTTCTTCTCCTGACAAAACCAGCAGACAGTGGAGTGCAGTCAATTCTAGAGACCTGTATAGGGTGGCTCAGGAGTTGCAGACACTGAAACAAGGGCTTAATAAACTCAAAATTCACAAAATTTGCAGCTGCACCAGAATCAATAAACGCTCGGCCGACAAAATGGTAACTACCGTAAATAATAGCACAAGGAAGAAACAATTTTGAATATTCTGGAAGTACCTGAGCTCCTAGGTGATCCCTCCGGTTATCACCTAGGAGCGGAAGTTTTCCTGCGGCTGTCTCTTGCGGCAGGTGGCTACCCGGTGTCCTGGATCTCCACAGTAGAGGCATAACCGGCGCTTGAACCAGTACTCCTTACGCTCCTGTGGGGACATGGAGCCTAGTTTCATAGGTTCTGCATCCTAGGTAGGTGAGACCCTGTGCTGAGGGTTGCATCTGGCTATAAGTCGTCAGTCCGTCCTAACTGTCAAGGTCATGGCTTGATCTAACGTCTCTGGTTTTGGATGTGACAACAACAAATCTTGTACTGCCTCAGACAACCCTGTCAGAAACAAATCCTTTAAAGCGCGGTTATTCCACCAGGACTAAACGCAAAACTGATGGAACTGTGAACAATATTCCTCTGCTGAGCGTCTATCCTGGCGAACTTTTAACAGCTTACTGACAGCATACCCCGCCCTATCGGGTTCATCATATATTTGACCAAGGGCCGAAAAAAAAGCTTTGATGAAATGACGGGGTGGTGAATTAGGAGGCAACGAATACGCCCCCAATTCTGAGAGTCACCCCTCAACTGTGAGATAATCAAGCCCACTCTCTGGTGTTCAGAACCAGATGAGTGGGATCGCAAACTAAAGTATAACTTGCAACCCTCCCGGAAAGAAAAAAAGGCTCTGCGGTCATAGTAACATAGTAACATAGTATGTAAGGCCGAATGAAGACAATGTCCATCTAGTCCAGCCTGTCTATCCTACTGTGTTGATCCAGAGGAAGGCAAAAAAAACCAAGGCCAGAAGCCAATTAGCCCTTTTGGGGGAAAAATTCCTTCCCGACTCCCTAATGGCAATCAGACTGTTCCCTGGATCAACCCCTAATAGTTCCTACCTGCCTATATACCAGGATTGACACTTAACCTAATATTTATATCCTGTAATATCCTTCTCCAGAAAGACATCAAGTCCCCTTTTAAACTCCTCTATGGATTTTGCCATCACCACTTTCTCCGGTAGAGAGTTCCACAGTCTAACTGCTCTTACAGTAAAGAACCCCTTTCTGTGTTGGTGATGAAACCTACTTTCCTCTAATTGTAGCGGATGTCCTCTTGTTACCTTCGTGGTCCTGGGTATAAACAGATCCTGGGAGAGATCCTTGTATTGTCCCCTCATGTACTTATACATGGTTATTTGGTCGCCTCTTAACCTTCTTTTTTCTAGAGTAAATAGTCCCAATATTGATAACCTCTCGGGGTATTCCAGTCCCGTCATTCCATGTATTAGTTTAGTCGCTCTTCTTTGAACCCCTTCAAGCACTGTGACATCTTTCCTGAGCACCGGTGTCCAGAATTGTACGCAGTATTCCATGTGAGGTCTGACAAGTGCCTTATATAATGGAAGGATAATGTTCTCGTCCTTCGCCCCTATACCTCTTTTGATGCACCCCAAGACTTTATTTGCCTTTGCAGCGGCTGACTGGCATTGGTTACTCCAGTTTAGTCTATTATCCACTAATACCCCCAGATCCTTTTCCATATCACTTTTCCCTAGTGGTACCCCATTAAGTGAGTATTTGTGACATCCGTTCCTCCTGCCCATGTGCATAGTCTTACATTTTTCAACATTGAACTTCATTTGCCATTTTTCTGCCCAAGCCCCCATCTTATCCAGGTCCGTTTGTAGCCGCACATTGTCTTCCGTTGCATTAATTATATTGTATAATTTTGTGTCATCTGCAAATATTGATATTTTGTTGTGCAGCCCCTCTATCAGGTCATTAATAAATATGTTGAACAGAGTGGGACCTAATACTGAACCCTATGGCACCCCGCTAGCGACTGTGGTCCAATCAGAGTACGAACCATTTATTACCACCCTCTGCTTTCTATCGTTGAGCCAATTTTTTACCCACTTACACACGTTTTCGCCCAGTCCGAGCTGCCTCATTTTGTATATTAGCCTATTATGTGGCACGGTGTCAAAGGCTTTAGAGAAGTCCAGATATACAAGATCAATAGATTCTCCCTGGTCCAGCTTAGAGCTTACTTCATCGTAGAAACTGATCAGATTTGTCTGACATGAGCGACCCTTCATGAATCCATGCTGGTGAGGAGTTATTCCCTTAATCTCCTTGAGGTACTCATCGATGGCGTCTCTCAGAATCCCCTCGAAAATTTTTCCCATTACTGAAGTGAGACTTACTGGCCTGTAGTTACCAGGCTCACTTTTGCTCCCTTTTTTGTAAATTGGAACCACGTTGGCAATGCGCCAGTCCAATGGTACTACTCCGGTCTTGATAGTGTCTAGAAATATTAGGTATAGCGGCCTAGCTATCTCGTCACTTAGTTCCTTTAGTATCCTTGGGTGTAATCCATCTGGGCCCGGTGATTTATCAATTTTCGTTTTCTTTAGACGCTTCCGCACCTCCTCCTGCGTTAGGTATGAGATATTTTGTGAGGGGTTCGTTTTATTCCCCTGCATCTCGTGTGGCATTTCCTTTTCTTTGGTGAACACACTTGAGAAGAAACTGTTTAGTAGATTTGCTTTCCCTTCGTCATCATCAATGATTTCTCCTGCATTGTTTTTTAAAGGGCCAGCGCTCTCCCTGCAAATCCTTTTGCTGTTTATGTAGTTGAAAAATAGCTTCGGGTTGTTTCTGCTCTCTTTTGCGATCCGTCTTTCTGCTTCCTCCTTGGCAGTTTTGATCGTATCTTTGCATATTTTGTTTTTTTCCCTGTACGATTTTAGCGCTTCTTCGCTGCCTTGTTGCTTTAGTAGTTTGAACGCTTTCTTCTTTTCGTTTATCGCCCCTCGTACCGTCTTGTCGAGCCACATTGGTTTCCTTTTAGCTGAGTTTCTTTTATTTTTAAAGGGAATGAACTGCTCACATGAGGCGATTAGGATCCTTTTGAACTTTTCCCATTTTTCCTCCGTACTGATATTTTTGAGGATGTTGTCCCAATTAATGTTACCGATAGTAGTTCTAAGCTCATCAAATTTTGCTTTACTAAAGTTTAGTTTCTTTGTCTCTCCCTGATAAGGCTTCCTATTGATTGACAGCTGGAAGTTGATTATATTGTGGTCGCTGTTCCCCAAGTGCCCCTCAACCTGCACCCCCTTTATACGGTCCGGTTTGTTAGTTAGTACTAGGTCCAGAATGGCTCTCCCTCTTGTTGGTTCCTGCACAAGTTGGTTCAGGTAATTGTCTTTAATTACTCTCAAGAACTTATCACCCCTGTGAGATTTGCAGGTTTCGTTCTCCCATGTTATATCTGGGTAATTAAAGTCCCCCATGATAATTACTTTGTTTCGTTTTGACACCTCTTCTATCTGCCTTAGTAGTAAGTCTTCAGTTTCTTCTGTTGCTTTTGGTGGTCGATAGAAGACCCCTATCAGGATTTTGTTATTTTTTCCTCCCTGTATTTCTACCCACAGAGATTCCACCTGTTCGTCTCCTACCCTTATATCCTCCCGTAGCCTCGGCTGCAAGTTCGATTTGACGTACAGACATACCCCTCCCCCTTTCTGGTTCCTTCGGTCTCTTCTGAAAAGAAGTCTGGCATGGTGGCCTAAGGCTCACAACATGCTCCCGGAACCGCAGGGGCAGCCGGTGGGGCTCTGGTAGCAGGTTGTTCCTGCTGCTGAAGTCGAGCTGACAGATCCTGCAACAAACCAGTTAGGGCTTGCACCTGGTTCACCAGAGCGGATACAGCCTCCATATCTGGACTCAACAGGACAGGTCGGAGAGAAAAACCCAAGATCGTTTCGGCCAGTGTTTCTGTTACGGCTGGTAGGGAACAGATGACCAGAGGGGGGTCCCTACAATGAGCCCACTCCCATATCCCTACCTATTTGCCCCCCTGGGCTAAGCCCCAGGGCGACAACTGGGTGGCAGTCCTTGCTCTGACCTAGAGACACTGACCCCAAGGGAGAGGGACAGGAGACGGATGGTCAAATAAGCCGGGTCAAAGCCTACTGAGAGCGAAACAACAGAGGGTAACACAGAGAGTAGCCAGGGAAAACCGAGTCAAACCGGGGAGGCACGTGCGCAGTACAAAAGAAGCAAGACAGGAGCGGAGTCAAAGGCAAAAATGGATCAGAAACACAGAGCAGACAAGAACAGTAAATGCGGGCGCTAGCAGAGCAAAGTCTAACCAAACACTGGCAACCTCTGCTAGCACCCAGGGCAGAAAAAGGTGACACGCCTATAGGGGGAATGATAAGAACGTCTCTTCTTGGGGCCGTGTACTATACAGAGAGCCACGTGGCTGGCCAGAGGGAGCGCGTCCCCGAGCATGGCGGGGCAAGTGCGGCCGGCGGAAGCAGTCAACCACCAACATGGGGGAACCTTGACTGGCGCCGCCCGCACTGACACCCGCGGCGCCAGGAGGAGCAGAGCGTGACTGTCAGCCGCCAACGCCCCCAGCGGTAACACTATAACTAACAGCAGGAAGTTTTTTTGAGCATCAAAACAAATAATGGTCCAAGGCAGTCAGATGCAAGTAACAGTATATATTATGAATTTGCATCATATAATTCTAATGGTAATCAAAATACTCCTTGATATTCTAGTCAATACAGGAATTATAAAGGGAATCATAATAGCCTCACCCTGATGTGTGGTGGGGTTGTTAAGAATAAGGCTGTCCATGCAGCCTCACATCAGGGGGGCACAAGGGCAAGGTTGTAGAACCCAGTATAAATTGTATCCTGGCCCTAGGGAGTGGAATGAAATATCTGGTATCTCTATTAGGCCGTTTTTACATGGCTGTGAAAACCACACAAGATTTGTGCATTTGAAGACACACAAATCTTACACAAATATGAACCCCATTCTTTTGAATGGAGTCATATACATGAGCAACTTTTTTTTTCCTGCATAGCGGTATGCCCTATATTATCACGTTCCTTGGAACGCATTGACCATTGCTTTCAATAGGACAGAAAAATGCATTGCACGGTGTGTGATGTCCATGCAAGTGTGATGCGAGGCTTCCCATTGAAAACAATGGGAAACACTTTCCTATCCTCCGACGTGGCTAAAAGGATCACAACTCTACTGCAGTGATGTGAGAAGCTTTTGCCTAAATAATGCCTTGCATCCGCTAGTACATCACATGTTCACAAGCACAATATCAGGACAAGTTTCACGACCCGATATCGTGCTCGCCCGTGTGTAGATAGCCTAAATGTAAGAAAATTTTTTTCATATTAATGGTGTACAGCCTTTAAAAGCAGAAGGCTTTTGACAAGCCCACCAATCAGTAGTGCTAAAGAGTTCCATGATGCCAGCAAAAGGAAGGAAACTGATCATTGATTTATGGATCCTCCATCCATGCCCTATACATGTCTACTGCTAGCATTTATGTTTACCTATAATTGTTGGGCTGAACTTACAGGTGTAACCCAACAATCACAGCTACATCTCAAGCATTAGTGGCGCTTGTATAATAGCACCCTAATGCTTACCATTATATGACCTTCTAGAACACTTTGCACGCTACCAGCTGATTTACAGCATATATAATGTACACAATTCAATACAACTTCTTTTTTTGGTCTCCAGTTTAAATATTCCTGCCTCAAGGCAGAAAAGTGTACTTTAACATTAAATTATATCCTTATAATAAAAGTGTCAATAGAGATGTACTATCACCATGAAAATATATCTAAAACCATAATATAAATGTTATAATCCTAATCAGATTGAATAAATATTAAACCGGGAAGATGGTAGTAGTTTTATCACTGTTATGTCTCTCCTCCTGTCACCAACCACTGCACTCTGATTGCAGCAAGAAAAGTGGTAGTGACACGAATCATCACCTCTCCTTCCTACAATCAGTGCACTCAGCCACAGTGACAGGCAGTATAAATGCAGTAGCAGCAGGAGAGGAAGTAAATTTCTTCCCAGCTCATAATGTATCTATCATGCTTTGGCCACTTTAAACATAAATCAAGCTACAATGAACAGTATTTAAGTAAAACAAATGTGTCTGGATACAGGTGCACATAGTATACCAAGGTTAACAAATCCACGGGGATGAAAATGTATCATTTAGAAGCAGCTATTCACATTGGTCACACTATCTGCTTATTTCTTTTTTCATCCACTAGAATTGCCTGGTAATACAATGCTTTAAAGCAACATACCGAGACATTTTTGTACATTCATTTCTCCTACAACCATTCAACTGCAGCCATGCAACAACATTAGGCCATATTCGCACGACCATATATATGCTGCTATTTAGCTGCATCAAACAATCGGGAAAAAATCGTGACCATCTGAAGCATTGGATTCCAATATATTTATTCAGATGACCGATTTTTGGCTGCATAAAAAAACGGTGCCGGAAAAAATAGCACGTCGGCAATCAGTTTCGTTCGCCAATTTTATTTGCAGTGTCTAAAGAAAGGTCTTTCCCTATCTTTTGCAGAGATATGATTGAAGCTTTCATAGACTCCTATGGAAGCTGAAAAAAAAAGTGAGTTTAGTTGCATCCAACGCTGGGAAAAAAAGACGGCTGGCTCTATTTAAACATTAACAGTCACTCTAAGGATTTCTGCCAATTGAGGGATTTCTGCGCTGCAGCATATTTTTTTGTTGATACGCTGCAGCCGCCCATGTGAATGACCGATACCATGCTTATTAAGTTTGGGACTTGATTGCAGCCGACGGCAAGGCCACACTGCATCCATCAGAACCTACACTATCTTACTGTAAAGTAAATTAAAATCACAGAGGTGACGGGGAACACAAAAACATATTTCACTGGAAAAAGCCTTGCTGTCGGCCTGTCAGCTTATGTGTCTTGGCCAAAATGCTAAACTTACACCCACATTTTATTAGTGTCTATCAATATTTCCTTTATGCAGTTTGCTATAGACTTCAGGGGAAGCCCAAGATGTCAGCCACTGTGGCCCACTGTTGAGATACAGGGCAATCAACTGCCATGTCAGTGTGAGTTGTAATCC